>NC_083277.1:72553060-73963737 GCF_963506605.1 Zootoca vivipara | reverse complement strand
TCCATTTCTGCAGCCCTCTACAAGTTTGGAGCTGAAAGTATTTCCCATGGAGCCTCCTCTATTTGACCAGATGCCCTGCATGGTGGGAAAATCCAATGTCTCCCCTTCCTGCAATGGCAATCATGCCATGGAGGTGATGCCACTTGGAGGCAGTAATGCTTCTGAATATCAGCTGTTGGAAACCACAGGAGGCAGAGGGCTCTTGAGTCCTGCTTGTGGGCTCCTTCCTCAAGGATATGGGTGGCCACTGTGAGAGCTGGATGCTGGACTAGATGGGATCCAGCAGGCTGTACCTATGATCTTATGCGAGAGAATGATTCAGTATGTCTGTAGTCAAAGTTATGTGAGGTCAATGTGTTTAGGGATAAACAGTATAATATGTAATACAGTATAATATATATTATATTGTTTACAAATGAGTGGACTGACTAAAGATTTTGAGAATGGCACTAGTCTAGATGAATGTACCATGAATAATAATGAGGAAAGTGTTGAAAGGTGCCTTCAACAATATTTCAGTGTGGGTGGCCTGATTTGCGGCTTCCAGTGGTGAGTGTCACGGGTTTAACCATAGTTGTCGCCAACTAACTGATGTCTTTGAGACTTCCAGAGAAGCTGAATCAAAGGCAAGAATGATTTATGTGATCATTTCTGGGTTAATAACATTAATTATCCCAGAAGGGGCCTTTCAACATCAAAGGGTAATGAAACAAGTTGGCAGAGGAATACATTTTGGAAATGTGTTCCCCACTCTGCTTGAGCTTTGACTTGATCCTATTTTCAATTGTACTGTGAATGAAGTATAAACACATGTGATGAGGAGCAATGATAAATTTATTGTGTTAGCCCATTTCCAGAAGCTATAAACTCTGTTGACAATAATCCTTTTTTTTGGGGGGGGGAATACCTGTGGTCACATCCACACCACACATTTAAAGCACCTGGCTTCCCCCAAAGAATCTGGGGAACTGTAGCTTATCCCTCACAGAGCTACAATTCCCAGCACCCTTAAACTGCATTCCCCATGATTCTTTGCAGGGAGGCCATGTGCTTTAAATGTCTGGTGTGTACGTGATGTATGTTCCCCTGGTTGAAGGCAACAGCAACAACACACATTCTCAGGGATTTGCTGCAAATGCCTACATGAGAGCTTAGGAACCCTCTTCAGAAGGACTCCAGCGGCCACCCTAGCCAGCATGCCCAGCGATAGCAGACCACAAAGCTGTAATTCCCAGAGTTCCCTGTCAAAAGGGACTGATCACTAAGCTACTTTGGCAATTGTAGCTCTGTGAGGGGAATAGGGGGGGGGTCTTCTAAGAACTCTTGGCATCCTTAGCAAACTAGAACTTCCCCCAAATTCTTTGGGATAACTATTTAAACTGTTTAAAAAGGGATAATGACACTTTAAATGCATGGTGTCAATGTAAGGAAAAGGGACCCCTGACCATTAGGTCCAGTTGTGACTGACTCTAGGGTTGTGGCGCTCATCTCGCGTTATTGGCTGAGGGAGCCGGTGTACAGCTTCCGGGTCATGTGGCCAGCATGACAAAGCCGCTTCTGGCAAACCAGAGCAGCACACGGAAATGCCATTTACCTTCCCGCTGTAGTGGTACCTATTTATCTACTTGCACTTTGACATGCTTTCGAACTGCTAGGTTGGCAGGAGCTGGGACTGAACAACGGGAGCTCACCCCGTCGTGGGGATTTTGATTGGCAAGCCCTAGGCTATGTGGTTTAACCCACAGCGCCACCCGCGTCCCATCGTGCCAATGTGGCCACTAGTAAAAGGGCAAGTTTCACTTGATGACACTTAATAAAAAATGTCCACGGCTCTATCGGAGTACCTAGAAAGAAACCGGGCACACAGTTAATTGAGCAGAAATAGCCTATCGGAAAAGCAGCAAGTCAGACAGTTCATTGGAACATTGTAGTCTACAATAGAGCTTTTTATGAACAGCAGTGACATTTCTCAGTTTATTCACAGACACTACATGTATGCATGCATTAATATATCTCATGGAATGCAAGCTCCGTCAATCTGCTTGGCACAGATCATCGCCTTTAGATTAGAAAAATCCATCCCAAAAACACATTATTTTCTCCGATGCATCTCATCCCATTGCTAGCTTTGAAACTTCAGGGATATACAGCAGTGCAATGCAACTAAGGCTGAGACACAACCCATTGTGGTTTTCCACAAAACTCCTGTTGTGCAACTTTCTTTTTAAAATAGAAATTCATCGCCTTCTTCAAAATGCAGCAATGGTCTGAATCGGGTCTCGAGAGAAAATACTATTTACTGGACTCTTTGGAATATATAGAGAGAGGAGATGAGAATTTTTAGCTGAGAACATTTGGCTTGAAATTGGGGGGTGAGAGGGCAATAAAATAAAATAAATAAAACCAGACTGAAATTGCTCCCTTTTCTTCAGCATTTCCACTGCCCCCAGTTTCTGCAGCAACAGCAGCAAACAAAGTTCCTCCTAGTGGCTGCCTGTTGGTAGTTGCCTTTTTTTACCCCAAATGTCCCATGGGAGAGATGCTACATCATCAGATGGATTCAGGGGGTGGGGAGGGAAGGGAGAGCAGGAATTGTGTTTGCTATTGCTGCCACCAGCAAGCACCATTTAGCAAATTTTACCTGTGCTTCTTTTCCTGGAGAAAGTGCCTACTCCCCGCCCGCCCCCAACTTTTGGTGCAGTGAAATGGGGTGGACCAATTCTGGCTTCTCCACAGTGGAGATGCATGTGAAGAAGGCAGCAGAAGACAGTGGGATTGTGAGGCTGATGCAGGAGTGCCCACTGCCTTGTGGAACATCTTTGGGAGAAGAAAAGATTAAGGAGTAAACCCTACAGTGGAGTCCCTAAGAGAGTTGGATGGCTCCTTGTATGCCTGCTTCTGGCAACTCCTGCAGGCAAGCAGGTGCCAAAAATATTGCTCTGCTTTCCTTTGGACCACACCAGCAAGGCTGAGAGGGAGGTCCTGTGGTCTGGGCAGCCTAAGACCTCCATACACACTGCCCAGGCGTGTGCCACGGAGAGGTCACTTTGGTGCTGCAAGCGCAGCAAAAACAACACGGAAGGCAGAAGTTCTCTATGGCCACAGCAGGTCCAACGGTTTGACTTTCAAAGGGATTAACTTTCCTCATGTATGATACTGTTTAATATTAGATGGTTGATAGCTGTCTTTTTGTCTACAGCATTGTTTGGTAATATGCAATAGTATTTAGTACCCAACAGCATTTGATAGATAATTCATCTTTGATCATTATGCGGACTCGTATTTGAATCCTGCCAATACCAAATGAGCTGGCAAGGATTAGAGTTTCAAATCTTAAGGGGGAAATTTCACACTGATTATGTGAATTCAAAATTTTGCTTCCAAGTCTCTCATGCTGGAAATTGACTGGACAAGCTAAAAATAAAATCAGCGAATGTCCGTTTCATATTGTTAACATTATGCTTGCTTAACAAGCAAACAGCTGCTGAAGAAGAGTGCAGATATAGGGCTTCTCCCCTTTCAAGGGTACCATCTCCTTTGGTGAGTGACAAGAATAAAATGATTAATTCTGCACATATGGTGTGTTCCCTGCTCTGGAGGTAAAGCAGCCCTGTTAACTTTTTGATGGAATTTATGAGAGGGTTCATGAGCAGACATGTTTGTTCTGTACTAATTACCCAGAAATAAATAATATTCCTGGCTCTAACTAAAAACTGATTAAGTTTAAACAACCATTCTGTACTAAATGGGCCATTCAGTAGGTCATGTTTTGAACAGATGAGAAAATGCTTCCAATGTATCACCCATTTGTTCTCTTAGCTACTGTGAACCTTAATCACTCACAAACAAGTGTCGATTTGTGAAAATTCAAGGAGGGTTGTTGGGGGGGGGGACCAGGGATGAACAGTGCTGTCCATTTTGATTCTCTCAGTTTTTAAATTTCCCAGTTAATTTCAATTCTCCACGTTTCTGTAGCAATTCACATTTTAAAAAATCCTCCTGAAGATATGCCAGCATTTTAGCGTGAATTTCTCCTAAATAAATATGTTTGTATGCAATTTTGGCCAACATACATCTTTTTGCAAGCGGTGCTCCCTAATATTGAGATTGAGGTTGAATCCTGACAAGACAGAAGTACTGTTTGTGGGGGACAGGAGGCGGGCAGGTGTGGAGGACTCCCTGGTCCTGAATGGGGTAACTGTGCCCCTGAAGGACCAGGTACGCAGCCTGGGAGTCATTTTGGACTCACAGCTGTCCATGGAGGTGCAGGTTAATTCTGTATCCAGGGCAGCTGTTTATCAGCTCTATCTGGTACGCAAGCTGAGACCCTACCTGCCTGCGGACAGTCTTGCCAGAGTGCTGCATGCTCTAGTTATCTCTCGCTTGGACTACTGCAATGCGCTATTTGTGGGGCTACCTTTGAAGGTGACCTGGAAACTACAATTAATCCAGAATGCGGCAGCTAGACTGGTGACCGGGAGCAGCTGCCGAAACCACATAACACTGGTCTGGAAAGACCTACATTGGCTCCCAGTATGTTTCCGAGCACAATTCAAAGTGTTAAAGCCCTAAACGGCCTCGGTCCAGTATACCTGAAGGAGCGTCTCCACCTCCATCATTCTGCCCGGACACTGAGGCCCAGTGCCGAGGGCCTTCTGGCAGTTCCCTCGCTGAGAGAATCCAAGTTACAGGGAACCAGGCAGAGGGCCTTCTCGGTAGTGGCACCCGCCCCATGGAACGCCCTCCCATCACATGTCAAAGAGAAAAGCAACTACCAGACTTTTAGAGGACATCTGAAGGCAGCCCTGTTTAGGGAAGCTTTTAATGTTTAATAAATTATTGTATTTTAATATTTCTGTTGGAGGCCGCCCAGAGTGGCTGGGGAGGCCCAGCCAGATGGGCGGGGTATAAATAAATAAATAAATAATAATAATTTAATGCAGGTTTGCATGCTATTTGCATTTTAGTCTCACTTCCGTCTAATATATACACTTACGTTACCATTGTTTGGCTGGAGAACGTCATTGCAAAATTCGGAGGAGGGCAAATTTCAAATGATGGCTGTGTTTTGGTTCCCATGCCGTTTTAGAAAGCATGAAGTAGGCACAGTTTTGCCTTTAAATACAAACCAAATCAAATGTCTCCCCCGCCTCTGGAATCAACATATTTTCCCTCAACTCAGCGCTTGCACCCTCAGATGGCCTGAATTACCACCCTCTTGCAACATTTTCTTTTCATGTTCATTAGAATTTGGGCAGAGGTGGAGGTCATTCCTCCCCTCATTTAGGCCTTTATGATGCCCATACACATATACCCCACTTTACTATTAAGGAGAATGATTTTAACTTTTTCTTGGAATATTTAGGTTAGTTATATTTATGTAGCTCACAACTGCCACTGCGTCTCCATGTTGAATATTCTCTGTGGACTGACTGGCAAATTTCTGGAATGCTGTAATAGGCAGTGTTTATTAATAACTTGTGTTAAGAGTAACCCAGAATAAAATTTCTAATTAGTAATGTTCAAGTGACTTTTCCATTATTCATCAAGGGCAGCGGGGGGGGGGGGGGGAGTAACTGGGTTATCTCTTTATAGCCTCTTATAGAGTATAAAGATGTTGAGGTTTGTCTGTTGCAGGATTCCCTCAGCTTTCACTGAGAAATAGAAAGGTGTGGGGTTTGTGTGTGCGAGAGTGCCTATGTATGGTAATGCAGCATTCATCTGAACAGAAATGCTTCTCTCTCTTCACAGCCAAAGTGCACATTGTATAAATGGTTCACTTACACTTATAGCACAGGTATGTGTTGTATGAGTTAGACCAAGAATAGGGAGCTTAACCACACAATCCTAAACCTGTTGACTCCTAAGAAAGTCCCGTTGAATCCAATGGGGCTTAATCTCAGGTAACTGGAGTTAAGATTGCACATCACTTTCGAATCAACAGCAACAGCAACAGCAACAGCAACAGCAACAGCACAGTTTGTGTGTGTGTGTGTGTGTGTGTGTGTGTGTGTGTGATTCTCTTCGAACAGAAATCTGTTTCCATCAGTTTCTATGTCCAACCACCTGGGGTGTACCTGAAATTCATGGGGCAGCTTTGGAAATAAAAAGGCCTGCTGAGGTTGGAAAACTGGGGTGGGGTAAGGGTAATGCGTGTTCAGAATTGAGAGTTTTCTAGCTGAAAAATGGGTGGTAAGTGAAGCAATCATTTGACAAGAAGAAGAAACTGATCCTTTAGTGTAATTGGCCCAGTCCTATGGATTACTCTGCCAATAGAGATCCAGGGGGTGCCTTCACCTGCTGAAAACATTTCTATTCTGCCAGGCCTATAATTAGGGCTACACCCTTCTGTAATGGTTAACTGATGCCTGTTTTTAACTGCATGTTTTCATTGTTGTATACCACTTTGATATTTTCTTTATGGCACACGGGTATAAAAAGATCCTTATAGATAAATGCATTAATAAATTTGTTCCTTTGCTGGGCACTGAATCTATGGGAAGCATATTCTAGAAAAAAGAACACAGCCCCATCAGGCATTTTGTACACATATGGAAACATATGTAGAGTGTGACAGCATCTTTCCTGCATTCTGTCATATGTGTTTATATTGCAGTCACGCAAAGGAATACGGGTAAGGTATAGGTGGAGCCTGCAAGCCATGCTGCTCCCCCACCAGACCTATGTATGCCCACTGAATGTATGGAGTTCCCCCGCCCCCTTCCTAGAATATCTGAAAGGGATTAATGTTCTTCTCCTACCATTCTTTCTAAAAAGAAATATTTGTTCTTCCATAGAAAGCTGACTCTCCAGAGGCTGCTTTGAACTTTCTGCCACTTTGGGAAACAATATTATAATAATCTCACTTAGACCATGTGGAAGGACCTTGACCTTGTGGTCTTCTGGGCACATTCAAATGACTTATTGATAAAGGCTTCTAGCTTCCACACTGCAGCTCTCAAGTGCTACTGAGGCATTGCTTTTCCTACGCCCGCTGGAAGCCTAATTGAAAGTTCCACACAAGCACTTCATATATTAAATGCATTCATTAAAAACATTTCTCTCCTGCCGCTCCTTTGCAGACTGCAGAGGTAGCCAATATTGTGTGCCCTTCAGCTGTTATTGGACTGCAGCTCCTATCAGCCCCGGCCAGCGTGGCCAATGTAGAGGGATGGTGGGAACTGTAGTTCAGCAATGTCTGCTGGCCACTGGGTTGAGGAAGCTTGCCATACAGCAATGGAAATACATAGATGGCTATATGACCTAGTAAATGCTGTTCCTTGTGTCCAAAATCCTTGTGTCTCAACTCAAAGCTTTTGAGTAACATTTGCAGAGTATTTTGATCATTAGTAGTGGTAGAAAAGCCATATCCTGAGCCCTGCTGGTCCTCTGCTGGCCTGAAACATTGGAGTGCTTCTGCCAGTAGACAAAGCTGAGCATGGAGGACCATTGGCTCAATTTGGTATAGGACAACTTCTTCTCTTGAATGCTCTGCAACAAGGAAGTAAACAAAGGGAAGCACGAACTTTTCTGTCTGTTTATATGTTTGTGGATGGCTTATGCTGAATGGGCTAACATTGGGGAGGTGGCCAACATAGCAAGGGAGGCTCCAGTGATGAAATTGCAACCATCAAGTAAAAACTCTGACTGAGGCAGTGAACCCACCCTTAACACACATGCAGAAATTCAGAAAGTTGACTGCTATTATCATTTGACAATGGCAGGAAAAACAACCCCCCCAAGCAGAAGCAGGTCACCCCCAATTAATGAAGAAACAGTATGTGAAGTTTCTGGTGTGTGCAGCTCAGTCTAGCTGGGTTTGCTCATAAGTCCTGTCTGTTTTAGTGGGACTTACTGCTGGATAAGCCTGCACATAAATGCAGCCAAAGGGAGGCGGGAGAAGAGAGTTGGCTGGGAGGGAGGGAGTGCTTTATTTCCTGGAAGAGTTTTATATACTTCTGATTTCTCCAGTCATTCAGTTCGGACCTGCTGACAAAAAGCAACAACATAGACGAGAATCAGAGGCAATTACTTTGAGCACTAACATTCATTCAGCTTATTAAATAAAAAGCCGATATAAGGTCAACACTCTGAAATAGGCAGAGAGGTCACGGGAGAAGAGATCAAATATGTTGATCACTTTTGCCTCAGTAATAAGCTTCTTCTGTTATTTATTCCCGTGCTTTCAGCACATATTGGAGAGCTATGTACTTTCAAGTGGAGTATGTTCTCTGGAGGCAGTATGGCAGGAGTGTGCTACTTACTTAGCCCTTCTAAATGAGATGTAACAAACACTGGTGATGTTAAACATAACTCTCTATAACTCCACTACAATTTAATGTATTGGGAAGGCATTTTTGCAGCAAACTGATTGAGTTTAATGGAGCATTTGTCTTCTGAATCCTGGCTTCTGTTGCACAGACTTGTTTGAGGCTTCCATGTTTCCAGCAAGGCTCGTGCCCCTTTAAAAACTGCATGCAGAAATTCAACAGGTGTCACTCACTATCAATGCATTTTCATACTTCAAAGAGTCATAGAATGAATTTCTGCCACAGGACCCTGGCAAAAAACAGTTTTGTGCTGTATTGTTATTTTTTCCCCCAAGTGTGAACTATTGCCCACATACCCTTCACTCTAAGCATACAGTATTCCATGGAACGCAATAAGTGCCTTGCCATAGGGTTGCCATATTTCAAACAGTGAAAATGCAGGCAGAAAAGTGGTTGAGCTTTTGCCAAAGGACATTTTAGCGATATCTGCCTGGACACTGCTTCTTACTGCAGTATTCATCCTCCCTATTGCATCAAATTGGATGTGTTTGTTGGAGATACAGCAGTCAAAGGCTGCTGCTTTGATTATCTGCTTTGGGGCTTCCCATAGGCCTATGTGTCAGGAGCCAGAGTCAGGGGGCAAGTCAGCAATAAAACTCCCAGCGTCAGTGACATCCTCTCTTAATTCAAAGAAACTGAAACAGTGCAGGCCTAGTGATCACAGCAACTCTTCTCTGTAGGTCTTGCTCCAATGAGGTAGATGCGAGGACTGAAGGTCTCCATCTTCCCACTGTTCTGTAAGGCTCCTCCCCCAGTTCTTTCCCAAACAACCAAAGACTCCTTCATCTTGTCTCCCGTTGTTCCACCATCTTCATTTCTCTTTGTCTTCAGGGAGACCAGGGGGAGGGGAGCAGCTCACAGCAGGAGGGGGAGATTCCCTGGCTTCTTCAGAAGCCTGCCTCTTGACCCCCCACTCTGCTTCTGCCTCTGATTCTGAACTGCTCTCTGTCACAACCTCTTCCTGCTCATTAAACCTTGTTACATCTTCAGCTTCTGACACCTCCTCCTCCCAGCCTGTTCCTTCTTTTTTCCTCTGACCGCTCATTGTTGTTCCACCACCAATCCCCTATCTCTGAGCCTTCTTCCCCTGGGGGTTTCCCAGCTGATGCCTGTCACCACACCTCTGCATCCAGCCAGTCCATGACAATATGATTGGCGGCTTCTGGAAACAGAATACTGACTAGATTCTCAGTCTGATGCAGCAAGGTTCTCTTGTTCTCTATTTGCTAGGTGAGACTAACTTAGGTTACAAGTTGTGAGCCTGATACAGACTAGATTACTCTATATTACATCCTTTTTGCAGGGATTCCTACAGGTCTAGAAATTTCACGGGGTAGGTTTAGTATACATTTCTGCCTTGGAGAAAGAGGCAGGCACTCTTGCTGAGCCCCTTTGTCTTTCTCAAAAGCGGTGACCTGTATTAATTATTAACCTCTCTTACCTGGCATTTCAAGATGTGTAGGTTTGCTTGCAAAAGCACATTCATGCCTGAAGGGCTGCAGCATGAAAAGAGGCATACTTCATGATATAGCCCAGGCATGTCCAAAGTCTGTTTCGGGGGCCTAATCCAGCCCGCTGGTCGGTTTAATCTGGCCACTGTGGCAGTTTATTTCCTGGGGTAAAATCCTAGAAAAACCTCAACAACTCCAACCCTTAAAAAAGGTCAACAACTTTTGTCGGCCCTTTGGTCGGCCCTTCACTTCATCAAATCTGGCCCTCTCTGAAAAAAGTTTGGACACCACTGATATAGCCCATGGGTAGGCAAACTAAGGCCCGGGGGCCAAATCTGGCCCAATAGCCTTCTGACCCCTGATATAGCCCTTCAGGAGACTGGAGGTTGTGCTGGCACCACTTTCCAAACCACAATTAACATAGCAAATGATACCACCATTTTCAGCACATTGTGATACATGAGATTCTTTTAAACCTCCAGTAGCACTGCTATGACATAAACAGTGTTTTCATGTGCTCTGGCACTTGTCTCAGTGCCCCGTTGTGCGAGAAGCAGTTTAGTTGTGCTGGCCACACGACCCGGAAAGCTGTCTATGGACAAACGCCAGCTCCCTTGGCCTGAAAGTGGAGATGAGTGCCACACCCCATAGTTGAATTCAACTGGACTTAACCGTCCAGGGGTCCTTTATCTTTACCTTTTACCCTCATTCAAACCACACAAGGGAACTTTTTTTTGTCTAGCAATCTGGCCAGCATTTGCTTGTAACCTCTATATCTAAGCTGATATAGTTAAGCCATTTTGCTTCTTGTTCTCTCCAAACAATATGTCTGCTATTTTGTCTTTCTCATTTCTACTCAGCCTATAAATAGTTCCTGCATGAATAAAGCCTTTGAATGCCAGAAACTGCAAGTGATAGAGTTGGCTCAGTCGGTAGAGCATAAGACACCTATTCTAACTGTTGTGAGTTCAAGCCTCATGTTGAAGATTCCTTCATTGCAAGGGATTGAACTAGATGACCCTCATGGTTCCTTCCAACTCTATGATTCTATTATACTTCTATGATTCCAAGCTAATTCACCCAAACTGCAAGGTCTGGTAACAATTTGTTCATTAGTGGTGCGCTTTGAGACCTAGAATATTTTATATGCTGCAGATAAACAGGGGCCAAAATTAAATGTTCTCCACATTTACTCATGGTTTCAATAGATGCATTTTTTAGTGGTGTGATGTTCAAGCCCACTGAACAATTCTTTAAAAAAATATTAGAAATATTGCTACTTGTTGTTTGTAGGATAAAAGTTTTCCTTCCTTTGAGCTTTGGGCCTGATTTGTATTTCAATAAGTCACTAGATTAGTGGGGATTGAAGTAGGAATCCTTTGAAAACATTGAAACAAAAAAGGGGGAGCACATTCCTCTTTCATCACCCCCTTTCAAAACCTAGCCTACTTGTTTTATGTTTGATATGTTGTCCTTTTTTCTTAGAATGTCTAGGTCATCATTTGAGCTTGACAGAAAGTGTTCTGCTCTTCACTGATACCTTCAATGGTGCAATAGCTACAATTGTGAATAAGATTTCAAATAGGTTTCTGCATAAGGCATATGGGGCACTATTGGACACTTTGAGCCTGGACTCTCACTGGTCCCTGAACTATCTCAAAATATTGAGGGAATCTCAGACCCATGTAACATGTGCTGATTTGATTAAGATATGAAGTTGCAAGGTAAAGCTTTATAAATGGCATTTGGAGGATAGCTGTGAGGGGAAACACACACAAAAAAGCAGCCCCTGTCCCCAAGTGTCTTTAAGCATGATGACTTGACAATTATTCTTTATTAAGTTAATATGATCTGTTCAGACATAGGACAAGATCCATTAAAAATTGAATAGGAGTGAGGGGGAAAAAAACCCTAGATAAAGTTTATCCAAAGGCTGTTTTACTGGATTACAAATCTATTGTAGTTAGCAGGGCCAATCCAAGACTTTGTTGCATAAGATGAAAGACAATATGATACCACTGAACAGTTAAAACTTACGTCAATGCTAGCAATGGAACAGTGTTGTCCACTACACCTAAGAAAAGTAGGCAACCTTAGGGGATGCTAAGCAGGCCTTGTGGCACAGCTTACTTTGTTTTCCAACACTTGTAAATCCAGGACTGTCCCTGGAAAACAGGGACACTTGGAGGGTCTGATTTATTTATTTTACTCTGAAGATAGTTCAGTCTCACAACTTTGCTATTACAGGAAATAAGGGCAAAATCTTCCCAAAATTGTTGTTGTTGTTGTTGTTGTTGTTGTTGTTGTTGTTGTTGACTTTTCAATGGACAAAGTCAACAGAAATTATGACTGACTAGCAGCGCTACTTCCTTCCTAACTATACTTTCTCACCTGAAATGTGGTAATAAGAGTAATGGCCTATCTCACCAAGCTGCAGAGACGAATGACTTGAGAATTGTAAAGCAATTTGTGCATTCCAAATATGATCTAAATGAATGATATAAGGCGCTGAAAGAGGACCTTGTGCTGGGTGAAACCACGAGATGTCCCGACGTAATGAATGACATTAATACCAGTCAGAAAAAGTGTGTAATGATGTTCAGACATTTTAAGTGGAGAGGTCCATTTGTAAAAGATGAGGTAGATCAGTGGCTTAGCGATCACAGAGATTAGTTATAATACTAAAGATATATGACCATACCTCTACTCATCTATCAGCTGAACATAACGTTTAACTCACAAAGCAAAACCCTCTGCATAGATTAGTGAAAGGATTTCTTGCACTTTAGTTTCCTAGTTTTCCTGTATTCTTTCCCTTGGAACTGGCCTAAAAGCTATATTGATATCAAACTAATCCACACAATAATTTTTCCAAGGTATATTTTAAGCACACACACGAAAATATAAAATGTGATCAATCCATGGGTTTCAGACACATGCCTACGATTGACCGTGTTGTGTATGAAAAGACATGAATTGTCACTAAATTGCACAGAAAAATACATTTTAAAAATCCTGGGAGTTCTTACAAACAAGGCAGCCAACTGAATTAAGCAATGCAGACTGTTTCAATAAAGAAATCAGAAAAAATACTATCTTGAGTTCTCAGCACTCTTTTAGTTATTAGAATATTTATTGACCATATGATTTAAGAAAGAAAATTATGCAGGAATAGAAAAAAAATAGCATAATTGAAAAGAGCAGAAGAAACAGCTGTCTTTCAGCTACTCACGTCACTTTCTGGTATGGGTTTTTGCCAGGAAATAACTTGTCTGGCTTTGGGTACTATACACCTCAACTTGCTGGTAAGGGGACACAGACAATTGCCTGCTCCACTTTTGCCATGACATTTGATAGCAAAATAAGCTATGTGTTCGCACTTAAAGAAGCTCTGCCTGCCAGAGCTTTGTGAGCATTGTCTTGTAGACTACATGGCAATTTTTCTGAAAAAAAATTCCCAAACAAGTGGTCTCAGCACCCACCTGTTTGTAAAGGTTTTGCTTTAATTGTTCTTCATTAAAACAATTAAACATGCTAAAGTCATCTATCCATGTAAAGCACAATGTAAATGTATACTTATACTGCATTCTTCTTGCCAGTGCCAGACCATAATTATAAATAATTTAGAAGACCACATTATACAACTTGTCAACCTGGTAAAAATGAATGTAATATGAAACTTTAAAAAATTGATTTTGGTTGTTTTATCTATAAAATCTCCATTGGCAACTCCCAATTGAATTTTAACAAATCCTCTCCTTATTTGTGCCCTCCTCACCGACAATGTTTTGAATTAGTGATGATGGATGGATTTCGGAGCTTTATTTCTGAAAAGGTGCACAAGGATTGCATTTGGCAAATAGGTGCTTAACATTCAAATCTTACATTTCACCAATAGGTCACAAGATTTATTTGTTTGCTTATTGTGAAAAAAGGAAAGGTCAAATTTCAAAGGCCAAAACTTTGAAAGTTTTTGACACCGTAATTCTCAGTTCAATCCTGTACATGTCTGCTGAGAAATAAATCCTATTTAATGGGGCTCACACCCTGAAGAGTGAGTATAGGATTGCAGCTTCGGTTTTGAAATTTGCCAAATGTTCATTGTATGTGTTGCAGCGGAATCATTCCCACTCTACTTTAGGTTGGACCTTGATGCTACTGGAGATTCATGACTACTGTACTTGATGTTACTAGAGAGTCAAGGTACTTGACAGTACTGGAGATTCATGGTTACTTTCCAAAACATAGTAACAGGGGGTGTTGCGAGCTCTGCTGGTGCATTTGCAATGCTCTGACCTCACTGCTGCCTTGCCCCTCTCCCTCTCTGTTCTGGTATGCAGCAGGAATACAGGTGAACTCAACCAAGTGAATGCCCCACCCAGGGCCGGCTCTAGGCCCAGGCTGGGTGGCGAGGGAAGGCAAGGATGCTGTTGTATCTTTGGCTTGGTATACAGGCAAGGAACAGCATGACTGACTAGGATGCTCTAGAGGTTGACCGCGAAGCCCTCTGCAGTGGTGTGGGCTTTGGCAGGTGCCCCATGATGCCTGCTTCTAATGCTGACCAAGATTTCAAGGTTCCCTTCTGTTGTTCGTCTGCCAGTGAAAAGGAGAAGGGATTGCGAACTCAGAGTATGGCAATGTTCTGAATCTGATACATGTTTGATTTTACAGTGGTACCTCTAGTTATGAACTTAATTCGTTCCGGAGGTCCGTTCTTAACCTGAAACTGTTCTTAACTAGAGGCATGCTTTCGCTAATGGGGCCTCTTGCTGCCGCTGTGCTGCCGGCACACAATTTCCGTTCTCATCCTGGGGCAAAGTTCTCAACTCGAGGTAATCCTTCCAGGTTAGCGGAGTTTGTAACCTGAATCGTTTGTAACCTGAGGCAGCACTGTACTTGACAGAAGAGTGGGAAGAGACACAGGGCAGTCGCGGCCATATATCTCCTGTAATTTTCTGTATTTGTTACACTTATAGTCCACCTTTCATCCAAGGTGCTCAAGATGCATACATGGTCTCCCTGTCCCCCCCTCTCCTCCCAAAAAAAATCCTCACATCCACCTACTGAGATAAGTGATGCTTAGAGATAGAACAAGCGATTGACCTAAGGTCACCCAACTTCATGGCTGAGTGGGGATTTGAACTCTGGACAGCCTAGTTTGGATCTTAGATGCAGACAGGGCTGGCCCAAGATATTTTGCTGCCTGAGGCAAAGGATAAGATGGCGCCCCCTGTCTTCCATGTATGTAAACCAACAAAACTAGAAGCTGAACCTTAGATCAACAGCAGCAGCAGCAGGCTATTTTAGGGAATACCACTCTACACCTCCCAGCAATTGTCACCTGATGCGCCTACCTCACTCTGCCTAATGGTATGGCCAGCCCTGGATGTTGAGGCCACTGGCACAGTGAGGCCAAGTTACAGTGCAGTGAATCGTGTCTCTCTTGCTCCCATCACAGTATCCTGGAGCATTTTAAATAGAGTGTCTAAAGCAGTTTTAGATCTAGGGTGGGTAAGCCTAAGCGTTTTGATCTCTGTAAATATTTGGTCAGTAAATATTGACTCTTCCTCCAGCGCGTCGTTCATACATGCTAATCAGCACTATTTCTAGTGACAGTCTAGGCTTTTTCCTAATTATTTAAAAGGCTTCTAGTGTGGAGAACAGCCCTTGGGTTTTCATTGTTCAATCATTTGTAGCACGCTTCTTCTTTGATGAATTGCAAAGACTGAAAAATAGATTTCAACCATCCACTTCTGTCCCCAGGAAAATTGGATGGTGGTTTTTTTAGTACTATATGATTATGAATCTTTACCTTGCATACCATTTATGTGCCCCAGTTAGAGGTTTAAATCTTAGCATAATCACGGATGCAAATCTTTCAGCAGAGGGCTCGCCACTAGCTAATGCGGCTGTGATCTTTGAAATCCGTATATGTGTGGCACCAAGTATGAAAGCTTTGCACATCAAAAGACTAACAGCGGATTTCCATTCAGCACAGATTTCAAAGCTTGAAGTCTCTTTCGGAATGTGCAAGCAGGACCACAATAACAATCCATATGATTATATGGCTTATCATTTAAAACTGCTGTGTTAAAGAACGGGCTAAAAAAAAAAAAAAGCACCAACTCCCAGAGGACTATTACATCTACATATGTAACAAAAGATCAGTTTGGGCATATGGATTAATCAAGACACATTCCTTTAAAAAAAATAGGACCCTGTAAAATCACATCTTGACCCTGACAGCTAATTTGTATGGTCTACTAAGGTGACTACAGCTACACCTTTAATTACACCAGTACATTTTAGTTAGCAACTGAGGTTACTCAGCATCATCCAGCTGAAAATGTACTAAGAATGATATAAGAATATTGTTGTTGTTTAGGCATTTAGTCGCAGGGCCGTCCTTCCCATTGGGCTGACTGGCGCAGTGTGCCAGGGCGCCCGCCCAGCAGGGGGTGCATCAAGGAGGCACACAGAGCTACCCGCGCCTCTGCCTCGCCCGCTTTACTCCTTTCCCGGCAGCGGTGGCTGAAGCGAGGCGGCAGCAGAGCTGCCTCTGTCGAGGGAGACCTGGACCTGGACCTGGGCTACCTTCTGCCCACACTCCTTCAAGTCACAGCGAGCACAGACAGCACTGCCCCACAATGCATGCAAATGAGGTGCCACGGAGCATTGTGGGGCAGTGCTGTCTGTGCTCACTGTGACTTGAAGGAGTGTGGGCGGGCATGCTCATGAGGTTGTCTGGGTGTTGAGTTGTCTGGGGAAAGGAACATAACCATTTGCTTAGCACCAATGGAAAAAAGAAAGATGGAGAGGTATTGTGAACAGACCAGTACAAAAGTTGTAATATGCTATTTCATATAATACTAGCTGATCTCCTGGAAGTTTTCTTGAGAAGCCTTTTTCTCTCTCCAGGTACTGATCATAAAACCAGGGATCACCATCTTTCTGTCTTAGTTCTGGAAATTATGTATATTTTCCCCTAGCTTATAGCTGGGGAAAATGCTACTCTCTACTGTTTTCTTGCATGGTGAACTTCAAAGCTTTTGACGTATAGTACCCCTCCCCCCCCCTCTTTCAGATGACCTGGATCGCTTTTACTCCCTGAATATATTTCCTGGTTTTGAATTCTGTGCAGAGTTTGATTTGTCTGATTTCAGCACCATTGCAGTCAAATGTCACCTCTCACCCTGTCACTAAGTAATCAGGACGGAGAAAGGACAAGTAGGTTGCTTGGCACTTGGGTTACAGGAAGAAATCAAGTTTGCTGTTCCCTCCAGCACCACTGAGGTTGAATTGAAGTTAATTTTACCCTATGTCTGGAGTTCATTTCAGGAAATGATTCTGCTTCAGTTCCCTTTCCCCATTCTGCATGCATAGTTAGCATCTGACCCTGCGATGACTTGTTCAGTTTTCTGATCTGGCCATGTGATTTTAACAACCATCTCAGAAAGCAAAATATATATACTGCTTTCCGTAAGTTCCCAATGCACTTCAAATCCATAATCCCAATAGCTGGGAGAATTCTGTAAGGTGGGGGAGTATTATTATTCTCAGAGTTTTATGGGGCAGGGCTGAGACTGCTATTGAATGTGATTTACTTAAAGCCACACAATGAGGACACAGAATTGTAGAGTTGGAAATGAACCCGAAGGTCATCTAGTCTAACCCCCTACAAAGCAGGAATTGAAGTAATGGAACTGAGGTTTCAACCCAGACCAGTCAATGAATAGTTATTGCTACCAGCCAGAGTTCTGTAGCAGATCAGTGACTGCACTTCATTTACTATGGGCAAGTGTGGCGCAGTGTGGCAGTTGGGTATGAAAGTGCTTAACTATGAAACTCACTGGGTGGCCTTGAATGAATCACCAACACACAAGCTAACTTTTCACAGAATTGTCCACTCAAGTGAGATCACCCTAAAGTAATTTTGTAAACTGAAAAGCTCAACAGAAGCAATATATAATGGCCCCCATTTCTTGCCCTATCTCTGTTTCCCTGTTGCATTTGTGAAAAATGAGATTCCAGCTCAAAGGGTGCCTCACATTTAGACATTTCTTCATTTTGGGGGGCATTTGATACATTTCATAACTTGCTTTTATGCACATCAGACCAAGATGTGAAACACTGTCTCAGCTTAGAGCTGCAAATCTAAGCAGATGAGATATGTGATTTGGTAAAAGACTTTATTTCTTCGCTAACTGGCATAGATTTTGCCATATTAAACAGCTTAAACTGCTCATAAATAGTAATAAAATATATATTGGCTTTGATGGCAGAAGATTAGACTGTAATAATGCGTCCTCTCAGATCATCTGATTTTATTAAAAAAACACCACCCACTGTTTTGGGGGTGTCTTACTGTGTTTTGTGGGTCATCATCTTTTATTTTAATTATGACTGGAGCCTCAAAAACTGGATGTCTGAGAAGACCTGGAAATGAGGGGGGGGGGGTTGTTTCATGTCTCCTGTAACTGTCATCAAAATATTTTAGATTGTCATGGATGACCACACATGTATTAAAGATACACATTGCTTTGAATCTGAAATTATATTATCATGCAGCCTGTTTCGGATGGATTAAAGATTGGGTCATGTTAAGCAACACAGAGATCTTGGACTTGGAGGGATGGAACAATCGTTTTGGGTGGCATGCTTATTTGGTTTATGACAAAGTGGCTGTAAATAAGGATTTCCTGAATCATATATAATTAGAAAACCCTTGTATAAAGTATGAGTAAATTACCGGTGGCTACTGGAACCAAAGATTCCCTGGTGGGTGTCCCCACCAGAGGTATTAGGGGTAAAAAAAATAAACATGGGAAAGAATTGGCCAGCATATCAACTATAAATAAAAGAACATGGTGTCTTAAAATTAAAACCATATGATGAGATTAAAGAATATTGTAATAGCTGGTTACAATATCATCAAATAGCCCACCTGTTTAATGAAGACAAAAAAAGAGGTTTTGAACAGAAAACTTCCAAACTGCAAAGCGAATTACTGCAGCTAAATAAAAAGATAATATCGAAAATGTATAAGTTACTCCTTGAGTGGGAATTAAAAGATGAAGTAATAAATGAAACAATGATAAAGTGGTCACATTTGAGCAAGACAATACACTTAGACAGGAGGGGAAAATTGTGGAGTGTGGATATAAATTTTACAGCCTGTTATGTGATAAGAGAAAATATAATGAAAATGTGTTATCATTGGTACCTTACCTCAGTAAAAATGGCTAAGATTTATAAAAAATATTCAAACCTTTGTTGGAGATGTAAAGTAGAGGTGGGAACAATGTATCATATGTGGTGGGGGTGTAAGGTGATTAAACAGTTTTGGATTAAGATACATGAAGAGCTGAAAAGAATATTTAAGAGCACAATTCTTAAGAAGCCAGAAGCATATTTGATGGGCTTAATAACCAATGATATTTCCAAAGACAAAATGAACAGATTCCTCTACGGGACAGCAGCGGCGAGACTACTAGTGGCAAAAAATTGGAAAACAGGAAAAATACCAGAAATATCAGAATGGAGAACCAAGATTTGTGAATTTATGGCAATGGCAAAATTAACGGCTTCAATTGGAGGCAGCTCCAAGCAAAAAGTTAAGAGAGAGTGGGACTATGTAGAGAAATATATGGAAAAATATGGAAATGGAAATAAATTTTAATCTAAACATAAAAGGATATACTCGCAAGGATACAAGATAATAGTACAAAGGACAGAATCATTAAGTACAAACAATTGTTAACACAAGAAGAAATAATAATATAAATACCAATAAGATCGCACATGGGTGAGGGGAAGTTGGGAGGGAGGGAGGGAGGGAGGGAAGTAGACGGTGGTATCTGAAGAATTATTAAGAACCTTTAAGAACGTGATATAAAAGCAAAATGATATATGTAATTGGAAACATGTTGATTGATTGTGGCTGTAAGCTTTTTATATTCAAATAAAAATGAATAAAAAAAGGATTGCTTTGAATCACTCTTTCTTTTGTTTGCAGGTGTCTTCCTCTCTCAAGGCCACTGTACAAACACAGCTAGAGAAAGTGAACATCAATCTTTATGAGCCTGCAGCCCTCCAGTCATTTTGAAATAACATTCCCTTCCACGACTGTGCTGGTTCGGGGCCGATGGGCATTGTAATATGGTGTAAATAGAAAACACGCTGATTGTGAAGTTTTGTTTCTTGTTGACTCATCTTCTGGCAGTTGCAATATTGGGGAGGGGGGGAATCCCAAACATTAAAAAACTGAGCTTCCCATTCCCCATAATTCACTGGACTCTGTTTCACATATCACCTCAATGTATGTGAAAAGAGGATGCTTCTACAGACTTGAACACTGACACTAAATAACACAGGAAAGGCAACTGTTCTCTGTTCAGACATTGGCAAGGCAAGTGGAAGAAACTTTTTTTTCCAAATATTTTGCTTTAAGCCTGGTATGTGCTTCTAGGACCAAGTCTACATACATAATTCCAAAGACTGGTGTGTGGAATTTAAAGCAGTTTCTTATAAAGCTCTGCAGCTTACTGGGAATCCTCTCTTGAATCTATCGCTTTACTCTGGACGCATGCAGGCTGGCGGAGGTTTCAGGGAATATTATAGACGCCTGATCCACTATGTCCTCCGTAGGAATTTGAAGACATGCAGCCTGGTCCCACGGATGATATGGCAGTAAGTCCCATAGAATTTAATGGACCTCCCTTCCAAGTAAATGTGCACACAACTGTAGCTTTAACCTAGAACTGCTGTAGAAAGTAAACAAATGATTATTGGACACATGAATATTGTGCCAAGATGCCTGATCCAATGCAGATGCAGGCCACAATCGGGCCGGGAAGGCTGGGTCCATGGTATATGGGGCACTGCTCCCCCCCACCTGTCTGCTCTCAGCTAGCCCCCATCTGCCTGCTTTCTTACTTACAACCAGTGCAGATGGGTAGCAATGCCTCCCAGCTTCCTTCTCCTTTGTTTCAGTGTCACCCTTGTAGAACTTGACAGGGATGGAATCCTGTATACTTCAATTCTGTGCATATTTGTTCAGAGCAACACCAACTGAGCTCCAAAAGGTTTACCCTCACGTAACTGTCCATATGACTGCAGCTTGATTCTGTCTTGGTTTGTGGCCATAGTTCTAATTATATGGTTTTAGTTTTTGCCAGTTTATATTTGATTTTTTGGAAGAACAATAATACATTTGCGGGTTTTCTGTGTTTTTTGTTGTAATGCCTTTGGTTTTAGCTTTCCAGTACCAAGTAAACATTAGGATGAACCTGGATGGCCACATTGTACCCTCAGATTTCAAACTTTGTGAGATGGCTGATTCTTTTTCTGGCATCCAGTAAGAAAGAGAAGACCTTTGAAAATTCCTAGCTATAATATTGTCTAGCCAGGAGGCTAGATTTTGTCCCCAAAGCCAAGAACAATACAATAATTAGGGCTAAATGTGGGAAGGTTGAAGACAGGCAAAAGGAAGTTCTTCCTCACACAGAACATGGTTAAATATGGAATTCATGACCACGAGATGTAGCCACTCAACCAACTTGGATGCCTTTAAAAGAAGATTAGACAAATTCCCAGGGGATAAGCTATCAGTGGTTACTAGTAGTTGTGATGGGTAATATACTTCCTATACCGCTAGAGGCAAGATGCATAGGTGCCTCTTGCTGTGGAACAACAGTGACACAGTGCTGTTGCACTTATGTCCTGGTTGGCCACAGCTCTGCTACTGGGCTATGGTCCTTTTTGTACATTCCTCAAACAAGGTCAATCTTCTTTGTATAGGAGAGGGGCAAATGGTGCAGGGGCTTGTAGAGGTACTTATATAGTACATTTGTTTCCTTCATATGGACCAATCTGTTCCCAGTGTAATAGGCTGGAGTTTGGGGGTGGGAATCAGTGGATAAGGGAGGAACAGTGATAATGGGAGAGCTTGAGCCAACGAGGGAAAGAAAAAACACAGTTTTTGGAAATGTAGATATGTATAAGAGAGAAAGGAATTGTGCCGCCAATTGTCTAAAATGACATTGAAATTATCCCACAATAATTCTGCTGTCTTTTCAAGAGTCTTTGGGTGTTCCAGGTGGGATTCTGAGGTTGATTCCTATTGGGATAGTTTAATTATGTGTTGCTAATTATCTTTAAATCATATTTATTTGGCTTTAATGAATCTACAGGAAGTCCCAAATTGCTAGATTAATTTCCCTGAATTCAAACTTTCACCTTTGTTGTTTGTTTTTATTCAGCTAAGACTCGTAGATGATAGGAACCAGTTATGAGAGGAGGTGGGAATTAATGTATCGCTGAAAACATCGCATCTGTTCATTTTCAATGGTTCTTCTCAACACTGCAATATGGAGAAAGAATACTAAATCTAATCTGCATAGATTAGAAACAATGAACGAAGCGTAATCTTTAGACTTTCATGAAATAGAGGTTTTGTACTAAAAATAGTATTGTAAGGATGTGTAAGGGCCCTCCTTTTGGCCCAAAGGTAGGAACATATAGAACTTCAGAGCCCCAGTCTTCCCTCATACTGCAGAGGAGGCTTGGTAAGTCTCTTACACCTACTGTATATTAGCAGATATCATAGCTGCCAAGTTATCCCTTTTTTAAAGGGATTTTCCCTTATGCTGAATAGGCTTCCTCGCGAGAAAAGGGAAAACTTGGCAGCTATGGCAGATATGACTTGTGTGGAGGCCCTAAATTTGCTTTTGGGCAGGTGGGACACTGTAGCTTATTAGGAAGGAGAAAAGTGAGATGGCGAGGAGGTTGAGGTGGTGCACAGGGCCGTCTTAAGCATATCCGGCGCCGTGGTACAAATGTATCTCCAGTGCCCCCCCATTTCCCAGAGTTGTCAACCTTTTTTAAGGGGGGGGGACCTGCCCCCATCCCAGGAAGTCCGTGCCACAGGAGCAGTGGCGTAGCAAGGTCAGATGGTACCCGGTCCGGAAAATTTCTTGTCACCCCCCCAAAAAAAAATTCTTAAAAGAAGGAGAAAGTGGAAAGTGTTGTTTTCCGGTTTATTTTCTTAACATTGTGAACACAAGCACTTAAAACATTTTCTCCCTAACTTTGTTCTCTGCAAATTTGGAAATCACATCATCAAAACCAATTCCTTTCGCTACTTTGTTTTCAATTGACAAGATGGCTAAACCAGAGAGCTTTGCCAATCCCAACCTGGGGGAGCTAGGCTGCCCCAGAAGTCCTGCCATGCTATGTGTTCCATCAGCAGAAAACGTTAGTTGAGGTTACTGCCTTGCATAAAGTTTATTTTATCCCCGCAGCAGCCTTTGTTCAACCTTAACAAAGGTCCTTCCCGCATCCAGCCCAGATCCAGTGCCAGCAACGCCCCCATTGTTTCTTCACCATTAATTTCCACAATTAAACACAAATAAAAAAGAATAAAAATAGTAAATCCATACAGCAATAACACTTCAAAACCTTATCTTTGAGATGACTAGGATGCTCTGGAGAAGAGAAGAGACTTAATTCCTCCTGAATTTAGAAATATCTCATTTTCTCTTGTAAATCTTCTCTCTTTTTTAACCCTCAGTAGGAGGAAAAAAATATCCAACCCAGCAGCTGACAAATGGCATGAATAATTCATTCCGTCTAATTTCACACCATTTCAGCTTCATTGCGGCCTTGTAATTAACACGTGTAGATTATTTAAGGAAGAGGGAAAATTGCTTTTAAATGCAGGTAGAAGGGTAGGTTGAATAGCCCCTTGGAATAATGCATAATGATACCTTCTGCGGGGACCAGCTATGTTGATTAAGCTTCCTGTGGCCACCTTCTACCCAAGAAGAAAAGCTTCTTTGTTTGGAAAGACAAGTAATGACAACACTAAAAGAGAAGCAAGAAAGGTCTTGGTTTTATAGTGATTTTTTTAAAATAAGAAACCTAGTTTTTTCCACTTCAGGAGCCTGCCATAATAGCAGAGTCAAAATCCGTTTCAATCAATGCTTCTGATTCCTCCCCTGCCCCAATAAATCTTGTCAGTTTTTGAAGCCGACGATTGAATTTAACGTTGAGATTGGCTATTTTCTCCATTCCATTACAACAGAAGGAATTACTTTTGGATCAGAGTAAGACACAGGTTAGTTCAGGAATAATTTCACACAGGAGGGTGGTTGGGTGGGGGGAAATCTCTATTTAAAACTAGCATCACCTTAGCTGAAAACCCTTTTTTTAAGCCTAGCTACTGCATAGCCAATTACCCCTCCTTCTCCACTTCTGTACATACAATGGGCAGCACACTAGACATCTCCTTTCCAGAATCCTCCCTCCAGTGTGAGTCTTTGGTTTGTCAAAACAACTTTGAATTCCAATTCTACCTGCCAAAGTGTTTACAATCTTCCTGAACTGGGTGTCATTTGTGTATTTGATAGGAATATGCTGTGCTCCTCTAAGACATTAATAAAAATGCAGAATAGCACAAGATCCCAGAGCACCACCCCCATCCTTGCTATCTTCGTTCCTCATTTGCCATTAATCCATTTATCCATGCTAAATGAATATTTTTACCTAATACATTTATGAAGTAGAATTCTCTGCCCCTCTTCAAATATTCCACCGCCCCCATGTCTTGCCCATCTCCATAGTCCCTCCCCATTTTCACTGCAGAAAAGGTGGTTGTGTAGGAGTTGGGTTTTTAAAATCCATGCAGGTTTATACCCATCTATGTACTAAATGCCGGGCCGGCCCGTACGTGAGGTGGAGTGAAGCAGCTGCCTCAGTCTGCAGAAACCCCTGAGGCAGCTCCCTCACAGGTATCCTGCATGCCCCACCACCTCTGCCAGTGGTGGAGAAGCGGCACACACATTGGTTACAGGGAACCAGGCAGAGGGCCTTCTTGGTAGTGGCGCCCGCCCTGTGGAACACCCTCCTATTAGATGCCAAGGAAATAAACACCTATCTGACTTTTAGAAGACATCTGAAGGCAGCCCTGTTTAGGGAAGTTTTTAAGAATTGATGTTTTATCTTGTTTTTAATATTCTATTAGGAGCCACCCAGCCAGATGGACAGGGTATAAATTGGAGTACAGGATCAGGTTGAGTACAGGATCAGGTTTAAGGTGCTGGTTTTGACCTTTAAAGCCCTATTTGGCTTGGGACCCTCGTACCTATGGGTCCGCCTCTCCTGATATGCCCCACGGAGGACCTTAAGGTCCACAAACAACAATATTCTGGAGATCCCAAGCCATAAGGTGGCTAGATTGGCTTCTACTAGGGCCAGGGCCTTTTCAGTATTGGCCCCAACTTGGTGGAATGCTCTTTCACAGGAGACCAGGGCCCTGCGGGATTTGTCATCTTTCTGCAGGGCCTGCAAGACAGAGCTGTTCCGCCTGGCCTTTGGGTTGGATTCAGTCTGACCCCTGTGTTTTCCTCCCTCATGGCTTGGATTTATGGACTACTTAAAATGAGGCTGTATTTTAAATTTTAATATTGTATTTTAATCTGTATTTTAATAAATTGCTTTTTTATGTTTTCTTGTAATTTTATTGGTGTTAGCCGCTCTGAGCCCGGTTTTAACTGGGGAGGGCGGGGTATAAATAAAAATTTATTATTTATTATTATTATTATTATTATTATTATTATTATTATTGGCATCAATTTTCAAGGAGAGTGCACAAGAACTCGCAAGAGTTCATTTAGAGCTCACTGGAACCTGCCACCACCACTAATTCATGCCGCCACCATGCAAACTAGCAAAGTGATGCTTGGGCGGCAGTGGTACACAGCAGGGCGTGGTGAAATGGGACATGCTGCCCTTAACCCAACCTGAATTTCATTGACCCCTTTTGCTGTCTCTACGTTCTAGATGAGCCAACAAGCCTCCAGGATCCTAGCAGTTTCATGATTCTTTTAAAATACATATCAGATATATGATGGGACAAACAAATGCTTGTTACACCACTCCTTCTCCCGCATGCCAGGATACTTACCATCACCTTGGTTTATTTTCAAACCGAGGTGTGTACAAGTTGTAAGATGGATATGGCTTATATGATAGTAAAATCAATGTTAAGGGACCCATAGGTCCTTCAAATGATGGGTATGTTTATTTATTTATCTTCATACATTTATATCTCAACCTTTGTTCCATCACAGGACCCAAGGTGGCATACAAGTAGTTCCCAGGCAGTAACTCATCCAGGCTCTGACCAGACCAGCTTAGCTTCAGCCATGTGTACCTTCAGACCACACCTTGGGACCACATGTTCATAAATATGGCTTGAGAGACTTGTATACCAACCAATGAGAAGCTCTGATTAATAAGAGACACCTGGGGTCACAGGCTATGGGTCAGAGGAAGGAAGGAAGGAAGGAAGGAAGGAAGGAAGGAAGGAAGGAAGGAAGGAAGGAAGGAAGGAAGGAAGGAAGGAAGGAAACCTAAGTTGAGACCTTGCTCCTACAATTTCAAGACAAGCTTGGGCATCAAGTGATAGCCATGAACTTTGCTACTGAAAAGTAGGGGTGGGGCAAAAACATAAAGGACAGGGCAAGCATTGCCTGTGCAATGTACCAGTTAGTGCAAGCTGGAGAAGTGGTTAATGGGGATTTTTAGAATTCCCAGCACATCAAATCATGCACATCTTAATTACACCAATTAAATTTTGCAGCTGAATGATGGCTACTTGGCCAAGGATATGGCATGGCATGCCAAACAATTGCTTCATTCCTCCTGTAAAAACCTAAGTAAGTTGTTTCCACAGCCGCAGAGAGGTTTTACATGGCAAAAGCTTTCTTTCGAGACATGATGCAAGCATTTAAAAAATAAAATAAAAAAATCTTGATCTATCTAACACCAATGAATTGGATTGAGCCTTGGCCTACATGGCAGTGTTGGCAGAGCAAATTACAAAGCCACCTGCTCGTAAGCAGAGTAATTATACCTAAATTGTGTTCTATAATTAAAAAGGTACGATAAACGACTCAGATCTCATCTTCAAATAGAAGTAGAATGATACCTGAGGGCTTGAGTCAGATTTCTTGCCAAAAGGAAATTTGCTTATCGGATTAAGACTAAATGTATTTGGGGGTTGATTAATTAAAAATAAAGCACCTATGTAAACTGCAAAGGAAACAGGAAACTATCTGCACAGAACAATCCTCTTATATACAGTTAAAGGTAGGCTGGATTTTTTAAAATTAAGCTGCTATGGATTTATTTACTTGTCTTTTCTCCTTCCATGTGCTTAAAAGTACTGTGGTACCTTGGTTAAGAACAGCCCTGTTTATGAACTATTCGGCTTACGAACTCCGCAAAACCAGAAGTAGTCTCCCAGTTTGCGAACTTTACCTCAGTCTAAGAACGGAATCCGAAAGGTGGAAGGGCACCTGCGGCGGGAGGGCTCATGATGAGAAACAGCAATGGAGGGTCAACTGGCTGCAACTGAAGGTGAGTGAAGGGTTACTTTGTCTAGGGATGCATTCAGATGTGGGCTTCATTGTATTAGTTTTCCTTGTTATAACATTAACACTTCTGTAAAGGTAAAGGGACCCGTGACCGTTAGGTCCAGTCGCGACTCTGGGGTTGCGACGCTCATCTCGCTCTATTGGCCGAGGGAGCCGGCGTACAGCTTCCAGATCATGTGGCCAGCATGACAAAGCCGCTTCTGGCGAATGAGAGCAGCACACGGAAACGCCATTTACCTTCCCGCTGTAGTGGTATTTATTTATCTACTTGCACTTGGATGTGCTTTCGAACTGCTAGGTGGGCAGGAGCTAGGACTGAACAACGGGAGCTCACCCCGTCACGGGGATTCGAACCGCCAACCTTCTGATCGGTAAGCCCTAGGCTCTGTGGTTTAGACCACAGTGCCACACATGTCCCTGTTTCTTCTGTACACTTCTTTTTTATAATATTTTTTATTAATTTTAATATAAGCAAAACAAGACAAAACATAACATACATAATCCATCCCCCTTCCCTCCCTCCCCCCACAAGTCCACTTCTGCCACCAGTAGATCCTGCGGGTGTTGAGAGCCAAAGGCGGTCCATTTTAAAGCTGAGTTTGTCCTCCCCCCTCCTCCCCCCGGCCCCCCCTGCCACCAAGAGGCCCGGGGGTGGAGGGAGTATTGAGGTTTGGATTTCCCCCAGCTATTCCTTCAACATAAACACACAAACAAACAAATAATTAAAAGATCTCCAATTCTAAATTTCTTAACATTGTATTTGTGACTTCCTCAGATCTCTTCTTCCTGGTTTTCTTGGTTTCTTAATATAATTGTAGTGGATTTTCTATTCTTAATTCAAAATCTTTTCCTTAAAATGTTAACATTATCCTCCTCCTCCTTCGTGCCGCCTCCCCACGGGTCCCCTCCTGCCACAAGAGGAACCCGTGAGGTGCGACCTTCCAAAGGAGATCCATTTTTGGTGGCTGGGTTTCCTTCCACCCCTTCTTCCCTCCCCCAGAGCCCCCTCTGCCACCAGGGGCTTCAGGGCAATAGAGAGGAAGATAGGCAGCCATCTGCCCAACCACCTATCTAAACATAAAAATATTAATACAAATCTAAAATTTCTTTCACCAGCCATTCCTCCCCCTCCCTCAAGAAAAATCAATTATTACATACAGTCATTTCTCTAACCAAAATCCTAACATTATTCTTTTACACACTCTCCTTCCCCTCCCCCGGCGTCTTTCCCCCAATTGGTCCAGCATCTCCTTTATCAAGCCAAGATTTCAGAAACCGTTATTCAACCAACCTGAATACCACTTAACTATTTTTCTTACCCCACACCACATCTTTCCCATTTTAAAATCCAGGCCTCTGCCCACCCCTCCTTCTGCATTTCCCACCCCTCAATCTCACGTCTCCTAATTTTAATCTCTCCAGCCCCCCCCCTTTTCTTGAATCTTCATTTCTCGTTGTTGATCATTGGCCTCATCTTCTTTCTTTTCGACTCCTTGTTGTGCATCATCCAGTACATGTTTTTTATAATCCCTCTCACATTCAACAGTGTCCTCTGAATCTTGCTCCTTGATCTTAGTCTCACATTCAAAAGTGTCCTCTAAATCTTGATCTTGCACCACCGTCTCCGTGCATGGTAAACTGGAATGTTGCAGTCCCTTGTAGATGTCTTTCAGTATTTGCAAGTAGTTCAGCACAGCTTCCTGGAAGGCTGGTGAATAAGATGTTTTCATTTTTTCTCTTAACCACAAGCAGACAGGAGATTAGGAGACAAAGAGCACTGGAAATTTCCTTCCTGCAGAACGATAGCCTCCATCTTGGCTGATCCTTTTCATTGTCTTTAACTTCTCCATAGATCAAATCATAAATCAAATTGTTTTAACTTTAAATTCTTCATGTAGCAAATTATACCGTTCACCAAATCTTTAACAAATTTTCCTTGTCTTTTGACAGCTTTTGACAGCTGTCACAGCCCTTTCCCCCTTAATAATCTTGCTCACCCCTGAGCCTCAAGGGGTGCCGACTCCGGGGGTTGAGAAGGGGTAAAAAAGTCTTTCTTTCTCTCGGGTTACACAAACAGACAGTTTCCCTTTCGGCTTTGGAATATTTAATGCACCTCTTAAATTCCCATTAGGAAGAGATCGACTTCCATTTTTTGGAATCTTCTCCTATTTTTCCAATTGTTATTTCCGAATTTATTTCAAAGTTCCAATTAGAGATTACACTTACTTTGTTCCAATTTTTATTTTTCTTTGGAAAAATCCGCCGCTTGCAGGCAGAAGACTCGGGGCTTCGCTTCTTTGGAGGTGACGCTATTGTCCCAAATGGCTCCCGCGACTCTTCACTCCACTGGCTCTCGGGGACTCTACTGAGTCTCCGGGCAGCGGAGGAATCGCGAAACGGAGCTCCGCTGGACGGCTAAGCCCCCGGGACGCTCTTCCCGGGGTTCTTTTGGGGAATCCGTGCACCCCGTGGAATTCCCCCCCTCCGTGATGCCAGGGACCTCGGAGCTCGAGGTCCCTGCGTCCTCTAGCCGGCGCGACGAACCGGAAGTCTCTTCTGTACACTTCTGTACCTGTTTCTAATGTCCCTTGTTGCATTATGGAATTGTGGCTTTTTTATCCATCTGCCACCATATTGTACTAAATTACATTCACACCCGTGGGTGTGATGTGACACAACCTAGGAATCCTGCATTTGGGTTCCTTCCAACTCTGCAATTCTATGGTTCTGTGTCATTGGACATGGCACGACCCTTTGTCTGTATGCGTGCTTCTGTTCCCTCATGACTGACCCATGAAAATGGTGGGAAAGAGCTGTACTGTACTGTATGTCGGAATACAGTGCCAGGTTTTGTCACAAGCCACTATCCATGAAAAGGGGTGGGGAAATTGCAGCACAAAACTCCCACGATAATCCGGGTTAACTGGGTGGCCGTCAGAACATTTCTGAAAACATTTGGCATGGAAATGGGCATCAAACCTCTGCTCGATTTCCAGGAGTGAAATATGAAAGATCACATTAAAAACTGGAAATTATCGGGTAAGGAAATTTCAGGGAAGCAGAGTAAAGTACTGTCTGAATGCAGCCTGGGGCTACTTTATACGTTTTGAAGACCTTGTTGTCCTTAAACGTTTGTGATAGGTGGGCAAGAAAACTTAGCATGAATGAAGCATACTCACTGTAACATCTATCTTTCCCACATATTCCAGAAAAAAACAGCAGTACAAATCTGCCCGACAAAAGAAATGTTATTTTTCTCATTATCTTCAGCAAAGTAATTATTAGCCATCATTATTGTTGCTCTTCAGATTAATTGGCAAATACAATCAAAATGGAAAAGATTCCAATCATCAAGCAAAGGGAAGAACCATAGAACCCTAATCTGCCTGAGTGGGTTAACCGTCATTTTGCTCCTCAGTTCTCCAATGTATGAGTGAGTGACTAATTGCTTATTTAGCCCTGCTTTAGATTAAAATAGTTTTTGTTCTCAAAGTACCATTGTGAGGAGAGAAACATGAAAATGCCCATCGCTCACAGCCTTTTCTCACACAAAACGCACTTGACACCTTCTGAGGGCGTTTTTGTGTGACCTTTTGTGATAGGCAAAGGCAAACAGGTTTAATTGTTATTTCTACAGGGGTCATGTACAAGTGGGAAGTCATCTATATTACCCCCCAAAACAATTATGTCTAGGAGTGCATCCCCCAACTGTACCCCCCTCTCCCCATTGTTAGGGGGACTTTCAAGTTGTGTGGGTTTTTCCTGGAGTTCTGCTCTGTTTGTTTTTAAAGTGGATTTAGTAGAGCTGCAATCCAATTAACGAAATTGTAATCAATTGATCATATGAGTTTAAGGGACCAATATGAAGTCCTGTCCCACCCCCAGAGGCATAGGTAGTACCCAGTGCAAAAAATTTCTTGTCAGCCCCCCTACACACAGACATTGATTATTATTATTTGCCTGCAAAAATGACTTTACATTATTTCATATTTTCTGTCAAAGGAATGTGGATTCTGAGCCTCTGATAACAAGTAGGCGACTATAGACAGATACTTAAATCTACAGGATGGATTGTGTTTTGGCTTGTGTTATTTTATTTATATTTATTGTTTGTTTTTTTATTTAATAAAATTGATTTTTAAAAAACCCCGCAAAGTGGTTTACCAAAACAAAAAACAATAAAACAGCACAGCAGTAAAATCAAGAAAAATTAACAATCCTACTTTAAAACATACAAACGCTAAAATATTAAGATTGAAATTACTTCAACTTCCTAAGCATCTAGGTATGCTTGCCTAAAGAAGAATGCTTTTAGCAGGTGCCCGAAAAGAGTCTAGCAAAGGCACATGCTTTGTTGCAATAGGTGGGGATTTCCAAAGTGCAGGTGCTGTCACAGTAAACAATGCAGTACAGATACTATGTGGAACCTGTAGTAGTGCTTGAAACTACTGAAGGGGAGGTTTTATTTATTGTGATTTCACCATGCTCTGTATTATCTGAAAAGGAAAACATTTATTTAAAAAACAGGACTGCACAGCAGCAATCTAGTCTCATCATAATCAGTGGGACTTATTCCCGAGCCGACAGTGGATAAGATGGGCTGTAATCCTATGCACCCCTTGCATCCAACTTGTACCTAAAACTCTGCACAAGCCTGCACCAGAGAATTGTAGAGTTGGAAGGGGCCCCTGAGGGTCATCTAGCCAAACCCCTGGGGCAATGCAGGACCATCCCTGACCAATGGCCATCCTTCTTCTGTTTTCCCCCTCAGCCAGGGCACACAACAACGGAGACTGGAGGTGGGGGAAAAGATAAATTTTGACAACTAGACCATCCCTGACCAATGGCCATCCTTCTTCTGTTTTTCCCCTCAGCCAGGACACACAACGGATAAAGGCACAACAACGGAGACTGGAGGTGGGGAGAGGAAGCCGTAGGGCAGTAGGGTGGTTCATATATTTTTTTTAAATGCCTGCTCCAAAGTTCTTATCTTACTAAACTAGGGATTATATAGCTATATCTGAAATTTCATACATATCAGTTAGTATCTTGACCCTGCTCCACTGAATTGAAATTTCAGCCTTCACAACATAGGAAAACGGCGAAGTAAACATCTGTCCATGGACTGGGAGGTGACCTGCAATGTCCTTCACCTTTAATTTTCAAGCCTCACTGTTTTTCTCTAGAGCAAGTTTCTTAGCTTTCCATACACCCACCTCTCTGCCCCACTATACACCCATTTCCTTAAATGAAAGCCCCATCTACCCAGATGGCCATCCAGCTCTCTGGGGGAAACTACCGATTTACAGCCAAAGCGCAAGCAAACTTGGCTGAGGGCAAATACCAAGGCCTGTTGCTAAGACAAAGCTTGGAAAGTGCAACCGCATGCACCACCAGATGGAGAGCTTCCTTGATGTGCAATCACCTCTTGCTAATGCTTGTTTGCTATCTAATTGCTCAGTCTTGGGCTATTGGAGCTCTCTGTTTCCTGGTTCAAGACTGCATCTATTCAAATGAAGCTCACACATCACCATATGTGTCTGATGACCACGGGGCAAGAGGGGAAAGTTATATTGCTGACAAATAATTGCGGTGTCTGCTTGCTTAACATTTGCAGCGAATCAACAGTGGCATTTGGAAGGGCTGCCTGGAGGTCTGGAGCTGTCAAGCTGGATAATGGCTTTAAATATCACTGGCTGGTAATAATGCTGGGCTTCAGTGCACAATGTTTAAATGTGTAAAGAGAGCCATTCTAAGAAGCACTTTTCTCCTGCGTTCTATATGCCCATCTGCTGACACCCGTTTTGGAACAAACAGGGTCACTGGGACCTCATGTAACATATTCGGCCTCTGACCTTGAAAGGAAAAGGCAGCTTTATTGTGCATAACAATGTTATTTGCATTTAACCTCTGGCCAAATTCTCCATGGGTTTCATGAGTTAGGCAGCATATGAGCTCAATGATATTTGATGGGAATGGGAACACTCCCAGGGAAATCTGCTGCTTTGACAGGTGTGATTCTCTTTCCAAAAGAACTGGACCGAGGACTATACAGATGCTGTGATGGAGTATGAGATCATGATTCTTCAATATGGTAGTCGGGTTTATCTTCCTGCTGCAATAATCAACCTAAATTTTCCTTGAAAGCACAGACAAGCATAATGCTCTTGGACATGGGAGAGAAGTACTGGATGCTCATATAGACAGTCTCTTTCCAGCTTATGTTGGCCATCTTTTTCCTGGCTATCTTTTGACACTTTGCAGTAGTAAATTGACCAAAATTATAAACTGTACAGCAGGGATGGGGAACCTGCAGGCTTCCTGCTGTTGTATGCCATGAATCCTAGGGCAGCATCTGGGAGGGAAGGAGGTTGGCAAAATCTGTCAGAGGGCAGAAAGGAGAAGTAGTCGGTGGACAGTGATGGGAAGGGTTTGAGTTGTGCTCCCAGAGGTAGAAGGAGAGCCACTCAAGCTGTATCAGGCCTCACCTTCATTGCAGGACGTTGTCATGGTGACTGAGAAGCCAGCTCGCCAATCAATGGGTTCAGCAGGGTTGGCAGAGACTGGGACTGAGAGTGAGGTGGCAGAAACAGGCAAGCTTCCATCTCCAAGTATGCATCATCAGATGCAAACAGATTAATCTCCTTGGGAGGGCTGCTTAGTTGCTATCTTTACATAGAAGACATGGACCACCTGAGTGATAAGTCTATGCTTGGCTGTTCAAAAGCAAAGTAGGAAGGGCATACCAGGTGTTGGGACAATGTCTTAGCTTGGGCCTAGTCATGTATTCTAGAACTCTGTTTATATATCTGAGAACTTCATAATCTATAGTCTGAGCTCATACATAGATCACGTACTGGCTTCTTGAATAAAGCTTTTGGATGTAATCATGTGGAGAGTTTGAGTTCAGAGTCTGAGAGTGGGAGCAAGGACAGTTGTAGGATTCTAATTTCCAGCAGCAGCAGCCAATGGCCAAGGACAATGGCAGTTCTAGTCCAACAAAATCTGGAGCACCATAGATTCCTCATCTCTACGATGCAGAATGGGTCATATTCACCAAAGTCATCCCATTAGCACCAGGGCTTCTGCCTATGCAATGGCACTTCCTCCTCTCCCAATATTTCCAGCAGTAATTTAGTTCTATATCCATGTAAAGTGAGGAATGAAGGATTTCCTGAATTTGCTTATTGCGTGTCGAGGTCCCCAGGATGCCCCCCCCCCCAATAACTCACACAGCTCACAGAAATTAAGTTTAATGTTTTTGGCATAACTTTGGCCACAACTTTATTTAAATACAAAAATGTGAGTGGTTGCTTAGGCATTGGTTCCATACATACATCATACATCTGCCTCTAAGAAAGAAATAACGGACTTCCCCGCTTCCTGAAGTCAGTGCAGGGAAAGCATTTTGGGGAGAGAATGGAACCAGAAGGCTGGCCCTTCGCCTCTTCGCCAAATGCTCCCAGGGGCTCTTGCATGGCCCTAGCCCCCTGTCAGGGTACGGACTAAAGCATGTTGAGCCCCTGGATTCCTTTAACGGAATTCACCAGTGCAGCAGCACCATTGGAGGGGCCTGCACAACCAACAACCAATTCTGGCCCTTCCACCAACCAACAACATAGGAGGGACCGGCACAACCAATCGTGATCCCTCCACCAACCAATTTATGAACCAATGACTAACCGCAAACCTTACAAGTTGTGACGAATTGCTACACAGTAGGCGAAAACCAAGTGGCACCAGCCAAATGGAAAAATTTCTACCAGGCCCCTGCCTAAAAAGCAGACGACCCCATGACAGGCATCGCAAGGTCAAACGCAACAGCCTAAACAAAAGGGGGGTGGGTGATCCGAAGCTCGCAGTAAAGAGAAGCTCGCAGTAAAGAGACTTGGACGATGGGCTTGAGGGCATCCTGAGCAAGTTTGCAGACGACACCAAATTGGGAGGGGTGGCTAATACCCCAGAGGACAGGATCACACTTCAAAATGACCTTAACAGATTAGACAACTGGGCCCAAAGCAAACAAGATGAATTTTAACAAGGAAAAATGTAAGGTACTACACTTGGGCAAAAAAAATGAAAGGCACAAATACAGGATGGGTGACACCTGGCTTGAGAGCAGTACATGTGAAAAGGATCTAGGAGTCTTGGTAGACCACAAACTTGACATGAGTCAGCAGTATGATGCAGCAGCTAAAAAAGCCAATGCAATTCTGGGCTGCATCAATAGGAGTATAGTATCTAGATCAAGGGAAGTAATAGTACCACTGTATTCTGCTCTGGTCAGACCTCACCTGGAGTACTGCGTTCAGTTCTGGGCACCACAGTTCAAGAAGGATATTGACAAGCTGGAACGTGTCCAGAAGAGGGCAACGAAAATGGTCAAAGGCCTGGAAACGATGCCTTATGAGGAACGGCTTAGGGAGCTGGGTATGTTTAGCCTGGAGAAGAGAAGGTTAAGGGGTGATATGATAGCCATGGTCAAATATATGAAAGGATGTCATATGGAGGAGGGAGAAAGATTGTTTTCTGCTGCTCCAGAGAAGCGGACACGGAGCAATGGATTCAAACTACAAGAAAGAAGATTCCACCTAAACATTAGGAAGAACTTCCTGACAGTAAGAGCTGTTCGGCAGTGGAATTTGCTACCAAGGAGTGTGGTGGAGTCTCCTTCTTTGGAGGTCTTTAAGCAGAGGCTTGACAGGCATATGTTAAGAATGCTTTGATGGTGTTTCCTGCTTGGCAGGGGGTTGGACTGGATGGCCCTTGTGGTCTCTTCCAACTCTATGATTCTATGAGAAAGAGAAAGCCCAATGCTGCAAGCAGGAATATAAAGCCAGTGAGCTATCCCCAAAATTGCAACATCCAAATCTTCCCCACAACTAGAATCCACCAATTGCAGCCCTGGTCATCTAGACCAGTGGTCCTCAACCTTGGGCGTTCAAGTTACAGGTAGGTAGCCGTGTTGGTCTGAGTCGAAGCAAAATAAAAAAATTCCTTCAGTAGCACCTTAAAGACCAACTAAGTTTATATTTTGGTATGAGCTTTCGTGTGCATGCACACAGTGTATCTGAAGAAGTGTGCATGCACACGAAAGCTCATACCAAAATATAAACTTAGTTGGTCTTTAAGGTGCTACTGAAGGAATTTTTTTATTTTGCTTGGGCGTTCAGATGTTTTTGGCCTACAACTCCCATGATCCCTAGCTAGCAGGACCAGTGGTCAGGGATGATGGGAATTGTAGTCTCAAAACATCTGGAGGCCCAAGGTTGAGGACCACTGCTCTAGATAATCCCACCCAACAGAAGGGTGGGTGTCCTGTTAGCCCCCACCGCAACACGGGCGCTCCATGAAGGATAATCCGCTGAACCATCAAGGCCTTAAAGATGAGGCCTACAAGGCTTCTTCTGTCAGCAATGATCCTTTCTTGCTGCTACGTATGTTTGCTAAGGAAGGGAACCACTTCTTTAGGCTTTGCCCTTCTGAGTGTTCTCTCTTGAAATGACAATGGGTGGTACTCAACGCTATTGCTACTCAGTGGAGACCCATTGAAGTTAATGGGCATGACTAACCTAGGTTCATTAAATTCAATGGATCTGTTGAATACCACCCTCTGAGTTTTTCTAAGAGTTCTCTAAGAAAGCCTGGAGGAATCAGCTAATTAACTGAGGGAGGTTATTTATTATTAGTTAGAAAGGAGGCACTTCCTAAAAATAAAAGCTCAGTGTGCAATTAATTATCATCCGCAAAACTAAACTTTTCCCAGCGACTTGTGTGATGAAAGAAGCCCTTTTGGGAATGTGTGTTTGTGTGCTTACTGTTGGTGAAACCATACCAACTTCTGCTGATCATCAGTTTCTAGTAATTAATGGTTATCCATTGGTTATCAGTTATTTCTAAGTCACCTCTATCATATTTAATTGCTGATAATTAGCACTAAATTGTCATACAATTGAATTTATTTGAATTAACAAAAATGAAAACAGATACAGGTAGATATTTGAATGATGTCCCATTGCATTGCCCAAATATTGAAACAAAGTAATAAAATGCTCTATCCTTATTTATATCTCTCCAAGGGCTCTTGGGAAAGGGACAACAGTCAGAAAAGTTATTGCAAGCTCCCAGCCAGCTGTGAGATAAACTACTCCAACAAAAGAATAAATATTTTAGCAGCATCCTATTAAAATGTATAAGAACAAGCCACCTGCTGTCATTGAGGAGTTGTTTGCACTGCAGTTAGAGGGCCCCAGAATAGCTAAATGGAGCTGGAGCTTGTTTCAAACTAATTAGTCAAAATGCTGAACTCTCATTATGCTACACATTGTCGCTCAGTTTCCTTTCTTGAGGCAGGGGGAGAAAAGAAATTCTGTTTGTTTATATTACTGTTTGCAGTGATACAAACACACCAAAGCCAAAAACAACAACAAAGACTGATTTTTGCCTAGTTGGTTTTAAAAAGCTGTGTAATTTTTTAAAAATCAAATATACTTTGTTTATGAAATAATTTTTCCCCCTTCCAGTAACACCTTAGAGACCAACTAAGTTTGTCATTGGTATGAGCTTTTGTGTGGATGCACACTTCTTCAGATAAAGGTAAAGGTAAAGGGACCCCTGACCATTAGGTCCAGTCGTGACCAACTCTGGGGTTGCACGCTCATCTCACATTATACCCGAGGGAGCCGGCGTATAGCTTCCAGGTCATGTGGCCAGCATGACAAAGCCACTTCTGGCGAACCAGAGCAGCACATGGAAACGCCGTTTACCTTCCTGCTGTAGCGGTTCCTATTTATCTACTTGCATTTTGACGTGTTTTCGAACTGCTAGGTTGGCAGGAGCTGGGACCGAGCAACGGGAGCTCACCCCGTCACAGGGATTTGAACTGCTGACCTTCTGATCGGCAAGCCCTAGGCTCAGTGGTTTAACCCACAGCGCCACCTGGGTCAGCTTAGAGACCAACTAAGTTTGTCATTGGTATGAGCTTTTGTGTGGATGCACACTTCTTCAGATACATGCACACAATAAACTTTTATTTTGTTTCGACTATGGCAGACCAACACGGCTCCTTCCTGTAACTTTGTTTATAAGGCACTTTCTGCTAGTCATGCACACTTAAGAGTCTTACTTAAGTATGCACGACTAACAGAAAGCGCTTTACCAAAAGAGACTATTTTTGTTGTTGGAAATTACAAAGCTTTTTAAATCCGGGGTTCTCCAAATGACTTGTTTTTTTTTAACATCCATCCTGATTTTCTTGCACAGAGTTTATGCTGAGATTATACTATGTCTGGTCTTTATGCATAATTTGCTCTGTTTTTGTTCACAAGGAAGTTATAGGGCAAGGGGCACTCATCCTGATTTTCTTACAGGGTGTTTAGAAATGTTAATCATTTGCACATCCCACATTTTTCAGTGTATTTCCCTATCACTTTCCCAACTGCAAGAAGTCAGGGGCAGTTTTGTGTGGGTCACATGACTTGTGCGGGAGTGCGGACCTGGAAGATGGCATCCCGGATTTGGGTTGTGCCATGTTGGAAGGTATATTCTATTGGCAAGGAGTTCCACAGCCCAGGGCTTTTCAGACTAAAGGCTCAGTACCCCTGCTAAAGGCCAGCTGAATCTCAGGGTCATGTCGGAACACTGAAAGCTCTACACACACAACCAGTTGGCTGCTATGCGGGAGGGCTTTTAAAGTCCTTTGGAATTACACCAAAGAACCTCTTTGTTCTTGAGCAAGCAAAACTTCTGCCGCCCCAGCAGGAAGAGAAGAAATGAACACTGATTCTCATGCAAGTGCTTGGAACCAGTAGGAAGCAGGGGGACCAGTGTTTTATCATAAGATCTGTTGTTGACATTTGGGGTTGTTCCTAAACCTAAAAAAAATAAAAAAAAATAACCTGAACTATACCCTTTTGTAGTAATAATAATAATAATAATAATAATAATAATAATAATAATTTATTATTTATACCCCGCCCATCTGGCTAGGTTTTCCCAGCCACTCTGGGCGGCTTCCAACAGAAAAATGAAATAAAATAATCTATTAAACATTAAAAGCCTCCCTAAGCAGGGCTGCCTTCAGATGTCTTCTAAAAATCTGGTAGCTGTTTTTCTCTTTGACATCTGGTGGGGGGGGCTTTCCATGGGGCGGGTGCCACTACCGAGAAGGCCCTCTGCCTGGTTCCCTGCAACTTGGCTTCTCGCAATGAGGGAACTGCCAGAAGGCCCTTGGTACTGAACCTCAGTGTCCGGGCAGAACGATGGGGGTGGAGATGCTCCTTCAGGTATACTGGACCGAGGCCATTTAGGCCATTGTAATTTTGACACTGCCCCTTAGGGGCAAAGCAGTTACTTTACTTTGGTTTAACTTTCCTTTCCTGTCTTCATATTTGTTAGTTACACCCAGTCAGGCACCAGAAGCAGCCTTTCTGGCCTCTAATAAGGTTCTTAACCCTGTTCCACCGGCTGTTGGTGGAATTATTACAGCCTGTAATTCCATGGGAGAGCATGTGCTTTGCATGCAGAAGGCCCTAGGTTCAATTCCTGGTTTCTCCCCTTTGTGGTGCTCCAGTTCTCCCATTGTGCCAAACACCATACTCCTATTGTCCAATTAGCGACAGCATAGAAACTAAAATTAATAAACAAACAACAACCTACCTAAACTGATCTGGAAATACGGGAGGTTAATCAGCTTGCATAGTTAAATCAATGGCATAACAATAAGCCTCACATTTATTTCTCTCGTGCTCTGCTGTATTCAATAGATCCTGCATCCTTCCCATAAGCAACCTTGTGGTATATGGAGTGCTGACAAGTTCAGTTTTAGGCACCATAGGTGGTAGCATTTCATTAACCAGTCAAATCATGTGTAGAGATGAAATTCAAATGCTTCATTGGAAAATTAATGAATTGTTGTCTGATTCAGCTTTAATCTGAATTAATGTTTTGATTAAGTAATGTCCAGTAATGATCAAGGACAGGAGTGCATTTCTAATTCCCACTTGGACTCTAAATTGTCGGTGTAATTGGCTTCATAGATCTCAGTCACTGATAGGGCGGGCCTCCCCTCAAAAAAGGGGGGTTGCAAAGGAACAATGGGTTAGGTAGAACACTCTTCATTTCACTCAAGGGGGTAGGAAAGAGAACAATGGGCCATAGAAGTCAACATTCAGAAAGGACTAGGCCACCGGTGCATTCTGGGGGACTCATTTACAATTCGAATATGTATAATCTGGGATAATCTATTCATTATATTAGTCTAACTGGCCCAACTTATTCATGTATGCTACAACAGCGGCAAGTGTCTTGTTAGCACAAAAATGGAAGAATGAGGAAATCCCAACGAAAGATCAATGGCAAGAAAAACGGATGAGTTATGCAGAGTTGGCAAAGATGACATACAAACTACGTGAGAAGGACAACCGTGACTTCAAAGAAGAATGGGAACTTTTTACAAACTATTTAAAAAGACAACAAAAGGATTTGGACTCCTTGGCAGGTTTTGAATACACATCCACAATTTATTAGTAAAACATATGATACAGTAGATAAGGTAAATGATATGTACAATTTTATAACATGCAGAAAACATACCAGCAAATCAGAGGGGAGCTGGGGGAAGTCCTTAGAGGGTGGGAGAGGGTGGGATGGGAGGGGGAGAGGGGGGGAAATTGTTATTGGTAATTTGTATTGTTTAAAAATTCTTTTTCTTCACTATTTTTTTTTAAAAAGATAATCTTAACACACATGAGAGCTAATACAGGAGAAGGCATTCTCTGAGATGCATTCATTCAAGCAGTTCCAAACAGATTTGGTGAATTTAAAGCTTGACAAAGCTGTGCTGCAAACCTGCAGAAGATTGAGTTCTAACGCCTGTGTTTTTAACACATTTAATAATGGATTGATGTTTTCATTCTAACTATAGCTCTAGTAATGTCAAGGAGAGAGCATGCTATATTCTGTTGCAAAGCAAAGTGACAAAATATGAGATAAGATATCTAAAAAGTATGAATATGGAAAGTGAAAACCATGGTATGAAAATCCTAGGAATAAAATAAAGTAGATTTGAGTCCTACTTTCCAGAGCAGGAGAAGACAAGCTTGCTCCCTCTTCCATGTGACAGCCCTTGAGATATTTGAAGGTGGCTATCAAATCTCCTCTGTGTCTTCTCTTTTCAAGGCTAAACATTCCTAGCTCTCTCAACCACTCCTCATAAGGCTTTGTTTCCAAATCCTTGATCATCTTGGTAACCCCCTCTGCAAACATTTCAGCTTGTCTATCTTTCTTAAATTTTGATGCCCAGAAGTGGACACAGTATTCCAGGTACGGTCTAAGGCAGAATTCAAAAGCACATCCAAGTGCAAGTAGATAAATATAGGTACCACTCCGGCGGGAAGGTAAATTGCCTTTTCGTGCGCTGCTCTGGTTTTGCCAGAAGCGGCTTAGTCATGCTGGCCACATGACCCAGAAAAACTGCCTGCGGACAAACGTTGGCTCCCTCTGCCAGTAAAGCGAGATGAGCGCTGCAACCCTAGAGTCGTTCGTGACTGGACTTAACTGTCAGGGGTCCTTTACCTTTACCTTTTTATTACTTCCCTCATTCCAGGCCATTCACCAAGCTTCCTGAGGCAAATGGGAGCTGGAGACTAGCAACCTCTGAAAGGCCATAGGTCTCCTTAGTAGTGTTAAGCAACTTGGTTTCTTATACAAAAACAGAGAAATGGGATCATAAAAGTAGAATATGAGACACATGGACAAAAATGAAATGAAGCGTCGGCTGCTGTTCACACTGAAAAGTAAGATGTGTAGGATGATCATCAGGTGTGTGCTATCTAATAATTTCAAATATGGAAGATACGGATTGGATTAAAAGGATAGATTATAGCAGCCTTCCCCAACCTCGTGCCCTCTAGATGTACTGGGCTACAACTTCCATGATCCCTGCCAACTGGTCACCCCGGCTGGGGCTGATGGGAGTCCAAAACTTTGAGATGGCATCAGGTCAGGGGAAGGATGGAGTATAGTAAATCAAAAGAAATCATTTCAAGTCACTGAACACTGAGAACCCAAGAGACTTCACAATGAGATTGTATGTACAGATATCCGTTTCATTGAAATTTCTGTTTGCCCAGAAGCAGCCTCTTGGTAGTGCCATCTGTGACAAAAATATGTACAGGGGCACAGCTTTCCAGCTGCAGGCCTTCCTTCCCTTGGAAGATTGACTGAGCTCCAGAAGTGGATATTATATACTTTAATGCTACTGAATCATTCATTAAGCATCCAAAGTCTTCAGAGCTAGGCCAATATACAGAGACACAAATGTTTGTTTGTTTTTTAAAGGAATAAAAGAGCCATGAGGCAGAGGTAAAAGGTAAAGATAAAGGGGCCCCTGACCATCAGGTCCAGTCGTGTCCGACTCTGGGGTTGCGGCGCTCATCTTGCTCTATAGGCCAAGGGAGCCGGTGTTTGTCCGCAGACAGCTTATGGGTCATGTGGCCAGCATTGCAAAGCTGCTTCTGGTGAACCAGAGCAGCGCATGGAAACGCCGTTTACCTTCCCGCTGGAGCGGTCCCTATTTATCTACTTGCACTTTGATGTGCTTTCGAACTGCTAGGTGGGCAGGAGCTGGGACCGAGCAACGGGAGCTCACCCCGTTGCAGGGATTCGAACCGCCGACCTTCTGATCAGCAAGCCCTAGACTCTATGGTTTAACCCACAGTGCCACCTGGGTCCCAGAGGTAGTTACATTTAAATAAATTTTAAAAGTGTTAGGAGAAATTTGATATCTTAGTCTGGCCCACAGGGCAAGTCCAGTTCTCAAGGGGCAGGCAGTCCACTGACCAGAGTAGGTAGCAGATCAGTTGGTTAGTCAGAGGAGCATCGAGCTGGATTACATGAATATGAGCTGCAGGTCCTCAGACGGCTCTGAGGTTGATGATTTGATGCAGGGGTAGTTAGAGCCAGGCGTGCCAACTTGAATAAAACATTTGGGGGCCACGTAAGCCCTGCCCCACATATTCGATCACAAGATGCGGCACACACAAACCATTTGTGTCCCATCAACAATGCCCATCAACTCTGGGGGGGGGCCCTCAAATATTTTATGAGGGTGGGCAAAGGGACCACAGTCCCTAGGAGTTGGCTCCTATGGTTAGAACCAAACAGAGTTCTTATTTACTTGTGCAGTGAGCAGTTGTCTTTCAGAGATTCTAGGATTCCTAGCAGATCTTCTGACCCTGAGAGGGGTGAGTCTCTCCTGGCTTTTCATCAGGTCCACCACCACACCTGCAACACTTAGGGAAAGAAGAATGAGTCTACTTCTAATCTGTGTCATTGTCTCCAGATTCACAAGTAAATTATATCCCTTTTCTGCAGTAATCTGCATTTCTTAAAAAAAACAACACCTGTATGAAAATGCAAATTTAAATATGTAGTTAAGTATGTAATTTTTTGGTCTGAAGTTACTGTCTGTATTCAGCTTGTGTTAGCAAAATACTTTATAACTGCTTATTATTTGTGTATTTTTAAATTATTTCCCTGTAGTATGAGGGCTAACAGCAGGACAACAAAAGTGGATTTAATGAGCCCTTATGGTCGCTAAGAGACTTCTGCTTTGAGTCTGTAAAGATAAATACTCACCATCTATTATACAATGGCTTGGAGGCCTTAATGTCCTTGCTATGTTTGAATGTACTTTGTGTGGCGATACCCCGATCCCTCCCAGAGTAAATAAGGACACTGGACAAATTGCATAAGGTTAATGGGCATTAAAAGGCCACAACTTTATTGATTACGGATGTAGAGAGGTATTGGCATAGGCATTGGATCTAACAGTCTATATCCGACTCCAGCCCGTTCTGCTGGCAGTCTGTGAAGGGTTAACCACCGTTGGGCGAGTCCTGCGATGCACATCAACTAGGACTCACCCTGGGGCCACCACTAGGGGCCGTGCCTTTTGGCCCTCACCTACCACGGCTTCGGACTAGGCCACGCCCCGGACTCCTTAAGGGAGTACCCTTCAGCATTTTGGGGGAGGTGATGGCAGCAACCTCCCCCCCACCTGTAACCTTTCAGCGATAATCCAATGCCTACCGCCAAAAAACCAAAGTTGTGACGAGTTGGTACGAGGTAGGCGTAAACCATCAGGCCAGAGCCAATTCGAAAGCCAATTCAAAAGCCAATTCAAAAGCCAATTCAAAAGCAATTCAAAAGCCAATTCAAAAGCCAATTCAAAAGCCAATTCAAAGCAATGTCAAAAGGAAGGGCCCTGCCTAATGGGAGGGTGGGCGGGAAAAAGTGAAGCGGCTGGGATCAGGAAAGAGACTGAATCCCAGCCGCGCGCTCGCTTAAATTAGCGAGCCACGCCCCCTTGAAGCGTCCCAATTGGGCACGCCAAGGGAGCGCTGCGTCTGGGAGCCAGCCAATGGGCTGTGAGAATGGCACTCATTCTCCCAGCGCGTGCTCAGGCTCGTGGCCCGCCCACAACCTCACCTCCTTCTACGGCGGAAGTGACTTTGTGTGGCGATACCCCGATCCCTCCCAGAGTAAATAAGGACACTGGACAAATTGCATAAGGTTAATGGGCATTAAAAGGCCACAACTTTATTGATTACGGATGTAGAGAGGTATTGGCATAGGCATTGGATCTAACAGTCTATATCCGACTCCAGCCCGTTCTGCTGGCAGTCTGTGAAGGGTTAACCACCGTTGGGCGAGTCCTGCGATGCACATCAACTAGGACTCACCCTGGGGCCACCACTAGGGGCCGTGCCTTTTGGCCCTCACCTACCACGGCTTCGGACTAGGCCACGCCCCGGACTCCTTAAGGGAGTACCCTTCAGCATTTTGGGGGAGGTGATGGCAGCAACCTCCCCCCCACCTGTAACCTTTCAGCGATAATCCAATGCCTACCGCCAATCGAGCCCAACGGGCTCGCCGCCAATACCCCTACAGCCGTAACCAATACCTATTAGCAAAAGAAATGTCAACAAGCCAAACATCATTTCCCTCATTCGAGAGGTTCGCGCCATCAACACGGAACAGGGACGCCTTGCAGTCATATGACTCCAGCCCACTGTGCTGGAAGTCTGTGAAGGGTTAACCAACGTTGGGTAAGGGATAACCATCGTTGGGTGAGTCCTGCGATGCATATCAACTAGGACTCACCCTGGGGCCTCGCAGCATCTTATGGCTGGCTACAAAATAGTTTTTTATCCATTCAAGGCTGACACCTTTCTGGCCACTGCCAGATCCACGAACACCCTTGATGTATGCCATCATATGACTCCAGCCCGCAGTGCTGGCAGTCTGTGAAGGGTTAACCATCGTTGGGTGAGTCCTGTGATGCACATCAACTAGGACTCACCCTGGGGCCTTGCAGCATCTTATGGCTGGCTACAAAATAGTTTTTTGTCCATTCAAGGCTGACACCTTTCTGGCCACTGCCAGATCCACGAACACCCTTGATGTATGCCATCATATGACTCCAGCCCGCAGTGCTGGCAGTCTGTGAAGGGTTAACCACCGTTGGGCGAGTCCTGTGATGCACATCAACTAGGACTCACCCTGGGGCCTCGCAGCATCTTATGGCTGGCTACAAGATAGTTTGTCCATCCAAGGCTGAAGCTGTTCTGGCCACTGCCGGGACCAAGAACTTCCTCGATTTATCAATAGCAGCGGGGTTTGAAAGTCGCACAGAAATGCATCTCTCCAGCAGTGAAGAGCAAAGAAAGTCGAGATTTTTGAAAGGGCAGCCACCAGTTCAACAAAGTCTGTCAAATCTTCAATGCAAATTAACACATTTACAGTAAGCCAAATCATTTCCACTGCATTTCCAAGAAAACGGGAATTTTGCGAGGTGGACGTGGCCTACGCAGCTGGCAGGAGTTCGTCCCAGCACATCCATCTCCTTGTAAACCAGGAAAATTTGACCCGTGGAGGTAGCCCCAAACTGGGACGCAATCTCCGATCATGGTCGTGCGCCTGACCCCGGTGCATGGTACTGTGATCGACCATCCAGATATTCACCCTATTATCTCCTGAGAACAAAGCAAAAGAACGTACCGCAAGTGATTTGTCAAACTCAACTACTTAGTCACATTGTGCGGTGGAGGTGACCCTTGTAAGCTTTGGACTTCCAGTGACCGAAATCTTTTATTCTCTCCGGTGAGAGGCCCTTGTGTACCACTGCTGTAGCAGACCCAATTCGAAAGGAATACACGCTGGAACCTTTCCCTCTCCGGTCCGTTTTTGATTGATAAATGTGAAGCAATAATTATGAATCGGATAGTGTTAGGCTAGATAACAGAGTGCCTTTGGCGGACTGGTCGGGGGCGGAGGGCTCGCAAACCCATTCTGATGGATGAGGAAAGGCCCAGGCGTGGGTGTCCTCAACTGAAGGAATCGCCTGGCGTCCTTCACAGATTCTTATTCAATTTATAAGCTAAGAGAGGAATAGCGGCCGTCAGACTAGTAAAATTCTTAACCACACGCTCAGGTTACCCAGTCAGGCAAGGTATTAAAGCACCTGATCTGTGGTGGGAGGGAAAACAAAGGTTTTGAACCGAAAGTCAATGAAATCAGCCATAAGAGTGGACCGAGCCAATATGCCACTACTCCCACAGCCCATCGAGGCAAGGCATCGCGATGCCATTAGTAACCCCAGGAATAAATGTGCTGGGAAGGTGAAGAGAAACTTAAGGTGAAGCTGCACGATTGCACGGAGTGGGAGTGACATCATCTTGGACTGCTTTTCAAGGGCACCGATGACAGCTCAATTATCCATCCCAAAGCAAACGTGGTGATCTCTGAAGTCCTCCATCCTGGGTGAACTGGAACTATCCCAAAGCAAACGTGGTGATCTATGAAGTCCTCCATCCTGGGTGAACTGGAACTATTATGAAAGAAACTTCCAAAGGTTAAATAGTATGTAATAATACCCAGGCTAGCCGAAAGGCCACCAAGTCTGACACCAATGATCTTGGACTTAAGTCCCATCTTAAGGCAAAACTGCACAAATGCACGCAGCGGAAGCAACATCCTCTTGGAACTCAACGCCTGGTCTTCCGGGACACAGATGACAGCGCGACTATCAATCCAAAGACAAACGCAGAGATCTCTGAAGTCCTTCATACCAAGGTGAAGTGCCACTACTATGAGAAGAAACTTGAAAAGGTTAAATTGTATGTAATCACCAACTTCATGCGCCCACTGGTGTCTGTGGAGCCCTGCTTGAACCTGATCATATGAAAAGCATTACAAATTGTTCTGCCAGAGAGATACCCCGTTGTAGAGATCCAGTAAGTTAAGCCAGGAGTACACCCATATGAAGAGGAATGAAGTCCAAATGGCCGGCCCAGCTTGTGAAGTTCAAGAGACCCCAGAGCCCAATACAAGGTGATAGAAAGCACAAATTGTGATAGAAGCTTTGCTGTTGTTTTTAATTATTACTACTATTACATATGTATTATTGCTATAGTAGCAGTAGTCCAATTATAACTGATACACGGAAGATATTTGTGATTGTCAATATCAGCACGGTGCTTACTATTATTATTACATATTAAAATTATTATAATCATTATTAATGGTGCACTACTCATTTCTTATCTAAAGCACTACTTCTACTGCCATCAATGTGATCAACAAATGGGCAGAATGTACACAGGCAATTTACAGGAAAGGAGTGGGTTAATCAGGAACCAAGTATAGACACAGCCTGACGAGTCCATGTGGTTCTAATCAAATAAGAAGATTGTAAACCGATATTGCTTTCGCTGAAGTAGTCACGAAACAGTAAGATAGTAAGGAGGCGGCCCAACAGTTTGGTGCGACAGACAGCTTAAATTACTGAAAAGCTTAAGTCTAATACATGAAGGGCTTGTTTGGTTTTTCTTTTTCTTTTTTCTTTTTTAATTATGCAAACATTACCACAATAATAATGCACCAAAGGCATCGATCAGTATTGCTCATACTGGACCACAACCGAGAATCTGTAAGCGACCCTATTGAGTGCAATCCAACAGGCCAAAACTGTTAATGCAATTAGGACAATCCAAGTGAAAATGAGTTTTTATTATTATTATTATTATTATTATTATTATTATTATTATTAAATCTTCATTTATTTATTTGTTTGTTATTATTATTAATTTATTATTATTATTATTATTATTATTATTATTATTATTATTATTATTATTACTAGAAGTCAGGGACAATAAAGGTAGTAGTGGATCCGAAAAATGCATTCCACCGAAGCAATGAAAGCCTAAATAAATCCAGTTATTATAAACAAAGCATATTGCTCTGTTCGCAACTCAATATTTTAAGCACGACACTCAGTAGCTCTAGCCAGGCTTTGAAACTGAGCAATAAATCGGGCAATTTTTCTATGTTTCTGCACCGATATTTCAAATTATTGTACTAGACAGGAAAAATCAAAGAAATTGATATTAAAAGAGGTTTTCAGCACAACTAGAATGGGAACCCGAAGGACATCTAGTCCAACCCCCCGCAATGCAGGGATATGCAGCCTTCAAACGGGGATCAGACCTGCCACGTTGGTATTACAAACACGCACTTCAGGTGATGACAGTGAATGGTGGTTTTAAATTAATTGTGCCGATGCGAATTGATTAACTCAAGATGAACTGAGAATAGTGAGCCTAAACAGTTGGAAGGGACCCAGAGGGTCATCCTGAAATTGCAATGCAGAATATGATAGTGGCCCATGTAGGGATAAAAACCCCATGACCTCGGAGTCCACCGGACCGAGGTCTGACAAGGTGAGCTAACTGCTACTAGTCAGAGTTAAGCAAAGCAGTTTCCCAACAACGAAATTGACGCTCGCGAATGCAAATAAAGTAACACGAAATGTAATCAATCAAGAAAGTAAATGAATAAAACAGTTACACCAAGCCATTCCCCTGTTATTGAGATTACCTGAGGTGAATACAGTGGTACCTCGGTTTAAGAACACTATTGGTTCCGGAAGTCTGTACTTAACCTGAAGTGAACTTTACCATTGAAAGTAATGGAAAGTGGATTAATCCGTTCCAGACAGGTCCGTGGAGGACTTAAACCGAAAGTACTCAAACCGAAGCGTACTCAAAACCGAGGTATGAGTGTCGATGGCTAAAAGCAAGCTAATTAACTTGAAAATGACAGAGCACATCCCCTCAGTTTCACTAACAATTAATTCCTATGATAAATCAAATTGTTGTGAAGTAAAATGAAAGATCCCATGGTGAATCGAATTGTTGTGAAGTCAAATGACATAGGCCCCAGCTAACCTAAAGAATATTGTAAATGCATCTTGAATAAGACTAGCAGATATCCGCAAGCCTGAAGTAAAAACTAGGCAACTTAAAACGCAAAGCAACTGCAAATTAATGTAATTCAAAACGTAAGAGATCCCAATCTGTTGTATACTAGGATTCCTTATTATGAAATTTCCATAAAAAATATTGGATTAACTAAGCTAAATGTGTGGTACCATGAACAGAGACAGTAATAATCAAACCACAGCTTTAAAAGAGGCTAAAGGCAGTAAACACTGTTTATAAGCAAATGAAACACTGGAATAAAACTCCGGGGGGGGGGGGGGTAAAAGGTGGTATTTAAATTAATTGTGTTGATGTGAATTAATTAACTCAAAATGAACTGAGCATAATAAGCATAGGGAAAAGAATTTGTTGTTGTTGTTATTTTTGCTCGTATTTGTTGTGATAAAGTGTTGTGTTTCTTCTTTTTGTAAAACTAATAAAATATGTATATGTATATAAAAGAGCATAATAAGCATAAGCAGTTGGAAGGGGCCCAGAGGATCATCCTGAAATTGGCAGTTATCGCTTTGATTGCTAGGACACAAAGCATCGTAGAATTGGAAGGGAACCTTAGGGCGACCTAGCTCAACCCCCTGCCATTCATGAATGCTGTCCACAGCTGGTGTTGTTTTTATTATATTCTTATTAATTATTATTATTCTTATTATTATTATTCTTATTTATTCTTCTTCTTATTATTTTGTGGGGGGCTGGCATGAACCTGACCCATTAATGATTGCTGCCCTGCAAGCCTGCAGTAGAAAACTAGGCCGGGGTTGTCCCTCCTAATATGGCCACTGAAGTGAGGCGAAGCCACACTCAAAATGGCGCCGAGCACGTGCGCAAATGTAACATGGCAGTCCACGTTACCCTGGTAACCGATAACAACTAAGCAAAATTAAGCCGAGCTAATGAAAACAGCAGAGGCCGGCACACACACACACCCTGCTCAAACTCTCGGCTCAAGCCAATGAACATCAGACAACGCTGCAAACGTAAAATATAAATACAGTACTTGTAACTTGTAAGCAAGATGATGTCTCCGAAATAAGCCTTGGACGGGCGGCTTGACCCGGCGGCAACGGAAGGCGGCTGGAGGCGAGCCCTGGAAGCGCGACTGCGGCGGTAGGCCCTGCGGCTGACCTGAAGGCAACGGAGGGCGGCTGGAGGCGAGCCTTGGAAGCGTGCGCGAAAGCGCCAGCGCTGCGATCAGCTGCAGCTCGGCTCCATAAACTGCTGTTCTGTGGCGCTCGGGAAGCCCCAGAAGCTCCGAGCGCAGAGCCAGCAGAGAGGCGACTGGGCGGGAGGCGCCCAGAGCGTTGAGGCACACGGGAGCGGTGGCTGCGAGCCCGGCGGCTGCGGAGGCAGCCGCGGGCAAGCGCCAATCGCCCAAGCACGGCGGTGGCGGCGCGCTAGCGCTAGCGAGTGAGAAAAGAGCCGCCAGCAAGCGAAACGCCCGACCAGCTACCCGTGGCCGACCAGCCGCTCCTCAGCGCTGCAGACTGGAACCGCCAAGCCTGGAAGATAGAAAACAACAAGAAGCAATTAAACGGGGAGTTCTCAATGAAGAAAAAGTGAAGCGGCTGGGATCAGGAAAGAGACTGAATCCCAGCCGCGCGCTCGCTTAAATTAGCGAGCCACGCCCCCTTGAAGCGTCCCAATTGGGCACGCCAAGGGAGCGCTGCGTCTGGGAGCCAGCCAATGGGCTGTGAGAATGGCACTCATTCTCCCAGCGCGTGCTCAGGCTCGTGGCCCGCCCACAACCTCACCTCCTTCTACGGCGGAAGTGACTTTATAGAAACATACTTAGAAGAATGAGCTAGGTATTGTTTGGATACCTATTCAGACATTGGAATGGTGTATATCGATCTGTGTTTGTAAACTGGGATGGATGCGTTGATGTTTATTGTAGTGTGAACAGGAGCTGACAATATTGTTTTTGTTCTGTTGTGTTCCCCATTCTTTGTGTGTCTATGTTTCTTTTGTTTTTTTCTTTAATAAATTTACAATTTAAAAGATCAATAACAAGTATGTATTTTTGAACATACAGTCATATCTCGGAAGTAGAATGGAATCTGTTCCGGAAGTTCATTCAACTTCCAAAATGTTTGGAAACCAAGGTGCAGCTTCCGATTGGCTGCAGGAAGCTCCTGCAGCCAATCAGAAGCCCCGTTGGAAGTTTGGGTTCCAAAGAACATTCGCAAACCAGAACACTCACTTCCAGGTTTGCGGCGTTCGGGAGCCAAACTGTTAGACTCCAAAGGTGTTCGGCTTCCAAGGTATGACTGTATTTAACTCAAAATATGCACCTGTAAGGTTGCAAGCCATCTGTCTCATTCAGTGCACTACTGGGCTCTCATCAGCAGCACAGAATGGACCCACTATAAGCCATGGGAGGAAAATATACTACACCAGCACCTGGTGGGCCTGTCAAGGTACTGGGAAGGCCTGGAATCTTTCAGAGTTGCATGTGGCATCTTCATTATACAGTCATACCTAGTGTTACGTTTGCTTCACGTTGTGGCTTTTCAGGTTATTAACGTGTTAAACCTGGAAGGGTTTACTTCCAGGTTCACCATGCACACACGTGCAGAAGTGCTCTATCGTGCTTTGTGCACATGCAGTAGTGGTGCTCTACTTACGGACTTTTCAGGGTGTGAACGGCACCCCGAAACGGATTGCGTTCGTAAGTAGAGGTACCACTGTACAGCTTTCCATGAATGCTGAAGACACACCTGTTCACCCTGGCTTTTGCCACTTGAGATGTATATTGTAAGTGCCTACCTTATTTTTGTAAGTAGCTTTAAACTGTTTTTACATTGTGTTTTAATACAAGTTAATCACAATTTGCATGCGTTCAACTTGTGTGCATTCAGCTTTACGCACCTGGCAAAAAGATTTGTTAACATTAAAAAGGGGGTGGGAGTCCAGGGAAAAAAGCTTGGGCAAGCCTACCCATCATTGCACCCATTGTGTTTTGACTACAGCGGAACCTCGGTTTATGAACACCTCGGTTTACGAATTTTCGGTTTACGAACGCCGCGGACCCATCTGGAATGGATTAATTCACTTTCCATTACTTTCAATGGGAAAGTTCGCTTTAGTTTATGAATGCTTCAGTTTATGAACAGACTTCTGGAACCAATTGTGTTCATAAACCGAGGTACCACTGTATTCATGCTTTTGGCTTTACACACTACCCCCAGAACGTAACCCTCGTGTAAGTTGAGAGTGACCTGTATTAATGTGCCTTGATTGTTGTAACCTACCCTTAGGGTGAAGAATGGGTAATAAATTGTAATAATAAGAATAAGTGTAGTAAATAATAGGCAGGCCGGCCATTGGCTTGATCTAGCAGAGTTCTTCTTAAGCTCTCCAACTCAGAAACATAACCTTTCATTCCATTAAGAATCTAAACCAGGCCACATTCATTTTCAGGACATCTGTTGGATATCCATGCGAAGACTTTCCAAAAGCTGGTTGGAAAACAACTCCAGGGATTGGCCTTTAATGGCTAAATTTGTAGATATGTTCAGAAAGAAATCTCTGAATCTCACCAACAGTGTTGGAATAGTTATCTTGTTTCCACCTATTTGATTTATTTCACGTCACTGAGGTGCTTTGTTATAAGCCAGATGGATGGAGACAGAATTATACTCTGAGAGCTCTGAAAAATGCTGTGTAATAAAAGGAATGGCTGTGCTTGAAAGTTTAAGTTCATTGTTAATGCTGCCTCGGAAAGAATAATGCTATATTTGCTCTGAGCTTCTGAACAACAAATCTCATTTTGGATGGCCTGGGATGTGGATTGTGTGGGGCTTTTTTTATGTATGGTAACAGAAAGTTTCAATTTTTCTGCTTGGCTTCCCTGGAAACATTAAAGGCTTGAACTTTGTGCAAAGAACCCGAGAGATCCTCCCCATTGTTGCTTTTGATTCTGTCCTGCCCATTCTGTTTATTAAATCAGTGCATTCCAAACATTTATCTTTGAGACACACTTTCCATAATTCTTAGCTTTGCTTCTCCATAACACCTGAATCAGCGGAGGCTGTGAAAACTCTGGACCAGTGTCTGAATACAGTGGTGGACTGGACGAGGCCAGATAAACTGTGCTTGAATGCTGGGGAGATGGGGGCTCTTTGAGTGGGTGGTTCCCCTGTTCTGGAAACTAGCTTCATTAACTATGAACCCCAAAATCTGGGATCCCCTCAAAACTGGTGCCAAAGTTCTGTAATTATTTCGAAGCACTTTGTAGCAAACCCCACATTTTCTAGCACCCCACAGATTAATTGATTCATCAAACTCGGGGTCCTAGTTAACAAACAAAAACCCAACGTTGTCTGATCCCCTTGAAACAGGTGTGGAAGTTTTGTACAGTAATCATTTTATAGCATTTTGTAGCGAAACCCCCACAATTTGTAGCATCCCACAAATGGAGCAATATAAAATATTTATTTGCTAAAAATTATTTTTTTAAAAAAAAAATTCCTTCACAAAATGTGAATTTTGATCACTAAAACTGTATTTTTTAAATCAGCTTTAAACATTTCAAACGTATGTGGGGTGCTACAAAATGCGGGGTTTTCACTAGAAAGCACTACAAAATGATTACAAAACTTTGGCACCGGTTTTGAGGAGATCGGACAATGTTGGATTTTGAGGTGACCCTGTGACTCTCAGGTTTGAGTGTCTATTGCTCCGTTTGTGAGGTGCTACAAATCCTGGGTTTTTTGTTACAAAATGCTACAAAATGATTAAAATTTTTCGCACCGGTTTTGAAGGGATCAGACAAAGAGGTTTTCACTACAAAATGTTACAAAATGTTTACAAAAGTTGGCACCAGTTGGAAACTGGCATGTTACCTGTTCTCTCCCAAAAGGATACTCCTGGGTGCATCTTTGCCCAAGTGTCCTCTTGTGCCTTTTATGGGTCTTTAGTGAAATTCATTCTGACTTGTTTGCAGGGAGGTTACATAACAAAGAGCATATGGCACATCCTAATTTGCTTGTGCAGTGCTTATACATGCTCCCATTAATCATTTGTTCATTCCACACTTTCCAATGCATTTCACCATCACTTTCCTAACCGCAAAAATCCCATTTTAAAAAACTAAAGTGGAATTGTTGCATTAGGCCTTCAATCCATTTTAACCTAAATTTCCTGTATGCACATGAACGCCTCTTGTAGAATACTGAGAATATTCAAGCGGAATGAAGGATGTGCTGCAATCCTGAGGTGGCCAGGATCTAAGATATATAAATAAGCTCTGTAAATTATTTATTTTTAACAGTTTTCCTGAAAATGTTCATATTGAAAAAAATAACCATGCAATAACCATCCTCCTCCACGCCCCTCTCGTACTGTTTCTGTGTTAAGGCATTTAATAATGCCCCTGCGTTGTTGGGAATGAATTAGAGAGATTTAATTGATTTTAAAACTGGTGCTGGCAGGGAGAAGAATGGATGAAGCAACATGGTTACTGCTAAGTGCAGCATAAATGGTTTGTTTGTTTTTTGCCACGAGTGCATGTCAAAAAATCCTTCCCCACCTTCTCTCGCAGTGGCTGTTTAAATCATCTGTGTGCTTGGGACACTTGCCTTTCAAAGCCCTGAGATAATAAAAACCCTCTATCATGCTCCATCGCCAGGCCAAATTATCCAATGTCCTATAGTTATATTTAGCTATCTCTGGTGTTGCAGAACAAAGGGCAGAAAAACATGTAGTTTTTTAAAATCTGGCACCGCTCTGCAAAAAGCACATGATGCATCTTTTATATTTAGCTCCTTTGGTTGTTTGAAGTGCAGACGGGCAGTCCCCTTTCAATGTGACATTTAAAACAGCCCTAGGAAAATGGAAAAGGAGGACATTCCCTGCCCCCTGCCCCTGAAAGCCAAATGATACAGCTGGAAAATATGCATCGGCTTACTTGAGCTGACACATATCAGAAAAGGGGTCTGAAACTGGTTACACAGAAGAATGTAGAGGCTACAACTCTTTCAGAAAAGGCAAAATGAAGTATTTTTCAGTTCATACACCCACAAAGTCTTGCTCATGAGCAAGAAGCAGATTGCAAGACTTGTTCTGACATCCTCCAGTTAAAGGGGCGGCTTTACTCCAACAAAAATATCACTCTACCTTTCTCCCTCCTAGGAGTGCCAGCTTGGTCCTGCGACTGTGGGTGCCTGAGGCCGTGGGTGCCATGCAGCATACATGGCCCTGGCACTGAAATTTTTGGGTGCCCAGCCCCTTCATGGGGAATTCTGTGGGTGTTTTGGCACCCAAAGTCCCAGGGAATTAGTACTTATGCTCCCTCTCTTCCCTCTTCTTCTCTGTTAATTGTGGTAACTCTATTTATAACTTTGAAGTGTGATCTTTAGAGCTGTGCACCAGATTCGGCAGAGGCCCTAGGCCTGAACTGCATTAAACTGACTTGGAGGAATATGGCTGTCAGTTGGGTGAGGTTGAAGTAGCCCTGGATCCTAGTGGGCTGTGTGGCCCAAAGTGATCCAGGAATGTCGGGTGGTGTGCTAGGAAAAAGGGCCTACCCAGAGTCTTCATGGAGGGGGGTGGTTGACTCACCCCCCCCAATCTCTTCTTTAGCCTTGCCCTCAAATTGTTTTGAGGACAAATCTCAGGCAGGTGGTCCTCAGGGCAGCCCAGATCAGAGTGGCCTGATCAGTGGGCCACAGAATGGATGGGGAGTGGACGATCATTTGACTGATCAGCAACGTGACTGTGGTTCATTTGAATCCTTGACCTCAAATCTGACCAGCTGGAGGGTTGGGCAGTGTACAATAGAAAACTGAGCTTAATTGAGCTTTGAAGAGGTGCCTGATATTGAGTCAAACTAATAGGAGCTCTAGTGTTGTCCTCTTAGCCCTGATAGGCAGCAGCACTCCTGCATCAGACATCATTTGACACTCCTACTACCTGAGAGCCTTTTAACTACTATGAGATCCTCATGCATGCTAAGCAAGTGTTCTGGGCCAAATACACATTCTACTTACTGTGTAGCCAGTAGCAGCCAGTGGAGCATCAAGGATGGGGCTTGTTGCTGACCTGACCCCCAACACCAACCTGCCAACTCATGCTACTGTACCTTCACTAGGCCAACTTCCTCATTGCCTCCCTCTCTCTATTATAGTAGGCAGCCGCAAGGTACTGCGTTGGGAAGCCAAGCCAGCAACACAGCCCTGCCGCCCGCTACCCTATGCAGCATGTTGCTGTTTTCCATTTCTGTTCACTATTGGCCTGACCAAGCAGAGCTTTTCTTGTGCCCCTTTGGAGCTTGTTGTGTTGATAGGGTGGCAATATGTTCCGTACATTGCACAGGACTGCCCTCATATTTGAAGGTGTCCTCTATTTGAAAGGCTGTCCAAGCACAGTCCTCCAACTGAAGGGTTCATAGAATTGTAGAGTTGGAAGGGAACACGAGGGCCATCTAGTCCAACCCCCTGCAATGCAGGAATCTTTTTGCCCAATGTGGGGCTCAAACCCATGACCCTGAGATTAAGAGTCTTGTGCCCTGTCGAATCCAAGGCTGGTTTACAGATAAACAACCATCCGAAGGGTAAGCACGGGATTGGTCACCAAAACTTTGCTCCTGGACAGTAGACAGAACAGGCGCAAAGTTCACCTGGTCATAATCTTCCCCACTATGGTGAGATGTGGCTTAATTTACATTGATGTTGGCAATCTTGAGTGGCCAGCCTGCCTGTTAGGTTCACATATAAACTTGCCCCTTGACTCAACAATATCATGTAAGCAACTGGATTGTGTCAATGAATTGTGCTGGCTAATCAAGGAGTGCCCTCCAGATGTTCTTCTCTTGTGCCATGCCAGATTAGCTGCTCTGTACTGTATATGTGTATTGGGACCCAGGTGGCGCTGTGGGCTAAAACCACTGAGCCTAGGGCTTGCTGATCAGAAGGTCGGCGGTTCGAATCCCTGTGACAGGGTGAGCTCCCGTTGCTTGGTCCCAGCTCCTGCCAACCTAGCAGTTCGAAAGCACATCAAAATGCAAGTAGATAAATAGGAACCGCTATAGCGGGAAGGTAAACGGTGTTTCCATGTGCTGCTCTGGTTTGCCAGAAGCGGCTTTGTCATGCTGGCCACATGACCTGGAAGCTATACGCCGGCTCCCTCAGCCAATAATGTGAGATGAGTGCGCAACCCCAGAGTCGGTCACGACTGGACCTAATGGTCAGGGGTCCCTTTACCTTTACCTTTACTGTATATGTGTAGGTTGAACTGGGTCTCTCTGGAAATCCCTGGTGCCTTGAACAAGAGAGAGAGACGGGACGAGTGGAAGATGTGGGGGAAGCTGGTAGCATGTTTTTCGAGAGCTAATGCCTGGTTTTCTTTGACTCTTTTGTGCGCTATCTGTAATTGCCTGCTGTACAGACAGCAACGCTTGGCATCTCAGGATCTGCTGTAGAAATACCATCTAGCGACAGAGAGCTTCGCTCATGCGCTCTAGGAAGGCTATAGAGCCCCTCAGGAATTACGACCTCCTGTCCAGCTAGGTGTATGTAACTCTATATTATTTATACACTCACACATACTTACACATAACCTAGAATGAGTTTGCTTCAAGGGCTCATGGTTCACAGAGAAGTGCAATCTCCTGAGGATTTTTTTCTCCCTTTTCTTTCATTAAATATTCTTTGTCCAGAACCATTGGCAAACCTCGTAAATCGCCTGGCAGTTAAGCACCCCAGCTAAAAAAAGAAGGTGCAGTTGATGATGAAGCAATGATTTATAGGACACGGGGAAGCAGGTTCAAACAGGCAACAAACCAATCAATCGCTAGGAAATACAGTCACATACTTACAGCCTTATCAGCTCTCAGAAGGAAAAATACCTACATTTGAAAGGCTTAGAAATCAATGCCTTTGGGTGCATTTTTCCTGTTAGAAACTTTAGTCTTTCCTTCCTAGGCCTGAGCATACAATGTCGCATATACAGTGGTACCTCGGGTTACAGATGCTTCAGGTTACAGACACTTCAGGTTACAGACTCCGCTAACCCAGAAATAGTAACTCTGGTTAAGAACTTTGCTTCAGGATGAGAACAGAAATCATGCGGCAGCGACACAGCAGCAGCAGTAGGCCCCCATTAGCTAAAGTGGTACCTCAGGTTAAGAACAGTTTCAGGTTAAAAACGAACCTCCAGAATGAATTAAGTTCTTAACCCAAGGTACCACTGTATACACACATTTTTTTTTCTTTTTATGCCACTTTTCCACAGTTCAAACCATGCTCAAGGCAGCTTACAACTTAAAAAGAATACATAATTACAACATGAAAAAACCACATGACTACAACATAACAAAAGTAGCCCTAAACAATCACAAAAACATTAAAAATACACAAACGGAACAGTGGGTTGCAATTTGTACATGGGTATTATTCTATTTATCCTGTCTGTGGGGCTTTTAAAGGGGGGTGCCTACCCCTGGCATGCACCCCTGTCGCTCAAATAGCCCGGTAACGGTCGTCCTTTAGGCAGACGATCCGCTCCACACCACCATTTCCCTCCGCAGGCAAACCAGAAGCCCCTATCTATCATCGTTGCTGCTGTAGTTGTTGTTGTTTAGTCGTTTAATCGTGTCCGACTCTTCATGACCCCATGGACCAGAGCACGCCAGGCACTCCTGTCTGCCACTGCTTCCCGCAGTCATATCTCTCTCTCTCTCTCTCTCTCTCTCTCTCTCTCTCTCTCTCTCTCTCTCTCTCTCTCTCTCTCTCTCTCTCTCTCTATTGATGCAGCGCTGAACTGGGAATGGAGGAAACTATCACACATAGATGTCCATGAGGTTATTACATGGCCATAGGACTATGAACTGTTCAGCTGGAAGCTCAGGGAGTTGTTCATGATGATCCCACCTTTCACCTCAATCTCTGTTATGGAAACTGGCATGTGTGGCGAGAGATTTGAGCCAGCCTGTTTGCTATGCAGTTTTAGGCACAGATTTGCAATGATTTGGGGGTCTTCTGTAAAACAGAGAAAGGTTAAAACCCTGACATCTTCCTCGCACTTGAGGCAAAATGGTAAGTTGCCCAGTTTAGCTCAGAAGTTGTCTATATTTGGATGTGTGTGCATTTGGACTATGTTAATTAGCACCACCTGCAGAAATAATGTTGCAACCTAACGAGAGGTTGAGACTTTACATCTGATGTCAGTACCTCCCCCCCGCCCACCGGAACACCTTTCCTGAGCTTGTCACAGAAGCTTCCGCCAGGGAGGGTTGCACCTAACGTGCAAAACTGTTAAGAGGCTTCTAAAAACCATTCCACTGAATATGAGCTCCCAAAATATTCGAGATCAACCATGAATAAAGCAAGAGGCAGGCCAAAATTGCCACTGTGCAGTGCTGAGCTCTGCCTGCACAAAGGTCTTTGAGAGATTGGAAGTGTAGCCTATGCAAATACTTCCTGAATTCCCGGTTCTGCAATACAGCACTAAGAGGACGTGCACCTAAGGCGAAGAAGCACAGAAATGAGAGGTGGGATAATTCTACTTTGTCACGATGGGAGGACATGCTACTGTTGAGTGCATCCTCCAGAGAAATCACAAGAAAGAAGGACTTCCTTGCCTACTCGGCAAGCAAGCCCTACTCAGTGGGGCTACTGAAGGTAAGTAGGGATAGGAAGGCATAATTAATTCCTTTCAGGACAAGAATCACGTTGCTAGCACTGAGAGACTGTTGGATTCTCCCTCCTCCACCTCCCTCTTTCCCTCCTAGAACTAAAATTTATATCCTTGAAGAGCAGGAAAACATTTTTCGGAAGGAGAATAGGAAGCAGAGAAAGAGAGCTAAATATCAAATATGTCTCCATTGCCCCCTTGTGGAATATCTTATAAATAGCAGCCTCATAATGGGAACACATGGAGTTCGGTTTGAAAGCTCATCGTGCATGCCAAATGGAAAGGATTTCATGAAAATGCTGGCCAACTAGCCACCTGTGGATCTACAGTCAGGATGACCAGTTCACTTTCTCTATGATTCTTCCATCCTTTGTTCCACGCCACTTGGTTGCCCTCCTCCAATATCTGCTACTGACAAACAAAGCAAGATGCTCTTTTGTGGATGACATGACCGTCCTGAGCCAAAATATCTGGCAATTTCCATTGCCCTCTGTGTGCACAGCCTCCATCCCCCAGAAAGTCCAGCAATGGCTAATGGGCAGGGGGAGAGGAATAAACAGGAAAAAGATCAGGGGTATGCTGGGCTATCACCACAGTTCACAGTAGACAGGACTGAGTAGGCATCTAAGGACACAAACACCCCAGTAGTCTCACTTGGAGATTAATAGGGGCAGGGTTGGAAAATTGCTGTGTTAGGTGTTTTATATATATGAGACAGTCCTCTTTGAATTCTATGGATTCTTTGGCTATGGGTAGGCTAGATGGATTTTGATCAGTGTTGAGCATTTGCAAGCCAGCAGCTGCATGGAGAAGGTTGAATGCTGAGAGTCGGTGTTGTGTACCCTGGTAGCTGATTCCCTGGGGTCTCAGGCAGAGATATTTCTACGTCCTGATCCCTGGGATCCTTTTAATTGGCAACATCAGGAATTAAATCTGGGGCTTCCTCATTACAGAGCCCATGCTCTTCTACAGTGCTACGGCCCCTTCCCACATTCCCCACCCCCTTTTCTTTTTAAATATCACATATTTCACCTCTGAATCTTTCCTGGCTCTGAAAATTCTGTCCCAAGGCTGAGTCCTGAAAAGCGCTAGATATCAGTGAAAAGGTGAATCAGAATCTGCCAATGTAATTATTTTAACATGGTAGGCATTTCTTTTCCCCAAAGGCACAGTCCAATCTTTATTGAAATTACATTTGCATATTTTGTATTCTCCCCTTCCCTGACGAAAGATCTTTTCTTTTTTTTCTTTTTTTGTGATATAATGCTTTTCCTCCTCTGGGTTTTCAAAAGACCAACAATACTGGTGCACATTCAACGAGGGTGACCCCCAAATACCTGGCATCTGCTTCTTCTTTGTGATAAAAACAGAGAGGCGCTTGCTCATTTCGCAGATAGGATATCTTTTCTTTTAGGCGCAGGATGTCAGAGAAAAGGATGAGCTCTGGGGATTACAATGCAGGTTTTTTCCCCCCTGAGGGGGATAATAGAATGCTCTTCCCATTGCATATGCTTCCTGACGATCCCCACATAAATTTAACAATAGCGTCCTCTGGTGGAGTTAAGATGAGTCTCCCAATCAGTCATAATCATTGCATGTTTTTCTTCATGAAAGCTGTCGGAATTTAACTGAAGAGAAGTAGGTAGGGATTGGAGGAGGGCTTAGATTCTGAAGTGGACTCACTTCGGGACCATGATCAGTTCATGGCTCGCTTCAGAATCCACAGTTCTGCAGAACTCTTTTTAAGGTGTCTGAGGGCTGTATAACTGACTCTGTCTGGTAGCATTCTGCCCACCCCCTGCCCCCATCTTATAAGGAGCTCCAAAACAGGTCATCCAGCCACCCAAAGCTAGGAGTGGCGAGGGCTCCTGAATACAGCACAGAAAGTCCTCCTGGCATGGCCGGGTCTTGACGACATTGCATCACTGAGAAGGAATTGTACTAAAAAAACATGCCTGCCCCATGTAAAAGGGGGGGGGGGCAGGTGACCTCAAAAGTGGTACTAACTCAAAAAGGAAAAATATGCCCCCTTACTTTATACTAATGGTTTTGCAATCTACTTCTCTCTCGTGAAGGCATGGCCCTTTGTAGCAGTGATGTAGCTTTGGTTTGAGTTTTCTGCTCTAGTGGAAATACAGCCTTTATATTGGCTCATAGTTAATGAGTGCATATCACTGAACAAGGAAATTCTGTATAATAATTGTATCTTTGCATACAGGACCAATGTTGCACCAGTCAACAACATACAGCTCAAATGGGCCCAAATTGTTTTGACTAATCTGACCAAAGTACAAATAACCGCATTGTGGCTGGTTGCCGGTTGCCATCAACTAAGTGTCTCCCTATCAAATTGGCCAAACCAACCAATAGCCTCCAACAAGTTGTGTGATAGGTAGACAAATCCTATCAGAGAAAAACAAAGAGATGCCTCCACTGGTTTTATCTGCATTTCAGCATTCACTCTTGCTCCTGAGCCCCGGAAAGCCTACCTTGGCTCAAAAGGCTGGATTTCATTGGAATCACTCATTTTGTCTGCGGTGACAGTTTGGGAGCAATGCTGTTGGCCATAAAGGCATTTCAACGAGAGCAGAGCTTACTCACAACAATGTACCTGTGCAGGCCACTGTCATGTTTTTACCTCCCAGGGCCTTCTCTCTGCTTGACGGGGGCCGTGTGAAATGCTCCCCTGGTCTCAACACACCAATGCCAACATGGGTGTGTGGTTCATGCATCTGCATGCAGACCTGTGGACGAATGCACCAGTAAATGCCATCGTTTCCCATCAGGATATATTGTCCAGGTCCTGCACCAGCTCACTTGTGGCAACAGAAGACATGCAACTCAAGGACATGCACAGGGAGAAAAGGCCTCTTATAGATGTAAGGGAGATCATCTTACTGTCGCTACAATGTAGGACAATTGTACAGCATATGATTTAGATGCAGGGAAACCCATGTTCAATCTGTGGCTTCTCCAGTTACAAGGATCTCTGGTAGGAGGACTAGCAGAGGCCCCTAACTAATATCTTGTAGTCCATAGCATCTGGAGAGCACTACGCTGGCTGCCCTTGAGCAGCCAAGAGCTAGATTAGATAAACCAATGGTCTGATTCAGTATTGAGCAGCCAAGAGCTAGATTAGATAAACCAATGGTCTGATTCAGTATAAGACAGCTTCACGTGCTAATCATTAACTGTGAGGATATCTGGTTGTTTTAGATGGTTTTAGTATGTTTTTATATTAGTTTAAATGGCATCAATTTACTACTGATGGGTTTGCCACCTTGAGTGTCTTTGGGAAGAAGGGTGGGCTATGCATTCAATTACATCCACCCATATCTAGCTCACATAATGATCTGCTCACATGTTTATTAATGCTTTTAAAAAGATTGACCAGAACTGACCATAGGGCAAAATTAAATGTCACTGAATTTGACTTCATTACAAGTATGTCTTTGATTCCACCCAAGCTACGGTTTTGCAGCCACCCACTTTGCAAGTGCCAATCATGAGATTTGACTGGCACCTCGTTCAGATTGGACCAGCACCTTCTAATAAATTCTACAGCATATCGCTTTGGCCCATCTCCCAGACTGCTGAGGATGGAAATTATGTGAGCACCAAATAGGTACCTGTTAGGATTCAAGGACAGGCCAGAATTAAATTTCTAGACATGTAGCACTGACCACTGCAAATGCTATTTGGAACTGACAGCTCCATCTGCTTGTGTAGGCATCTCATGTGGCCCCCATCCCTCACCCCTCCTGTTCATTCACTCATTGTTGCTTTCACACAATGGAACAGTCCAAAGAAAAGCTGGGAAGGCAGGTGATTCTATATCTATCTATCTATCTATCATCTATCATCTATCATCTATCTATCTATCTATCTATCTATCTATCTATCTATCTATCTATCTACCATCTAAGATTACTTCAGAGCCGACACCAGCTAAGACAGAGCTACTGTAACTAATATTTAATATCTATTGAGTCATTTATTTATATCATACCGCACCTTTTCCCCTGGTAGGCGGCTTACATATAAAAACAAGAATTGCTAAAAACATAGAAAAAAACAATAACTAAAAAGCAATGAAACATTGATAGAATGCAAACTATCTATATATCTGTTTAAATCATGCCAATATTTCCTTATGTGCATAAAGTCTTCATATTAATTATCTTGCAACAGTCCTATAAGGCAGGAATAATTACCTGTGGCTCTTCAGATGTTGGATTTCCATCAGCTCCAGATAGCATAGGCCATTATCAAGGATGATGGGAGTTAGGCTCCATCTGCACTATATAAAACATCACCATTGCATGGGAATGGTTGTTCATTAAGGGTGCTGAGAATTTTTATGAGACCCTCATTCCCCTCAAAGAGCTACAGTTCCCAGAGTTCCCTAGAAACATAGCTTGACTGTTAAACTCTGGGTTTAAAGTAGCATGATGATGCTTTAAACATGTAGTGAAGATGTGGCCTTGGAATGCTAACCACATCTGGAGGGCAACAGGTTCCCCATCTCTGCTGTAAGGTAAGTCAGCACAGCATTTTTCAGCCCTGAATTTATTCATGACCACCATTGCCCATAGCTGCCAAGTTATCCCTTTTTTTAAGGGATTTTCCCTTATGCTGAATAGGCTTCCTCGCGAGAAAAGGGAAAACTTGGCAGCTATGCCATTGCCTTTTGCTCTGGATCAATCCAAGACCTGGTGTACCGTAAGTTTCCTTTCCCCCTCTCTGACTCCTCAGCAGATTTCATTTGCTATCAGCCCCCGGTAGTACAAGCGGTATCTTGCCATAGCTGTTAAATCTCCTGCTGTAGCCTCATCTGCATAACAAAGAGTGTTGTAGTGCCTCGAAAGCTAATAAATTGATTACGGCATCAGGGACCAGAGTCTACTTCATTGAAATGTTAGAGGGAAAGGACCCACAGTTCCCTGGGTGCTTGGTCGAAGCACAGCTGAATTTCTGCTTCTGAGATGAGAGGCAGGCAGTTGCTAGGCAACCTTTTGATCAGCAGCATGGAATGCTAGCATCTGCTTGACATTCCCGGGGTTTGTAAGGATGTTAACAGGTACATAAGGAGGCAGCAGGTGAGAGGATGGGCATGGGATCCTAGATATTAGGCTGCTGAAGCAGCCGCCAGGGCAAAGTTTTAAGGTGGACTTTAGTGGCCAAGGGAGCCAGCTGTTTTACACAGGGCCCAGTTCTCAGCATTTTGTCTCTGATATACACCACATTCCTTCCTTCCCCCACCCTGTTCTTCCAGTCTTAGTATATTGTTTTACCTTTCTGTCAGAGAAATTTATGGAGGGACGGACACCAAGAGAAGCATCATAACACATCTGTTTGGGTACACTTGGGAAAGAAGGCAATAAGCCTGCTGTGGTGATCAGCTAGGAGAGGGGTTGAGAAGAGGGTGACCCCCCACACACTGAAAAGAATGCATTTTCACATCAACATGTGGAGAGGTGTTTTTAAGTCGTCATGAAAATTCATCAGCATTGAATGTGAATTTCTCCCAATATACACATTTTATATGTAATTTCACCAGTATACATTTCTGCAAAAATAATTTCCCCTAATATAATGTATTTTTGCATGCCCCTCACTAATATTTATGCACACCTTATACATCCAGTTTTATGCACATTACTTGGCTGGAGAATTACAAAATTCAGAAATATGTGAATTTCAAAGGATGGGTGTGTTTTAGTTCACATTTTGCATCAGAAAGTGTGAATTAGATAGGCTTGCCCTTAAATATGAACTGAATCAAATTTCAAACGCTAAGGTAATGTGGACGAACAAATGACCCTTGTAGGTTAATCAAAATCTTCTTGCTGTTAATATCGCAAATCTTTGGGGTCAGACAGGAAGAAGGAAACATAAAGTGAATGCCAAAGTAAGTTCTTCTACAACTAAGTAGAATAACTTATAGCTAAAATTCTTTAAAGAAAATTCATAGGGACAAATTTTCATGTACCTGGATGTCAGCAAGAAAGAAAGCCAAAAGCAATTCATATATTGTGTCCTTAAATCTAGCTTCTCAATTGCAAATTCTTCTATCATCTACTGACCCTCTGTCTCCATTTTCAGTTAGCAAAAGGGAAGATGCTCAAACTTTCAGTATACTATGGATTTGCCAAGTCATTCATGACTATAAACAGAAGACAGAAAATCTTCCCACTTTCACCCCTTTTATAGGTGATCAGTTTCAACATCAAAGACCAAAATTATGAAAGAGTCCATCATTTCACAAGCACAGCAGTTGCGGAAAATGCATCCAGGTTTGGGAGAATTGCTTGTACCTCATTAACTATATGGCGCTACTTGAAGAATGTTAAAAAGATATGGCATTTCCTATCTTATAATCCATTATTCATCAAAGAGCCATGTAGTGAAAATGGAAGTACAAAACATCTGTTTTCAAGTAGACCTTTTTGGGGAGCTCTAATTCTTCCAAAGAAATCCACAAGCCAAATCTCATAAATAGTCAAACAACTGATGTTAGAAGAGACGAACACACTTTCCTCATTAATCTTTTGGTATTTGGGGTCATGTGTCACCATTTGAATTTTCAGGTTTGAACAATGTCATACAGTAGCGATTCCAAACAGGCTGGGCAGAACCTATATGCGCTTTACCAAGAGCTTTCTGCATGCCAGCAGCGAATAATGGGGGAATACAGCTTACGTGTATAACTTCCAGATCACTGGAGGGCTAAGCGATACTTCCCAAACAAAAGCTATGGGAATCTGAAACCTCAGATTGCATCTTTGGTGAGCTCCTGGATTCAGCTCTCAGCCTAGATGCCAAGGGAATCAGCTGTGCCCATTCCTGGAGATGTCTGACCTGGCCACATTAATAGATGCCTCAGTTGCCACCTGTTTGGATTACTGCTACATGCTCTGTTTTTGGAAAGTGTTCAGAAACTTCAGCAGGTCCAAAATGCAGCAGAGCTGGTTACAGGAACATCAGGATGGCCTTTCTGACAGTAGCAGCAATTCCACAGTGGAACAGTCTCCCTTGGGAAGTTATGGGCTCTCCTTCATTGGAGGTTTTTAAGCAGAGGTTGAGTGGCCCTCTGTCTTTTTTTAAAAAAATGATTTTTTTAAAATTAATTTTCAGTTTAAACATATATACATTGTTATTATCCACATTACTTCTTTTGGCTCTTTAGAGCCTGTCAACTTCCTTTCCTCCCACCTATTGGCTTTCAAAAGTAACCTTTACATCACAGCATTATAGATATATTCCATTTCTAATATAACTCATTACAAAATACCTCAACATTTAAATAAATATAGAAAGATAAAAAATTTCTCATTACAGGTCTTCGGGTAACCCTGCTAGTGTTGTTAATTGGTTACAATGCTCTTTCAAATATTGTATAAATTTACTCCAGTACTTATATATATATATATATATATATATATATATATATATATATATTATTTTATTTTATTAACATATAAAACGCATACATTTACATTTACACAATACATATACACAACACACTACCTTATTTTCATAGCATAAAATATACCTACATTACTCTATATTATATACCTACCTATATTATACCACCCTATACTCTACATCAGGCATCCCCAAACTGCGGCCCTCCAGATGTTTTGGCCTACAACTCCCATGATCCCTAGCTAAGAGGACCAGTGGTCAGGGATGATGGGGATTGTAGTCCAAAACATCTGGAGGGCCGAAGTTTGGGGATGTCTGCTCTACATATCAACATACCTACACACCTACCCCACACGGACACCCACCAAGTGACTTGACTTCCAGCCGTTCTTGCTACGCTACTTTATTTTTCCAATTAGCTTAAATGCATTTCGCTATTTCTTTAATCTCTTCTTCTATCTTAATTTTACTCTGCCTTCACTCTAATACTTTTGTGGATTCACTCAATATCTGTCAAAAGTTCTACTTTTTCCACATAGATTTTGATGTATTCCTTAAAGATAGCCCACTCCTTATTCACTTTTTGTACCGTATCTCCTCTTATCCTCCCTGTTAATTTGGCAATATGGAAGTATACCGTCATTTTAGATAGCCAGTCAGTTTTAGTTGGGACGCTGCTGCTTTTCCAATTTTTGGCAATTAATAACCTTGCCACCACAGTTGCATACATAAATATTGGTCTGACCGTTCTTTTTATTTTATACAATGATTTCCTTATAATATGGTCCATAAAACTCTTGTGGACTCTCACCTTTTAATCTACAGTGGAACCTCAGGTTGCGTACATATTCCATGATGGAGGCACGTCCACAACCTGCAACGTTCGTATCCTGCAGCGCTGCATCTGCGCACACGCATGACACAATTTGCTGCTTCTGTGCATGCACAAGTGGTGAAACACAGAAGTAACCCTTTCCAGTACTTTCGGGTTTCCCGCGGTACACAACCTGAAAACGCGTAACCTGAAGCATCTGTAACCCGAGGTACCACTGTATTAGGTATGCATGCCATCCAAATCAAGTATCTACTCCCTCCAGATCTAACACATCAGTATTCTTTAACGTAATCCAGGTCAGACCTGCTGCAGCATGGTAATTCCAGGTCAGGTAGGTCAAATCTGCCTCTCTTTCTCCAATCAATAAGTAATTTATATTTTATTCTAGGTTCCCCCCCATTCCATACAAACCTGGATAGATCTCTTTTCCACTTCTTAAAACAATCCATGCCACCTAGAATCGACATGGTTCGGATTAGAAATATCATTCTAGGCAATAGAATGAGTGGCTGGGGAAACCCAGCCAGATAGGTGGGGTATAAATAATACATTAGGGACCCAGGTGGCGCTGTAGGTTAAACCACTGAGCCTAGGGCTTGCTGATCAGAAGGTCTGTGGTTTGAATCCCTGCAACGGGGTGAGCTCCCGTTGCCCGGTCCCAGCTCCTGCCCACCTAGCAGTTCGAAAGCACATCAAAGTGCAAGTAGATAAATAAGGACCGCTCCGGCAGGAAGGTAAATGGCGTTTCCGTGCGCTGCTCTGGTTCGCCAGAAGCAGCTTTGTCATGCTGGCCACATGACCCGGAAGCTGTCTGCGGACAAACGCTGGCTCCCTTGGCCTATAGAGTGAAATGAGCACCGCAACTACAGAGAGAGACACAACTGGACCTGATGGTCAGGGGCCCCTTTACCTTTACCTTTAAATAATACATTATTATTATTATTATTATTATTATTATTATTATTATTATTATTATTATTTCCTCTTTACTGTTGGGATACGGCCCCAAAACGATAGATAGCCTATTTCAAGTTTCTAAATTTCTCCTTATCTCCTTCCATACTTTAAGGTAGTTTTCTTGAAATAGGTCTATATTTTTTGTTGTCATCCATATGCCGAGATATTTCATCTTTTTTAAAAATCTCCAACCCTGAGATTTTTTTGTAGCTTACTTTTATCTTGATTCCCCATATTTTTAACTAATAGATTCATTTTTTAAAATAGTTTATCTTAAAGCCAGCTAGGTGTTCTAATTCATTTATACACTCTATTGCTCTTGGGATGCATTCTATCGGATTTTCATTAATGATGATCAAGTCGTCCGCAAAGGCTCTTACTTTATACTCCCCCCCCCATCACAATCCCTTTTATATTCTCATCTTTTGGAATACTTGATCTCGCTGGTTTCGTAGTTTTCCCATCAGCTTCTCCAATTCCACAAAGTCCATCATTTTCATCTGCCACTCTTCTTTCGGAGTGGCCCTCTGTCATGGATGCTTTCGTTGAGATTCCTGCATTGCAGAAGGTTGGACTAGGTGACCCTCCGGTCATAGAACTCTACAATTCTATGATTCCTTGTTAGAATAGCTCGACTAGCTATGTTCATAACAAGTACAAAATACTTAATGCAGTAATATTTTTAATTACCTCATAGGAAAAGCTTGAGGGAATAGATAAGTTTTTAAGCATGGACCTAAAGGTCAGTATTGTATGTACCTGATGTTAATTGAAAATGCCTTTCAAAGTACAAGCACATCTCCACTAATGGCCCTGTTCTTAGTGGACATAAGCCAAACCTTGGGAGGAGACAATTAATAAAAGCTTCTCTTCCGTGGATCAAAGCGACCAGGCAGATAATGTTATTCAAGATAAGGCAACCCCTGGTCCCACATTATTCAGATCTTTCTGTGGAGAGAGAGAGAGAGAGAGAGAGAGAGAGAAAGAGAGAGCTTTCCATGGTATTATATGATGTTTATGTTGTCATTTAGTCATTTAGTCGTGTCCGACTCTTCATGACCCCATGGACCAGAGCACGCCAGGCACTGCTGTCTTCCACTGCCTCCCCCAGTTTGGTCAAATTCATGCTAGTAGCTTCGAGAGCACTGTCCAACCATCTCATCCTCTGTCGTCCCCTTCTCCTTGTGCCCTCAATCTTTCCTAACATTGATTGATGTTTATACTGCTCTTCAAACATACAGGGTGGTCTATAGATGTTGTATGAGGCTGGATAATAATACAGTATTAAAATTCCAAAACTACATGAGAAGAAAAACCTTGATTTGAGAAACACTACAAAATTCATAATTTCCTTTCGTTTTTTTTAAAAAACCACTTTCCTCAGTAGAGGGCGTCTCAGTCTGCAGCAAAGAACTTCATAGATGTCGACTGTTATGTCTGCCCTGGCACTGTCTGTCATCATTTCAAATTCAAACATTTCAGATCAGGTTTCATTGCTTCAGATATTAGTATCTCAGCAGGGGAAGAAATGGTGATACTTAGGGAGCTCTGTGTATACAATAAGAGCATGTGAAGCATTCAGAATGAGAACGAAAACCTGCCAATTTCTTTTGATGATCTCAAAAGCTGGAGTTGGGGCATGTATTGGGCAGGGGGGGGGGGTTGTCAGCAATATCCATTTGGAAACATCGAGAAAGGGATTAAGGCAGTCTTCCTCCCTCTCATAATGAAGTCAGGGACTGAGAGTGACAGGACTGGAACTAAAGTGGGGAACCAACAGGAGAGAGGTATATTAACATGCTTGGGGGAACCAGGAGGTTAGAAGACTGAGGGCTGTAGAAGTAAAAAACAAAAAATCTAGTAGGGAAATAAACCACAAAACAATGTATATTCAGTAGGCATGGAATGTGGAACTGGAAAAATAGCAAGCAAAGAGAGATCCATAAGTCAGCGGGGCAAGAGCCAAAATGGGTTTGCAGCCTTGCAAGTTGGCATCTTTATTTATTTCACAAGATTCGTATACTTCAGTGGTTTACAAAAAGGATGAAACAATACAATTATCAGTAAAAAATAGTTTAAAACAACTTCAGTGGTTAAAATGATTAAAATCAACAATAAGCAAAAAATCAGGTTAAAACAACTGCCAACATTCTACCTGTCAACATGTGTTTTAATCTGGTTTTAGCTTGTTTAGGCATTTTACATACTGCCTCATGTTTATTTTTGTTATGAATTTATTAACCCCCTTCCCCAGAAGTCTCAAGGGAAACTCCCTCCCTACGGAGGCTAGACTGGCTCCCTCCTTATTGTCCTTCCACTAGCAGGAGAAGACCATTTTATTCCAGTGGGCTTTTGGGAACTGTTTAATTTGAGGGGCGGGGGGGCTTTTAACAGTGCTGTGCTGTTTTTATTAAATTTGTTTGCTAGATTTTATAGATTTGTTTTTATATTGTTTTAAACTATGGCATTGTATATGTTTTAGCATAATAATAATAATAATAATAATAATAATAATAATAAATTATTTATACCCCGCCCATCTGGCTGGGTTTCCCCAGCCACTCTGGGCGGCTTCCAACAGAATATTAAAATACAATAATCTATTAAACATTAAACAGCTTTCTGTGTTACATCCATGTTCGTTTCCACTTTTGTGGCTGCCTTGAGTCCTGGTTCTGGGATATAAAGCTGGGAAACCAAGAAATAAAATAATTGACCATTAACTACAGTGGTACCTCGCTTTGCGAACGCAATCCATTCCACAGAGGTGCTCGCCGAGGCATTCGCTTGCCGAAGGCACGTTTCTGCGTGTGCACGAAGCACCGATAGAGCGCTTCTGCGCATGCGCGAGCTGCGCAGTTCGTGTCTGCGCATCCGATGCCGCGGAACCCAGATGTAAACACTTTATTGTCCGCCGCGTTCATAAATGGAGGTTTACATAAACGGAGGTAGTCGTAAACCGAGGTTCCACTGTATTCTATTATTCTATTCTATTCTATTCTTATGCAATATAAATGCATCATGCAATCCAAGGTAGTCATAGTTTCAGGCCCTGATCAGACCCACACCTGCTTAGCTTCAAGAAGCGGGTTGGCCTCATATGCCTTCAAACCATTCCCTGCTGCCCCATAGCATGGACTTGTGATGGTGCTGGACTGTGTGAATGTGTGAGAGAGTTTGTTTTGTGAACATTTGTGAAGCTGTCCTTTTCTCTTTCTAAACCAGGCATCCCCAAACTGCAGCCCTCCAGATGTTTTGGCCTACAACTCCCATGATCCCTAACTAACAGGACCAGTGGTCTGGGAAGATGGGAATTGTAGTCCAAAACACCTGGAGGGCCAAAGTTTGGGGATGCCTGTTCTAAACTAACAGGATAGTGCTTCAACCCTTTTTCCAACCAACTCTTTTTGGCCAAGCGAACACTTATAACCAGTCAGCACTGTTTGTTCTTGCCTACAATATGATCTTGCTTAGCAGGAACGACTTCACAGAAGCATGGTAATCAAACGATGGTTGCAGCATTTCATGTTTGAAATCAATTGCAACATGAAATTATGAGTTCTCTGCTCAAATAGAACATCACAGCACATTCCAGTGCTTTTCGGTGGCATGTGTTCCCACATTTAGCTGTGGGCTGCAAGTAAACAGGTGATAAGAAATGAAGTGGTGTGTTAACTATAATTGCGAGTGTGAAGCAGTCTTGAGAAGTCAGATGAGGTTCCCATAAAGCAGGTGCGAGGAACCTTTGGCCCTCCAGATGTTGAACTACAACTCTCATCAGCCCTAGCACGCATGGTTAATGGGCAAGGGTGATGGGAGTTGTAATTCAGCAACATTTCTGACATTTCTAGATGGCATGTCTCACAGCTGTATACAGCACAGATATGTTGTGAACATATAGATGGGAAGCAGTAATTAAGACGTCTTAACACATTGTAAAACTGGGCTGGGGCAACCCTGAAACAAAGCAGTGTGATGATGCTGTGAAATCTGTATTCTCAAGGCAAGGTGGTTATAGAGCAGGTGGTAAGCAACTTTGGGAAGAGAATGATAACCATAAAGTCATTATCTGGTTTCCATCTCTTATGTTCCCTGACATCACAAACCATGAAACTTACCCTTGGGTGTCTTCAAGTTGCACCAGTATTGTGCTGGCTTTGCAACACATGAAAATAATGTACATTGAATTTCAATGTTTGTTTTATTTATAATTACATCTGTATATTGCTAATTAGAAAAGAAATCAAAGTGGTTTAGAACACACACACACACACACACACACACACACACACACACACACTGACACACATAAAATAAATGCTATGTAAAAATAATTTAAACTCATAGATCAGTTAACTATTACGCAAAGTTATTTCTTAATTGCCTGCATATTTATGTTCCCATGTTATATTGAGAATCTAATGTTCTTTGGGAGTTTTAAAACTTGGAAGAGCAACTCTGTTTCATTTACTGTCAAATTATAGTTCACTTTCTCCCTGCCCACACATTTTCACATCTATATTTGTGGTTTCCACTCAGATCAAAGGAACTGATGCATGCTCAGTACTAAAGAACATCAGGCCAATTACTCATGTACCTTGTAAAGTGTTGTGTTCCCAAGCCTCCACCCTAAAATGTCAAAGTAACATTGTTTTCTTTATTAACTATGCATTATAAAAAAAACCTTTAATTCACTAGAGCCTTACCTCTGAGTAAACATGATTAGGTTCTGTTCTAAGCCTTGTAAAATGTTCAGGCTAACCCAAAACAGGTATGTGTGTCTAGGTTGGAGAGGAGTGCTTTTGGCTATTTTTCTCTCTGTGTGCAGAAAGTTCTCCCGTCTTCAGCGATTTGGGGAGGCAAGCAAACATGCCAAGCTCAGGATTAAATATGAGCTTCGAGGGTTTGCAAAGCTCACCTCAAAGGAGAGTTTTACAAGCCCCCAAGTTACTAAACTCAGATAAAAATGCAAGCTAGAAAATAATGTCTGACTTTCCTTCCCCCTCCCCAATGCCCAACCCATCCCCATCACAAACACCAGCAAACAGGCACAAACAGGTAATCTTTCAAAGGTCTTTCTTAAAACAATTTGGATCTTTCGAGGGTGCTTCCAGACTATCACTGTTTCAGGCGGGTTTCAGTTACATACTGGAAAATGCAGGTAGCCAAATTCAAGATAATATGCTGTTCTTGAGCTTAAGCCCTCTTCCCCTCCCAGAATAGGACCTTTTATAGTACAGTAATATGTGTGACAGAAAGATGCACTGGAAAGTGTGCGGAAACAATTACTTGAAGTAACATCATCTAACCTCCCTGCCAACAAATGTGAATCAATGCTCAATAAATTGTTGTTATTGTTTAGTCGTTTCGTTGTGTCCGACTCTTCGTGACCCCATGGACCAGAGCATGCCAGGCACTCCTGTCTTCCACTGCCTCACGCAGTTTGGTCAGACTCAGGTTGGTAGCTTTGAGCACTGTCCAACCATCTCGTCTTCTGTCGTCCCCTTCTCCTTGTGCCCTCAATCTTTCTGCAAACATTACACAAACAAATCAGGATGATAGCTCAGTAGACAGGTTATCTGGAAGCAACCTTAGAGTCTGTTTCTCAGGCAAATATGGAGAACATTCAAATGAGTTAAACTAAATGAGTGTCATATTTACTAACAATTCCAATATTTGGTAGAATCAAACACTTGTAAGTTTGTTTATATATCTCACATTATAGAAATCTTTGCTTTCGATGCCCAACTTAGGCAATCCCTCCAGTTATAACATAAAGCATATGTGCTGAGTTAAGAATTATTCTAGTGCTGTGCTTAGAAATTACATATTTTTCAGGGGCAAAAGGAGGTTATCTTCTGTATCAAAATTTATGGATCAAGTTCTAATCCAAGGTGAACACTGTTGATATGGCAACAACTGCCAACTTGAGGTATGTTAAATAAATCCCAACCTGCAAAATAACCCATGGGTGTGTGTCCATTCATGGATCAATCTGTCATTTTCAGGGATGAGGTGGACCAAGGATGAGATGGATCGTCATTTGGATGGGGTATTGTGATTGCAGGAGTGTCTTACATAGAGGGAAATCCATACTTCAGTGCAGCATAGTTCAGTGGACTAGGAGCCACAAGATAGATGACCAATGTGAGATGTGACTATGAAGATCACTTGGGCAGGAGACTTCTTACAATTCCCCATTTCTCATAGAAACAGGTAATATTGTGGAGTGTGGAGGAAAGAAGAACTAGAGAGGGTTCTGTCTAAGGAAAGGGCTTTGAAGAAGAGACCTGAAAATTAATATAGTATATATGGTAAACTGGGAGAGATTGTTTGTTTTGAACATGTTAACATTCACAATTTAACATTCAACGGTTCATATATACAGATTGTAAATATGTGAAATATGTTTCCACCCTAGGGCTAAAATAGCAAACTGGCAGTGCGGAATTAATGTTTAAATGTTGATTAATCTCTCTTTCTTTCTCACATGATACCCACACTAGCAGCAACATTTATGTTATTTAGGGGGGAAAAATAGGTGTATGCCACAATTTCATAAGAAAATTTCAAAGCAGTTTACAACAGATATATATTTCTAGATAGACAGATCTGCAATAAAAACCACATAAACATTTAAAATTGCAGCTCATCAGCTAACTGCTACAGAAAAGGTTGTTTTATTATTTATTTAGGATGTCCTGAGTTTGGCAAAAGACTGACAATTGTGTGCCTTTGTGGGTTTGTGCTTTGAACTGGCCTGTGGTCTTGTAGCATTGTATCTAACTTTGTGGTCAAGTTCCACTTCACAAATCCTGTTGGAGAACAGAGGTTTCAGGTATAGTTTCCATATGCTTAGTATAACACTTTTCTGTTTAAAGCTGAGATGGGTAACAATGTTTGAATGAGGAACTTCCTGCCTCACAGCTCATGCTCTTAACCACTGTGGTACACCAGCATCTTCTTATCAGATCCCTCACCCTTCAACCGCTACCTGGCAGTCCACAGGGCAACTGCAAAGTATGTAAATAAACACAGCCACATGCCTTATACCAAGTCAGACCTTGGGTCTATCTAGCACTGTATAATCTACACCAGGGGTTGGTAAATCTACACCAAGGGTCGGCCGGATCACTCCCACAGAGATCATCTGTGGGCCGGACTGGCGCAGAGTGATGCTGGAAATTGCTTCTGCGCATGCCCAGACGCTGAAAATCACGCCTGTGCAGAAGAGATTTTCAGCGTCTGGACATGCGCAGATGTGATTTCTGGTATTTGCGTGTACACAGACATGATTTCTGGCACCGCTTGGTGAGTCCCCGCAACGCACTGCGCCCGTTTAGCATAGCCCGCAAGGGACTCGCCGAGTGGGCCAGTAAAACGGTCTTCGTGGGCCACATCTGGCCCATGGGCTGCACGTTGCCGACCCCTGATCTACACTGACTGGAGTCTTTCTTTCCCAGCTTTAACTAGAGATGCCGAGAGCTGAACTTGGGACCTTCTGTCTGCAAAGCAGGTGATCTACCACTGAGCCATGGTCTTTCCCCAGTGATTCAAGAATCAAGCCAATTCTCCTTCCCTAGCCTCGATTTCTCAGCCAGCTGGACTCAGGTGTTTGCTGTTATGGCTGCTGAAAAAAGAAAATCTATGCAGGAACTGGGGAAGGAGATACCAGTAATGAGTGCTGGACTATGCAGGGAGCTGATATCATTCAGGGCAATTTTTTCAATGAGGGTTTTTTTTTCCTTATGAAAAGTCAAATCATAAGGGAGCTCAAGAAGAAAAAACTTTCCAAGTTGCAACCCTTTCAAATTTACAGGCACCAGAAAGGTTTATTCATATTTGAGAGAGGAAGAAAGTTCTTTAAAAGGTGGGTCCCCAAAAAAAGCACCTGAGGAGAAGGGAGGGGATGCTACCACCAGCGCTTCCATGTGTGGCGACATGAAAGCTCCTCAACTCAGCCTCAGGAGCTCCTACTGAGAGGCAAGAGCATTGTCTTAGTTGCCTTCCTCCCTACAAAATACACCAACGTAAACCTCTTCGGGGTTTCTTCTTTTCTTTTTAGACTGCAATTCTATCCACTCACCTGGGAGCAAGTCCCATTGAACTGAGTGGGGCTTACTTCTGAACAGACGTGCATGGGATTGCAGTTAAAAACATCTTTTTTATTGACACCCCAGCAATGCTCTTGACTCGAAATAGATGTGCCTGTGAATCCCTCCATCAAAAGGGGGACATCTCCAGAGTGTTTATTCCCCTGTCTAGCTCAAAAGGGCCCCCACCGTCATCTGCCTGTGCTTTATATATCTACTGCTCTGATGCGTAGGGAAGGGTGGGAGAGGATTGGGGTGGGGGCTGTGGGTTCTTTCGTTTATGTGAGTCTCACAGCCATAGGGGGTATTTAACTTTCTGCCCTGGTTGCTGTAATTCTCTCTCCAGTGGATATACAGTTCAGATCAGGTTCCTATTGCTGTGATGACAGGCATTCAGCAGGCACTATAATTGCAGAGTTAAAACAGCTCATTTTCTTACTGGCAAGCTGTAGTTAAAGAGGTGCTAGGAGGCAGCCTGGCTGTCTGCATAGAAACTGATCAAAGCACTGAAAGGCATCTGGGTTGCCTCTGTTTTCTTTCACCACTCTCCCCCCTCCCCTTTTGCTTAAAAGGGGGGGATGGGGAAGGGAGGGGGGAGGAAGAAAAATTGGTTTTAAAAGTAATTTAAGAAGATGAATACCTATCCCTTTCCTGGGGCTAAAAGGTGGCCACTTATTAGAGATATTAAACCTACGCAGAGTGGGCTTTCTTGCGCCTTAGACATTTTCTAATAAGAGAATTTGGGCTGGTGCACTAGGCTACCTAGACGTCTATTTCCATTAAGTCCTGCTGTGCAAAATTTCCAAGCTATTGGATTGGACTTTTCACACTTGAACTTATTTCCTGGAGGAGATGAAATTTTCCCCACCTCTTTACTGATCTGAAGCTGTCCCGCCTGACTTTCCCTCACTGCCCCCTCCCCATCGACAGTATCTGAGCCCTCCTGTGAAAAATGACGGTGATACCCTTTCATATTGAGTGACTAGATGGACCACAGTTCCTGTTTTGCTGTCTTAAATCTTTGCAAAACAACACATCATGATTCCCTGCCCCACCTCTTCGAATTCCTTTTTCTACAGAAAGGAATGCTTGGAGATCCGTTCTAGGTATTCATATATTTGGGGGAAAGATACACATGCTTAAAGACATGGGGCCCAGGGGACACGCCCTAAGATGAGTTGTCATTTAGCCTTCTCGTGTCTTTGCTAGACCTGGAGAACCTCATTTTCAAAGGGAGGTGTGAGAGCTACAGAATGGTGTATGAACTGTGGGTAGGAACTACTTACTCATTTACACTAGAAGTTAGGGGAGTAATAACCAGGACAAGGGCTTTTTTGTTGTTGTGGCAGCTGGCCTGAAGAATGTCTTCTGAAGAGATGCTCACCTGGCATCTACTTTGTCATTTTTGCATAGCTAGGGAATCTCACTCTTGGGGGCTCCATGTTGACCTCCGAGATTCTCTATGTGGGCCTAATGATTCTCCTTAAACTATGACCCTCACCAGCCCTGATCAGTGCCTGGGAACATGTTTGCCTGGTTGATAGGTATCCTTGAACAGTCATAAGGGATCTTCCTTGCCTTCATGGGTTGCCATGGACTGGTTGGATGGAGAGGAAGGGTGGTAGGAAATGGAAGTTGGGGCACCACCTCTCTCGGTATACTCTGTGGCAGGGCAGGAGGATTTATCTGACAGTTTCTTGGCAGTGGCACTTCCCACCAGCCTCATGATGTCTTCCTTCTCCTCTCCCCAAAGTCTCCCCCCGGCCACTGTTGCAAACAGCAGCAAGTGCACCAGCAAGCACCATTTTGCATGGTCTGCAATGATCCAGACCTAGTACCATTTGGTGGTGTGGTGGAGGCAACTGCCACAAAACCATGGTAAAGACTTTTCTGCAAAATTGTCCTCTTTTTCAAGGTAGGGGCCAAAAAAGAACCCCAGAAATTCCTTCTCATAATAATCTCAGGGACATGCTCCACAGGGAGCTGGCTCCAGGCACCAGGCTCTTTGGAAGGCCAACTCTGTGTTACAAAGATGTCTGCAATTGTGACATGAAGGCCGCCATGTGAGAATCCCTTGCAGATGACTGCAGTGCCTGGAGATGCCAACCGCTGTCTCTAAGAGCTGTAAGAACCCCAAAATACCTGCACAGTATTATACAAAGTTTGCTACTCTTTGTCCATATGTCAGAGTACAGCCATCTAATAGGGTAAATACTTTATTTTATTTCATTTCCTATTTTTCGTACAAAAGCTCCTGAGCAGTGTATAGTTTTCATCTTACTCCATTTGTTTGGTAAAAGGAAAACAAACCAACAGGTTGGGAATTGAAGGAGTGTGGGCTGAAGTTAGCCCAGGTCCAGGTCCAGGTTTCCCTAAGCAGGCTGAGGCGGAGGACAGCTAGCAGCGTCCCTTCCTGTTGTGCTGTGCTCTCCCTTTTTTGCTTCTGGGGGGGCAGCTGCCCCCCCCTGCCCCGTGCTGGGCGGGGGGGTAATGCAAGTATTGTAAAATATATCCATGAAAGTAGATTCTCTGTTGTGCTGGTTTAGATCATGGGTAGCCAAAATGTTGCCCCTCCTACATTGTTGGACACAAGATCCTATAATCGCATTGATCATGCTAGCTGGGGCTAATGAGAACTGTATTGCTCATGATTCTTACATTGTTGTTCAATATATGCTGGAGAGTTGCTCAACGGCAAAGCTTGGAAAACGTTGTCCCATTTTATTTCCCTTGCCCTGTCTGCATATTGACCATGGAAAGGCCCTCTGTTCTCTCTCTCCCTTTCTCTCTTTCTGTGGTGATGTTGTCACCTTTTTGGAAGCAAAAAGAAAGAGGGGGTACTGCTGGTATTTCTTTTAAAGGAGATAAGACTGTTGTTACTTTGCTCCCAGGAGCCTACACATGGTTGCCTACAAATTGAGTCTGAAAGGGGTCCTATGCTTTGACTTTGTCTCCTCTGCTCCTTTGTTTCTTATTAGCATAATTTATTAATATATTGGAGCCTTGCACGGTATTGGTTCTGAGTGTTCCCTGAGGCTGTTCTGTGAAACTTCCCCCCACTGTTTTAATGACACATTGAATAAAGAAACTGGCTTCAGATATCATTTAAATTATAGCTTTCCACTCGGTCTCTGAATGCTCATTTCCTTTAAACAAGGTTAATTTCCTTCAATAACGAAAATCCCTCAATTTCAGGTTACTGTTCATTAGGGCCTCTCATTCATATGCAGCAAAGTGCCACAAACCCATATTTAAAAGGGGGAGAGGGTGAAAAAGATTTCAAATGAGCCCCCTCCCCCTTAGAGAAGTGTGTGATCTTTGTTTTCTTTCTTTCTGAAAATCACATGCTGCCAAGTTTAATAAAATATTTCAAGCATGACCATTCTGGGGAGTTCCCCCCCCCCATCCCAGGGCAGACTACTGTTGTAATGCCTTCCTATGAATCTGCCCTAAACTCTTTGCTATGAGCAAGAACTAACAGGTGTTAGATGAGGATGAGCTGCATAAGTATAGCTTAGCGCCAGGGCTCTGGCAACCTCTTGCTTGTAATTAATAGTTGAGGGCCAATCAGAATTGGGTACTTTGAATCCAGGCAGAGTCCAGCAGGGTAGAAAAACAGGTGTCAGTGTTTGCAGACTGAAATTTGTGGACCACTTTTCTGATTATAATGATTGACAGCCTTAAGAGTATATGCACCTTCTGAATTTGTTTGCAGTAAATCTTTGCTGTTGTTGATGCTAACCCTCCCCATTTATATCTGGCTGTTCATTCTTGTCTGATAATTAACATTCAAAAGAACAGGGAAAGACAACTAGGTCCCAACTGCACTTCATGGGCAAGCGTGCAGGGAAAGCAATTGTGTTTTATTTTATTTATCATTTTAATAGGAACATAGGAAATGAATCAGAACAGTGGTCCATCTCACTATGTATTGTCTATGGCTCTGACTGGTAGGAGCAACTCAAGATTTCAGGTGCAGAGAGACCTTTCTCAGTCCTACCTAGAGATGCCACTGATGAAGCTGTGATCTCCTGGCATGCAAAGGAGATGCTGAGATATAAAAAGGTACAAGAGGGATACAGAATAAAATCAGTTAGCTGGTTGGTATCCGTCTGTCTCGGGAAACAATGGAAGAGTGCGGCTTTGAGGCTGAAGTCAAACTGTTAGGGAGTTTCAGGGCTTGCTGTGGATGTAGAGACCAATTCAGGAGAGACATGCTTTGTTGCAGCTGGGGCAGATGAAGGCATCCGGTTGTGCTGATGCAGGTGTACCATTGCACTCCTCCCAGTGGTCATTCCCCCTCTGGTCACTACTGTGGAGAGAGGGAAATACTTTGGTGTTGCTTTTCTATGTGTATCATCACCTTTAGCATCCACACTGCATTTCCCAGAAACAATTCAAAGGATGCTGATTAGTGTAACAGGTCCCCAGCTTTTCCCAGGGAGCTGCAGCACAAGAGTCTAGTCTGTATCTATGAACCACAAATATTTAAAATACAGAGATAACTTTTTAGCATTATGAGCTGAACGTCGAAAGCAGTAGTAAATCTGTGGTTTTTAATATTTGCCCTCTTGCTTTCGAGTCTTTTAGATAGAATGTCATCATTCTTTCAACTTTGCCTCCATAATCAGGAGCACTAGAAAAGGATGTGAAAAATGAGAAGCAAGATTTTTAAAGGGAATTTAAAGAGAGTGTATGTGGGCAGAAAAAGCTGCCTTCTCCCAGGCTATTCAATAGAGTTGGGCAATAAAGAGCTCATGTACCCTAAAATCAGCCAGTTCCCTTCCCCAACCCACAGAGATTTATGGTAGGATTAGTCCTATACATCTTTTGCTCACCCAGATGAGTCAAATTAAATGTTTTGGGGGCTTTTTGTTCTTTTCATAGTTCCTCATAAACCATCCTTTGAACAGTTTATAATTTCTCCAGCTCTTGTTCTAATTTGTCTGCATCCCTCTGGTAGCAGGTTTCTAGGTGTGGCTCTAATATATCCGTAGATGCGGAAACTGAAGTAAATCTGTTTGAAGAGACAATTAAATTGTACTCTCAAAGGGGGCAGACACATCCTCTGTTGTCACTAACAAACACCACTCTCTTCATTTCTCCAAGCAAAACACATTCAATATTCCATGTCAGTTTACTGTAACACATTTGACATGAATGCTACATCTGCAACAGGGTTATTTCTGTGCTTGTGTGTTGTTGTTTTTTAGCCATGCTATGCACTTCTTGATAAAATCCTAACAGAGACAGTTAACTTGTTTAAACCTATGCTTGCCTATAAATATAAAAATGTGAAACGATCAGCAAAATACATTGCAGCATATACAAACGTACCTTGGATCCTGAATGCCTTGCATTCAGGATCAAACGTTTTGGCTCCCGAACACCACAAACCCAGAAGTGAGTGTTCCGCTTTGCAAAGCCATTCAGAAGCTGTGCCTTGGTTTCCAAACGTTTCTGAAGTCGAACAGAGTCCAGGATAGATTCCGTTCGACTTCCGAGGTACAACAGTATATTTAAAATATGTCTGTTGTAGATCAGCATAGAGACATGAACCTGTAAGTTGGGGTACAACTAATAACATCAATTGTTTTCATCAGACTATCAGAACATGTCTCACAGTGGCCAACCAGATGCCTGTGGGAAACCCACAAACAAGATTCGAGCACCAGAGCACACTCCCCTTTTGTGGTTTCCAGAAGCTTGCATTCAGAAGCATTGTTGCCTCCAACTGTAGAGGCAGAGCACAGCCAGTCATGGCTAGTAGCCATCGACAGCCCTCTCCTCCATGAATTTGTCTACCAGTGTGGTCACATTCCACCAGTGGGCTGTCTGCGAAGATTATCCTGCATTATCACTGAATTTAAGGTTCTTACAGATTGGGTGGGCCACCAACGTGAATCTGACCAAACTGCAGGAGGCAGTGGAAGACAGGAGGAGTGCCTGGCGTGCTCTGGTCCATGGGGTCACGAAGAGTCAGACACGACTGAACGACTAAACAACAACAATTTTTCAGGTGGGTTGCCCAGAAATTGCATGGGCCATAAACAACCATGCTAGCCACATGACCCGGAAGCTGTACGCCGGCTCCCTCGGCCTGTAAAGCGAGATGAGCGCCGCAACCCCAGAGTCGTTTGCGACTGGACTTAACTGTCAGGGGTCCTTTATATTTTTTTAAGGTTATGCAAATCTACACCACTTTTAGTGCTCTTTTTTGGTGATGCATTCCCTTTTGGGGGTGGGGGGCAATGCATAAGTGGCCCCTCTATCAGTGAACCTTCCCATGCTGCCTGCAGCAACTCTTTTCACCAAATCCTTTTTGCTTCCTTCTTTGCTTCCTTTGCCTCACCTGCCCTAGTCTTTCCTCTGTTGCCTCTCCCAAAATGTGGTTCGTAATCTCCTGGGGACAAGAGTCCATGCTGTAGCTTGTGAAGCTGAGCCTGCACAATGCATATACTGTACAGTATGTTAAAAAAAAAAGTTATCTGAGTAAAAATGTCTGTCTCTCTCTCCTCTCAGCCCCACCACACCATCCCTTTAACTCTGGTATATAGACAGCCTGCCTGCAAGATCTCTAAGGCCTTGATAATTGCTCCCACACAATAGTTTAAGAGTCTCACCATTTACATGGAGCAAACGTTTTTCCAAAGGGTCAAAGTGCAAGGAGATCTTGTAAGCAGATTAAGAAACTGGTAGAAAGGCCAAAGGCACCCTAAGACTTTACATTCCCAAAGTGTTGTGTTAAGTGGTAGCCCAAGGATGTACTTAACTCTGGAGGTCAAATGAACTTGCAGCATTTCAACCATAATCAGTCTGGAAATACAGTTGTTTACAAAGTACATTAAAGGGGCATCCAAATAACAAAATGCCATTTCTTCAAATACGTCTAGCCCATACCAGACCGCTGCTGAAACAAAAGAAATATTCTGTTTTCACTTACTTTAACTCTTAATGTAAGTTCATGCCTAAATTGGATGCATGTTCTACATTTCTTTGAAAATTTTGAGACTTTATTTTCAGTAATTCTATTGCATCAGCAGCACTGGAGGACTGCAAGCCTAATCTCCCATTTAAGGACCCCTGACCATTAGGTCCAGTCGTGACCAACTCTGGGGTTGCAGTGCTCATCTCGCGTTATTGGCCGAGGGAGCCGGCGTACAGCTTCCAGGTCATGTGGCCAGCATGACTAAGCCGCTTCTGGCGAACCAGAGCAGCACACGGAAACGCCGTTTACCTTCCCGCTGTAGCAGTACCTATTTATCTACTTGCACTTGATGTGCTTTCAAACTGCTAGGTTGGCAGGAGCTAGGACCGAGCAACGGGAGCTCACCCCATCGCGGGGATTTGAACTGCTGACCTTCTGAATGGCAAGCCCTAGGCTCTGTGGTTTAACCCACAGTGCCACCCATGTCCCAAGTTAAATCTACCACTTCCCTGGGAGTAAATTCAATAGGACTTACTTCTGAGTAGAAATAGTTAGAATTGTGCTGTTAGTCTTGTAATATCTAATTGTCCAGTATGAGATTCAGGTAGGTAGCCGTGTTGGTCTGACACAGTCAATACACACACACACACACACACACACACACACACACACATGCCTATTATCTCAAATGGTTGGCCTTTAGTACTATTCTTGTTCATTGAATCTATATTGAATCTATAAAACAGAGGGCAGCCAATATAGTACTTCCATTGCATGGCAACTGGCCATGATGGCTACGCTCTGCTTCCATGATCAGTGGCATAAATGTTTTTGAGTACCAGTTGCTGGAAACTGCAGACGGGGAGAGTGGTCTTCTGCTTAGGTCTTGCTCAGGGGCATACCTAGGGGGTTGGTTAAGATATGGTTCCCATATTTCAAAAAGTAAATACCAGGACACCCTGGAAGTTGTCAAGCATTCTTTAAGAAGACCCCAAAATTATTCAGCGTTCCCCACCTCCGTCAGTTCCTCCACATGCTCCCTGGGCTGCTCCTCCATTGTTCTGAGAGGGCAGGAAGGCAGGACGGCAGGCAGGCAGACTGCCTGCCTGACGAAGGAGAAGGAGGAGAGATGGAGCAGAGCAGTCCTGACCCATGGTCGCAGAGTAAGTCACTGGTGAAGTGAGAAAGGCGATGAAAAGCAAGCTTTTTGAGTTTCTAGTCCATGGACTCTTCCAGCTTTGGTGGTGCTTATACCTTGCCAGGGATGCAAAGGACAGGGCTACTGATCTATCTCCTTGCCAAGGGCGCAAGGGAGCGTAGGTATTCCTCTGGTCCTGCTTGTGGGCTTCCCACAGGCGTCTGGTTGGTTCCTGTAAGAACAAGATGCTGGACCAGATGGGCTGCTGGCCTGATCCAGTAGGCTCTTCTTGTGTTCTTATGTTGCTGGACTACAATGCCCATCACCCCTAACCTTTGACCGTTCTAGCTGGCACTGATGAGTGCTGTAGTCCGAAACCATCTGGAGGGCACCAAATTGGCTTTCCATGCTATAAAAAGTTTACTTAATGTATTTTGGAACATCTCCAAACACACATACACTCCCATGGCACTGAATTTGATTAAATGCCACACATTCCTGCTCTTTGCCTACATCGAACATAGAATGTAAGCATTTGCTCGACCCTTTGTATTACAAGCATGATAGTGATGATGAAGAAGAAATTGGCAGAGCTCCCCTTTCCCTTACAACCCTTACCAACCATCTCAGCAGAGCTTAGTCCTCTAGTTTTACATAAAATAAAGAATAGAGACATCTGGTGGCTGAGCTGCATAATAGAAAATAACTAACCAGCCATCCCAATTGTTGGCATCTCTCTGGCAGGGTCAACAGAAGCAGAGACGAAGAATCAATGAGATGGTATTATCTTCCCTCTGAAAATAGAGAAAGAAGTAGCTCATACTTAAGATAAAGCAAGGAAACTTTCAATAAGAAGAAGCGATTCACTGAAATAAAATGATGGAAAATTCCACAGAGACTAGGAGCTGGGAGGGGGGCTATGGTGGTGGTGTATATTTGGCCATTGCTTCTTCCTATCATCTACCATTGCAAAGCTTGCTGTGCTGGCCCAAAATCTAGTCAGCTTTACAAGTAGATTAATGCCTTTCCTCCATTGTGTTGCATGGGCATCCTTCCAGCTCTACAGTGTGAGAACCAGAAAGACGTCAACACTTTTGGCCATGGAGAAAGCTAATTAAGCAGTTATTCCTGCTCTTTGTCTAAACCAAACTGAGCATGTAAGTGCTTTCACTCCACCTTTTGTACTATGAACATTGGGTTTTTTTGTCTGAAGAAGCAGTCTATGGAGCCTGAAAGCTCACATAATGTCCTTAAACTACTGGTTGGTCCAAGCATCCCATTGATTCTATGCCTGGCTTGTTTGTCTTTGGCAGGAGGCAAATTGCTACTTACACAAAGTGTCCTTATTATTTACATAGCACCATCAATGTCCATGATACTTCACAGAGTACAAGAAGACACACTATCCTGTTTTTTGGAGTTTAGGGCATTTTTTTTTACACTATTGTCCAAGGGCATAATAAAGAGTTATGCTCTCTTCTTCATTCTTCTTCCAAGAAAATAGCCACCCTTGAATCTGATTTATTAGCAGGCAATTTTTATAAATCATCCAAAGTGTTACAACAGTGTTTGGGGGATTTGCAACAGTAAATTTTGTATTTATTATGCCATATAAAAGCAAAATGACAAAAATATAATGGGTTTGGCACATGACATATTCATTTTTCTTTTAAAAACTCCTTTTCACAATCACGTATTGGGTGTATCTATGCTGTCACAGAACCAGTTTACCCCCCAAAATTTTAGATTGTATTTTTATTGCTTCTTTTGTTTCTTTTATTGCATTTTATTGCATTATAACTTGAATTTTATGGAATGCAAATGGTAATGCAATACAACGAAATAAAAGAAATAAAAGAAACAATTAAAATACAATTAAAAACCATATAGCAGCTTACAATTCCCACAATGGGCAAAAAATAAACAAATCATTACATGGTCTGCCAAGACCATCAGCAGTTTTCAAGGGATCGGGGGTTGTGGGGTTGGGAACCGCTGATTTAGAGAAATGTTCACTAAAATGCTGATGAATTTTCATGAGGACTTTAAAATAAGATAATAAACATGCTGATGTGGAATGGAAATGTGATGAACTGAACCTAACAATGGGAAAATGAGGGAATCTGAAATTGACAGGTTCACACATTCCTAATTAATTTCCCCTTTTGTGAAAACACCCAAGCATAATCTTGTCAAAGTCAAGGACTTCTATTAGCACTTGCCCTTTAAAATCAGTGAGAATTAATTCCAACTTATTGAACCTTTTAATGCTACATTCAGGAACTTCCTCTTGGCTGCACTTTCATGGCCCCCAAATCTGTGTCTGGAGATGGCTGCCTTGTTCTTCCCAATGGCCAGGCTGACCCTGCCTTTGTGACCTAAGCACAAATATTGGATGTTGTTAACTTGCTTCCCCAAGCTGAAAATAGATGCCAGAGAGACATTCAGTAACGTCTGAGCAAGAAGCACTTTTCATTTTGCAGACACCTTCTTATTTTTACATGTTGCACGATAGGTTTCTGAGAAGGCGCACAGACTTGTGAGCTGCACGCTCTGCGTCCTTTAAGGAGGGCCAAGTGAGCTGGCCAGTTAAACGTGAAGTGATGACTGCCGTCTTGACTTTGCAAAGTCCCCTTTGGTCTGTTTTTAGAAGGCTATTAAAGATAAGATATTAGCGAGCTGATTTCAAACGATGCTGGCTTCGGAGGGATAATGCAACCGTGAAAGGGCAAGAAGGGAAACATCTTCCTCAGATAGACCATCTTCTTCATAGCTGTTGTAGCCCAAGCTATGAGCTCAGAACTTCCAGCAGCATTAGAGTCATGCAGGAATGACTTATTGTCTTATAAAACAATCACAACAGGCATTAATAATGTTGGTGGTCTACCAGGGATGTTCTAATTACTGGCAATTCTATGCAACATTAATGGACAACCATCATTTGCATGGGCCAAGCTAAGACATTGCAGACATTCCCCGAAAGTTTCACTACAAGTCTCTTTGGCTTAGCCGGCATTGCTGCAACAGCTGCTTGTGGTTGACGGCAGCAGTGTATCCTCCACCCTCACTCCTCCTTGTGTTCATGACCTCTAGGAACCTGCTAGTTTACAGCAAATCATTCACAACTCCCCCCACCCCGAAAAATAATTTGATCAAGTCAGGCACAAGCTAGCATCGTGAAGAGAGCTTGTCTGCAGACACCTTTGGGGGCTGCCTCTTCGACTTCCTGAGCATTAGAATCCTTCATTTCAGATTCCAAGCATGTCGCTGTCTCTGGGTGACTGCCATGACCTCATTTACAAATGTGTGCAGCTACATTGATTCCACTCCAGGAAACGGGGATTCATTTGCTGGGTCCATCTAGCGATATAAGAGCAGTGGTTGGCTCCGCAATATGAAAAAAACACACACACCTCATCAGATATGTTCAGCTTCGGCAAAGGTTTGTTTTTCTTTTCAAATATTCTAAGCAGCACTTTTTGTTGTTGTGAACGCTACTACATAATAATATGTGGAGTGTAACGTTGTTGAAATTATAGTTGCTGATAATTCTATTTCTTTGTTCTGTTGACTTTGAGGGAATACAGTGAATAAAAAAACAACACATGGCTTGAGCTCAATTGTGTTGTGGATTGTGTGAATTAGGGCCAGGTTCTTTGGCAGTGAACTGTCAACTTTTGCGGGAAGGTAACATATCGACACCTGCAGGGCTGGCCTATGATATTTTTGCTGCCTGGAAATATGGAGCCTGCTTCCGTTCTGTGCACAAGACAAGACCCATAAGGACTGTGAGGGAACTCTCACTTCAGCATCCTACATTGTGCCCAAGGAAAGTGCACAAGCTGATGCTAATGCAGGCCATACAGAGCTCTGTCCAACAACTTTCCGCCAGTCCTCACCTCCTGGCATCTGCCACTTGGTGGGTTGCCTTGGGAAGGACTTTTGAAACAATTTGCTCCTGTTTTCTTTCTGGGTTGTGATCTGGACACAGAACACTTTGCAGCTATTTATGACAAAGCATACTTCCCTTTTTATCAGAAAAGACGTTCTTGAGCTTCCTAATGATCCAGCAATATTCTTTTTGCTGGTCATTCATCCCCCCTTGTGTTGGCTATTCACATCAACCTCACCTTGAGTTTGCACTCAACTTTTGATACAATAAGTGAATGGTAGACCTTGGATAAATTCTGCTGCAACAACTGTAGGTTCACCCACTTTTACTTTGGGCAAAGGTAAATTTGGATACAGCAGAGCACACCAAATATGGAAATTGTTAACGGCAAAGTTGTTGTGACTTGATTTCATTCATAGCTTGCAATTTGCGTTCTGTTACATTCTAACATATCCCCACCCTTTCTCTTCCTTTGTTTATCTATGCGCGTAACATTCCTTTAGGGGTTGAATTTGGATAGAAAAACATCCACTTGGGATGGATGCCTAATTTATCATGTTTCTTTTCTTCTGTGTTTTATGAGACACTTGAAACATAGCTGGCTTTGGATGGCGGTGGCAGCGGCGGCAGCAAAATGCCCTATACCCTCTTTACGCTAGGTAATTTCAGGGCATTGACACTCTGTGATGGGTGTGTGCAAAGCAAACTGAGAACACCACGAAAATGGAAAAGATGTTCCTGGCATCTGCTTTCTAAACAGAGCTTAGATTTATTTGAACTGCCTTTGATGTTTTAATTACAATATTGATTCATTCTCAGAGTAGTAGGTCTAGTTTATCTTGCTCATAATTCATGTACATTGTTTTCCCTGTTCTTTGGCACCCCCAATCTAGACTATACTTAGGTAAATGTCCTTTTTGGACAAAATCAAGCAAGGTGAACAGGGCATGATACTTCCTTGAAGCAGAAGGCATAGCATATTATTATGAAGGGGCCTGTGTGACTGGGGATGCCTCCAGACATCTCCCCAAACGGAATATGCACCAAATTCTGGGGTTCCAGTTAGAGAGGATTTGCTCCCCGGGTCTGAACATGTACTCAGATCTTGTGGGTGGGTAAATATGCAGTCCCCGTTCAGAGGCTCCACTGGGCCTTTTAACAAATGTGTGCGTACAGGGAAAGCACTGTATTCGTGTAGTGTCATGATATCACCATGTCCCTCTGGAGCAGGGATGCAAAAAGAGCTCAACGAGGTCATAAACAGAAAAGCTGGAAGTCTATGGCTTTGCCTATTGCACCACGGAATATACATTTCCTACTTATCAATAAGATGTCTGCAAACGTAACATGAAGGCTGGCAACATTAACCTTGCCATGTGGGAAACCTTGCAGATGAGCACAATGCCTGGAGACAGACAGTCAGGTATCTACAGCAGTGACCAAAGGAGGAATGACCACTGGGAGGAGAGAAGAAATTCCATGGTGCACAGTGCAATTTTTCTAGAAAAAGAGGTGCTGGAACTCACCATGACCACCTCCCTTGTTTCTCTTACAATAGAAATAGCGCCTGCCTGAGAGGTGCCAGAACTGAGTTCCAGCGAGTTCCAGCTTGAAAAAAAGTCCTGATGGTGCACCTGTAGCAGCAAAACCAGGTGCCTTCATCTGCCCCACCTGTAATAAAACATGTCTCTCCCATATTGGTCTCTACAGCCTCAGCAGGTGCTGTAAGTCTCCAATGGTTTGACTTCACCCCCGATGGCTAATTCTTCCATCGTCTCCCGAGGCAGATGAGTGTCAACATGTGGCATTTAAGAAAAATATGAATCAATAATCTAGGTTTGAATTGGAGCTAAATCTCATTCAGAAAGTGCCAGATTTTGTCACTTTTAGCAACACACAAGTCATTATTAGTTGCTACATTACTTTTCACTTGGAGTTTTCATTATTAAGAAGCATTCATAGTATATCAATGTGATTATTTCATAATCCTAAAAAGTAACATCAGTTGATTTCTGACTTATCCCTTTGTTTACATTGCAAGTCAACTTGGTGGGACACCATTCATACTGGTTATTCACACTTAAATGTGTTCCACAATGTTCTGCAAATTTCAGTGTTCTCTCTCTCTCTCTGTAGATGTGCTTGGCAATATACAATATTATGTGCATTTCTGTTTTAGAGCATTTTTTTCTTTTTTCTAAAACCAAACAAGAGAAGGAAAGTGGAGTGCCACATCTTTGTATTTTTGTCCTGTAACACTTTATGGCTCACATTTTTGATTCTTTGTTTTCTTTCTTTTTGGGTTGTTGGGGTTTTTTTTGCAACTTTTTTTGTTAATAAATAAAAAAGTATTTTGGCTAAAAGCAATTAAACTAAGAAGGAAAGATTGATCATAGCATGGTCATGCTCATCGCATCAGTCCATTCTCATTCACATTTCTTGGAATGGCCCACTTGGGTTACCATTGTTAAATTTAAGATTATTTTGTGCTCTCGGTTAGTTTCACATGCCTCATCACAAATGCCAGCTTTAAATTCTGCGTGGGTGAACTTGTCACCTTTTGACTTGGAAGTGATCTTAGCTGTTCCCCCAAAAAACTGCAAATAATTGTTTTCTAAGCCCATATGATCTTAACAAACCACCTACCTCTGCCCGCTTCCCTCTCAAAACAATTAACCCACCTGGGAAGTGGTGGCAGTTTATATACCTCAACAAGAGTAGAAATAGGGCAGTGTGTGTGTATTTATTTCCCATGTAAAGGCAAATTTTCGTATTTTGCACTTTCCAAAACATCACAAGAACCAAAGCAAAGCTATCTTTCAAAATCCACACTTATCTGAATTTTGTAGTTCTCTAGCTACGCAATGTGTGCAAAACAAACAAACAAACAAACAAATGCATATATTAGTGAAAATGCATACATATTAGAACAAATTCACACCTAAAATGCTGGTGAGTTTTCACAAGGACTTCTTTAAGAATCATCAAACTTTTGTGGAAACATGGACAACTAAAATAAAGGTACAGTGGTGCCTCGCTAGACGAATTTAATTCGTTCCATGGGTCTTTTCTTATAATGAAAAATTCGTCTAGCGAATCCCATAGGAATGCATTGAATTTTTTTTGATTTTTTTTTTTGCCCATAGGAACACATTAATTGAATTTCAATGCATTCCTATGGGAAACCGCGATTCGCTAGACGAATTTTTCATAAAACGAATTCTTCTAGCGAGGCAACCTCCGCTCGAAAAATCCTTTCGTTAAGCGGAAATTTCGTTAAGCAGGGCATTCGTTAAGTGAGGCACCACTGTAGAAACAATGAGAAACTGAAACTTACAGAATCACCCATCTCCAAGCAAGCAGGAACAAGGACAATCTCCTCTCTCTTTCTTCCCCTTCCCTTACCTCTCGGATGTGCTTCTTACAAGTGCCAGGAGGAAAAATCCTGCTTCACACTTGGGAGATGTATTCGCAGCCACTGTACATTTGTACATGTGGGCTTAGTTTGTATTTCAGTCTGTGGTATTATGTCACTGCACTTCTCACTTTCTCTGAAAGCCAACAAGTAACATTTGAAGACACTGCTGCTCTTAGTTACAAGTTACAACATCATACTCCGGAAATATGCTAAGGCTGCATTCACTCAAAGAAAGTATCAACAAACAGGAGAATTCGTTAAATGAGACCAGCTTCCTATCTTCCCATTATTTAAATGCATTTCACCTTAAAAAACCTCAGAGAACTGACACACAAAGCAAACACACCCAGATATTTTAACATCTGGAACTCTTGAGTAATTTTTTCCAAGACTTATTCTTTAGACAAGGTTTTGGCATAATCCTTTATGATTCACACAGATAGTGACCTGGAGGCCCTTGTGGTATTGTCCTCATTCTGCCAAGTCTGTTAAGGGGATACAGAGACAACTTGCGGCATTATGGAATTGAATTACACGGCCGTTGTTTTTGTAGGATCCAATGGATCGCTTGCTCTCGGGCTGCTTTCTCAACGTACTGTGAAAGCATGACTTTCCAAAACAAAAGCCGTTCCCATCCTGCCGCCTTCACTGTTGGACGGGGAGAGAAGGCCTGAGCCAACACAGTAGTGTTTGTTTCGAGGAGAAACAGGATGTTAAAGCAGAGCTAAGCCAAATACTGTGTTCAGAAGAAAAGGTAGATATGCCGAAACTGTAGAAATTTCCCTGGGAAAATTCATTCTCAGATGGGCAAAGGCAGCTTATTTATTCAAGGAAGCCGATTTTGGACTCCAAAGCCACAGCTTTATTATTATTATTATTATTATTATTATTATTATTATTATTATGACCTCAGGGACATTGTTTGACTCCATTACCATCAAGCTTATCTGGAGACACTCTTTTCTCCCAGGAGATCTATTGAGGAGGCGAAGGAATGCATCCAGGGGAATTGTTGCAAATATCGCCTGGGAGATTATCAAATAACCTTGCTGAATAACCTTCCTTTGGTACCTCAGAGCATTGGAGGCGGCTGTGGAAATGTTCACTGCAAAGATGAATTGACAAAGAAACATCTACAAAGACTGAGACTGAGTACTTGGGGCCAGTTTTCCAACCAGGCAAGTTTAGGAAGAAGGAGCTGCAAGCAATTCCTGGATATCTTTCTGAGGAGAAAATAAGGAAGTGTGTGGAGATTTTTCTTCCTCCTTTGCAGGTAACTTGTTCATTTCCACCTTAATGCCAAATGTTATTATTATTATTACATCTCTATCCTACCTTTCCTCCAAGGAGCTCAACGTACCATACATGGTTTTCTGCCTCCTCATTTTATCCTCACAATAATTCTGTGAGGTTTGCTAGGCTGAGGGGAAAGTTCTGGCTCAAGGTCACCCATTGAGTGTCATAGCTGAGTGGAGATTAGAACCCTGGTCTCCCAGGTCCTAGTCCAACACTCTAACCACTACACTGAACAGGCTCTTATTCTACATCCAGCAGAAATTGGCCTATGTTGAGTCAGTTCACGGGTCTGTTGGTCTCAGTATGTAGGTGCTCCGACTGACAAGGCATCAGGAAGTCATAGCTGCTAGTCTTACTACCCGAGACTCTTTTAAACTGAAAATTAAAATTAAACTCGGGACCTTCTGCATGCAACACGTTTGTTCCCCCACTGAGCTATAGCCCCTCCCCTTACTCCCAACCATCAGCTCCCCCTTATCACAACAGAAGGATTTGAACTGATGCCCTCAAGGGCACATCACGCAAGCATGACTCTGAAAACACCGAGGCACAATATCTTGCCATTTATTAAACATGCGGGAGGGAGAAGCAGTTTTGGAACAAATGAGTACATCCATATTTCATCCCCAAAGATTCTTACGCTTTCAAAATTAGGATTTGTTTTAAAAACGTCCTCCAGATGATTCTCCTCCACCAAGAACGTTGTAAAAATAAACTTTTTAGATATATAAATGGTTGCCACATTTCAGGGAAGCGGGTGACTCTGTTTCACACACACACACCCAGCCGGGTGTTTTGACCTTTTTTCATTTGAACAGCAGCAGCTTGCTCCCCCAAGCCCCCACCCCACCACCCCGCGGATAGCAAAGCCCTTTGAAAAATATTAGGAGTGTTCAAACAAAAAACAAAAAACCCGGTATGAAATATGGAATAGCGGAGGTCAAATGCAACTTAAGGGTTATTTTTATTAGACACTTGGAGCCCTCTGTACTGTAAAGAGGGTTACATTTATCTGAATAAAATAACATAGAAAAGAGCAGACGTCGCATTTGGTATGTGCAGCCCTTTGGATCTGCTCAAAGAATGTGTCTGGATTGCAACCCTTCTCAATTACTTCAAGTTTGCCTCGTTCACAGCAGGCGCTAGAAAGCTGCTCATTGATCCCCAGGGCTTGCCGTTTCAAAGCTGCTGATGAAGGGACAGCAGGTAGCTGCCTGGCTTTTGCCGTTTTCTAGGGGCGTCAGGAGGGCAGAGTGATCGCTGACTGCTTGATGAAGAACCAGCCCCCCTGAGGCTGCTGAAGAGCAGCAAAGCAGACCAGGTTAATTAATGTAAGAGCAACAGGCACACTTTGTGAAGTCGCTTTGACCAGCTTAGTTAGGCAGAAGGCAAGGAATGCATGTATTAAACACCTACCTTGATGATTGAATAGGTGCTTCCTTGCTTTGCAGCATGCGCTATAAAAGTATATGAAATATGTTATTTGGTTTAATTAAAAAAAAGCACATCAACGTAGGCACCATCTACGAAGCAGCTCCGTGACTTGTAAAGTTATAATAATACTTAACATGTGTATAGTGCTTTCAAGTGTCCAAAGGGCTTCCCCTGCATTATTTACCTGTAATCCTTACAATAACATACCCTGGGATGTCCCGGAAAAACCGAGGCATCCCATTTTTTCCCATGAGAGCATGGAAGCCATTTTGGGTGCTGTGGTATTGCATACCCTCCAACATTTCTCCAATGAAAATAAGGATGTCACATTCCATAATGATTATTTTACTGTTTATACCCCACCCATCTTACTGGGTTGTCCCAGCGTTTCTGGGCAGCTTTCAACATACCCTGTTTCTCCGAAAATAAGATGTAGTCATAAAATAAGCCATAGCAGGATTTTTAAGCATTCAATGAATATAAGCCATACCCCGAAAATAAGACATGGTGATAGGCGCAGCAGAAATGCCAGCCACGGCAGGAGGAGGTGGAAAAAAATAAGACATCCCCTGAAAATAAGCCATAGTGTGTTTTTTGGAGGAAAAATAAATATAAGACGGTGTCTTATTTTCGGAGAAACACGGTATATAAAAACATAATAAAACATTAAACAATTTTTAATAACTTCCTTATGCAGGATTGTTTTCAGATGGCTCAGGAGTTGGATAACTCCATAACCGCCAGTGAAAATGAGGGACATCCTACCATACCCTCCAACATTTCTCTAATGAAAATAGGGATGTCCTAAGGAAAAGCGGGACATTCCAGGATCAAATAAGAAACCGGCATGGCTTCTCTAAAGCAAGGACGTCCCTGGAAAACAGGGAGACTTGGAGAGTCTGATATTGTGTAATTTTGCACTGAGATCTCACCCCGAAAAGCACTTTTTCTGGGGCTGCGATCTCACATGGATCCCCAAATTGTGCATTTGGGGGCACTATGAGAGCATGGCCCAGAAAAAAGGTCTCTTTTAGGGTCTGTGATCTCACGCAGGTCACATGACTCACACAAGAGCACAGACAGGAAGACGCACATCCCAGTTTTGGGACTCAACATGTTAGAGGGTGTGCAGCAACGCTATGAAGTAAGTTAGTATTGCTGTTCCCCATGTTGCAGATGGGGAGACGGGCTGAGAGAGAATGGCTTTCTGATGGCCTCCTTGGGGGTGCATGGCAGAGGCAAGATTTAACCTAGGGGCTTCCTGATTCATAGATGGTGATGATGGTGATGATGATGATGATTTTACACCCCACCCCTCCCTATACAAAGCCCAGACATAAGAAAACCCAGCATAACAAAGTGAAATTAAAGCCATTTTTTTGCAATAAAATAGCAGTAGCATATGACAATCAATGATGCACTTAGATAAATAGGGTCACTCCTGTTAGACTCTGGAGGCCTGTGAAAACAAATTAGTATTAAGCTGATGCCTGAAGAAATATAAAATGGAGTACATCGAGATCTGCATTGGGAGTTGCATAAACATGGTGCCACCACTGAGAAATCCCTGCCCTCTTAGCCACTGCACTTTATTTCCAGATCTCAGTTTCACCACTACTCATGCTTGTGAATTGGATACACCCAAAGCCGCTGCCTCACTTTAATGTTAAAGGAACTGATTGACGAGGTTTGGAGCTGGGCTGACTAGATTGCCATAGAAGCTAATGTATCAAAACAGCTCTGAGTGACTTTGCCAAAAATCGCATTTTGCATTATGCCAGTGTAATTCTAAAATGAAAATTTAGAGTTGGATTGGATTGGATTGGATACAGACTGGGCGGAATTCAGGATAGCACTATGGCAAGTTTTTTCCACTTGCCAGATGGAGCTCCTCCCCCCAGCACACTGTTCTGGGGGTTCTCTCATGCCCCCCTCCCCAAGGCAATTTCAGATCCCACAAGCAGAGGAGGCGAGGAAAACCCTTTTGCACTAGCAGAAGTCCATGCACAGAAGTCCACCAGAGAGACTCCTGTCCTAAGACTGCAATCCTATACCTGGGGAAATAGACCTAGAAAAGACCTCACTGGAACTTATTCTGTGCTCTAAGTCAGTTGCTCATGAATCCCATTGAAAAGTCAGTCATCACTTAAGCCCCATGGAGTTCAATGGGAACTAGATGCAACTAGATCCAACTCATAGCCTTAGGTCCTAACTTTCCTTCTGCAAATGGAATCAAATTCAAGGATATAGCAGGGGTGTTTCTCCCTCCCCTTTCCCCTAGCAGCCCCTTGTAACCATCAAAAGCCTAGTCCTGGGGGTTGGGCGATCCTTGGGAATGGTGTGGGGAGTTGGGGAAAATTATGCCCCCTCCTTTTTTGACCAGAGGATCAACTTATGAACCAGGCCTGGATCACCCTAAAGGTAGTTATTACTACTGAAATGTTTAACAAAATGTCATTGAAGTCTCTGCAGTTAGGGAGACATGATGCTTTCATGTTTCTTTTATTGTGAACAGTAAAAATAATTAAGCAATAATAAGCATCAAGATACCCAGTAAGAGAGAGAGAGAGAGAGAGAGAGAGAGAGAGAGAGAGAGAGAGAGAGAGAGAGAAGAAAAGTTTCTGGGGTGAAAGAAACAAATATTAATGTTTGCGGTCAATTCCCAACAAATGCCCTCTTCAAAGTGAACCAATTGCATTTTTAACTGAAATATATGACAGATAGCTGCGGCACTAATGTTTTTCACTGTTAATAAGGTCGATATGGAACAGAGCTCCTTTAGAATATATATGGCAAAATGGAAATGCATGCTTTGATGACTGCTATAAAGCAGGCCAAAGATATGTCATGTCCAATTAATGTCAATAAGGAACATCTGTATTTAGGCACCCAAGTTACTTAATGCAAACATTTCATAATTATATACTATAGCACACATGGAGCATTATGAGATGTGGTGTCCCAGTGTGAAAAATATTCACATTTTTCAGATCAGTCAGCAGTCTTGGTCTGGCTTTGGCTCAGCTTGCCGTCTCCCCATAAGAGTATTTCTTTATAATATTGAATTAAGTACAATCCACATTTTTTCTCTTATCTGTGAAATCTTGTGGTTGCAGCTTGACTGTTTTCATAAAATGAAAGGTCCATGTGCACAGAACGTTGGGAAGGTTTTCCACCCCACCCCTTTCTTTTTAGTGAGACACATCTGTTTCTCTCCCCACCCCCACCCCAAGCTAGGAAGCAACGGCTGAAGCATGAAGAATGCAATCTGCAAGACTCAAAACTTGCACTGTTGTGGGTTTTGTTTTTTTACTCTATGGAACAATGTGATTGTATATAGAAGAACATTGTGTGCCCGGTCCAGTCCCTCCCCTGCATATGCCACTCTTGTGATTGTAGCTATTTGCACACGAATGGGTTGTAGGTGGCGAAAGGAAGTTGGTGGTAAAAATAGATCTTCATGCATAATGGCAGCATCAATGCATGTATATAAGCTATATATATATATATATATATGAAGGGTCCATCAGAGATTTAACACAGCAGGCAGAACATTCATGCCATGGCAGGTGCAAAGATTTTCAGCGGAGCCAAATCACACGTTCTGCTACCGGTACCACCAGGAGTAAAGTATAGAAGAATCAAGGGTGTACATGCATGTGTGAAATAGTTCTCAAAGGTATCCTATCCTATCTGTCATCATTTGCTCTATTCTTATTGCTCAGCCTGTTAGTGCTAATGTAATCAAAATGGTGCCATAATGTAGCCATAGTGGCACGATAATGTAGTCAAAATGGCACCTTAAGAAATATCAGCAGGCTTGGGGGAAAACCCTAATTTTTGCCCAGACATGACACATGAGGTGGGGTACTGCTGAAGCACCACTCCTCCAGATGTGGTGGTGCTGCTGCTTGCTCAGACCAGGATGGGGTAGGGCGAAGGAAGGCAGCTGACTGCTCTGGATTTGCTGCAGATTTTTTTTTTTAAAAAAACAACCCTAAAGGCAGTGGGAACCTCAAAAACTTCCCAAAGGGTTCTAACCATGCTCGGTGCCCATGGAATACTGACTGTAGGTAGGGTTGCCAGGTCTGCTTCCAAAAAATAGCGGACAAGCCTGGGGGGTTAAATTATATTATATTATATATTTTCTTATTTGCTGCTGCTCCTGCGCGTCAGGAACAGGAAGAGGCGTCTTTTTCTTTCGCACCTCTCCCTTTTGTTCTCCCCACGAGTCAGGAACAGGCGGGGCAGAACTCCAGCAAGAGGCGCCTCCCCCCCCACTCCATTTTTTAAATGTCTTGTGAAACAATTGAGTATGATTAATTATTTTTTCAGAAAATCGAGTTCAATGGATATTCGATCTTTGTCTCATTCTTACTTATGAAAAAAAGACAAAATGTGATTCTCCTATCCTTATTCTCTTAGACTGTACAGCTTTAGATTACGTACCATTTCATCATAAAGCTTTTGAATAAGAAAAATGCCCACTATTTTGTGGGGAAAAATAGTGAACGTAATGTGAAAAACGTGGACTGTCTGCTCAAATAGTGGACACCTGGCAACCTTAAGCAGGGATGAGAGTGATTGGAATCCTGAACAACACTTGAAGCTGCAACGTTTTGTTGCAGGTGCCACATATTCTGTTCTGTACCAGGAGGGACCATAGCTCAGTGGCAGAGCATGCCAACAACAGACATCTGGGAGAAAATAAGATGGGACATATTGAGAGCAAATGAAACCACAAGATACAAACAGTTTGGTGAGACAAGGATACAACCAACAAGAGATTTTTCGATGAGGCGAGACGAAGGCCATTCCTTTTGCAATGGAATCAATATAAACATAAATGAAGCTGTAACTACTGGTCCTGGTATGATTAATTGTCTATATTTTAAGCATGATATAATTAATTGTAAATCTTTGCTTTTCTATACTTAAGAATTACACGTGTGTGGGATGTGAAAACTGACATCAAAGAAATAAATAGAGAATAGCCTTGCGCTGCACAATTAAGACCCCTCCTATCTCACTCTTTGGCTGCGTTTAACTTAAGACGAGTGATTGTTCTCTACATGAGAACACTTAGCTAGAAGAACACATGGTTAGTCTTCTTTGGGAGGACTTTGTTTCAATCCCTATTTGAGCTGCATGTGAAGAAGGGCAAAAAATTAATAATGTTCACCTCCTTTCAATGGCAACGGTTGGCGCCGCTTGGGAGGAGACAGTCAGCCCCAATATGTATGGCACATTTCTCCCACCGCTTCTTTTGCCAGCAGCCAGTTTGAGGAGGCACTCTGCAGCAGCATGCAGATTGGAAAGCTCACCATCTTTTGAAAGTTTTCAAGAGAAGGGGTGTATTGCACTGCAGCAAGCCGCTTTGAAGGGGGCATTCACAATTTGATGCACAACATGACCCCTCCCTTAACAAGCACTTTGCCAATATGTGCTGGCAGCCGAAGGCGGCAGGGGGAACAGATTGAAATCTCACTGTGAAAAGTGTTGGACTTCCCCCACCAAAGGGAGCACTATTCTTTTTTGGGGGGGGGAAACATAACCCTATTCTTATTTGCTTTGAACAACAGCCCTTAAAAAAAGAGAGTTCTCTGTTCAGTGACAGATCCTTGAGAGGCATGGGTTTACTTTAATTACTAACCTTCCTTTTGTCTGGGATCTCACTTGTTTGATGACTTTGAGGTGTGTTTGTCAAATGTTTAATGAACTTCTTGTGGGGCGCAATCACCCTCCACTTATCTATGGTGGTTGATTCAGTGCTTTGAAGTAATATCCAAGAGATCCTGTTGGAATTTGTCTTATATAGGAAATGGGTTTTGACACCTACATTGTTAACTGCATTTTAGCTCCTGAGAAATTTTATTTTATTTCACACCTAGCCATTGAAATGGGGTCAGAATTGACCTAAAAATGTTTGCCTTCATGTGCCATCTACCATTCCCAAGCTCTATGGTGAGGAATAGCCAAATGAAGCTTGGAGGAGGAAGTTCATGTCTTTTGGCTGTCTTTGCTGAGGCAGACATTTGGTTTCAAGATGTTGACTTGGGATTCACAGGTCAGAGATGATTTTTGGTGTGAATCTTGAAGCTACACATAACTTTTGCTAACAGATAACTGTTGAAATAATGAATTGATCTGCACATTTTTAGTTGTTCTCCATTCTGAAATGCCATGTAAATATGTGTGTGGATTTCAAAAATTATTTTTTCTCTGAAATACTGCTTGCCAGAAGAGTGTTCTTTAAATGGATGTTAGTTTGCCCCACATCTCCAAGTTTTCATGTACACCATCCAGGTGCGGTTTATTTCAGGTCTGGCTTCTTTCTTGGTTAAATCGAAAGTGATGGCAACTCCACTGGAAGTTGAAAGCGATTGTGAGAAACTCTTCATACTAGTTTTGGAGTTGACTTTGTAGCCCAACACATCCACTTGCTGAATCTGAACAGGAGGGTATACATTGCCAATATTGCTACCCCAGTTTATTACAGACCTTGCCCATTTACACTTGACCAGTGCTAAATTTACGTATAAGCTAAACAAGCTATAGCTTAGGGCCCCACTCTCTTGGCGGCCCCAAAAAAACTTAAAGGAAAAAAATAGGATGTACATTTCCAAAATATAAGATAAAAAACAAATTACTTTGATAAAATACATATTTTGTTATGTTCAAATGGCTTTAGATACCTATTAGGTCCATAAATTACCATATAGCATATATGCAGCATGAAAAACAGCAACAATTTGTTGTTGGCAAAGGATAGCTGGACATATAAAGGGCATCATTACCTTCAGTAGCTTAGGGCCTCATCAAACCTAAATCCAGCCCTGCACTTGACAACATATCATCTGAACACAGAAATGCTGTGAATGAGGCCCATCACATGGATCTCTCCCAACTAGTTGTCACTCGTGCAGAAAGAAGTTTTTGAACATTAGCTGTTTAGAGCTTTTAAGCTACAGCAGAAAGGATACGGCAAGCAAAACAGAGCACATTTAAACTTTGAAAATGCTTTTGGAGTCCTGAGTTGTTGAGGAGGGAGGAAAGAAGGAAGAAAACCACAGGCAATTTATGTCTCTAATTATATTTATATCCAGAAAGAATAAGTTATCAAGACAAAATCAGAGAAAAATCAGATAATTATGCATTTTTTCTTTTATAATGAAGTATCACACTTTAACAGCCTTTTTGGCTTCAACATCATCTCTAAATAGAAGAGGCAGTAATTTTAACAGTTAATTTTAACAGTTAATTTTGCATCAGCCATATTTCCTTGTTTGCTGAGCAGACATTCTGGTGCAATGCAATGAAAGAACTACACGTACATTGCCTTGGCTTCCTTGAAAGCAAAATATAAGTGTAGATATAGATATAGATATAGATATAGATATAGATATAGATATAGATACTGCACTAGCAGTGTGGTTACAAATGTTTCATTCTGAAATGGTAGGAAGCATTAGGTCAGACAGCTGAGCTGAATAGCCAGTTGAAGTTTTGTGCACACTTTGTTGAGAATAAGCTCCATTGAATTCAGTGCGATTTCCTTTTGAGTAAACTAGCACAGGGTTGCATTGCATATCAGTCAAATGAATCAAATGTCCTATTACCAATAAACAAGGAAGAAAAAGAGGAAGAGAAGGATAGGTATTCTTAAAGAGGCTGAATTAGAATCCAAACTTTGAACAATTTCGTAAAATTTATGTGTACAGTATGTGTTAAGGTCCAAGGTCCACTGCTACCAGCAGTAAAATGCAAAATAACCAAAGCTTAAGAACAAGACAGGCAAAACAAACAAATAAAACCAACAACCATTTAACCGACAGCAACATAGCTACAATAGCTATAAAAAGACAAAAGGTCTGTCTGAATAAAAAATAAATTTGCTTTCTGGCAGAAGATCATTGGAAATACGGAAAGCCAGACCTCTCTCAGAGAAGAGTTCCCGAGACCTAGGTCAGTCACTGAGCAGGACCTAAGTACTTACTAAATGTGATAGTGAGACAGAAAGAAGGGTCTCGATCATGATCATTTTTTATTAAAATGGGACCTCTGTTACTATAGCAAAAAAGGAAGCAGGTCCACCCCTGCTTGTGTACACCAAGATATGCACCTATTTAGTCCATTTATTATACCCTGTTGTTCTTCCATCATGGAGCCCAGGGCAACATCCATGAGGTTTCTGAGGCTGTCTTCCATCTAGCACCAACTAGGCCCAGACCTGCTTAGCTTCTGCAGGGTGTCGGCATCATGTCATATGTCCTCAGACCAAGTTTACCCCAAACAATGTAATAGTGAATGTGGAAGAGAAGAGAAGAGAAGAGAAGAGAAGAGAAAGAAGAGAAGAGAAGAAGCGCTCAGGATGTCTGTGCATTTGAGTCATGAGCAAGGGGGAAATGCATAAGTAATACCTAATAAATCTGCTCTCGAGTCTTATTAACGACTAATGGGTTTTCTGTCTCTTCTACAACCACCTCCCATGAAACGCTTTGAACATTTAAAACTACAGAATTTGTTTGATTCCCACCCACCCACTGTTCCTTCCACCACTCCAATAAAACTCTGGAAATTAAACTTCAGTGTATGTGTAAGTTCTAATTATAACATGACAGAAGAACATTGCACATTAAGCCTGGCTTGCTTCCAGGGAATAGAGCTGTATTTTTCAAACGATTAAAAAGTCCCTTATTGTACAGTCATTTCCACCCCCACCCCACATCTTTGAGTGCCAGCATGATTTCATAAATATTGCAAGCGGGGGATTTCTACGAGGAAATGGTAGATAAGTAGATCTGGGCTGATGTCAAGAAAAGTTGTGTTGTCAACAGACACATTTTGAAAAATGCAGCTACTGATAAAGATCATTAGCACACCAACCCTGCGCACACTTACATGATAAGAATAAGTCATATTGAACTTAATGGGAATTAACTTCGAGTAGACATGCAAAGGCAGTAGAGGTCACCGGTTACTTCAAACAATAAAGGGAGTTATTAAACAAACAAACAAAAACAGCAACCGTTCCCTTGATATATAAAATTAGTACATTGAAATAATCACAGCTGATACAAGGGAAAAAGGATGCATGATACAATAGTACTGAAAAATAAATGAAATGAGTTAAACCCAACCAACTTTGGGTTGGGTTTAACCCAAATATTTTCAAATTAGAATGCACTTGACACACCTGACTGCCTTGGGTAAAATTTAGTGTTCAGTTGGGGAAATATTGTTAAATAATAATAAACATATTCTTTCCAAAACCTATACATTGCTTTTAGAATATGGCTCCAAAATGGAGCAAGTAAACTATAAAAGGGTTTGATGGGCTCAAGGCATAGTAGATAACATTCCCATGCCAGCTGGGAGAGTTTGTGCGACAATGGATTGCGTCTAACTTCGTTTTACTCAAAGTAGACCCACTGAAATGAATAAACCTAAGTTAATAATGTTTATTAAGGTCAATAAGTCTGATCTGGGTAGGACTACCATTGGCTACAACCCAATGTACACAACTTTTCTTTGAATATGATTGTTATACTACATTTTTACCCCTTCTCATATATTGTGGGATTGCCCACTGTCTAAAACGTTTTGGGGGAGAAATTAGAAGAGTATTGGTGAAGATCTTGAGGTCTTATATTCATTCCACTACAGCTACTATTCTTCTTTCTGACACATAAATGGAAAAAGCCAACAAAACGACAGAATGTCTCTATAGGAAGCAATTGACTGGTTTAGATCAATACTGGTGTCGTAAAAGCACCTTTTTGAGGCACATGATGCTGGCATGTCCTGTGGTGTCATCTTTCAGGCAATAAATTATTGTTCATATTAAACTTTGTTTAGACAAATCCTTGATATGTGCTGATGTCCATGCACTCATAAATTATATTCCTGTGGTGTGATGACTAATGGATGGAAGGCAAACGTGGTCTTTGCAAGCTCTTGTGATGGGTAACAGACTCCTATTACAAGGTTGGAAGGATACCCACCCACCAACCACTACTCTGGTTTGAAGATCTCATTGTCATTTCTGTTTATAGTTGTCAATCTCAAATAGATACCTATTTGAATTTATGGTCTGCCTCTATTAATCTATATATATTCAAATTAGGACTGATGAAATATTTTTATTTCCAATGCCTGCTGGCAATAGTTTTTTTCTTTTCTTTTTAGTTATATTTACAAATAATTCCTTTTAAGAAATAACAGAGAATTAACATCCTATATGGTCACAGATGCTAGGGTTCTTCATGTAAAATGCTGGAGGCTTCCATAATACCACCTGGAAGGGAATGACTAGGAAAAAATGTGGAATCATGGCACACTCATAGCAAAATGGGTAAAACATATATGCAAAGATGGGAGGAAGAGAAAAAATAGAATATGTTTTGAAGATACTGGACACCTTTGATTACCTTCTGAGATATTGTTTCCTTGCAAATGTATTAATTTTTTTTCAGTGCTGTGTAGTCAATCTTCTTACTTTTTTGTACTGATATCTTTTTAACAAATCTTAATTGTTTCGATCAATCACTGTTGGGGATTTCTTCTTCCTTTTAATCTTTTCCTTCTCCCGAGCCACAGCTCCTTATTTTTGATAGATGATAGATCAATCGATCGATCGATCGATCTATAGATAGACAGACAGACATTGGTGATGTGTTTTCTCTCCCCCCCCCTAAGTTTTCTATGTTGAGAAAGTACAGTATTTTGTAATGTGGGGAAACATTTAAAAAATTACCTTTCTCAACTTCAGGTTGAAACGGTCAAATCCCAAAAGAAGCCTTTGACATGATTTTGCTGAACATGTAGAACAGAAAACACTGTATGTAGTGGAACAGAAAACAAAGATGCTGGTGGAACGTAGGGGAACAAAGAGAGAATGAGACAGAATCTTATGCCAAGACAAGGGAGACAACACATGCAGGGCTATCATCAAGAGTCAGCAGGATGGGGCATCTGTTGAGGGCCCCAACCTCAGAAAGGGCCCCAATGACAAGACTCCCCTTGCACTGTTGAATCACAAAGGGTCTGAAACGATAAAAATATTTTTTTAGGGGGTGGGGGAGAACAAGACGGGGGAAAAAAACTTTTGAGACTTCCTACATGGAGTTGGAGAACCCTATATACCGAACCCCTACTGGGAGAGGCTTCTCAGCAGAAGAACAATAGTTGTTGTTCTATGTCCTTGTGAGACTGATTTAATGACACATACTAGCTCCCAAGGGGGTGTTGCTAATCAGAATTAATTAAAATGTCCTGGGGAAATTCTTACCAGCATGAAAGCTAGAACTGGGGGGGAGAAAGGGATCTTCCAAATGTGTCAAAGCTTTCCCATCAACATGTGAGCTGCTGACATATTAATTCACTTCTACAAGCACCCGTTTTAAGATTTCTTGCCAGTACTGTTGCTTTTTTAAAAAGTCAAAACACCAGATGCTTTTAAACGTATCTCTCTGGAGATCTACCCTCCCTTCAGATTCATTCATCAGATTCTATAAAAAGGAGACAAATGCTTGTTTTATGTTTCCAAGATGACACAACATCAAAGGACTTGCATATTAAAAACTTTAATTACAGATGATTGGTTGATTTTTATATGTTATATATATATAAAAATCCCTTCTGAATTTGATTAAACATGAATTGCTACTATATTCCTTGGGATACAGTCTGTAGCAATCAGTGCAGCCCTGAATATCAAATTATTACTTTTGGCATTCAAGGCTAACACTTTTCTCACTTATATAATTACAATGTACAACTTCAAATTGCTAGTTTCAAGACCAGTAGCCCCATAACTGCTCTGAAATTATGCCTCACGTCAATAACTTTAGCACCAACTCTTTTTTATTTCAGCAGTTGTAGTGGTCGTGGATGGAACATACATTTTGGAATAATAACAACAACAACAACAACAACAACAACAACACCTTTGCTTTATGGAGGATACAGCTATCATTGGCTGCTAGTGAGGATGGCTATAGGATCAGAAGCACTGCCAGGATCAGAGGCATCCTACCTCTGAACACAAGTTGCTGGAGAACAGGGCTATTGCGCTCATGTCCTATTTGTGGGTTTCCTGAAGGTGTCTGGTTAACCACTGTAGGAAGAAGAATGATGACCCAGATAGACCTTTGGTGCCTTTCAGCAGGGTCCTTCTTATGTTCTCTTGTTTTTAATTAAAAAAATCCTTCAGTAGCACCTTAAAGACCAACTAAGTTTTTATTTTGGTATGAGCTTTCGTGTGCATACACACTTCTTCAGATACACTTGAAACAGAAGTCAGACCCTTATGTATATACAGAGGGTGGGGGGTGGGGGTGGGAATGGGTGATGGGCTGATGGGAGTGGTAAACCTGTAGATGGCTGTTAACGACTGTTGGTGACTGCAATTGATGACTACAACATCCAACATACCATCTCAGGACTATTTAATTGCTCATCTTCTAACATTGTGTATGCCATCAAATGCCAACAGTGCCCTTCAGCTCTCTATATTGGACAAACAGGCCAAACCCTACGCCAAAGGATAAATGGACATAAATCTGACATCAGGAACCACAAGACAGAGAAACCAGTAGGAGAACACTTCAATCTCCCAGGACATTCTATACAAGATCTCAAAGCAGCTGTTTTATTACAGAAAAAAATTCAGGAACAGACTGGAAAGAGAAGTTTCTGAATTGGAACTCATTACCAAGCTTAAAACCATGGAGCTTAAAACCATGGAGACATTGGATTCTTATCTCATTATGCATGATCAAGCTTTCTTTAGCGCCTCGCCTCAGCCATTGCTTTTCCCCCGCAGGACCAATTGCAGTCATCAACAGTCATTAACAGCCACCTACAGGTTTACCACTCCCATCAGCCCATCACCCATTCCCACCCACCACCCACCCTCTGTATATACATACGGGTCTGACTCTTCTGTTTCAAGTGTATCTGAAGAAATGTGCATGCACACGAAAGCTCATACCAAAATAAAAACTTAGTTGGTCTTTAAGGTGCTACTGAAGGAATTTTTTTATTTTGCTTTGACTCAGAACAACACAGCTACCTATCTTGTTTTTAATATTATGCTCCATAGATTGCAACCTACTTGGCATTCTGCAGAATCAATGAAGCTATCCTCAAGGTTCATATAGACAGGCATTAGGTTGGACCTGGATGCAGTACTGGTTGGTCAATCAAAACCCTGTATCGTATGGAAACAAGTAGAGTGAACAGGAGCATACAGTTTGAGATATAGCTTATGTTGTCCTTCAAGGAGAACTTTACTGGATAATCAAGAACACCTGATCCACCTACTGGGGAAAGAGAACATGAAAGAGAACAACTGTAGAATAGCTATTGGTGTCAATTTCCTAGCTGTGGCATGGCCAGATAAAAGAGGGGAAAGAAAATAAGATTTAACAGGAAAAGAAAAGGGAAGGAAGGGGGAGACAACAGAAAGGGGGGAAGCCAGGACATTTGGAGAAATGAAAGAACAAGAAGAAAGAGGTGGCTTGGGGGAATAAAGGAGGACTAGGGGGTGCCCCCAATTATTTGGAGGACTAAATTATCTTTCTTCCTTGACCTATAGTGGGGTACTGAGACTCTCTTTCCCCACAAATCCCCTCCAACCTCAAAACAAAGGAAATTTTAACATGATCAGCATACTGTGAGAGGACTATGGCACATCTGTGCAATATTTTATTTGTTTTATAGTGGTGTGTAATGGCTGCATACCTACACAAACTATTTAAATGGAGTTCAATATGAGTCAATAAATGCCTTTGACTAGTCAAGTAGTCCAATAATATACTATTAATCTGTGTTATGAGTATTTGAAAGGAACCAGTATTCATCTTCATTTTCTATTTATTTTGATCTTTCCTCATGTATTTCTTGTTCTTTTTAAGGAACTACCTAACTCCTTTTTATATCCCATGTGCACAAAAACTTATTACACTGCACAGTCTTTTGACACTGTGCAAAATGTGTGCGCTGTGCATGTTCCAATGAATTTTAATGACAGTGGCTCTCTGGGATCCCCTGCAGTGGTCTTTCACATCACCTGCTACCTAATCCTTTAACTGGAGAGGCAAGGGATTGAGCATGCCATCTTCTGCAATGCAGAGCATGTGGTCTACCACTGAGTTATGGCTTCTCCTCAACCCTTCTCTTTGTCGGAGGAATCCAGACTATAAGTAGGATACTGTTGGCCAGAGTGGTTGTCCTGTGCTACTCAGATGCAACACCACAGACTGTCATTATGGTCTTGTACACATTATATTAGAATGAGTTGTGCATCTCATTCTGAGCTATTGGCACACAAGTATGAATCATGTCACCGTATCATCTGAATGAAGAAACGTTTTAAGGCTCGGAAAAATCCACCTAATTCTTCCCATCTTGATTTTGGCTGAAACCATAGGCAGAAAAGCCATCCTATTAAATGCCAAGATCTTCTTGTGATGTTTCCAACCATAGATGGAACAAGAAAATTGTTGACTATTCCACAAAAGAGTCTGTTCTCAGCCTGATAAATGTTTGGTAAAGCATTTCAAATGGGGGAAAAAACCCTTTTGATGTTGATCCATTACAGCCTCATATCAAATGTTAAAGCTGTCCTGGAGCTTCATTCTGTTTCCTGATTCTTCCTTCTGAACCTTAGAAGCAGAAGTAGTCCAGCCAGAAAACAATTATGAAAAATAACTTGCTTTGAACTTGCCAGTGATGAGGTCTGACTAATTTTAACCACATATGATGATAATTATTACCTAGAGCATTTAGCACTGAACTCAGGAATTACTGATGTTTATACAAAGAAGACAAGTTCAGAGTACCAATTTGATTTGGGGGCTTAACATGAAAGTGTAATTAGTAGCTAGCTGTTCAATACATGATTTCTGCTCCCTTTCAATCCTCAACAATGTTTGGGAGGATAATTAATCTGCAGGATCCAGTCCTCGGATACAGCAGCAGTTTGGGGTTCAATGCTTTGCTACGATGTATGTAGGATGGCTGATGATTGTGCAAGAAATCAGATAACTCTGGTAACTTAGAGCACAATCTAATGCAAGTTTACTTTGTGTTTTAGGTGCTGGAATGAAATTTCATCTTTGAGCCACTTACCTTGGAATAACACCCATTGAAATGGGTAGGACTTATTTCTCGATAGACATAGGATTGCACTATTAAAGTGAAGTCACTTCCACAGTCTCTCTCTCTCTCTCTCTCTCTCTCTCTCTCTCTCTCTCTCTCTCTCTCTCTCTCTCTCTCTCTCTCTCCCTCTCTCTCTCTCCCTCCTATATATTGTGTGGACTGTGCATTATAGAAGCAACATAGCCCTTTTTAGTTATGTGACTATTGCTTCCATACAACTGAATAGCAAACTGTGTTTAAATAGAACAGGGCATCTTCCACTTGTTGCTGGACTATAATTCCTGATAGAAGTTGTAGACTTCTAGCAGCAAATGGAGGACACCATGTTGGCTGCTCCTGAAATTTGCCTTTAAAACTCTCATTCAGAGGCCCTTCGGTTATCTAAGCAAGCATTCTGCTTTGGAGGAACCTCTAGTACAGGCATCCCCAAACTGCGGCCCTCCAGGTGTTTTGGCCTACAACTCCCATGATCCCTAGCTAACAGGACCAGTGGTCAGGGATGATGGGAATTGTAGTTCAAAACATCTGGAGGGCTGAAGTTTGGGGGTGCCTGCTCTAGTACATGGGTAGGCAAAATAAAGCCCAGGGGCCAGATCTGGCCCAATTGCCTTCTAAATCCGGCCCACAGACAGTTCAGGGATCAGCATGTTTTTACATGAATATAATGTGTGCATTTATTTAAAATGCATCTCTGGGTTGTTTGTGGGGCATAGGAATTCATTCTTTTTTTCCATTCAAAATATAATCCGGCCCCCCCACAAGGTCTGAGGGACAGTGAATCGGCCCATTGCTGAAAAAGTTGGCTGAGCCCTGCTCTAGAATAATAACAGCATCCTATGACATAAATTAAGGTGTGGGTGGCGCTGTGTCTAAACCACAGACCTAGAGCTTGTTGATCAGAAGGTTGGCGGTTCGAATCCCCACAACGGGGTGAGCTCCTGTTGTTCGGTCCCTGCTCCTGCCGACCTAGCCGTTTGAAAGCACGTCAAAGTGCAAGTAGATAAATAGGTAGATAAATTTGATAATAATGTCTGTTTTCCTTTTTCTATTTTTTTTTTTAAAAAAGAGATGTTTTCTTATTTTTTTGCACAATGCCCAGCTGTGCTGCAGTGATCAAGTACACCAGCAGGCCTTTAGATTTAACGCTGACACTATTACATTCAAACATATTCAGAAAGAGCAGTTGAGGAGTACAATCCACCCAACATGTCAAGATTGTTGACATTTCCCTTGTCACTGCAGACCTGTGTCCCCTTACTCTCACAATTTAGCCAGCAGTTCTGGAATCCTCCTGCAATCATGTGGGGCAACTGTACTGTGATTCTGAACTGCTACTGTATAGTTTTTCCAGAGGTATGCTGAAGTTGGTTTCCGTGGCATGGAATCCCAGATTTCACCCCACTTAATGTTCACCTAAAACGATCCCCTTCTGCATTCAAAAACATCCAGTGTCCCCCGCAAAACATTGATTAACTTGCCATATACATTGCACACGATATCCCTATGATTGCATTCAAAATTTAGGATTAATTGTTTCCAAACTGTCAAAGGATGAGTGGTCTGAAGCTGAGGGTTGTTAAAGTGCAATACATGAAACAATTGCTGCTCTTGCAACCGTACTCCAATTTTTGTAATACCCTTAGCTTTTATGACAGTTTACATATCAACATTTCATAAATATTTGTGCATATTAACACAGAGACCAAACAGTTCCATTAACCAGAACATCTTTGAAATTAATAATTTATAATTGCTATTATACAGTGGAATGTTAACTATGATATAGTGCTCCCCATAAAGTTGTTGTTCTACAAAAGACATTTTTACAGAAGACATTTTCACACTCTTGATGAAGGCCAGCTAGTTGTTTATCACTGTCAAACCACCGGTAACGATAATCTAAGCACTGAAAATCCTGGTGCATCTTAATTACATATTTTATTTTTTTTGGTAGATTTGGCTTCTACATTATGTATCACTCGTTTATTTCCCATATTTTGTTAGATGTGTACATTGTTTAATGTTTATATTTATGTAGGTAAGGTTCTGATATGGTTTACCTTGCCTCATTGATGGTTGCACATCAAGTTCAACTAATATAATTTATATGTTGTTGATTGCTTTCTGGGCATGTGCCTGTTTTGCCTGTTGCACACATAATATCATAGATCATTCCAAAATCATAATCACAGTGTTTTGGCTATTCAGGGCCATTAAAATACATGTAGTACTGCTCATTAGCAATATATGGTTATTGGGCATTATATTTATGCATTTATAGTATAACGTGTCGTATAATAACATAAACCGTGGGGTTTAATCCAGAGAAAATTAGGTGTGCTGAAGTCTCATGGAAATAACTGGAATTAAACTGCATAGTTAAAATGTTTTCATGCCGTTGATTTCAACAGAATTTCAGCATGGCTAACTTTCATTAGATTGCAGCCACAGTCTTTGCCTTGAGGCACAAATGATCTAATTTCCAGAAATGACACAATAAATAAAGGCATGCTTCATGCACTGGAGATGCAGGGAGACGTAGAAAAAAGCCAAGAGCAGCCTGATCACAACAGCAACCTTTCTATGTAAGAAACATTCAAATGAAGTTTATTCTTGGCTGTTTCTTGCAATGTTGAGCGATCTTATTGCGATGCAATCCACCTGGCTGTGCTGTTGGCTTGGAAGCCTCAACTTGCCTGCTTCTCAGGCAAAGAAGAAGTGACTAATGCTTTTGCAATCTCCTGTGATTCAGCACATTCACAACATCCTGGCAGTTAATGTGAACCCCCCCCTCCCCGGCTTTAAGTAGCCCAAATGGATGTTGTGAATTGAGAGGTGATGAACAGATTATGGCCATATTCTCCTGCTGATCATAATAGTAAAAGTTGAGGACACTGAGCAAGAAGTATAGGCAGGTGTTCCCTAAATCTGTGCCACCCATCCCACCCCCAGAAAGAGCAGCACATCAGAGCAGATCTCCCCACACCACATTGCTCATATCAAGGAAGGCGCCTTAGCAGTAGTTGCTTGCTTAACTGTATGTTTATGTTTGACAAACAATCAATTATAGCTAAGCTGCAATTCAACATTTTCCATGACATTCACGATGTATGAGTAAAAGAAAAGCCGTGCTAGATCAGAACAAAGGTTCATCTGAGGAGGGTCCTGTTTCCCACAATGGCCAAGCAGATGTCTCTGAGATGCCCACAAGCAGGGCACAAAGTCTCCAGCCATTGGTTCTGGTCACTCTCCAGCAAATCATATTCACATACAAGCTGCCTCTGAATCTGAGGGTTTCATGCAGCCGTCATGACATGAGGTTCAACCCACTGGATAGATTCCAATCCTTATTTTAATTTGTTTGAAGGGTGGCAACATGGGAGGGGGGGATATTTGGGTCACTTTTTCAGAGAGGGTTGGGATTCAGGAATGCTGGAAGCTGCATTTTAACAATAACTGGAGCACCGCAGATTTCCCATCATTGCGCTAAGTCATCACATAACATCAAAACCGGGTTTGGGAAGGAAAGGGAATGGCAGCCTCATTTAGGAAAAATTCACACAAATGCTGGTGAATTTTCACGAGGACGTTAAAAAATGCAAACTGATGAGGAAATCTGAAGAACTGAACTTCATATAGGAAAAAAATAGAAACTGGGAGAAACCAAGCATACAGTTGTACCTTGGAAGTTGAACGGAATCCATTCTGGAAGTCCTTTCGACTTCCAAAACGTTCAGAAGCACAATTGGACGTTCGGCTTCCAAAAATAGTTTGCAAACTGGAACACTCACTTTTGGGTCTGTGGCGTTCGGGAGCCAAAACATTCAAGAACTAAGCTGTTTGAAAAACAAGGCACAACGGTATTAATCAGGATTCAATCTCAATTTATTGTCCCTCATTCAAGGAGGCCGGCAAATACTTTCAAATAGGGGTGGGGAATAGGAATTAGATACTGCCACATCCACAAATGAATCATCACAGTCCTGAATCAATTGATTAGACCAAAGTATTTCCTGATTTTGGGGGTTGTGGCAGTGAGACAGCTCCACTGAACCCAAGTCAATTCAATTGAAGCCTTTGGGTATTTTACCTTATTTCCTTTCTTCACCTATTCATTTTTAAGCTGTGTAGGCCGTCACACCTCATGACCTCACATGCAGGTTTTTCACAATGTGCCCATGTGATACACCCATGCTGGTGAGCTCTGTTCACACAATCCTTTTTGACATGACAAAATGTACTGTGCCCACAGTGTGCGTTGAATTAGCAATGAGTCATTCGCCTGGCCATGTCATCACGAGGAGAGCTTGTGAATCGCCACCCCACAGTGAGAATGCTGAAAGTGCTTCAGAGTGAGGGCATGCTGACCCACAATCTATATTTGCATCAGACCTGGCTCCTGCTGAGTTTGCAAGATTTACTGTAGCACAAAGGACCAAGGAGTAGGTGAGGGAGAGGTGAGGTATCCAAAACAAGGTAAAGCACTTTACCTACACACACACACACACACACACCCTTCTCAAAAGTGATGCTGCTGTTTAAGCTTAAAGATAATAATTGTTGGGGGGGGGGGTTAACAAAAATTGTTTGCATTGCACTATGAGTGGGGGTTGTTGGTGTTTTCTTATCTTACTAAGTCTAGTTTATTCTTCAGCAGAGCAGCTTGTACAATTCTGAAGGGTGAAAAAATATATGCTGTGGACCATGCGAATGAATTCTGAATTGAACAGTGAATTGAACCGAAATTGAATTAGTTCCTTTTGGGTGGCAGAAATCTGGAACTGGAACCAATTCCATTTTTGGAGGGTGTGAACAGGAATGAATTACTTTTTAAAAAAATAACTTTTCAAGTACTACTTAGGACACATGTGTATGTACTGATATTTCATAATGACTTGCAACCAAACCAAGGAGTCCAGTCCTTGAAAGTCACAGCTAGATTGAGAGCAAGTACCAGCTGACAAGGACTCATATGACTGGCTTGTTCTCATGGCTGTGAGCCTTGAAATGGTACAAAAATACTGTGAAATGAACCCACATAAAAGAAGCTCGCAGACTGCTCTCATAATGTGCAAAGCAGGGATGGGGAATCTGTGGCTCTCCAGATTGCTTTGGACTCCCAACACCCATTGGTCTCAGCCAGCATAGCCAATAGTCAGAGATTATGGGAGCTGTAGTGTGACGTTTGGAGGGCCACAGGATCCCCATCCCTGGTGTAAAGAATACCTGTGCATAGGGAGCCCCCATGGGAGAAATTTAATACAAGCATACGGGCATATGATTGTGTCAGTCCTCTCAGCCAAACTCAGAACATTTTAATACATGAAGCTTAAATCACTTCTGAGCATCTTCAATGCTATTATGTGGACGCCTAATTCCCGTTATTGAGGAAAAGAGGATATTTGTATGCTAATGGGCACCCTGGCCAATGGTTGCAAACCACTTGAGGCAACAGCAACTTTAAGCTTCTTTGGACTCTGAAATCCTTTTGCAGATCTTCAATATTCCAGACTCTGAGGTTATCACCAACAATGTGAAAAGTGCCACAGGAACGTTAATGACTCTGTTGGGCCAGGAGCCCTGTTTTACATCTCATTTGGAAAATTGCATTCTAAAATTCCAAGGGATAAACAAATATATGTGGTAAAAGTAAATGAGATGTTTGCATCCCCCCCCCTGGTTTTTATGGTCTCTAGATTTATTTATCCATGCGATTTGTTACCTTGAAAATGTTCAATCTCAAACGTCATACTTGCTGTTTAAAAAAGTCACGGGGAGAGAATACTTTTCCACAGACGAGTATGAAGTTAGCAACCATAATATGAGGGCGGAGGGAACTCAAAGGGGTTCTTGCTAAGAGTCTTGTAGTGCTTTATGACAACTATGACTAGAACATTGAAGTAGGGATTAGAGGAGTCTGATGGGCTGACTCTACACTTATGATTTTAGCAGCTATGCAATAACTGCTTCCATCCCCCAGCAGGCTACAGAGCAGCTATGAGAAATCACAGGATCACTGTGAGCAACACAGTCTCCACACAGAAGGAAAAATGAGAAATATGATACCCTGTTTCTGCTCTTGGAAAGTTTGGAGGACGACTCTTTTTTCCATTTGGTTGTCTGCAGACATACGCCCATCCCCCTTCTGGAATCATAGGAATGTGCCTTACACCAGTCCAGGCTATTTGTCTATCTAGTATTGTCTGTTTGACTGGTCTTGGCTCTTTGGAGTCCCAGGAAAACATCTCTCATAGCATTTGCTACCTGATCCTGTTAACTGAAGATTGTCAGGGATTGAACCTGAGAACTCCTACATACAAATGTGTGCTCTACCATTGAACCTCCCCTTTTCTGGGGACTCCACCTTCCAGGAGGTCATCACTGTGGGCTTCCAAAGCTTCTGGGGGGATCATTAATGTTATATGCCACATATGGGTAGACATCTTGTGCATCAAAATGGCTTAAGAACATAACCAGACCATTGGTCCACCTAGCTCAAAATGGTTTGCCATGACTGGCAGCAGTTCATCAGGATTTCAGACATGGGAAATTCCTAGCCAGACTTCCGGAAATGATGGAGACTGAGCCTGGGACATTCTGTAGCAAAGCAAATGCTCTACCATTGACCTACGGACTTACCCCCAAAGGACAGGATGATGGGATGAAATAGTAGAATACTGCTTGTGTGATGTAGCCTATAATGCCAGAGAAGCCTTTCATACATTAAGTGGAGCCTGTCATGTTTCAGCAAGCCCAGGGTTTAGTCTGGTTTTATTCCTCTATGGCTGGAGTCCCAAATCTCCTACTAATATTGTTTTAAGTGCATCCTTAAGGGCAGGGGCTCAGGGCGGCTAACATCAATAAAGTTACAATAAAACGTAAAAGAAAGAAAAACAATTGATTAAAATGCAGATTAAAACACAATTTAGATTTTTATTTTTATTTTTTTTAAAAAAATGCAGCCTCATTTTAAAATGGCCCAAATCAAAACCCAAAGGCCAGGCGGAACAGCTCCGTCTTGCAGGCCCTGCGGAAGGATGTCAAATCCCGCAGGGCCCTAGTCTCCTGTGAGAGAGCGTTCCAACAAGTCGGGGCCAATACTGAAAAGGCCCTGGCCCTAGCTGAGGCCAATCTAGCCACCTTATGGCTTGGGATGTCCAAAATATTGTTATTTGTGGACCTTAAGGTCCTCTGCGGGGCATACCAGGAGAGGCGGTCCCGTAGGTACGAGGGTCCCAAGCCGCATAGGGCTTTAAAGGCCAAAACCAGCACCTTAAATCTGATCCTGTACTCCACTGGGAGCCAGTGCAGCTGGTAAAGCACTGGATGAATGTTAGCATTTCGAACTATGTATTTTCCTCATATGACAAATGTGGAGTTAGGGAAAGCATTTGTGAGTCGAGGACCCGCCCCCAGCTTGAGGAAATCAAGACACAAGGACACAATGTATTTATGTTAATGGGCGAAAAAGGCCACAACTTTATTGGTTACAACAGCACGTGAGTGGTATTGGCTTAGGCAATGGATCAAACAAGCTATACATGACTCCACCCCGCTCGGCGGGGAGTCATTCAAGGGTTAACAACCAGAAGGTGGAGCCTGTTGATGCAAATACAACTGAAAGCTCCCCTGATGCTACCGAGGTCGTGACATGGCCCTCGCCACCAGCAGGGCGTTGGACAGGATCCACGACCGCCGGATTCCTTTAACGGAATGCCCAAAAGATGGAGGGGTAGGCGATGGCCCAAACTTTGCCTTCCGATACACCACACATACCGCGGCTGCTTAAGTGCAGCTAACCCCCCCCCCCCCCGAGCCAGCCCTATTGGCTGGCTGCAGGGGGCGTGCGACGCGGCAGCTGGAACAGCTAAGGCAAGGGGCTGGAACGCCCCCTTGCTGGCACGGGAGCCGGCTTCCGCTCACAACTCCTCAGGAAGGAGGAGAGGGTTTGCAAGAAAGAATCAATGGGTGGAAGATAGATGATGAACCTATTGATTCTCTGCAAATATTACCCCCTCAGTCATTTTTGCTAGAAGTAAGCAAAGTTCAGTGGGAAATACGGAGCAGCCAAGATTCTCCCCTTTAGCTTCAGGTTCCTATTGTATCTGCAGTGCTGTGTCACTGAGGGACTAATGCCAGATACTGAGCAGAGGTTGATTTTGGGCATTACGACTAGTTCCACCGCACTGGGTGCCGAGCCTAGAAGGCACAGCAGGACATAGCAACTATGAAGCAGTGAATTGAGCAGAGCAGAGAGTGAGAGGTGGGGGCACCAATTTTTGGCCTCACAACAAGGTGTCGCTGACATTTGAAAGACCAAAGTCTGCCTCTACACTGAGGGAGGAAAGATCCTTCCCATCTCACTTCTTCCAGACCAAGTAAGTGGGTGGGAATGAGAGAAGGAAAGAAGGTTTGGTTTTGGAGGGCGACTGGAGGTTGAGACAATGGAAGATTTAAACATATCTCTGTTCTATGTTAAAATCTAAGCTAGAGAAGAATTGGAAGGGGTCATAATGCTCACTGTGTATTTGAGGGCAACACTACAAGTACCCAGAATAAGTCTCTCCAAGCTATGAAATATGAGTCTCCATGATTACTTCCTTCTCTCTGCCACAATTCACATTTTGTTTCCTTTGCATTGAAATGAATGGTGTGGAATAACATACAGTAATGATTTGCTTTACTTACTTACTTACTTACTTACTTACTTACTTACTTACTTACTTACATGTTATACCTCCCTTTATCCAAGGATCACAGAGCAGATTACAGTATAAAAACACAAAATAAATAACCTAATAATAAACAAAACAATAATTCCCCAGAGCAGACAATTGAGACAACTAATGTAGTTTTTCTTGGAAGCTGAACTGCAATGGAAATGAAACTGCATGCATTAGATAAGGGGTGGAACAAGAATCAATGCATTTTTACATCCCTAGCCATAGCATTCAGTTTGTAGCTTGGGAAACATGGTCAAAGAAGTAATGCAGAACTGAAAAGAAGATGCTTGATCTGGCTTGAGTATCTTTTGATTACAAATGGGAGGAGATATTTTGCCCAAGATTTACAGCTGGAGTTCCAGCATAGAGGACTGCATTGTAGCAGAATATTACATTATTTTGAGGGTCTTTCACAGGAACGGTAAACCTTTGCTGATATGGTTACCCTCATCATATCATTATTGATTCCATCTTAGGTCTCAACTGTGATGTGAAGATGCTTGTTTATTCATATTATTCATATTTATTCTTTAACTATGTATTCATTCTGCCCATCTCCCCATTTTAAAAGCATCTACCATAAGTGCATAAGTTTCAGGTTGTAGAGTTCACAGCAATTGCTGGCTTCTGTTTGCAATTGTGTCACTCATTGTTATGTGATCTTTGATAAGAGACTCTCTCTTTTTGTACCTCAGTCTATCCAGTCTGTGAAATGGAGATGTAAGCTTCTGCCCCCCACCTTTTCTTCCTCCCGCCAATCATTTTTATGAGAGACTCAATGTATGATTTAATACATGGCAATAGCAAAGTATTTATAATGCTAATTAAGTCACGCCTAGCATTGCACTCTCTCGCTGGAGCCAGAAACTCAACAGCACATGGTGTTTGCACAGTATTTCATCTGTTTAACTAATTACCTGTAGAAGACACCATAGAATCAACTGATCTCTTCAATGACCAATGTGTAAATGGAGTGCATATAAGTGCACAATTCATCTTATGCTCCTAATCATAAATTGTTATGAGTTCGTGGGGAGGAGGGGTAGGCTGTATGCTGAGACCCTTCTAATTCTTAGAATAGCCAAGCTATCGTCCTGGTGAGATAACGGGTCATTAAGGAAACAAAGGTAGTAGCTTTGTGCCAGAAGACAAAGGGGTCCCTCCCTCGGTTGTCTGGTAGTTAAAAAGACAAAAGTGAGAGTTGAGATAGCTGGAAGCAAAGCTGCATGCTGGGAAGCCAGAGAGAGAGCCATGCCTTATTTCTGTTTAACTCCAAGTCTGCTGTTATGGGGAAAGCAAAACCCTCTTGGGGTGTTAATGCTGCAAGCCTCTCCGTTGAAGGTTCAGGTTGTATATATGTGTAAATAAACCATAAAGAAGCCACAGCCTCCACTTTCCCTCATTCCAAAGGAAACACAAACCCTAGGCAAGCGCCTGGAAACCCTAGAATCCTTCACCGCTCAGAGATTGGGGTGGCATGCAACAATATAACACATGCTCGCACTCTGAGATATAATACATGATGCCTGCATTCTTCCTAGAAATACAAGGAAGTATTTGTGCAAGCTAACTAGATTCCTCGAAAAATGCCAGATACATAGTTTCCCACCATTCTTCTACTCTGGTTCTCCCCACCCCCTTTGTCCCTTATTAATTTGTGCAGCAGCTAATTATGATCCCTGCAGGCTAAATAACTGTGCAGTTAAAGATATACTAGATGAGTGGGTATGGTACTGCAATAAGAGAGGCTTTTTTCTGTTTGCTTATTACATGTATTGTTTTAGGTAATTAACATCCACTTTGTAGTGGCAACAGAGACGCCTTGCTGTCTGTACAGCTTCTTGGCTCGCAGCCTTTAAAATGCTGCTGGTACACTCCTTGCAAAACCATGTTATATAATTCCCCAGGTTGAAAGGAATTGTGCCCATCGAGGTTCAACTGGAGTGTGTGCGCGCTGGCATGTTTACATGTGTTTATATGTACACACGCATAGACCCACACATTTTAGAATATTTTTACTTCAAGTTTACACCATGTTCCTAGAGTCCTGCAGGCTATGTATGGTATTCAAGCACATTCCCTGCTACCACACCTACCTGCAGAGCAAACGTTGTGAATCCCAGGCAGGTGCCACAGACCACACACAAAACAGAGGGCAATGTTGTCATTAAGAAGCCCTGCTTCTTATCAGAGAACTTTAGAAGCACAGGATCCCAGTAGAACTCTTAGTCCAACTCCCCATATCTGAATGTGGGATATATTATATTTACCATATTACCATATCCTAGTACCTTTGCTGAAGTTCATGACATGGCTAAGGGCATGGTCCTTAGTGAGTTCTGAGACGTGCCTTAACTGTGAACAACCTCTGAGCTCTTCTCCAGCTTAAATTTTAATTAAACCCTATGGTATGTAGGAGAGACGGAGATCTTCCTGTCCCCATTTTCTCCTTCTTTTTCTTATCTCAGATTCCCAACAGCACCTGGAATATTATGAGGGTAGCATTCTGGGTTCCTGTAGCTCATGGTTCCTAAAATTGGTATGGACATCAAAGGCAAGAGAAGAATACATTTGCTAGAACTCCTGGATTCTGGGATGTTACAATAACAGTATTTCAGACAAGAGAAAGAGAAGCCATGATATCCCAGTGTCAAGCGTGGAGTATAGTATCCTCTCCTCCCCCAGTAGCCTCTGAGGCAAGAAGAACAAACAGTTTGTATTGTATGGCTCCCCCCCCCCCCGGCATCTGGTTGCAAGACAAAAAAATCCATGTCTCCACACATAGGAGACGTTGGCTACTCTGAGTCCCGCCTCTTCCATCGCCCACAACATGGTGGAAACCTACAGGAAGTCACAGGAGTCACATCCTTCCGCATACTCTGTTCTTGAATGCAGAGGGACCGGTGAGCCCTTGGACTAGGAGGGTCACCCAGACCCTCCAGGGAGGTCTCTGCTGTCTGCTGTCTAACTTCTCCCTCCTCCTCCTCCACTACCTCATAATTAAGCATTTCCTCATTCAGCTCTACACCATCCCTGTCTCCCTCTCCTCCTGAAACTGCTGAAGATGGAGGAGGGGAAACTTCCCACGTCCCCTCCTCTTCTGAGAGGAGCCGATCACACTGAGGGCACATTTCCTATTCCTCCTGTTCAGTGCAGGAGGCCACACCCAGTGGCCTCAGCAGATGGAAGATCATGGAGAAAGAAGGGTAGAGAGATCCCTCTTCCACCACCGTCATCAGTGTCCAGTATGGGAGTTGGGATCATAGGAGGGTAGCCTGGGAGTTCAAAGGAAGGCAGCAAGTGTGGGTGAATTTAGAACACTTCCCCAGCCTCCTTTACTTTCTTTTTCAATTGCCCGTCTCATTCCAAATGAGGGAAGTCCACAAAGCACTACTAAGGAAGTCCTCACTAGTTGCCACCATACTGGATACCAGTATTTGTTGGGTAAGGTTCTCAAATGTGTAGTGTACATCTGCAGGATACACACAGAGCCCATGCATGACAATGTCATGCCTTCTTTCTTTAATGACTACGTCCTATACTTCTAATTTGTCATCCGTACATGGGCGTACCCAGGATCAAAACTAGGGGGGGGCAAGGGGAGGGGCCAAGGCACGGAAGGGGAGGGGCCACAAAGTGGGCGGGAACGGCGAACTCGCGCTCCGCCGGGCTGTGCCCCTCCCTAGAAGCAGGGCTGGTGGGCGGAGGCGGAGCCCAGCCCAGTGGAGCGTGAGTTCAGCGTTCCCGCCCGCCGCGCCGCGCTCTCTGGTTCCCCGCCGCGCTTGGCCTTGCCAGAGGGCGCGACGGGGAGCTGGAGGGAGGGCGCAGCACGGCGGGCGGGAACGGCGAACTCGCGCTCCGCCAGGCTATGCCCCTCCCTAGAAGCAGGGCTGGTGGGCGGGGGCGGAGCCCAGCCCAGCGGAGCGCGAGTTCAGCGTTCCCGCCCGCCGCGCCGCACTCTCTGGTTCCCCGCCACGCTTGGCCTTGCCAGAGGGCGCAACGGGGAGCTGGAGGGAGGGCGCAGCGCGGCGGGCGGGAACGGCGAACTTGCGCTCCGCCGGGCTGTGCCCCTCCCTAGAAGCAGGGCTGCTGGGCGGAGGCGGAGCCCAGCCCAGCGGAGCGCGAGTTCGAGGTTCCCGCCCACCGCGCCGCACTCCCTGGTTCCCCGCCGCGCTTGGCCTTGCCTGAGAGCGCGCCGGGGAGCTGGAGGGAGGGTGCGGCGCGGCGCGGCGGGAATGGCGAACTCGCGCTCCGCCGGGCTGTGCTCCACCTCTGCCCACCAGCCCTGCTTCTAGAGTAGGGCAGCTGCCCTAACTTGCCCCGTGGTGGGTACGCCCTTGCATCCGTATAGGGGTGTGTATGAAGGAGATTGCTAATTAAGCCACAAGAACACAGACGTTTCCTTCTTTTAGCCCAATGCAACAACCTTGTTCAGATAATTTACAAAAGCAGGAATTGGGAGCATAGGAACCTTGCCATGTGGATGAGAGATCCAAAAAACTGAAGCATGTTGAACTGGGTGCAAATTAGAACATTTGGCACCAGTTTCCACTTTAGTTTGGCCTTGAGAAATAAGCTCGTGCCTAGCTCTTGACACTGCATTCCTATAACTCTTTCTTTAATTGGACCCATCAATTTGCCACCTCAGCCTACATGAGAAATGAAGGAGGAAATGAATGTCCCCTTCGCTGCTAGTATTAGATCAGGAACTCATCTGCTATCTGAGAGTAAATGCAGTTGTAAATCATCTTGCAGTGTCTTTGGTTTGCCGCCAGCATAAATCTAAACATAAGAAAACTGAACAAAAGCAATGCAAGTATGATAGAAACATAAAGCAGGGAATAGAGACCACGTGCCTATGTCCAAATTCTCCCATGATCCCATATAGAAAAACCGGGACAACCATCTTCTTGGGCTCTGCACAAGTCATATGACGCATGCAAGATCGCGGGCATCTTTTGCCCTTTCAAAGCTAAGATTATTGTGTTTCGAAGCCTCATTTGGGTCAATTTGGTTCCCATCCATGATTTTAATGTCTCTTATCACCTTGGTCAAAACTTTGCATCTCAAATGAATATCCACATCAAGTTTGGTTTGGGTTTTTCTTAAAATGGCCACCACCACCAGGGCTGGATTTAAGTTTGATGAGGCCCTAAGCTACTGAAGGTAATGGGGCCCTTTATATGTCCAGCTGTCCTTTGTCAACAACAAATTGTCACTCTTTTTTGTGCTGAATATATGCTCTATGCAGGGCCCATTACTTACATCACAGGACCCTGCACAACACAAAACACTGTTGCTGTATGTAGGTTTTATTTTATTTTATTTGTTTTTATATCTTATATTTTGGAAATGTACATCCAGGTGTTTTTTTTTCCTTTGCTTTTTTTGCGGGGGGCCTATAGCTTGTTTAGGTTATACGTAAATCCGGCACTACCGCAACACACTGGTCAATCCTGTGTAAACTGGCCATTAGGAATAATGTCCTCATTGTCTCTTTTTCTAACCAGTACTGATCCTACCATTTGTCAGACTATCTCAGGCAGCAGATTGCAGGGGGTTGGACTAGATGACCCTCATGGTCCCTTCCAACCCTACAATTATATAATCCTATGATTCTTCCACACTCCCAGTACCATTAAAAGGCAGCAAGTTGCCAATTATTTGGAGCATCATTATATTTGATTTTATGTCACCATGGGGAATGCCATTTCACGTCTGGGCACCCAAACATCTCGGTCTGTCTCCGAATTTAACAGAGGTATTCCCTGTTTTCAGCAAATATTTCCTGCTTCAGCATACCACAGCTCAATGGATGGAGCATCTCTTTCATTCCTTCTCCCTGTGCCACTCCACAGAACTTCATAAAATACAAATATATCCTCATTGCCCCTTGTTTCTGCAATGGAATGTTGGCAGTCTTCACAAAGGCTGAGTAATTTGACTGCGAGGTTTTTTAAAACTGGAAATGGCAGATCCGAGGGTGAGAAGCAGTACAGAAGGGTCACATCAGCACAGCATTGCTCTGACAAAACCATAGCAAAAAGCTTTGTGCTGAAGATGGGGTGTAGTAATTGCTCCAGAAAGTGTGGCAGAAACTTCTTGTACATTCTAGGAATGGCACTAGCCAAGGAAAGCCACAAAATGATACAGGTTTTTCAGCTTTTAAGAACTATGAGAAGATTAAAGCACCCGACAACTTTACGGAACTAAAAGTTGTATTGGATTTGGAACATGGTCATTTCAAAGAATGCTGAATAGTCTCAATGGCAACCTTATAAAAGGATCAGACATGTGTTCAGTGGGCTGGCGGACCCTTGTAATCTATTGCTGTTGTAGAAACTGCACAATCATCACAGACCATGCAATATGCACACTTGCAAATCAGTCAGGCATGATAATAATAATAATAATAATAATAATAATAATAATAATAATAATTTATTTATACCCCACCCACTCTGGGCAGCTCCCAATCAAATATTAAAAACACAATACAGCATTAAACAATAAAAAAACTTCCCTAAACAGGGCTGCCTGTAGGATAGTTGCTTATTTCTTTGACATCTGGTGGGAGGGCGTTCCACAGGGCGTTCCACTACCAAGAAGGCCCTCTGCCTGGTTCCCTGTAACCTCACTTCTCGCAGTGAGGGAACCGCCAGAAGGCCCTCGGCGCTGGATCTCAGTGTCTGGGCTGAACGATGGGGGTGAAGACGCTCCTTCAGGTATACAGGATCGAGGCCGCCTTTGTTTTCCTTCCTTCCTTCCTTCCTTCCTTCCTTCCTTCCTTCCTTCCTTCCTTCCTTCCTTCCTTCTGCCTGCTTCATCTCACTAACAACACATCTGATAAAGTACGGAAAGTGTTCGGATGACAGCATGTGAAGCTGTCAAGTGGACGTATCCAAAAACCAGGACAACACGGAACAGAAAGGTGAAAGATTAGTAGCAGAGAGGATATCTGGGCCTCAGATTTGTGGGGCCAGGTTTGCTCAACTTGTGACCGATCAATCTGAGCAGCCCCCACCCTCACTCACTAGGTATGTAAGGTAAAGGGGAGGCAGGTGGCGTTGTGGTCTAAACCACTGAGCCTCTTGGGCTTGCCGATCAGAAGGTCATTCGTTCAAATCTGTGTGGCGGGATGAGCTCTCCTTGCTCTGCTCTAGCTCCTGCCAACCTATCTCGAAAGCATACCAGTGCAAGTCATGGTGTCCCATTGCACCAGAAGTGGTTTAGTCGTGCTGGCTACATGACCCAGAAAGCTGGCTGTGGACAAATGCTGGCTCCCTTGGCTGCAACCACATAGTTGCCTTTGACTGGACTGTCCAGGGGGGATTTACCCAGTGGCAGAGCTTCAAGCTCCGGCACAGGGGGGCGGAGAGCAGGCGAGGCGGGGCTGGCGTGTGTCCTGGGGGCATGGCGCGTCGCCTGCGGGGGCGTGCTGCCCAGCATCGGGGGGGGGGGCAGCCGCAATGGCACCCCACTGAGATCGTGCTGCTGGGAGCGGTGAGCTCCCCCCGCACTCCTCTTCCTCCGCCAGTGCATTTACCTTTACCTTAATGGCTACATTTGCACTGTAAACCATGGTTTAGCGCTATGTGCATGAGCAGAAGGGAGCTGCCACAAACTTTAGACTCAGGCACTCCCTTCCCTTCTCCTCTTCTCCTTCTCTGCAGCCAATGATACTTCAGCAAAATGAAGTTTCACTTTCTAAACCTGGCTTGTTATTCCATACCAACCAGAGACATGCAGTAATGGTTAATTTCTAAACAGGCCATCTTCAAACCATAAGTTGTGAAGTTGGCTTATCTAAACTAACCAGAATTTGTTTTAAACTACACATTCTGGTTCAAATGCAAAACTAGAAGCCAGGTTTGGTGGAAAGTGAATCTAAACTCTGCCAAGGTCCTTTTCTAAGTGGTAGGGAAGGAATAGGGGAAAGGCGGAAAACCTTTCCTTGGGCTCACTCCATCTTGTGCATGTGGTGCTCATTCACGATTTAGCATTACATGTGGTCCATAGGAACCTGCTTTTTCTGTCTACCTGGAACTCTTTAAATAAGGGGGTTGCGAAGCACCAGGCAGGGCAAAAACTTGGTTGTAAGTTGATTTGGGTTGCATTGGGCAAGATAAAGTGACTAACAAATTTAATCAATCAATCAATTAATTCTTAAAATAATAATTGATGAACTGCTGTTGGTTTGCAAGGTCACAACCCGAGATGGGCAGTGAACATATTTGACAAGTTAGACTGGGTTGTAACACCAAATGGCTTTAAAACAGAGTGTTGTAAGCTTTCAAGTCGGATATTGATCAGTATAAACTTTTATTTGTGGCAAGGTAACCTTTTTAAAAAATCATTTCTTTATTAAGCATGCCCCCTTCTGTCCTTTAAGAACTCAGCATGATCTCCCACCCAGACAACATAATTCTATTTACCTCTACTCAGACGCATCTGTCCCTTTCAGTTTCTATCAGTTTCTCATTCCCATTGGAATTTCTGTTTGCCACATTTCTGAATCAGTTTTTTTAAATAAAAAAAATATTCATGGAAAATCATAATATTATATTAATATATCCTCTAATAAAACACATTTAAAAATAGATTGCTTTCATTAAAATATACATTTTTATGCATTGGCTGGAGATTATTGTTTTGGGCAGTGTGAATTAGGTAAGCTGCATTAAAACCGAACAATTTCTCCCCTACCCATGCTCAGAAAGCAATCCCATTTACTTACTCTCAAATCGTAGGACTACAGCCAAAAAATACCCAGCATGGCTCTTGACTTCGTGCCTGATTGGCCAATGCTTTTATGATTTCCTCACATTTACAAGCCTCAAATTGATGAACAAATTATAGTAAAAATCATCCTCATCTGTTTTCATGCTTTTAGGCCAAAATAACAATGTAAAGCATTCAGTAAAATGGGGAAAAAAGACTTTCATTTACTTTCACTAGCTTTCAACTTTCAATTCGTTTCATGTGTTTCCATTTCTTTTCTTCTTCTTTTTAATCCTACAGAGTATTTATTTTCAGGACTACAATGGATAGACTAAATTTATTTCCTTGATGAAAATTATTGTCGGGATTTAGAAAACCTTTCACTCCGTTTATGAACCTCCTTGTGGCTTTGGCCCGTTTCCTGGAAGCACTGCAATGAGAACCATGCACCACCTAGGAGAGGGTGGTGGGTATGATTTAAAACATCTTTCCAGGGGGGGAAAGAGTAACAGAATGAGGAACAGGAACCTTTGGCCAGCCACATTGCTGCTGCTGCTGCTTACGGGGAATTAGAGGCGGTGGGGAGATGGGCATGGTGCAAACACACCCCCAGGAGTGTTTGATTGGTTCTGTCCGCGTGTTTGCACTGTGCTGGCCTACCGCTTTATCCCTCCACCACTGCAAGCAGCAGTGAGGCAAAGGGGTGGTTATCTGCTACTATCACATGCATCAAAAGATGGAAAAGCAGAAGCATAACTGTGTTTCTTCCTCTTCTTCTGACTAGTGGCAGGAGTACATGACTTCCAAACCAGGGGTGGGAATGTGCTGGACACAGAGTAAACAGAAGCATGGACACAACTAAAGCTAAAGTGGAGTCCGGAGAAGTATAGCTGAAGTGTTTTTTTTCCAATAGTCCAAAAAACACTTCCTTTTCCTTTTTGCTGATGGGGTCTTTTAATTTCGCCCTTGCTCACAACTAAACCTTCTTCTTTACTGGTCAATGACAGGTCACAGCATAAACACCCACAGGAACAGGTTTTCCATTGTCTTAGGGAGTGACGTGATTCCAATTCTTATCAGGGCACAGGGAGTCTCATGAAGGTCACTTGGAGCCGCTAACAAGTCTTGTATCTTCTTCATCCTGGTACATGATCTCAGCTTGACTAAAGTCTTGCCAAGCTTTCTGTTTCTTACGTTCCGGCAAGGTCTAGACAGACAGAGACGTTTCTACCCTTAAAGCAACAGGGAATGGCTCTTCCTTTTCCTTTTCAGTGGTAGATGGCACTAGTAGCAGGTGTTTTCTCCTGTTCTACCTCACCAGACCCCTCAGGTGTAATAAATTAAAGTTGAGGTGGCTTCAGCTTAGCAGTCACTTCCACAGATGACAGCTTTCATATTAAAGGTATAGAAAAGGTGGAGCCGAAAGCAGTTTGCTGGGTCGGGTGGAGCCACTAAAATCTGTTCACAGCAGGTGCATGACTGTAGCCTACTGGGGCAAGGCAGTGGGGAGCTTGATGTGCAATTGCACCGGGCAAGATTCACCTAGTGAGTTCTGTCAGTGGAAGCCTTGCGGAAGGACTTCCATTTTTAAAATGGAGCTTCCCCCTCTCCTCCCTCCATGCACCTTCAAGGTACTGGCTCCAAGTGGGTGGGTGAGGAAACTCCCCAGAAGACTGTGCAAGGGGGAGGAGAGAAGGGATTGCAACAGCTGAAATGCTTGCGCTGACAGAAAGATTGCCTTTGTGTGACTTTGAATTCCTCCCAGTGAATGAGGATCCTTCCTGCTGGTGCGTCTGCACCGTGCTGACCTCCCCGATGCCTCCACCCTTCCAATAAGAAACAGGGATCCACCTGCCAGAAAGCTAGCATTAGCAGTTCTGCCCCACCTGGCGAGTATCTTCTGGTTGAAGCCAAAACGGGGCTTGCTTTTTGTGAACAATTTTGCCCCCTGCAGACATCAATCACCTTTGGACAATGCCTTAGATTGGTGAGGTCTAATGAACATTAATGCCCTGGGATATCCCGCAGAAAGGCAATGTTATGAAGGATGCTCTGTTTTCTCTAACTGTGGCACTGGCATCTTTTGAGTCTTCTATCAAACACCCATAAACTTTCCGGCTTGGAATAGTTGTAATCCAGGAAAAATCCCCACAATTTAAGATTTAGCTCTGGCAGAACCTAATTTTAGATAAAGGGGTTGGGGAGGGAGGACCCTGATAAAACACTGTATGGATGGCAAGCATTCAACACCCTTCTGAAAGCATCTTACAACACAGTCTATTAAGAACAGAAAGAGTCTGCTGAACAAGAATACCTTTTATCTCCCCTTTGTGGGCCAAAGACAGCTGCCAAACACAAATTAATGTGTAATTATTTTTCTTCCCTGAATCATTTTCTTTCATGTGCCATAACATGCAGGCTAAATAGCACCACACCTTTGACTTTAATTGTGGTAATCTGATCTGTCAACCACAAGAAAGCATTTTCTAATGCTTTCTTTAAAATGGACTTTCAAGTCAAAGCAACAACAGGGACTACGATTGTTCCCACCTTTTCGTTTTTGTCCGGGTTGGAATGAGAATGTTGAAAACACAACCAAATCTTGGCCCACACAGCAAACAGCAGTGCCTTAAAAGATACAAATGGCTATGTGTTTGACAGGTGACTTAAGGTGATGATAGGAATCCTTTTTTCCCTATGTTTGGTGACTAATTATTTGCCTGGTAAATGTAAGACTACCTGGCTTTGCGTTAATACTATAATGGGAAACAGACTGTATTATTTATCTACTTCAATTGTTTAAACATTTGGAAGAAAATACATAAAGAGGAGCAGGTGGCTTGATCACTTTGGATCTTTTGCATGATAGAGATTGCCAAAACAAATAGGATTGCTCTTGATGGGGCTTTGCTGGTGATTATCTTAGAGATTGGGAGTTTATTTACTAATGTGAATGTGATCAAAAGGCTAGGATCAAGATACATATTGATTTTATGAGATTATTTTAATTAAATATTAAAATTGCCCTTGTTCAGTCAGGAATGAAGATTTATTGCTGTGATAAATCAATTTCATGGGAAAGGCAGGATCCATCAGGAGTTTCATCTGCATAATCCATTAGTAAAACTCAGGCTGCATTCTCTGACAGCAGTTTATTCTGTCTTCTCAACATTTCCCTACCTGTTAATTGTTGTGCTTGATGTCATCTTCCACATGATGCAGAAGTCACTTCTGGAAATTTAGTGGAATCTAGCAGAAATTTAGCATCTGTTTCAGTGCATTTTTAATTTAATATTATTTTATTTATAGTTATTTTCAACCCCAATAACTTTTGTATAGCAATTTCTCCCAGGCAGTATCATGGTAAACAGTTCTTCCCTGCTGTTTAAAATTTAGTGCAGTATCAGTCAAAAAGCCAGAGTTCCATAAGGCAAAAGGCACTGCAGTGTAAAAGGAACAGTTGAAACCAGTACAGAAGCACTAGCATCATAAGCAGCAAAGGTAATGCAATAAAACCTCCATTTGAATGCAGCCTTTAACACTTTTCCAGTTCTCATTTCAGCGGGTTTAAACATAGGAGATACCCCTTTAAATATATAGAGCAGAAGGGGCCATAGCTAGTTTGTTACGATTGCCATTTATTGGAACATAATACTAAGGGTGTAATCCAAATGTTTGCCAGGTGGCAGGGCTTCTGTTTGGGGCTTACCTTACCATTGAAATGTGGTCAAGAGTGGAGCATCTGTTTCCTTCCAGTAAATGTTTCTCCTGAATTTTGTAGACTCCCTGACTACTCATGCTTCCTCATCAGAAAAGGGGAAAAAAAACAACCCATTGGAGGAGTTTGCTTCAGTCAGTCAGTCAGTTATTTATTTATTTATAAAAGTATTTATATAACACCCTCTCATAAACTATCAGGGTGGTGTACAGCAGTGTAAAAACATTTCTTTAAAAATTAAAAGCTGTACAGAACAATCATTAAAATGACTGGCTACTGAAGAACAAATTAAACCACCACGTACACCTGTCAGCAGGGCCATCTCAAGCATGTCGGGCACCCTGGCGCGGCTGGTGGGCGGGCGCAGGGCGCAGCACGGTGCCCCCCTGCCGGGCCGGTGCGCTGGCGCCCCACACCACCCAGCCTACACCTAGAGCCGGCCCTGCCTGTCAGTGGGATGCGGGTGGCACTGTGGGTTAAACCACAGAGCCTAGGGCTTGCCGATCAGAAGGTCGGCGGTTTGAATCCCCACGACGGGGTGAGCTCCCGTTGCTCGGTCCCTGCTCCTGCCAACCTAGCAGTTCGAAAGCATGACCTGGAAGCTGTACGCCGCTCCCTCGGCCAATAACGTGAGATGAGTGCCGCAACCCCAGAGTCGGTCACGACTGGACCTAATGGTCAGGGGTCCCTTTACCTTTACACCTGTCAGTGGGGGGGGGGAAATATTCAAGAGATGCATGGAAGTCAAAAGCAGGGTTGCCTGACGAATCTTTGCTGAAAGAATGCTCCACAGTATGAGACTGGCAATGCTAAATGTCTGCCTTTCTGAAACACATGAATCTCTTTAACTTGGGGGAAGGTGGTGTCTTACTCTGGGCTTCAATTGAAGAGTTGGCATCCTGGAAGACTGCAGAGTGAAAAGCACTGCGGAGATTATTTTCAGAATGAAAGGATGGGCCCTCTTACAGTCTTATCCCCTGCACCCACCCATGAGAATTTATCTGAATTTTCCTTTCCTTTCGCAACTTTTGAACGCAGTTTCTTGCCTTGTGAACTGATGCAGAGCAGGGGTAGTGGTGTTAGACTTTTCGGCACAGCACTCTGCCGAGGTTTAGCTCGTGAATTCCTCCACCACCCTGCTTGGCGCTGCAGGCACGGATTCAGTTTTAGTCATCTGCGATAATTAATTGTTAATGAATCCATTGACATATGCAGATTACTTGCATCATTTGCCCCCAGCGCTTCTTTACATAGTTCCTAGAAATATTGCGTTCCTGACTCTAATCAGCCGAATGAACCAGATTGGATTACTGCAATGCATTAGATGCAGGCTACTTGGAAATCGCAGTCCAGGCTGCTAAGTGGGACAGGCTTCTGGGAATGCATTTCTCTAGTGTTGAAACAGCATCGCTGGCTGCCACTTCGCTTTGAAGTGCTGGTGTCTGCAGCCCTCAAGAGATTGTCTTTCCCCACATGTGCTTACTTATGCACTGCAATCTTTCTCTAGGTGTCCTCACTTTCTGAGGCAGAGGCAGGCTGGGAGAGGACGTTTTCTCTCTTTGAAACACCCTCCCAGGGATGCACCCTTGTCTTGTCTTTGGGGCACCAGAAAAAGCTCTGCTCAGGCTGCAATCACATGCCCTTACCTGCAAGTAAGCACCAATGAGTTCAATGGGTCTTCTGAGTCATGCATAGGATTGTGCTGTTAATTTCCCAGGCCTTAAAAAAAGAAAAAGCACTCCACAAAATTGGGTTTTATTCTCTTCCTGTATGGATGCTTTTGCTCCTGTTGTTTTGATTAGGTCATTGTTTTCACAATAGTGTCATTTTATTGTTTTTATTGTTTTCTATCTTTCGTCAATCACCCAGTGAACACCCTGCCAAAGGGAGCAGTGAAAACAATGCATTATGAAATCCACTCAGGTCAGACAGTTGTATCAAAATAAATTCTACTCAGAGTAGACCCACTGGAAATGAAGAGACCTAAGTTATTCACACCCATAAATTTTTAATTGGCTGAGTATGACAAATGTTGGATACAACCCAGAGATTTCACCATCTAACTTGACAGTATTACGATTTTGTTGATAGTGGTATGTGAGCTTCTGGAGTCAATAAACACTCCTTTAAGAGGGAATGGGCACAGCTCAGTGCTAGAATATATGCTTTGTGTGCAGAAAGAATCAAGCTCAAGTCCTGACATCTCCAGGTAGGACTGGGGATGTCCCCTGCCTGAAAACCTGGAGAGTTACCATCAATCATTGTAGACCATACAACTAAGTGGACCAATGATCTGACTCATCATAAAGGCAGTTTCCTATGCACTTTGACCAACCACAAACAAAAACATACATATCAGAGAAATGTTCCTCTCTCCTTTAGACATCACCTCTAGAGACTAGTCATGATCAGATTTCTGAAGTTTAAACTTTGCTTTAAAGTTTTATTTTTCAATTACGGTAGGTTTTCAGGCCAATTCTCAGCCTGCTTACTGCTTCTGTTTTTATTTATAATCTGATATAAACATTTTGCTCTAGGATCACTCTTGCACATCAGATTTTGAATATATAGCTCACTAAAGGTCAAAGGATGTCAATCCAACCAGTTCCTGGTTCAAAGGGGAAAGAGGCATCACTGCTTCTGTCAATAGTAGTGCTCTGGGTATTGTCATTTATTAAACTGACAAACCAGATGAAATGCACTCATCATCATCCATGCGAACTATATTTGTGGCTTGATCTGGCTCATATGGTTTAAAGTCTCCCCCTTGTTTTTCCAATGAATAAAACTGGAGGTTTTTTGAGGGGTGGAGTGTCAGGAATAAGTATGATATAGTAATACAACACATATGAATGATCATGCTATATCAGTCCATTTAGTCCAACATTCAATGCTGTTGGTCCCCACCCCACCGCAGCATTTCAGAGGTATACTTGCTTCTGGAAATTGAGGTTCCATTTAGCTTTCATGATTAATGGCTACTGATAGACCCAGCCTCCAAAAATTTGTAGAAATTTCATCTAAAGCCAGTTCCCCATCAGATGACCATCAGCACATCTCATGGCAATGAGGATTCCATAAGTTCATTAGATAACTAGGTGAAGTTATTAGGACTGGGCAGTGTATGGCTGAGCCTGCCATTCTTTGAATAAAGGCTTTACTGTTCCCACTGTCTGGACCATGCTAGAAGCATCGTTAATAAAAGCAGCCTTGGTATTTTAATATTTTTACACTTATCCAGATCACATTTCCAAATGTGTTGTAAGCAAAGACATGGGAGAGCTTTATATCACCATATCTGAAGGCAAATAATCAGGTGTTGTTAGACTCCCAGTCAAGGGGTGAAGAGACTTAATGTCCAGCAACAGCTGGAGGGCCACAGCTTCACCACCTCTGGTTTAGCACAATCTATTTTCAGACAGAGATCCCTTTCTAAATCAGGTTCTCCCTGCAAGAGAGGGCACGCGTTGCGGTGGGGCCCGATAATCAGGCCTAGGTGTTGGGGCAGGGACAATTGGAGCAGCCACAACACCCTGTTGGTGGTCCCTCTGACAGGTAGCAATTGGGCTAAGGGCATGTCAGTCAAAGGTCAGAGGGACCACTAATTAGTTGCTGCACGTAACCCTAGAGATCTTCTTTTCGGGTCACAGTGCACCAGAACACCCGCCCACTTCTCCCTAATTTAGGGCTTGCGCTTGACCTTGCTATGCCATCGTGTGTCGATTGTTTTGGAGCAAGGGCACGGTAGGAATTTTCCCACTTGGCTGATTGCCTGTTGCCACTTGAGCACTACCTGCCACGTAGCAAATCATCACAACTCATAAGGTTGGCGGATAGGCTCTGGTTCATGCTGATAGGGGTGGCAGGATTCCTAACCAACCCTATCCACGGGTATTCCTGTAAAATGAATCCTAGAACTCATTGGTTGGTCTTCCCCAAGTGGGGTTGTGCCCTGATCCAGAGTTTAGGGCACATTTGGGGGAACCAGGGCCGGGCGCTAGTCATGGCTCCTGTCCCAGGTGTTGACCTGGCTGACTCATGGTGCCGCCCAGAGTCAGTGCTACCCTAGGTAGCTTTGGGAACCAGAGCCTATGCAACCACTCATTTGATTTGTATTCAATAAAGCTGTGGCCTAAATTCTGCCAAAAACCAAACCTAAAATTTGAGCCCTGTCTGAATTTATTTCTAGGCCGGGTTAAAGGGTCTCCACACACAAAAATGTTTACAAGGTGCAGATTATCTGTCATCTGCTCCACCCTTTCCACGCTGCCCTGGGCAAGCTGCCCCCAACCTCTAACATTGCCTGCTAGATCTCTACTCAGCACTGCTCTTGATTCATCACTGCACTTGAGCTGCAGCTTGCCTCTCTGCAGCTTCACTCAGCCCATAAGAGCCCCACCTTGTCCCACAGACTTTGACCAGGCAAGATGAGCTGTTTGGTATGCTATGGTGCATCCCAGTACATTGAAATTCTTTCTTACTTATTTAGTTATGAAAGTGTTTATATACTGCCATGTCATAAAACATGAAGGTGGTGTGCAATGATAAAACATGAAACACCATTAAGAACAGTACAAAACAATAATTAAAGTGATTGGCTCATCCAGAATGTTTGATACAGCTTCCTAGGCCTGTCACCATAAAAAGTCTTCAAGAGACACCTGAAAGTCAAAAGCGAAGGTGCCTGCCAAATCTTTGCCGGAAGAGTCTCCCATGGCAAGGGACCAGTGACACTAAATGCCCAGTTTCTAGTTGAGGCTAGTCAGGCCTCTGTGATATGGGGGCAACTAACTGCAGTGGGTGGTGCTGTGGGTTAAACCACAGAGCCTAGGGCTTGCCGATCAGAAGGTCGGCGGTTCGAATCCCCGCGACGGGGTGAGCTCCCGTTGCTCGGTCCCTGCTCCTGCCAACCTAGCAGTTCGAAAGCACGTCAGAGTGCAAGTAGATAAATAGGTACCGCTACAGCGGGAAGGTAAACGGCGTTTCCGTGCGCTGCTCTGGTTCGCCAGAAGCAGCTTTGTCATGCTGGCCACATGACCTGGAAGCTGTACGCCAGCTCCCTCGGCCAATAACGCGAGATGTGCGCCGCAACCCCAGAGTCGGGCACGACTGGACCTAATGGTCAGGGGTCCCTTTACCTTTAACTGCAGTCATCTGGATGATCTCTGTAGATCCTGCTCACCTCGTTTTAAGTAGGAAACCTCAGTGAGGAAACCACTTTGGTAGAAGCATTTTAAATGAAAACTAAGTGAAACTAAGCAACACACAGCAGAGTTGGGGGAGGGGATAATAGAGAAACAGATCAGGCTTACCTACAGACAAAAGAGAATTGACAGGTCCAGGCAGTAGCAAATGTCTTCATCCTGTTCCACTCCCCAAAACATTCCAAAGATGATGTCACACAATCATGTTTTTCTTTTCACATGGAGATTGCAAGTGTGATACGATAGCCCAAAGGCAACAATGCTTTTTGAGAAAGATCTGGAAGTTAAACGGATTTGCAAATTGAACATAAGACAACAGCGTGGCGCTGTATGTACCACATATAACCAACATCATTTATTTTAGACTACCTGATGTGGAGTGTGGTTTCCATGACTCTGAAAGCAATGGTGCCACTCTGCTGAGCACTACAAAAAACAACAACTGTAGCCTACCTCAATTTGGCCTCCACAATTGATTCTAGATGGCAAAACCAGTGAGATGGTGCAAAGCACGTGGGTGCAGGGCCGTCTCTAGGCCCGGGTCTGGTGGCATGGGGCACCAGCTCCCTTGTGTGCTGAGGTATAAGCCTATGAAAAGGTGTTTGGGCAGCAAGTTGGAAGATGAGGATGCACCTCCTGTGAAAAGCAACTCTTTGCAAAACAAGACCATGATAGTGTTGGAAACAAAAGTTATCCTCCAACAAAGGTGTGTATTGTTTTCCTTGTGGTGAGGCAATCATAATCGTACCATGCAACTTGGAGGTTTGCATTTATTTTTCAGAGAAATACTCCACACAGCACAAAGATGAATGCATGAAGAGATGAATGTGATTGTCTGAATGATCATACTGGCAGTTATGGAATACACCTACAGCACATTTCTGTTCAATAAATGTGAGGGGTGTATTATTGACGTGGGGGGGACGGGACAGGGTTTGCATTCTTGTGTGCATTGTGTGATGAATAAATACTTATGCCAAAAATCCGATTACGTAAACCCTTTCATAACTATTGTGAAGGATGTAATAATAAACCAGTCCGATCTGTAACTCACACCTTTCAGTATTATTGGGGAGTGTAGATATGGAGCAAAATCCATCAGAATAACATATGATGGAGTAAGAGACAGTTGAAATAAAAACGGATACTCATTGGCAGCACCCTTTCTTGGTAATTCTCACAGGCCCGAGCAGCTGCAGGAAAAGCTGCTTTCTTCTTCTTATTTTAAGTACTGCGCCATGCAGTTTATGTGAGATATAGGGTAGTGCCAATAAGCATTTTTCAAAAACCAGCTCAGAAACTTGTTTGAGGCTGTGCACATCTCGTTGAAGTTGCATAATCTGGGGACCATCATGGAAATGGCCTTATCTCTCATGCCCATGAAAAGAATCAGCCTTCCAGGAGGGTCTAAAGGCAAGTCCTCTGAAGCAGATATTAATGCCAGGGGAAAGTTCAGGTGCATGTACGCTGACCTTCAGATAACCTGATCCCAACCTGTTTAAGGTTCTGAAGGTCCAGTCCAGAACTGGGTCTGGAAATGCACTGTGAACCAGTGCAGACCTGATGTCACGTGTTCTGACCCCAGGCAACATCTGGGCGGCCACATTCTGCACCAGTTAAAGCTTCTAATCTTCAAAGGCAAGCCAATATATAGTGCATTATATCAGCAGGGCTGGGTGGGATAATTAAGGTTCTCCTCCCATGCATTGATTGGAACGTGATTGGGCTGTGTTGAATATTCTTCTTTTTCAATTTTCTGGCCTACACTGGCAATTTGGGTGGAGTAGGAATTGCTCCTGGGAAATATTTAGACATTGAATACCAAATGTTCACCTTTTCCAAATCCTGCTCAGTGCCCCCCCCCAGCTATTCCTTCTATGACATCATTCTCTCTTGGACTACAGTTTATGATGATGGATTATGATTCCCCCTCCCATCCAGCTTAGACACATGAGCAATCTATGAAGCTAGATATTATCATTAGCTAACCAGGCTGGCTTGATCTTACCTAAACACTAAACTCCCCTTGATCCTGTTCATGGGCGTACCCAGGATCAAAACTAGGGGGGGGCATGCCAGCCACGCCCCCCACCCCCAGCCACCCGATTGGCTGGCTGGCAATGACGTGGCCGTGATCCCCCCAGGAGGCGTGGTCAATGTCCACGCCCCCCAGAGGGGAGGGGGCCGTTTCCAGCAGTTGCCGAGGTGGCACACGGAGCCACCAGCGCTTGCGCTTCTGCCTCGCCCACTCCTTTACTGGCAGTGGTGACTAAAACGAGGCAGCAGCAGTGAAGCTGCCTCTGTCGAGGGAAACCTGGACCTGGACCAGGGCTAACTTCAGCCCACACTCCTTCAAGTCACAGCGAGCACAGCACAGAAAGTGCTGCCCCACAATGCTCCGCGGCACCTCATTTGCATACATGCAAATGAAGTGTCGCAGAGCATTGGGGGGCTGCACTTTCCCTCGATGGAGGCAGCTTCGCCGCCGCTGCTGCCATTTCACTTCAGCCGAGCAGGCCGAGGCGGAGCACAGCTGGCAGCATCCCTGCCTGCCATGCCGTGCTTTCCAGCTGCCCGCCGTGCCTGGCCCTGGACCATGGCGGCTGGTATAGTTAAGACGGCTGTGCCCGCTGCGGGAAGATCATGTACCCAACTGAGAAGGTGAACTGCCTTGACAACAGCGCGCGCCGCGAGCTGTTTTATACTATTTTTCCCCCTTTTTTGCTTATGGGGGGCAGCTGCCCCCCCTGCCCCGTGCTGCCCATGATCCTGTTCTCAAATAACCTATTTGATTGTATGCAATATGTCACTTTATGTTGAAGGAGGACTTCTGTTTAATGCAGATGTCAGGTATATATCTTTTTACAACAGGCTTATAATAAAGTTTTCTGAGAACGGACTGGGGGCAGGGTAGGTGGTTAAAGAAAGACTCACAGTCACTTATTCCATCACACATTCCCACCCAGTCAAAGATCCTAAAGTGAATTTGAGGGCACCATGACACAACAAATCAAATTTGGCCTGTGTTACCAAGGGGACGGGAAAACAATTGACAGTGAAGTAATTTAAACAAACAAATTTGTGAACAATGGCACCTGGTCTGTACTGTTGCAAATATTGATGAAATAAGTGTCAGTGGCTTCATTTGAGCCCCCTCAATTAAAATATCTCTGCTATGTTGATTACTAATAGGGATATGAGCACATGTATTTCATGAGTAATTCAATTATGAGAATGAGTGCTCTGAATTAATGGATCTTAAATGGGGGCTTTCCCATGAATTCCTTTCAGAAACAATACGTAGCCCAAATCCAAAGCCCCTGGGGTGCAAAATCCCACTTCTGCCTGGAAAAGGAATTGTGTAACACATCTGAGGTTTGTTTGATCCCATATAGTTTCAGAGTTCCAGATTTGGCTTTTTTCCACCTGTACGTTTTAGATCTCTTTGTCAACACTGGTTTGTGCCACTATTGTGGAGCAGGCATTAAATTGTGTTTAAAATTAGGCATAAATCTTTCCGATTCTTGTCATTACTCCCATAAAGAAACACAAGAATTAGCATACCAAGGCATAGTGTGACTGTGTGTGTGTGTGTGTGTTAGGTACATTCTCTCTCACTCTCCCTCCTCTGTTTTATAGCAGAGAGAGAGAATTACATTTTGCCTTGGGCCAGACTGATTGGTAAGACTTTCAGACACTTTAAGTAGGCGCCACAAATTGTGTAAGCTCTGACCTGCTGGCTCACAGCCTAGTTCACATGACAGAGCTATCTTATGGCTTTGCCAAGTCGAAGCAATGTAAAAAGGTGCCAAGGAACTGAAAGGAATGTAGAAGATAACCTAGAGATTTTTGAAAGAAGCAAATGTGTCCTGGGATCATCTTTTTTTCATCATCTTCTTTTTCTTCCCACCCACCCCCCTCATGTTTTTGATGAGGTTCATTGGTCCAAGACTGGGCTTAGCACAAACTAAGTGCTCATCAATATGATAGGGACAAGCCAAGAGATGAGAGAGCAAAGGTGGAAGAGATGGCAAAGAGACACACACTCAATGCCGGATTTATGTATAGGCTAAGTAGGCTGAAGCCTAGGGCCTCTAAATCTAGGGGGCCTCACCAGCCCGCCCACTCCCCAGCAGGCAACCTCCCCTCTCCCAAAATTGAAAACCCATGCGAAGGCAGGGCAACTCGGACGTCTAAATCTAGGGGGCCTCACCAACCTGCTCCCTCCCCAGTGCCACAGTCTCCCCTCTCCCAAAATTGCAAACCCAAGACTTCATGCAAGAGCAGGGCAACTCAGGCCCAGCAACTATGAGACTCAGGGCTAGCCAGTGGGGCCCAATTTGAAGCAGTGGGGCGCAACTTGAATTATTATTTTTTTGTAGGGCCCCAGTTCACAGCCAAAGTCTGCAAAATCTTATAGATATAAATAAAACCCATCTAGATTGCCCTAGTGTGGGGACCCCCTTAGGAGTGGCCCACGGGGCCCAATTTGGCCAAATTGCTCCAGTTGCCTTAAGGTCAGCCCTGATGAGACTGCAGGGGTTGGACTGACAAGCCCTGCACCTTCTAGGTCTCTGGTGTCACTATTAAGAGCACAGACTCAAGGACTTGTTATGGAAATAAAGGGGGGCACTTATTGGAAATCAGTTTTGTCACCTCTCACTCCCCCCTAACCCTGGGACAATGAGCCCAGCCACCTTTTATTCACAGTCGCATAAGCACTACACTACAACATGGCCATAAACCTGTACGTTCAACCACTGAAATACACACCCAATATGTAGCAATGGAGATTTATGTTACTGCTTCATGAATGAACACTGTGTTTTATGAATGGACTCTGTATTTTGTGAATTACCTAAGAGCCACCAATAGGGAGTTCTAGAATCTGACAGCTAACCAATTGGGTACTACCAAACAGCAACCCCTATTGCTAAAAGCAGGTAACCAGCAGGGAACACTTCAGCTCAGCCTTTGCACTGTTGACTGAACACCCCCTGCTGTGCAGATAATGGAGAAAGCTTGTAAATTGTATCCCTTCTGGCATCCTGCCCATCTATTACACTGGTGTAAACCCTGGTGCACCAGAACCCAAAATCGCAGCAAATAAAATCCACTCATATGTCAGCGACTGATTAGACTTGTCAACCAGTTCTTCCAAAGTCTTCCTAAATTATAAAGCTCCAAAATACAGGCCAAAAGAGAATAGGTCTGGGAAGAGTGAGGCAGCCAATGGGCACCACCAGTGAATAGGCCCTGCTCCATGTACCTCCTGCCTCTCATTTGATAGGGTGCCCACTTGTCCTCCCTCTTGACATGAAATGCTCTCTATTGGAGTCTCCAGGTCCAATACAAAGACCATAAGAAGGGATAGCAGGGACCTTGAAGTTCCCAACAGCTGTTAATCAAGCAAGCAAGCACACAGGTCACCTTTTTTTACAGTCAGGACGCCTATGTCCTGGCCAGGCCTGCACCCAATCTTGCTTTTGTCCAATCATATTTGTTCCCAGTAACCCAAATTATATTATCAACATATACAGTACAAGCAGAAAAGTTGTTTTCCTTCATTTGCAAGAAATTGTACAAAACAAAGTGGCACTAATAAAGAAAAGTTCCAGAGTGGCAACAGAAAGCAAACTAAAAATGCTTTTGCAGTTCATCAAAACTATCCAGCAATATCAAGTTATAGGAAAACTGGTGCTATTAACAGTAATCTTTCTAGTTGGTTAATTGGATCGGCAACTTCCATGCACATGATGTGTGATGCTAATTATTTCCCCAAAGAGTTAAATGATAACTAATCAGAGGCAGCCACAGTTGCAAATGGCAACAAAATATCTGTGAAAGGAAGAGGAGCAAGTTTGTTCAAGTGTGTTGCAGGTAGAAATACTGTTTGTAGTGAAGTGAGAGCAGTAGTTTACTTGCTCGAATTAACAAATAAGAAAGTCTTGATCATTTAAATTCTAGATTAAAATTGATTACTTAATTGAGAAGGGGATTGTAAGAAAAACACTGGGACCTAATGTGAGTAGTAGAGTGCCTGGTATCTGATGGGCAATCTTCTCCTTTATTTCCACACTGTGGCTGCAGACCAAATCACCTGTTAGGAGAGTTATGAGATTCAGGTGAGGGTCAGATGCCTTGTCAATCCCATCATGCCTTCCCCTGGCCAGACCTTTGCCCTGGCCAGGCCTCCTTTGTGGGGTATTTTAAGAATAACATTACAACTTCATTTTCCTAAAAAATAATGCTTATTCCACAAAAGGTTTACATCACCATCCTTGGCTTCACTCAATTTTGTTTATAACACTATTCCATTTTCTTATAGTTGTGAGGGTGGGGGGTGGGGAGGGGCCTCACAAGTGAAGTAGCCTAGGACCTCTCTTCATCTAAATCTGGCCCTGCACACGCTAGTTGTTTAGAAGTTTGCCACTTGTTGAAATGGGCATCTATAGCTTCTGATCATGCAGGTTCTTGCCTTCTTAGAGATTATGCAGTTTAAACTCAATGCATTCAATAAATACATACCATGCTTTACCTTGTATAATACACCCCCATGTATAAGACGCCCCCTATTTGGGGGGACTCGAATTTAAGAAAATGGGGGGAGATGGCTCAGAGTTGTTGAGCTTTTTTGAGGGGGGATTCCACAGGGTTGTTGAGCTTTATTGGGGCGGGGATTGCCAAAAATTGCTCATCCACACCAGCCCTTGACGCAGCAACCAATAACACGCCAAATAGCCGCTGACAGCCAAGGCAACAACCAATCAAACATCCACCCTATGCACTATCTATGTATAATACGACCCCCACTTTTTAGCATAATTTTTAAAGAAAAATCCTAGTCTTATACATGGAAAAGTGTGGTAAGTAGGGAATAGAATCATACCCACTCGATGCACACGCACCCCAGCAACAATGTATTCTCCTACACATTCAGCTTCAGTGTGAGTGGGGCATATGCACAGCATTATGCACAAAAGGCGCTTTCACATTATCAGAAACCCTGATAGGCCAGGCTTCCCGCATGTGTCAGTGACACAGCCAGCATGCTGTGTCAGGCCACAGTACTCCTTGTGAACTGAGTGTTTCTCCTAGTATAGATACCCCAGAATCATGCTCAATATGCAAGAATTCCATGTAGACGTGCAGATAAGTCCATGTGGAAAGTGTTCCCTCAAGGTAGAAGGTTTCAAGACTACTGATATAGGAACCAAAATGCCAATAACAGGTTCTGAGCAGCTGTTGTCTAATCAGAGGGTGTGTGTATGTGTGTATTCCCTTGACTCAGGGCAAACACATATCTTCAGAGACACTTGGGTCTCTATTGTGATAATACATGTGTTTTTGTGTTGTCTGCCTTCTCCCTGTGCATGGAGTGGGTAAAGTGAAAGATCACATAGGCAAGTTGTGTCCTTTGTGATGTCAATTTGTTGGCCAGTAGAATGTCACCAGTGATGAATTAGGCTCCATTTCTTGCTGCTGTTGACCTAGCAGTCCACAACTGCAGAAATGCAAACATTTAACTTTTCAAAAGCCCAGATTCGATATATCACTTTGTATGAAAACTAGATTAGAGTCCTCAAGCATGACTTCAGGCACTGTTGAATTTTGATTCTATACAAGGGATAAAAGATGTCTTTTTGGCCTGGACCATTTTGGTTTTGCAAAGTGTAAGCAATTTGCTCTTTTGGTGTTCTGCATCCTGCAGGCCAGCTTCTATTTCTGTTTTCGTTTTACTATTTATTTATTGCTGAAGCAGCATTCAGAGCTGGAAAATGCTTGGAGGCTTGAACCTTTCTCTCTCCACCTGCTTTTCTACTTCAGCTTAATAGCTGAAATAGAAATGACAAAGAGCTCCATAGGTCACATTTAGGGTTGCCAGACTCAATAGAGGACAGGACTTCTGTGCCTTTAATTGCCCTGCTCTCTTTTGAGTCTGGAAACCTTAAAGAGAAACCAGCAAACCCTTTGCTTGGAAATTAAACAAAGGGTCTGCTGGTTTCTCTTTAAGGTTTCCAGACTCAAAAGAGAGCAGGGCAATTAAAGGCACAGAAGTCCTGTCCTCTATTGAGTCTGGCAACCCTAGTCACATTTGCACCACCCAATCATGGCACATTTAAAGCACATGGTTTGTGCCAAAATATATTGGGTACTGTAGCTGGTTAAGGGGGCTGGGAATTGTAGCTCTATGAGGGGTAAACAATAGTTCCCAAGATTCTTCAGGGCGAGTTGTGTGCTTTATGGTGTGGAGGCGACCACTGTTTGAGCCTACACCTTCATTTGCCCACTTTCCACCTACATTTTCTCCCACATTTTAGAAATTCCATAGCCAGGGATCACAGCATTTTCAAGTCTGTTCCTTTGTCCATTTTGACTGAGCAGGCCTACCTCAATCTTCTCAGTGCTCTTCAAGTCGCCCTCCTTCACCAACATTCTCCATCCTCCTCTTGTTTTGTTGTTTCTCTGGGACTTTCCATTCCTCCCAGTCTCATTCCCTGGGTGGTTCTGCTCTTTGCTAGGTAACTTGTCAAGCAATCAGCTTAGCATTCAGTTGCCACCAGAATATAAAAGGCAGCAACGCTATTAAGGATCAGGGTACCAGGGAGGCAGCAGATTTATTTGCTGAGTGATTTATTAATGAATAATTTTATACTAATGTTCTGACATAGACTGAGGTCATACTATTCACAAGTGGTTCAGACTCAACTTGAAAAGGAGCTTTGCCCTAATTACATTTGTATAGACACACACACACACTCACTCACTCTACAATTTATGTGTACTGGGATCTCTGCCATACATTTCACTTGACCTTTTCAACCACAAGCGCCTGGTTTCTTTGCTGTCTTTGCAAGTTTATATTAATTTAACTTCTTTCCGAGCTCAGATGAAAATCTCTCTGGGTACAATACAAAATCCTTCTTAAAAGCACACGCATGCACAGCAACAATCCTCTTACAGAACTTCCAATGTGGTCACGTCTGGAGCTCTTAGCTGAGATGAGAGAAATCTCATTTGTGGCAGTATTATGCAGCTTCCGCTGCCAGGGTTGGGTCAATCCTGAGGTGAAGGATGTCATGGCACTTTCCCAATTTCATGTATGGAAGCCCAGTGAAATGGCAGTTGAATTGAACTTCAAGACTAGCGACCAGATTCTCTCATCCACTGCACCTGAGGGTTCTGCTCTTATCATTTCAATTCTCTCCTGGTTCTGGTAGACAGTGGTGCAGGACAGGGTGGAGAAGCACCCAACCCTTCACTTGCCTGACCTGCCTCTTCTTCCTCTCCTTCCGACTCATCCTGTGCTCCACCCTTCAGCTCCAAAGCTTCCCCTGCTTTTGACTCTTCCCACTTGGTTGGTACAGGTCCCCACAAATCACTGCCCCTCTCTCCCAAGTCAAATTCCAGGTCCTCAGCATCCTTCCAGCCCTTGACATTTAGTATGTTGATGGAATTGTTTTATTGTGTTTTAATTACGTGCAGCTTTAAGCTTTATAATCAGTTTTCTTCTGGTACCAGATGTTACTCTAGTCCTGCTTTCTTACGATTCTGGACATGGGTACTCATGTCAACACAATATAGTTATACTGTGTATGTGTATACTTATCATAGCTGCCAAGTTATCCCTTTTTAAAAGGGATTTTCCCTTATGCTGAATAGGCTTCCTCGCGAGAAAAGGGAAAACTTGGCAGCTATGATACTTATGCCCAGATGCCATATCATAAGGAAATATGATGACCGAGATTGGGAAACTTAAGGTCACTTTTTTTGTAAATACATTTTATTGGTTTCACAATTTCAACGTCAACAATTATTTTCCATCAAGTAAAATTAAAGATACAAACTATCCAACATAAAAAATAAAACGTGAAATAAAAGTAAAGAGAAGCAAAGTAAGAGAAAGAAGAGAAGAAAGAGAAAGAAAAAGAAAAAAAGAAAAGATTTTTTTGGAGGTTCTCTTTAACCTCCTGAGTTCCCTCCATTTCCTTTTCCTGGTTAGTTGTATATATATATTTTCTGCATAATTTACTCAAACTTCTTTTTCTTATCCTTATTGTTTTATCCTAATTGCATGTAATCAAAATTTGCTATTTCAATTCAAATTTCCTTCCATAGATTTTATCTCAATTTAACTACTTGTAAAAGTTTAGTCAAAGCTTGCTAGTGTTTCTACTTGTTTACAATATTTTTCTACATATACAATAAATGCTTCCCATTCTTTTTAAATTTCTCAATGTCATTGTCTCTGAGCTTTTCCATACGTTTTGCCATTTCTCCATAGTCCGTCATTTTCAGTTGCCCTTCTTCGATTGTTGGTATCTTGTCTTCCTTCCACCTTTGAGCTAGTAGGGTCTGGTCTGCTGTTGTTGCATACATAAACAGCTTCTTCTTTTCCTTCGGGATTTGGCTTCCTGCAATAATAATAATAATAATAATAATAATAATAATAATAATAATTTATTATTTATACCCCGCCCATCTGGCCGGGTTTCCCCAGCCACTCTGGGCGGCTTCCAACAGAAACATTAAAATACACAGATCCAAGAACAGATCCTCACAAACACACCAGCGGAACCTCGGCCAGGAACTTTCTATCTTCTACCCAAAATACACAAACCAGGAAACCCAGGACGCCCCATCATCTCAGGTATTGGCACCATTACAGTGGGTGTTTCCGGCTATATGGACTCTGTTCTGAAACCATATGCTATCAGTGCTCCCAGCTACGTACGTGACACCACAGATTTTCTGAGGAAAATACAATATTTGAACAATCTTCCTAACAATACTATACTAGCCACTATGGATGTGGAATCTCTATATACCAACATCCCACACAATGATGGTTTACAAGCCATAAGGAACACCATTTCAGATAAAACCACAGCGGACTTTGCTACCAAACTCTGCCACTTTGTCCTTACCCACAACCACTTCAAATTTGGTGATGACCTGTTCCTCCAGATCAGCGGCACAGCCATGGGCACCCGCATGGCCCCACAGTATGCCAACATCTTCATGGCAGATTTAGAACAACGTTTCCTTAACTCCTACCCACTCAAACCTCTCCTGTACCTGCGATACATTGACGATATTTTTATTATCTGGACACATGGACAACAGACCCTGGAAACCTTCCACCAGACATTCAATGACTTTCACCCCACCATCAACCTAACAATGAACCAATCTATGCAAGAAATACATTTTTTGGACACTACTATAAAAATACAGGATGGACGTATAGACACCACCTTATACAGAAAACCAACTGACCGACAAACATATCTACATGCTTCTAGCTACCATCCCAAACATACCAAACAATCCATCGTATACAGCCAGGCCTTACGTTACAACCGCATCTGTTCCAACTCTACAGACAGAGAATCTCACCTAAGAGATCTACAGCAAACCTTTTTAGAACTAAAATATCCACCTGATGAAGTTAAACAACAGATCAACAGAGCCAGACAGATACCTAGAGAGAACCTGCTGCAAGACAGACCCAAAAAAGAAAATAACAGAACACCACTAGTCATCACATACAGCTCCCAAGCTAAAACAGTACAACGCATCATCAGAGATCTACAGCCTCTCCTGGACAATGACCGCTCCCTTTCTCAAGCTCTGGGAGGAAGACCTTTCATTGCCTACAGACAGCCACCCAATCTTAAACAACTCCTCACCCACAATAATACAACCACCAGACTTAACATGGACACTGGTACCAGAGCCTGCAATAAACCCAGATGCCAACTTTGCTGCCACATACACCCGGACAACACCATCACTGGCCCCAACAACATCCAACATACCATCTCAGGACTATTTAATTGCTCATCCTCTAACATTGTGTATGCCATCAAATGCCAACAGTGCCCTTCAGCTCTCTATATTGGACAAACAGGCCAAACCCTACGCCAAAGGATAAATGGACATAAATCTGACATCAGGAACCAGAAGACAGAAAAACCAGTAGGAGAACACTTCAATCTCCCAGGACATTCTATACAAGATCTCAAAGTAGCTGTCTTACTACAAAAGAATTTCAGAAATAGACTGGAAAGAGAAGTTGCTGAATTGCAACTTATCACCAAGCTCAAAACCATGGAGGGACCTGGTTTGAACAGAGATATCGGGTTCTTATCTCATTATACATGATAAGCGATCTTCAGCCATCTCAACCCTTGCTTTTTCATGCAAAACCATTTGCAGTCGTTTGCGGTCATCAACAGCTATCAGTCAGTCAATCACCCATTTCCACCACCCTTCTGAGTGATCCCCCCTCCCCATCCCCACCCCTCCCCACCCCTTCTCTACATAAGTGCCTGGAAACTTCCATTTCACTGTATCTGAAGAAGTGTGCATGCACACGAAAGCTCATACCAAAATAAAAACTTAGTTGGTCTTTAAGGTGCTACTGAAGGAATTTTTTTATTTTATTAAAATACACTAATTTGTTAAACATTAAAAGCCTCCCTAAACTATTCCTAGTAGAAACGCTTCAGGGTTTTTTTAAATGAAGCTCATTTTAAACATTTTCTTCAGTTCATTATATATCATTTCCCAGTCATTTTAAACCATTTTACACTCCCACCACATATGATAAAGAGTACCCTCTTTTTCATTATATTTCCAACACTTATTAGAACGTCTTCTATACATTTTTGCCAGTTTTACTGGTGTTGTGTACCAACGGTACATCATTTTCATGTAGTTCTCTTTCAGTGTTGTACATGCAGTAAATTTCAAATCCACCTTCCAAAGTTTTTCCCAGTCAGTCATCTGAATATTATGTCCCGGATCTCTCGCCACACATTTGACTTCTTCATCTTTTGTTTCCCATTCTAGCAAAAAACTATACATTTTCTTCAATAGTTTGGCATTGTCATCTACAATTTCTCTTTGAAATCTAGTTACAGGTAGGTAGCCGTGTTGGTCTGAGTCAAAGCAAAATAAAAAATTCCTTCAGTAGCACCTTAAAGACCAACTAAGTTTATATTTTGGTATGAGCTTTCGTGTGCATGCACACTTCTTCAGATCTAGATATTGTATAGCTAAATCCCATTCTTCTATCTTCTTTAAAGATCTCATTTACTTGAAAATATTGTAATCACTCACTTTAAAACAGGCCAAACAGTAAGGGCAGGAACACGATTTTAGGTTTCAGTAGGAGATGTGGCAAAGATGTTTCAGGGAGGAAATGAATTGTAGGGGCAGAAGGTTTGCTCCTAGACATATGCGTGATTATTAATTTGGAAAAGAAACAGTCCTTTTTTGTTATGTTAAAATTACCCCACCACCACCACCATTACATCCACTAATAGGATGCCCAAGGCTAATAAACAACCAAATATAAGAACAGGACAATTAAAAATAAATGTAAACAGTTTCCAGACAAACCAAATATTCAATAATTGCCTATGCTCTGTGCATGCCAGAATGAGCCCATTTTTACTTGGTATTTGAATGCCAGCTGTTTCCCCACTTCTGGAGAGGTTCAGTACATACAAACCTGACAGCAAATAAGCTCTACAGATGCTTAGCAGAGAGCCCCAATGGAGCTGTAGCTCAGATGGAGAGCTGGACGTGCCGCCCCTTCCTGGCTTTCAGGCCCTGATTCAGTGAAGGCAGGTGCCTACAAGAGTTTTTCCCTCCTTCCGAGTAGGGATAGATGAATCAGTGAATTTCCAGTCCATGTCCATTTTGCAAGTCTATTCATAAACCTGTTCCATCTCATCTCTACATCAATCTGCTTTAAAGAATGAAATCCATTTAAAGCTGAGTCCATTTTAAGAGCATTGTTGTGGTTAATAATAATAATAATAATAATAATTTATTATTTATACCCCGCCCATCTGGCCGGGTTCCCCCAGCCACTCTGGGCGGCTTCCAAAAAAACAGAAATTCTAAAATACAGAAATCCATCAAACATTAAAATACAGCAATCCATCAAACATTAAAAGCTTCCCTAAACAGGGCTGCCTTGAGATGCCTTCTAAAGGTCTGGTAATTGTTGTTCTCTTTGACCTCTAGTGGGAGGGCATTCCACAGGGTGGGTGCCACTACCGAGAAGGCCCTCTGCCTGGTTCCCTGTAACTTGGCTTCTCGTAGTGAGGGAACCGCCAGAAGGCCCTCGGAGCTGGACCTCAGTGTCCGGGCAGAATGATGGAGGGTGGAGACGCTCCTTCAGGTATACCGGACCGAGGCCGTTTAGGGCTTTAAAGGTCAACACCAACACTTTGAATTGTGCTCGGAAACGTACTGGGAGCCAATGTAGGTCTTTCAGGACCGGTGTTATGTGGTCTCGGCGGCCGCTCCCAGTCACCAGTCTAGCTGCCGCATTCTGCATTAGTTGTAGTTTCCGGGTCACCTTCAAAGGTAGCCCCACGTAGAGCGCATTGCAGTAGTCCAAGCGAGAGATAACTAGAGCATGCACCACTCTGGAGAGACAGTCAGCGGGCAGGTAGGGACTCAGCCTGCGTACCAGATGGAGCTGATAAACAGCTGCCCTGGACACGGAGTTGACCTGTGCCTCCATGGACAGCTGTGAGTCTAAAATGACTCCCAGGCTGCGCACCTGGTCTTTCAGGGGCACAGTTACCCCATTCAGGACCAGGGAGTCCTCCACACCCGCCCGCCTCCTGTCCCCCACAAACAGTACTTCTGTCTTGTCAGGATTCAATCTCAATCTGTTAGCCGCCATCCATCCTCCAACCGCCTCCAAGCACTCACACAGGACCTTCACCGCCTTCACTGGTTCTGATTTAAAAGAGAGGTAGAGCTGGGTATCATCAGCATACTGATGGACACCCAGCCCAAACCCCCTGATGATCTCTCCCAGCGGCTGCATATAGATGTTAAAAAGCATGGGGGAGAGGACAGAACCCTGAGGCACCCCACAAGTGAGAGCTCAGGGGTCTGAACACTCATCCCCCACTCATGATAGCTAATAATGCAAGTATTCGTGCTGAATAAGTGGTCTGAAGCACATTGCAGGAGTCGCTTCAGTCAAAATTCAGAGAAGTGTGACTTTCAAAGGACAGGTGTTTTTTGGTTGTCATATTATTTCAAAAAGTGCAAATTTGATACAGCTGGCTTTAAAAGGTGAAGGGGCCCCTGACCATCAGGTCCAGTCGTGTGACTCTGGGGTTGCGGCGCTCATCTCGCTCTATAGGCCGAGGGAGCTGGTGTTTGTCCGCAGACAGCTCCCCGTGGCCAGCATGACAAAGCTGCTTCTGGCGAACCAGAGCAGTGCACGGAAATGCCGGAGCGGTCCCTATTTATCTACTTGCACTTTGATGTGCTTTCGAACTGCTAGGTGGGCAGGAGCTGGGACCGAGCAATGGGAGCTCACCCTGTTGCAGGGATTCAAACCGCTGACCTTCTGATCAGCAAGCCCAAGACTCTGTGGTTTAACCCACAGCGCCACCTGGGTCCCAGCTGGCTTTACATGTGAACTGAATCAAATTTCTCCCCCATCATACTATATACTGCACAACGGAATGAAATGGCAGTCAAGGCAACAAATGCAAACAATGTTTATTAAGAAGCTAAATTTGAAATTTCCCAACACATTTCAGACATTTGGTGTTTTTCCCCAAAGGAAATTCCTCAATGTACAAATTGAATTCAGCCAAAAAGTTTGTTCCAGAGGAAGTGGACAATGGGATTCCTAGATGTGGAGAGAGCTGGTTCACTGCACTCAAGAAACCTGAATGGAAATTTCCAGATAAACAACATCACTTATTGAGTAGACGTGTAATTGGGTATTTACTCCAGGAACAACAGGGGAGGAGAGAGAGGAGAGAGAGACAGAGACAGAGAGATTAAGAACACTGATATTTGAGCCCACTGAGAAATTTGGCAGCTAGGTTCTTTAGCAATCTGTACTGCATGCTGTGCTTTTGCCACCTCTTCATTCTACAAGACTAACAGACTGCTTCTAATCTTGTTTATTCCAACTGTGCAGTCCAATCCTATGCACATTTGCTCAAGAGTAAGTCATCTGAATGCAATAGGGCTTATGCTTGAGCAAGCAATTGGCGAGTGCCTTAGTAATCTTATACCTGCTTATTAGAAGCCTTGTTGTGCTCCATGGAGCTCACTCCCAACCAGGGGCTCATCTACTATGAAACTAATGAAGCTTAAACTTCAAGGCCCCTAATCCCAGAGGGGCCCCAAAAGCAACTTTAGTCCAGCTAGGTTCTTTATCAATCTGTCCTGCATGCTGTGCTTTTGACACCTCTTCATTCTACAAGACTAACAGCCTGCTTCTAAACTTGTTTATTCCAGCTGTAGTTTATCCCAACTTTAGTTCACATTGCTTAAAACAATTGGGTCTAGTCTAATTTGAGTCACATTGATTTGAGTCAAATTGATCGTTTTGTTGTTGTACAAGGTGAGTCCTTTAAAAGAGGCCCCATGGATACAGAGTACACATGTTCCATGGGGCCTCTTTTAAAAGACTCACCCTGTATATCTTTCAAGAACCTCAAAGTTTGAAAGTCAGTAGCACAGATGTTGTAAAGGTGTGGTGATCGGTAGTGGAACACCCCAACTGAAAAAGATAACAGTGGTTACCCAGACCTTGTTGCTGATTTTGGAAGGGGGGCCCCATGACAGTTCAAGCTTCAGGGCCCCAAAATGCAGGTCCGCCACTGCTCCCAACGGGCATAGGATTGCACCCTTGGAGACAGAAACATGCAATTTCCTTTGAACGCATTGGGCACAGCTGGGATAGGGAACCGTTTTCAGCCATAGCTTCTGAGCAGCCCTGTGATGACTGGGTCCAGAGGCCAAAGTGGGTGGAGCCATGAATTTAACATTTATCTTTCTACAGTTCCTACACAGCCCTCTGTATCCTCCATTCAGGCAACCAAGAGATATGATCAGATTTCAATGGCACATTACGGCCATGCAAAAATATAGAGGATGTGAGGCAAGGCTGGTGAAGTTGTGTGACCTCAGGAGAGTCCTAGTGGTCAGATAGAGAGGACTGGAGGGCCTCATTTACACCCTGGGCTGTTGATTCCCCACCCCTAAAGTCTAGGATTGCAGCCTCAATGATCCAACAGTTGAAAATGAGATTTTGTTTATTTGTTTGTTTCTCACCCTTCTGGAGTTACACTTTTTCAAACTACCTCTATGACCATGAGGGCAAGAAGGCCACTTTTGTTTTCTTACAGTGCAATGGTACACATATCTTCTCAGATGTATAAGATCCACTGGCTTCTGTGGGACTTACTCCCAGATAAATATGTGCATTGTTCCAACTTTATATGGAAATTTAAGATTCCCAGGATTGCATTATGCGTTCCTGGACCACAATGACATAAAGTTTGTCTAAAATAGGAGCTCATGCAGGTTTCTGTTGCTATTGAGCAGCATGCCTAATTTCTTCCACGTCATGACTCTTTTTTAACAATTCCAGGTAATGATAATTTCCCTACTTATGTGCTTAAACAGAAATCCTTGGATTGTGCAACTGATCTTCTCAGGAATTGCATGCCTGATACAACAGGTCTTATTTGAGGTTTTTCTCGAAGGATTACATAGTAACATGGCAAAACATCAGCGGTCTTGAGGACGGTGAAGATGATTATTATTTGGTGAGTTGCCACAACTATATTTGGTACTGTACAGGGAGAAAGCACATGTCCCCAGAACCATCATAGACACATGACCTTGAACCAGATTTTGTTTCTCCAGACTCTGAGAGCAGAGTCAGCCTTTGGCAGTTGCACAATCAGGCATGCATGGTATATAATGTGCTTCAGAAAACAGCCTAAAAGTATTACAAGGCAGTGATTTTTTTTAATTGTTAAATATATTATTTGTTAAACAATATATTACAATATTGATTGGGCCTTCTGCACTTTGAACATCTTTATGTTCAGAATAGGGCTGATGTTATGAGGAGTGAATTGAAGGCACTCTCCCGGGAACTCCATCTTGGAGTGGTTCCCAAACATTTGATTCTGAGTCTGCTGGAGGACTGCCACAGGCCGTTATTGTAAAACAAACTTCTCTTGCTAAGCAAAATCTAGGCAAAATGGACCTGTGACCTTCTGAGAGGTCCATGAGACCTGAGCTGATGTAAAACTAGAAACTGGATTCAGAGAAAGTTTCACATCCAGAATTTGCACAGTGGGAGTGATTAGCAGTTCATTGCTTTCAGTTGCCATGTCAATGAACAATAACCTATTTATGAATTCATTTTTTTTCCAACATTTATATCTTACTTTGTAATCTCTTTGGGGCCTTCAAGACAGCTCATGAAACAAAATTAAAATGAATCACGATATCTTAAACAAAACACCCTAATATACCATGCATCATTGCTTAGAGAGAAACAGCTACAATCAAATGCAGCCGCCACACACACCTCAAATAACTTTTTAGTTATAAAAAGAAGAAGTAGTGATCAGTTGCCTAAAGCTAGAGAGGAATCCACCTTTTGAAGAAAAGAATTCTCAGTGGGAACACTCAGCCCTGTAGCCAGGGTGAGACAAATGGCTGCACTACCCCTCTTACAACTGTGTCATGCACCCATTTTTTTGGGGGGGGTTGTCTTTTTAATTTGTGACATGATGGACAATGACAGCCTCCATTTAAAGTAGAACAGAAGCAATTAATAGGAGTCTCTGAAAAATTCAGTGAATACGTCAGGGCAAATGCACTGCAAAAAACACCTCATTTTCTATCAGCTTAGTACATACGTAACTGTCAACCGTCACTAGTCTTCACAAAGTTTGTTAAGCTTCACCATATATATGTTCAGTTTTCTATAATTATTTGTGAACATACTCTTCCCCCTATGAGTGTGTATGTACAATGATAGCATTCTCAAAACATAATTTGTCAAGTAAAACACATGCTGCAGTTATAGTATACCATTTTACACTGAAACAGCGATCATATGAATATTTTATTGGGGGCCCACTTTTCACCATAGACGTTAGTTACTGAAGCTACAAGTTGAACTCTGGCTACCAAATCAGGATAGGTTACACTTTTACTACTCCTTTTTATAGTCCTGCATGGTGATAGGGTAGGAGGGATGCTATGGATCTTGTTGCCAATCCAAAAACTCAAACTCTTTTCCTAATTCTATACCAACTTTCTTAGGATCAATTTTAAAAAATATTATTTTTACTCCTTCAATTATAGACAATGTCTGCTTACACAAACATTGTATTGTGTCAATGCAAAACCCAGGGTCTTCCAGCTGTTTTTATTTTTCAAAGTCATTTTTGACATCACAAAAGCTGCTGTAGCTATGATTCACAAACCTTTGGCTCAAAAGTATATTGCTTACATGAGAAGAAGACTTCCAAGAGTGAACAAAGCAGCAAACAGTAAAAATGGAATAACCCCTCAAGACTGTTTCCCACATATCCTAATGCCATCTATTCTGTAAACCGCCCTGAGAAATCATCATCATCATCAACAACAACAACATTCGTCAACAGGTTTACCACTCCTATCAGCCAATCACCCATTCCCACCACCCTTCTGAGTAATAGTCCTCCCCACCCTCTGACTATACATAAGGGTCTGGTGACTTCTGTTTCAGTGTATCTGAAGAAGTGTGCATGCACACAAAAGCTCATACCTATGACAAACTTAGTTGGTCTCTAAGGTGCTATCAGAAGGAATTTGTTTCTTTGTTTGTTTTGATCATCATTATCATCATCTTTACTCAGACACAGATCTTTGAACACAAAATAGTGCTGACTTACATTAGCTGAATAGTACACACACACACTCAGAACACCAATTTTTTCAGCAAAATACGTGGAAATAGCTGCTTGAGGACAGAGTGGTTTAAAAACATGGGAGCTATTCCCAGAAGATACAAGCAATGCGAATTTTGTACTTAGAAATCTTGCTTTGGTAGAAAGTGGTTTGCAGCGGTTAGAAGGCAGAGTATGTTCCATGCTCATGGCCATTGCCGTCCATGTGCTATTAACCTCAAGTATGGATCGCTGCGATGCACTTGATGTGGGGCTGGCCTTGATCACTGCACCACCTCATCAGGAGGTCTGTTCTGTACAATTTAAGAATAGGGCTTTAAGCATGGCAGCATCTACCCTTAGGAACTCTTGTTACATATCAGACTGGTGCCACGTCTACTATCTTTTTGGCACCTATTGAAGATCTTTATTTTCCAACAAGGCTTCAAGGTGAAGATTGTTATTTCAGTTGGTATCTATATTGAAGTTGAAATAGATTTTGTATATGATGTAGTAGCAGCAGCATTTTTTATGTTTGGTCATAAATCATAACAAAATCATTCAGAGCTGAGCCATGAATTTGGATCTTAATTTCCAGGCTGCCAACACAAATAGAGAAACACAATTTTCCCTAATTGTCTCCTATTTTTTCTAACAACAAAAAGCATGCAAATAAACTTGGTTTGACACTCGGTGGGCCTTTAGAGAATGCTATATATACAGTTTGGGACCAGGGACTAAAATATAATCTCACCCCAGATATACCCAATTGTTTGTTTGTTTTTAATATATTTATTGATTTTACAAAATGAAACATACAACACACAAAAAAACACATAAGGTATACATTAACACATACAAACACTACATTAAACAAAAATCAAAAACATTCTTCTATCAAAAAATTATATCTTTGTCGACTTCCTCCAATCCCTCCCCTATCTTGATTCCATTCTTCTTAATAATTATCTAAACAAATTATATCACTTATTAACTTATAACTGATTAAATTATAATCACTTATAATTATCTCAAAATACAATTCTATTCTTATTAAATCTTAAAACTCAATACAATAACAACACTTAACTAAATCTTAATATATAATAATAACTCAACTAATACTCTTCCACAACCTCTTTATACTTCCAAATCTTTTAATAAAAACTACTAATCTTACAATTCTTTTCTAAATAAACTTTAAATTTCTTCCAAACTTCTTCCACTGATTCTTCCCCCTGGTCCCGGAGTCTCCCAGTCAGCTCGGACAGTTCCATAAATTCTATTAGCTTCATCTGCCAATCGTCCACCATAGATACATCTTCAGTTTTCCAATTATTTGCTAATACTATTCTTGCTGCTGTTGTGGCATACAGAAAAAACGTAGTATCTTTCTTAGGTAATTCCTCTCTAATTATCCCAAGTAAAAAAGGTTCTGGTTTCTTAACAAATGTGTTTTTCAACACTTTCTTCAATTCATTATAAATCTTATCCCAGAAGCTCTTTACTTGGGGGCAAGTCCACCACATATGGTAAAAGGTTCCTTCCACCTTCTTACATTTCCAACATTTATTATCTTGTTTATGATCAGATATACCCAATTGATCCCTGCTCTCTGCAGGAGAGGTCATCCTTCAGATCTCATCTCATCACAAGGAAGTCTATTCTGTACAATGTAGAAATTGGCCTTTTGGTGTGCCTACACAAGGAAATCAATCTGTAATTGACTGTGAACACTCAGTTGAAACTGAAATAACCCACTACCTATGGAACTCCCTTTCATTACATATCTAGCAGGTGTCATCTTTATTTCCTTTTTGGTTCTTGTTGCATACTTTTTCTTTTTAAACACACCTTTGTGTGGAGAGCTTTATCCCAGTCTTTTATCTGTATTAGTGTAGACATTGTATTTAAATATGTTTTGTTGTTAATGATTTTTATGGTTAAATCACTTTGTCATGTTTCATGGGGAGTGATTTATAAATGAAATGAAACAAACAAAGGAGATATATCCCTGCCCCAAGCAGCTTACAAACAGGACCTTAGGGTGCCATTTTGTGGGGGGAAAGCCACATAATTAGCATCACTAGGCCGGTAGTTCTAGGTCTTTAAAATTTACAGGAGTTCCATGGAATAAAATTCATAGAAAACTTTTTGGAATGTTTAAAGGAGATCTTAGTTAGCTTGGAACTTAAGTAGCTTCTTCTTCATTTATCATTAACCGCAAAGAGCCCAAGCAAATACAACTACAATCCAGAAACAAAAGAGCATAAAAAGACAAAACAATCTGGTGAAGCCGGAGGGCAACATGGTTTAAGATACCGGTGACATCTCAAGCATATGATGAGACATCTCAAAGAGCAGTGTATTTCAACAACAAAGTGCTTGCTGTTTATTGTACATTTGACCTGCCTGGCCAGAAGTAATTCATATTGACAGACTTAAATCTTTTGTTTTGATAATTCACTTGCCTAAAATGACAGAAGAAGCAAAAAAGGTTCCTCGCCTCCTTTCTTTGGCCAAGGGCCCACATCAGCTAATAAAAATATTGCTAATTGCTGAGGCAGTGCTTACAAGTCAAAGCTTTTAGAATATATATTTTGATAGTGGATGATATTTCAGATCATTTGCTGAGGACTAGGAGGAGAAGGCAATTTGGCATGTTGTACAGGAAGAAATGCCTGCTTGACAAAGCATCGTATTAATGAGGTAAACGACTACTTCAGCACAGTGGGAGAGATCAGGATGTAAATATCAGGGCGTAACCCTGCAGAGGAAAATCCTCTAAAGACTTGTTGAAAGATGTGGTATCAAATGAATTGCTTGCTTCTTAGAAACTGCTTTGATATTTATTGGTTCAAATTGCTCCAGTGACTCACCCCTTGCATAAGCTTTCATGGCCCATTTTAATCTTGACATTTCGGGAAGCCAGTCTGATGCAGGATAATGACTAGGTTTTCAAAGGATCAAAATGAAAAAGGAGAAGCTGGGCTGTAATAATTATAGTCTGGCAACATATAGTTTCACATAATCTGAGTTGAGTAAAGTGATAATATAATAATGAGCAGAGCTATAATACCAAGAAAGATTACAGAAAATGGAGCTCTCACTTTGGCTAAATTGGGCAAAATTGTATTTTGATATGTGTGTCTGTCTATGTTGAAAGCAAAGTAAATATTGCTTGCCTTGTTTGTGTGTATGTTTTGAAAGCTAGGTCATCATCTTATTATACTAAGAAGTTGGTCCATACAAGGAAGTTCTACAGGTTTGTGTGATCTGAAGTCTCCTTGCTTAGGATGGCAGCCAAGGAAGGCTAACCACCTGACACTCCTTTTCTATGTATGAAGATGCAGAGAGAGAATTGTGCCACCATAGCTACAGCCTGAAGTGGGATAAACCCATTGTGTTGTATTGTCTGCCAGGAGCAGTCCTGTATCTGGTACCTCCATTGTACACATCTCAAGGTCCACATTTTCACCTAGACCAACCTCAGTCCAAAGTGCTCTGGAGGCAGCCAATTTAGCTCAGGGTCCAAGGCCAAGACTACTTCAGAAAAAGACAGTTCTCGTTCTACCCATCCATATTCAGCATTGGGATTTGTTTTGTTTTAAAGCTATAACTTTTTCATCTTGACAAAAATAGGTGAAATTTGCAGGCATAGTAGTCCCTCTGAAGTGTATATAACTGGCCAAAAAATAAGGCAAATAGGCTAAGGTGTTTTTGTTTGTTTGTTTTTTGGTCCCATGCACCTTTAAAGGTTTATTTACTTAATATTTTATATTAAAAACAAAATAAAACAGGAAATGTCTATAACTTGGAGGAAGTTGAGAAGGAGCAGTCTTCACTTTAACTTTGGGAAATGTAGGATTGCCTTCGAATAAACAAATATCCTCCTGGTTATTATGGAAGGAGGAATAAGAAAACCCCAACACTTCCCAGAGTTCATGTCTTCAGAAGCAACTTGGAATACAGGAGTATGTATATTAGAACCAGGTTTCAGCTTTAGCCTTAACTGCTGCTTCCCCTTGCCCCCCTCAGAATTGGTTAAGAATGAGTGAAAAAAAGCGTGACGGAAAATGGCAAAATTGTGAGTTGGTGTTGAGCACTGTAGGCCAAGGTGAAACTCAGAGGGGAGAGGTTTGGCTCAGCTTCTAATGTCTAGTGGATTACATCCTTACTGAAAAAGCAAACGACGAGTCTATGGCAGCATTTCTTCCTCGTTTAGATCCAACACTTCACCAGATTGAGCCAGGAAGCTTAGTTTATTTCTGACACAGTTCAAAACCTTCCTGAGGCAAGATCTTCTCCCTCAGTCAGTCAAAGATGTCTGGCCAAACCATTAGTGGCCCCACTTATCAAGACTGAGACAGACAGTTTGGCTCCCACAGATGTCAGAATCTGGATTTTATATATATATTCAAGCATGGAGACCATTTACTCTACTGCTTTTGGGACCTATTTCAAACCTGGGTTGCCCCCCTTCCCCCAGAATAAACTGAGTATGTGCATGGCAACCTGATGAATTGGTGAACTGGCCCTTATGCCAACAAATCCCCAATGTACACATCATGATTTGCCTGAGAAAATTGACATAGGTTCATTTAGCTAGTGCTAGTGACACATGCTAGTGGTGGCTGATCTACACTGCCAGTTTATCATGATAGACCCAAATCTGAGCATCTATCATTAGGCAGTGATCTTCAAACCCTCACCATCGAAAAGTCTCCCATATCGAAGAACGTTCTGTGAAGTAAACGGCATAGCTTTCATAGTTCAAAAATGTAGCCCAGGAAGCCAAAAATTACCGTAAGGCTATCTCAGATAGCGATCTATCTAGAGAAACAGCAAATATCTCTTTGCATAAAACCACAAGTGTGGATGTGGCCAAAATTAAACCGAGGGTGCTGGCTTTAAGTACTCACTGGAGACACCAGTAATAATGTTTTATTGGGTGCACCCTCCACATCATAATGGACTTTGATGAAATAATGAAGTACTTGTGGTGCCTGTGAAGCTAAGCAGGCAGCGTTGCCAGCGACAGACCTCCCATGAATAAAATCGCCTTGGTAGCAACACTCTGCTTAGAGAGTCAGCAAACCAGAAATGCTGGCAACCAACCCACTTCCTATGTGACTTACCCCCGCCCCTCACACTTCTATTTCTTGAGCCTTGAAAACAACCATCATTTGTCTTTTTCAGTCTGTGGTTAATAGATATGTCTAGAGGATTTCATTTTTTTAAAAAAGAAAAATTGACTGAGTTTGCTGAGCACAGCAACCAAAATGAGTGACAAATCTGTATCTGGCACTGGTACCAAGTAAAGGCTCAGTCTAACCAAATGAACTTAGAAATCCCATTGATGTAAGTGGGAGACACAGAGTTAAGCTCCTGCTTTAACCCTGCCACTGCAACTAGCAGGTCTAGAAAGTTCAATTTTGGTGGATAACAGGGGGAAATATTTCACACAGAATTATGAATTAAGAAGTTTGAACAGACCAGTGGTTGTTAACATAAATGAAAATTAAGTGAAGGATCAACATCGGAATGGTTTGTTGACTAATTAAGAAATGCAATTTGGTATTACTGTAGATTATGAGTGCACCGCGAAATTCAGAACATGGGAAGCCACCCAAACATATATAATATGGAATTTATATTTGGCTTTTTATTGTAAAGTAGTACCTCAGTTTACAAACACAATTGGTTCCGGAAGTCTGTACTTAACCTGAAGCGTACTTAACCTGAAGCGAACTTTCCCACTGAAAGTAATGGAAAGTGGATTAATCTGTTCCAGACGGGTCTGCGGAGTACACAACCTGAAGCGTACTTAACCCGAGGTATGAGTGTAATTGGTTCCGGAAGTCCGTACTTAACCTGAAGCGTACTTAACCTGAAGCGAACTTTCTTATTGAAAGTAATGGAAAGTGTATTAATCCGTTCCAGACAGTTCCACGGAGTACTTAAACTGAAAATACTCAAACTGAGGCGTACTTAAACCAAGGTATGACTGTATTGTAATTTGGAATGTTTTAATGTGGTTCTTATTGGATCATTAAAATGGAAAACTTAATAAATATTATAATAAAAAAGAAAGTTCATTTTTGGTAGGACAGCTTTTTCCTATGCATGTGTCTGAGGAAACAAAGGAGCGTAAGCACTCAACCAAAAATACTCTCACTTAAGTTTCCATTTCACCATCCAATTTGGGGGGCATTTTACACATTACATTTTTAGGTAATCCCTGCTGAGTTTATATATGGTTGCAAACCTAAGTTTGCTTCTGTGTAATGTGTGAAAAGGGCTAGACTGTGAGAGTACAAAAAGAGGAAGTCATTATAGTTGGTATATTCACTCTGTTCTTTACATACATTTTTGTTCACACTTTAGAACATGGTATAAACATCTGCTAATTGAACTAATTAGATTCCTTTCTCTCCCAGTTGTCCCAAGAGCTAATTGGTGCAGTTTATGTCATTTGTACTGACATCAAATAAATAAAACACACTATGGCGATTAAAAGAGCTCTGCTTCCAACAAATAAGGGATGAAATAAAAATTATGAGTAAGCCTGATTCACAAATCTGACAACACCCTTTAGATTTTGGAGTGGCAGAGGTCCAAATGCTAATCCTGATGAATTAATAAATGCTTGTGGATTGTGAGATGAATCCTGAATGAGATGCACTTTCTAGTAACAGATCTAATTAAGATGAAATCCATAATTGTGGCAACTGCCATGAAGTCAAATTGTTACAAGACATCTTTTCTGTTTAGCAGCCAAATTCTTAAAAGAACTGCATGGCATCTTGTTAAATAAAATCCAAGCCTTGCTGTGGAACTATGGCCAGTGAAGACCATAGTTCCATAGCATTTCTCAGGCAAACAGCTTTGTGTGTTCAGAGCCAGAGACCTCCCCCCTAAATAAAAACACATTTGACTCAAATTTTAGTTTGGTTTTTGGCAGAATTTATTGATTACAGAAAGTGAGTGGTTGCATAGGCTCTGGTTCGACGAGCTCCCTGCACTCTTGCAGGTAGTGCTGACCCAGAGCTCTATCGTAGGTCAGCCAAGGGTGAACACCTGAGGTAGGTAGAAAGCCCAGGGACAGCCTCTGTTCACTCCTCAGATGCTCCCCTGGACTCAGGCACGGGCACAACCCCCTTGGGGGTTGACCAAGCCAAGTTGAGTCCCTGGATTCCTTTAAAGAGATGACGAGACCGTTCTCCCATCCCTATCACCTGAACCAGTGCCTATCCGCAACCTTACAACATGTGGCAATTTGCTATGCAGCAGGCGAAACCCAAATGGCAAGAACCAATCAGCCAAGTGGGGGAAATTCCTGCCATGCCCCTGTCCCAATGACAGACGACACACGACGGCATAGCAAGGTCAATTGCAAAATGCCCTAAATATAGGGAGAGGTGGGCGGGTGTTCCGATGCAAAAGAGGAAGCTCTGAGTCACATGCATAGGTATATATAGGTCACTTGATCCATTTAGACAGTACCCCATTGGCCAGATTAAACCCAGCAATGAGGGACCTACCAATCAGGTGTTGTTGCTGTCCAATATACCCACCGACAGCACGAGGGTCGGTCTCCAGGTCTCACCGCAACATGTGCCCTCTTTTAGGGAGGACACACTTTATGAACAGGTGTCCGCAAGTAGTTTCCCCTAGACATCCATGCTTCTTATTTGTGTTGCCTGACTGATCACATTAAATCAAATCTGCTTCAGGAGATTTTTTTATTTTTTTATTGGGGGGGGGGTGTTATGCACCTCTTGCAAATACATTCTTATACATACTGTTATTGAGCTGAGAAGCAAAGAGGTAAGTAGTAAGCTCTCTAGCTGTTCCTTACCAAGCTTGTTAACAAGGAACAGCTCTCTAATGTTTCTTTTACCTGGAAAAGGTTAAGACACACTCTGCCATCTTAATCTACCTACACAGAAGAACAAAAGCAGACAAATAAGAGGCCCAATTATCTCTCCTGGAGATCTGAGCCTACTCCATACTGTAGTTCTTGTGCCTGCTTAATTAGCCAATACCATTGCACCTAGTGAAGAGTGAGAAGCCAAGCACAGATAAGAATATTGCCTCACGCTTTTTGCTATGTTGTTACATCACCCATGCAGCTATTATCATCAATTAACAGAATGTTTAAGCTGCAATGGATGTTTAAGCTGCAAGGTTAGACAAGGAATGAAACTGGGTGGAGTTAAGAGAGATTGATGCCAGGTCTCTAAAAAACAGAGCAGAAGAATCACTTCCTGAAACATGAAAAAAAGAGAGAGAAAATGGGAGTGATCCATGTCCTCTTGAACTTTGTGTAAATTTCTCATATATTAAAATCTTTATAAATTGTACAATACATCCATAGGCAACAGTCACTCTATACTTGACTGTTGTTGTTTTTTACATCTGGGCTCAGTTTGAAAACATTTGTGGATCCTAATATACTATTGTACTGCACCTTGTGTATAGTTAACTTTTTCTTTTCTTTCTTTTGCCACAGTGACATTTAAAATAGAATCAATCCTGTCTGAGTGCCCAAGAAAAAGCATTGAGAGGTTGACTCTAAAATGTCCACAGACACAAGTTTTCCTCCACACTGTTATTTATCGAATTCTCTTATCGAATTTCTACCCACTTTTCTCTAGATGCATAGGCATCAAGTCCTATGGGCTGAGGTATCTTCACTCCACTCTAAATTGTTTAACAGGGAGCTCACACATACCCTGTATTGAAGGTGGAAAGGAGGCCAAGCGCTGAACGTAGCAGTGCCCGCACCACCCTGCTGCCCGTGCCACTGCCTCCACTTCCTCCTCTTCCCATCACTGCTGCAGGGCTCTTGGCAGAAGTGGCTGCGGTGATGACAGCTTGGGCACTTCCACAAGCAGCCAGCCCTCCTGCAGCCAGGCAGCCCTGCTACAGCACTGCCTTGCCACTGCCGTCTCTCCCGCCACTACCACTGACTGGCTGCTGTGGGTGACGAAGCAGTGGCTCCCACTCCAGTTGTGCCAGCCTCAGCCAGGCCACAACCTGGCTGGCAAGAATCTCACCTGGTCTGCCACCAGGCTTGATTGGCTGGGCTGGGCGCTTGGCCTCCTCCTGGTTTTACATGCACCTGTGGTGTGCAGTGTGTGATGTCACAGGTGTGACCTGGCACTGAGCCCCCTCAATGTTGGGCCCAAGGCTGTGCCTCTGTCTAGATGTCATTCTTCAACCTATCATTCTTTCTGCTGCCTGAACAGTAGCCTTCCTCATCCAGGGATAGGGAACCTCCCGCAAAACCTCTCTACCCACCCAGCTTTCGAGACTCTCCCTAGGCTGCATTTCCTCCTCAGCTACTCCCTCGCCAACCATACTTTGCTTCCTCCTTGAGTGTTTTTGCAGGGCTGGAATGTTTCCTTTAACTCTGATAATAACTCTTACTTACCTGGGTGGAGGATAGAGAGGGGTATGTATGAATAGAAACTATCCTACTGTGCAAAGGCTAAATTTACATTTGTTTCCCCCCCCCCCACTTTTGCCTTTGGCTCTACCCACCATTAGCATGTGCCCACTGGAAGATTGGCCAGACAGGAATGTGGCCCTCCATCAAAAAATAGATTCCCTACCCCTGCCCTAATCCCTCTCAGGTCTGAGGAACCTTGTGCATCCTTTTTTGTTTCCAGGGAGTGTGATATCAAACGCCACAACCATCCTAAGATAGTTCATTCCACTGCTCAGTTCCTAGGAATTTGCCTTTAACTTCTTGTTTCTTGTCCCTTTCTCTATATGGCATGGGAGAGTTATTCTCCACCTTCTATATGCCAACCTTCTAAGTCTTGAGCTGGGGCCTCCACTGGCCAGACTTTGCTACATCACTTCCTGTACCATGTGGGAATTCAACAAGCCAGCTAGACCAGGCTCCGTAGGACAAGGGCATCCCCTAGGCTGCAGTACCAGCCTGAGTTCTGTCCGCAGACACCAATAATTGAATGTGGTCAGTTGACCTTGCAGCCCAGTCAAGAGACACCAGGCCCTTTGAAGCCCTTCCTGCTGTGCTGATGTTCTGAGCCACTTGCCCCATCTAGAAACACAAAGTGGCACTTGCCTCATCTTGCACCTACCCTACTTCTCCTCATCCTGGGAATTCTCAGAAATCTCCAAATCAGTGGAGTTTTGAAAGTTTCGGTCCAACCTCTTGATTCAAAATAGTGTCCAGTTGTGTCCAAACATAGATGAAAACTTTCTCTTATGAACCATCATTCAAAATTTGGTTAAAAGATTTTGACTGATGGATGGCAGCTGACAGATTGAGGTTGAATCCTGACAAGACAGAAGTACTGTTTGTGGGGGACAGGAGGCGGGCAGGTGTGGAGGACTCCCTGGTCCTGAATGGGGTAACTGTGCCCCTGAAGGACCAGGTGCGCAGCCTGGGAGTCATTTTGGACTCACAGTTGTCCATGGAGGCTCAGGTCAATTCTGTGTCCATGGCAGCTGTCTATCAGCTCCATCTGGTACGCAAGCTGAGACCCTACCTCCACGTGGACTGTCTTGCCAGAGTGGTGCATACTCTAGTTATCTCTCGCTTGGACTACTGCAATGCAGTCTATGTGGGGCTACCTTTGAAGGTGACCCGGAAACTACAACTAATCCAGAAAGCGGCAGCTAGACTGGTGACTGGGAGCAGCCGCCGAGACCATATAACACTGGTCTTGAAAGACCTACATTGGCTCCCAGTACATTTCCGAGCACAATTCAAAGTGTTGGTGCTGACCTTTAAAGCCCTAAACGGCCTCGGTCCAATTTCAGCTGCCTGTAGTGCAGATAGTTGGGAAACAAACAGCGCTGTAGTAGAGCAGAGATAGGCAAGGACAGAGCACCACCACTTATTTCACAGCATCTTCTGATGTACTGTAAGCCAAATGCATAAGTTTTTCTCATAGAGAAAAACATCCAATAATCTAAGCAGTGGGAAAGGTAGGTTATATTATTTTGAGACAAAAAAGAAGAAAGTCACTGACTCACAGTTCTATTAGATTCTAGTTCTATTTAGAAAAAATACCTCACAAATTTATTTTAAGTAGGCTCCTCCCTTCATATGGATTTGAGAGACCCCAGTATAATATAACTTTAAAGGCGCTGACCTTTAAAGCCCTAAACGGCCTCCGTCCTGTATACCTGAAGGAGCGTCTCCACCCCCATCGTTCAGCCCGGACTCTGAGATCCAGCGCTGAGGGCCTTCTGGCAGTTCCCTCACTGCGAGAAGCAAAGCTACAGGGAACCAGGCAGAGGGCCTTCTTGGTAGTGGCACCCGCCCTGTGGAACGCCCTCCCATCAGATGTCAAAGAGAAAAACAACTACCAGACTTTTAGAAGACATCTGAAGGCAGCCCTGTTTAAGGAAGCTTTTAATATTTAATAAATTATTTTAATATTCTGTTGGAAGCCGCCCAGAGTGGCTGGGGAAACCCAGACAGATGGGTGGGGTATAAATAAATTATTATTATTATTATTATTATTATTATTATTATTATTATTATTATTATTCCCAAGAGCAAGTTTTCATCTACGTTTGGACACAATTGGACACAATTTTGATCAAGAGGGTAGACGGAAACTTTCAAAACTGCACTGAATCTAACCTGATTTCAAAACTCCACTGATTTGGAGATTTCTGAGAATTCCCAAGCAATGTCGTGTATGAAGCTGTCAGTAGTTATATAACCCCATTAATCTCCTTTTCACTGGAATAAACATACTCATCCTTTCAGCCTCTTGACATATGTCTTGCATTCTGAAACCATGATCATGTTGGCTCCTCTCTTGGGCTTCCTCCCCAATCAAGCCACAATTTTCTTATCCTGTGGTCCACTAAAACCAAATACAGTCTCCAGCAGAGTAGTGTACATAGCAATTTTCGCTAAATAAACATTTTGAGTGGAATGTTCAGAAGCTTAAAGAAAGGAAATCAGGCCTATTCCAAAGAGGTTGCATTGATCACCACTGAGAGCCTGGGACGTGTACTAAAAATGGCATGCCCAAATATAAACAACACCCTTGCCAAAAGATCAGCGTTGGGCAATAAAACGATTCCAGAAGCCCATAGCCATCACAAAAGCTGTCAAATTTGCACCCTGTCCCACTTCAAACGAAAAAATGACACAGACATGGAAACACCAGGAGCTTTCGCTCTCCTACTTTTAACAACATGTGGTGTGTGGCTGACTGAATCATATGGTGTGTGTTCTTTTGGTTTCTTAAAACAAATTTTTGCTTAACCTCTGCTGTGACCCGGTGAGTAAACACAGCACCAAGATATGCTCAATTTCTATTTCTTTCAAAAACCAGAATGTTTGCTTATGTGGTGACCAGTGGAGGAGAAATGCCTGCTCTGATTAACCCCACAATGAATATTTGCCGCTTCTTGTTTTCCGACATAATTTTCTCTGTGCCTCCTAATTGCAAATGTTCTTGTTTGTGTCGGATACCTAATGCTGATGTATGTCTTTGTTGATTCACGTGTTATACAGTTGATCTCCTCCAGTTAATTAAAGGTCTAGACACAACGTCTGTGAACCTACCTTTAGATATTTGCCCTCGCCATCCCAATACCCTGGGAGTCCAGACAGCAGAATGAATACAAATCCACATGTGCCCAGGACCAGCTCGCTCCCCCACTCCTTCTTGAAATTACTGTGGTTGGAATTTGTGAAACAAGATCAGCTGTCAGGGAAAGGGAAAAGATTATTCGTCTGATGAGGGTTTTCCCCCTCTCTTAAGTCTTCCTTCTTTCTCTTTGCTGCTGAGGTTACAGCCCAAGGGAGCAACATCTAATCATAATGATCAGATGGCGGCAGCAGAAACTAATCTTGACACCTGTAGAGCTCAAGGATGGCACCGAAAAGGGAATGGGAATTGAAAGAAGAAAATGGCTGTTTCATATGGTCATCCTGCTGCATAAACAGCAGCTTACAGAATGGGGGAATGTGATAACAGTGACAGGAAACTACAAAATATACGTCTTCACACAGCATGGACATTTCTCCTGCAAGAGACTGTGGTGGGCGCCAGCTTGGGTGGATTTAAAAGATGAGACAAATGCATGCAGGAAAAACTATCAGGGGCTACTAACCCAGATGGATATGTTCTGTCTCCACTGTCAGAGACAGCATGCTTCTAAATACCAGTTGCTGGAAACTGAGTGCTGTTGTACTCAGATCATACTTGCAGGCTTCCCATGGGCACCTATATAAAAACACGTATTTGAAAAAGTACTTATTCTAATACGTTTTTCATCTCAATATTTCTAAGTGTATTTCATCCTAAAGCACATTTTTATGTACAGGCTGACATTCCATCCCTGGACCAATAAGCCCCTCCTAACCAATAGCACCTTGTTGACCTTCATCTAGCCCATCACTGACTTGAGACACTACAAGAAGGCATCTGAGGATTCTGAAATGGTGCAACAGCCTCTTGGCATTCTATAATAGTGGATGTGGAACTATGAGTAGGAGGAGTATTTTGCCTGGTCCTCATGAATATATTCTCTATACTGTAGAGTCATAGCCACAATGTGACAGCTCCTCACTATTGGGCAGCACAGAAGTGCAGCAAATAAGGATCTCAAGAGGCATATCTGTATATAGATCTTCCTATTTTCCTGGAGCATACTGTAGTGTGTGCAACTCAACATGGAAAGCTGTAGTTACAGGTAGGTAGCCATATTGGTCTGCCCTAGTCGAAACAAAATAAAAAAAATCCATACCAATGATAAACTTAGTTGGTCTCTAAGGTGCTGATGGAAAGCTGTATGAGAGATGTGGAAAGGGCCAATATGACAATATGTTTCCCATTCCTAAACCTCCTGTTTTTGGTAGGCCATATTTAGACCACAGTTCTTTGCAACTGCCAAGTAAAGAGATGAGGAATAAAGTCAAGCTGCGAAACGGGGGCCATGTGGCTAGTAGCATTCCTGCAAAACCCTCCATGTGAGGAATGAGCAAAGTCACATGAGAATATCATACTGGAGGGGGGGATTGTGCGTAAATGGCTGCATTTAATATAACATATATATATAATAGATTTGATATATAATAATTTAATATAAGAGACATAGTTCATATGTTCAGAATAAGAGTGGAAGGACACAGGAAATTATTAATGGCCTTCTAGTGGTATTACACTGATGGGAGCACTCAAAAAACATTGTTATTTTAGACACAAGGGGTAAGATCTATTTGTACCCATCTTCCATTTATGCAACAAGGCTCCACTGCCCTGCAGCCCATTGCGATGGGGCGAGCTCCTGTTGCTCGGTCCCAGCTCCTGCCCACCTAGCAGTTTGAAAGCATGTCAAGTGCAAGTAGGTAAATAGGTACCGCTCCGGCGGGAAGGTAAACAGTGTTTCCGTGGGCTGCTCTGGTTCGCCAGAAGTGGCTTAGTCATGCTGGCCACATGACCCAGAAGCTGACTGCGGACAAACACTGGCTCTCTCGCCAGTAAAGCGAGATGAGCTCCGCAACCCCAGAGTCGTCAAAGACTGGACCTAATGGTCAGGGGTACCTTTACCTTTACAGGTATACTGTCTTGCCAAAGTTAAGGATTTTAAGCCCAACTGATTTCAATGACACCAAATCAAGCAGAAGTTTGGTAAAGCAAGCCTAAACAAAAGTATTCCAAAAGAGCATAGTTCCACTTACTGGCAAGTAAATGTGTTTAGAATTGTAGCCTGAGTGGTCCCAATAGACATCAATGGGATTTGAAGTGCCCAGAAGGTAAAGAAAGGTAGCCAAAATATACATTCTAAAAGTATTATTACTGTCAAGCTAATCTCAGCTATCTGATATTATGCCCTAATGTTTTTTTGGATACTGGGAGTTAATGATGCTGGTAGGGAGCATAATATAATTTGGATGTCTTTCTAGGATTGCAGGCAAACCAAAACAAACCACTCCGGGTTACACAATCAGCAGTGTTCCTCTCAACAGTTATTAACACTGAACATTAATGGAGATGAAGAGCTAGCCTTTCATATTTTTTGAGCATGAATGTACACATGCAGCAATTGTTGGTTTCCTTTTGCTTAATGGGTGTTATGTTCAGTGCCTCAAGCAAATGTGAAGTATGGCAAAATATTTTATGCCCTACTGTACATATTTTGGTGCTCACCGATGCTCACTGCAGTGTTTGCAGAGTTTAACATCTATGTTGCAAAGTACCATTAGCCAAAGCAGCTATGCGGTACCACTGGAGGCAAAGCTGCTAAGAGGTGATTTGGAACAGAGAAATGGTATGTGGGGAAGCTTTTAAACAGCTCTTCCCTTTATTGCTTCTTCATTTCCAGTTCCCCGATCCCAAAGTGGTTCCCCCCCCCCTGTTTGCTTATTTTAAAAGGCAGTTTATTTTGCTTATTTTCATTAGTGTACAGTAGCTACATGCATTTATTTGAAGCATGTAGTATGGCCCTAACAGGTACAGTTAGAGCCATTTCAGTGGTCTGCACTGTGTGTGACTAATATCACTGATAAGTGAATTCTAATAAATGGAGGAATCAAGGGGAAATTCCTTGCTGAATCATGGTTTCAGGGTCAGGTTTCATAACAGCATTTCCTACTACCCACTTATATCGTTTGATTATTAATTATTAATATAATCAATATTGCTAGTATTGTTAATAATAATTAATAATAACAATTATTTAATTTTATATACTACCCTTTATCAGACGATCCCAGGAAGGTGTACAACTTTAAAAACACATTGAAGAACATCAATGATAAAAAGCATAATAAAAACATAAGTGGGCATCTAATGTTACATTGGAAGTCCAAACAAAATGGAACACAACAAGATATTCTTCAGAAAATCCAGGTTTCTGAAGGAAGCGGGATTAGTGCTTTCTGTTTTCATGTTGTTTTCCTAATGTTCCAAAATAGAAATACCTACAAACAGAACCATACTGTATCAAACACCCAGTCTCCCAATCAAATGGCTGTGTATTTGTGGGGAGCATTTTGAAACCATCCCAAATTCTATTTAAAGCCAAGCAAGTAAACAAGGTCGCAGGCTCTCCATTTAAATGAAAGCCAAAACCAGCCCCATTAGCAGAAAAGGCTGCCTCATCAAGCCTAGCTGAGGTCAGTTAACTGACGATTTTGCTCTGTTTACACAATCATTGCATCATAGACCGCTGTATTAACGATTTCAGGGCCCCTCTTAAACACAGGAGGATAAACAAATGATATAATGGTGTGGGGGCAAATAGACTTACGGTAACAGAATAAACAGTCCTACAGCACTAAAGTGACTCATCCCGATTGTTAGACAGCGTGTTACACACAAATGAGCTGAACGGAATATGCAATCAAGAACATGCCATGGGAAACTCATGCCAGACACTATAAGCCTAACTCGGCTTTTAAAATATTATTGTCTCATTTATGGAATTTCAGCATGGCTACACTGGAAGGTGTCGACTGTGGTCCTTACATTCACCAACGGAAATACAGAGCAAGTACTTTCCCCCAAATACCTCGGGAACTAGTGCCATTGACCATATGAACTGTTTGCAACCCTAAAGCTCTACAGCCTCAACCGATTCCTTTTTATACACACATTTGGATCCCTCCTGTTACCTTTCTTCACAAATCCCACTGCAGCTGAGAATCCTCATGCCGTTAACTAAGGGAGAGGCTGCGTATCAGTGGAAGAACCCATACATATATTGCTCTTCCTTTCCATCTCCAGCATCCCCAGGTCAGGGTGGGAAAGTTTCCCTGCCTGAAACCTTGGACAGCCACTTACAACACTGAGCTAGATGGAGTGATAGTCTTGGCATAAACCAGCTTCCTATATTCCTGCCATTACATAAATTCCTACAATTCCCTCACAGGCTGTCTTGCTTATTAAGGCTGATATAGATACAGCAGCGACGGTGCGCTGCTGTGGTGCAGAGGGCAAATGACTCAGAAAGGAATGGCATTGTTTTACTAGGCATTGTTTGGACCTTTCAGCGGTGGGTGGAACCTGCTGGTTCCATTTCATAATTAATTCATTTAAAATTAATTACCAGGCAGATTAGCAATTAATTCAGACATCAGCATGGAGTCAGAGCCTAGAGGCCCCCAAGCATGCCTCAGTCTCTTGGCATCCTGAGAGAGGCAGTTCCCGCATGCCCAGGGCCGTCTTAAGCATGTCGGGTGCCCTGGCCCCGTGGTGTGGAGATCGCTCCGGCGCCCCACCCCACCCTGTTTCTTGCCGCAGCTGGTGAGTGGGAGCTGCGCACAGTGCGGCGCCCCCCTGGCAGCCCGGCGCCCTGGCGCACCGCGCCACCCAGCTTTCCCCTAGAGCCGGCCCTGCGCGTGCCATGGCTCTGTTAGTGCAGCCACATTTCCTACTTTGCAAAGGACTGTCCTCTACTGAGGAAAGTACTCCTCTCTTTGAAGGCTTGCAGACCCTCCAAGTATCCCTATTTTTCAGGGACATCCCTGATTTAGAGAAGCTGTCCCAGTTTCTGATTTGATCCTGGAACGTCCCACTTTTCCTTAGGATGTCCCTATATTCATTGGGGAAATGTTGGAGGGTATGGTAGGATGTCCCTATTTTTACTGGAGAAATGTTGGGAGTTATGGAGCTATCCAACCCCTGAGCCATCTGAAGGCAACCCTGTATAGGGAAGTTTTTTAATGTTTAATTACATGTTTATATGTGCCCAGAGTGGCTGGGGCAACCTAATAAGATGTGTGGGGTATAAATAGTAAAATTATCATTATGGAATGGGTTCTCCCTATTTTCACCGGGGAAATGTTAGAGGATTTGGGCTTGTCCAGTTCAAATCTGGAATAATGACAAACACCCAGAAGAAGGGGAAGCAGAGACTTTGAAGTTATTCCAACTGGTAGTTCTCACCTGAACAACAGGCACACATATGGTCACAGTCTTCCCCAATATGCTGAGAAGCGTTGTATTTCTATTTAAAGCATAGTAATTATTTCTAAGCTTGCATCTATGTCTATAAATTAATATATGCAGATTTTCTGCAAACCTGTGCCCTCTTTTATGTGTTTTCTCCTGCTCTGGAGGAGCAGCCACAGTCAAGTAAGTGAGGTGTATATGTGTAAGCATCTTCTTCAGCTTTTGGATTGCAATCTGAGCTGTAGAAGTTTTATTTTAGGGATGGTTTGCTTTGGAATACTGATCAGCTTTACCCCAGGTTCATATTCCGCACTGGGATATTATCGTGTTTGGCGACATCATTACTTATCATAAGCTGGACCAATAATCTTACCTGATTTTACCATAATCAAGGCATCACCACCAGAGAGAGAGAGAGAGAGAGATACAGTATATAATCCCTATATTATTCACCAGATGGAATGAAGGAATCAGAAACTCCTGCTAAGACTTTAAGTGGTCCCCCCCCCAAAAAAAAATTACTATGCTCAAACTCCTTCCCCCTCCCCCTCCCCCCCGTTGGGTTTTTTCTTTCTTTTTTCTTGTCTAGCATGTATCAAAGCTGAGTTGTGTCCTAGACTATTTGCCTGTGGCAAAGGACAAGAGAATACACACTGCAAAGATACATGATCTTTTCAGTTTACAAGTTTGTACTGTGCAATGGTATGATGATTGCTCAGTAGCTTTCCATGGTGATGTGCTGAGCTGTCAATGCATAGCTCTAGTCAGTAGAAAAAAGATAAGTGTTTTGTCCAGTTAGCTTCAACAATTTAGGTGGGTTTTGTCTCTGGTTTACTGGCCCCAACAACATCCAACATACCATCTCAGGACTATTTAATTGCTCATCTTCTAACATTGTGTATGCCATCAAATGCCAACAGTGCCCTTCAGCTCTCTATATTGGACAAACAGGCCAAACCCTACGCCAAAGGATAAATGGACATAAATCTGACATCAGGAACCACAAGACAGAGAAACCAGTAGGAGAACACTTCAATCTCCCAGGACATTCTATACAAGATCTCAAAGCAGCTGTTTTATTACAGAGAAATTTCAAGAACAGACTGGAAAGAGAAGTTTCTGAATTGGAACTCATTACCAAGCTTAAAACCATGGAGCCACTTGGGATGAATAAAGACATCGGATTCTTATCTCATTATGCATGATCAAGCTTTCTTTAGTGCCTCAGCCCTTGCTTTCCCCCCCCCCCAGGACTAATTGCAGTCATCAGCAGTCGTTAACAGCCATCTACAGGTTTACCACTCCCATCAGCCCATCACCCATTCCCACCCACCCCCACCACCCTCTGTATATATATAAGGGTCTGACACTTCTGTTTCAAGTGTATCTGAAGAAGTGTGCATGCACACGAAAGCTCATGCCAAAATAAAAACTTAGTTGGTCTTTAAGGTGCTACTGAAGGATTTTTTTTATTTTGCTTCGACTCAGACCAACACGGCTACCTACCTGTAACTAGAGCAACTCAAGTTACTAGACCTGGAAGGAGACTTACAAGAGGAGGAAGGAGGCTTAAATGTCAGAGATCATCCGTTCTCCTACCTGGCTTGTTCAACTTTCACCACCATAGACTCCTGCTACTTATGGTACTAGCATGTTAGCCACAGTGCTCAGGCACATCTTTTTAAAACTTAGAAGAAAAATGTGTTAATTTTATTGTTTATTTTATTTATTACATTTATATACCACCTTTTCTTCCAAGGAGCTCCAAGTGGTGTACATGATTCTCCTCCTTCCCAGCTCATCCTCACAACAACCCTGAGAGGTAGGTTGGGTAAGAGATAGTAACTGGCCCAAGGTGGGTGGAGTGGTTATTCGAACCCAGGCCATAGTCCAACACTCTAACGAGGCAGCAGTTAATAGGGTGCACAGTGTTACAATAATAGGGTGCACAGTGTTACAATAATAAGTTAATAGGGTGCACAGTGTTACAATAATTAATTCAGTGCACAATGCCAAGGATCATAATGTGCAACAGATGGAAAAGTACTGGAGCAGAATTAGCTTATACACAGCAGCTTATAAATACAGGTAGGTAGCTGTGTTGGTCTGCCGTAGTCAAACAAAATAACCTGGCAGCAGAACCCTGTGTTGTGGGTGGGTGCAATTGGATAGCCACGACACCCAATTGGTAGGTCCCTTGATGCTGGGTTGATTCAGACTAACGGGACGCTAGCTAAACGGATCAAGGGACCTATATATGCCCATGCACGTGACTCAGAGCTTCCTCTTTTGGTCAGTGCATAGGAACACCCGCCCACCTCTCCCTACTTTTAGGGCTTGCACGCTTGACCTTACTATGCTGTCATGTATCTCTGTCGTCGGGACGGGGGCACAGCAGGAATTTTCCCCACTTGGCTGATTGGCTGGTGCCACTTGGGTTTCACCTGCCGCGTAGCAAATCGTCACAACTTGTAAGGTTGCGGATAGGCTCTGGTTCAGATGATAGGGATGGGGGAAGGGTATTCCATTAAAGGAATCCAGGGACTCAATGGTTTGAGTCCAGGGGGACATCAGGGTGGTGGACATAGCATGTCCCCTGCTTTCCGCCTTTCCAGGTGTTCACCCTAGGCTGACCTAGGCTGGTGCCCTGGGTACAATGGTACAGAGAGCTAGTCAAGCCATAGCCTATGCAACCACTCACACGGGGTAATCAATAAAGTTGTGGCCTAAATTCTGCCAAAAACCAAACCAAACCAAAATGTGAGTCTTGTCTGAATTTATTTCTTGGGGGAGGTTTAAAGGTGTAAACACGCAAGAGGAAAAAGTGTCTCTAGGCAACTAACCTACTTTTTTTTTTTTTGCCGTGTTCACTTTCAAAGGTCTGCCTCCCTGACTTTTTTTAAAAAAATACATTACTTTCAAAAGTGAGCTGTCAGCTTTAGCATTGTCTCCTTGCTTTGTTGAAAACAGCCATTTAGCATGTAGCAGATAAGTTTCAAAATGCCATCTTTGCTGGAAGGCAGAGTTTAATTTCTTCATTCCTCCCTACAGGGGGGTCAGGAATCCTACCCCTGCCTTCTCATAAAGTTCTTTGTGACACAGGAAGGCCTACTTATTATACAGGAATGCTGAAAGCATTTCTCTTCCCACCCCTCTCCCTTTGATTTTTATTGCTTTAGCTTCTGGGTCCTTTGTGCCTCGTAATTATACATTTTGCTTCACATCTTTGCTTTCCATAATGACTAATGTAAAATATGTGTACCAGGAAAGGGAAGCTTATAACTGAGAGATTAATAATTAGCAATTAGCGTTAATTAAGGTAATTATTTCAATAATAAGACATCGAAAAACAGCCACGCAGTAAACAAATCTGTAGAATGTGTTGTTGGATTGCTGATGAGAACAGGGAAGAAGGGGAGCAGCAATCATCAGGAGATTAAAGGGAAATGCCAAAGACATTTTAAAGAATTATTTTTGAGCCTTGGGGCACGATGGACACATCCAACCGGTTTTGCCTCTTGCAGAGAATCTTTAGCCCGTGCCACCGCTTACAACACAGAGAAGAGAGGAGGTTCGACTGAGAAACTTGATAATGCTCATTAAAAACTCCCATTGCAATGCAATTGGCAGCATCTCCAATGGTGCTGGGGAAAAGCCAGGAGGGCAGGGATACTTTTGAGGAGGCAGCAGTGAAATGTCTATCATCGTTTATAGTGCCAACACATCTTTCTTTTAACCACCTTGTCCAAATGAGTGCCTCTCACACTGCTGCAGTAATGATGCTGTCCGCCAAAGAGAGACAATTGTGGTCACATCAAATCAGTTAGAGCACACCAGTGCTCTTCTGTCCTGAATCACTTGGTCCAGTTGATGCTACAAGAAGAGATGTCTCCAGTCTTTTCTGCCCGACATGTCTCCCATGGAAACTGTTTTCTGCAGGGAGAATAATTTGGCTGATTTCTAAAAGTGCCTGTTAAATTTAAGCAAGATGTAATGGCGCTGTGGGTTAAACCACTGAGCCTAGGGCTTGCTGATCAGAAGGTCGGCGGTTCGAATCCCTGTGACGGGGTGAGCTCCCGTTGCTTGGTCCCAGCTCCTGCCAACCTAGCAGTTCGAAAGCATGTCAAAATGCAAGTAGATAAATAGGAACCGCTACAGCGGGAAGGTAAACGGCGTTTCCATGTGCTGCTCTGGTTTGCCAGAAGCGGCTTTGTCATGCTGGCCACATGACCTGGAAGCTATACGCTGGCTCCCTCGGCCAATAATGCGAGATGAGCGCGCAACCCCAGAGTCGGTCACGACTGGACCTAATGGTCAGGGGTCCCTTTACCTTTACCTTTAATGGCTCAGCTACTGATGACTCCCTGGAAAATACACCCACACCACTCTCCCAATTTTCAGGCCACCTGGCATGAGGAGGTGGGAGCCTTCTTATAGGATCTCATGGGCATGTTGTTGTTATTTGTCTCTCTCTACATCACCCAAACATATCCAGAAAATGATTAGGGAACATGAAGGTAAAGGTAGGCCTATGCAAGGGAAAGTGAGGGATGTTCTCCTTTTCTTTCTCTGAAGGCATAACGACATTAAAAATGTAACCCTGTTCAATGGTGTGATGAAACCTGCCTGCTGAGTATTAATTATGACTGAATAGCACAGGCCACACCTTCCTGGCTATCAAGCCTGATGGAATCCTAAGGGTTAGTAGGAGAAACCATTAAAGTGATTTAAACAGAAGGCCTTCCAGCTAATGGTTGTGAAATGCAGGTTGCTCTCAGATGACCCATCTCCGGAGCATGCACCCTGATCTGTTGGCACATATTCTGTGGGAAGGTTAGACAATGTTGGTTGTTTACTGAGCATTCATTCTCATTGGTTGGCAGGGGAAGGTTATACGGTGTTGCATCAAAAAATTGTCATCTCACAGCTTCTGGTGCATTTCCCCATCAATTTTCTTATCGCAAAATGTCCCATTGGGGGGTGGGGTGGGTTTGTTGTGCAAGAGCAACAAACCAGCTTTAATTATACAAGCTGAATTTGCTGGTATGTGATCAAATCCCACTCCAAAACAGCAACAGTTTGGAAGTGCCTTCAAAAATGCTTCTGGTGGACTTACATAGCTGCCAAGTTCTCCCTTTTTTTAAGGGAAATTCCCTTATGCTGAATAGGCTTCCTCGTAAGAAAAGGGAAAACTTGGCAGCTATGTGGACTTATCAAAGAGCACCACTGGGCCATTCTACCCTGTTTTGGTTAAATATATGCATTTGGACCTACAGTGGCCATGGTTTGGCGAGGTCTCAGTACCGAGAAAGCTGGCGATATAATGTTGGGGGAAGCAGAGTCAGCGGTAAACCCCACACCACCTTTGATGAATTTTAAAGCAGAAATAGGGAGGGACGCGGGTGGCGCTGTAGGTTAAACCTCAGAGCCTAGAGCTTGCCGATCAGAAGGTCAGCGGTTCGAATGCCCACAATGGGGTGAGCTCCCGTTGTTTGGTCACAGCTCCTGCCAACCTAGCAGTTCGAAAGCATGTCAAAGTGCAAGTAGATAAATAGGTACCGCTCTGGCGGGAAGGTAAACAGCGTTTCCATGCACTGCTCTGGTTCACCAGAAGCAGCTTAGTTGTGCTGGCCACATGACCTGGAAGCTGTACGCCGGCTCCCTCAGCCAGTAAAGTGAGATGAGCACCGCAACCTCAGAGTCGTCTGCGACGGGACAGAAATAAGCAACTTTTAAACCTAGGAGATACCCCCCCCCAAGTGGCAAGTCTTTAGGATGACACGAGGGATTCCAGTGGTGGGCACTGCAAACATGAGCAGGGCCAGAGCTGGTGCCCCACACATGCATACAGTATCTCTACCCGACACTTACAGACCTCCACGCACAACATGCAGCACATACTTATAATACATACATACATACATACATACATACCGTACATACATCCCAGCTCCTGCACACAAACACCTAAACAAATGTGCATGCAGAGAGAGTCTCACTCCTCTCACCCACCCACAGCAAACAGGATTGGAAAAAACACATTTCAAAATGTGATTTCTTTATTATGATGTTTAGTAGTTGCCAACTATAGAAATGTCTCAAAACAACTTACAATTATAAATAAAATTTACGGTTTGTGGCAGTAAGGTTTTCAAGTGTAATTCACAGATTCCGTTGCGGTGCACCTCAGAAATATCTGTAATTTAGTGCTGCATTTTATCTTTTGATTTTTTTTAAATTGATAATGGAAATCAAGGCTGCTTCAACTGGGGCCAGATTATTAAACATGCTAACAAGGCACTGACCCCAGGCTTGTGATTTTCTTAATATAACACTGGTACAGTTTCTTGATCCTGCCCCTCCAAAATCAGATCTGATTCAGCTTCTGTTGGCATTGATTCATAGAATTATAGAGTTGGAAGGGACCCTGAGGATCATCTAGTCAAACCCAAATATGCAGCCGTCTTGTATGGGGATCGAACCTGCAACCTTGGCGCTATCAGCACCATGCTCTTACTAGGTCAAGGGGCACTTCTCAGTGGCCTGATCTTGGGCCTGTGTTTTCTATTTACAGTGGTGCCTCAACTTACGAATTGATACCTAATTATATATATGACCTGGTATCTCCTTTTTATCGCAGAGTATTTATGTTGGCCCGCCTAAATGCTTTTCCATCCTCTGTGTTATCCGGAAGACTCAAAGGCATCCCCTACTGGAATAGATTATGCCCTTGTGGCCAGAACGAGGTAGACTCTATGGCTCACATGATTCTGGACTGTCCCCTTTCTATTTTTTTTTATTTTGGCCCCCTCTTATCCTTTATGAGACCTGGAACCCTTCCCAACAAGGAAACAGTGGTCCAGCTCTTGCTGAGGGATGACTTCCCCGAAATTACCAGAATTATGGCCCACTACTTGTCCAGAATTTATGTAATTAAAATCAATACATCTAGCCTTCAACAATGATAGCTGAGGGTCCCTTGTATGCCTCTTCCGCCTCCTGCTCACCATTATTTCTGTACAATGTAGAGTTACTATTTATACTAATGACCTATATGTTTTATATGTTTTGTCTTTGTTTTTATATTTTATATATATGCCTATAAAGGTGTTGAATTGAACTTACGAATTTAATCCGTTCCAAAGGCACCTTTGTAGGTCGAAAAATTCGTAAATTGAAAAGCGATTTCCCATAGGAATGCATTGGAATCGAAGAAACCCTATCTAAAACCGCCGCGGTTTCCGTTCGGATGTCGAGAAATTCGTAAGCGTGCGGCCATTTGCCCCATTCATAAGTCAAAAAATTCATTTGTCGAGTCGTTCGTAAGTCGAGGTACCACTGTATTTGTTTGTGTGTTTGTTTATTGCATTTATGTCCTATTGCATTTATATCTCCAAGCTCAAGGTGTTGTACCTTGGTTCTTCCCCTCCTCATTTACTCGGCCCAACAACCCTGTAAATTAGCCTGAGATGCAGTGACTGACCCAAGGTCACCCACTGAACTTCATGACCAAGTTGGGATTTGAACCCTCATCTCCAGGTCCTAGTTCAACACTCCAGGTTCTACTCCACAGAGCCTCTCCCTATAACTAAACTGGTACTGGTGTAGCAGGGGGGGAGTTTGTGAGCCACTGAGACTCCCGGCAATTTTCAAATGGTTATTATAATTATTATTTTAAAAAAAGGTTTGAGAGCTTAAACCAGATTGGATTAAGGTCTAATCTTGATGTACCCCTGTCTTTCCGGACATCAGCATCTATTTCTCCACATGTTCCTATTTATCCATTGTATCTCCACAAAGTGCTCAAACTGCTGTACAACAAATAAAATCACCGATAAACAATCTCTCAGCTCTGCATTTGCTACCTCTCCCCGCCAAAAAAAGAGTTTTGTTTCAACGGCCTTTGAAAATGTCTTAATGCCATGCCTAAAAGATTTCTCCAAGTAGCATTTTAAAGTCCTTGCTCCGCCGAGATCTTCTGAGCATTGTGCCGCTGGAGCTTAGGTTAAGTAAAAGACGGCTCGAGATAGAGATCAGACACATGATTCCCAAATAAGGTCAAGTTTAAAATTATAGTAGGAAAACTCCAAACACTGAAACCGAGCTAATCCTAGGTAATGGAGCTGCATGCTGATTGGTAAATGCTCATGAAAGTTTTAGATAAAGGAAAGCTGTTTGTAATTAGAAAAGGTTAAAGCCAGAAGTAAATTTTTATGGCTTCTCCCCCCCCCCTTTTCCTCTCCCAGTCCACTTTGATGGCTTTTAGAAAATAATGATAATAAAAGCTCCACTGTGTTTTCTGTCTAACAGAGATAATTCACTGCATATATAACTTCCTAGTGTGACATAAGAAATTAAAACGTTTTCATTTAGAAGCAAACTGGTTCAGTTCCCTTCCAAAGTGTGCCAAGAAAAGAGGGAGGGGAATTTCTCCCAATTATCTTGGCAACGAGAGGCAGGGCAGCTTGCCAGAGATTTACAACCAAACATTTGCAAGATGTTCACACAGAAAATTACGTGCTGAATGTTGACACACTTCCTTTTGTCAGTGTTATTGTAACCCAGCCCTTTCCAATCAGCATTTGGGTATATTATGATGATACGTTTTGAGTCATAATCTTGTCAAGCGCCCCTGGGTTTTGTAGAAAGCGGCTTCCTTCACTTTGCCAGCTGGAATCTCTCTGCCAGAGTTGATGCCCCGATGCTGGATTTTGGGGGACGGTGGTGGTGGTGGAGGAGGAGGTGGGTGGGGAGTGGGTGATAAACTCTTGTGCTGCCAGCAGGCCACTAGGGGTCATTATAAGACACAGCCGTCTTTCCATTGAGGTTCCTCAGTAGTTTGGTTCAAGGAGCATATCCCTGCATTCCCTACTGTCTGAAACTGGAATGCTCCAAAGCAATTTGCTCTCGAAAAGTTTTCTGCAAACAGTGATGCAGTGTGTAGCTGCAGTTCAAAAAGGCCTGGAATGAGTCACAAAGGAACTGAACATAAAACAGCATTTATCATGGTGCCATGCTGTAAATCCATGATGTGGCCACATTTGGAACACTAAGTACAGTTCAGGTTGCCTCTTCTTAAGCTAGATTTCAAGGAGCCTCAAAGGGAGGGCACAGAAAGGGGCAAGCAAAATGAGGAGGAGGCCTGCTCAGGCAGTCGTCCCCAACCTGGTGCCCTCCAGATATTTTGGACTACACCTCCCATCACCCCTGACCGTTGGCCATGCTGGCAGGGGTCCAGTAGGAGTTGCAGTTCAAAATCTCTGGAAAGTACCAGGTTGGGGAAGTCTGGGCCAAAGCATTTGGGACGTCTTCCTTTTGAAAAACAGACTAGCTAGTGACCCTAGGAGTGGGACACATCAAAGAGGTATATGACATTATCTTTTTTTTTGAAATATATATATTTATTTATTATTATAATAACAAAACATAGATAAACAACTAACATATCATATCCAAACAACAAAAAACGACAAAAATAAAAACATAAAAATACATCGCTCAATCTTATATTCCGTATCTTTATCAACTTCCTCCTTTCCCTCCCTTCTAGATTTCTATATATTACTTACTTAGCACTTTCTAAATCTTAATACCATTCTATTTCTTAATTATCTAATCTAAATATTACTCTTATTCCCTTTTCATTCAAAAATTTCCAAAACCTCATAATATAATTTTAATCTTAAGAGTATAATAACATCCTCAGTCGTGTGGAAAGAAAGTGGGGTCAACCAGCTAATTGGGAGCAAACAGGAGATAGCAAATGCATAGAGGAGAGCAGGATTTGTGCAGAAAAGCCAATGGGCATGTATGGAGAACAGGGACCTGCATGATTCCACTCCCCACATCAAGGCATGCATTGTTACCTCCCATTTGGTTGCAAGGACAGGGTGAGAGGGTCACAGAAATAGCTGGTAGCATTAAAGCAAAGGGCGTAAGCTGTGCCATGTGCCCAGGCGTGAGCACTGACCATTCAATAATGTAGTGTGGCCATAAATGACATTCACATTTGGGTGTTTATTCTGTTGTTTATTATTATTCAGTGGGTTTCTGATGTGCAGGGGAATGCCTGCCATGGGTGGGCTATAGGCAAGTTGTGGGGGATCTCCCACCCTAAGAGAATGGGTTGTAATAACATCGACATGAGAAAAGCACAATGTGTAAATGGTGGTTGTATGCCTGATTGAACTGGGGGAACATTCCTAAAAGCCATCATTAAAGTGCTTGAAAATGCATGTGTAGTTCCAGCCTTAGACTTCCCTTAGGGACTGCGAAGGCTGGTCCTTCAGTGCAAGTGGGGCACTGCCCCACCAACCTCTGTGTGCCCTTACCCAGCCCCCACCTGCCTGTCTTCCTGCTTGCAACCCATCTTAAAGTGGACTTTGTAGCACTTTGTAAAAGAGAGGAAGATGGGGATAAACCTAAAATCCATAGGCGCTGTCTGCCATTGGCTCCAGCTCCAGCTACCCTTGGGCTCAGTAGCTACCAGCCACCACTGCTTAGAGAGGAGCCTTTCCAAACCCTTAAATCTCACACATGAACAACCATGGGGCCCACATGTGCCCTTCGCTAAGGTGAGTGCTCAAATCACCATCTCCACCACAATTTTTTTTTCTACCTTCATATGTGGGAAATTGTGCTCTTCTCAGCCTCTCATCCCTGCAGCTTCCTGCCCATGTAAATCATGCTACCCCATGATTTACATTATATAGATGAAAGATACATTTATCCCAGGAGAATAATTTATTTGTCATGTCTGTTTTGTCCTGCCCATTTTCCCACCCTCGTTTTGTTTGCTTCATTCTACCCAGATCACTCCTCCTCCTTTTGATTTGACTTATCAGTCCAAGCTGACTTTTGTCATCAATCCAGGCTGGCTTTTGAAGAGCCCCTCATTTATAGTTCTGAGCAAACTTGTGCAGGGGAGTTTTGGTAATTTGGTAATCCCCAGTCCTCTCTGCAGTCATGGGTTATATCAGGTTGTGGGGCACTTCAGGTCTGGGATCGTGAGACTTTCCCCAACTAATGCCTCCCCTCTCCCCAGCCACATCTTCCTTGAGTGTTTTTGCCAGGCTGGAATGTGTCCTTAGACTTTGATAAGGCCTCTTGCTTGTCTGGATGGAGGATCGAGGGCTATGTGCACAGAAACTAAGCTACTGTGCAAAGGTAGACTTTGCATTAACTTCCTCTGACCAGTGTGGTGTAGTGGTTCAGAACGGTAGTCTCGTAATCTGGGGAACCGGGTTCGCTTCCCTGCTCCTCCACATGCAGCTGCTGGGTGACCTTGGGCTAGTCACACTTCTTTGAAGTCTCTCAGCCCCACTCACCTCACAGAGTGTTTGTTGTGGGGGAGGAAGGTAAAGGAGAATGTTAGCCACTTTGAGACTCCTTTGGGTAGTGATAAAGCGGGATATCAAATCCAAACTCTTCTTCTTCTTCTTCTTCTTCTTCTTCTTCTTCTTCTTCTTCTTCTTCTTCTTCTTCTTCTTCTTCTTCTTCTTCTTCTTTTGCCTCTGGTCTTGCCCACCAGTGACATGTGGCCACTGAAAGGTTGCCTGGGAGGGATTGTGGCGCAGCCTCACATTTTATACCTTTGAGTTTCCACATCAGAAATGTTATGCTTATACTGAGTCAGACTATTGGACTGCCTAGTCCAGACATGGCCAAACTTGGCCCTCCAGATGTTTTGGGACTACAACTCCCATCATCCCTAGCTAACAGGACCAGTGGTCAGGGATGATGGGAACTGTAGTCCCAAAACATCTGGAGGGCCAAGTTTGGCCATGCCTGGCTAGTCCACAGAGCAATGCAATAGATTCGGATCTGAAACCAATGGGGTGCTTTGTAGTTGGAATGGAGGTGGAGACAAAGTGTTTAGAAAACAAAGCTTCGTTGCTTAACAAAATTTCATTTGCATTTTATTTTATTTTTAACCTTGCCTCTGCTGAACTTTGAAAGCAACTTCCAGCCAATGGCAGGAAGGGTGACTGAGAGCAAGCCAGTATTGTCACTGACAGGTTTATCTGTCCATGGACTGAGGTCCAGCATTGCCTGCACACTGCACATATCTCTGTAGAAATTTGCACTGATCTGGCCAAAAGGCTCCTTTACATTCCTTGCTGAGTTTCATGCCAATACTTAGCTTAACAAACCAGATGACAGCAGGGTAGCAGAAACATTGAAATGTTCCTGTTTTAAAAGGGATTGGCATACAAACCTCTGAACCTATTTGTCTGAACAGGATACCATCCCTGCACATTTCATCCAATATTGTGTTTTGTTTTTGTTTTAAGTGGAGACGTTATAGACACATTGTGATTTCCCCATTGAAATCAACAGGAAACGCGAGTGAGCCTTTGTTTATGAAATGAAGCAACCCTCTGAAGTGGGAACAAAACAAAGCAGCATGTGGCTATGAAGCAATAAAATGAAGTGGGTTCTCCAACCAAGCAACAAAAACAAACTGATTCATTCATTCATTCATTCATTCATTTTGCACAGTTCTGCTAGCCCAGTGCTGTTGAATGTAACTGACAGTGACCTTTCCGAATTTCTCAGCCAGAACTCTTCCCCCAGTCCAGCCAGCTGAGATAATTTTGAATGGAGCTGCCAGAAACAGAACCTGGGATCTTCTGCATGTAAAGTGTGTGCCCTGCAACTGAGCCTATCTCCCTCCTTGTTTTCAGTACAGGAATCCAGTCTCTACTAAGTCACCATTTGTTGCAAGTAGTCATCCAAGCGTGTACAGTATGTGTTGCAACAGGAAGAGTAAAAAATGATTTCAGCATGCAACAATTGATGGATTGATGTCTCCTTTGGATTTCCATCTTCAGAGTACCAGATAAACACTCCCTTGAACGGATACAGTGATCATTCGGAGAAAGATCTTGAAAATTCTTGTCAAAAGGTTATGAGGTTAGTCCCCCTGACCATCACTCACATGACAGCTCCCATGGAAATCAATGGCACTATTCATGAGTAAGGATGTGTTTACAGGACTGCGCTGGATGCTCAAGAGGCAGCCTGGGGCCATGCACAGAATATATCAGAGTATATCAGAACTACACGTCTTCCTTGACTCCAGCAGCAGCTCAAATGCAAATCTTTGCTGGTTATAGGCAGTTTTCACTCTAACGCATTAAGAGTCAAAGGAAGTCCTTTAGTCCTTAGATTCCTGTTATTGCCATTGAAGAGGAGGCCTCTGGCATGTAACTAGATATCTAGTGGGTTGTGTGTGTTTTTTTTAAGTCCTGCTGATCTTTGACTTTAAACTTCTGGACAGTATTAGTTTACATTTGATTTAAAAACATGTGTGGCATTCTTGGCCTGATTGAGTTACATGGAAAGAACACCAATAAACTTCCTGTTGAAACTAATAAAGGAAATTGTTCCTTCCTTATCAATCTATAAATTATCAATGGGGCTGAGGGGGTTAGAGGGATTTGAAAATGGAAGCATCTGTTTGATAGAAAATAAATTTTGAATGGTGGAAATATCATAACGGAAAATAAATAACAGCAGGAGACCCCCAAACTCAACTGAAGGCAATATTGCACAGTTAAAATCTATCCCATTGCAATAAGAACATATGAAGAGCTCTGCAGGATCAAACCAAAGGCCCACCTAGTTCCATATCTTGTTTTCTACAGTGACCAAACATATGCCTCTGAAAAGCCCACAAGGGGAGCAGTAGCCTTTTCCTGCTTTTGTGACACAGCCACCGGTATTTAGAGCGACGTTGCCTTTGGTCCTGAAAGTAGCACACAACAGCATAACAATCTCCTGACTCATAGCCACCCTCCATGAATTTTACTAATCCTCTCTTAGATCCATTTCAGGATCTTCAACAGCACTGAAGTATCTTAGACTTGTGAACGGGGAAAGGAGGGGAAGTTATTCTCTAGCTTGGATTACAATCCAAGCCAGTAAATAACTACCAGGTGGTGGTAGCTGAATTGGGAATATTGGTGTACTTTGCAAGCACAGCCCATTTATCTTCGAAACTGGATCGATACAAAATTTGCTATTACCAGGACCGAGCCCTTAGTCACAGTCATCTATGGCAAGTCTTTTGGAATGCCTTCCCCAGCCTGGTGCGCTGAGATGTTTTTAACTAGAGCTTGAATCTGGCATTTTATACCTGCAACACGAATGGGTGACTAGTGCTTGAACCTGTTGCATGTACAGATTAATTTATCTTCCCTTTAGTACAAATTACCAGTATTCCTGTGATGAAGGCGGCTTGGCATATTTACAACAGAGTCTCTGTGCCTTTAGCAGCCACATAAGCTAGAAGTCAGCAGCTCAAGTTTTTTTTCCCCTATCATTGCATCAGCCAGAAAAGTTTCACCGGCTGATTTCTGCCTATTATGCAAAAAGCACCTTGTCCTCAAAAAGACACCCATCTTGTGAGCTGTTTTACAAAATCCACAAACCAGTCTTCCTTTCCAGGGCATTCCAGATTCAGTAGGTGGGTTGCAATCTTCAAGACCACCTTCTACACCTTCAGTGGTACTGATGCATCCAAGAAGGTTGCTGTTCTAAACCACCCACATAGTTTCTCCATCAAGGAGGCCTCTAACTGGAGATGGTGGTTAGAGCATTGGAGAGAGCTGGGTTCAAACCTCCACTCAGTCATGAAGCTCATAGGTGACCTTGTGCCAGTCCTTGTTTCACAGCCCAATCTACCTCGCAGGACAGTTGTGAGAATAAAATGTCAGTGAGCCTGGTATACCTTCCCAAGCTCCTTCATGAAAGGCATAATAATAAGTTTGCCCTTGTGTAGAGTGGGGCTGATGGAAACCCATGAATAGCACAGGAGGTAAAGCAGAAAAAAGGTTTCCCACTAGTGTATCAGTAAAGATAAATAGATGTCCTCCAAATTCCAGTCTGGCAACCCAAGTATAAAAGCTGGGCCCTCCTGACAAACTAATTACCGTATTGGCTCGAATATAAGCCACACCCGCAAATAAGCCACACCTTTAAAATTTTGGCGCTTGGGGGTGGCTTGGGAGCTGTGGATGGGATGGGTGCCATTGCCCTGCACTCTCGGGCTGCACTCTGGGGGGGTGGGGAGCCATGTCACTTTGCCGGTGGCGTAAGGTCGTGAATATAAGCCGCACTTTGACTTTTCACAATCAGAATTGGGGAGGGGGAGTGTGGCTTATATTCGGGCCAATACGGTAATGTGATCAACCAACCATGTAAAAACATGCCTGGAGAAAAATAAATCAGCCCAAGCTGTGGACATGCAATCCACGTTTTAATTCCTGGCCACCGTGGCTAGGGTCCTGTTCATTACCCAGAGTCGTTTTAACTTCAAAACAAAGAGAGCCTTTCCCTTGCGCTGATTCAGCAAAGCATCCTTTTTAGTCCACCGTGCATGCCCTTGTCCAAAATTAAGCAGCAGCCAAACTGTTTTCCTACATGGTGGCCTAACTGTGGTATTCCCCTAGCTGATGAACTGCGTGCTGATCCGTACGTTTCTGCAGCAGGTTTGGAGTCGGGAACATTGTTTGTTATTCCACTCCCTGTTCCAAACCCGAGAAAACATTGTTTATAGGAAACTTCAAAAGACTCTGTCTTAGATATCAGGCCCATATTGCATGCACCTTTGCCAAGTCAAATTAGGTTATTTTACTTGATATTAAGTTTGACAAGCAAAGAGACTGTGAAAACCAGAATTCCAGCAGGGTGTGCCTCCTGTAATTCAGTAATTTTTTTAGTGTTACAATTCTCAACAGTAGCTCTTTTCTCCACTCTTAGATTATATTACTGTCTATATTTATCTTGTCTTGAAATGTGCCTCCTTGCATCCTAGCCTGCGTCTAAGATCAAGATTCTTCTGTAATGGAGATAAAGCAAGCAGACTTTGTTTTGGCTAGCAAACTTGTGCTGCCACTTGTACATGTCTCTGTGGCTTTGTTTTATATTTACCAGGGTAAATTAGGAATCGATTGTGCTGGTCGTGGAGTACCATGCACATGGCAGGCTTTGTTTTCACCTGCAAAACACCTAGAAACATTATACATCCTGTTCTCAGGGGGAACATTTCACATCCAGTTCTCCACAAGTAAACAAACAGTAACCAGCCACTGATCAAAAAGGATAATTGTAAGGAGATAGATGGTAGATAGATAGATGATAGATAGATAGATAGATAGATAGATGATAGATAGATAGATAGATAGATTAGATAGATAATTTATTTTTTTATACCCCGCCCATCTGGCTGGGTTTCCCCAGCCACTCTGGGCAGCTTCCAACAGAAAAACAACAGAAAAATGAAATAAAATAATCTATTAAACATTAAAAGCCTCCCTAAACAGGGCTGCCTTCAGATAGATAGATAGATGATAGATAGATAGATAGATAGATAGATAGATAGATAGATAGATAGATAGACAGACACTGTAGGTAGGTAGGTAGGTACCTAGAGCAGCGTACATGCTGTGCATCCAGGGGTGGGGGCGAGCATCCCAGGGGGCAGCGCAGCGATGTCACCCCCCCCCCTCAGTGATGACACCTGGGGCGGCCCACACCTGCCACACACCCCTTCCGCCGCCACTGGCCACAGCTGCAGCCTTGAGGAAGACAATCACTCCCCTTTCCATGATGCAGAGCAGGAGGCAAGGAATCCAGCTAAAAGGGAACCAGGCACCTGTGGCTACTTGCTTGGGAGCAGGTCCAAAGGAATTTGCCTCCTCAGTTCCACCCTCCCAAAGCAGGGGAGGAAAACCTCAACAAGGAATCTCCATTTCTTTCCCTGCAAGCAGGGCCATCTTAAGCGTAGCTGGCGCCCTGGGGCCATGGTGCAAACTATCCCTCTGCCCCCCCCGTTTCCGAGCGCGTGACGACTGTCTGGCGGGCACAGCCCACAGCGCGGCTTTCACAGGCGCCACAGCGCGGCGCCCCCCCCCCCCTGGCAGCCTGGCAGCCTGGTGCCCTGTGCCACCCAGCCTTGCCTTACGGCCAGCCTTGACTGGAAGAAGAAGAAGAATCGTTTGGGGGGGTTGATTTTGTTTGTTTGTTTGTTGTGAGTGTCAGGAATTTTACTTTCTGAAATATGGCTAGCCTAGAAATGCCAAGGGCTGAAGCTCAAACTTTCTGCATTTTATTTACTTACCCCTTACAAACTTAGTTACTTACTGAATTATGTGGCTGCCCTATAAAATAAAGTCCCAGCACAGCTCACAAATCAAGTACAGTGGAACCTCGTTTTACGACTACCTCCGTTTATGAAAACCTCCGTTTACGAACGCCGCGGACCCGGAAGTGTTCACATCCGGGTTCCGCAGCATCAGATGTGCAGACATGATCTGCGCAGCTCGTGCATGGGCAGAAGCGCTCTATCGGTGCTCCGCGCATGCACAGAAGCATGCCTTCGGTGAGCAAATACCTCGGTGAGTGGCCTCTGCGGAACGGATTGCGTTCGCAAACCGAGATACCACTGTACAATGAAGATACAAACTAAAAGTGAATAAAACTATTAAAAAGTTTTAAAATACAAATTCAACACAAGATATAGTAAAACTAAGGATCCATATGCAATGTTATGGGCTTACAAATATTTCTGCCTGTTTGATCCTCAGAGTTTGATCCTCAATTATCTAGAATACAAGGAAAAGCATGGGAAAATCTTCAATGAAGAATCTAGGAGGAAGAGATCAAGAATGGCCTGAAAGTCTCATGTGGCTCCTCAGCCTGATTTCTGTGGGATATCCAGCCTCATATAACCAACATGCTTAACTCTAATTAATGCATGAAGGAGTTAAGATCATAGAGTAAACTGCCCTGCTGGGCTTAGCAAAGTCACTCCCCCATACTTTGGGATGAAGAGACCAAACACTTTAGTCTCTCACTTCCACCAAATATGGAGGTCTAAGCAGAATTAAGAAATTTATCTTTGTGTTTCTATACAAATAATTTAGAAACATTTACTATTTTGGAACCTAAGTTATTATGCCTCTGTTTTTTTGATGTTGTTTGGGAAAGCACATGAATCTGACCTTTGAAGAGTTTGTGAGTAAACCATTACTTTGGAAGCAACTTAGAAGGGTATATTTTAAAGGTCTAACAGCCTATTTTTCCACACTTTTCCTTGCTGCATATTTTGTGATTTAAATCTTTGCAGGGTTCTCTGACTTACCCCAAACCTGGACCTAGGCATCCAGAGAAATCTCATTTTTATATTATCCCATAACTATTTCCCCATTTACCAAGTAAACCAACAATTTCATGTGGGTGGGGGAACCTAGAGGGAGAAAAGAAAGGAAAGGCAGGGGGCGACAGAGAAGAGTGGGAGAAGCCCTTTGGAAAGGATCAGTTCAGACCTCTGGCAAGACCTCTGTCCTTCCCCAGACCAGTGGCAGACTTTGAGCACTGAGATCTTTCAGTGGTGCCCTGTGCGATGCTAAAATTCAGCACCCCTGCGTCTCGCACTCTGTTCTGCAGCATTGTTGTTGTGCCCTCTGCAATGCAGTGCCCAGTGTGGCCAACCCAATTGCACTACCCTAAAACCGCCTCTGCCCCTACTGCCAGTTGAGCAGGGAAGAAGAATAAGGTAAAGGAAGGGGTGATAGAAAGAGAGAGCCAAAAAAGGAGGAGCTCCAACTCCATCCATTGCAAGCATGTGACCCCTGACAGGTTACCCCCAAGGGAATGTGTCCCTTGGCAGAGAAAAGATTCCGCGTTCAGCACCCTGTATACAGTGGTACCTCAGGTTACAAACGCATCAGGTTACAAACTCCGCTAACCCAGAAATAGTACCTCAGGTTAAGAACTTTGCTTCAGGATGAGAACGGAAATTGTGCTCCGGCGCCACGGCGGCAACAGGAGGCCCCCATTAGCTAAAGTGGTGCTTCAGGTTAAAAACGCTTTCAGGCAGGGCCGGCTCTATGGGCAGGCTGGGTGGCGCAGGGCGTCACGGTGCCGGCCCGCCGGGGGGGCACCACGCAGCCCGCCTGCCTGCCCGCCGGCCGCTCCGCCGTGCAGCAAGCCCGCCCGCCCTCCTGCCCACCACGCAGCAGCGCCCTTGGCGACCGTGCTGCGCGCTGAGCCCAGCCGCCCGCCCGCCCGTCGCGCTGGAAAACGGGGCGGCGGGGGCGGCGGAGGGATCCATCGCACCACGGCGCCAAAGGTGCTTAAGACGGCCCTGCTTTCAGGTTAAGAAGGGACCCCGGAACGAATTAAGTTCTTAACCAGAGGTACCACAGTACTTTATTCAGCCATGTCCAGGATCATCAAAGTGAATGGTCCAATAATAATAATAAAAAGATTCATGGCACTGGTTGTATTCTGCTTATGTCAACTCACAACCAGTTCTTTCTATATGAGAGCAATAATTTAGGACCAGAATTGGTTAATGGCAGACGGCCAGCAGTGTGCTCACACATGTGCATTTACACATGGTAATTGAAGAATGGAGGGTTGACGCACTGAGACATGTGTGTGTGTGTGTGTGTGTGTGTGTGTGTGTGTGTGTCCATCACGCACATTGAACCATTATACCAGCGTGTGTAAATTTTAACTGTCGCCCTCGCATACAACTTAATCAAGCCCCATGAAAGATCTGAAAGTGTAACTTTATTGGTTTCTTAGCAAAGGCTGCATGCTTTGCATCCTGGGGATAATCCCGCAGGGTTGGGATTCATGAATGAGGTCTCGACAGGAAGAGGTGATTACGCCGGGGGATGTGAGAATTCACCACAATGAATATTTACAAGCTATAAATCCAGCTGTTAATTTCAGGTTATCAAAACCAATCAGCGTATCCGAGTTCCCAAACAACATCTGATCACCATCATCATGCTGGCAATCGGGTGCTGACAAACATATACAGCGGAGCTGAATTTACTTAAGGATATGGCACTGGTTTCCTTCACTAAACACTGAAATGTGACCTCAATTACCAAGTCAGCTCTTACTCAATGTTAGAACATGAGGAAGAGGGAAAGTAGTACTGCTTTAGGAGGGGGAGAGCAGAAAACTTGAACATGCAATGTACAAAGCAGAGGGGGCGGTGTTCCTTTGGAGTTGGAGGAAATTTGAATGACTCTTTTTTAATTTAAAAAACACAACAACAACAACAACAACAACAACAACAACAACAACAACAACTGAAATATAGAGATATGCTGATTAATTGCAGGCAGATCTCTTCTATAATACAAAAGCACAGCTAAGCTGGTTCATACTTGCTTATTTGCAGTGCAAGCCCAAAGCATTTTTCTGCCCAAAGAGTGCCCCTCCTCCTCCACGGCTAGTGATTGGGCGGGGGGCGGGATACATGAACAAATACCCAAAATGAAAAACAGTTATCCTTCTAAGTGCATGCTTTTCCACATTTTGCAAGGCAGATGTGCACACAAGTGTGTGCATTTGTGAAAATAGCATGTGTATTTTATTTAGAGGGGGGGTTCCTGCTGGCATAAAAAACACAATAATGCAGAAATGTGGGGAATGAAACTACGACTGCACAAACAAGAAAGGGGGAAAAGCTACAATTTTATCTATTCCTAGCAGTGGCCCAAACATCCAAGAGTCTTGGTGGGCAGGAATGGGGGAGATGGCTCCAACTAGGTTTGCCCAATTGTTTCTGAAAAGTGCAAATAGTGGGCATTTGGAATAGCTCAACAGCAATGCTATTCCACAGAACAGGGGCAGCCATACTAAAAGGCCTGCTCTGAGGTACTGTGGAAAGGGCTTCTGAGATCTTTGGACATTGCAGGAGGAGCTTCCCACAGATCACAGGGATCTACACAAGAAGTCTTTGCATTAGCGGGACAACTTTGTATACTTATGGGGCAGTAGTGAACTTAGTTTTGCTCAGAGTCAATTGATTTCAAAAGTTCTTCTCTATAGCTTTTACTCCAAAAAAAAACTTAGTTGGCTACTGCCAGTTTTAAATTATTTCATAGCTTTATTTATTATTATTTTTTGGTAGCGATACTTTTCATGAATTAGTAATTTGCATTTTTCATTATGCATCCCCTTTTCCCCTGCTCTTTGTTTTTGAAGTAGTTATGCTTTCAGTAACTTAAACATCAAACGGGATTATGCACTGCACTATAGAGTTCTCACTCTGTTAAAGTGACAACCTGATTATGATGAAGATTACACAATTTGCTACAACAGCAGTTTCTTCTGCCAGAAATCCCACTCTATCCCTGCAGACCAGCCTGCCCTGCGTGGTGAGGCACTCCTTGATTATCCTTGCTCCTTTTCAACAGCTATGACAAGAAGGTAGAGCATTGTGGGGACATTGCACAGTAAGATGCTTCGCCACCATTTTGACAGCCTAGCTCTTTGCCTTGGTCCCTATTCAGAGGAATGCTTGGTAGATGTCACTCTGAAACACTTATTTTCACTTGGTTGCTCAGGGTGCTTATATATTGCTTTTCAGGTGGACATCACACGTGGATTTAATAACATTGTTACGTAAAGTTGTTAATTATGCTACAGGGGAAAGAAAGGCATTTTGAAAGCCTGCTTTGTTTCATTCCCTGCCCCACACCTCCCTCAGGGCAAGATGGTTCTTCAGAAGACCCCATGGTAGCCATTGTGTGTGCAGGGGCTGCCACTAGAAGCTGGGTGGGGAATATATCACAAGCTGTATCTGTTGTTTTTCCTTCCCTCCCTCAGGACAAGAAGACCCTGTGGTACCAGTTGCATATGGTGGGGCCACCCAGTGCCGGATTTACATACAGTGGTACCTTGGTTTATGAACACAATTGGTTCCGGAAGTCTGTTCATAAACTGAAGCGTTCATAAACTGAAGCGAACTTTCCCATTGAAAGTAATGGAAAGTGGATTAATCTGTTCCAGACGGGTCCGCGGAGTACTCAACCTGAAGCGTACTTAACCCGAAGCATGGGTGTAATTGGTTCCAGAAGTCTGTTCATAAACTGAAACATTCATAAACTGAAACGAACTTTCCCATTGAAAGTAATGTAAAGTGAATTAATCTGTTCCAGATGGGTCCATGGCGTTCGTAAACCAAAAATTCGTAAACTGAGGTGTTCGTAAACCGAGGTTCCACTGTATAAGCTAAACAAGCTATAGCTTAGGGCCCCACTCTCTTGCCCCCCCCCAATATACTTCTTCATAATTGTATTTCACGATTAATATACTTCTTAATTGCATTTCAGTTCAACAATTACTTTGATAAAATACATATTTTGTTATGTGCAAATGGCTTTAGATACCTATTAGGTCCACAAATTACCATTTAGCACAGGCTTCCTCAACCTCGGCCCTCCAGAAGTTTTGAGACTACAATTCCGATCATCCCTGACCATTGGTCCTGCAAGCTAAGAATCATGGGAGTTGTAGGCCAAAAACATCTGGAGGGCTGAGTTTGAGGAAGCCTGATTTAGCATATATTCAACACAAAAAACAGCGACAATTTGTTGTTGACAAAGGACAGCTGGACATAAAGGGCCCCACTACCTTCAGTAGCTCAGGGCCTCATCAAACCTAAATCCGACCCTGGGGCCACCACTGGAAAATGGATGGTGGAAGTTCACAAGCCCTATCTTCTTCTTCTCCTCCTCCTCCTCCTTCCCTCCCCTCACAAGACTCTTCCCCCACCGCCACCCTTTAAAAGCCCCTGCTTTGTACATCTCTCCCGGCTTCCCAGAGAAATTTCACATCTACGCAATGTGTTCAGCTGCCATTTTAGCTCACTGCTTCATTAATATCAGCTTTGCTCCCAGAGCACTGCTAATTGTTTTCTTAGCCATGGCAAGGAAATTACAGCCGCTGCCTGAAGTTCGGAGCCTGAGAATAACGTCATAAACCTTTGCAGAATCAGATTTGCAGATTCTCTTCTTTCGCTGGCTTCATCGTATCAAGGAGGAGGAGACCTGTCAGGGGTTTCGCCAGAAGCCCTTGCCATCTGCACCACCTAGTCTGTCTCCATGCAGGTTTGCTGAGGTTTCTCTTGTGGCAGTTCCACCTCGGGAGAGGAGGCTGTCAGGGTAAGGATCTATGAAGTCAGACCGCCAGGGGGAACATGGACAAATGATCCAAACAACTATATAAATAAGGAGCTGCGTAAAAGTTTCTTCTGAGAATCTGAAAGACTATTGCCTGTAATTAGTTAATCAGCGTAATTGTTTCTAATTAGACTTTAGAGGCACATCAGAGACTTGACTAGCTCTCCAGAAGGGAGGGGGGAGGGAGCGGAAAAGCTTCCACTCCCATGTTAATGACAATCATAACCCTCCAAGCTGTCAGGGAGGCTTCTCGTCTAATTGGAACCATTCTTACTGGAATGGGAAGCGAGATTATTTGCGAAAAAAGACACCCTCAGCATGTAATTTTCTATGTAACAAATCTAGAAAGATGGGTGCCCTTTGATCTTGATTCTTCTGTTATTGCTGTTCACACTGGGAAGGGTGATTTAATGAAACAATCTCAAGGTAATTTACCGCCTTTGAAGTACTGAAAATGTGCTGCCAACCCAATTTCTGGTTTTGTGGAGGCTGCAGCGGCAGTCGCTCAAGGTTGCTTAACAGAGCACCAGAACTGGAACATCAAGACATCAAAGGTTAAGGTGGCATGTGATTAATATCCCAAAGTATTCATTTGTTTCTGCCTCAGAGCCAATCTGACTAGTTATTGTCACTGGCTAATTTACACTTTGTGAGTAGTAGTTGCTGTTATTACTTACGTCGGCCAAGAAGGAAGATTATAAGTGTATTTTCATGAAGTGGGCAGTATTTGTGAATTGAGACATCGGGATCGACAGTCAAGGGTGGTCTCAGAACATAATAATAATAATAACAACAGAACATAATAATAATAACAACAACAACAACAATGATAAAAACAACTAATACTTAAATGTGTACAGTGCTTTCAGGTTCTCAAGCACTTTCCATGCATTATGTAGTTTTAATCCTTACAACAGCCCTGTAAAATAAATTGATAATTGCAGATGGGGAGGCTGAGGCTGAGAGATAGTTGCCAGTTTTGTAGTTCAGAACAAGGCAGATATGCTGCTCTGCCCCACCAAACCAGGTGCTGCTGCTGTAGGGTGCTTAAGAAATATTTAAACACCCCACAATGATAAGGCAAGTTGGAGTCACCAACTTCTAAATAAATGCTCGAGTGCCTTGGGAAGCAGGCAGAAAAACTAATGCCTCTTTAGCAGTGGAAGGAAACTTTGAGGACAGTGTAACAAAGGCTGCTAGTTCTTTACTAATGCTGGTGGTCAACAAAAGAGGTTTAAAGACTGTCTCAAGACAAATCTTTTTTAAAAAATGTAGTATAAACACTGACAACTGGGAAACACTGGCCTGCGAGCGCTCCAGTTGGAGAACAGCCTTTACCAAAGGTGTCGTGGACTTTGAAGACGCTCCAACACAGGACGCAAGGGAGAAACGTGCTAAGAGGAAGGCATGCTTGGCAAATCCACACCGTGATCAACTCCCGCCCGGAAACCAATGTCCCCACTGTGGAAGGATGTGTGGATCCAGAACTGGCCTCCACAGTCACTTATGGACCCAATGTTAAAACCATGTTTATGGGAGACAATCTTACTCGGATACGAGTGATAGAAGAAGAAGAAGAAGAAGAAGAAGAAGAAGAAGAAGAAGAAGAAGAAGAAGAAGAAGAAGAAGAAGAAGAAGACACATTGGAATTAAGGTGAGAGCCATGTATTTAATGATTATTTACTGTCTGCATACGTGTAACCTTGCTATCTAAAGCTGCACCCATATACTCTTACTCTTTTAATTTCCGTGTAATAAACCAATCTGTTTCTACTTCCTTGTGTGGCAAGTTCTTTATTAGGCAAAATGGTTAAAGATAGACACATATTTTTAACAGACACATGTCCTGATTCCACGTAAAAGGTTCCATTCCTCTTAGCAATGTATGTTGGATCTAAACATGGTGGACACATATGTGGATTCAGACATAAACCTCGTAAAAAAAAAAATTGGCACAGCAATACATAAAACTGGCCTGTGAAGAAACTGACTGTGGTAAAGATGTGACATTAATATGGTAAACATGCCATCTTTGCGGCTACATTATGGTGTTGGATGACCCTATCTTCCAAAAGATTCCTAAAATGACAACACTGGGATTAATGGCTTCCCATTTCCCTGGCCTTTTCATGGACTTTTCAGGAGTCCAAAACCAGGAACAGAGTAAGAAGAAAGTAAACAGAGAAGATCCCTCATGCAGTTAACAGTGGAAACTATAAACACTCACCTACCTATAGCACAGTCCCGCTGAAAGCTACTGAGCAGTAGGCATGTTTGCCATCCTCTAAACTTTGTACCAAACCAGGGTTATCCACAGCAAGAGCATTTAAAAATGGTCATTGTCTCTAAGGGAACTGCACCATTGCTCTTCCCTCGTACCTTACTAGGATCCCATAGGGAGCCAAGATCCGTGCGTGAAGTTTCAGTTTCCTAACTGTAATCATTCATGTTTAATCCTCTGTTTAAGATACTGATGGCAACATACTAAGCTTTGCAGTGTCGTGAAGCAGAGGAAAGCTTTTGCCGCAGTGGGACGATGTTGGCTTTTTTGGTGGAATACAGTATTGGGTTGTATCCAAAGTAGTGCTATGTTACTCGTTCCATCAGCACAGGGATTTTTGCTTGTGTAATGGAACTCCTCCCCCTGTGGATCCCCTAAATATGTTCTAGGGGTTACCCGAAACCTCTGGAGCTGATTGGGGGAGGTTGTCCATTGCTGTGAAGAGAGGATAAATTTCTATTTGTACAAGCATAAATCCTTGCAGTAATGGAACAAGGGCATTGAATAGAACCCAGAAAGTTTGCTCCAGTAAGACGCATCCGTGGATTCTTTTTGTACACTGTGTTGTTTATGTATGGTAGCAAAAAGAAATAGCCAGCTATAGCTTCCTTGTCCAAAAACATATGAAGTGGTTCAGGCAGATGAGATATCTGCAAATTGTACTTCATGTAAGAGGGGGAATGTCACATAGGATCTTCACACTGGCTAGGGTTAGAAATCATTCCCCCTTACATTCCCTTAGAGTGGAGAAGCATCATTTGGCTAAAGCCCTACAATGGGATCAATATCATCCATGGTCTCTCTGGTTTCCAGTGTCACTTGGAATGATGACATAGAGAAAGATGCTGTACTAGCACAGCTTATTATCCCAGCCTCGATGCACACTAGCATTCAAGAGCAAGAGACAACTTAATTTTAGAGATTTAGTTTCACCTGTTCTTAATTAGCCAGATAGAGTCACTTGCCTGATATTGAGCACCTTTCAAGCCCTGAAATATTTTATGTCAGGAGACATAGCCATATGCTAAATCTACTTGTGCATTCCTAAGTAAACAGTTTTGGCTCCATCTATAGCTGTGCTGACACTGGTGGCATGAAAGAAGACACATGTGGGTGTAGCTGGTGCCATGGAGTTTAAATAGATTGGCAAGCCAATCTATACAGCAAAATGATTACAGAGAACAACCAACCTTTTGCCATATAAACTTACTGCTTTTAACCTCATGCTCATGCCATGCAGCATAGTTTAGGAAAGTGCAGGTTATACATTCTTTTCAAAGCCATTGAGCAGACATAATATTTTAATTTTCTTTCCATTAGTTCTTCTGCTAAATATTTTTGTTCTTGCTCTTGTGCTTTACCTAGCAGTTTCTGGGTAAATGGAGAAGCCTAGAAACTTTTAAAGTTTATCGTCTTCATCATTAGGATCACAATCAACTGTTAACAGGAACAAATTATGCAGAAGGGAGGGGAATTTTGAAGAAGTTCTCCTTGCTATAATTAATTTCCTTGCAAAAATTTTAATTGATATGATCCCAGTTCCATTATTTCTCAACACCCCCCATTGTGGATGCTGTTGAATGTAGGGACTTGTGAATAAATAGGGTGCGGTTGAACTGGAAGAGAGGGCAGCAGAGAAGTGGGACTCAATGACTGCACACTGCTAATGTACACCTATCCCTATGACTCTAGACCCCACCTGTAATAGTCTGCAACTGCAGCTGATTCTCTCCCCTTACCTTTTGTTTCCTCCTTTGTTTGCAAGAAACAAAGTCGAACCATGGCAAGTCTTCAGCCCTTTTCACATGCTTGTTGGCTTCCACATAATCATCTGCACTGGGATCACTAAAAAGACTGTGACCTCCAGGGCCATAGCTGCCAAGTACCCCGTTTTCCCCGGGAAACCCCCGTTTTTACTTACCTTTTCCCGGTGGTCTCCCGTATCACTTCGTCTCCTGTTTTTCTCCGTTATTTTCTCCTGCCAGCGGCCATTTTTTTTCTTTCTGATTTGCCCTTCTATGGGCACCAAAAATGGCCACCACCGGCTTCAAAAGTCGCATCTATGCATGTCTGGAAGTGCATAGACGTGACTTCCGGTGTCGGCGGCGGCCATTTTTGGTGCCCATAGATGGGTGGAGCGACACCGGAAGTTGCGTCAACGCACTTCCGGTCATGCGTAGAAGCGACTTTTGAAGCCTGCGGAGGCCATTTTTGGTGCCCGTAGAAAGGCAAAGCGACACCGGAAGTTACGTCGACGCAACTTCCGGTGTCACGCGGCTGCCCGTCCCGGATTCTGCAGTCCGGGACTTGGAAGGTAAGTCCAGGGCAGGCATGTGACTTGGTCAGGATCGTATTGGGGTAATGGCTGTATGAACTGGGCCTCCCCAACACACCAAACAGAAGTCGTGGCTTGTACAGCAGATACTTCCAGTTTGCACTATGGCCTCTGCATTATGGCCTGACTGGGCCACAGGTCTGCCAATGGCCCCGCACATTACAATGCCAATTACATGGAGGTCAAAAAGTGTCAGAAGCAGGCTGTGCACATTTAGAGATCTTAGTCAGTGGAAGAGGAAGAGGATGTATGATACATACCACTGAGTGACTTTCCCAAAATGTTTCTGGGTACAATTTGGGCTTGTTCTTAGGGTAGCTTGTTCATCCAACATCAGTTAATTTTTCCGCAAAAAGAAAAGAAAGAAATATCATTAAGTACTAAGATAGGCCATTTACCATATATTCCTGCGTATAAGATGACTGGGCGTATGAGACGACCCCCAATTTTTCCAGTTAAAATATAGAGTTTGGGATATACTCTTCTGTAGATTTCTGCATAGAACAATGCAGGCAAGAACGAGCCGTCTCAGGAACAGTTTCTTCTCTAGAGCGATTTTGGCCTTAAATGGAAAGCCTGGACTTTGAAGTCATCTTATTTTACTTGTTATTTTGTATTATATTTACTGTTTTTAATTAGGTTTTTATAATTTTGGATTATGCGGAATGCTTTATCGGAGTGGATGTAGCAACCGAGTAATTTCGTTGTTCCCGCAAGGGGACAATGACAATAAAGATATCTTATCTTATCTTATCTTATAATAAATATGACCCGACGTATAAGACAACCCCCGACTTTTGAGAAGGTTTTCCTGGGTTAAAAAGTATTCTTATACACAGGAATATACAGTGTTTGAAAAGTCTGTGGGAATTCTCTTGATGGGGGGAAAATAGAATAAAATAGCCAACTTCTCTAGTCTGAGGCTACCATATTGCCTGCTGCTTCCCAGCTGTGCAAAATAAGATTATTGCATAGAACGCAACACATGATGACACAGGAGATAAGTGGGGGAAAGAGAACATTGCAACAAACGGTACAACAAGCATTGCGACAGGCGTTTGTGGGAATGTGTGCGGACTGCTCACCCAGTGAAAGAGAATCCCCCCACCCTTGTTGCTCAAAAGCAGGGAGAACATTTAATCACTGTCCATCTTAACTAGGGCAGTTTTCTTCACAGTTTCAGAGAACTGCAGACAGTGGCAAAATGTTATCTGGGGTCCATAGCCATGGGCATAGAGCAAAGAAAGTGAATTTGACGACCTGGCTACATCTGGAGTTTATCAGCTCTTTTCCTGGTTAGTATTACAGTAAACAATTATCTGTAGATCAGGAGACAGCAAAGACTTTAAAGACCCAAATTACAGAGAAAGACAGAGAGAAGGAGAACAGAGGAGATAAAAAGGAGCCTATGCATCTTATCGTGCTAATGAAATCAACCTGACAGGCATGCCAGGCTGCAAGGGTATTACAGTGTCTGACATTAAATGAGCAGTTACACCGCTGGCTCCTAAGTCAAACAGCAAATAGACACAAAAAAGATGAAAAATGCCCTGCCGTGTCACTGCAAGTGATTTATACGGGACAGGGAGACAGCTGGTCAATTTTAAAACCTCCTCAACAGAGTTGTCAGGATAATGGCAAAGCTAAAAATTGTTGATGAGCAGTGGAAGGCTCAACGCTGCAATGCTCAGTGACTCAGTGAGCCCTAAGCACCAGGAAATGGCAGCAAGGGACAAGCAGCTGCTCAGTGCATGCAAGTTCTAATGCAAGGGTCGGCAAACTAAGGCCTGGGGGCTGGATCAGGCCCAATTGCCTTCAGGATCCGGCCCGCGGACTGTCCGTGGATCGGTGTGGGGGTTCTGTTTGTCTGGGCTGCACCATTTCCCCCCAGCGCCATTCCATTCCCCCCCACACACACAGCCCACGATGGCGCCTCTTCCCTCCCTCCTCCTGGCTTCTCCCTGCCCTGCCTAGAGGAGTAGAGGAGGGAGGGGGCTGGGCTGAGCTGGCTGAGCACCATTTTAAGCAGCCCCTCTCCAGAGCCAGCCCTTTTGGGCTGCTCATCTTCCCTCCACTGTCACCGCCGCTGTGGTGCGAAAAGGGCAAAAGGCACAGAATCTGTGAAAATGGCACAAAAAGAAGAACAGTGGTGGAGTACTAGTCTTTTCATTGTTTCCACATCATCCTCTAGTGATGAGGAAGACTGAGAGTCACCATTCATGCCAGTGCTGCTGGTTTTTCAAAGAGTTTTCAAGGGTTTCCAAAGGTTTGGAGGGTGTTTACAGGCTTTTCAGATGCTGTTCCCCACTATATGCAATTTCACATATATGCACATTACCTGGGAATGTAACCCCTGTAGAAGTAGGGAGTCGTCTGTTTATTAACTGCAGGTACCTGGGGTGGAATCTGGGGCATTTAGCCTGCAAAGCATGTTCTCTTCTGATGAGTTGATGGTGGTTGTTCCTGATGAACTCTGCCCTAGTCTTTCTTCCCAAAAAGTAACATTTTGAAGTGTCTTTTGATATCTCCGTATGCCGCCTTGAGACTCATTGTGGGAGGCTGTATGGAAATGAGTTTAATGAAACAAATTCCATGCCTTGCCCCCAAAAGGGAGATTAGAAATTGCCCTATAAATTATATCCCCCAGTTTCTGCTCCATTCAAGTCACTGACAAAAATGTGAGCTTTGTTTTAGGTGTGAAAAGGAAATATCTACGGTTTTTCAAACAACAAATTATCCTTACCTGACAGGAGTTTAATGAGCAAAAGATCTGAGAGAAGGGAAAGGGAATTAATCCCACCAATTTTCAGTCCTAAACTGCAAATGTAAACACATTGTGCAATGCTGGTTTAATGTGCCTCACATCATTTGCTCTTCCCTCTCAGAATAAAATGTTGCCACTTGAAAAACTATTAGAGAGATCAAGATAAGATCCTGCTGTGGCATAAACAGGATCAGAGTGACAGATTGCGCTTCGAGCCTGTGGAGCAACGGAAAAATACAGACAAATGTTTCTTAAAGTGCTCCAGGTGTAATGGGTGACTAGGATTCTTAGTCAATATGCTGGGCCAAACAGGCTTCAAGATCTTAAAAGAATCTAGACCTCAAGGGTTGCCTCTAAGAATCTTGTTATCTTCAGGACGGTTGAGAGATCACTTTCCAATCTTGTAAGGCGCCGAGTGCTTCGGTTCTCTTTCAACAAGTAGAGATTTTGGCACTTCCCAATACTGAAATATAACTACTAACTCTGAAAAGTGTCCTGTGCTCCAAAGTTCCACCAAAAGAAATGCATAATATTGAGCACAAGAAGAATCAACAATACATGTCCACCTAATATACCGTATTTCTCCATGTATAAGACTAGATGATGCCCAAAATTGGGGGGGGGCGTCTTATACACAGGGACCATTCCCCCCATTTTCTTAAATCTGAGTCCCCAAAAATAGGGTGCATCTTATACATGCGGGTGTCTTATAGACGGAAAAAAACGGTATTTCTCTTCTTCTTTTGCTTCTCATAGCATGCAAGAACCTAAATACTGTGGTTAATCACTCTGTACACGCTCAAATATACCTATCATTCTTCACATCACACTCCAGAAGCATTAATGCACACTTTCCAAGGCTCAGCCATGATGAAAGCCACCACAAATTAAGCCGTGTTCTGCTCCAACATGAATCTGAATATGAAAGCGAAATGCATCGCACAAATGTCGTGTTGGGAAATCACATCATTGGATGTGTGTAAGTAAAAGGGGGAGGGGGAACGAGAGCAGCTGAGGCAGGGAGGTGATTTTTGAGGAGTAAACAAGTCAGAGGGGAAAGGGTTAAGCATCCACGTTTCCCACCAATACCACTGATCTTCTATTTCTTTTCCTTCTCTTTTAAACCAAAATTCACTACAAACATAGTGTATTTATGTGTATCTACCACATGTGTTTAGCACCTAGTTTTTTCCTCCAGCTGAACAAGAACATAGAGCCATTGATTTCTTTTGGCCTTCCAGAGCCAGAATTAACTAGTTTTGTTTTTCTGTCTCTCTCTGTGTGTCTCCTGGAATTATAATTTTTTCTACCTCTCTTCGGCCTACCTCAAAAATATGTTAAGTGTCAATTACAGGCTTACAGCATTTATTAGCCAGGTATGTTGTTACAGTGTCCCCATGCCTGCAGAGAAACAGATAGGAAGCGGGGGGGGGAGGAAACTTAAGACCTTTTGAAATATTGCTGATCTTTGATTCCATCATAAGTGAGCCTGGAAGGCAAAATTGCATCTGTGTTTTCTCTTTCATTGTCACCAGCGTGGATTGTTTTTTGGCAGCCGCAAAGTGTGGGGAGTTCATTGGAGAAGGACTTGGGAGTGGTAGGACATGGTTCTCCCAGTGGCAGCTGTTGGACTTTTGGGGTGATGGCAATGCTAGTGGAGGAGATGAACGACCAGACAGCTGGACTGGTGACTGGGAGTGGCCGACAAGACCATATAACACTTGTTCTAAAAAAACCTACATTGGCTCCCAGTACATTTCCAAGCACAATTCAAAGTGCTGGTGCTGACCTTTAAAGCCCTAAATGGCCTCAGCCCAGTATACCTGAAGGAGCATCTACACCCCCATCGTTCAGCCCAGACACTGAGGTCCAGTGCTGAGGGCCTTCTGGTGGCTCCCTCACTGTGAGATGTGAGCTTACAGGGAACCAGGCAGAGGGCCTTCTTGGTAGTGGTGCCCACCCTGTGGAACGCCCTCCCATCAGATGTCAAGGAAATAAACAACTATCTGACTTTAGAAGACATCTGAAGGCAACCCTGTTTGGGGAAGTTTTTAAAGTTTGATGTTGTATCGTGTTTTTAATATTCTGTTGGGAACTGTCCAGAGTGGCTGGGAAAGCCCAGTCAGATGGGCGAGGTATAAATAATGAATTGTTGTTGTTGTTGTTGTTGTTGTTGTTGTTGTTGTTGTTGTTGTATCTGACCCACCACACCTCTGTAGGTCTTCCTGACCCCCCCAAAGGGCAATCTTTACTTCTTCAGACAATTCAAGTGGTCCCCAGAAACCTAATGCTAAACTAATGCACCAGAAAATAGCATGTGATGATGGTGTCACAATCTTACCCACGCATGGCATGCTAATGGCACTGTGGAGGTGTAGGCATCAAGCAGGACAGGTCAGGGGAGGCCCAGGCCTGGGGAACAATGCAGCCCTTCAAGCTTCTCCAGCCCTTGCAGTTTTCCCCAGGACACATGCCCTTACCAGCCACATAGCCCCAGGCCGTGCCCCCTGCTTTGTCTCCTGGTTGGCTGATGTTGTGGACTGGCTGGGTGCAGAGAAGTGATGGGAGGCACCAGTCATAGAACCTCCTAGGGAAGCCTCAGGCTGGGGGACTGGTGGTGGGACAACAATGACTGGTCAGAGGGAGAAGCAGCAGAATGGTAGGAGGAGGTGTCAGAAGCAGAAGAGGTGACAGGGTTTAGTGAACAGGAAAAGGCTGTGGCAGAGCAGAGTTCAGAATCTGAGGCAGAAGCCAAAGCCAGGGAGTCTCCCTCTTTTGCTGTGAGTAGCTCTCCTCCCCTCTGGTCTCCTAGAACACACAGAGAAATGAAACGAGCAGAGTAGAGGATGGTTGTGATGCAGTCTGAGACTGCATGGGAAAGACTCTGGAGAGGAGGAGCACTGGGAAGTGGGCACTGGGAAGACAGAACCTTCAGTCCTCGCAACTGCCTTATTGGGGCAAGACCTCATAGAAAGAGTTGCTGAGAGTACTGGGCAGGAGCTGTGGTTTGTTTCCTTGAATAAAGACACTTCACTGGCCTTGGTCAATTTCCTGTTTGTTGCTGACCCACCCCTGACTCCAGCCCGTACACCTGGGTGGAGGATAGAGATGAATGTGGCAGTATGTGTGGAAATTCGCCTACAAAGGTAAAATTTTACATCATGCCAGTGTAACACAATCGTTAGAGTGTTGAACTATGACCTGGGAGAGCACCACCTTGAGCTCCTTGGACTATAAACGGAATGAATGAATGAATGATATTGTCCTGCCTACTTTTGCTCCTCCTATTCCTCACTGAGCATGTGGCCCTGACAAGGTTGCTCAGAATGGAATGGCTGCTAAAGGTTCCCCATCCCTGGAATAGATGTTCAAAGCTTTTGAACACGAATTTCACAGACAATTGCCCAAGGTTCATTTGGCGAACAATAAAGAAACACTCGCCATAAACTGAAGCCTGAGATGAATGAGATTAGAACGAGTAATCTCCTAAACGGTGGGTGGGGAACTTTTTTTGCTGTTGTTGAAGGCCGCATACTTGTGGTGGTCAAAGTCAGCGCCAGTGATGGGTGGGGCCAGAGACGAAACTGTTATGGATTAACTAATCAAGAATGAAGGCCACCCAGCTTCAGTTTTCACCATGGTTACTTCAGAGTCAAGTTTTTAAAATGGAATTCTGGGCTGCAATTCACTCCTGAAGAGAGGAGCATTGTGTGTGTGTGTGTCATTCTTCATAATGACACAAAACCAGAAAACTACACAAGCAAATCACACTAAGAAGTGTGTGCTAGAAATTTACTGTTTGCTTCTCTGCACCTCCTGGCTAGGCATATTTTAAAAAATAATAAAATAAAACAGGTGCAAGCACAGCTATCTGTGTACATACCCGGTTGGTACTTAATCGGCATACGGAAATAGAACCAACAAATGAGAAGGTGGAATAAACACAAAAGGGAATGCCTACTGGCTTGAATAGGGATGGGGATGGATTAGTAGCAGATAATGCTCAAATGCAGACAAGTCCAGTGTCTCACTCACCAATTCTAATTTGGTGTTGCATCAAAGCAAGTGTTAGCCCACATATTCCAGTGCCTTTTCTCATCACTCATTACAAAAAGTTTGATGATGATGATAATAATAATAATAATAATAATAATAATAATAATAATAATTTATTATTTATACCCCGCCCATCTGGCTGGGTTTCCCCAGCCACTCATTCTATTGCCTAGAATGATATTTCTATTCCAAACCATGCCGATTCTAGGAGGCATGGATTGTTTTAAGAAGTGGGAAACAGATCTAGCCAGGTTTGTGTGGAATGGGGGGGAAACCTAGAATAAAATATAAATTACTTATTGATCGGAGAAAGAGAGGCAGATCTATGAGTTTAAATTTTTACATAGCACCACCTCCAGACACCTCCAGGCACTCACACAGGACCTTCACCGCCTTCACTGGTTCTGATTTGAAAGAGAGGTAGAGCTGGGTATCATCCGCATACTGATGAACACCCAGCCCAAACCCCCTGATGATCTCTCCCAGCGGCTTCATATAGATGTTAAAGAGCATGGGGGAGAGGACCGAGCCCTGAGGCACCCCACAAGTGAGAGCCCAGGGGTCCGAACACTCATCCCCCCCCCACCACTTTCTGAACGCGGCCCAGGAGGAAGGAGCAGAAACACTGTATGACAGTGCCCCCAGCTCTTTTAGGGAAGTGGATTTGTTGCACAAGACCGCCCAATCCACTATAATTGCTCAACCTGAATTTGCCTGGAATCAGTTGTGTTTGCCATGGGTATCTTAGAACTACAAAGAAGCCCCTTCTCCTCCTCCTCCTTCTCCTCCTCCTCTTTCTTTCCCCATTACCCCTAAGTGTTGCAAGTGACTTACATGATAAATATTAAAATATTAAATATTAAAAAGTGATCATACTATTCATCCCTCCAAATATATATTTCCTACTGTGACATTATCACAAGGGAGCACCACAAACCAGCAAGCAACAAAAGACCATCCAGTGAGCAGGCGAGAGACAGACACCAACATTCACATGTTTGGGTGCACAACAGAGTATTGGCTTGGAACCAAAAATATGTCAGACTTGGAGCCAGGCACACCTCCCTGGGGTGAACATTTAAAAGACAGGGAGCCATTTAGCTCTTTCCCTCCCCTCCTTCAGAAAAGATTATCAAAATTGTGGTGTTTGGGCATGCTTTTGATGTTGTCTGGTTCTCCCACAGTATGTTAATGGTATTGTTCTTATCCATGTTAAGAGTGTTCATTTGGGGGGGGTTTTTTCATTGAAGTGCTCTTACGATGCTTGTGAGCCACTTTAGGAAAAGGCATGGGGGTTGAAAGCAGCATATAAATACTGACATAAATAAATTTATACCCCACAGACTGCAGGTGTCAAAGGCTTTCCCTTTGAAAAATGAAGGGGAATTTTCAAATAGGTGATGAGTACAACATTTTTTTTAAAAAAACCATTGTAATCTGACTTGTTGCTTCTTTATAGGGCATGTAAATAAACAATAGCTGCTTAAAAAAGATATCTAATAATGTGTACACTGCAGTTTGTGAAGCCACTCATCAAAAAAAATTCAGAAAATCATGACTATTTCCCCCCACCTCAATGTTTCTGTCTCACTGTCTGCCTTTTTAATGGTTTAAAAATGACTCCACCTTTGATTTTTCTCCCCTACAGCCATTGTTAGTGCATTTTTCTCCAGATTTCCCAGGCGGAAATGTCATCTTGTGATACACCTCAGGGTTGCAGGTGTCAGTTCTTGCTGCTTGATGTGGAGCATCCCTTGGAGAAATATCACTGCAGGAGGTGGGGGTGCCAAGACTTGCATACTGGCATCCTTAGCAATCATTGTTAAACTGCCAGCAGTTTGAAGGTACCGTGTAACATTGAAAATCATCTGCAGTGTGGTTGTAATCCTCTAAAACAGGGATGGGGAATACCTGTATCCCTGATTAGATGTTGTTAGATCCCATCTCCCAGCAACTCCACAGCCAGTGGTCAGGAATTATGGGAGTTATAGTCCAAAAATACCTGGAGAACCTCAGGTTAATTACCTGTGGTCTATTTAGCAATGTCTTCCATTAAAAACATTTAAAGACCTACTTACCTTGTTTTTATTTATTTATTTATTTATTTATTTATTTATTTATACCCCGCCAATCTGGCTGGGTTTCCCCCACCACTCTGGGAGGCTTCCAACAAATACCAAAATACATTAAAATATCACAGATTAAAAGCTTCCCTAAACAGGGCTGCCTTTAGGTGTTTTCTAAATGTCAGGTAGTTGTTTATCTCCTTGACCTCCGATGGGAGGGCGTTCCACAGGGCGGGCGCCACTACCGAGAAGGCTCTCTGCCTGGTTCCCTGTAGCTTTGCTTCTCGCAGTGAGGGAACCGCCAGAAGGCCCTCAGCGCTGGATCTCAGTGTCCGGGCTGAATGATGGGGGTGGAGACCGAGGCCGTTTAGGGCTTTAAAGGTCAGCACCTTTAAAGTTATATTATACTGGGGTCTCTCAAATCCATATGAAGGGAGGAGCCTACTTAAAATAAATTTGTGAGGTATTTTTTCTAAATAGAACTAGAATCTAATAGAACTGTGAGTCAGTGACTTTCTTCTTTTTTGTCTCAAAATAATATAACCTACCTTTCCCACTGCTTAGATTATTGGATGTTTTCCTCTATGAGAAAAACTTATGCATTTGGCTTACAGTACATCAGAAGATGCTGTGAAATAAGTGGCGGGGCTCTGTCCTTGCCTATCTCTGCTCTACTACAGCGCCGTTTGTTTCCCAACTCTCTGCACTACAGGCAGCTGAAATTTCAAGGCACTGGAGGAATGCGCTACACGCAACATGAGGCGGGATGTTGTCAACACAAGCTTCTCCCACTCCATACCACTTTTTTATATTTACTGGCACTGCATTCCAGTTCAGGAGCTCCTAAGGCAGTTACCTCCATACTCAGGCATCCCTAATAGCCCATCAATTGATAAAATCTCTTGACCCAGCCCATATTTTATGAGCTATTAGAGCTGTGAAGGTTAATTGCTCTTGTAAATGTGCTGTTGGCTCACAACACAGTATCCTGTTCATCCAGGGACACACTGAAGCATTATTTAAACCAGGTGTCCTCTGCCCTCCACCATTGTAGCTCCAATTCAGGTGAGAGTCCTTTGAAATTGTGGCTTGGGAGCTAATATATAGCATTACAATTCCCATGGGGGGGGGTTTCCCCCTCTTGAAAACTTTTCTTTGGCTTATCTTTCCAGATTCATAACTTTCCCCTTAACATCCAATGTCATTGGGAAGAACGCCTCTGCAAGTCATAGAAACATAGAATTGTAGGGTTGGAAGGAACACTTGATGACCTGTTGTAGATCATCAAGTGTTGCAACAGTTCTGCCAGAAGTAGCATTCATTTCAGTAGGACTCACTGGAAACACTCCCAGGGAATGTGCTCTTCGTCTACAATGCTGAAGTCTGGAAGCATGAATCTAGTACAAGGCTGGGCAAGCTGCTTCTTTTTTTTCTTCAATCAAGAGCTACATTACCTCAAGGGGTACTGATAGGGGTCACATGCCAGCAGGGAGCAGAGCCAGTTTTTGGCAAAGCCATAGATTGGCCAAAGTGGATTAACTAATCCAAAATAAAAAGCATTCTACTTCACTTTTCATCATGGCTACCTCAGATTCCCAGGCCTAGGCAGGTCTATTTAGAAGTAAGCACTAGAAGGTTTGATGCAGTTGCTCTCAAATAAGGAAGCATAGGATTATGTTGTTGTTATTCTGCTGATCCAGAAAGCCAGCCAAAGTTGTTCTTTTTTCAGATTATACACACATAAAAAAGCACATACAGAGAGACATGCACATCTGTGTCAAAAGATGCTGGGAGAGAAACCTTTTCCCCAATCCACTAAAACAGGAAAAAGGAAACAGGGAGGGGGGTAGGTGGGACTCTGATAAAAGGAGGGAATGTGACAGCTTCAGGAGGTGCTTGGGACTATATGTAGGTCCCAAGTTATCCACCTATGATCTACAATTCCACAGCAAAACAAAAAACAAAAACCCAGTGAGTGCGTTCCACTGTTGAGTTCCATCATTTGGGAATCCACATTATATCCTGTTTGTGTTCATGTGTGGGTTTGCAGAATCCAAATCATTTCGTAAACCAAAATGGCTAAGATTCTTTAAACTCCCATTATTTTTTCCATCTAACCATTTCCAGACAAGTTGCTGCCAATCCAATTTTTGATTACACAAAGGGATGGAATAGCACCAGCCCACTGCCGTGGCTTAAGAAAACCTCACCTGGCTCTGAGTTCATCTTTCCTAATATGTCTGTGATTTGTGTTCCGACAGCAATTAGCATGCACATCTCTTTGCTTCCAGCCGATGAGTCAACTTCACAGATCAGGACGGAAAGGAAAAAACCCAAAGAGAATAAAATACTTCCATAAAAGTCAGCAACAATTATTTTGCAATGACTAAAAGTTACCACAGATGTGGTAATCCTAACACTTCCTTAGGCGCATTGTAAAAAGTGACCTTTATATAGCAAGTGAACTGGGATGTTTTCAGACACAGAGAAGGAACGATGAACAAAGCAGTGTTCAGCCAGCAAAGGTTTTTCTCTTTTAAACTTAAAATGACATCATCTGTTTACATTAGGCGAGGAAAGAGACTTTACATGCACTGAGGATATAGCCTTAATATATCCGTATAATAATAACAATTTTGTTTTCATAGCACATGCATATATTAATCCTTCGCTCGGTTTAAATCAGATTTTCTTCTGTATGTCAAACCCTTCTCAGTCAAGAGCCCAGGAGACAGTAGCGAAACTCTTAACAATAGTTCTAGTTACAGGTAGGTAGCCATGTTGGTCTGAGTCGAAGCAAAATAAAAAAATTCCTTCAGTAGCACCTTAAAAACCAACTAAGTTTTTGTTTTGGTATGAGCTTTCGTGTGCATGCACACTTCGTCAAGGTTTCAAGAGTATCTGACGAAGTGTGCCTGCACACGAAAGCTCATACCAAAATAAAAACTTAGTTGGTCTTTAAGGTGCTACTGAAGGATTTTTTTATTTTGCTCTTAACAATAGGACAGTGATCTTTGAAGTCAGAGACAATGACTTCCAAGTACTTCTGAAAGGTACTCCAGCTTTCTGAATTTTCAGGGAACTTGAGGATTGCAGGTAGCTGGGAAAGATCAGGTGTGAATAGGAAAGGAGGGAGAAATAGATTCAGATGACATTTAAAGGTGACCCTGCATAATTCTGAAATAATACAAGAGCTAAAACACAACCTTCCTTCTAAATTCTCACTTCTGATTTTTCAGTGCCGCTTCCAGTCAAGTGATGTACGTAAACAAAAAAGCATGCACTAGGGTAAAGTGTGCATTAAATTGCACACATTGGTGAAAATAACATACCAAGAGGCATTATATTAGGGATAAGTGCTTTGTAAGAATGTCTGTTCAGCAAAATTGCTCACAAAGAGGTACATTAGGAGAAATTCACTCTAAAATGCTGGTGGATTTTCATGGGATGATTTTTTTTTTAAAATGAGAACTAATATGGAACTGTGGAGATCTGAACTTAAGATGAAGAAAATGAGAAACTAAAAGGAAACAAAATCCCCAGATCTGACCATCCCTAGCTTATAGGATAGCTCAGTTGTTGTAACATGAGACTCATACTCTCAGGGTTATGGGTTCGAGCCCAACATTGGGTGAAAGATTCCTGCATTGCAAGGGTTGGTCTAGATGACCCTCATGGTCCCTTCCAACTCTACAATTTTGTGATTCTATTATTTCTTTCCAGATCTCTTTCTCACTAGCCACTTTAATAGGCTGCTGGCACCAAGGGGCTTTAGTGAATGTAGTTCAACTAGCTGATGTGCAATAACTTTTTATTTTGCATAAGTAAGATAAATATTGAAATCACAAATGACATGGGGAGGGATCATAGCTCAGTGGCAGGACTTTTGCCCACCTGCCAGAGATCCTGGAGAGCTGCTATAGGTCTACTCTGCAGACAGTGTACGCAGAGAGAAGATGTCCATTTGCGGGTTGAATCCAAACCATACCTGGAGACAGACTTCAGTGCTGATGGTGGTTCCAGTGAACCTATGCGAATTTCAACAGGTGGGTGAGACTGCCACCTTTCAAAGTTGGCAGGGGGGTGGAATTTGGGATCCATCCTGCCAGCCAACCTGTTCTGTTTCCACACCTTTGCAGTCAACCATGCTGGGCTTCACAAGCAAATAAGCTGGCCTCGGCACCTTCTTGTGTTTCTGTGCAGACGCAGTAATAAGTGCTGAACGGCGAAGTCCTCAAAGATGAAAATAAATATGCCCTTCGCAAGCTGCATATTTAAATACTAGAGTTATGCATGGAGAGATAATTAATTCACTTATGCCTTTGCTTCCTTTTCTTTTCTTTTTAATTGAAACGACAGGCATATGTCATATTTTGATCCTCAATGCTGGTACAGAGGGTTTTAATGCCCTTGCTTGGTGCCAGCCAGACTCCCCGTGCGTCTTAATTCAGAGATCAATGTGAGTGTTGTGTAAATGGCCACAGGGTGCCGATGCCAAGGGCCTCCACCCCTGCTGCTGATTCAAATAACAGATACCACATGACATGGTTGCACGTTCCTATGCCGCGTGTGAGTGAAACTCTAAGAGCAACAGCCTCAGATTCCCGCTTCCAATCCCTGGCAAAGATTACCTTCTTTAATTTCCTGTAAACAAACACACGTGGAACCAGCCCTTGTGAAAAAGGAAGCAAATATTCCAAAATAGCTTACACAACATTAAAGCGACTAGACATTGTAGCCATCTCTGTGGTCTTTTTTGGCGCCTACTGAAGGCATTCTTCCTCCAAGCAGCCTTTTAAGTTAGAGATCTTTTCCAGTCTGTTTCTGTATTGGACTTTTTTTTTTAAGAGGTCTTAAATTATTTTTTGGCTTGTGCGTTTGCTGCCCTGGGCTCCTTTGGGTGAAAGGACAGGATATAAATGCAATACGTAATGAGCTCAAATCCCAGGTACATGTGAGGAAAGGGTTTCCATCCCTAATTGTGTTTCTCTGCCTCTTAAGGCATCATGAGGACTTTGGGGTGGTTGGTTGGTTGGTTGGTTGGTTTTTTTAGTGTTGCTGATTGTATTATTATCGAGTTTCCTAAGATTGCGCAGAAAACAATAAACAGAACCTTCCGCACTCACCCTGCCATTCTTAACGATGATAGTTGTGGTTAACAACCCTCTCATTCCCTTTTTACTCATGGTTGTTTGGGTTTAAAAGGTAAAAGGAAAGGACCCCTGACAGTTAAGTCCAGTCACAGATGACCCTGGGGTTGCGGCGCTCATCTTGCTTTACAGGCCGAGGGAACCGGCGTTTGTCCACAGACAGTTTTTCCAGGTCATGTGGCGAGCATGGCTAAGCCGCTTCTGGCGCAACGGAACACCGAAACCAGAGCTTACACAGCATCAAATCAGAAGGCACTATTTTGAGAGGCAATCATGGGCGTACCCAGCATGGGGTAGGGGGGGCAGGGCAGCTGGAGAGGACAGGCAGGGGCACTGCCTGCTGTGCTCCGCCCCAGCCTGCTTGGCTGAAGTGAAACGGCAGCGGCAGCAAAGCTGCCTCCGTTGAAGGAAACCTGGACCTGGACCTGGGCTAACTTCAGCCCACACTCCTTCAAGTCACAGCGAGCACAGCACAGAAAGTGCTGCCCCACAATGCTCCGCGGGACCTCATTTGAAGTTAGCCCAGGTCCAGGTTTCTTTCAACGGAGGCAGCTTTGCTGCTGCTGCCTCTTTTTAGTCACCGCTGCCATTAAAGGAGCGGGCGAGGCAGGGGGTGCACATTGACCATGCCTCCTGGGGGGATCTTGGCCACGTCATTGCCAGCTAGCCAATCGGGTGGCTGGGGGGCATGGCTGGTGTGCCCCCCCTAGCTTTGGTCCTGGGTACGCCCATGGAGGCAATCAGATCAAATTTATAAACCCTATTCTGAAATTTTAGCAATGGACTGATGGGCTGTGTGCAGTAGCCCAGGCCCTCAGAGGCGGTTTTAGGGTGGCACAACCGGTACAGACACACTGGGCACTGCCCTGAAGGGGGCACCAAAATAATGCTGTGCATGAGAGGCAGGGGGTGCCGAATTTTAGTGTTGCACAGGGCGCCGCTGAAATTTGAAAGCCCAAACTCCACCATTGAGGCTCTCCATCTTCAGCCGTCCCTCAATGAGTGGGAAGGTCTGAAGGAAGATTGCAAATACTGAATAAGTTTTAAGAGGATTGGACAAATTCGTGGAGAATAAAGCTATCAATAGCTACTATCCTATCTCCACTGCTGTAGAATGCCTTTGAGTCCCAATTGCTGGCAGTTACAACTTGGGAAGAGTGGTGTTGCACTCAGGTTATTACTGCAGGCTTCCTATAGGATCTGATTGGCCAGGGTGAGCGGGACTGGGCTCTGACCTGATCTAGTAGTGGTCTTCTTATGTTCTTAACCATTATAAGATACTAGCCCAGTTCACGGAAAGTGGCACTTAAGTCCCATGAAAAAGAATGGGACAGATTATTCAGAATTAACTTAATGCTGCAATCTTTTGTTCATGTGGGGGCATAAGTCCCATTGAATTTATTGGGACTTATTTCTTAGCAGACATAGAATGAGTTGTTCAGTCCGACTCATTGATTTCAATTGGACTTAAACGCATTACACTTCTGGAGCCAGGCCCCTGGGCTCTTGTGCAAGGCTACATGCAGTACCAGGCTTGAACTCCCAAGTGGTGTTGCAAGGGAACAGAAGGAGAGCATGTGGGGTTAGGGCAGAAGAGCATGTTCAGAAGAAGCAAGGCATGCTGGGAAAGCAATGTCTTCTTTTCCTGGATCAGAGGCGTGGAATGTGTCTAGAAAGAGCTGGTCAGGGAGAGGAGCTAAGAAGAGAGACTGGGGAATGGCAGGCTCTAGTATTGGTGTGGCTGAGTGTGCTTTGGAATAAATAATGTCTCTGCTTTGGCAGTTTACTGTCTCCAACCCCAACTGGCCCTGCAGACATGTTGAGATCTGACCAGCATTCCTTGAGAAAGGAACATCCCTTTGGCAGTATGTAATAAACACATTGAAAGAGCATCTCATGAGCTGACTCAAAATGAGTAAGGCTAATTGTTTTAAGGCCCTGCTTTGAACCTCGCCACTGCGCTGTACTGATTGTTGGTAGCACCTAGAGCTTTCCATTAACCTAGCTAATTGGGTTTAACTCAGTGCCTGCATTGTCTTTGAATGGGAGAGAAGGTAAATAAACTTTGGATCATGGGGCTGTCTAGAATTGCATGCTTGTCCTGGACTTGGCACAATGGAACATGGATCTTTGTTGCTATTCAGGCACAAACACAATAGGCATCCCAAACAACCCAAACAAAACAAGGCCCCAAGAGCAATGCCTGCCCTAGTTTCTGCTGGGGAGGGGGGTATGGTAGAAGCAGGACCTTTCAAGGAGATCCATGACGTTCTGAGAGCCAAAACAATACAGTTGTTTTCCTTCTTGCGCCCATGCTAGAAGCACTTTTCGCTGCAGTTATTCAATAAAACAAGGACATTTGGATTCAAGCTCCAGTCTGCCCACTTTCAACAGCAAGGGAGAAATCCAGGTTTCCCAAGTGGGATTCAACCACTTCATTTGGGTGCCTTTTCCTTTGCAAATTTAACTATACAAATTAACCATATTCCCTCTTTCATGAGCCAGAGAGAGTTCTTTACTTCTTTGGACCTATTTCAATGCTTCATTGCTTAATGCACTAAATCAATTAATTGCCTAGCCATAGCTAAAAAGAAGCATTTTACCGCACATTGCTACTTTCGTCACTCATAATGGCACCTGGTGTCAGATGCGTCTATGAATGACGTAGCTTGAAGTGGCAAATTGGCTTGTTTTTAAAGGATTAAAATTCCAACTACCTTGTTATAAGTTAAGGTGAGAATTCTTGAAATTTACTCCCCAACATGCACATACAAACACACACACACACACACACACACAATTGCTGGGCTGAATTATTCAGCCTGTGGTAGTATTGATGCGTCTGTCTATGTTCAAGTTACACCTTCTTTTGTACAGTTCTCATTTATTCCAGTGGGCTCACAATCCAATAACCTTCTTGCCAGATTGTATCCTTGCTCATTTTATAGTGTGAATGCTAGAAATTGTGCCACTGCGTATTTTAAGTCTTGTATTTGTGGCTCTGTGCATTTCTTAAAATCATCTAGAGCAGGCATCCCCAAACTTCGGCCCTCCAGATGTTTTGGACTACAATTCCCATCTTCCCCGACCACTGGTCCTGTTAGCTAGGGATCATGGGAATTGTAGGCCAAAACATCTGGAGGGCCGCAGTTTGGGGATGCCTGATCTAGAGGCTCCTGTGCTAGCAACACACAAAGCCAATACTGTAAAATAATAATAATATAAATCTCTCAAGGTGCAGGGCAAATTTGATCATATATGCACATGGTTCTGGATCAATGGAATTCAGCATGAGTTTCTTTGAGAGGATCTAAAGCAGCATTAACACAAATTGTACTGAGCAGTTTGGTGTGAAGTCCTGAGGTCTTTTTCTTCATTTCACATTCCCAGGCTGTGTGCCAGGTGTGTCGTCATTTGCTGCAATGTTTTAACTCTGAATTTCCTTCTCACTGTTAACCCATTTCTCAGCGCAATATGAGGAAACACTGGGTGAGCGAGAAAGTAGAATGCCATTGTCATGTTGTTGCAAAGGTGTAGATCTAAACTTTGCTGGATTACAACTCCCATCATCCCTCGCCTTTGGCCATGCTGATGGGAGATGGAGTCCAACAACCTCTGGAGGGCCACAAGGTGCCTCACCGCTGCTACAAAAGATTACAACCATGATGCGGGTGGTTCTTGATGCTATGCGTGTGTGCCTTTAAACTGTTGGTTGTTTAACACTGATTGCTAAGGATGCCCACTCAAAAAATGCATGGATTCCTGGACTGGATTTCAAACCTCCTGCTTCTAAATTCCACCACCATCACTACTGCACACACATTAGTGAGAATAGTGTTCTTGGGTCTATCAATTGAGCAGCTATGCTGGACTTTTAAAAACCTGGCTGGACAGTCAAGCCATCTACAGAATAGTCAAAGCAAAATAGGTAGGAACTAATTATAACCACAGCATAATCATAGACTAACTAGTTGTCACATTATTATAAAACGCAGTTGGAAAACAGGTCACTAGTGCCTAATGGCCATTATAACTTCATTATCCTACACTATAATTTCTGGTTTCAGAATAGGTATGACAAAACAACACTGTGTTATATTACCACAAAGCATCTCTTTTTTCTGCTTCCTCAATTATTTTTCTTTAAGTACACTTTTTTAAATGAGACAGCACAAATTGGAGTTTGCATGCCTAATTTGATCATCTCAAAAATACAACTAAATTCCATTCACTGTAAGTTTTTAGTTTATTGTTGACTGTGGCGACAGGTGTGGAACTGCTGTGCCCTAGCCTGTCCCTTTAAGATTACCCTGTAACATGAACAGCTTTGTGAGCTTTACCTAAAAAGTGGTATATAAATATTTTTAATGAATTAATAATGGATTGATAAAAATGGACTAATGTAGACATCAGGGATACCACAAAGTTCCCCCTGAACCAAACAGCCAAGGGAAGAATTGGCTTCCAGATTGCTAGATGCAAAGGCATATAAGCAAGCCCCTCCAGATGTTGTCAGACTCTATTAGCCTGAGTCAGCATGGCCATGGGAGTTATAGTCCAGCAACAATTGGTGATCCTTAGGTTTCCCCACCCCTGGAATATAGCTTCCTAGGCTGAGGAAATTGGTCATTCCTGCTCTGAGCACAGAATCAAAATTATATACATTCATGTTCATCTTCCTGCTGTCTCGGGGCAATTATAAAGCAGAGTGGTTGTTTGGTCAACAAGGATCCTCAAGATCTGTTCAGTGCCTGACCAAAGCTCATTAAATACATCATGCATGCTTATTATAATTGTTACTACTGCTATTACTACAATAGCTGCTACTACTACAACTATTGAAAATTTCCATATTACCAAAAGTATAGTAGGTACCCAATAAAATGCTGATGATATTCCAAATTATCATTAGTAGCAACAACGGTAGTAAACATAATATATGACTTCTAGGCTGCAATCTAGTTTTCCCCATGTCTAAAGGAAGTAAATAACACTTGTGTGCAGGATTGCAGCCTGTCGCCAAACTTCACAGGCACATGTGCATAAGAAAGGGTTACTTCATTCTTTTCAGTGCCAGAGAAAGCTCTGTACACCCATCTCCTTGTGTGCATGGAGCTCTCACAGATACAGAAGTCTCAGATACTATTCAGAGGAGTAAGCACAAGCATAAACACTTTGAATTGGTCCCAATGTTAACTGTTGTGAATTGGGGGGATTATATGCACTCAACCCACTGGCTCCATCAGCGCTTTAGTGTCACATGTAGAGTGCATTACAATAGTCTAATCTGGACCTTACCAGAACACGGATGACTATCCTTTTCACAAATGATCATAGTTGGTGCATCAGCTGAAGCTGGGCATAGGCACTCCTAGTCACCAAGGCTGCTTTGGCCTCCATGGACAACAATGTTTTGAGGAGCACCCTGTTCTTTCAAGGGGAGTGTGATCCCATACAGAACAGGCAGTTCTGCCAGCTGCCTGATATGGGAACTGCCCATCCACCCACAACACCTCCATCTTGTTTGGATTCTGCTTCAATCTGTTGACCCACATCCAACCCTTTACTGCCTCACATCACTGATTTGGGACCTACACTACCTTTCCTAGTAGGGATTGTACAAAGAGATAAGTGTTCAGTTTTATTAGCATATTGATTGTGTCTTGCCCCAAATCCCTTGTTGACTTTCCCAATAGCTTTACATAGATGTTAAACAACATGGGTGACAAGATCAAACGCTGAGAAACCACTGCAGGATACTTCCCACGGGGGATGAACAATGGCAACTGAGCACTGTTCTCTGGAATTTCTCCTAGAGATAGGAGCAGAACTACTGCAGTGTAGGCCCCCCAATTCCCAGAGCCCATAAAAAAGCAATGATCAAATAGGATCAAAAGCCATCTAGTGGTCAAGTAAAATCAACAAAATTGTACTCTCCCTGTACCTCTCCCAACCAGAGCAATCAAGACAGTTGCAGTCCCAAAGCCAGGCCTGAAGCTGGGTTGAAATGGGTCTGAAAGATTAGTTACATCCATACATACTTGGAGCTGCCCCGCCATCAACTTCTCAACCACTTTGCTCCCCCCATCCCGGAATATTAGCAACTACCCTCCATTGTGGTGTAATGTTTGTGGGAGAAACTCAGGTTCACTGCTCAGCCATAAACCTCACTGGCTGACCCTGACTACTTCTACCCTCAGCCATTATCTCCCAGCATAAGTGAACTTCACAGGGTTGTTGTGTGGATAGAAGTGGTACATGGGGCATGCCCATCACTTTAAAGTTATTGGAGGAAAGGTGGGATACAAATGTAATGAAATCAAGGAAAAAATATCAATGAACCCACCTTCAAAGTCATCTTTAGTCTGTCTTCAGTCCAGTTATTTAATGGTGATTTGGCAGATAAACTATACAATACAATATGGAATAGAAATGCTTCATATACACCAGTACCTATAATTAAGAATATCTAATTCTCTGTGTTATGTGGAAATGGAGCTTTTTAATAACCCAGGGGTAGCCTTTCAGGAGGTTTCAAGTACACTTATTTCCATCTTTAACTTTAAGCATATGAGCCACTTCACTGACATTTCTTCCTATATATACTTAAACACAAACACATGATTTAGGGGACTTTGTTGTACAAGGTAATGTGTTTCCATTCAGCTCAGCAGCAGACAGAACAGCCATGAGAAAGAATGAGGAAAAAATGTATGTAGAAATGCACTGTATAATAAGAAAAACTTTCCAGCCGTGAGGATAGTTGTAAGGAAACAATAGCCCAGGGAAATCTGTTAAGTCTTCCACTAGAAGGTTTTAATAAGAGAACAATGTCCAATGATGGTATAGAAATCATCATTCCAGTTCTTATTCAGCCAATCCTTTCCTACAAAGGCTAGCATGGAGGACATCCTGGAAGAATTGCTGGTGACGTGATTAGACATATGGAATGAAAGGAGAGGTCAAGATCACTGATGTAACAGTGGAACTGAAACCATTAAGATGAAATCATCAGCCATGGGAAGCAAATCTTCTGAGATGAAAGCTGCAGCTAACTCCAATTTAGCATCCCCTCCCCAACCCCACTCACCTAATATTTAATCTTCAGTTATGGGCATCTCTTATGCCTCAGGGAAAGTGGCTCTCCCTGATCTCAACAGTTTCTATGGAACATGGATAGATGACCTTAGCTGCCCTAAACCAAGACAGACCATTTATCCATCTCATCCAGGACTGTTTACTCAAGGGACTCCAGAGCCCATCACTGCAACCAGCCTGGCTGATGGTCAGGGTAATGGGAGCTATAGTCCAATAGCATCTGACAAACCCCCTGTTGGCTACCCCTGGACTGCTCTAATTTGTAGCAGTTCTTCAAAGATTTAGGCCTTATATGCCACCTGAGTTCCTTTTTAACTAGCAATGCCAGGGAATGAATTTGGAACATCTTACGTGCAACTTACTCCACCAGTTCATCCATGCATCAGATTAAAACTGCAACGGCAATTACATATATTTATGAAATATCCTATGTAATTGAATGGACTAATTTGTAATTTAATCATCTTGGGTTTTAGTGGATCCATTTGTGAGGACAGTTTTTAATCTGGGTGGGAATTAGAGACATCTTTTTTTCAATAATGCTTTGGTTCTAATGTGTTTCTATACTGGGTCGCTTCCAGATGACCTGTTTAATTCATTTAATTCATTCTGATTTATTTGCAAGGCGGATATCCGATGCTGCATCAATCAACTGTTATTTCATGCTTTCCTTAGAGCAAAAGGTACAACTTGGGGGAAGCAGTGTGTTAGTTGCACAAGAGTGCAAAAATACACCTTAACTGCACAACCTGAATTTGCCATTATGTGATTTAACCCCATGTATGAAATAGCAAAAAACCAAGATCATGGCCACTGGTCCCGTTACCTCCTGGCAAATAGAAGGGGAAGAAATGGAGGCAGTGAGAGATTTTACTTTCTTGGGTTCCATGATCACTGCAGATGGTGACAGCAGCTATGAAATTAAAGGAGCCTGCTTCTTGGGAGAAAAGCAATGACAAACCTAGACAGCATCTTAAAAAGCAGAGACATCACCTTGCCAACAAAGGTCCGTATAGTTAAAGCTATGGTTTTCCCAGTAGTGATGTATGGAAGTGAGAGCTGGACCATAAAGAAGGCTGATCGCTGAAAAATTGATGCCTTTGAATTATGGTGCTGGAGGAGACTCTTGAGAGTCCCATGGACTGCAAGAAGATCAAACCTATCCATTCTGAAGGAAATCAGCCCTGAGTGCTCACTGGAAGGACAGATCCTGAAGCTGAGGCTCCAATACTTTGGCCACCTCATGAGAAGAGAAGACTCCCTGGAAAAGACCCTGATGCTGGGAAAGATTGAGGGCATAAGGAGAAGGGGATGACAGAGGACAAGATGGTTGGACAGTGAATTATCGAAGCTACGAACATGAGTTTGACCAAACTGTGGGAGGCAGTGGAAGACAGGAGTGCCTGGCGTGCTCTAGTCCATGGGGTCACGAAGAGTCGGACACAACTAAATGACTAAACAACAACAACATGAAATAGCATCAGTATGCAAGAGCCTGTAGACAGCTTTTCCTTCTAATAATTTAAAAGCAGATTTTATTTGTAGTTTTAGTTTTTGTTTCCCATACATCTTTTCAGTATTGTAGAAATGAAACCCTGTCCTGCAGTTTTTTGTAATATGCAGATTAATTTACATTAACTAATGAACTAATAGGGGAAAGAATTCAAATGTCCTAAAATAAAAATTAAAAAACCTTATCAGATGACATCTCTTGATACAATATTGTTGCAATATAATATTGTACTGCTGGATAAATGTTTTCAACTGCTGTGGTAAGCTCCGTGCAGCCTTAAAACATTAAAATGATAACCTCATCTAGATTTGCTTTTCTATTCATCTATAGAATTTCTCAATTATGTCTGACTAATTTTGCACAAAGTCATTATTTGGAGCAATTTGTCTCTAAGTATGAGAGGCAACACCTTCACCTTTCCTGGAAGGTGGGTGGGGGAAAATGTCATAATCTGCTCTGCTTCAGCATGAGTTATTAAGCGGTCACAGGAGTTCAAAAGAAGGGGGGGGAATGAGCAGGTAAGTCATTACATGCAACAACAACAAAAAACTTCTATACTATCAAAATATAAATTAATTACAGATAAGATCAGACGTAGGTTTCTTTTTTCCTTTTTCTTTAATGTTCACTTTTTCCCAGAGACAGTAATGACAACATACAGGACGTGGGAGGGGGGGAGATGTATAGAGAAAAAAAATGTTTTATTAATGTTGGCTCCAGAATACTAGAGAAGTGTTGGCTGTGAAAGCATCAAAAGGCTCAGAAAAAGGCTCTGGGACATACATAAATGGTTTTATTTTATTAGACAGAGGGTGCTAATTCATCCATAGCCTCACTCAGATGGAATGATTCCCAGAGCTTTAATAACATTATCTCCATTCAGAAATTACCCCTTCCATCAGTCCAATCAGTAGGTATGACAGCAACTGTGCCACAGAATCCTGTCGAATTAATTCACTTTGGGGTTGCAGGACCTTAACCAGGCTTCCGTCAGTGAACCTTTAAAGCCATGACCATGACTACAGCAAACAGGTGACTCATCTTTCTTGAGCAAAACAGGACTCCAACCACTATCTCATCCACTTTCTTCTCTGTCCTATGCAGTGCTAATATCCCTCCAACAACAACAACAAAAATCAAAATAATAGTCCTCTGTACTTAAGACTAATCAGAGCGGGCGCCATCCAACTTGCAAAGGTAGCAATTTTCCTTCATTAAAGCCAAATAAGGAGAGAGAACTTCAGTATTCCTTAGGGCAAATTACAAGGTGTTAATAATAACAATATAATGGCAGCAATTTTCTAGCTTTGCCCAAACCTATAATCTACCTTGAGTGCCTTGTAGGATTGTCTCTGAGTTTACATAAAGCCAAGTATTAGCCCCCCAAAATTTTTAATTTTTTACATCATGTCTCTCTTCGGTGTTTGCAATGATGCGGTAATTGTTCTTTCCCCCAATGAGAAACCTCTTAGTCAGCAAGTTGCGACATGATCACTCCAGAAAGCCCTGTTTTCTTGCTGGTTGAAGTGAATACTGTGTGCTGGAAACAGATTAAACATCTACCTCAGTGAACCCGGCAAACTGTGAGCGCAAAAGGCTGGGGTGGAATTTCTCCTACCACTCCTACCTGCAGAATGAATTAGCTTAAGTGATTACCACAGAACTTGAGACAAAAAAACAAATGTGCCAATTATCCTTGTATCCATCTCCTAATTGCTTGTTGAAATCCTACTAGGACACCATGATCGAATGCCACATGTTGCTAGAACAATGATTTATTAACTGTGCTTTTTTATCCTCAGTGCAGTCAAGTGCATTGACACACTAAGGCTGCAATCCTATACACACTCAACAGGGCTTGCTGCTGAGTAGGCATGTCTGGATTGCACCGCAAGGGATATATGAGATGAGGAGCAGAGTGCCGAATAAATATAATATTGGCTGTAGTGTTTTTTTTCCAGCTTTGTGATTAAACTGGAGGGTGACTAGGCATTAAATTAGCCAGAAATTAGATTCTACAACTCAGCCATAAAGCTTTACCAGTTTATTTATATATGTGGGTTATTTCATTAATTTCTGTCCTGCTCCTCAACCCTGAATGATTCCTAGAATAAAAGGGAAAAGTTTAAAAGGCATAAAACTGCAAATAATTAAGGTTGCACAAGGAAACTGCTATATTCTTCGGATTTCCTTATCCTGCTGAAACCCCATTCTGCCATCCCACATCATTTGAGGGAGGACACAGAGGTTGTAGCGCAGGAAAGGAGTCAGGCAAGCACCACTGTACAAGCAAAATTCTGTTCACACTTCACCAGATCCATTATTCAGAAGAACAGTCAAATTAGATATGGAAACCAGACGCAGATAAAATTAAAACTGCTTGATAATATGGCACAAATGTTGCATAATTAACTAGAGTCAAAGCAAGAAAGTGTCCAGTATTTTAAGAGCAAATGATTCTCTGGCATCAAAACAGCAAAGAGAAGGATGGTTCTACTGTTTGGCAGAGCAGGGCAGCAGATGCTGGGGGCAGCAGTGGTAGCCAGCTGTCCATTCCTCAAGATCCCCCTGGCTGTATCTTTCTGTTGAAGAACAGCTGTGTGCCATGTGACTTGTCCTGCAACTCCATAAATGGCAGGTGTAGTAGAGGATACCACCTTTTCATTATCAGCATTAAAATAAGTCAGGTCATCTCCTGTACATGGAGCTGCCACTCTGGTCAGCTGTTGCACATGGAATGATCAAGGTGCCACGCTTGTTGATTATAATATGTGAACATCCCAAGTGTACAACCCATGTGCCAGTGTACACAAATAGTTGAGCTGCACATTCCTATAATACTTCACATGGAACATTCAACAAGCAACATGCAAAGGGTGTGCATGCAACAGCTGAGCTGTACAAATGAACAAGTGTACACTCTTTCAAACAAAGGTAAAAAGGTAAAGGACCCCTGGATGGTTAAGCACAGTCAAACATGACTATGGGGTGCGGTGCTCATCTTGCTTCAGGCCGAGGGAGCAGGCGTTTGTCCAGAATATCCTAGGCCAATCTTGGCTGAATATCCAGTGGAGAACCCCATTCTGGAATCATTTTCCAATACTTGAATTGCATCAAGTGATGTACGGCAAACTGATTTCACTCAGAAATATTTTGCTTCTCTTCATTTACTCCTCTTTCCTCTGAGCAACTAACTACTGACAGTGCAGCATAAGTGGCTAAATTAGCTGCACCTAAAAGTGCACTTTTTTAAATAGTATGACAAATGCATTTGGCAGGAAGGAAGATTTATCACCCCCTTTCCTACCGCCTGTAATAAGAGAGGTTGCAAAAATATTGCTGCGTAGTTATATGAAGTTTGCAACACATAGTTAAGGGGGTAAATAATCCTTTGGATGGGTGAGTCATGTGATGTGAACCATAATGTGGGATTAATGCCCAGTCTGTTTTTGTGTTGTTAAATTCTGCTACCAAGTAGCATGCCTGATGTCGTGCCCTAAGTCACCTTTGGGCTGCATGATGGAAGCAATAGGCAGATGGTGTTATATGCTTCAAAAACACCAATATCTTCCCCCATCAACTCCACTGAGGGTCAAACTGGGTGAGGGAGGATGGAATGGGGAGGGATGCCATCTTGCCTTATGCCTCAGCCAGAAAATAAAATTGGGTTGGCTTGGGTTGGCTTTGAACTTAGATGATAAAGCTTTGTTACCATTCTTATTTAAGATAATAGTAATAATAGTAAAGCTATGGTTTTCCCAGTAGTGATGCATGGAAGTGAGAGCTGGACCATAAAGAAGGCTGATTGCCGAAGAATTGATGCTTTTGAATTATGGTGCTGGGGGAGACTCCAATACTGAGCCTCCAATACTTTGGCCACCTCATGAGAAGAGAAGATTCCCTGGAAAAGACCCTGATGCTGGGAAAGATGGAGGGCACCAGGAGAAGGGGACGACAGAGGACGAGATGGTTGGACAGTGTTCTCGAAGCTACCAACATGAGTCTGACCAAACTGCGGGAGGCAGTGAAAGACAGGAGAGCCTGGCGGGCTATGGTCCATGGGGTCATGAAGAGTCGGACACGACTAAATGACTAAACAACAACAAATAATAATAATAATGATAATAATAATAATAATAATAATAATAATTGCCCACCCTTCCCCGTAAGGTAGCACATCAGTTTAAACCAATGTTTTTTTTAAAAAACAAAGTAAAACCAGCTAAAACAATTTACAATCAACAAAATAGGATGGGTCCTAAAAACATATATCTCCGATGTGTCTCTCAGACTAGCCTGCTCATATGAGGTGGACCAGGTTAAAGTTTCACCTTGCCCCATTCGGAGGGTCATGAGCAGGCTATGAAGGCAATACCCTCTTCTCTGCTGTTGCTTCCCTTCAACTGATACTCAGCTTCATCTGAACAGAGAGGTTCCATGTAGCCATCCTGGTAGCAGACCCAGCCTCCATGAATTAGTCCTTCATTCCTTAACTGCCTTAACTGTTCTCTTTCTCCCACCCCAAGCACTTCCAATTTCTTTTAATAGGCATGGAGATTGTGGAAATCAACCAGCTTTTAAAATCCGCACTTGCTGGCAAAATTGTGTGGGTGCCATACTATACAACACCCAGCCCCTTTCTCATCGAGGTGACCAAGGGCATAGTTGATTGTTCAAGAGAAAATCCCAGTTTCTGTGCCTGGTTCTAATTAAAAGAGGAAAAACAAGGGGGAAACCTGTCTTCATGGTACACTCAGCCTACCTAATCCACCCTGTTGATTTTCACAGGCATGAGCTTTCAACATTGCATTAATAAACTATTTTCATAGATTTATGTTCCATAACCCTCCTCGCCCCAGAGATTTTTTAGGATGTGAGCTCTGAGTGTCACATCAAGGAAAGATGGGCATCTAGCTCTAGCCTGGACATCAGTTTATTTATGAGGGAGGAGGCCATGAGTTCAACCCTTGTATTCATAACAAGGCTAAGCAAACAGTTCCGATCATGTTCTAAGCCATTCTAAATAGACTGAAGAGCTGGTCGCCTAATTCTCAGCCATTACCAGAGTTCATGTTTGGGTTGTGATTTGACTCTATTCCCCAATGTCGTCTTACCCCCCTGCTTTTCAGGAGCTTGTTTTCAGGGATTTATGAAATGTGAGATGACAAAATGTTGCGCTAATGTTGCAGTGATTGGGCCTCACCTCAACTCTGCCCAAAAGGTTGGTTATGTGAAGGAAAGGATATTGATACGCTTTCCAAAGCCAGCCTTGCTTATTTCCCCCAGGAAAGGCAGCGGGTGGGGGAAACACACTGTGCATTGCTGAAGGTTTGTCAGTGGAGGGTAAAATGGGACATTAATCTGAATTGATAAACTTGCTAGTCTGTTTGAGGGAAAACAAAGCAGATTAAAACCATCTGCAAGGGGATGGATGAGATTGGCTGCCTGTTGAGGGTTTTTCTTTTTTTAATCAAGGAAAAGAAGAAAAGATCTAGCACACAGGAACTGTATCTGTGCTCATTCTTACCCCTTGATAAAGAATAGATCAAAGATTGTTAGCAAATAGTTCACAACTGAAACTGAGTGGGAGCAGTTTCAAGATAGACAGAATGGCAAAATCAGGCTGATTTACTCTGATTTACAGGCTCACCCTCAACATACTAAAGACTGTAATCAGTGAGTTTCTTTATTTATAACTGCATTTATTTCAGAATAAAATTTCATGTTTTAAAAAAGAGGTAAACTTCACAATAAGTATAATCAACTTGTGGAATTCATTGCCACAAAATGATGATAATCTTTTTTTAAAAAAAAGCAAAAGTATTAAACAGCATCATGAGAAAAACTCAATGAAGCCTATGGTCTACCTCCTAAATGGCTATTTTCTACCTCTACTGTCAGAGGAAATATTTCTCTGAATTCCAGTTGCTGGAAACTGCAGGAAGGGAGAGTGCTATTGTACACAGGTGCTGCTTGTGGGTTTCCCAAAGGCATCTGTTTAGTCCAGCATCCTGTTCTCACAGTGGCGAGATGGGTTATTGGTGTGATCATAGAATTGTAGAGCTGGCAAGGACCCCAGGGGTTATTTAGTTCAATCCCTTGCAGTGCAGAATCAAAGCAGGATCTTATGTGAATATGAGCTTGAATATTAGAGATATGTACAGCTTTCCTGATGTAATCGGTAACCCTAATTTGTAAATACAGATTTAATTTGATTTGGACTTGACCCAAACCAGATCTGAAACCAGATCACAACCTGGAAAATACTGATCCTTCAAAAGCCCATTGACTTGTACTTCAAAACCAAAAGGACCATTCTTGTTTCACATAAAGACATGTAATTTGGAGACACGTTAGCCCCTTCAGAGGGGATTATCCATGCCAAATTTCAGATGGGTAGGGTAGCTCCAGGGGTTTACATGCTAGCCAGCATTAATATTTTTTAAAATAATAATAATAATAAACACCCCCATTAAATGACTGTGTGTGTTTAGTCATGCCCATTCTCAAACAAAGAGCGTACCAGTTTGCCCACCACACCTCAAAATGGATATTGTGCAGCTGGAAAATATGCAGGAAGGGGTTAGCAAAATGATCAGGAGCCTGAAGAAACACCCCTATGACGGAAGACATCACTCATTATCTGTTAGTCTGCCCCTTATATAAAGACCCAATAGATCTTTATATCTCTTGGGTGGTAGGTCCTCTCTTTACTTCTGCTGAAACAGGTACAGTACACAGGTGTGGGAACATGTAGGTCATAGAAGTTCCACTGGAGCTTCTCATAGAATGATACCCAACTTGCAGCACAATCCTAACCATGTCTACTCAGAGGTAAGTCTGAATTACTTCCATGGGGTCTTCCTTCATGTTTGCCTAGTAAGCTTCCCAGAGGCATCTGGCTGGCCCTTGTTCAGGAGAGGAAAATACTTGATGGGCCTTTGGTAATCCATGAAGATTCTTCTTAGGTTCTAAAGCAGAGGTGATGGAAGCACGGGTGTTATTGGGCTCCAATTCCCATCAGCCCCAAGTAGTCAGGGATGATGAGATTTGTAGTTTAGCAACATCTGGAGGCCTAATTTAGTTCAAGTGAATCAAGCAGAAAAAAGGACTATTATGGGCAAACTTTATGGATGATGAAGGGATGACTATACCTGATACTTACTACTGCTGTTCTTCCACCACGGCCTTCCCCCCTTATGGTTTGTATCATGCAGACTTCTTAAACCAGCTTGTTTTCAGGTCATTAATATATTATAATACTTCTTGCTAATAACAATGTTTCTTGTTTTCAGAGCACTAGCTCTAAAGTTAACTGTCCTATACTGACTTAAAGGTAAAGGTAAAGGTAAAGGGACCCCTGATCATTAGGTCCAGTCGTGACCGACTCTGGGGTTGCGGCGCTCATCTCGCATTATTGGCCGAGGGAGCAGGCGTACAGCTTCCAGGTCATGTGGCCAGCATGACAAAGCCACTTCTGGCAAACCAGAGCAGCGCACAGAAACGCCGCTTACCTTCCCACTGTAGCGGTTCCTATTTATCTACTTGCATTTTGACATGCTTTTGAACTGCTAGGTTGGCAAGAGCTGGGACCAAGCAACGGGAGCTCACCCCGTCACAGGGATTCGAACCGCCAAGCTTCTGATCAGCAAGCCCTAGGCTCAGTGGTTTAACCACAGCGCCACCTGGGTTAGTTTCACATTATTTTTTCAGAAAGGCCTCTGCTACGTCCATTTAGAGATTGGGGAGACATGATGCTGAACATAAAAACCCCAAACTCATCACATAGTGTTCAGTTAGCTACTATTTAACTCAATTTGCAATCCTGTGTAAACTTTCAAAGGAGCATGACTCAATGAGGACTTCCTTTCGAGTAAAATATGCATAGGATCGCACTGCAAATTGCAATTGACCATTTGCACTACCCATCTTCCAATCAGTAGAATAGGAAGAGCAGCTTAAAGAGTTGCTCAGTCTGAGCATGAGGGAGGTAAGGAAGGGGAAAGTGCAATTCATACTTCAAAGAAGAAGACATTACCCAATCTGTGAATGCGGTAAATAAAACTGAATCAATTGCTGTGTAGGTTGTAAAAATATAGTCGTCTAGAGACTAAATGAATACTCGCAGAGACTCGGTGAAATAAAAATGTTATCTCTCTCTAAGCTATAATCTGTGATTAGAACATTTAATCAATTAGTATTGCTGTTGTCAAAACTTGCTCCAAACAAAGGATGAGAGCATCTGCCTGAGGGGAAATCTTAATGGCTAGCCGGCTCTTCTGAGCCATGTGCTAAGGTGGGGAGCTCATCCCTGCAAGAAACGTCATGTTTTACTACAGCACAGTGCAGAGTTCAGTGTCAGGAGGGGAGGAAGAGGCCCCTTATCTGCTCCTAGTCATCTCTGCAGCACTAATAGAATGTCAACTAATCCCCCGAGAGGGAAAAAATAGTTTCACGCCCAGAGCAAAGAAGAGTCAATTTTCACTTCAGACTCTCTCCCTGTCCTCTGCTTTTCAAAGTGGGGGATTCATAAGCCTTTTTTGAAAGTGGGAGGCTGTTTTAAAACTGCAGTAGGGACAGTGCTTCAAACTGTTGACTCAATGGGACTAGGGACATGCAACTGTCTCTCCAATTGTGGCCTCCTCCTCCTCCTCCTCTTCTTTTTCTTCTTCGGCTGACTTACCAGATTGGCATTCTCTGGCATAATCAAATTTATGAGATGTTGGGTAATATGTCTATTTCCCATGATTACAGCAAATAGCTGGGCTGCTCTGAGACATGGGAAGGCGGTGAACCTATGTGAAATGATGTCCTAATATGAGAATGGAGTATTGGCCTGATCATCTTTATCTGATCACTGATCATGTGAGCAAATGCATATGGTCAGGAAGGCTTTTATGCGGTAACATCCATAATAGCAATTAGAATGAGCTGTTTTGTTTCTTAATAATGATCTTCAGTTGACCTTACATCCAAAAGTAAAAAAACAAAACTTTTAAGTATTTTTTTTCCAAGGTGAAATGATTAGGCAGTAAGAAAAATACACTCAGAGGAAACTTTGAAATAGTTTCTCAAAAATATTTCGATAAATGACTTTGGGCAGTTTTTGTTTTTCTCCAAAGTGAAATTAGTTAAATTTGTTGAACTAGTTGTAGTTCTTTTCCATTCTCTATGAACTATTTACAAGCTCTGGAAAACCTTTCACCCAGTATTGCCAAAAACAAAAATGACCAGGTTATACAAAATTATACAAAATATTTTGTATAATTATCCAACTACTGATCTTGTTTCAAGACGAGTGCCACGTCAGCAAAAAGTAATCCTTCTTTATTGCTTCAGAGAAATTGCCACCTGCATGAGGTCCCTGTAAGCCACCAGCCTATAAAAGTCATAGAGATCAGTTCAGCTCTGAACCAGTAACATTTAATAATAATGATAAAGAAAGAATGTGGTCACTTCCTGTATTGTTACAGGTGAAGCCAACTGTAAGTGAAACCACCTCCCTGCTTCCCATTTACCTGTCTGGCTCTGCCAACAGGGTGGTCTTTCTAGAAACCTCTCTCCCAAATCTACAGAGAGCATCCAAGGAACCAGGGACCCTGGGGGATATAACTGTAATGGAAGAGGGGGGCAGAGAGCCTGCTTACGTCCATCCTTGTACAACTACCTTGTAAGGTAGGCCTGTCTCTTTTATGTTCCCTCTTACCACAGATGGTAAGTGCTTTCTAGGGCTCTAAGGCTTCAATGGGGACTCTGAGAGAGCATCTAGTTTACTTGTCCCCATCCTGGAGTGAAAGAACTTGCTTTTCTCAGCCAAGATCCCACTGGGCTTACAAGGGGAACACAGCCAGCACCCAGGTACTTCTCTCTCCCAGAGATCAGAGTAACCTGCTTTTCTTGGTCAATTCCCATCCTATACTCTATAGCATGAAGTGACTTGAGCTTATACGGTTGGGGACTGTTACAATAACCCTGTGAATTTGGCAACAATGCATGCAAGACACAACCACCAAACTATGCATCTATTATTAGCAATTAAAAAAGAGCCAGGAGAAGCAAAAAATGAACGAAACAGAATACTGTACTGGTATTGAAAGGAGTTATTTAGCTAAAGTTTGTCTACCCTGGTCTCCTTACTTGCAAATAGACTTCTGGTCTCCTCTAGCAGGTTGTCAGGTGGTCAATGGCTGCATGGCCACAGTCCATTTTGAAAGGTTCAGTACACATGTTCCGCTTAAGTGACAGCTGGCCATTTCCAGTCAATCCCAGCCAGCTCAGATCTAGTTTGCCAGGTAGCTAGTACAATTCCTTTTCAGGAATTGGGGGAGGTGGATGGTAGACACCTCCTAGGGACAGAGGAAGGGGGTGGAAATTACCCCCGGGGTTCTTTATTTAGTTTATTAATTAGTCTGAGTTCTTGCTAGATGGGGAATTTGTCACTGGAAGAGCATAATAGGATGGGTGGAAGTAGGAGATGAAACTTGGCTAACAGGAGTTTCTCCAGTGCACCCAATGCAGCTGGATGGACATCAGGAGCCCTGAAAACTATATATCCCAAGGCTCCCAGCACAGGATACATTGCTTCTCTGGCAAAGGTCTTTCCCAGCAGCACTTATTACCTATGATACTTTTACTGAAGATGCTGGAGGTGGAGCATTTATAGAAGGAAAACATGTACTCTGCTACTCAACTGTGCCTCCCTCATGTGAGCCTTTGTTCCAGATAGCTAACAGCCTGTAGAGATCATAAAGTTCTATACACTTCTTCTTTTCCCCCAACGTACAGAGGGTACATTAACTGACCACAAAGAGGCTCATGTAAGAATTGTGCTCCAGGTCTTACCGAACAAAGATCTTTTCTTTGTATCCCGCTGATAACATTTTATAACCCTTAACATTCTATTGTCAAGAGCTGTTGATGTGCTTCAGCTAAAGTGTTGTCATGGCTCTGATCCCCTCATGTGAATATAATTGCTTGCACTACTGCCTGACTAACCTTTCCTGTTTGTTCACTTCTGTCTGCACGAAACCTCTGAAAAAGGCAGGAAACCTCAAAGATGCTTTGCAGTTGGGAAAGAGTTCAATAAAACGTGTCACCTTTTTGGTCCCATGCCAATGGGGCAAATTTCACTATAGGGTTAATTGACCTCCCTTGCAATCGTAATTATTGAATTCAACTTGATTTGCAAGTACCTCACCGACTTTGAAAAGGCAACATTCACAGTTTTGGAGTGTGTTGCCTCACATCCTTTTGCATTTCCAGGAACAATCAAAGGGTGCTTGCATTGCTTTCTTCGTTGGCTGCTGGAGAAAATGGTCTCACAAATGAAAGCCTTATACAATTATGTTTGATTGGGAAAGGCGTTTGTGGGAGATGAAGAAGTTTGATGAAACAGGCTACAAACAACATCAGCAGTCCATGTGGTGAAATGTTCCAGGGAGAATGTACACTGACTCAGAGATATCCTGAGATGAGAGAAACAACTGGGGACAACGTATTTGTTTAGCAAAATGTTAGGTATATCTGGACAAAGCTGCCCAGCATTAGATGTAAGTTGCATAGTCAGTTGCAGTGTGATAGAATTGGACAGGGTATGCCAATTTCTTTCCAGTTCCATTGGTTTCCCCTTTTATTCAAGGTACTCACTATAGTATTTAAGTCCTAAATCAGGAGAGCAAACCTCCAGCTCATGGGGCCAATGTTGGCCTGACAGGGGTTTGGCCCATTAGGGCATTTTCTCCCAACCATGCCCACATGCCCCACACTTGATGTCATATGTGATGGTAGGTAGAGACATGCCTGGAAACTTAACCATGCAGCTAATCCCTGCTGGTCACCATTGCCAGCCCTATGCTTAAAGGTAAAGGGACCCCTGACCATTAGGTCCAGTCGTGACCGACTCTGGGGTTGCGGCGCTCATCTCGCATTATTGGCCAAGGGAGCCGGCGTACAGCTTCCAGGTCATGTGGCCAGCATGACAAAGCCACTTCTGGCGAACCAGAGCAGCACACGGAAATGACATTTACCTTCCCACTGTAGCGGTACCTATTTATCTACTTGCACTTTGATGTGCTTTCAAACTGCTAGGTGGGCAGGAGCTGGGACCGAGCAACAGGAGCTCACCCCATCGCAGGGATTTGAACCGCCGACCTTCTGATTGGCAAGCCCTAGGCTCTGTGGTTTAACCCACAGCACCACCCGCGTCCAGCCCTATGCTTAGAACTTCCCAAATGTTAAACAAAGAGCTAGCAAAGCCCCTTGGGCTGCAACCAGCTGTCAGTCACCTGGGAAGCACTGTACAAAGTCACCTGTCAATCACTGGGCATAACAATAGCAACCAGAGATTGACAGGTAGGTTGTTCCATGCACCTGTCAAGGTTAGCCCAAAGTTTGGGGGTGCAGACAGATACTCACCTGGCTTTCCAGGACAAAACCGTTCCCCACACCTGTCTTAAATTATCTAGATCTATTCTATCACAGCAATCACTCATGTGAAAATCTTGTGGCAGCCACTTCCTTCGTTTAACTATGTGCTGTGTGGAGATGCTTAACTTTGACTGTCCTGAATCTTCCACCATTCAGCTTCACTCAGTGACCAAGGTTCCAGTGTTACAAGAGAGAGAGAAAACTGTCCACACCTTTGAGATGGGGACCTTGAAGAACTATCAGAGGCAAGTTGAGCTGATCCCTCATGTGCACCATGGAGCCTGCAATTGCTCTCTTTCTCTCACACAGAAGAAATGCCCTGGGAAGGGGGGGATTTGAGGAGCAGGAAAACCCCAGGCACAAAGCAGTACATGAGGGTGGGGGTGGGTAGGGAGCATGCAGTAGGTTGGGCCTAAATGTTTTCCAGAAGATATGCCTCTTCCATCACATGCGAGTTCTACTGCAGCAACAAATTAATGAGATAACTTTGCCAGTCCTGCCGGTGAATTGTGCAATTTGTTATTTCGGTATTTAAGTGAGTTGTAACATAGTATATGCTAGGTGGCATTGAATTCCTAATTACTTTAATATTGAAATTTAATTATTTCCAGGTCATTAAACACACTGATGAGATCATGAATTCTAAATTATCTGGTGCAAATTGTGAAGTTGAACCATACAAATTATAAGCTATGACTCCAGGAATGAAGGAGCATGAATCAGAAAAGCATGCATAACTAAGTTAGAGCTTACTTAAAAAATAAACAAGTGAAACCTTTCTATGAAGGAGAAATCTTTGGGAGCATATTTTAGCACAAAAGTGGCCCACCACATTTTTCCAGTTGTCCTGAGAATTCAGAATTGCATTCCAATTCTACTAGACAATGATTATTATTTTTTTGCCCATTTGAATTTCAGTTTCTTTACTTCTTTTGCGTCTCATTTAAATCCATACAACCATAATCCACTTACTTCTGACAGTTCCATCAAATTTAATAAGAAAGCTCATGTGAATTAAATGGTGCAGGCTTATTAATCTAGCTCTAAAACATGACTACTCCTGAAATAAAGGCAGGTGCTCATCCCTAGAAGAAAAACCTGATGAAAGCTTCCTGCGTTCCTGGGAACATCCTACAGTCAAAGCAGATACCCTTTTCCCCACAGATCCCTCCATACCATTTGCATAGCATAGATGTTTGCTTGTGATCAGCCCAAAGGTCCAGTTTAAAGGCTTCAAAGCAGTGAAAGAGGATAGAGCCTCTGGGCTTCCCGTCCTATTTCTCCATAGAGGCCACTCTGCCTACCCTCTTCTCCTTTCTGCTGCAGGGGAAATGAACCTGAGGAAAGAGGCTTGGCAAAGTGACTGGTGGAGGATACTGGCAGAAGATGTCCTGCATGTGTTCTCTCTGCTTCAGAACTTTGGCATGACTTTGGCTGTTGTTGTTTTTTTGCAAAGGTTCAACTGCCTCTCGATATATCACCACCAAACTTGGCATGAGGGTTTCCAAGGTGGGGCAGCGGTCTTCATTGCCATTTGAACACCATGAGCCATTTTGAATCAAAATGGTGGACCATAATGTCACTTCAGCAAGACTTTGCCCACTTTTTGACATCGTTTTGGCTGCCTCATGAAAGATTGTCACCAAATTTGGCACAAGGGTTCCTGAAGTGGGGGGTCTACTGTTAGGAGTTGTCCTACACATGAGTAGGACCCTGGCAGAGACACATGCCCGATTGGCATGTTCTCTCCCTCTTGATCGATCATTTGGGAGCTTCAAAAGCTTTCTTCTTCCCAAACATCACAGCGACTGATGCCAAGAAATATCAGCACACTCGGGGATCTGAAGAGTGTTTGTAGTTTGCATAACAGACCTCATCAACTCAGCATTTGGCTAATCTACTTTATTTACATATAAACACACACAGAGCACTGCAACATGGCTCGCTCGCTCTCTACATCAGACAGCAAAGAGAAAGACATGGAGAATTACTATTCAACATCTACATGAACATTTAGGTGCCAGTTGCTATTTTGAATCAACATGGCAGATCAAAATGTGACTTTAGTATGAATGTACCCATTTTTTCCAATAGGTTTGGGCGCCTCTTGAGAGATCATTGTCAAATTTGGCACAAGTGTTCCTGAGGTGAGGACAGCAGTCTTCATTACTATTTGGGTGACAGGTGCTATTTCGAATCAATATGGTGGACCAAAGCATGACTTCATCCAATTTTTGGTGTGAGGTGTCCAAACTCACATACTGCACTATCCATTTAAAATCACAGGTTTGGATTTCTAAAAATACCCAGGCAGCACCATACACACAAACCCTAGTACTAAGCCTGTGTGTGCATTGAAATTATTATTATTATTATTATTATTATTATTATTATTATTATTATTATTATTTACTAGTCATGAAGCCCGTTAAATTAACGGGTGCTGGAACAGACTTGTTGCTCTAGTAACCTCGGGGACACACGCAGAGCTGACATCGCTCGCCCGCCGCCACTTGTAGTGGCCGCTGCTGCTTAGAAGTACGTCTACACGAGAAGTAAACGGCCTCGCGAGTGCGCCTGCATGGAGACAGATTCTCTCGCGAGAGCTGCTCCAAACGCCGAGAGGCTGAGCTCTTTTACACGCCGGCCAACACGCTCCGTCTCTGCGCTCCAAGTCCCAACTTGAGACCGTGGGGCACATGCGCAGTAGCGCAATCCCACGGACACAGCAACTGGACACAGAGACACGGACTTTATTATAGAGGATACCCAGCCCATCTGGCTGGGCTTCCCCTGCCACTCTGGGCGGCTTCCAACAAACATTAAAATACATCAAATATCACAGATTAAAAACTGCCTTTAGGTATTTTCTAAATGTCAGGTAGTTGTTTATCTCTCTGACCTCTGATGGGAGGGTGTTCCATAGGGCGGGTGCCACTACCGAGAAGGCCCTCTGCCTGGTTCCCTGTAGCTTTGCTTCTCGCAGCATAGAAACACTCCAGTCTTTAAAAATTCTAGCCCGACATATTCTGTAGCTATACCAGGGGGATCTTTCTGCCTGAACTCACTGGCACCTCTCAGGTAGGTGCTGTTGACATTATAAAAGAACAAGGGATATGTTCATGGTAAGTTCCAGCACCTCTTTTTCTAGAAAAAGAGCACTGGAACATGTCAGGCTAGAGCTTTTTAAGAGTGGAGTGTTTTAAGGCTGGAAAAGTTTTTGCTTGACTCCATTGATGAATGTTGTTGGCCATTAACTGCACACACAGGCTTAGAACATTTGCTTTCCATTTTAGGATAAAGACGGGAAAGAGGAAGGAAAATGAGAAGGAACAGGGAAAAGAAAGAGCGGCGGCGGGGGGGGGGGGAGGAAAACAAATAAATGAGAAGCTCTCCGGGAAATGTAGGCGTTTGGACATGATGGCCCTTTGGCAACTTCCAAATGCTTTTTTTCCCCACAAGGTGAAAACCAATTACCTCAATGTTGATACTTACTATGCCAAGATTTAGCCTGGAGGAGATTTTTGCTGCTGAGTTATAAACTTCAGCAACTATGGATTATAATGGATAAGAAGACTGAAAGATGTTTCACTGTAGCAGTTCTGACAGGACTACTATTATTGCCTTGGCATACTCATTAAATAAAAGGCATGCAAACACAACAGTACACTGCCGTACACAAGCCGCATTGTTGGTTGTTAAGATCTATAAAGGCAGCTTTGTTGCTCTTTTCCTTCCTGATATTTGGCTTATGGTGGGTTTACCCTGATGTACCCAGAAGGGAAGATTGTTCACCAAAATCCAGGCCAGCCACGGAGATAACAGGTGGTCTGTTTACTAAAATAGCTATCCTGGGTTACAAAACGATGAACTCAATTCAACCTCTGCTTTCTTTATACATTCAAATGATGAATCAGAGGCTGTTAGTGACATGAGTCAGCAGTTATGCGATGAGGGAGACCTGTGTTCAAATCTCTCCTAGTTCAGCCATACTTTCTTTCAATAAAAATTAGTCACTTTCCTAGCCCAATTAGGATGCTCAAAGCAATGTGCAAAGATGAAGTCATGTGATAACAATACAACTGAATTGTGGACGAAAACAACCTGGTGAAATAAAACCAAGAAAGTGAGGAGCCATTTTTCAGCTAAATGAGGCAAAATGGCTGACAACTTGGCAATGTACTGTGGGTGCTTTCAAATATAAATATTAAGAAGTCCAATTGCAGATTACAGGCATTGGGGCAAGGGGCCAAGCTTGGCTGGAAGTTCCAGAGTGATGGTACTGCAACTGAAAAATCCCACAGAATCAGGGAATAATTTATTTTCAAGAGACATATCAGAATCTTCTGTGCTTCTCTCCTATTAGTCCCCATTTAGCTCTGAAAACATAACTGCAAGATATTACTATTGTTTATCTAGGATTCAAAGCAGTGGATTCAATTTATGATAAAGAAGATTTTGACTAAACAATAGGAAGAGCTTTATGGTGATGAGAGCTGTCTGACAGTGAAATGGGCTACCTTGTAAGGTGGTGGACTCTCCTTCATTGAAATTTTAAACCAGAGGTTGCATGGACATCTGCCACTGATTCTTTAGCTGTGATTCCTGCATTTCAAGGGATTGGGCATGTTAGTTATCCAAATGTTGTTTATAACTTATAAACAATGAAGAATGGGTCTGTGTACTAGCAAGCTTGCCAGAGGCACAAACCCCTTTGCTTTGTTTTGTGTTTTTTTAAAGGGGGGGTTAATAACCCATGTTAATAATATTGTGGCCCTTATTATGTTGTATAAGAAGCAAAAACATGAAGTGCTATTTCAAAAAGAGCACTCTTGCCTTTTCCACTTAGCATTCTTCTCTCTTTGGTGATCACTCGTAGCCGAGTAAGATTGTCTTCCATAAACACGGTTTTAACAATGGGTCTGTGGAGGCCAGTTCTAGATCCACACGTCCTTCCACAGTAGGGACATTAGTTTCCGGGCGGGAGTTGATCACAGTGTGGATTTGCCAAAAGCGTGCCTTCCTTTTAGCACATTTCTCCCTTGCGTCCTGAGATCCAGTGTCTTCAAAGCCCATGACACATTTGGTAAAGGCTGTTCTCCAACTGGAGCACTTGCAGACCAGTGTTTCCCAGTTGTCGGTAAGCTTGACTTAGTCTATGAGTCTTTGCCCTTCCTTCCCCACCCACCCACCCCCCCAAAAAATCTGAAATGTTGCCCCTGGCTATCAGTGGTCTGCAATATTAGGCAGATGGTGAGGGTATGAATATGAGCTTGAGTGAAGCAGGAAATTTCACTGGATAACGTAATAGCGCAATCTTATGTACATCTATTCAGAAGTAAGTCCCACTGAGTTCAGCAAGACTAATCTCAGGCAAATGGGGTTAAGGAGTGTAGCCTAAATTAGCTAAATCCTAAAAGAGTGGGGAACTTCCAAAGCAATAATTAGTTCAGAATCTCAGCCAGCCTCTATTCTCAGCATGCTTTGAAATCCTTCTTGATGCCTCAAAGAAGAGACTGGTGTGATTTACTTTTCCTCCAGCAAATGTTGCAATAGGATTGTTGCTTAAAATTAGCTTAGGATAGAAAACAAATGTCTTTCATCTTTAATTATGGAACTGTTCCTTTGACTCTACATGTTTTGATCAATACTCCCAACTCTCTCTTTGTATGTAAGTACCCATAATTACAAACAATCTGTCACTCTTAGAACCCACACACTGCAACACCCAATGGATGGTGTTTTCAAATGTGCTTATGCTGTTTATTTTAAAGTTATGTTAAAGGGTATGTGCCTAATTGCTTCTTGGAACAACAAGTTTATTTTGTGGTTTAAGGGTGTTCAGCAAGGCATCAGGCTGCACTTTGGGGAGTTACTAGGGGTTTTTCTTTGGCAAGGGGAGGCTGTGAGAAACTACCAAGCACACATTCTCTGTGAAATGTTTAAAGAAAGAGATCACTGTTTGATGAAGAAAGAAAAGACTAGCACGTTGACTTTTAGCTAAAATAAATTTGCTCACAAGAGTGGTCTGTGAGGTCTGATATTGAATATTCACTAAGTGTTCTCTGTATTTAATAGCTGATATGCTGATACATGCATTAGACTAGTACAGTGATGGCAAACCTATGACACGTGTGTCAGACGTGACACGCAGAGCCCTCACTGCTGGCACGCGCCCCATCGACCCATTCACGCTGTTGTTGCTCCCCCCCCCATTTGTTCTCCCGCTCCTCCTACAGCTTGTCTCCGCTAGAGCTTGTCTCCACTACAGCTTGTCTACACTGTTAAAACTCAGATCCTTTGTTGTTGTTGTTGTTGCTGGTAGCCAGAGATTGGTTTTGTAACCCTTTCTGTGCTGTTTTTTTCTGGCGCTTTGGCAGACTATGATTGGGTGTAACAGCGTTCGTTTTTTAACCCGTTCTGTGCTGGGTTTTTCACGCTTTGGCAGACTATGTTGGTGCTGAATGTTAGTTCCAGCGAAGATATTATTCGTCATTTATTTCTGTTCTCCCCCCCAAAAAAGCACAGTAGTTTTGGGGCACCCCCCCAAAAAAAAGCAAAACAACTTTTGCACACACACCCCAAAAAACCCTCCAAAACTTTGGTCAGCAGCTCCCCCCCAAAAAGCTCAACAACTCTGGGCACTTTGTGATAAATAAGGGGGTTTTGGGTTGGTTTGGTTTAGTTTGGTTAAATAATTAGTTTTTGGTTTATTAAATACAGCTGTGGTGCTGTGAGTTAAACCACTGAGCCTAGGGCCTGCTGATCAGAAGGTCAGCAGTTCGAACCCCTGTGACGGGGTGAGCTCCCGTTGCTCGGTCCCAGCTCCTGCCAACCTATCAGTTCGAAAGCACGTCAAAATGCAAGTAGATAAATAGGAACCGCTACAGCGGGAAGGTAAACGGTGTTTCCGTGTGCTGCTCTGGTTCGCCAGAAGTGGCTTTGTCATGCTGGCCACATGACCTGGAAGCTGTACGCCGGCTCCCTCGGCCAATAATGCGAGATGAGCGCGCAACCCTAGAGTCGGTCATGACTGGACCTAATGGTCAGGGGTCCCTTTACCTATATATTACAATTATACATTTTTGTTATTTAAACTATAAATATCGCGAAATTATGGTTTTTGTCTGAAGTGACACACCACCCAAGTTATGCTCGGTTTTTTGGCGAATTTTGACACAGCAAGTTCAAAAGGTTGCCCATCACTGGACTAGTATATATTGCTGTTGATATTATTTGTAAGATGGCATGCAACAGCTTTTAGTAGGGGTGTGCATCGGTTCTGTGTGATGACTGAATAAGGGTGATTTGGGAGTCTGAGTGTTGTTGCAATCAGGCTCTGCTTTTGAGGATCTCCAGACATCTGATTGGCCAATGTGAGAAAAGGATGCTGAACTAGATGGTCCTTTGGCCTGATCCAATGAGGTCCTTCTTAGGTTCTTATGTCCCCCCACCCCACTCCACCCCAAGTCAAAGTGTGATACAAATAAATCCTGCTGAGTCAGAACTTGGCTGTTCAAAGCCAACAGTTATCCTGTTATTTCTGTACCTTTCTGTGTAGCTGTACGTTTACCTATAACTCTCTAGTTCCATGGGCTTTATATGAAATGACGCTGTCCAAAATGTTGCCTGTTAGGCACTGAAGAGTTCTGGGTTGTTGTTGGGTCTTTGTTGTCACAGACTAACCAGATGCAGAGAGGAGTGGTGGGAGTCATCAGCTGGGGAACCCCCAAGGAAACCCGCAGGAGAAGAAAGCTCAGAGCCAGGGGACTAGTGGTGGGATGGTGAGTGTCAGAGGGAGAATACTGGGAGGAGGCAGAACCAGAAATTGAAAAGGCAACAGGGTTTAGTGAGCAGGATGAAGCTGGGGCAGAAAGGAGTCCAGAACTAACTTTGGCCTATTAATTTGAATGGGTCTGCTCTGAGTAAAAATGACTTGAATGCAAGCTTAAAAGTACTTTGCAGTCCTGCAATAAAATATGTAGCTTGAATATGATACACACACAAAAACCCTAGATTTTATACTATGTTTTTCTTCTTGTTTTACTTACCTACTTAAATAAAATCAATGGAACAGAATATTTCTTAGATTAGGCTGGATCACGCATGTTGCCCATTATTTCCTGTGAGAATGTTTGAGAGAAGCCTTCGCAAGTTAGGCAGATGTCCAGAATGTAATCCGTTCTAGAATTCTGATGTTAAGTGATCTTGCCCAGAACAAAGTAGCTGTTCAATTTACAGATACACAACTGTTTTCTTTTCTATTTCCCCAGTAACCATGATAAACAGATTGAATGTCCCAAATTATTTAGACAGAAAATTGTTTCTAAGTGGAATGTTATTGGCATGTCCCAAAAGAAATCACACTGCTCTTGTATTCACTGAACATAATGACTCCTTTTAAAATTATTCTTCAATAATGACTTTTAGCGTTCAGTTGGAAACTGCCTCCAGAGTTCCTTCCCAATCTTCTTAATTATTAGATTACTCATGTCCTCATGTCGGTGGTCAAGTTGTCCTCTTCTGTATCTGAAGGATGAGTTAAAGGTCCCTCAAAGAAGCATAGATAGATAGATGATAGAGATAGATAGATAGATAGATAGATAGATAGATAGATAGATAGATAGATAGATAGATAGATATGGATCGATAAGCAGATGGGCCTTACTTATATGGAAGTTCTCCCATGCATCAGAGTGCTCTTGTGTAATTTCCATTCATATCAATGGAACTTCCATATAGGTCATGCATCTCTCTTGGGGGATTTGATTGCACAAATGGCACTGGAACTCATTCTACGAGGCAAAGCAGAGCAGAGTCATATCCTTGTTGCAGAGGCATACAGAGGGAGAAGGGGGTATGGTACCCATCTAAACTTGAGAGCTGGCTTGGCACCCAAGCTCATGGGTGGACAAATAGTTCAAACTAATTTTGGTAGCACAGGCAGGCATCTAAGGTGTCTCCACCCTGGATTTAATTGGAGCAGAAGCTTAGCCTGATTATATTCACATTCATTATAAACTCATTTTGAGTTCCAGCATAAGCACACCTTGGTTAGATAAATTTATGGAGGAAAGTCATCTGGTATTTGTCATGTTAACCAAGCCAGACCTCCAAGTCCAGAGGCAGTGTAGTACCTCTGACTATCAGATGCTGTGCCCAACAACAGGCAAGATCATCCCATTTGTGTGAACTTGGGCTAGCTACTGCTGATCTAGATGGATGTTTGATCTGAGCCAACAATATAATTTCTTATTACAACCAGATCCTAGACATGCCTTCTTGAACTTGCGTCCCACAGCGTTCAGTGATACTTTCACTGCAATCCTATGAATGAATCTCATTAAGCTCAATGGGATTTCTGGGTGGATATATATAGGATTGTGCTGCTGTGCTGCAATTATTTGGGGGGATAGCTCCATTGAGCACTCTGGGACATACTTATGAGCAAGCAAGCAAAGGACTCCCAACTATGCCTAGGCTTGTCAGATGGCAGATTGACAGCTCTGAGCATCAGACCAGGAGATGTCAGTGCTCTTTTTGAAAAGGATTCCTCTTTCCTTGACTTCCAGTTCTGAAGACAAGGCAACCTCTTCCCAAACATATAGCTACCCCTCCCCAATCCAATTGGTCGTATTTATTAATTTTATTTCAAAATCCAGAAAGGGCTTCTAACTCCCAGAGTTCATTAAATGAAGGCTGCAATCTTATACTGTATACATATTGGGGGGGGGGGAGAACCCATTGAACTCAGTGAGACTTACTTTGAGTAAACATCTAGAGGTTTGCACTACATCAGTTTGGGTACTCAGGGAGCTCCAGCCAACCACCCTGCCAACCTTCTCTGGTCCGCTCAGACTCGCCTATACTTGAGTTCAACCAGGTTTCTTCCCGCAGAATTGCTACTTCCCTTCCTTGTAAGCGCGTAAAAAGTGGCAACCTTAAGGGGAATCAACTGGCTTATTTTTAGCCTCAGCAAACATTTTGGCGCAAGATCTCCTTTCGTGAAGGTTTAAGAATGCATGATAGTCCATGAAAGCATTTTATTATAAAATCCCAGCACCACAGAAACAGCCACCCGTCGAGGAGAGCGCCGTCTAGGGATTCAAGCTCCGCGCAGGAAACCAATAACAATTAACTTGTGAGGGGCAACGCGGTCCTAAACCACAAGACGCCTCACTTCCTGAATTGAATGGAAGAATTTGGGAGCTTGGCTGTTTCCAGAGGTCACAATGCCAAGTTTGCATTGACTATAAACGGAGAGATGCGGGGATCCACCACTGCCAGAGATTTCGGGTGGGTGACATCGGCGTCGGTTTGACATGTAGGTGGTTTTGTGACTCAGCCCTTCCTTCCAAGCTGAATCTTTGCTCAGATTCTCTTTCTTGCCAAGTTCAGAGGCAGTGTGTCCTCGGATGCCAGCTCCAGGGAAGCGACAGCTGGGTCTTTGGGCCTATCGCTGCGATCAAGCTTTGGTTTTCCTCGGGAGGATCTGGCTTTGGGAAAACTAGCTGGATCCAAGCAGGAAGTCTGCGCCTGTTGGTTTTCTTCCTGACCCAAAGTCATTTAGAGTCCTATCAGAAACAAACGCGTAGCTCTACTTCCAGGGAATGCGACCAGAATCGCACGTTGAGGCAGAAGCGAAAGGGCAGAATTCGTCTTGTTTTTAATAAGATTACCCAAAGGTTCTACTCTTAGCTAAACTGCAGAGAGCTGAATACGGTTTTATAAATTTGACAATATATTGCATTTTTGTTTTGTTTGTTTTGTAGCCAAGGGCACATGACTGTTTCTACAAGCCCAGTAGGCTTGGCTAGAGTCCACTCGTTCAACCTGCTACATTTCATGTATCCCAAAACGCCAGTTTGTTGCTTGTCGGTTTCTAAGAATTAGATGGTGACTTTTAGCCATAGGGCATAACAAACCTCCACACAAACAACGTGAGGTAGCTTTAAGTCCGAGTATTTGCTTAATGGTGTGTTTCCTGTACCTCTCACCCACTTGCAGCCTGATCTAGTGCCAAAGTAGGCGGGAGCAATCCCACCCCGTGAGCTTTCTTTATTACTATTATTACTATTCCTATTACTCCATCCTTTGTCCCACAATCTCAGAACCCACGCAGCTCGTTCGAACTGGTTGATGTGGTTGCAGATCGGGCAGGCGAGGCAGCCAGAGGCGCTCAGATATGGCCTGCCTTTCCCGTCATTGAGTCCCATCAGTCCGCCCATGGGGCCATTGTTGCCACTGATGGGATGGGATGGCAAAGATTGTATTACAGATTGACTTCTAATAAATGGGACACACACACACACACACACACACACACGTAAATCAACCCTAAGGCTGAACGTGTTATTGCGTGCGAATAAGTGTTTTTTAAAAAATTCACGCGCGCAAAAGGAGAAGTCTCACAGTCGTGGATTCTTCCTGGAATATTTTGTCTCGCAGGGTCTGGATGGTCACTTATTCGGGATGCTAGAGTAGCGGGTTTCCTGCATCCGGAAGTAGGATGGACGAAATGCTCTTTCCAACTTCAACTCCAGGTTTTACTCCTAGACACACGTTCCCCTGGAACAGGTCTCTTACACCAGTGGAGGTTATGCCACAATCTGCCACTGGTTTCCTTTCTGGGTGTGTGCTTACTTCTCTAAATGCTACCTAAATGCATAGGGTTGCAGCGCTGCCCCAGTGAGAAAGTCCACGGCCTTGACTTTCTTCCGCCTTCTTAACTTTGGTTGCCTTTGAAAGGGGCTCAAGACTCAATGAAACCAATTCTCCTCCTAATTTGGACCTCTTCTAAGAAACAGAGACTAAGCCGCATTGGACTCAGCGGGATTCAAACGCACGAACGACCATTAGCCAATAAGCAGAGTAAACTTTTCCTTGAAGGATATGAAATCTAGAACCCTAAACATAGATACTTGGAAGCAAGTTTCTCTGAAATCCATATCCCAGTAAATTTGTTGAGCCTGGAGAGGATGGGGGAGAGCCTTCACGTTAAGGACAACAAATATAGTGTCTTCTTGCGCCATCCTCTTTCTAGAAATCCTCTTATTAGGGGCATTCAATTTTGCCATTCGTTGTTGGATATATATTACAGTATATGGGGGTAGGGGTGTCAACTAAAGGTTATGAAAAGCAAGAGCCTGGGGCCATCTCTGACACTCCAGGGCAATAGCTCAGTAGCAGATCATCTGCTTTGCCCACAGAAGGTCCCAGGTGTCTCCAGGTAGGTCTGGAAATGTCCTCTGTCTGACTACAACCCTCAGGAGCCGCTACCAGCCAGTGTCGATACTGCGAACCTAGATGGGCCAATGGTCTATTCCCATGACAGTTTTAGTAAAAAGCTTAAGTACGCTATGACCAATAAAGTAGCAATTGACCACGTTAAAAAACAATCTTACTGTCTCTGCTATATAGTAAGTTAACACTTGCAATGGAAGAAAAATCATTGGTCTTGATTAAGCCCTAAAAACGAATGAATCCCTCGAAAAAGCGGGGTGCCGCCGATACTACAGTGCCCAGGCATATATGGAAGAGTCTTTTGAAGTTCAAAGTAGGCTATACAGCACTGTACAACTGTTTGTGAACCAAATGACGAAATCCTCAGGCCACTGGTCGAATTGGGGAGCTGGTTGGGGGGGGTGAGCCAGCCTCCTTCGTTTTGGATGTGAGTTTCTGTTTTTAGGATCACGATACTGTTACCACTGTGGGAGGGGGGCTCAGGGGCTCTCAGCGCTAAGCCGGGCTCGGAGCTTGTGGTTTTCATTAAGCGGTCCCTCGCCCCCCCCCCCCTCCCAATAATCTGAGCCCTGCCTAAAACCGGAATTCAACTTCAAGGCCATTTCGTCCCGGCACCCCCTACCTTGACCAAGAGCTCCCGCTTAGTTCAGAAAGGTTCAAAGCCCTACGAGGAAACTGGAGAGCGCGGGCGCAGGATGCCAGCAGCGTTTGGGAGAGGAGAAATGGGTCCAGAAATGGGTCCATGGCCAGCGATGGGTAAACTAAGGCAAGCCACGCCACTCCGACCAGGAAGCTCGCTTGAAATGACAATGAATTCAGCTGGGAAATCTTCTGAAAACAAAATTAATTGTGCGAACGTTAGGTAGAACTGCAAAGAAACGATTTAGACTGGGGACCAGATCTGATTCTTTTATTTACAGTCCTAAGGCTGAAGCCCCCCCGAGGCACATTTCTCTAGGAATCAGATCCACAGCCATCAGAGGGTCTGTCTGCACTGCGAACGCTTAATGTGGAGCTTTGATAATAAAGTCCTTGGAAATGATCAGGTTTTTTTTCCTAAACTGCGGGATTAGGATCCAGGACAAACTCCGCAAGAGTGCTGTGAAAAAAACCAAAGGGGTTACTCTAGACTAGAGCAAACGAATAGAGAGTAGTAGCCGGAGTACTGAAGCGGTGTCCCCCAGGTTTGGGACACAGGAATATTTACTCCGAGTGCGGGCATTTCAAACCTTATGAATAGAACTATAACACACTAAAGGTTTGAGCAATAAAAGAATTAAAATACTCTCTTTTTTAAAAAAATCGATGATCTTGTGTTCATTCGCGTTTAGCTTTTATTTCTTAATGGCCTTCATACTCCTGTTTACAACAGGCAGGGATTTGTGGAGCGGTTATTTTAATAGTAGGATGTGTTTAATGATATAAGCCCCAAAAATGCGGTATAGCGAGCTGGAAGGGAAATGAACAGAACGCAGAAAAGGTGGGGGTTGAGGCTTTTGCACGTTTTACCTGCATTCCGCTCCCCCTCACGCAATTGACTTGGCGCTTTAAAGAAAACGAAACGAGGAGGATCGTGAGACAGGGGATCGTGAGTCGGGAAAGAACGGGAATCTCGAGAAAGTCTCTAAAAGTTTAAAACGCGTTTTTTAAAAAGAGGCCACTGGCAGACAGACTCTCTAACCCTACTCGGTTCAGTCACTGTTTTTTGTAAATAAAACGATTACGTCGTTCGTTGATTCCACCAACCTTCATTCGTAGAAACCAGCGCATTCTAACCTATGTCACAGCAGGTGCAAAAATTGCTTTCATAAAAACTCGATTGCGTCGAGTGAAGGGGAGGGAGAGAGAATTTTCGGTGTGTCACGAATGTGGAAGAAGAGGAGGAGTTGTTGTTTTCCCCAAAACCAATCTTTGTAGTACAAAAAGTAGCGTTCTGGGGGAGAACTGAAGTCAATTGGTGGAGGGACCCAAAGGAGGAAACTGTCCCTTTGCCATCGCTTACCGGAACTGCGAAGTTCTCTTTTATTTCCTCCGGCCCCCACTCCCAAACTAGGCTTGAAATGGATCCGCCTTAGCCGTAGGCTGCGTGTATGTGCTGCTTTTTCATTTTTGTTTTGGCTCTGAGGAAGAGCTTTGTGTCACCTGAAAGCTTTGTTCCCACTGTTCTGAGACCAGGTGGTAGCATTTTTTGCTGAGAGTCATCGTCTTGTTCGGTGGCGCTAGTGCAAGCCGGCAACTGCACGGTGGCTGCAAGCAAGCCATTCCTCCAGGAGAAACACGCTTTGGGCTTCGCTCACATCACTTCCATAAGGATTATCACAAGATGCCTCTAACAATAACATACAAATACGTACTACAGCAGTAATATGAACCCTTTCGCTTTCTTTTACACCCAAGATCTCGAACGCATAATAATAACATTAATAAGAACAACGGCTTACAAAAGCGAGGCTTTGAAACCACCAAGCTGCCTCGCTCGGAATGATCACTCTGAAAGCCCCACTTTTGGCTTTCTAGAACAGAGACTGAAACATAATTGAGATGGATGAGGGGCAATTTCTGGACCAACTTCTGACACCTACATGTTTACTCAGAAGCTTATTTGGTGGGAATTCCTTTCAAGTTCAGGTGCAAACGGAAGCCGCCCAAATTCTTCAATGTCTTGGGGTGTGTGCGAGGGGGCGGGGCGGGGCGGGGGGGCACTAGATCCACCGTCCTCCGGAGGCTTCCTCCTGACTTCCAACAAGCAACGCGTTGCAGATCGGCGCGTCCGTTTAAATCTTTGCTGACAAGTGCCAGGATCCGCCCAGCGTTTTCCTGCGCAGCTTTTGCGGTGGTGGGCAACTTTTACAGCCCCCATCTTCAACAGAAGTGGAAACCCTCTGAGTTCAAGGAGACAAGGCATTGCGATCCTCGCTATAGAAGAGTCTTCGCTTCCTGCCCCCCCCCTCCCTGCCCTGGAAACAGATCTCCCAATTGTATACAATTGCATGCAATTGTAAAGAAAGAAAATCCTTGTTCGGAGACAATTTGCATTGAGGTGGAGGAATGGCTCTAATTCCATAACGAGTATGTAACCAATATTGTTGCCCGTTGACAGCCACGAACGGGAATCTGGATTGTTGTTGTCAGAGGAGACAGAGGCGAATGAAAGCACCCCAGGTTGGCCGCCTTGCCTTACCAGAGGGGCGCCGCCAAGGGAGGGAGGGCAGGAGGTGTTTCGGATCACACGTCCTTCCTGTCCTTCAGAAGCCCCTCTCGGTCTGGGGCTCCATCCTCTGCGACTTTCGTCACAAACAAGCCAATGAGCAGATGCGCGTCGAATGCACAAAGCAGCGGTGGGCAACGTGGTGCCCTCCATACCTTTTGTACAGCAACTCTCAATATCCCCGGCTATTGCCTACGCTGGCTGGGAGCTACTGGGAGTTGTTGCCCACACCATCCCTGACCCATAGCAGGAGGGAAGGAAAGAAGAAGGACATGGTTGACAACTTAGCTGTAGCTTCTGTGAAGAATATAATGTGACCAGAACAGAATATTTCCCATTCTTTTTTTCCTTTTAACTTTTGTTGAATGAGCACATCCATTTCCAATAGTACATAACCAGAAAGCAAAAGACGACTTTCCAGTAATCATTTCAGCATAAGACATACATAAGACTGATACAGTATAATAATGTCCACCCAAAGCGTAATGTCCATACTACGTGTGAGAGCGGAAGGAAAGTAGAAATAATAATAATAATAATAATAATAATAATATTTATAGATAATAATAATATAATATAGATGGGTAGGATGGTAAATTTATTATTATTATTATTATTATTATTATTTACTATCCCGCCCATCTATATATGATCAATACCAAATAAAACAAAATTTAGGAGCCACCTGCCAGCCACGGGTCTGTTTCTTTCCATAAGTCAAAAAATGCCCACCACACAAACGTTTACAAAAAATGCAGTGTCTTTTTCAAGTGAGGCTCCAATCCTTCCTAGACAGCACTTATTGCACTCATTGGGATTTATTTCGGATGCTCTATGATTAGGCTCCTGCTCTTAACCTCTAAGTTGTCCTTTAAAGGTTAGAGTTCAAACCTGGCCGAGGGATTTTCCCACCACCCTTACTGAAAACATTTATACACACAGAGAGAAATAGATGAATGGCTTGGATTGACAAAGAACTGAAAATCGGGTTCCCCCTCTGCTGCAATCGTGTACACACACAGAGGGAGAAAAGCGACAAGCCAGGGTTCGGGAGCTTATTTCAACACACATCACTATCTGCCTTTAATATTTCCTAGTTCAGAAGCAGGAGAGGGGGCAGGACCCTTGTCTTCCTCAAAAGCAACGTCACGCCGCCTTGAGAAGGCAGCGGGCGCAGCACAGCGATCCTTGGCACGGTCCCCACCTGCTGGGCTGGGCCCGGTTTCCCTCCCCGCTGCCCAGATGCTGACAGCTCGAAACTTAGAACTGTATAGACATAACAAGAACCAAGGGAGGCAAAAGAGGAAAGGGGGGAGGGGTAGAGAAAAAGCCGGGCTTTGAAGCCGCGCGCAGAGACAGAAGCGCTTGTAAAGCAGGAGCTCTCATCCCTAGAAGGCTGTGATGTTTTCCATTCCTTTTCTTTCCCGCCCCCCCCTCCAATGTCTGAAGATAAATGCTCCAGATATTACCTATAATTAAGGCTCTTTTCCACCGGCTCCGGCTCCTGCATTGTTGTTAGAAACGCGGGGAGGCGCGAGTGGGGGGCGGGGAGAGAAACTGACTTCTTAGGAAACTGACTAATGATCCCATTGACTCTGTGAAGATGGAGGCTCAGTCAATTTCATTCCTTTAGTTTGCAATGAGATTGGCATCTTGGAAAACGCGGGGGGGGGGGCGACGGTGTGGAACGACTTAAAAAAAAACCTCACTGCTTCTGCTGAAACTGCTGTTGCTTTACTTACAACAGCTTTTTTAGCGCTTCCAAAACAGTTCCCTTTAGTACCCAAACAAAGGGTACTACTCGGAAAGGGGCAAGTATGGGGCGCTGCTGTCCCAAGAACATAGGCCATTCGTCTGATCCAGCGGAGCTACCTAGCTCAACATCCTGTGGCCAGTGAGCCCACAGCAAGCTGGACATGAGAGAAAGAGCACTCCGGGACCCCTATTCCCAGCAGCTGGTCTTCAGGAGCTTGGGCTGCTTCTGGTCCCCCTGTAGATCCGGCCTATTATGAAATTTACAGTATTTCATAAAATTTATATACCGCTTGATTGCAGAAAAAGCCTCAAGGTAGCCCAATCCTCCTTGGAATTGTTTGATTTCATTTTAAAGCACTTGATTTAGTGCCCCCTTCCAATCTCCTGGTGGCGAATTCCACAATATAATTATGGGCTGCAAAAAGAAACACTTCCTTTTCTCTGTCCCGAATCTTCCCACATTTAGCTTCATCGCATGACCCCTCAATCTAGTATCATTCCATGCTTTGGGAACAAAATATAGCCGCCTGTATCAAGTTGCCATAATGTTTCTAAGGTCTTTCTTACTGAATATTGGCGGGGGACGGTGATTTCACAACCTTTGAAATTTAGGGGTACAGTGCAGCGCGCGCACACACACACACAGAGAGATTTATTCTACCCTGGGTGATGTTATTATGAGAGATGTGTCATGCATCATTGTATACACCTTTGTCGTGGCCCTCCCAACTTCTCGCCTCCCCACTCTAAAATTTAAAAGGCTCAAATGTTAAAACCATTCCTAATACGTGACTTGCTGCAGCCCCCCTCGATCATGTTGCTTATCCTTTTCTGTTCTTTCAGTAGCGCTAAAATCGCCCTCCCTTTTGAGTTGCGGCAACCAGCACACGATATTCCAAGTGAGACAGCACCCAGCCCGTGTTTCGAATCACACGTGATTAAACAAACATACATACATACACATACATACATACATACATACATCTCCGTCCAGCTGCCTCCTTCTGCGCGCTGACTGGTGCGTACGTCGCAGAACGCGAACCTATAGATCTTTAATGGGTCTTTAATACGCAAGAGTACTTGGGAACGGATCTGGCTGCAGGTATACAGTACTTGTGGATCCCAAAGGCCTGAATTCATATTCGTATGTTGGTAACTCTTTGACCTGTATTGATTATGCTATTCTGAGGTATGAGGAGGTTCATAACGCATGTTCTCCATTTCAGAACATGCGTTATGTACCTCCCCATTCCTCAGAACAGAAATGTTCTGAAAGGCTCTCAGTTAACCTTGAACCCACCAAGTCTTTATGTTTGGCTAAGAAGAAATCGCACGCACGAAATAGGAAATGGTCCTCAAAGAGGGGAAAGGTTGGTTGATTCAGTGGAAAGCGGGGAGGGGCGATCCAAAGCCCACTGGATTTCAGCGGAGCATCCCAGCAACGCGTTTAGCGTAGGGGTGGATCGCACCTCGAGAAAACCGGCACCTTCTATTCCCATGTAAAGCGTTTAGGTCTTCGAAACAGACGCATCTCCTGATAGGTCCAGTGGCTGCAGAAAAGAGGGCAATGCTTTTCAAAACCAGCGGTGTTGCGGGTTTTGAGTGGAAGGGATATAGTTCTACTAGGGAGTTTTTTATTGATTTTTTTTAAAGGACCATTACTCCTGCTTAGTCGGGTTCTTTCCCCACTGCAATCCGTAGTCCTTACCCCTAAACGACATATCCATACCACTCCAGCCTTTGATCATTCTGACGCCCCTTTCCCCCATTTACATCAGATTCAGGCCCAGGAGCTCTTCGGAAGCCTCAGAGGCAGCCGGTCGGCCGCATGCGCCTCAGCACAGGGCGTGAGCATTCCTTCCTTATTAAAGATCTTTCCTAACAACAATAGAATAATTATGATCCTCAAGAGAGCAGCGCTCTCCCTCTTCCCGGCCTCGCGATGTCAATCCAGATAGAGTCATCGCAGAGTGGTTGCGCCTACAGATGCGCGCGCTCTCTCTCTCTTCCTCTCTTCCTCCTCCTCCTCCTCTTTCTTCTGTGGGACAAGAGGAAGGTAAAAGTTAAATGGGCTGGTTGGTTGCTGCTGCTACCCTGGGGTGGGGGTAAGGACGGGGGTTGCGGGGCGGGGCTGCCTGGGACGGGCCGCCGCTTCTGCTCTCTCTGGAGCCGGTCAAACTGCACAGCCACTTCCCCCAGGAGTTTCTCTTTCATCTCCCCGCTGCTGGCGCCTGCAAACAGCCTCAGTTTGTCTGCAGCGTCTCTCCCGCCCTCCTCTCGCTCTCGCTCTCTCCCTCTCCCCCTTCGTCCTCGCCCCTCCTGGCTTCCCAGCCGCAGAGACTCCGGAGCAGGGCGCATATTTCCCAGCTGGTGTCATGGAGCAGAGAAGGGGCCGTCCGGGTGAGCCCCTCACCCACCCATTCCCCGTGTGCCCGTGAGATATTGAAGGCAGATTGGCCCTCGCAGTGGCTTCTCTGAAGGATCGTCGCATCACTGAACGGTCCTGTGGTGATCTTGAGATCCTTTCCTGCCCTTTGTTAAAGGGTCTTCGCACTGTGCACTCTAATAATATTAAAACGAGAGTCAATTATTGCCATCGGAATGGGGATACAGAATACGTCCCCTTCCATTGGGGTAGGGAAACTTTGCGCTTGATCCTTTCGCACAGGCCGATCCAGAGGTTAATACTGTAAATAATAATAATAATAATAATAATAATAATAATATACTGCCCTTCATCAAAAGATCTCAGGGTGGTTAGCATAATAAAATACAAGAGAAAAACACAAGTAAATAATTAAAACAAAACAAGAAAACAAAAGTCCCCATCCCACAAAACATTTAAATGGCTGTAGAATATTAATCAGCCAAAGGCCTGGTTGAAAAGGTATGTTTCCCGCTAGAGCCTAAGTACCGGTGTATATATAATGAAAGGCCAGACGAAACTCTCAGGTGAGAGCATTCCACAAAGTGGAGCCATTGCAGAAAAGGCCCCTTCTTGTGTTGCCACTCTGGGAATTCAGGTGGAGGAGGCTCACAAATAAGGGCCTCAGGTGCTGATTGCAGAGTCGGGGGTGGTTTCTATGGGGAGGGTGAGCCCTTGAGGTGCTGAGCCGGTCCTGAGCGGTTTAAAGCTTTATAGGTCAAAACCAACTCTTTAAATTGGGCCCAGGAAGCAGTCCTACAGATTCAGGACCTCCGTCACTATCATTTCCTACTGGGTCTTTCTCTTTCTTTCTTTCTTTCTTTCATTCATTCTTTCTTTCTTTCTTTCTAGATTGGTTAGAGTACAAAAACCGGCAGGGCAGCAGTGGATTTTTCTGAATTGTTGAGGGGATAAGTAACTTGCAGTGTAGCTGCTGAAAAGTTTTCATTGAAAAACAACAACAAAATCTGTGGGGTCCAGTTTAATAGCCTGGGTTCTTTATGGTTATGAATATTCAAGGGGATTTTTTCGATCTCAGATGTGCAGATCTTTCTTATCTCTGGAAGGCCATCGACTGATGTTCAGAGATCCTGGTCTGCTGCCCCTTGGCAATATTGCCGGTCTCTTGAAAGGCTCCTTCGCTACCCAGCCACTACTAAGTCATACTCCTTCCCTAAATTCTAAATAAAATAAAATCAGGATATCCAGGCTGTTGTTGTCATTTTTCGTTCTCTGATACCTTTCCTGTGCTTTCAATCCAGTTTAAAGACTACGTTTAAATCCAGGAGCGACCTAGGTCCAGTTTCCAGACATTGTTCCATGTGGGAAAGTGGCAGAGCGCCCTTAGAAAAGTCAGGGAGAACAAGCCAAGACCTTTTGCCTATTCGCGTTTCCTTCTAAGTAAGACCTATCGAGGTCAAGCAGGCCTGTCTAGGCTTGCAGCCTGCAACTTTTAATCCTAAAGCACAAAAGCCACCGGCTATTTTCAGGTTTGCACTCTTGACAAACAAACACAGGATTGATCCCTGGAATTAGTGGCCACAGAGATCTGTAATGCTTTTGGAGTTGCAGGAAACACACCCTAAGGGGAAAAGGAAACCCTCTTCCAAGGAAAAGGATGCATTTTCGTTTAACCAGATTCCAACAGCCCGATCTCTCAAGGCTTTGGGCTTAAAACCCGTTGAACTGTGAGAGGCTGGGACTCAAGCAAGTTCCATTGGAAAGTATTCCCACGAGTCCTCCCTGCAGTCCTAGCTAGACACACGATCTTGGTGGAAATGCTCATTGCACTCACTGGGCCCTGCGTGGATCAGACCGTTCAGGCGACTCTGCAGAGACAGGTGACACTTCTCTCCGCTCGATTGTATTGGCTTTCCTCTCACTAATATCTCTCTCTCCCCATGGGGCATATACAAGCCACCGAAAGACTTCATTTTAAGAAATGGGTTAGGGTAGAGAGTATTAAACAACTCAGAATCAAATGTTTAGGTTCAATAAGACTGGGAGATGGGAGCAAGCTAAATAGGAGGGGAGAGAGAGAGAGAAAGAGAGAAAGAGAGAAAGAGAGAAAGAGAGAAAGAAAGAAAGAAAGAGAGAAAGAAAGAAAGAAAGAAAGAAAGAAAGAAACGGCTGCATAGAGCTGAAAAGGGGATTCACGTGCCCGTCTGAAGCCGTCTGCAGCCAGCGTGCCCAGTTCTGTAAACCAGGTCACCGTGCCCTAACCCCAAGTCTGCCTCTATTCTTCCCGGGTAGAAACGTTGCATTTATTCGGTGTAATTATCTGTAGCCCTTCGGCCGATCGGCCTTTGCGCTTCATTGTTCCCTGTTTATATGCATTGTTTCCTGATTTTCATCAATTCTCATTTACCTGTCATTAAGGGGAGGAGAATCCGGGGGTACCGAACACAAGAGCAAAGGCAGGCGTTTTAACAAGTTGACCAGACAATGAGTCGTTTTCCACATCTCTCTCCCCGCCCCCCCTTCACTTTTTGCACATTTTGCAACTTGACAGACTAAAGGTGGACCTGAATACAGCGGGAAGAAGAAGAAGAAGAAGAAGACGACGACAGTATGCAGCATCTTCCCAAATAATTAAAGTTCTGCCGTTTACATGGAGGAATACGAATCATGGTGCCTTTGTGGGTCCCATTACCTACCTATCTTAAAATAGGCTTTAAGTCAATGGCATTTGAGAGATTTTGTGTGTGTGCAGGAGAGAGATGCAGAGCTGGAGGGGCACTAAAAAAAAAAAAGTAAACATGCAAACGCCAGAATGGGAGGAAAAGAGGATTCAAAAGTCGCTGACCTAGACTTGCAAACGCGAAAATAAATTCCATTCGAACTAAATATAAAGGGCAGGCGTGCAGAGGTTCCGAATTCCAGGTTGCATATGAGGGGATGTTTCTATTGACGTACACGTTTACTTCGAATTAAGTACCACTGCGTTCAGTGGGATGCGCGCCAAAATAAGAGCACGTAAGATTACGATATTTCACGCGTTTCTTCCTAACCCTGGAAGTCAAGAATTCGAAAGGGGCAGCCCAGAACCTTGCAAATCAATGGCTGCAACAGTGGAAAGCGGACTGCACCCCAAACAACGTTCCTTTCGCCATTAGAAGCGACTCTGCGGTGAGTGGAGGTGGCAGGGATAGATTAGATTTTCAAAACAGCGCGGCTCCTACCCCCAGCAGATGCACGTACACAATCACTTAAAACCTTCCGGCAGTCCTCGACAGGAGAGCCCCTTTCATGAAGGCGGAAGCAGTAATCCTTGGTATCTGGCTGAAGGTACCTAACTACATAGCTGCCAAGTTTTCCCTTTTCTCACGAGGAAGCCTATTTAGCATAAGGGAATTTCCCTTAAAAAAAGGGAAAACTTGGCAGCTATGTAACTATAATTTTTAAGATGAAATATTAACGATTACGCCGGGAAAATAATGAAAGCTAAAAGCAGATTTTAGAGAAGATGATGTACAGCATCCTCCTGTCCCAATGGAAGTGATGGACTGATGGACACAAAGTGGTGGGGTAGGCAAGAAAAGTTTCCCCGTCCCCGTCCCCCCACCATCCAGTTCACCCTGCACTTCCAAGCATGGAAAAAGAAACAACATTTAAGAACAATATTAGAACAAACTTTTCCTAGCATCAGCGATGCAGAAACAAACGAGAATAAAGTCAGAGGTTTTTATGTTAAGCCTATCAAGGGTTAATAGTTGTGTATTTTTCACAGTTTCTCCTCCCTGGAGGTGAAGAATACGGGAAGACTTCAGCCTTACATTCGTTTTACGCACACCACACCCGCACCCGCACCCCCCGCAAATCCTAAACAAACCACTCGAACTCGAAAAGAAATGTTATTGCAAGTAAATAGGATTTATTGTTGTAAATATTGCAGAAGATGAGGGAGGAGAATTAGAGAATAGAGATTCCTCATCAACGCTACCTGGGTCTCTCGATCGCCCGAGCAGCCGAGCTGTAATCCTGCCTGTCTGACACTTCTGTTCCCATACACACACACCCCTCCACGTTTTAATAACCAACAATAGCTACCAACGGATAATTAAGCTACTATCATTACGACATTAAATTAATTACGAAGCAAAAAAAATGATTTGCTTTTCTCGGGCTGGCAATTGAAATGTCACTTTAAAATTAACACAACTCGTTGTCTTAAATGGGATGAAGTCGAAAAGTGGGACGAGGACATACGCGGGCATCCTGGAGGCTGTTTGATGCGCTCGCCGATGAAGGAGTGCAGAGTCAGGCTCCCTGCTTATGAAAGATGCATCTGTTTGTCATCAAGGGTTAGGCGCCTGCAATTTACATTACTAACTTAATCATTGGCGGCGGGGGGAGGACTTATCGGTCCCTCTCCAATGCATTTAATTTGTTCTCTTATAATAGACTACTTACAGCTGCAGGGAGAGGTTAGTAAGCAGTAAAGGAGTCCTCCCTTACTGCTAATACGATCCATCCAAAGGACTGTCTAGAGATGTTGTGGAGAGGAGTTTATTGCAGCGGATTAAATCCCAAATGGTCTGCCTTCAGATGCTCCTGCCCCACCCCTTCCCCTCCGGTTCACTCAGCTGGTCTGGACTATCCGTTTACCTCGTTCAAGGGACTGGTCGTAGAGATCTGAAAGGCCCTGTCTGAAAAATAATGCTGGGACTCCAACTCCCAAGAATTAAAAGTCCATCTGTCCCGTTCTGAATTTGGAAGAGCGCCTTCCCTGCGCCCGTGTTTATTCTCCAGCATGATTTGCAATGTTCTGGAGGGGCGCTTGAAAATGAGGCCGCTTCCCTTAGCGATAAAGGCGCGCACAGAACCTTGACCACTACGTCCATTTCACCCACCCAGCCGCCCCTCTGTAACCTGGAAGTGAAACGTGCCATCGCTTCGCTGCCACCCTTCCTGGGGTCCCTACAAGACAACCCCGCCCCCCGATGCCCCTTCTTGGGAGGAAGAGCTTGTTGATGGTGATGATGGGCTCCCTTAGGCTACTATGGGATGTGGGCGATCGCTGCCTGAACGCGCCACGCTGGCGCCCATGGAACAGGCAAGATGGCCCGCGGGGGGCATTCATTCGTATTTTATTTTGGAAGAATCCGAGTATTACATAAGAAGTCGATGACCTTCGCAGGGCCTCGGTGCGCGCTTGAGCGTTGGGTTACCAGGGCTCACCGGCCAGGACTCTCGCTGGCCGGCAGATTTCGCTCTCGGGAAGGCAGGAGTTTTCCAGAGAGCGAGCGAGCAGGATGGGGGTGGGATCTGCCCTCTCCGAGCTTCCTCTTCGTATCATCGGCCCTAATTACTCCGCTGACTTTCCTGTTTTGGCAGTTACAGCGCTGGAAAGCTCCCTAATCACACAGCTCCGCTCGCTGCCCGTGTCATTAACTTCTAATTTATTTAAAAGGAAGGCAGAGTGCGGGGGAGGGGAGGGAAAAAAAACACTCCTCCGCTCCGACCCGTCCGGAGCCAATGGCGTGAGTCAGAGCGTGACGTCACGGCCGGGAGGCGTCTCCCATTGGCCGAGCTGCGCTTACTCAACTTCCCAGAGGAGGAAACGGCCAGAAGTCTCCCAAAAAAGGGGAGGAAAAAAAAGTTGCTCGGCTGATTCGGGGCTGCGGCGAGCCGAGCTAGTGCGTCCGGGAGCGAGCGCGAGAGATCGAGGGGTCGGGAGACCGAGGAGGAGGAGCAGCAACAGCAGCAGCAGCCGAAGGGAACACCGGCCGGCAGCAGCAGCAGCAGCAGCAGCAGCTCTCGAGGCGGGGATCGTCGCGAAGCTGCGCCGCGATGTCTTCTCCGTCGAAGGCGAAGGAGGTGTTCTCGTCCGACGAGGAGGGCCCCGCTGCCGTGCCCGAGGAGCGACGACCCGTCAAGGTGTCCAGCTTGCCTTTCAGCGTCGAGGCGCTCATGTCCGACAAGAAGCCCCCTCGCGAGGCGGGCGGCGGAGGCAGCGGCCTCGACGGGGCGGGCTTGGGCACTTCCAGGAACCTGCTCTTGCCGGGTCACGGCGCCAGGGAAGCGGCCAGCCCCGGGGGGCTTACAAAAACCTTCGAGACGTCGTCGGTTAAATCCGAGAACTCCGAGGACGGCTCGTCGTGGATCCCTGAGGCCGGCAGATACTCGCCTCCCCCAAGTGAGTCGTCTTGTCTCCCTCGCCAGGGAAGTCTGGGTCGGGAGGGTTGCGAGGAAAAACATCCCTCGGGAGGTGTGGGATGGAGGGGGGGATAGAGGGGAGGAAATAGTTAGCAGGACTCTTTCTCCGGCCGTCGAGGGACCAGCCGCTTAGCCGCAATCTGAGCTCACGCCAGAGCCGAACTTTTGGGGCAGCAGCAGCAAGAGGGGAGCGACGCTCTGCGCCGGATCCCTCAACATAGTCTCTCGGGAAGGCTCTTTTGCAGGGCGAAGCAGAAAGCACGATTCCAGTGAACAAGGGGGGGAGCCCTTTCGACCCCATAGCCAGCTTTTGCGGCCAAAGCCTTCATTTGGTTTGCACGTACGGTAGTAAGGAACAGAAGAATGACCAAAGAATTCCGCGCGCTCCCGCCGCTTCCTTAGATTGGACCCGTCCGGAACTGTCCAAAAAAACAAAAACAAAAAACCTCCGGCGGTCCAGACGCCTCGAGAGCCGGCCGGCTGTTCAAGCGCCAGGGACCCTCTCTCCTCGCCGCATTAGTCATGCCTTCTTCCAGCTGCCGTTGGCAAGAGGGAGATGGTCTTGCGCTGCCGCGTCTAAGTTGTTTTCTCCCATCCCCCAGGATGATGGATCGCAGTAGAATCTCTCCTTTCTGTCGCGACGCTTTTCAGTGACTCTCGCCTAGTTCAATAATTTTAATTTTTGCAGTAGTCCCCGTCCCCCCCGCGTCTTCTCGGTAGGCAGAAACCTGGCAAGGCTGAGAATCGCCGGTGGTTTCTTACAATCGCCCTCGGTTGCCTTTCCTGGTGCACCTGCAGCAGCGGGAACAGGCAGCCTCCGGCTCCTCTGCGCACCTCGGGCTTTCTCTCTTTACCCTTAACTGCGCGCCTCTCTCAATGAGGCCCATGTAGGGCCTCCAAACATTGACCAGGGACAGAATAAATGGGGAAGACAGAACCGGGAAAGATCAGCCGCCTTGTTTCTTCCTCACTAGTCGAGAATTGCCAGCTCCAGTGAACCTGGACGGCAGTTTCCAGGCTGTGAGGAAATGCGCTACCTGACAGCATTGCCCATCGCTCTGGCTTTCAAAGGTCTCTTTGCTTAAGAAGGTTTCTGCAAACCACACTAGGTTCCTGAGCACTAGTTTTCTGGGACAGTTTCCCAATGTTCTGAAACCTGTTTTATTATTAATAATATTTTATTTATGATTTTCACCATTAAAACAGTTGATAACCCAAACACCATTAAAACAGTTGATAATAACCAAATACTTTCCCCCACCCTTTCCATGGTTCACTTATATTCTAATTATCCCTATATTTTAATTTTCTCAGTTTTATATCTCAATAATGGTTACTGCTGAATTTACTCTGCTACTGTTATCTTTTTAATATGCTTACAGTGATTTCCCAAATACAGTCAATAAAACATTTCCAAACTCCCTTAAATATTTTTTTCATATTGATCTCTTATTCTGTTTTTCAGTCTTGCCATTAATGTTCTGAAATCTGTTTGGAGTCTGAAAAGTGTGGCTTCCTCCCTCACCCCCAACCATGGCTTTTCTTAATGCCTTTGATCCATCTTTATTTCATTTTCTACAATTTTCTCTTTACGTTCATTACAGAGTTCTTGATACTGTTATACAAGTGCATGCACACATCTGTCCTTATCGCAACCCACCTCTGCTTCATCTCATTCTTTGGATATTGGGGTGGTAGTGTTGATAATGGAAGGTACTGTGTTTCTTTTAATGCTAAATCGGTAACTGTGACGACAGTAATGCCTATATTTCCCCCCCCCCCCCCGAAGCTGTTCCTCTCTCGGAAAACATTTTGAATGCAATAGAAAAATAGTAAATCGATACTCTGGTTTTAAGTCTGCTTAATTCCACTAATAGAAATACGAACAAAGAACCTGATGGTACCTTAAATGTCTGTTGTGGCATTTGCTTTCATAGGACAGAGTTCATTTCATCCACCACAAAGTGGGATCTGTCCCACGAAAAACTTGTACCAGAACAAATGTGTTGAAAGCTTCCACTGCACACTTTCTTTAAATGCAGTTTACTTCTAGCTAAGCTGAATCCGAGTACAAATGGCTATATCCCCCCCCCCCATAGTGGCAAGGAAGAGTTGTTCTCATCACCTCTGTTTCTATATCAATTCCCCCCCCCAAAGGCAATCAAGGCCTAGCTTTCTCTTTTCTGCATCCCCTTGCCTTGTTACTTCATCCTGCACACCTTTGCTCAGAGGTCATTCTCATTGAGTTCAGTAAGACTTAACTCCCAAGTAAGCTGGCATAGGATTACACACTGACCACGACCACCCCAAGGCCAGAAAACTGCTGTTCATTCTAAATCTGAATAGTATCATTATTGATAGTACAAGCCTAACCGTGTCCACTCTTAATTCAGCAGGACTTGCTACTACGGTATGGCGTTTATCCCCAGTTAAGTAGCATTAGGATTGCAGCCACAGACTTCTTACCAGTTTCCCTAAGCAATAAGAAACTGTTTGTAATTCTAAATACAAATAGCTGGCAGAGGCTGAAGGGTTTTGGGTTTGTTTTAACAAAATGAAGCATATTTAAGTATTGACTGGAATTTCAGTGTATTTGTTTATAGCTTTCCACAGAATTATTTCACGTCTGTGGCGCTTTGCCTGCCTTTGGGTTTCAGGACATGAAGCCAACTTGGGTTAAGAGAACACTCATCAAAAGAATCCAACTCCCATCTTAAGACAATTTCACTTGAAAGTTATAGTTCATCTGATTTCAATGGAACTTTCAATGGAATGCGTTTCCGACTGAAGGAAAGTTGAGGGGGTGAAAAAAATCCCAGAGGAGCTTTCTGAATAGTGGAACTGCCATTCTTCAGAGTCTATAAAAAATTACTAAATTGCTCTAGATAGTGTCTCGGGTCCGGTTGACTCCAAAACTTGTTTATTTTCCACATGAAAAAAACAGGAGTTATCTAGTGAGAGTATATCTTCCCTGGATAATAAAATGAAATGAAAGTCACTTCAAGAAAATAGTAAAAGGAGAGGATATAGAAATGGTGGGTTTTTTAAAATGCACAAGTAAGATATTATAGTAGAAAATATGATATATTTCAGTATAAATGTATGCTGACTGTAAAGTTAACATTGTAGATTCTCAAATCTTTAAAACTGTTGCACCACATGACAAGGAAGAGTGGGGGAATTAATCAGAAATAAAGGGGAAATGGATTAAAGTTTTCTAGGTGTACAGACAGTATGAATAGTTAGGAGATCATTTTTTTATATTACATAGATTTTAGTATAGGCATCTCCGCCTTGACACAGCAGCTGTAAAACTGTATTTTGAAAGTTCCTGTTAAGAGTACCCATTATCTGAAAAAGTATTTTTCCAAATATCAGATTGAAAAGCCGCGCTTTCCCTATTACCACTTAAAACAAATGGCATTTAATCTGCTCTTCTTCACATCTGGATACAAGCCTTAACAGAACCTCCTTTATTAAAGCTGCAATCCTATGTACTGTACACTAATTTTGGGATACACTTCCATGAAACTCCATGCTCCTGTATAACTGAATAATTCTCCTGGGAGACACTGAAACTTGTTCTCATGGCGCCTTAAAGAGATTATGCGGTTTTCAAAAAAGCAATTCCTGAACTTTAGGAGAGCGTATTGTTTTCCTGAGCAATATCTAGTCGTCCCTATAGAAATAAGCCTTCTAATTAAGATCTTTGTTAAGCTACAAATATGTATGACAGTTATTAGCAAATCAACATGTGCTTTAATTAGTGAGGGCTTGGGAAAGACTGAACACTTCTCTTAATATGTTCCAGTAACAACCCACTTGTTGCATTATGTAAACAATGAATTTCATTCCTAAATGCCATGCTACAAATCACTTATCTTTGGGTATATGGGTAAAACTTAATTTACAGCACGATCCTAATATAAGCACAGGATAAAGCTGTGAGTGTAGTTACTCTCGCCACCCATTCTCTGCATGCATACACACACTTAGAAATCAACCCCATTGATTTAAATGGGGCTTCCTGACACATAAATGCATATCCAAGCTCAACTTTACTGTATTTTTCACCCCTTTAAAATTGCCTCCTTTAAAAAGACCAAAAAAAGAAAAATCAGAAGCAAAATCATCACTTCCAAATCATCACTATGACTATAGTGCCATTTGTTCTGAAATGTGCCAGCTATTTAAACAATCTTAGGTTTAATTCTATTCTAGACAACGTTTGCCTCTTAAACCAATATTTCCCACAAAACTATTCTGAAATTCTGAGGCTGTGATCCTAAACAAGCTTATTAAAGAGTAAGTCCCATTGGAAAGTGCTTAGTGAACAGACATAGAATTATACTGTAAATTTTCAAGTGGTCTCTTTAAGATTGTGATGTTTATCACAAATACTTGCAAGTCCCAATAACAATATATGCTGATTTCATGTCGAATACAGTCTTAGGATCCTGATGCTGGCAATTCCTATTTATGCCCTTTCCCTTGCTTTTCTCATAGACTTGCTGAGCCCTGAAAGTCCTGCTACCGAAATGTAAATTATGCTTTAAAAAGAGTCGGGACTATTACTATGTAAATTACAGGCTTTGGGTTGTAATGGAACAAGATATGAAACAAATTCCACTGCTTGTATTAGCTACAGATGTTTGCGCATATATATATTAGCATATGTCATAAAAAGTACATGTTGAATCAGTGTGTCGGCTTCCTTTTACATTTTTGTTGCTGGCTTAGAATACAGAGATCTAAAATGGTGGTGGTAGGGAGAGCAGTCAAGACTTTGCTCCCAGATCACAAGTCTACCATTGATTTCAATGAAAGGCTTGGCAATTAGCACAGTCACAGTGGGGGGGGGAATCCTTGTCGGACTCCCATGTCCTCAGGCAAACTTTCTGATAAAATATGTAATTCATGCTGGATAAATCATAACAACTAGTGGCTGGGGTGCATTTATTTCTATCCTTTATGAAACTTTAAAAATCAAAAAACCCACAGCCAACTACTAACTCGTTCCTTTAGTAACATATTCCACTTCCCGATCTTACTAAGATGAGCCCATTGGGGGCATGTTATGCACCTGATTTTCTGACCAGAGGTTTTCAGATGCCCTAGACTTTTTGTAGGACTCTTCACTAGGATACCATACATATTTCACAAAATAAGGATGACCAGCTGTTTTTGGCAACAGTCTGTTTCAGTAAGATGGTGGCTTTGTAGTAGATTTTTGGTTGAAGCTCTCCATGAGGTTCTGCAAAGGCCTGGACAGTGATATGGGGATGCAGGTGGGCTGTAATATTACATCCCATAGCATTCGGGAACACTGGAGCCAACATTGTTGCCATGTTGACAGTTGTTAAGGATATGAGACTTGTCAGTGTACCTTCACAGTCCTCCATCTGCTCACTTTAAATCTCTGTATCCCTTACAGCAGAGGTGAGCTTATCAGATCTCCTTTGTTTTTCACTAGATCTGCCAGCCAGAACCAAGTGCTAAGGACATACAGTTAGAATTAAAGAACAATTAAAGAACAGTCTGGGCTCAGGGATTTGTTTTTAGTACAAGAACAGTGCTTGCAGTCCTTTCACGTAAAAGTCTACTCCTCATTAGTTTTCTTATTTCCGCAGATGGGGGAAAGTGGCTGTTGCTATTACTAAAAAATTGGTCTTTGGGAACCCTTAACCATCTATTGGAAATTGTCCAGAGATCTCCCAGTAGATCCTGATCTACATTTTGCCCACCCTTGCCTTACAGAAACAAATACCCATTAGATTCCTACTGGTGCAAGGAGTGGAGAAAAACAAATCATGCAATAACCCTTTTAAAATACAGTGGTACCTCTGGTTAAGAACTTAATTTGTTCTGGAGGTCCGTTCTTAACCTGAAACTGTTCTTAACCTGAGGTACCACTTTAACTAATGGGGCCTCCCGACCGCACGATTTCTGTTCTCATCCTGAAGCAAAGTTCTTAACCCGAGGTACTATTTCTGGGTTAGCGGAGTCTGTAACCTGAAACATCTGCCACTGTACGTTTAAAACTTGCTTGGTGGATTCTAAGATCCTCACTGAGTGAGGGGAATAGATCAGGAGTATTCTATTCTGTTTTCTATCTGTACACCCAATATGTTTTAAGCATACAATTTAAAACGTAAGATGTGAATGTAACAAATGCATATATTGTACATGCAGACTCCTCAGGCACCTGCAACCAAGAGTGGCTCCCTGTCAAGTGTATGCCTGGTAGCAGACCCCAATCTGCTGCTAGGTGATGTGCAAAATAGCTAGGATAGTTTCCAAACAGGCTACTACTGTTTTTTGGGGGATCCCTGTGCACTGTCTTGAATACATTAGCTGAGCTTTTGAAGGTTTCAAGCAGGGAAGGCAAAAAGAATCCCCTCCCCCCAAAAAGCAAAACCTGAACTAGGATATATTGTCGAAATAAAATAAAAAAATTTCTTCCAGTAGCACCTTAGAGACCAATTAAGTTTGTCATTGGTATGAGCTTTTGTGTGCATGCACGCTTCTTCAGATATCTCATATTGCATGCACACGAAAGCTCCTACCAATGACAAACTTAGTTGGTCTCTAAGGTGCTACTGGAAGGAATATTTTTTATTTTGTTTCAACTACGGCACACCAGCACGGCTCCCTACCTGTAACTAGGATATATTGTGTAGATGATTTAAAGCATATAAAGAAACGTAATAGATTGATCATTGCTTTGATCCTGCATCATATTTTTAAAATAGGGGGCACATTAGTTTCACAGAATAATGTGTCTGCTACAGCCAGATTGCAAACATCCACATTATATGCAGAAATATAGGCTATGCGTTTTAAAGTTTGACATATCATTCCCACCTTCCATTTTAAAAAAGGGGTCCTTCTTGGTGTGTCAGAATTTCTTATGTTCTGCTTTCTTTCATATTATGCCCTCGCATGAACACAATCTCATGCGTTCTTCTTAAACCAACTGCCTTATCTTAGTGTTTTGATGTCCGGGGGGTGGGCGGTACAATTGGGCCTGGTTGCCTCTGTGCAGCCAGTAATGGACTATTCTGCTTGTTACCATCATCATCATTATCATCATCATTTTTTTAAACTATTAGCATGCGGCCTTTGCCCCACATACCTAAGAGTCAGAGCCATTGATTTAAACAGGACTCGCCTCTCAGTAGACATGGCTAGGATTGTACTGCTATTATCATTTATACCCCATCCATATGCTGAAAAGGAGCGAAGAAGCTGCTTTTGCGACATTTGGCAGCGATCATCCATTTCCCGCCCCCCCCAGCTTTGGTAACTGATCTTTGTTTTCCTTTCCAGGACACCTGAGTCCCACAGCCTGTACGCTAAGGAAGCACAAGACCAACCGGAAGCCCCGGACACCTTTTACCACCTCCCAACTGTTGGCTTTGGAGCGCAAATTCCGCCAAAAGCAATACCTCTCCATTGCTGAAAGGGCTGAATTTTCAAGCTCGCTGAACCTCACAGAGACCCAGGTCAAAATCTGGTTCCAAAACCGGAGGGCCAAGGCAAAGAGACTGCAGGAAGCAGAGCTGGAGAAGTTGAAAATGGCAGCCAAGCCCATGTTGCCATCTGGCTTTAGCCTTCCTTTCCCCATCAACTCCCCTATCCAGGCGGCCTCCCTCTATGGAGCATCTTATCCCTTTCACAGACCTGTGCTTCCCATCCCACCTGTAGGACTCTATGCTACTCCCGTCGGATATAGCATGTACCATTTATCGTAAGAAGATCAGAAAGCAAAGCAGCGGCGTAATCAGAGACTTTCTGGTGGATCTTGCCCAGTTCAAGAGTGCAGTACAAAAGCCAATTACTGGTTATTTTTCTGCATGTTTGTATGTGCCTTATCAAGTTTATAGGAGTTTGAAACAAAAAGCAGAGCCTGTATTCTGCAGGCTGGGGAACCAGCCAGGTGTGATCTCAACACTCAGAATCTGATCCTGAAAGAGAGGGGTTGGGTTGTTGTTTTTTAAACATACATGCTTAAAGTAATATAGTTTGTTTATATACTGCACATGGGGGTGGGGTGGGAAAGGAATCAATACTTAAATCATGCATTTTCACAGCATTTATGTTTCCCCGCAATGTTTGCAGTGGGGTGTCAAACCACGTTTTGTTTTTCAAAATAGGAGCAGTTCATTCTTTAAGGTGAGAGAGCTGCAGCTTGATCCTATGCATGTTTACTCAGAAGTAAGTCCCACTCTGTTCAGCGGCGCTTACTCCGCATTTAAATGTGGCTGTAGGTACGTTCCCATGTGTTGTTTGACTTGGTGGGGGAAATTTACGGTGGATATATACGTGGATTTTATTTCTAAGATCAACTTTGGAAATAAAAATCAGACTTTCAAGTAGAGGCCAGGAGTTAGTTTCTGCATTTCTGGTTGGGTTCTATGTTGCAGTCTAGGCCTTCAATGGATGTGTAAGCAGTTGGAGTATCTTGAATGCAGAATGCTGGAACATCCAAGCAAGGCAGTTATCCCATTTTTGGAATATAGTCCTTTTAAACTGCAGTCTTCAAATATTTGACCTAGAGTAGTTCCGTTGGAATGAATGGGATTGATCCAGATAAAAGGGACCTACTATGCAAAGGATTAATGCCAATGATAATTTTATTCATCCTTATAAGCAAGAATAAACTGCAAACTAAGACATCAATCAAATAAGGGGTTTGTATGTATGCAGAGGCCAAGAAGGCAGGCTGAGAGCTTGAGGAGAGTTCTGTCCTGATCCTGTTCTCCCCTGGTTTGCTTCAGAATTGCCACTTACAGTCAAGTACTTGACTTTTGGAACGATATCAGGAAGGGACACAAAATAGAGGTATGAAGAAAAGAGGTGTTGCTTTTCAGAAGTGTGTGTATGTGTGTGTGAGAGCGTGTGCGTGTGTGTGTACATGTCTGCATTCATGTGCAGAGAGACTATCAAAACCGTGTTGCAAAGTTGTTTTGTTTTTATTGCAATATTCTGTGTTTTAACCATTATTAGCTTATAGAAATGAATTTGTGCTTAAATGTTTCTTGAAACACCCATAGATCCAGACAAACAAACAAGCCTATGGGAACTACATAGTGCCACTGACTCTAAATACAGGACCCACCTTCCCATGCTTTTAATATTTTTTTTCAGGCTGGAAGAGTTCTGTTTAGTGTACTTGGTACTATAATAACCCATTTTTATTATTCTAATTATTTTATTATTACTATTGCTAAACTTCATGATAAAGTGTCCATAGAGGATGCAGACTGTTGAAGACAGGACTTCTCAAAGATGTATTTTTGGCATGTTTATAAAAGAAAAAGAAAAAGGGCCACATGATTTGTTTTGGAGTTTTGTTTTGTTTTCGCCCCACTACAAGCTGTGTTGTGAATCCATTAGCTCAGTTCTACCCTTTCACCCCCAGCATATTAAAATCCCTTTGAAAGGGATGCCTTGTACAATTTTATATATTTTATTGAAGATTTATTATTTCTTATCTCTTTTATTTAGAATTAAATTAAAAAACCTTGTTTAATTGTGTGTGGGTTTGTCCGTGCTTGGAGTTATTTATTTTAAAACACACGATGCCAAAGAAACTGTTATCGTTTGTGCCTCCTTTTTCGGTTCTTCAGAAATTTCAACTTGAACAAAGGCCAAGTCCGCAAACAAATTTGTGTTGCTGTAATTCAAATAAAACAGGCAAATCTTATGGACCCTCTCTTCATTTAGGCTGCAGTCCTGTACTCACTGGGAGGAAGAACCCATTGAACCCGATGGGGCTTACTTCTAAGTAGACATGTGTGGAGTTGTAATGTTCCATTACTGAATACAGACGATCAATACTGGGGTTTTGGCTTTTTCATTTATACCTGGCTTTGGTAAAGTTACTCATTGTTTACACCACTTAGTAAGTAGCAATTCTCCGGATAGAGTAAGATATTTTTTTGAGTCCCTTCAAAGTGGTGACAGAGCTGGCCTTGCTTTGATAGGACTTGGTCTCAAGTAAGTGTGTACATGATTGCTGCTATCTTTCTCGGGTCAAAGTGAAGGACCAGGTCGTTTGAGAAAAGTATAGGAAGAGAATGTCGAGGACTATATTATTAAGGAACAAAATCACTTTTAAAATGCACAGGTACCAACTGTGCTGAACAAAGGCAAAAGCTAGCCCAGGCCGTCCATCAGAACTTGCACTGGGTATCTGACCTCTGCCAGCTTGAAATTGACTTGGTAGCTGAGGAATTGTGGAAAGGAGGTAATGTCAAGCTACTACTTGCCCAAGATAGAGAACAACTCGATCCAGAAAGCCCAGATGTGTTGATGCTTTTATATACCCAAGTTGTTTGTGACTGTTGCCGGAAATCCTTCTCCTTGATTAGAGAGTGTGTTTTTGCATTCCCAACTGGTGACTAGCTGAGCTGAGGAAATTTATTACTCTTTCTTCACAGGATGAGAGACAAATTGAATTAACTGGTTTATATAGTCTGCCTTATTTTAGCTTTCTGAGGTAAAGATGAATTTTATAGGTCCTCTTGTTCCAAATACTGTATCCCTCATTACTGCTATGAAACGGTGGAATTTTTTTTACAAAGGAGCATTTATTTGTTCTATAACAGTCCGAACTTTTGAGAATGAAGGAAAGCTCTGCTTTTAAAAGGGAGAAACAGAAACAGAGGCGTCTTGGATTTTAGAACAACAATCCCCATGGAAAGGCTGGGATTGTTTTATTTTGTTTTAAAAAGAAGCTTTAAAAAGAGACCAGATCAGCATTTATCGGAATAAATGTCTGGAGAATCTTGACGCTACAGAGGGATTGACTAGGCATCCCTTCTGAGTCTTGATTTTCCATAATAATATGTGTCACTTATACTGCATTTTTAGACAGGCCTCCGTAGGTTTATGCAGAAGTAAGTTCTACTAAGTGCACTGAGACTTAACATCACAATCCTAACCATGTCTGTTCAGAGTAAGTCTTATTGAATTCCCTGTGGCTTACTCCCAGGTAAATGCGGCCTCAGATGCACGGGAATGTAGTCCTAGACTGTTCAAAGCACTTCACACACATTCACTGAGGCTACAGTCTTAAGCCCACTTAACTGGAAGCAGGCCTAGTGGAATTCCATTCCATTTGCTTCTGAGTAGACACGCTCAGGATTGTGCTGTTATTTTTATTTATGTTTTTGCAATAGCCCTGTAAGGTCGGTTAGTATGCCCATATGGCAAGTGGAGAACTCAGGCTGAGACGAAGTGATCTGCTTAAGGCCAGGAACAGAGCAATCTTATACTGAGAAGTAAACCACATAGATGCTCACCGGGTTGTTCATAGGATTACAGCTTGACTGAGTTCATGACAGAGACAAGATATGAACCTGGTTCAAGCTCCCATGGTGCTTCCAGATGGGAGCTTAATTTGCAAATGGGTCATTGGCCACAACAACAAGAAGAATCTGGAGTTTTCCCTAGGAAGGGTGAATGTGAATTAAATGGAGGGGGGGAAGGGCTGGCATTTTGATGCCAACGATGTTGTCTAGATGCCACAGAAATTTAGGTGCACGAGGAGCACCAATCCTATAGTAAATCATTTGGAAGCATCCTTGGGGTCCAGAGTTGCAACCCAGAGCAGTCGGGTTCATGGGGATGCAATGATGAATCTTCACCTGTAGCATTTTTTGCCTGCCCTGCAGCTGTTCGTCGCAGGAGTCTTGATGTGAAGAGACAGGGGAAATGTGTTGATCAGGGGGAACGCATAACCAAACAAAACGCGCTGTTTTCCCAGGTCAAAGTATGGAATCTGAAAGAAACCGGATTAAAGTACCCGAATCGATGTCTCTTTATCTCTTCACCGCCACCCCCTACTTTACCAGCCTCCTCCGCAGACCTTTCTAATTATCGTTTATAGCTGTGGTATTTAAAAAAAACAACACAGAGGAGGGGGTTTTCTGTTTAAAAAAAGGCTTTGCCTTAATTTAGCCGAGAAGAGCCTCCAATGATCCTAGATGCCCTTAAAAATAACTGAGCCAGGGGAGGCTTATAAAGCAAAAAGAAAGCAGGAGTCCTTGGGTATAAATCAGCGGTGTCAGGGATTACTAGGAAATCTCCGCGCTGGAAATTCTTTGAGCAAGGGAGCTTTAAGGGTGTTAGGAACGATCGTGCAAGGGGCTCCAGGATTTATTGCAGAAGGCCAGGGTGTTGAGGGGGGGGTTACCCCTAAGCCCCCCCCCCCAACATTAAGTAGGACTCTTTTTGCAGAGACAATTCCCGGCTGCTTCTTCCAAGCGGAATTTCACCCGGCGCCTAGTTAATTAACCTGGTCCAATCGAAAGGCTGGGTAAATTGAGTATTAGGTTTTATGGGAGGGAGGGGTCTTTAAAGACACGAGAGAGCGCGCGCGCGCACGAGATTTCATCGCGGCTCTAATGGGAGCGCTCCGGAGGCTCGCGCGCGCGCGTTTAAATTGAGTAAAATGAAACAATCACATGCAGCGATCTCGGGGAGCAGCGCTGCATTATTATCCCCAAATTCCACCCCTCCACAAAAAAAAACCACCTCCGCAAGAACCTGAGAAAGCGGCTCTTTAATAGGGGTTATTTGAATGCAAAGTTGAATTGTTCCCGAAGTACTTTCTGACACAAAACAGATGCCACTGGAGAGCGAGAGAAAGGAATGAGGCTGAAAAGGGTTTTGCTCGTTGGCATCAGATTTAGGCAGGGGATCTTAAAAAAAAAAATCCGGTAGAAAGCAGACAATAATTGGAGCAATAAATATTCGGCATTTAATTTTTTGTGGGGGGAGGGGAAGAGAGCCACGGCGTGAAAATTGGTTCTGAGCTTTCCAAATTCCAACCTGATGAGCGGAGTCTGGCCGCGCCGCCGATGGAAGAAATGCAACCCCCCCCCCAGCCAACTTCCCGCCCCCGGGATCCCGAATTCCCCCGCGACGGAGCTGTTGACACAAACAGTTAGGAATGGGCTTTTGGGCACGGCTGAGCCAGTGGCCATCAGACGCGGCGGAGTCTGCATTTCATGTTGTCACATTTCCTTGTCAAACCCCGGGGTTTCCTGCCTTTTATGGAGGGCGAAGGCGAGCGACTACTGGGGCTCTATTAAATCAAGGCGTAGCCTCAATCCGGAGTTTGCTCAGAGAGAGAGCTGGGGGGGGGGGAGAGACGGGGGGCGCTGTTCTTGGCAGGCTGGATTCGCGTTGACGCACGCGGCGGACACCCCCAGACCGAAAAGGGACAGCTCTCCGATCCTGAGCTTGTTGCTGGCTCCAAAGCAAGGCCTTCTGAGCTCAGCAGGCCACCTTTCCACCGCCTTGTACTCACAGGATTGCAGCCCAAGCGCTTAGTCCATTGCGCTAACCTCGGTAGAACGCGCAGCCCGATCCTATGCATCTTAATATTCAAGGACTTTCAGCGGGAGTGCGCTGAAAGTTAAGTGGGCGTGGGATTGCAGGTTTGAGGTCGGAGGTGCCATCTCGGAGGGCTCTAAAAAGGGTGGGAAGTAGAGAAGGAATATTACTGGCTACAACTCGTGATGGCTGTGTACTGTCGGAGGCAGTATACTGGGGATCACAAGTGGAAGAGAGGCTTTTGAGCTCAGCTCCTGCTTGCGGGCTTCCCACAGGCATCTGGTTGACTACTGTGAGAACAGGATGTTGGACTAGGTGGGCCACTGGCCTGATCCAACACGGCTCTTATTATGTTCTTACAGTGTGTATTGCTAAGAAGAAAGCAAGCCGCAAGCACAGACGTGTTGAAATCTGCCAGAATGCAGGCCTCTAGTCTCGGGGGTGCCCCTTTATCCCTCTCCCCATCACACATTCAAATGAAGTAAGTTTCGATAACAGCAGCAGATCTTTACCAAATTTCATTCCAGGTCCTCCTAAGCATCTGGAGAATGGAGGAGATAAGACGCGGTGGGTTGCGTAACCCTCACACTGCAACATGTCTTGTAGTTGACTTCATAGCGACAGCGGCGAAGATCTGACTTTTCGATTGCAATCCTATACCTCCTTCCGACCTGGGAGCAAATCTTATTGAAGTCAAGGCGGCCTGGGCCTAAGAAGACACATACCGGTAGAAGATGGCACTGTCCCGGCCTTGGAGAGAGCAGGGGAGGATGACCAGGAGATTGAGAAACAAAAATAAAAGGACCTCCCCTTCCCCACCGTGTCTTCTGTTTTAAGCCTCATTTTGAATAGCTGGCTTATTTGGACCACAAAACAATATACACTTAATCAGAGATCTAGTTACAGGTAGGTAGCCGTGTTGGTCTGACGTACCGGTAGTCGAAACAAAATAAAAAATTCCTTCCAGCAGCACCTTAGTTGGTGCTGCTGGAAGGAATTTTTTAATTTTGTTTCGACTTAATCAGAGAGTTAGCCCCATTGAACTCAGTGGGGCTTACTTCTAAGGGGAGCATGCATAGGAACGCGCTATTAATGGTTCTGGGCCGGATCCTCTTTATATATGTATATATAACCCACCCATCTCCTTTTGGACAATTTCTGGTGTGCCCTGTGATTTCCATTTGCCTAGCCACGTAAAATCAAATTCTGTTCAAGGATCTATCACACGCCGCTGAGGATGGCTGCGTACTGGGGCAGCTTCCGTTATTCAGTTCAGTTCGCCCCCTGACTCGCGTGGTGGGAGAATTTGTGCCCACATTCCGAATATGAGCTGGGGGTCATATTCACATTCCGAATATGAGCTGGGGGGTCTCATTTAAACGCTTCCTTTAAGTCCTTGTTCATTGACTTCAGCAAGGATAACCTAGGGTTTGAAGGCTGCAGATGCGCAGCCCGATCCTGTCCTATGCATGTGGGAATTAAGGCTAGAATCCTAAACACACTTCCTAGGCAGTAAGCCTCAGTGAGATTTACTTCTGAGTAAATATGCTTAGGCTAGTGCAGCCCGTTTCATTGACGGCTTACTCCCAGCTGTGTGTGCTTAGGATCGCAACCCAACCCTGGCATTTCCCCTGGTGCTTCCTCCGGTCAATCCCATCCGAATTCTGGAATTCAGGATTATTTCGGAGCAAGCAAAAGGACCTTTTCAAGCCGGCCAGGTGTTCCTGCGGGAATCGGATAATATCCTCCATCCCTGTCTTTGAGGAAACGCCACCCTCCTCACCCGTCGACGGCAAAGCAGGCCTCGCGTAGCTCCGTTTGCTCCGGCAACCTCGGCTCCTGCAGAGTTCCAGGGCCTCCGCAAAAGGAGGACCTCGCTATTTGACCACCTCCGGGGGAGGTTCCCGCTTGCCAACAACTACGAGGACCACAGAGGGGAACTGGAACCGAAGTTTGCTAATATTAAGGATTGTATTGAGAGCGAAACACACCAGCAGCATCATGGCCGTGTTGAGCCTAGGGAAGAAAATAGAAGTCAACGTCGTTACAGGTTAGAGCTGTGATGTTTATAAAACGCCGTGTACACACAGGATAAGGTGTGTCTGTAAACAGGGGTGTGGGTAGTGCGAATGTAGCAACAGAAAAACAAAGAGTGGGTGAAATAGATTCAATGCACACTGTGCTCGTGTTTAAAAAGTGGTTAGTACACAATACATACGAGTTTAGGTATATCCAAGAACGGGCTCCTATGTGCCCTTCGAAGTAAATCCTAGTGGAATCGTGCACATGAATGTAAGCACTGCTATCGTTTTCTTTCTCTCTCTCTCTCTTACACACACACACACACACACACACACAGAGACTGCGCGTATCTGTCTCTCCGCCCCCTTCTCCAAAGGAGGAATTTCTCAACTGGTGAAAGAATCTCAGAAACACTTAAAAAGTCACAAAAGCAAGCAACACCATCAAACCACATAATGGTTGACTCGGGAGTCGGGCATCTCACCTGAGCACCATTGTCGCACAGAGAACTTTAGACTGCTGAACACAGGAACTGGGGAGTCAGCGCCTTTGAACTCGGAGGGAGTTGGCTTCCTTCCAGATGGCATGGACGTAGCCAGGATTTTGTTAGGGGGTAGGCTTTTGTTAGGGGGGGCATAACCTCAGATTTGTATTGATTTTTTTAATTGATGGGGGGCAGCAGCCCCCCTTGGCTACGCCCATGGATGGAGGCTTAGTATTGCAAACGGATCATCTATATATCTCGCAAACAGGGAGCTGGCCACAGGTGCCTTTTTGAAAACTTGATTGGATTTTTCATCCCGCTTTTGACGCCGAGTCCGACAATGATGTGTGTGGATGCTCTAAAAACAACCACCACCCCTGGCACACGTGATCCCACCATCCACACGGGTCTGGAAGCAGCATGGGACTCTCAGTTCTCGCTGTTACTGCGCAGCCTCCGAGCTAGCTCTCAGCCAAGCGAAGCCCTTCGAAATCCCATTGATTTCGTTCAATGAGCCTAGCTAGGCAATTTTGCTGGGAAGTACAGGTCTAATGTGCAAAACATACGCACGAGTTTGATAATTTCTCAATGGGAAAAGGGTTTGAGGAAGAATATAAGTATAGTCATTTGACAATTTAAAGGATAGTCCATAATCCGGAGGGATTTATCTTCCCCAAACATACACACACCCCACTTCAGAGAGCAGGTAGAGCAAAAGATCGGCGCTGCTTTAAAAAGAGATGTCTTGTTTGCTGCAGGTTTATAGACGATCACACGAGCGCAGCTTGTAAATGTGTGACAGAAAAGAAAGATGAAACCTACAAGCGAACTGGAAGGGAGGAGACGCCGTGCCCAAAACGACGCGGATGCAATTGCCCATTGAGTTCAGCGGGCATTTCTTCCAGCTAAATCTGTTTACGCACGGGCTGCGCTTCCACTGCGATCCTCAACCTATATTCTCGGAAGTAAATCTACCGCGTTTTATTCCCAGGACGACTGCGACAACAGCCCCAAGAGGGGAAGCGAGTGGGTGTGGAGGAAAGCAATCGAAGATGCTTCCCAAACCCCTTCAGCTCCGTCTGCCTTTCGTTCCGAAATGCAAACGTCCCTGCCAGCCGGATCTAACGCACTTTGGTTGTGGGAAACAAGCCCCTCTGCTCTCAATGGGGCTGGCACCCAGACGAAGGGGCTTATACAGGATCGCAGCCTGATTAGTATTTGTTTTGGCTCCGACGTGCGGCGCGGCCACCGTCGGGGAAAGGTGCGCTTCTGTTTCTCCTACTTGAACGCCAAGTTCCCAGGTCCCCAGTCCCCACCTCAAAGATAAGGAGGAGGGAGGAATTGCGCCCCTGGCGGGCGGGGGGTGCCTGACTTCTTTGGTGTTTTTCCCAGCCAGCTGGAAAGGGATGCAGCCCCATATTTCCATCAAATCAGTTTCGCTCTTTAACAGCGCAAGGAAATCCCCTTCCTGCTGCTTTAAATGGAAATCTCGGTCTATAAAGCTGCAACAGTTTTCTAGAAGTCTGATTTTCGGATTCCACGAGGATTGCTATCTTTTTAGCCCTCTTCGAGAACCAGAGTCTCGAACGTGTGGACGTGTATACACGCAACCACCGAAATAGGTTTTTATATAAAGCTATTCAGGGGAATTAAACCCTCTGACAGCGGAAAGCAACTTTTCTTGGCAGTAATGACGCTCCCCCCCCTCTTTTAAAAATGGTTGTGTGTTTCGAATAAGCAAGAAACTCGGAAAGGGGAGGGAACCGCGTTCCTCGAGAAAATATGCGCTGCCCATTTCTTTTCTTTCTTTATTAAACTGATTGTGCCAGCATTTCAGCCCTAAGTTTGTTTTAAATAAGAATATTTCCCCAGACGTCTAATGGATTGCTTTAGAAAAGAGCGCGCGCGCGCGAGAGAGAGATGGAGAGTTATTTGCTTTTTAATGACTTTGAATAGCCAATTCTGGGCTATCAAGGTGCTGTGTTAAATAACAAACCTGAGTACCCTGGAAACAGCAACAGGAGTAAAGGGGGGAGGGATGGAAACCCCAGATCAGAATGAAAAATAAGCAGCCAGGATAATCTCCCATCGGCGAGCCAAAAAAATGCAATAAAGCTAATTTAAGACTGTCAAAACTTCAAAGCTGAGAAAAGGAGCTGCTAAAATAATGTCTCTTGATAAGGAAATAATAAACACACTCGCGCGCGCGCCCATACACACACACACACAAAATGTCTACTCAATAAACTCCCCTGGATCTCGGGGTCTGGGCTATATTTTATTTGGTGATGAAAGCACTTTGATGTCAGTGTATTCCAAACAATTATTATTATAATTTGAAACAACCTGGTGTTTTCCATTACTAACGGCTTACGCTTTGAAGTTACACCTCATAATTTCTTAAATTAAATAAATCATTTTAAGTTTGCACTGGGAGCCTTTTAATAGCAGAGAAAGGAATATCATTATCTTATTGAGAGGCAATTGCCGCGGCTCCAGTTTGGCTGTAGCTGGGGGCAAAGTGGTTCTCTCGAACAGACAGACTTTATTAGCCTCCCATAACTCTTGAAAGAACATTTTTATATTTTCTTTGATTCGGCCCCCTTCCTCCCCCAACCCCAAACCCGACTCTTGTTTTCAAGCTGTCCCAACCTTTAATTACTGCCTAATATGAAAAGCATTATTTTTTAATGCTGTGTAATTTACCAGAGGCAAGAGGCCAAGCTAACAATTGTTTATAGGGCTTGTTGTTGTTTCACACACAGGGGCAAATAATGCGGCTCCGAACCCTGCTTTTCATGGGTGGTTGCACTAATTAAGACAGTGGAGGAGACTCCCGGGAGGGGCGGGCGGCTTCACATGGAAGCCGACAGGAGCGGAAGGCTTTGGAGAAGGCCGGCTCCTGCCGACGCCCTCCGCGCCGGTTGCTCTCCTGGTGTTTTGATCCTTCTTTGAAAGAAAGGGAGCTCGCTGCTTCTCCCCAGGCCTAAAAGAACTCAGATCCGAGCGGAACGGAAACCAGAGACGCGCCAGGCCGTGGATCTCCAGGCTCGCTTACTCTAGAGGAGAGCCCTCTTCCAAATCGATCCACTCACCCCTCTCTGGGACTTGCAACCTCTAGGCTTGATTATTGCAGACAGGACTTTCGCATCGCAGTTCATCTTTTTATCTTCAAAGGGAGCCAAATTCACACGTTCAGCTGCAGAGAAAGCATCCCGTGTCATACACGCACGTGTGAATGCGCTTGGGGCCCGTCTGAGGCCCCCTCACCCTTAAAGAGGAAAGCTGTAGCTCAATGGTGGCGCATCTGCCTTGTGCGCAGAAGCAGGTCTCAAGTTCAGGGCCCTGTCTGTCCTAGAATTGTAGAGTTGGAAGGGATCACAAAGGACATATAGTCCAACCCCCTACTATGCAAGAATTTTTTGCCCAACGTGGGGCAACCCTGAGGTTAAGAGTGAGGAAAGATGGTGCCTGACTCAGTGTAGAAAATGCTGGGCTAGATGAGCCAACAGGGTAGGTCAGGGATGGCTAACCTGCTGCAGCCCTCCAGAGGTCCTAAAGAGGACTTTCTACAGCATATGAATCGATCTGGCTAACCTGACACACACACACACACACACACACACACACACACACCTCACTACAGCCAACCAAAGACAACCAACCATACCCTAGGCCACCCCAGCCTCTCTCACCACCAAGGAAGGAAATACAACAAGCCAACAGTAAGAGAACCCATACAAGTGACGCTGACACCCCTCCCCCAAGTAGAAGAATAGAAGCATTGCCACGCTATCCCACCCCACTCACCATTCCCCTTCCCCTCTTCCCCTCTCTTTTCTTCCTAACCTAACACTGTATGCAACACTGCCTCACAGCAAATGAAACTGATCTGTAGAAACCGCAACTTGAAAAAAGAGACAATGCACGTATTTTTTTAAAACTAAGAAATCTTTAAAATGATAGACAGACAGACAGGGCCCTGATATGGTTGCAGTGAGCGGGATGGGATGGGGTCAGAGGTGCCTCCTGCTGCTGTTTAAGACCAAGGTACTTCTAGTTTAGCATCCTATTCCCAGTGGAGGACAGCCACTGGCAGGTAGATGGGCCTGAGATTGCGTTCTCCTACTGGTTGTCCTTAAGAGACAGCTTTTATTCAGGTGCGATTTTTTTTAAAGGCACTTATCTACCGCTCAATCATTAGCATTGGGAAACGGTGGAAGCTGGAAATGGCCGGGCCATGGGACCTCCACTCACAGAAGGCAGAAGACCTGCGATGAAAGCTTTGGAGGACACCGAATGGCCGAGATCTGAATTAATCTCCGGTTGAGAAATATGGCCATTCCAACAACATGCGTATTTGCCTTCCCAAAACGTTCAGGGGCGAATTCTTTCTTCTCTCTTCATCCTTATCTCACAGGCAGCTGCTGCATTCCAGCAGCAGCTCTGGTTTGACTTCTCTAGCAGTTTATGAAACTTTTTTGGGGGTTCGAAGTTAAATTTCTTTATGGAGGCCGGATGTTGCGTAGCCTTTCTTTCGAGGGGCTATCCTTAACTCTTAAGACTGGCTTAAGTGACAGAATGAGGAGCCCACCCCCTCCCAAGTCCACGCAAATAAGCAGCGGGCTGAAAGCATTTGCTGAAAGCATCTGAAATTAACCGCCATTGAGCATATATATATATATTTAAAAACTCTTTCTCTGGGTTGCAAGGGTAACTGGTTATTGAGTACTTTTAAAAAGCAAGGAAATGAGTGAGAGGCTGGCCCTGAAGTTTATCCAAGGCCTCGTGTGCTAAGCGAGTTAATTTAAGAATTCCCGCATCCTTTTTAGATGTGCAAGGGTGTTTGAGAGGTCATCTGCTGCAACCCGCAGCTACAGCATCCTCTGAGATCCAGCCATCCTGCTTCTGTCTCCATGCCTGCATAGCCGTCTTTTTCCTCAGAAGCCTCCCATGGGTGAGAACCCCTCGCCTTTGCTAAACTACTTTTGGCACTCAGGACTCGCTGCTTAGCTTTCCTCCTCGAAATGGCAGGTCTCCAGTTTAAAACCAGTAGCGATTACCCTTTACCTCTCTCCTCTTCCAGATATTCTGTTGAATAACTGGAGGACAAATATCAGCCCCGCACCCCATCCATATGATCCTGCCCCGTTTTGCTTAAATCAAAGCGCAGGGCGCACAGAACCTATATTTGGGAGGTCTGCTTTAATTTAATTTTTTTTAAGAGTTATTGGCGCCAGTAAGCATAGGCAGGGCCCCAGATATGAAACATTTGTGACCCACCGAGCCTTCACAGAAAGACTGGCGGAAGCCTAAAGGAAATCGAAGTGGACCCTAACAAGGTGACAAGAAAACATGTAGACAGAGACTAACGCAGCACAATACAGTCCTACTCAGAAGCAAGGCCCACCGAGTTCAACGCAGTTTCCTCTCCGGTAAGTGGGTACGGAATTGCATCCTAAATCAATTTACAAAGACAGTATGGTGGGGGCTTAGAATGTTAGATTAGACAAAATCGTCACTCAGCCATGAAGTTTACAGGATGGTCATCGGCCAGTAACACACTCTTAGCCTAGCCTGCATCACAGGATTGTTGTGAAGATAAAAGGAGAGCGGATCGTGGGAGAGATAATGGCGCATGTAGCTTTGAGCACTTTGGACTAAGTTAAAATTGAATTAAATAAGTGAAGCACAACAGCTGCCTCTTCCCACCCAAAGGCAGGACACGCACACCGCGCGCGTAAATGTGGATGGTGCGCCCTGGCCGGTTCTTGGCCCATGAGAGAGTTGATTTCCTTAAACCAGCGGGGAAAGGAGCTAACGAGGGAACAAACACTCCTAACAAACAGTCGACAGCTTTATGGGCCCCGTTTCGTTCCCAGGGGGATGTGTATGAAGAGCCTTCCTGAGTCTGGGCTGCCCATCCTTGATGCGCGCCTCGCTCAGTTTCTCTTTGAAATTACAGACAAGCCTTTGGATTTTTCTATTTTATTCATAGGAGCCAGGAGTCACCTAGGGGTTTGTTTTATGGGCGGCTCTCTCTGTCTCTCCCTCCCTCGTCCCCTTTCGTTCAGCTCCTTTAAAAGTCTAATCTGCCCCCACTCTCCCTCGCTATTTTTCACGCCGGACTCCTCTGCATTTCTCGGCTAAGCCCTTTTCCTTTTTGATGTAGCGAGTCAATTGAGGAATGCCGGTCTCGGTTATCAATCACCCAGCTGGGGCTTAAAGGGCTCCGGCTAATCAGATTTAATTGCTCATGTAGCGCCACTCCTGCCCTGGGCCACGACCGACTTGCTCAATTAAACCCCAAATACCTCCAATCAATAAATAAGGGACGACAACACGTTTAACGGATTTATCCAGCCAAGGAACTGAACTGGAAACGGATTACAAGCAAGAAGGGGCCTCTCATAATTAAACATACCCCTTCTTCCCGAGGGAGGAATGAGAAGAGAGAGAGAGAAAAAACCCTGCCTATGGGAGAAGTTAATATGCACCTGCTTTCTCAAAAGGCATTTATTATTATTGTTGTTGTTGGGATTGTGGCAACCCCTCTGCCATTAAAAGAAGAAGAAAAAGGAAGTAGCAGAGGCCAGGTTCAAATGGGGGACAACAGGAGGGAGGGAGGACTACCTTTTGGAAACATAGGACGCTGCAGTATATTGTGTCAGAGTTCTTGGCCCAGCCAAATCAGCGTTGTCTACACTGACTGGCAGGAGATGATGACACAGATTGAGCCTGTGACCTTCTGGATACAAGCACATGATCTATATACCTTATTTGCTACAATCTCACACGTCTCTCTGTGTCTCGTGTTTAGGTAAAGGTAAAGGGGCCCCTGACCATCAGGTCCAGTCGTGTCCGACTCTGGGGTTGCGGCGCTCATCTCGCTCTATAGGCCGAGGGAGCCGGCGTTTATCCGCAGACGGCTTTCGGGTCATGTGGCCAGCATGACAAAGCTGCTTCTGGCGAACCAGAGCAGCACACAGAAACGCCGTTTCTGTCTGGGTCTCGTTTCTGACTGGGTCTCGTGTTTATGTAAAGGTAAAGGGACCCCTGACCATTAGGTCCAGTCGTGACCGACTCTGGGGTTGCACGCTCATCTCGCATTATTGGAGGAGGGGGACGGTGTATAGCTTCCAGGTCATGTGGCCAGCATGACAAAGCCGCTTCTGGCAAACCAGAGCAGCACATGGAAATGCCGTTTACCTTCCCGCTGTAGCGGTTCCTATTTATCTACTTGCATTTTGACATGCTTTCGAACTGCTAGGTTGGCAGGAGCTGGGACCAAGCAATGGGAGCTCATCCCGTCACAGGGATTCAAACCACCGACTTCTGATCAGCAAGCCCTAGGCTCAGTGGTTTAACGCACACACACCCAAAAGCATCCCCTCCATTCAGATGAGAGCCAGCGTGGTGTAGGAGGACAACTCTGATCCTAAGCTTCCGCTGCCCTGGAATACATCTTTGGGAGAAGGAATCTGATAAATAATAACAAGAAGAAAAAGTGAAAGAGTGGAGTCCCTAAGATGGTTGGGTGGCACCTTATACACCTCCTTCCAGCGACTCCTGCAGCCAAGCTGGTGCCAAACATACTGCTCTGCTTTCCTTTAGACCATGTCAACAAGGCCGGGTTGGGGGGGGGGCTTGTCATCTGGCCAGCTCAGGACCTGGGCATCTGGGCAGCTCAGGACCTCCATACACACTGCCCTGGGGAGGTCACTTCAGTGCTGCTAGGGCAGTGGTTTGACTTCACTCAGGGAGGTGCACTCCATCGACAGACAGGTGTCAGCAACAACAGTGTGGTGTGGTGGTTAGAGTGGCAGACTAGGACTTGGGAGACATGAAGCCCACTGGATGACCTTGGGCCAGTCACCGCGTCTCAGTCTAACATGCCTCACTAGGTTGTTGTGTGAATTAGGGGAGAACCATATGTGCCACCTTGAGCTCCTTAGATAAAAAGGTGGAATATAAATGCAACCAAATTGCTGGCATCCATCTGTCTCAGGATACAGTGGAAGAGAGTGGGTAAACCCCAAACCATTAGAGAGTTATAGCACCTGCCATGTATCTAGAGACCAATAAAGGAGAGACATGTTTTATTGCAGGTGAGGCAGATGAAGACAGCCAGTTTTGCTGCTACAGGTGCACCATGGCGTTTCTTCTCCCTTGCACTCCTCCCAGTGGTCATTCCTCTTCTGGTCACTGCTGTGGACACACAACCAGCCTGTCTCCAAGCACCGCAATTGTTTGCAACAGTTTCCCATATGGCCGGGTTAATGTTGCCAGCCTTCATGTCACGTTTGCAGACATCTTTGTAACACCGAGTTGGTTTGCCAACAGGCCTGGTACCTGAAACCAGCTCTCTGTCACCCACGGCTTTGGGGATCCTGCCATCTTCTATTCTGTGTACATGACGAAGCCAGCATTGCCGAGACAGATGTGTGAACATGCTGGGTTCGGGAGAGCACATCTTTATTTGGGAGTCTGTCCTGTCATGTGATGTCCCCAATCTTCCTGACACAGCACATATGGAAGGCACTGAGGTGTCACTCCTGGTAGGTATAAAGTTGCCCATGACCCACTTCCAAAAAGCAGTGCTCTCGACCTACAAGCCTGCTAGGCCTTCATCTTGGTATCACTGTGAATTCTTTCAATTGTCCTTGTGTCTTGCAAATATGAAAGCAATCAGCAACATACAAGCGAGTGGGTGGGGATGTGGTGAAGCCAGGGAGGAAGTCACCTCTGCTCTCATTGTTCTCCTTCCATTTTGTTCAGAAGACTTTCTGGGCAACTAAAATATGCCCCCTGCTACCCTTCCATTCAACCTAGCAGTTCGAAAGCACGTCAAAGTGCAAGTAGATAAATCCGTACCGCTACAGTGGGAAGGTAAACGGCGTTTCCGTGTGCTGCTCTGGTTCGCCAGAAGTGGCTTTGGCATGCTGGCCACATGACCTGGAAGCTGTATGCCAGCTCCCTCAGCCAATAATGCGAGATGAGTGCCACAATCCCAGAGTTGGTCATGACTGGACCTAATGGTCAGGGGTCCCTTTACCTGTATCCTTCCATTGCCATATTTTGCCCCCAAACACCCTCCAAACCTTTATCTCTGCTCAGGATGGGTCACTGGAGATTTTGATTCATAATGCACCTTCTGGAAGGGCTTGAGACATCTTTTAAATAAATGGGTTCCCTTGCCAGTGGCGGATTTAGGGGAGCACGACTGGTTTGCCCGCATGTATACTGCAGCAGTGATGAATAATGGAAGGCAAGAGGTGGAGGGGCGGTGGCACTGAATTTTGGCATTGCACAAGGCACCACTGAAATGGTAAAGCCCAAAGTCCAGCATTGCCCTTGCAATCATGAGCCCTGCTGCAATTACTGTAGCAATCCAACCTTGAGCTTACTTCAGTTATAGTAGTCTTTCCTAAGAATAAATGCCACAAGGCATTGTCTAAATTCCAAGAAGGTGTGCATGCAATCATTCCTCAGTACATCTTGAGATCCACATGTCTATCTGATGGATTGATTGATTGACTGATTGATACACTGGCATTAACCAGTAACTCCTTGGCTAGTACACACTGATTGGAATTATTTTCTGAGAGAGAGTGCACACGGGAACTTCAGAGGCAGGAAAGTTCTAAACATTAGAGTACTCCTCCCTGTATTCCTGCCCATCCCTCAAAAGGTACCGCAATTGGAGTATGTTTCTCAATCCCCTTTCAAACAGCACCTTCCCACATAAGCTGCATGTGATCCAATTTAAATTTATTAACAATTACTGCTAATTATAAGTATTCATGCATGAACAATCAGTTCCTTCCTTTCCGTGCTTGTCAATATGCTGGATTGGTAGACCATATAAACACTTTATGTGTTGGTATCACGAACACCCTTAGGCTATTGTGCAATTCCCCACAGAGAACAGATTGCAAACTGCTTGCCCCATAACAATTCTGGGTTAGGCTTCTGCAGATAATTGAGACACCATCAAGGCTCTTGTAGAGCCCTTAACCTTAGGGATTGCTGTATTTCTATGGATGTTGCTTTCCTATATCTAGATCTCATGGAAAGTGTTTCCATGTTTCCCCAGAAGTACCCTAGAGGGGCAGTGCTGGTGCCTGACTACTTTGCACCCCAGACAAAGCTAACTACTTGCAACTCCACCTTCCGCCATTGCTAACTTCAATTTTCAAGAGCAGATGTACTGTAGAAAAAGTGACAAGCACCAATCTTGAAACTGCTCAATTTCTTTTAAATTGCAGGAATAAGTAATGCAACAATATTTGGTTATCTTTCTCAAATACAAAAAAAGAAAAGAAAAAGGTTTCAGCACACAAATCATTTTGAATAATCTTGTGAATGGTGATGTAAAAATGTAAGTCATTTTAAAAGTTTCAATTCCAGACACATCAGAATCTCAAGTTTTTTCCTTGGCAAGTTTTGCCACCGATTCATGCAGATCAAGTCCTGATGCTTGGGGATGTTCAATTGATATAGTTACCAAGCCAACCTATTTTGCAACAAAGCAGTTTTTTGCAAGTCCAAGCTTTAGGAAACTGAGTTCAAAATGTAACATAAAAAGTAAATTACCAGAAATTTGAAAGAGATAACAAAAAATAATTTGTATAAAACTGTGCCCTTCAAAGGTTAGTACTGCACACCTCTGAGGTCCATGCCCTGGGCAGTTGCCTAGGTGGCCGAATGATAGCACTGGCCATGCTTGGGGGGACGGACTTCTGGAGGCAGGTGCCCTTGGTGGTGTGGAGTGCCTCCTATCAGCTTTGGTTGGCAGCCCATTTGTGATCCTATATTGACAGGGCTAACCTAGCTTCAGTTGATTATGCTAGGTTAGATCACTGCAATGCATTATACATGGGGCTGCTTTTGAAGACCATTTGGAAACCACAGCTATTGCAGAATTCAGTGGCGGGATTATTGACCAAGACCACAAAGTTGGAACATATTTTACTGATTCTGACCCAGCTAAACTGATTACCAGTTATTTTCTGGACTTAATTAAAAGTGCTGGTTTTAACTTTAAAGCTGTTGGTAACACAGCTTGTGGTAACACAGAGGCAGGCTTTTCAGCTGGTGGCACCAGTGTTGTGGAATGCCCTCTCTGCTGAAATAAGAGATTCTCTATCAGCATTGACAATTTGCCAGCTCCTGAAGACACATTGCTTAGGCAAGCATTCCCCTGAACTTGAACTTCTGATCATATTGTTTTAACTACAGTATTTTTACCAGTTTCAATTGCCCTGCTTTTTAACTGGTTTGTTTTATTGTATATTTTAATAAACGATGTTTTGATGCTCTGATAATTAAGGATTGATGTTATACTTGCAAATTGCTTAGAAGCCATTTCGACATATAAGCAGTATTAAAATTTATAAACCAACAACACCAACAGATGTTTCAAGGCAGCAATACATCAAGGACTGCCTCCCCCCCCCCCCCCCACGAACCACCTCAGACCCTGCAGTCTTCATCAGAGGCCTTTCTCTGTGTGCCCCACCTGAGGGGTTTGCATGCTGAAATGGTTAGAGACCCGTGTTTCTAATAGTATTTCCTAAAGCTTTTTGTTGTTGCTAGGGTTATAGGGTTAAACCACTGAGCCTAGGGCTTGCTGATCAGAAGGTCGGCGGTTCGAATCCCTGTGACGGGGTGAGCTCCCGTTGCTTGGTCCCAGCTCCTGCCAACCTAGCAGTTCGAAAGCACGTCAAAATGCAAGTAGATAAATAGGAACCGCTACAGCGGGAAGGTAAACGGCGTTTCCATGTGCTGCTCTGGTTTGCCAGAAGCGGCTTTGTCATGCTGGCCACATGACCTGGAAGCTATACGCCGGCTCCCTCGGCCAATAATGCGAGATGAGCGCGCAACCCCAGAGTCGGTCACGACTGGACCTAATGGTCAGGGGTCCCTTTACCTTTACCTTTAGGGTTATAAGTAACCAGAAGTCTGGAATCCTTGCCCAGGGTTGGCCCAAGACGTTTTGGCACCCGAGGTTAACCACAAAACGATGCCTTCCCACCGGGGAAGAAGGTGTGAGTGAAGATCTATGTCGGGTACGGTGAGGTGGGGGGAATCAAATCAGTGGGAATCAAGTGGGAATCAAAAGCCATTGAGAAAGGGAAAGGGGCCCGCTCTGAATCCTGCTGGACAGGCCTCCAGAGGGAAGCCCCTGCCATTTCATCCCTAGGGAGAGGCCTCTTGAAGATGGCATTGCACAGTGGCCTCTTGTGAAAAGCAGGCGCTGTTTATGGTCTTCCCACCTCTAGGGGCAGGAGGACACCAGCAGCGCCTCCTATTCATCAAGAGGACACTTTAGAGGCACCATGCAGGGTGGGGAGCTACTGATGAGGTGCCCCAATCATCACGGGCAATGCATTCCTTGCAGGCCAGATCTGCTGCCCCTGTGGATCCTGCCACCCAAGGCAGTCACCTCACCTTGCCTTGTCCTTGCCAGTCTTCTGTCAACCATCCAACAATTTATCTTCTGCTAAGCTCTGGAGAAAAGGGTAGGAAAGAATCCACTGTGGAAGTGCAGGTAGCGTTCCAGAAAGGTTACTTAGTCCAGCACACATCTGTCAGAAATGAGATCCTTCCATCAGGATCTACTATTGTTGAAGGTGTTTTCCCCACCCTCTCCAGGTAGCTCACATTTTGAGTTACTTATATTGCCCAGAATGTGCCTACAGGGGCACTAGATCCAGGCTCACCGGTCTTCACTGTTCACAACGAATATATCACTCCCCCCCACTTTATAAAAAAAAACCCTTAAAAAACTAGTCTTTCCACCACATGTTCTTTGGTTTCTCTTCTGTTTAAGTCATCATAAGAAATGACTGATCGAATCACACCTAACTTGCCGAAAGCACCTGCGACATGCAGAGATCCTCTGGAAAACGGCTTTACATTGACAGATGAGTAAGATTTCTCTCCTGACCCATTTGAATTTTTCCCAACGCAACCGCAACACAGCCGCGGCAAAGTTCTGCTTGCTGTCAATATCGGCAACAGCTGTGCTCTCCCGAGCATCATTGCCTTCTTCATTTTGCAAAAATGCTTCCTCAGCAACTCTGCTGTCAGAGTTTTGGAACCTCCTTGAGGGCTCAGTTTTCCATGTGTTGGACACGGAGGAGAAAAGTATGAAAATCAAAAATTTTTGTGGGGCATGACCTATAACATAAAGGATATTCATTGCTGGTAATTTTGCTAGGAAGCCATAATATACCATCATAGTATGTGATAGACTGGTGATTTATGGCTGGTTTAGAGTTGAACTAAACTCTGCCTGAAATAGATAATAGGGTCAGTGATGGCTGCATAAATAGAAAAAAATGCCACATTTAAAGCACACACCCCTCTGCCTGAATCATGGGAATGGTAGGAATGGTAGTTTATGTGTGTACTTCAAATGCATTTTAAATATATTATGTATACACAGTCCAAATGCAATTTTGTTGTTTCTCCTTGGAACAGGAAAACTCACCTATCTGGATTAGAAATCACATTCTTAAGCTGTTACTATTGTTCTGTTTAGACCATTCCATCCTATAAAGCTTATTTTTTCAAAATAATGCTGCTACCATCACCACTGACATAAATAAATTAAAGACCGCTGATCTGAATCTGCATTGGTTTAGTTTGCTAAATATTAACTAATATTGTCGACACTTAACTCGCCATCCCCACCCCGGCTGCTAAATTAAGTGAATTAGATCGCATGGGAATAAGAATGACTGAAAATAATTGGATTTACTCTACTGTATTTATGAGTAGTCCTGTATAGGATTGCACTGTAAATTCTGGACTGCCAGGAAACTCTCCTTCCACCATCAAAACGAACTTTCTTCCTTCAACTCCTTCCCCACTGCCCCATTGCCCCCAGGTGCAGCTTTTAAATAAAGTAAAATCTAAAGCGAATGAGTAATTCATCATTGTAGATGAAATGTTTACAGCTTATTTACTACTATTTCATCACCTCTGATACTATGCCTGTTGTTAGTTTGGGAGTCAATATTTTCCTTTGGGCTCAACCACATGTTTGAATCATTGCTGATGTAATTAAATATTTGCACAGGTTCTGCTCTTTTCCTGCATTGTATTACGGATCAGAGCTCTCTTCTGGTAGTTGCTAGGTGACGTTCTTTAACCACCTCCTGCTTCTTACCGCAAAGTCAAACCTCCTTCAGCATGGACTATCAGTATATGGGTGGTGCTCCATTATTGGTGAGCAAAGTCTGTGAGCTGGTCCAGGCAAAAGGATAGTTGAGGAGATCCATGCTAGATCTTTCCCATCCTTGGGCCACAGGGAAGACAGAACTTGCTTTGATGTGGCACACACTGGAGGCAAACCATCTAAGAGTCTCCCTCATCCTGTTCTTCCCAGTGCCTTTTAAATTGACTTATTAAGGCTAGTTATACATATCAGAGTAAGGACTCCACATGAGCCCAAGAGGGGTCTTGGATGCAAGCACACACCTGTTAAAAAAGCACACATTTCAGTGCATGTAGCCTTGTTACCTGGCGTCTCCCCAGTACCTGCTGCCATTTTCCTAAAGAGGGCCCATGGCAAGCTAATTCAGGGGTTGCTACTGCAGATACCAGTTTGTCCACCATACCACCTATGGCATCTTCAAACGGTCTCAGTAAATATCCCCTCAAAAATCCACAATGCACGAGAGACTGCTTGTTCTTCCTACTAGTTCCTGTTTGCCGTGGCTCAGCCACTACCACATGACCCCGTGGCAGCCACAACTGTGTGATGACACAGTCAAGGCAGCCATTTTGTGAATGGCACCCACAGAACTTTCCTCAAGATTAAAAATGTGCTCACTGGCCCCCCAAAAGGTCGAGCTCGTTCAACAGGTATTTTAACACCTTGGGCAAGCTTATCATTCGCTTAATGTCAAACCCTGTGAGTCATCTTGCTGCAGGCTAGAAAAAGGCCATGTGGCAGAAGAAAAACGTTTACCTAAATCTGTGTTATGAGGCAGGAGGCAAGCAAGGCCACAGTGTTGGGACGTGGGAGGCTGAAGATGTACATCAGGTCCATAGCTGTCAACCCTCCCCTTTTGTTGTTGTTGCAGGAAACTCCCTTATTCCAAGCCACAGCTGTCAACCTTCCCTTTTTTTGCTGGAAATTCCCTTATTCCAGCACCGTTTCCCACTGCTATCCTGGATTGTTAGATATACCATAGATCAGGGGTCAGCAACCTTTTTCAGCTGTGGGCCGGTCCACCATCCCTCAGGCCAAGTGGTGGGCCGAACTTTTTTTTGGGGGGGGGGGGGATGAACAAATTCCTATGCCCCACAAACACCCCAGAGATGCATTTTAAATAAAAGGACACATTCTACTCATGTAAAAACACGCCGATTCCTGGACTGTCCATGGGCCGGATTGAAAAGGCGATTGGGCCGCATCCGGCCCACGGGCCTTAGGTTGCCTACCCCTGCCGTAGACTGTCCCCGGGACAGGTGAGGCTGCTGATTCCTTATTTTCAAATCCAAAAGTTGACAGCTATGAATTCAGGTCTTTTCCTACCCTGCCTCCCTATACCAGCCCCATGGCAGGAAGCATGCATACAATGTACCTTTGGGTGACATGCACTTACATGCCTTTTCATCTTTGTGGCTTCTCCCTCTAAATCTTTCATGCCTGGGTGTGGATTGGAAGGCAAGCCACTGGGATGGAGAAGTTCCAGCCAAGTAACAAGAGCAGCAGAATGGCTCCCTCCTAAGGAAACAGAAGGGAAGCTAGTTGGGAAATCATTTTATTTCCTTTCAAATAATTTTATAGTATTGCTAGATTTGTTTGTTGTTGTTTTTTTTAAAAGCATTTGGAAAGAAGTGCCCTCCCCCCCCAAAAAAAATCCCTTTTGTAGTTGTAGACATATCAAGGCAGGTGTGAGGAACCCTTTTCCGTCTGAGGGCCCTATTCTGCTCTGGGCAACTTTCCAGAGGCCACATGCCCATGGTGGAGCAAAATGTGTGGAGCAATGGAAAGGAACATGATACCCTAGTATCTACACATATACATCCTCCTCTCTATGCTCGGTCCAAGAAAGCAAGAGGCATCACCACAGTTCAATGACACATTCAGGTCAGGCAGAATCATTCAAAGAGAGTGCAAAGCAGGGCCAGTAGAGGATGGGCCCGAGGTTAGTAATTTTTGTATTAAGGGCAGGCTTTACTGGAAATAACTGATATATGAAACTTCTTTGTATCAGTCATAATACTGTGTTTTGTTTTTTAATGCTAAAATGGCGTAGTGGTTAGAGCAGGGGCAGGCAACCTAAGGCCCATGGGCCAGATGCAGCCTAATCGCCTTCTCAATCCGCCCCATGGATTAGCGTGTTTTTACATGAGTAGAATGTGCCTTTTTATTTAAAATGCATCTGTGGGTTATTTGCGGGGCCTGCCTGGTGTTTTTGCATGAGTAGAATGTCTGCTTTTATTTAAAATTCATCTTATCTTATTTGCGGGGCATAGGAATTTGTTCATTCCCCCCCCCCCCAATATAGTCCAGCCCACCACATGGCCCGAGGGACGGTGGACCGGCCCACGGCTGAAAAAGGTTGCTGACCCAGAGGTTAGCGTGTACCAGAGACAGTGTACCAGAGAGATCAGGCCCATCCTACCCACAGAGGCTAGTGGCGCAGTGAACCACAGCACCGGGCGGTGGAGGGCGCCAGGGAAGTGGGGCGGAGGGACCTATGCACCACGATGCTCGATTTGGTTAAGACGGGCCTGAGAGAGATCCAGGTTCAAATCCCTGCTCAGCCATGAAGCCCAGTGAGAGATCTTTGGCCAGCCACTGTCTTTCTTTCTAAGTTGGCTTTTTGGGGTGCTGGTATACAATGGGGAGAACTATATACACTGGCCTGAGCTGCTTGGGAGAAAGACAGGATTAAAAGGAGCAAAATGAAAGGAGTTTTTTTAAAAAAAAAATCCAGGAAGATTCCACAAGGTTTTGAGAAGCAGTCAACATCACTAATTTATTTATTTTATCAGATGGAACTTCTGAACTTCCTGAAGACAGTTGTCATCAACATGTTGGACATGACCTCTTTTATGCTTGGAAGCTTCTGCCAAGCCCAGGAGAGAAACTGCTGCTACATTTTTCTTTCTTTCTTTCTCGAGGTGATGATGGTGGTTTAAAATGTCCATGAGTCATTGCAATAATAGCTGTTATTTTAAAAGAGTGCACAGGAAGAAGGAGGAGGAATATCTGATGTTTTCATCTTTAGTACCTGCCTGACGTTGAAGGCTGTCACAGAGACAGTTTGAGGTTAAGAGCTTCACAGATAACATTAATTTGGAGCAGTGGCAGCCTTAATGCTTTCTCAATTGTAGGAAAGTGGTTTTTTTTCTTTAACTGCAATTAGAAGCCAGAACGATCTGGGTTTTTCTAATCTTCTAGATTGCACTGCCAACAGCTCAGGTGAAATGTTTCTACTCATCTATACATTTGTTCTAGGGTGAAATGGTAGGACAGGCATAGGCAACCTTGGCTCTCCAGATGTTTTGGAACTACAGCTCCCATGATCCCTAGCTAACAGGGCCAGTGGTCAGGGAACATGGGAGTTGTAGTTCCAAAACATCTGGAGAGCCAAGGTTGCCTATGCCTGCAGTAGGACCTAACATTTCAGAACACCCTCGTAGCTATACCATAGCACACTCAGGAGCTAACCAGGAAGGAGTGTGGTGTTTCAGACTGCATGTAGTGATTATCCAGGAAGATCAATATTTCTGGTTTTACAGACGGTGTGGATATTGTTATAAACAATTTAAAGGGCCTGGGTATTATCTATGCACGTCAGAGGCACAAATCCACTCGTGAGCAAGGGTGGAGAAGGAAACCACACAAGTCAGGAATAATATGCTGCACAAAGATGGAAACGTTTAACAGAATCATAGAATTGTAGAGTCGGAAGGGACCCCAAGGGTTATCTAGTTCAACCCCTGCAAAGAATCCCTGACAGGTGGCCATCCGACCTCTGCTTTAAAACCTTCAGTACAGGAGAGTCCACCACATTCCATTCCACTGAGTTGGTCGACTAGTGATGGCCAATTTAGAGTGCATTAGGATAGATATCCATAACTGAGAATCATCTGGAAAAGTTGCTGATTGTGGCACATTGAGAAGTGATTTTGCAGAAGCGCCTTTGTAATGGGGAGATGTGCAAGGCGAACATGGTGCATTTTTTTTTTGCCATAGCCCCCGCCCCTCCTTCATTTCACTGTGGCTTGTAGTGGAGAACTTCCCAGTAGCTTGTGCCCTAAATATGTGAGTGTTTTGCCCATATATAATGTGGAGGATCAGATCATGACAATGGAGGATTACACTTGGTAGTTCTGAAAAGCTCAACCATTCTGAACAAGAGGTACTCCATTGTGGGACCTCACTATGCAATGCCTAGGGCTTACTGGCCTCCTGCCTTGGGAGGTCCACCTCCTGCTGATGTGAAGGTGATATCACATTGGCTAACGGCATCCGATAACTGAAAAGTGCTATAGCTTCCCTACTTCCTGACATTCTGTGCCCTTAACTTAGAAGTATTTTGCTAGTGTCAATGGCTCCTCTTACTTCAGCATAGTTATTATGGATGGTATACCACTGGTTATAATTGAGTTCAAGTGCTTCCACTTGGTAAACACTCCAGCATAGCAATTACTGGTAGTCTACCATCATTCATATCTACAGTGGTATTTGGTCATGTATCTGTGGCTCAAAAGAAAATTGCGCGCTCTGTGCTTCCTTAAACCACATTCCAGTTGTGGGAATGCTGAACTTTCTCTCACACTTTGGTCATGGAGAATATATTAATAATCCTTTCAAAATGTCACGATGCGTTACTGCTTCTGAGCACTTACCCAGCCTCTCCCTCATGCCTTTCTCAACATAATAACACTCTTGCAACATGGGGCTTAAACCTACACAGCACAATTTGCTCTCTGTTCTCTGGTGGACATCTACCAGGGACGGTGCTGCCGAGCCTTTTAGGAACGCAAGGAGCTGTGTTATGTGAAATCAGAACATTAGTCAGTCTAGCTCAGTCTGGATAAACCCAGCCTCCACTGCCTGTCAGGCACTGTGAGGATTTTAGACAGAGGTTCTTTCCCAGCTCTCTCTCTGGCTACTGGGGATGGAAACTGAGGCCTGTCTGCTTCATGTAAACTATGTGCTCTCTACCTATTGTGACACACTCACTCTCTCTTCACTGGAACAGACATCTCCAACTTGGTACCTGCTATCAAGGCCTCAAGGCTGGAGGGTGGGCACAGAAGTGGCACTTCAAATCTGGCTTCTTCACCCACTCAGAACCGTGAGCTGGGGTCAGAGCCCATCCAAGGTATTTTGCTGCCTCTGGCGAAGGACAAGATGGAGCTGCCATTCTATTGTCAAAAATCAGCTAAGGGTGGGTGGGTGGTTGAATCTCATGACACCAGAGGCAATGAGTCCTCCACAGGTTAGGGGACACAGCTCTGCCCATATCCCACCTTTCAGCATTTGCCACCTAAGATGGCTGCTTCACCAGTCCAGGGTAGTGGGAGTGGTATGAGTGGAAATCCCTCAGCTCAGGAAAGTGTAGCCTAGGCATCCCCAAACTGTGGCCCTCCAGATGTTTTGGCCTCCAACTCCCATGATCCCTAGCTAACAGGACCAGTGGTCGGGGAAGATGGGAATTGTAGTCCAAAACATCTGGAGGGCCAAAGTTTGGGGATGCCTGTTAAGCCTATGAAGGTCGACTCTTAGGGGCCCACACCAAACATTTGATGCATTAAAAAAACCACCCTGATTCAGTGCCTCTATTTAACAAGGATCGGTGTTAGTGAGAAAGATCTTTAGCAGTTGCCAGTTACCATTGTAACCCATTCCAGATCCTTTTAAAAAAGAATAATCAATAAAAGAAAAGTTGCTGCTCATTTGAAACTGCAAAGCCCAGTGTCTCATCTCTTCGTTGCCAGCGTCTGGTTGCGAACTCCTCCACCACCATCAAGCCGTACTTGTGAACAGTTACACCCACTGCAGTTACTTTGGCAAATTATTTACGCTAATTATTGCCAGGAACAATACCCACAGCTCAGTCTTCTTCAAGCTGACTCAGAAATAAGTATCACTTTGTTCTATGGAGCTTACTTGAAGCAGGCATAGGATTGTAGCCCTAGTCCCCTGGCTTTATGACTGCAATTTGCAATGCAAAACACAATTAAAGGTACAGCCAAGGTTCAGTACAAAGGAAGGAGCAGCTCACTCTTAGAGAACTGACGGCACTAATGGCTGCCTGCTGAGAGAGCCAGCTGCTGGAGAGAGGAGGGCCATTGTCTATTGAAAGAGGAACTGGCTGGCCAGCCGAATCAACTTTTCTCCCTCTCCATCTTAAGACTATTACAGCTGCAGACCTTGCGGCTTTAAAACTTTGCCAGCATTCCCTTCCTGCTCCCTGAAGGAGTTTGATGAATTCAAAAGCTTGCTCACTATCTTGTGACACCAATTTGTGGTCCTGATGTGAAAAGATGGACAAACACAGCTATCTGTGCTTTTGGAAAACAACAAACATTTATGTCCAGGAGAGGAGTACTAAAACTGGAGGAAGATGGGTTGTTTTTTTCTTACCCCCTTTAGTGCTTTTGGTGGGTTGTACCCAAACACTACCCAATTCGACTCTGCTTAGTGCATCAGCTAAAATTAATCTTCAGCTCTGCTACTTTGTTTCTTGGTTACTTAGGTCTTCTGCCTCACAAGGAAAATGTCTGTTTGGATCTGAAGTTGGATCCAAGCAACAGTTAGACCAGGGGTTCCCAAACTAAGGCCCGGGGGCCGGATGCGGCCCTCGTGAGCCAATTGTGTGGCCCAGGCCAACCCCCGCTGCCCGCTCTTACCGGCACACCGCAGTGCAGTTGTCCATCTATAGGTCGGTGCGGCACCAGAAATGATGCCTGTGCATGCACAGAAGCCATTTTCAGCAGCACCCCGCACCAGAAAAAGCGAGTGCACACGCGTATGGGAGCATGTTCCCCTGCCCTCTGGCCCGCTGCATGATTGGGGACCCCTGAGTTTGGGGACCCCTGAGTTAGACCATTCTTTAAAAACTGGGGGTCTACCATGAATGTTTCTTTGTCTCAATGGCCTTTGTGCTACCTGAATCTTGTTAGCTCCCAATAGCTCCTCCAGGATTACAACTTAAATGGCTATGCAGGTTGAACATCATGCTAGCCTTTTCTCCACCTTTTGCTTGATATGCCAGCCTGATATACTGGTCTCGGTCCAGCATACCTGAAGGAGCGTCTCCATCATTCTGCCCGGACACTGAGGTCCAGCACCGAGGGCCTTCTGGCGGTTCCCTCATTGCGAGAAGCCAAGTTGCAGGGAACTAGACAGAGGGCCTTCTCGGTAGTGGTGCCCGCCCTGTGGAACGCCCTCCCATCAGATGTCAAAGAGAAAAACAACTACCAGACTTTTAGAAGACATCTGAAGGCAGCCCTGTTTAGGGAGGCTTTTAATGTTTAATAGATCACTGTGTTTTATTTTTCTGTTGGAAGCCGCCCAGAGTGGCTGGGGAAACCCAGACAGATGGGCGGGGTATAAATAATAAATTATTATTATTATTATGGAAGGGTTCTGAAGGGTTCAGAAAGCTTCTTCACTATTTTGTGACATTTTGCACATGTTGTTAAATAAAGGTATTGCTCTGCAATAGATTCCCACCACCACCAGTGTCTGACCAAAACTGATGTTTAAAAAGCGTGCTGTCAGGAGCAGTATAAAGCACAGCGCAGTTCCTTGCATCATGGTAATCTACATACAAAGATCTTCTATGGCAACAGTCTCCTCCCCCGTTTTCATAGGAAGCTGATACAAGTTACTCCATTGGTTCACCTAGCTCAGTATGCCCAATGACATTCCCTGGAGCAGCTCCCCAGGGTTTCACAAAAAGGTACAGTGGTACCTCGGGTTAAGAACTTAATTCGTTCTGGAGGTCCGTTCTTAACCTGAAACTGTTCTTAACTTGAGGTACCACTTTAGGTACCACGCTACCGCCACGCTGCCACCGCTCAATTTCTGTTCTCATCCTGAAGCAAAGTTCTTAACCCGAGGTACTATTTCTGGGTAAACAGAGTCTGTAACCTGAAGCGTCTGTAACCCGAGGTACCACTGTATTTCCCAGGCTTACCAGGAAATGCTAGAAAGTGGACCTGGGACCTTTCAAATGCAGGACATGTGGTCTATACACTGCTACGCCCTGCTTTAGGTTTCTTAAACTTTGGGGCAGACTCTGAGATCTGGCAAGCCCTAGTGGCAACCCGCACAAATAAAAGATGTTAATTCATCTGCTTCTTTTCCTCTTCCAGTCTGGGCAAGTACAGTTTGTTTTGTTTCCTTCAAGAACATACACATTACATAAATGGTACCATTTTTCAAATGTCTTTCCATCAGTGGGCTGCAGGGGATGGGAAGTTGTTTAATATGTTTCAGTATAAAACCAAAGAACCTTTTATTGAGCCACTTTGCCCCCTAGCAGTTAGGCATATTAGGGTCACAAGATAAGCAGCAGCGTTTCCCAGATATAATCCATTTACTTTGTACTTTGCGTCTAATGGGCAGTTTGGGGGACAAGCATTCTCCAGCATGTATTTAAAGGGATCCATTTGAAAGATAAGTAAATTGCAGCCCGCTCATTAAACCCAGCACTTCATGCCACACTGCAAACATATATTTAACTAAGAAAGAAACACTACTATGGGCTTTCTGTTTTCTTCTTCCCTCTGAGATCTTGAAATGTTGTGATTCATCATCATTTCCAAAAGTACCTGAAAATTACAGGGCAAGCAAGATTGCAAAATGCTACAAGGATCAGGGAACTCAGTGCATTTATAAGCAGAGAAAGCATTTTCTATTCAGCTCTCTATGCTTGCCTCTGGATTGATCTGAGCACTGTCTGAACAATGGTGTTATTTGATCACGATACCTTTGAGTGGCAAATACAGTGCCTTCCACATTTCAGGGTGCACAGCCCCCTAGTGGAACTAGGGGGCACTACAAACGATTAAGTAAAGGCACCATACTTAAGCTGCAATTTAAGTACACCCCATTGAACTCAGTGGCACTTATTTCTGAGTAGAACTAGACTGCAGTGTCACAGTCCACTCCTATACAAGTCTGCTCAGAAGTAAGTCACATTGAGTTCAAGGAAGTGCCAGTCAGGTGGGGTGGAGTCACTCTTCTGAGACCAGCATTGCTACTGCTTACCTGAAGGAGGCAGGGCAAAGGCAAGGTTGGGGCTATTTGAATACACCAGCTGGAGTGCCAGATTTGCTTTGCTGGTGCATCCACAAAGCTTTAACCTCATCACCATTACCCTATCCCACCCTAGTTCATTTGAGTAAGCTGCAGGAGTGCTTCCATATCTAATGGATAGCTCAGTTGGTAAAGCATGAGGGTTGTGGGTTTGAGAGTCCCATGTTGGGTGAAAGATTCTTCCATTGCAGGGGGTTGGACTAAATGACCATTGTGGTCCCTTCCAACTCTACGATTCTAGGATTCTATGGCTGTGCCCCACCACACCAGCCACTACTGGAATGCACCTCATTTAATAATGCAGCCTACATCAAATAGACTCCTCAGAGACAGCTAAACTTTGATTTAAACAGCTGCTTTTCAAAAAGCTGAATTTCCATGTGGGAACAGAGAGCTACAACCACAGAGGATAATTTCACCACCGACATGGCCGAGTATTTGAATTGGTCTGTGGAAGAAATCTTGTAGATATATGGAGGGTAATATTAAGCATAAATGGTTTGACCAACAGGGGTGAACCAAAATGGGGCTTAAAAAGTTGTCCTTCTCTCATGAAATACCCAATTCCTTGGCATTTAGGGGAGCTTGGAAACAAGGTTAGAATGTTCATTAATTCAGAATGAGGGTGGAGAGCGTTGTCAAACTTGGTTTGAATACCCATCATGTACATAGATGTGTTAGGAAGCCTATTAGGAGTAAGACCTATGCTACTTGCCTTCACTTTTATTTGTCATTGAATTATTATCACATTACAAAAAATCTGACTGAATGGCATGACCTCATCCCATTTTTACATGATTTCCAATTGCGTTGGATCACATCAACAATATGTTTATGTTCTGTTTTGCATTTTTAAAACAATGGTCCTGACCCTGCATACCAACTACGGTAGAGAAGCAGCTATAAACAGGCAGTGAGTATCACATGAAAAAGTTAAGGAAAGGTGGTTTCATGCATTTTTTCACACATACTCCCAAATCCCCCTTCTCATTCTCAACATGTTTGTGGGCAAATATTTGGCAGAGCCCTGTAATTGAGCAATACGGTCCTCATGTAAAGCAGACTAGCAATATTTTTATTCTCACACACTGAGCCCCCTCTATACTATTGTTACCTAATGGGAGAACAGCGAACACGTTTGAGTGGATTTGAAAGAAACTCAGTATGAAGATTAAGAAAGATCCACTCTCCGCACAGACAGATTCATCGATTACATATATTACAACAGAGCAGTCTTTGCAAACGGTCTTTATACTACAGCATACTTAGCGTAATTGTTATTTCAACCATTGTTCTAACAATGAAGACAGCCACACTGGTTCATCACAGCAGGCTACAGTGACATTTAGGAAGCCGATTCCTATGATGAAAGAACAGAAGATGAAGACACTAACTCTTATTGTTTGATGCTTATGAAGAGAAAACCACAGTGAAAGCATCAACGACGCCTGCACTGGAGGCCTAGTACTTTATTGACAGTATTTAAAGGCTCGTCATCCTCTGGACATATTTATTTTGCTTTGCTTAGTAATCCAAATGACCTGACTAATTGCCCTAGCTCTTAAGAGGCTGACAATAGCTCGCTTCTTAGATCACAGTGAAAGGCAAAGGATTGTACACATGGAATGTAAAGACACCTATAGAACACAAAGGAATTCATCTGTGAATCTGTGCTGACTCCTGAGTCCTGGTGTTATAGGAGAGGAAACCAATGTATCAGGATCCACTGTTCCCACTACCTTCCTAATTTTACACACTTCTAATCAGTGGTGGATGAACCCTCTCCGTCACCCAGGGCGGTACGCCGAGGGGCGGGGCGAACCGCCTGGCAGCCCGATCGAACTGAGCATGCCTGGCAGCCTGTATGGATGCTGTGTGAGCGGCGCCCATACTGACTGTGTGCGTGCCCTTCGTCGCTTCATAGCTGGGGGGAGGCAGTGGCCCATCTTGTCACCCCCAGGGTAGCACCCGGGGCATACTGCCCCATCCGCCCCCTTCGTACGCCACTGCTTCTAATATGTCCTTCCGTTGTGGATTGCTACTTCTACCTCTACTCTCTTCTAAATTGGGCCTGCAATTCTGAACATATCTTTTGGGCACTCAGCTCCACTGAATAGCTTATTGCTGAGTAAAGATTGATCGGCTTGCATTGTAAAGAGACAATTTAGTTTCTCTCCATAAGCTCCTGTTGCAATTTAGTTCAGAACTTGATTAAAAGTAAGTGTTTTACATCTACCGCTAAACTGAGATCACGATGATGATTTTACAAAATGCCACTGTTGTATCTTGGAAGCCAAGGAACCCTTCATGCAACATCTAATCTATAACTCATGCTATACTTCAGAAATTATGGGATATTAACAAACCTGTTTCCTTATTGCACAGCATCAAGTAAGAGTATTACTCCCATTCCTACAGCAATCCTGTACACATCTATGCAGAAGTCCCCGTGAGTTAAAAGAAACTTATTCCCAGATACAGGATTGCCATCTTTCGCCGAACTCGGAATTAATAAAGGAAGGGTTCAAAAGAAATTAACGTTGCACTCAGAACTATCAGATGTTAAGCCATCTGGTCTCATGCAATGAGTTGCGTCGGGCACTGAGGAGTTGGGGTGTGTGAGGGAGGAGAAGCTAGCCACAGATTTTCATCAGCGAGCTGTTAAATTAGTCCTTTTGCTTCACAGGGCTTGTTTTATTCAATCTGCCTTTATTAAGAACACAGGTTTGATTCTGTGAGGAACAAATTCTTCTAAGTTCTTAAAAGGAAAATGGTTGTAAGCATGCTTTTATTAGGCTGCATTACTGGATAACCAATACAACATGTTACCATTATGAATCATCTGATTTAGAGTGACACGAAAGGAACTTGGAGGAGTGGGGCGGGGGGAGGCTCCCAGCCAAAACACTGGCAGGCCACAGCTCAGCAGGCCAGATTTGATCGGCGCTTGCTGAGTTTTCAGCTGTGCTCAGTAGCAACCGTGTCTACGGCTTATCGTTATTTAGACTACACTTCCCAGACATGTAATAGTGTTGAGGAAATCAGGGCCAGGCTGAAGACTTGTCTACATTACAAATGTAAACCAGTTTCAAACCTGTTTATCCCTCATGACTCTAGCCTAACTGAGGAACTGGGGTCTGTAGTTCTACAAAGGAACAAAGGACTTCTGACAGAATTCTCACAATCCACCAAAATGTACAATTCACACAGATATATATGAGAGACCATGACAGTTAAACTGATTTCAAACTAATGCTATGGTGTGGATAATATGCTCTCCAAGACACAGAGTGCTGCAAAGACAATCCCTCTGCGGTGAAAGAAATAACCAGGAAAACTAAAATTATCTTGGCTTGACCCTCATTAGGGAGCCTTGTGTATTAGACCTTGCCAAATAGATAGAGGCAACACTGTTTTGCCCTAATACAGTTTTTGCTATCCATAGCACACAGACCTGCTTTTTAAATTGTCCTTTTGTAGAGTGACATGAAATTAATGGATTCACCATTCATTGACCAATTGCATATATGTCTCAACGTTGCTCTAAAGAGCTCAAGGCAGCACACACAGCTCTCCCCTTTTGTATCTTCACAACAGCCCTGTGAGGTAGATTAGTTTTAGAGATAGTGATTGTCCAAAGTTCAAGGCTGAATGTGGATTGAACTTGGATCTCCTCAGTCCTAGTAAGGCACTCTTTACAACTACACACACGGCTTCTCACCAGTTTTACTGTTAGTCATACAAATGTATTTCTTGGGTGATTCCTGACAAGGTATTTACTCTGGGACAACCATTCTTTATTCACTCATCCCCCCCCCCCACTCTGGGCATCCCCGTTATGTCATCAACATACTGTCTATCCTGTGTTTCCCATCATATTGCTTCCATTTGTTTTTGAAGCTCAGGAAGGAGGATGACTAAGAACACTCTCTAATTAAAGAACTAATTAAAGAGCCTGCCCACTTTGGCCCTCGCCATACAGATAGCATATGAGATTGAAGTGAATGCCAAGCATTTTATTAGATACAATGTGGAACCACAGCAACAATGTTGCTTGGAGCTCTTTGTTCAAAGAGCTACATCTTAGGAGGAAGGCTAAAGAGTTGCGGTTTAGATACACCCATTATATATGTGCATGAATACATACATCACCAAAGTTGCCTTTTTAAGCAACAGCTTGAGCTAGCTGTTTATTGTTGGAATATACTGAGGAGAAACTGAAAGGACCTGGAAAAAAAGGATAAAGGCGGGATCTAGCCCATAACAATGAGATACTTTGTTTTTTAAAACGAGGTTCTAAATTTAACCAGTGGGAGAGGTTGACACCTTTCTTTGAGTTTTAATGCACGCAATGCTGGAGATGCTAGCTACTGAGCACCTGAGGTAGCTGCACTTGTCGGTTTAGATTTTAAATACCCACCCAGTTTGTTTGAAAGTCAAAAGAGTTCACTGAAAACGCAACAGCTGGGTCACTGGACAACTTCAGAGTCCATCATTCTGTTCACATACTTCAGCATTAATTGATAAAGGCACCTAAAGACAATTGCTAGGGGAGTAGGTAAAAAAGGTAAAGGATCCTTAGACGGTTAAGTCCAGTCAAAGGCGTCTATGGGGTTGTGGCGCTCATCTCACGTCAGGCCAAGGGAGCTGGCATTTGTCCACAGACAGCTTTCTGGGTCATGTGGCCAGCATGACTAAAGCACTTATGGCGCAATGAAACACCATGACGGAAACCAGAGTGCACAGAAATGCCGTTTACCTTCCTGCCCCAGTGGTACCTATTTATCTACTTGCACTGGCATGCTTCCAAACTGCTAGGTTGGCAGGAGCTGGGACAGAGCAACAGGAGCTCACCCCGTTGTGGGGATTCAAACTGCCAACCTTCTGATCGGCAAGCCCAAGAGGCTCAGTGGTTTAGAGTCTAAACTTTAGACCACAGCGCCACCCATGTCCCTGTTAGGTTTCTATTCCTCTCACTGTGCAGGTCACATGACTGTGTTATGCATTCCAGCAAAGATTGTTGGAATCTTTCCTGTCCCCGGCTGTGGATCTTTCCTGTCCCCGGCTAACCGACAGTCCCTATACTAGGCGAGTAAGCCTCACTGGACACACTGGGACTTCACTTACTTCTAAATAATCATATATAGGATTGCCCTGAGAGGCCATTTATGAAGTTGCTTTGTTAAGGGAAGAACAACTGTGATTCATTTATAGAAAAAGGCAGCCTTGTCTGACGGATAGCCAACAATTACCCCAGACCCTCTTTCCTTCCCTCCGTCTTCGTTCCTACCTCCACCAGAGTCCCAACTCCCACCAACTCATTGTCACAAACACAATAACAGTAATTATCCTATAATTGAGCACTACAGTCACACTCTAGCCAAAGACGTCAGTGCGGGAAGGAAACTGGTAATGTTCACAGTGATTATTTATTTCCCCATTGTCTCATACATGGGTGGTATCTGTTGGGAAACCGGCCTTTCATCAACCCACTTCATCTCTCCCTCCAGCCCTCTGGATCGGAATCCACCTAGGCAAGGCTTGTCTGCCACTGGTGCTCCTGGCTAGACATCAGAAGAGAAAGGGGCAAAAGATTTGTTAATGTGTGGAAAAAACCCTGCCAGGTTCTCAAAAGTATTTTAATAGATTTCTTGTAATTGTGCTTCACTAAGGCTTTGTAGAGAGAAATTCAAAGCATTGTTTTCTAGCCTAAGGCTTCCATACGGTATCATGATATGAAGATGTTCTTAAAAAGACATTTTGCTATCAGGGAGGTTAGGGTGGTGGTGGTGGTGGAAGAAGCAAATGTTCATTAATAACATATAGTCTACTTTCAAGGTGTCATTTCAATACGAAAGGAGCAGTGATGCATTTAGGTGATTTTAGACTCTGGGCCGGATCCATCTTAGGGACTCCATCAGCAGAAGTGCTGTGCAATGGCTTCCACTTGCGTAACAGGGCATTCCCCCTTCTCCTCCCATCATGGACCCTCCCCACCCCCAATGGGCTGTGTGGAAGTCGGGAGAACCCCCAGAACAGTGCATGGGGTGATAGGGGATAGTTCCATTCGACAAACTGGGGGGCAATTGAAATAACTGGAGCGTTGGCGGAGCAATCTTAAGTGGTGGTGGTGGGGAATGGCATGATAGACCTACCAATGTATCCCATGCCCTGTCAGCTTGCTCCAGCCAGGAACATCATCTGTGGTGCTTTTTGGTGGAGCAGAAAAGGTTCCTAGTCATGGGAGCAGCAGAGGCTCACAGAGATAGGCAGACAGGCCCCTCTGCCATATCCTAACCAGGGGGTTAGGATTGCTTTCTCAGATAGCACTATAGAAGCATCATTATTAAGGCAGTTTAATATGTGAGATATAAAGCTCCCTCACACAAAAGGAACATTATGACATTGCAGTTGATGAGGCTCACAGTCTCCATCTCTCAGCCAATGCACAAATGTGTTTCTGTCGTTGGCCATGTAGCTGCATTTTCCACTGTCCACTGCAGAAAGAAAGTCCAGGCAAGAACAGTTGTGTGTCTATCTATCTATCTATCTATCTATCTATCTATCTATCTATCTATCATCTATCATCTATCTATCTATCATCTATCTATCTCTATCTATCACCTCAAAGCTTCTTATGCCATCCGCTGAACTTAATAGCAAAAATAATACTTATAAGAATACACTGCTATAACAATGAGCTACAGTATGAAACATCTCCTGGATTCACTTTTCCTTGCGTTATTGATAAGCATCAGTCAGAAGGAGGGTCTATAGGTTAAATCTATATTGCTTTGAATTTCCCTTCTATGGCCAAGATCAGACGCCATCAACACATCTTGAACTGATTTAAGGCCCTGGGGTGTTACTTAGTGCCATTCAAAACACAGCAAGCCATTTTCCATGCGCCGAGGCCACTAGGGCTCGTTAGAATGGCATTTTTAATAAAAGTGGAGTGTAGCTACAACAGTTTGCAGCCCTGCTCTCCAGATCAACCGCTATGTACGTCATTCCCCTCTGCCCCCATTCACATACCCTCCAGACTTTTGACTATAAGGACAAATTCATATTAGGTATAATTCTACTGAAACCAATACCATTCTAACCAACATACATTAGAGTTAAAGTCATTTGACGTTACCGTAAAAATGTGTGTATGTGTGCGTGTTTATTTTTATTTTTTGAAGGTTCCATGGCACGAAAGAAATCCAATTAATAAAGAGATGAAAAAGAACATATCTGGTTGAGGATCCCTTTAGAACAATATTTTGATCCTGGAAACAATGAAAAGGAGTTAACTATAGCATTATCTATCTACTGCTAGGAATGGATTAAAATTAGAATGACAACATTCAAAATAGTGGACTAATGCGGAACGAAATGACCAATGGAAGATTATTCTGCAGGAGAATTATTATGGCTGTGACTCTGGCCTATGAGATTCATTTCATTTCATTTTAACCGACGTGGAAAGTTTCAGGGTTGAAGAAAAATATCTGTCAAATTTTTGTGAGTGTGCTATCAAACCCACATAAAGCTTTGTTGTGGTACAGTAAGCATATCTGAGTTCCATGATATATCAAATGAAGAGTCAGGCAAGACAGGATATTGTCTCCAATAGTGGCTCATCAGATGATTCAGCAAAGTTCATAAAAGTGTCAAATGATGGTATCCATTTCCTTCTCCCCTTTCTTTGTTCCCAGTCTCACTAGAGAGAGATACCATCTCTGACACTGACAACTTCAGTTTTGACTATTATACCTATAAGCATTTTATATGTATTTTAGTAACCAGTAATATTTCTCTGTGTATTTAAAAAACACTCATAAAATCATTTAGTCTTTTACTATTATTAAATCTGCTAGTCGTCAAGTGACCACCGCCACCACTGCTTATTGCAGTTAATAAGCAATAATTAATTATGACCCCATTCAGGAGTCATTCTTTTTGTATGCTTTGACGAAGACGAAAGTATAAATATTCTTTTGTCATTCTCTGAACATACCATTTTAGAGCTCTGTTTTCTTTTAACCATTTTTTCCTCAGCTAAAAGTTCCTTAACATTTAGAAATTATTCCTAAAGAATATGGTCTATTTCTCTCGACCATTTTAGATGTCTTTTCTTTTTGGTTCCTCCTCTAGACATTCTTGGAAGAGGGCAACCAGAACACACACACACACACACACAGAATTAGATATGCACCCATACACCCACCCTGGATCGCAATCATTGCCAAGAGTGCTTTTGTCTGTTACATACAGTATTTGATTACTGCCACATGGGGTGGCTTTGAAAAAGTGTCTGGAAGTTCCTGCTACTTCAGAACACTGTGGTATAGGTTTAAAATCCAAAATGCTAGTTATTACCTCTATAGCTTGAAATGGCTTAGGACCAGAATACACAAAGGACCACCCACACCTGCCTGCTCATTAAAATATATTTCAAGTTCCACTCATGTTTGAGTTGTTCTGGGGTGATGCATGTAGGAGAGACCCTTCTCTGGTTTTGTCTAGGTTTTGGAACACCCAAGCTAGGGAGGTATGCCTTGCCTGTTCTATGATTAGCCTGTTCTATGATTAGCCAAGCTAATAATGATCCTTCTAGCGCTTAAGAGAATGGTTGGTTAACATGTTTATTTGCTGTGCCCCTGCTTGTTTTGTTTTTTGTTTTGTTAATAAACAGATTATTTTCTTACATTTTATCATTTTAATATTTGTTGTAAGCTTCCTAGAGCAGAGGTTCCCAAACCAGCTAGTCTATGGTGTGTCTGTGGATTGTGGCTTAAGATGGGAGATGGCAAATCCATCATATTAAATATTCACATTGGAGTTCCTTTTTACTGTATTTTTATTAATCCTTTTATTTCTTATACTGCATTTTACTGTCTTGTGATTTAATTTCTTTGGAATTCAAATCATAATACAATATATAAATAATAATAGCAGCAATAACAATAGCAGAGCACCTAGCACAGCATATTACAATTGTTATAACTGGCAAAAGAATCATGAAGTGGGTGGTGCGAGGAAGCCTTTTTGGGAACCGCTAGCCTAGAGCATTTTAAAATAGTAAACGAACTGTGAAAAAGACTCAACGAATTGAAAGTGGAGACGCTATAGGTACTTTCCCTTGTTTATTTGTTTGCTTGGTAATAAATTTTTTTTTTAAATAAAAATTGGTTTTTTATATATATGAAAGAAAGTTGGAATATCTAGATCTAGCATTCTTTGTCTAATTTCAAATGACATCTGCAGGTGAACAGTTCAGACCTGTGGCAAGTAGCCTGCTAAGCATCTCAGAAGGGGCTAGGAGAGAGAGAGAGAGAGAGAAAGAGAGAGAGAGAGAGAGATTGTTGCCCCAGCCATATTTTGTTCTGGCCCCACCCCACCCCTTGTTGGCTCATGGGCTTTGACAGATTAACCTAGAGAAATGTAGCCCTCAGAAAAAAATAATAATATATGCTGCCCTAGCTCTTTTTTTGGGGGGGGGGGAGATGATCACTGATATTAGCTTTGACAAATGACTGAAGGGTAAAAAATGGGGAAGGGCACATTCCCTACCTTAGATCTGGCTCGGTCCCTTGTAAAGCATGTTGAGATGCGATATGAACTCCACAGTACTGTTCTGTTGTGGTGTATTTCCCAAAGGTCCTTGTTTCCCCCTCAGAAAGGAGCCATGAGGTATAAGCCTTTTATACGTGATGTATATGTAAGAGATGCCTACACTTTCTTTCATCTTCTTGAAGTCATTTATCGCTGCCGGCTCTTTTTGGCAGGGTTCCCATTCATCTCTCTATGACACCTTGCGCATGTTGAGTTTTACTGTAGTATAAATATGCACTCGTTTATATTGTGTGCACCCTTGGTTCTCATTTCCCTTCCATCAGCAGCCTTCCTGGTTCCCTCCCAAAAGTCAGGTTAACTTCCTCGGTGAGGTGTGGTGTGGTGCGCCAGGACTAGGCCAGGGATAGGCTAACAGCCAGTGCTTTTAGCTCCCACATTACACTGTCGCCATATGATGTCGTTTAAATATCAGGCCAACGAGGTGAATAAAACCTACAAAAGTTTATGGTGTGTAAATTACAGCTGCACCTTTCCCCTTTGCCTCTGCCTGTGGGCTCCAGGGAGTTATAAGTGAAAACAGGCCTCTGGGGGGCTATTTGAATATTCACTGGATAAAGTACTATGGCTTTCTCACGGGACTGTTCCACCTCAGTTTTCATGTGGGGAGCCACTACTCTGGAGGAGCCACCATGTCAAAATTTGCCAGAGCACCCAACCTTAGTAACACATATCTGGTGTTTCTAGTAGCAATTGTTTTGGTGCTTCTCTGGGGTGGGGTGGTTGGGGAAATATGGCTCACTTAAATATAAATATCACTTTTAAGAATGCACAATTCTGAGTAATGAAGCAAGGCATTTTCAAACGTAGAAAGAAAAATATAACTGTGTTTTATCATTTGTTGTTGTTGTTTAGTCGTTTAGTCGTGTCCGACTCTTCGTGACCCCATGGACCATAGCACGCCAGGCACTCCTGTCTTGCACTGCCTCCCACAGTTTGGTCAAACTCATGTTTGTAGCTTCGAGAACACTGTCCAACCATCTCGTCCCCTGTCGTCCCCTTCTCCTTGTGCCCTCCATCTTTCCCAACATCAGGGTCTTTTCCAGGGAGTCTTCTCTTCTCATGAGGTGGCCAAAGTATTGGAGCCTCAGCTTCAGGATCTGTCCCTCCAGTGAGCACTCAGGGCTGATTTCCTTAAGAATGGATAGGTTTGATCTTCTTTCAGTCCATGGGACTGTTTTATCATTGGTTATCATAAAATTATAGAGCTAGAGGGAGCCTTGAAGGACAGCCTAGTTGACCTCCTGCTTGATGCAGGAAATCAACTGCTAGAGCATCTTCAATAGATGGTCACACTCAGTGCTTGAAGACCTCCACAAAGGAGAGCACCCAAACATCCCCTGCAGATAAACGGTTCCATGGTTGAATCCTACCAACAAGAAGTTTCTCCTAACACTCAAACCAAAATTTCCTCTCCTGTAATTTAAGTCGTCTGGGGCAACGGAGAACCAGTTTTTGCTTTCTTCTGTGTGACAGCCTTTGAGGTGTCAGTGCTTGCTTCAGAAAGCAAATGTGAAAAATAAAACCATTTGTTGTATAAATAGCATTAGGAACAAAGAAGAGATGCTGGGTGGTTTGAAGCAAAATGTAGGCATTACCTTGTCAAGGAGGACAGAACTGGAAAACCGTTGATTTGCTGGAAAAGTAGTGTCAGATAGCAATCTAGTTATTTATTTCCTTGCTACCTTCAAATGTAGCTACCTTCAAATTTACTAACCTTAAAATAGCATTTTCTTAAAGGTCAGCACATAGTTTAGCTACCAAGAAAGCTGCTTGGGTAAATGATAGCGCAGGAGAGTCTCGGGTAGCAACCCTATTGTGCTCACAGCCATTGTGTGGAGTGTGAGATCAGAAGACAACATGTTCCCGAGAATAGTAGGCAGGTGAACCAAGACATTTTGTCAGGTTGTTAAGACATACTGCATTTTTAAACTCAATGCTCAAAACAAAATAATGGAATAACCATAATAGGTTGGCACCAATATCACAGGGTTTGCCGATAGTGAATGCAGCCCACAGAGGATAATGATCCAGTCTGCAGAATATGAGGGAAGAAAAGTTTGGCTTCAATTTTCAACTCCCTCACTAGGGAGAAATCCCCAGTGAGCACAGAGTGCCATTTCTAAGTAAGCATGCGCACAATTGTGTGCTTTGTGTAGTATTTCAGCTGCTGTTCTTAAATATTATCTGCTTTAGAAGAAATCTGGGATATACTAGCAATTATAAACAAAGGCTTGGATTTATATATTAGGAATATTTAGTTCCTCTCATAAAAGGATATGATGGGGTATTTTATCATAAGGTTTAACTTGTACTTGTCCACGTCATTTTGTTATATTATACAAACTGCCTGATCAGCAACCAGTTTTACTGCAAAGTCAATTTTAATAATAAAGGGAGGGTAGAAGACCAAGCCACCTTCACCCCACCCCACCCCACCCCCACTCCTGCCTAAATATGTTGTTGATGGTAAATTTTATGGACTGGCAGCTATGGGGTCAAATGCTATCCTTTAAGAAGCTGAATTTAGGCCAGGGGGTTCCCAGTGGCTAACCTATCTGTACTGTGCATAGTTCTGATAATCACATCTTTAAAAGGATACTCAAGAATTGGAAAAGGTGCAGGAAGGGGCAACTAAAATGATCATGGCTCTGGAGCAACTCCCTTACGAAGAAATGTTTGGGGCATTTCAGTTTGAAACACAAAAACCTGCTTACACCAGGTCAGCCCAATTGGTCAATGTAGCTCATTCTTGTTCATCGGGGTTTAAGATAGGGGATATTCCTAGCCCCACTGTAAAATGTCATGGATTGAACCAGGGACCTCTTCATTCAAAGCAAATGAGTGGGGTGGGGTGTGGGGAGAAATATCAGTACTGTACATTTATGCACTGCATAATCCGACGAATCTGATGGTGGGCAAGTCAGGACTGATGGAAGAATTTGCTGTAAACTACAGAATTTGCTCCAGCAAGAGCAATGTTAGTGATGGCCACCAAACTGTGTGGTTATAAAAGGGGATTACCCCAATCCAAGAAGCAGAAGCAGAGGAGGAGGAGGAGGAGGAGTTTGGATTTGATATCCCACTTTATCACTACCCTAAGGAGTCTCAAAGCGGCTAACATTCTCCTTTCCCTTCCTCCCCCACAACAAACACTCTGTGAGGTGAGTGAGGCTGAGAGACTTCAGAGAAGTGTGACTAGCCCAAGGGCACCCAGAAGCTGCATGTGGAGGAGCGGAGACACGAAACCGGTTCACCAGATTACGAGTCCACTGTTCTTATCCACTACACCACGCTGGTGGTGGATAAGAATAAGGCTATCAATGATTGCTAGCCATGATAGCTATGTATCAGAAGTGGGATGCCTCTGTATAGTAATTGTTGGGGAACACAACTGGGGAAAGTGCTGCCGTGCTCATGTCCTGCTTGTGGGCACCCCACAGTCATCCGACTGGTCCCTGTGTCAACACAATGGCAGACTAGATGGGCCTTTTGCCTGATTCAACAGGGCTGTTCTTCTGTTCACTATATTAGACAATATAAAGTGACTCTAAGTAAAAGACTGCATTCTTACTCACACTTACTTTGGAGTAAGCCCTCTTATATCCAGCTGCACAGACTTCCAATGGAATATGCGTAAGATTGTGCCACATCTTCTATAAGCATTAAGAACATTTTTCCAAGTATCCATTGCCTGTTATTTTTAGAAATTAGAGCACCCGGGTTCCTAGAGAACAGTTTCAATCTGGCTTTTCACGAAATCCATGCTAACAACATCCATGCTCTCTCTTGTGGCCGCAATACAGAACTGCATCATTCTTTCCAGTGATGAAAACTCCTTTATGTAGTATATATTTTTAATTTTTAAATTCCAAAAGGTAAAAAAATACAGAAACAAAGAGAATGCTACTTCATACACCAAAGCCTCAAATTTCACTCAAACAGGATACCCCAGGATGCTGAACAGTAATTTAAAAAATTCAAATCCAAGCACAAAACCCTTCAGAAAATATGTGATTTACATTAATGGGAGCGCTTCCTTCCTTTCTCATTAGAGACTGCAAATTTATCCATGCCTATGTAAATGTTCTGAAAGTTCAGGCTTTTATTATTAATTGTTTCACATATTTCACCTAAGTGTATTTGATGTACATTATATCACAGGCTGTAGTCCTATGACACTTACACTTGTACAATGTGGAACTTACTTCTGAGTCTACTTCTGAGTAGACAACAAGACTGCGCTGTTAATATTTGAGGGAAAAGTGTTTCTGAGCTGTCAGGCAAAATATTGGAGAGGTGACACTTAGAAACAAGATGCTCAGTTAAGAGAGTTCCTGCTTTCTCTGTGTTTCTGAAATCTGGTGCAGATGTATATAGCTAGATGACTTGTTAGGTCAAATATTGCCAGCTAAACTAGGATCCTCACTGCAGGAGATTTCAACTTGGGCCACTTTTTCCATAGTCTTATATTTTAACTATGGGTGGTTGTGCACTAACTGCAATATTCAGCTTTGACCCTGATTTGATGCTTCATGAAACAATCTACCTAGGTCCGAGGTGCCTCATAAGCTGCCCAGTTTGTTTAGGTGTCTATCCAAGTCTACTTTCTTTCTTTCTTCCTCCTCCACCCAGCTCACTACTGGGAAATATAATTTTTCCCCCTTTTGGCAGAAGTGGGTGAAATTTGTAGACATACATACCCCACCCTGCCCCTTGGATAAAGCCTGTCAAATTAGAAATAAATAGGTCCAAAGGCTGTGATGTGGAGTGCTTTTAAAATTTGATTTTTTTTAAAAAAAGAAAATGTCTATAGCTTTTTTATTTGGCAGCACAATCCACTGATATATGCAGATAAAGTTGTCACTTTTGGGGAGCATGGATCTTGCCAGATTTTAGAAGGGCAGCTGCAGTGGTTTTCTTCTGAGGGCAGCCATGACAGTTTTGAGTGGATGAAAAAGGAACCACTTAACTTATTCTAGTGTGCAAAGTTAGTACCACTGCATGCACTTTAATATCCTTCTTTGTGAAAATGTTCAAATGCGTTCATCACCATAGATTAAAAAAGAACCATGTATTTGACCCCATATCTTTGAAATAAAAAGTCCCCACCCCACAATTTGCATTCCCACCCCAGCCTAATAGGTTATTTAGTTATCATTAATGTGATCCTATTCAGAAAATGAGAATATACAAACATATAAGGAAGCAGGGTGTTCTGGGAGGAAGTTTATAGGGAATTAAAAAAAATAGTGAAATACTCATTAAAAAAAAAACCGGAAATCTTCCTACTAGGCATGCTAGGGGAAGATATCAAACCACAGGATAGATGTCTGATAAGTTATGCCACAGCGGCAGCAAGATTATTAATAGCAAAAGAATGGAAATCTCAAAAGGTATCAACCAAGGAGGAATGGCAAATTAAAGTAATGAATTATTGTAACTTGGCCAAAAGATATGAGGAAGTAAAGGGAATAAAGAAAGAAGATAGCGCGAAAAACTGGAAACTATTCATGGATTATATTAAGTGCCAGGCGGAAAAACCAAATCTATTACAGAATTGTTAAACGCTCAAATGAAAATATGGCAGAGAGAGAGAAAAAAGAGAAGAGAAAGAAACAAGACATAAAAGGAAGAAATAAGGAAATAGCATTGAAAGAATGTATAAAAAACGGTAGAAGCGTAGTAAAATAAAGGGTATGTTGTAGGAAAAGAAACCAAAAGGTGCAGATACAAACAAGAAGGAAAATTGATAAGACAGTTTAGTGAAGGTTGAGAAGAAGGGGAAGGGGTGGGGGGATGGGGGGAAATCAATTGATGTATTTTAGATGTCGATTAACTGAATGGATACATATGTGTATTTTGTTGTTTTTTGTTTTTATTTGTTGACTTTATTTTGTTTCATTTGTTTGTTTTTGTTTTTGTTTTTGTTGTTGTTGTTGTTTTGCTCTTTTTCATCTTATTTTTTTTGTAATCTTGTAGACTTTGTGTAACGATTTGTAATAACCAATAAAGTTTTTTTTAATTAAAAAAAAAAGGAAGCAGACAAAAAAAAGGAGATTCAGCTTATTGTTGCTACAGTCACGAAATCACTGCTTGGGGCGGGAACCCAGGTAAATTATGTTCTGTGCTTCTCCCCACTTGACTTGTCAAAGCTGTACGTATCTATACCACAGGGCGTATCTGCACTACAAATAAATGTACATCTGTTTTGTCAAGGCTGGCTCCAGGTTTGCCATCTGATGGCACTCCTCAGCAGATGTACCAGCAGTAGTGGCACTGTAATCCTACCATTTTAAATTTCCCATACACAGAATAACACTGTAGAAAACTTAAAGTGGTGAGTGGCTGAAGAGGAAGAGGTGGGATTCAGCACTGGTAGCTCATTGCCAGTTGCCCTAAGATGTCAGGTACTGCTGCTGGTTGGCTGGTTAAGGTGGCCAGGTGTCCTACTTTACAGAGGATAGTCATCTATTTGAAGGACTTAGCTACCTGAAGGTCCAAAAAAGTATTATTATTATTATTATTTTTGGCTTTTAGGTCTATCTAGTCTAGAAATGCCACACTTCCGTATGCTTATTGCCATACAGTAATCACATCTTGGTTCATATTAGATGGAAATATTAAATGGCAAATGCAATTTCCATAAGAAGTGAGTTATTAATTTAATAAGAGCTGAAAATTAAAGATGCCGTTTTATAATGTTACCCAAGTTGAAGCCGTAGTTGGTAATAATTCTGAATGTTTTTGTCTTCTGCAAGTATTTTTAGACTATTACAAATTACGTGACAATAAATTCTGGTTGTCGTTTTATCCCCCTGGAGCAGAGCTATGTTTTGGATGTTTTAAGCACTGCGTTCACATATAAGTTTATGCTGAACAATATTTGGCTGATATGTAAGCAACAGCTCCTCTAGTTTATTTGAATTGCAGCTGAGTATTTCTTAGGGAGATAAAATTCAAAGTTAATGGCAACTTTATGTTAACATCCTTCATATTGGCAAGGGACACAATAAAGCAAAAGAAAATGATTATGTGTTTTAAGAACATAAGAAAAGTCCTGATGGATCAGGCCAAAGACCTGTCTAGTCCAGCAAATTGACCATCTGGTCACAGTGACTAATCAAATTCCACTGAAGCGCACAATCAGAACCTGAATACAACTCTCTCCCTCCCTGTCCTAGCAAATGTCATTCAAAGGTGTACTGAGTCCAACAGTGGAGGTAGAATATAGTCATTGTGACTAGTAGTCACTAATAGCTTTCTCCTCCATGAATTTGTCAAATCTTCTTTTCAAACCATCCAAGTTGGGAGCAAATCCCACAGTTTAACTATACAGTGGATGCTCAGGTTGTGAACGTGATCCGTGCGGGAGGCATGTGTGTGTGTGTGCATGCGTGGGTCGCGACTCAGTGCTTCTGCGCATGCGCGAGTGCTGAAACCCGGAAGTAACCCGTTCGGGTACTTCCGGGTTCAGTGCGGGACGCAAGCTGAAAGGACGCAACCTGAAGCGCCTGTAACCCGAGGTATGACTGTATACTACGTGAGGAATTACTTCCTTTTTCTCTGTCCTGAATCTGAATCTTTCCTTTGTCAATCGTGAATGTTTTGCCTCTTTGTGACACAAATAACCACAGTGGAATCTATAGTCAACCTTGCACATGTTACTGGATCTAGCTCTATGTATTTTTTAAAAATTGCCTGACGTTAGTGCATTCTCATTCTTTTAATTTCTTCAAGGAAGCTGTTATTAACATGAAACTACCACCACACCTGGATGTGTGCTACATATTCACAATATGTCACAATGACAATGTTCACAGCTCTCTTTTCCTACCTAAATGGAACTTTGCCATGCTTTCAGGCTCTTCTCCTCCTATACAGAATTCTGGCTCCTCCACTGCCCTCATCCAAACAGAATGCTGTTTCATGAATTTTGAAGGGAGAAAGAAAGGTCATAAGCATCAAACAGTGTTTTTCATAATGGCAAATAAACAGTTTTAATTTAAAGCTTATTGAAACCAAGTCTGGTGAGACTGTTCATCAAGTTTCTCACTTAATTATCATTCTTGGGTAATGTTTCTATGCCTTTGCTTGCCACTTTGGAATCATCTCTCTTTCTCCATAGAAAGATGAGACTAAAATGTTGGAAGTAAATAATATTGGATCACTGACTATAGTCACAGTGTAAATAATTCATTTTCTCCAGTTGACTTATTATTCAGTCTATTTCATAAATATTGTCAATACAGTTCTCTTTTCTTCTTCGTTCCAGCTTTGGTATTGGATATTGTTGTATATATAGACTTCTCTTTTTTAAATTGAAACATATATATATAATGATGGAACAAAAACAAGGGAAAAACAATTTAGAGCACTTAGAAGAGAATAATAGTGTTTTTAGCTCATACCTTAGCGATAGTACAACAAAGTACTGTTTGCTGATTTAACCCACATTCAGAACCACTTCAAAGGCTTCCCCTTTATTGAATGTTTTATAGTGCTTTGAGCAAGATGTAAATGTCATGATCAAAACACTATAAATCACTTACTTTAGCTGCTTCTGTGCTTCTAAGATTCCACAGAAAAACGAATAGTGAATTTGTGACCAAACACTGAATCTCAGCTGAGCTGAGCTTCAGTGATGATAGTCTTTAATCACTTTTGCGTTCTCCCAAAGCTAGTGTAAGAGTGGTGCTCCTTCTGACAAACTCAGTAGTCTTCCGTCCATTCTACTGAAAAATGCTAAAACAGCTTTGATGCATGCAATGGTTTATGCTGATCCAACAAGAATCTCCAATTACCACGAGATGGGTTATGAGAATGAATGTGAAATCCAGCTTGTGGCCATACTTAACCTGCTTCCTCTGTGTTAACAGAGCATCATTCTGAGATCCAGTGCTGAGGGCCTTTTGGCGGTTCCCTCACTGCAAGAAGCAAAGTTACAGGGAACCAGGCAGAGGGCCTTCTCAGTAGTGTCGCCCGCCCTGTGGAATGCCCTCCCATCAGTTGTCAAAGCAGGGCAGTCTCGAGCAGGTCAGGTGCCCTGGCGCTGAGGGGCGGAGATCGCTCCGGCGCCCCGCCCTCGCAGCGCGCAGCATGGCTTCTGTGCGGCTTTGCTGCACAGCGCCCTGCCTACCAGCCCGGCACCCTGGTGCCCTGCGCCACCGGGACTCTACCTAGAGCCGGCCCTGTGTCAAAGAAATAAAAAACTCTCTGACTTTTAGAAGACATCTGAAGGCAGCCCCTGTTTAGGGAGGCTTTTAATGTTTAATAGATCACTGTGTTTTATTTTTCTGTTGGAAGCCGCCCAGAGTGGCTGGGGTTCACCCAGCCAGATGGGCGGGGTATAAATAATAAATTATTATTATTATTATTATTATTATTATGAAAGGGTTCTGAAGGGTTCAGAAAGCTTCTTCACTATTTTGTGACATTTTGCACATGTTGTTAAATAAAGCTTTTAATATTTGATGAATTACAGTATTTTAATATTTTGCTGGAAGCCGCCCAGAGTGGCTGGGGAAACCCAGACAGATGGGTGGGGTATAAATAATAAAGTGGTTGTTGTTGTTGTTTGCTAGCATGCAGAAAAATGTGCAGAACGTCAATGGGATTTTTTCAATTTGTCGATAAACTGTGTTTGGCTTTATACTGAGCAGTGTGTAACAATCCTGGTCAAAAGCTGCAGCTTGATCATGCGTGTCAGCCTGGCAACTAATCCAGCAACAAAAGTGGTGCGCATTGTTGTTGTTGTTCAGTCATTTAGTCGTATCCGACTCTTCGTGACCCCATGGACCAGAGCATGCCAGGCACTCCTGTCTTCCACTGCCTCCCACAGTTTGGTCAAACTCATGTTCGTAGCTTCGAGAACACTGTCCAACCATCTCATCCTCTGTCGTCCCCTTCTCCTTGTGCCCTCCATCTTTCCCAACATCAGGGTCTTTTCCAAGGAGTCTTCTCTTCTCATGAGGTGGCCAAAGTATTGGAGCCTCAGCTTCAGGATCTGTCCTTCCAGTGAGCACTCAGGGCTGATTTCCTTAAGAATGGATAGGTTTGATCTTCTTGCAGTCCATGGGACTCTCAAGAGTCTCCTCCAGCACCATCATTCATTACTAAATGTGCATTACTAAATGCCATCTCACCCACTGATTAGCATTATCTGTGCTAGTTACAGGAATGGATATGTATTTGTGATATTCATGTTATTTACTGTTTTTATGCATTTTTATGTTATTGTTATATAATTGTCTAACATATGCATTTTGTGTCTGCCCTTGCGACAAAGTTTCAATTTTAAAAGGCGGGTCCTACATTTATTTTTTTAAATAATTTAAACAGCTATGCAAATTACTTATAACTTCAAAGGCCATTCCAAACACTGGCGTCAGCTGCAGAGAGTGTTTTTTTGTTATGATTGGCCATGATAGTAATACAGCCTTGTAAATCTCCCTTGTAATCCTGTCTGCTGCACTCTGAATTTCAAGCAGCTCTTAATAAAGATAAGGCTGCATGACTTCACACTTAATGTAGAGCTTGGATAGGTCAGTGGATAGAAATTGGCAATACAGTAGAGCTTTCCTGGATCTCCCTGATCCACTAAACCTGTGATTCTAAACATGCTGCCTGCTTTTCTGGAATTATTCCATCAGTTTCGGACGTTCAGGCTGTGAGCACAGTTACATATGTAGCCAAATGGGTGATCACAAGGTGGAGGAAGCAGTGGGCTTGAGGGGAACCCCAAGGACTGCAGAAGTACAAAAAAAACCTCACCACTCTAGAAACCAACCCTAACTTCAGGAAACCCTGAAACAGTGTGATAAGGATGGAATGTACTCAATGGTCATAGCATGCCAACTGACTGCTATGGGGGGGGGGAGATGATAAGAAAAAAAAACCTCTAGGAGGGAAAGGAAATGGATTGGGGTAGCTAGAATCCTCCACAGTGCACCTAGTCCACCGCAATTCTGAATGCCATTCTGGACGCAGGTGTGCCTAATAGTATCTTGATGCTGATCATAATGTATCTATTTGCCAGCTGTGCCACTTGTTAGCTAAGACATGTTAGGCCCTGTTCACACATCATTGGAGACCTCGCGATTACGTTGGGAGCATGTGGGACACTGTTATTGTCATGGCTTGTCTATGCATTCAAGAACCCGTGTCACAGATGCTGAATATGTGACCACTATATGTTCCCTGGTGGTGGCAGTTCTTTGTCCAGGTAGTATACTGTACTGGGAAAAGTGTGGTGGCTAGCCCCATATTCAGCACCCTCATGGTCTTTTAAACTGTGTTGTGGGGGTGTTGTTTGTTACTATGGTATGCATTTTTGTGTTTTTATATTGTAAACTGTCTTGTGATCCTTGGATGAAGAGCAGAATAGAAATGTAATAAATAGTAATAATAGTAATAGTAATAGTAACAACAACAACAACAACAACAACAATGCTAGTAAGTTGAATTTCTAAGTTGAATTTTTTAGAATGAAAATGTGTGATTATGTTAGGTTTCAACAATTCTATCACATGATTGAAACCAATCTTTTCCCAACCTGGTGCTATCCAGATGTTTTGAACTTCAGCTCCTATTATTCCCAACCAGCATGACCAATGCATAGGGAAGATGGGAGTTGTAGTCCAAACCATAAAGAGGGGGACACAAGGCTGTGGAAGGCTTACTATGCTATTTATATAGCTCTCCTAGCATATTGAGTCTGGAACAATATAAAGAACTATGGTTTTGTTTTGTTTTTTTAAAGAATTCTTTTATTCCACTTGTAGTCTAGCACCCTAACCATGAAACAATGCTGGCTCTCAAATTTCATTGATGGTGATGATGATCCAGGTTTGCTCTATTCAACCAAAGAAAGAAACTTTTAGTACAGTTTGACTCCATAACTGTGCCTGGGAGACAGGAACGTGGTGGAGCTCATTATAATTTATAACTTGAAAAACATATGTCTTCCATGTTAGTACCTTGGCAACCCCCAGAATCTGAACCAATAAAATTCTGGGCAATATGTTTTGTGTGTGTGTGTGCACATGTACACACACACCCTTTTGAGGTTAATCTGAATTTGTTTTCTGCATATGGATTGCATGCTCATCTTGCATCTTGAACTTACCCAGAGTTAAGTGTATCATCATGGGTGATTAAATACACATAAATTCTCAATTAAATATGCGGCCAACAGTGGCTCTTCCACAAGCAGATCATTCTGAATGCTTAAGACCAGATTTGTAAGAGATTTCTGCTTCCACTTAGTTTTATAGTCAACAACCAGCTGCTCAAAATAGCTCTGCATATTGGGTGCTGAGCTTGTGGTGTAATAACCTGGCACAGAGCACACTGACTAAAGCAATCCCGCTGCAAATGAGAGAGAAAATGTGATCAAGTGTGTCTACATCATACAGTAGGGGGGTGGCTGGGTTACTCACAGGGAATGATGTGGATGTGGTAGAGCTGAAGCTTTATAATTACTGAGTTCTTTTCAAGTTGGAGGAACAGGGAGCTGCTCCACTTTCTGAGTGCAGTGCCCATCCCCTTTCCTGCATATTATTATCCCTTGAGTCTGCTGGACATTTGGGAAAGCAGGCTTAGCCATTTAGCACACCCATGATAACTCAGAGTCAAAGTTTAATGAGAATATGGAAGACAGGTAAAAGTAAATGGAAAGGGACATCTATCTATCTATCATCTATCTATCTATCTATCTATCATCTATCTATCTATCTATCTATCTATCTATCTATCTATCTATCTATCTATCTATCATCTATCTAACATTAAATCAAAACATTCCAAAAATCACAACAAGAGGGAAAATTCGTAAGTGAACCATATGTCCTCATTACACACTTGGAAAAGAATATAATCACAAAAGCCAAACATATAGGATTGATCGCAACAGCAGCCTTTTTTAAAAACTTGGGGAGGGTCAATGTCATGATATCAAAATAAAGGAAATCTGGAGTATTGAGATAAAATTCAGAATAACATACATCTCCAAAAAGAAAAGTAAACAGAAGGTGGTCTAGGGCCTTCTGATGAGGAATTATTGAAAGAAAGGAAAGGAAGCCAGTTATAAATGCCAAGGTTTTATGACATCAAAACGAATGCAACTCAGCAGAGGAGCAGCCACCCAAAAGGACTACAAGTCCTCGCTGTCTCAGCTGGGATCAATGCTCATTGTAGCATGTTCCTGAACAGGGCTGGATTTAGAGGCCCCAAGCTACTGAAGGTAATGGGGTCCTTTATATGTCCAGCTATCCTTTGTCAACAACAAATTGTTGCTGTTTTTTGTGTTGAATATATGCTATATGGTAATTTATGGATCTAATAGGTATCTAAAGCCATTTGCACATAACAAAATATGTATTTTATCAAAATAATTGTGGAACTGAAATACAATTAGAGGAAGTATATTAAAAGTGAATTTTGTTTTGGGGGGGGCAAGAGAGTGGGGCCCTAAGCTATAGCTTGTTTAGCTTATATGTAAATCCAGCACTGCGCCTGAAGATTAATTGTAAGGTGGCAGGGCTCCCTGCACTGGTTGTGACTTCCTTGCAGATTGAAAGCCACTCCATGTTGACTACATTGCAATAATCTACTTTTGCAGTTACAAAGTCCTATAGGAAATATATAGGACTCAAAATTGGAACGGTGACTGGAAATGCCTTCTGTGAAGTGTCCCTTCTTGTTTTCAGAAGTCGAACGGCTTCCACTGAGTCTCTCTACCCTCCCCCCCCAAAAAAAATTCCTCATTGGCTTTGCCAACTGCCCTTTGCGGCTCGGTTTTTGAACATTTTGGAAGTCGAACAGTCTTCTGGAACGGTTTACGTTCGAAAACCGAGGTACCACTATAGTATCAATATAGTCTACTTGGATCCTGTTCACTGAAGTAGATGCATCATCAAGTGATGACTGTTATTATAAATCAAGTGCCATGGACACAAAGAAATTCCATTATCTTCACATACTTCACCTGCAAGGAGGCATTTATTCTACCCAGAGAAATGTAAAACAGGGATTGGAGAGGGGAAAGTGTCCATCAGCCCTCCAAGGTTTCAGTTCTCAAGCCATTTAGCCTCAAAGAATTCTACAGATGCCATTTCTTTAGAATAATTTATTGGGAGGTTTCAAAAATTTAGGAACCCATGTTTCACCAAGTGAAAATGATGGGATATAAAGAATGGCTAAAATGTGTTGGTGCACTTCTGCCATCTGTTGGCAGAATGAAATCAGATTTCATAAAGCTACAGATCTACTGTTGCAGCAGATCTAATAAATAGGAATTGTTCCATTGCTTTTCATTTTCGTCATGATGTGGAAACCAACTCATCATACAGTGATGGGGGATTCTGTTTGCCTATTTATTCCCATCTTTCTTCCTCCATATTCTCTCCCTGAAGATAAGTTAACATCAGGTCAGTTGTATGTTCTGCTGTGCATCACTAACCACCAAATGCCAACGATAGTATTTTCCTTGTTGGGAGTGGGTGGAAGTGGGCTTAATGGGAAATATTAATGGTAGGTTTATATAAAGTTTGTAGCTGGATCACTCATGATCACTGCGTACCACTAATGCAGGGGTGGGAATTTTTCGACCCTCTAGACCAGGTATCCCCAAACTGCGGCCCTCCAGATGTTTTGTCCTACAACTCCCATGATCTCTAGTTAACAGGACCAGTGGTCAGGGAAGATGGGAATTGTAGTCCAAAACATCTGGAGGGCCGAAGTTTGGGGATGCCTGCTCTAGACATTGCCGGACTTCAATCCCCATCAGCCACATACATCTTGGTCCATGGTCAGGGACAAGCAACATCTGGAGGGCAAAAGATTTGCCACCAATGCCTATGTTTATTTAACTTCTAATTGTAACACCTGAAAAAGGCTCCTATTGATAATGAAGTTTGCGGCAGCTTAAAAGCATAAACCTTCTCCCAGAGAAAGAGGGATACCAAAATTTACTGAAGTATGTTGCAAAGACAATTGCTGATTGGATGGGAGAGGAGCAGGCCTACGTGGAAGATGCTATAGAGATGCTACTCAGCTTTGCCCTGAATCTGCGCTGTTGAATTACAGAAAGGGGGGGGCATATAAAACCTCTTCTGGGAGCAGGTTATGCTTTCAAGCTGCCTTCTCCAGGGTGTGTGTGTGTGTGTGTGTGTGTGTGTGTGTGTGTGTGTGTGTGTAATAACAGTAATCATCATAATCAACCAGTCATTTGCCCCCTCCCCCCGGGTTTGCCTTTTGTTCTTTCAAATGTTAAAAGTAGGGCACTTACTGTAACAACTTCATGGTGAGTACTGGCACCTTTTTTTCTATATAAAAAAACACTACCACTACTACTAAATCAGCTGAACATACCTAGCAAGAAGATGTAAAAGTTGCTTTGAGAGCAATAGACTCTTTGGGTCTGCAAGAAATACCTTTCAAAATGACGGATAATGCTCATTTTCCCTACAAAATAGCCGCCTGTCTGGAAGCAGCCTCACTTAGCATGTTCTTCGCTCGAGCAGCATTGTGCCGACATAAATGCTGTGGCTTTCTTTCAAAAGGGCTTTGAATGCGAGCAGGTAAATGGAAGGACTCGTCAGGTAAAATGAGAGAATAATCTGGGATTACTGAAATGAACCTCATAACTATGGAGCCTCTGGGAAATAAAGAGCCAAACATTACATCTGTTAGCTCCTTAAACTACCCTATAAATAGTTTGAGTAATTAGGGGCTTAGGTTCCATGAAAACAATGAAAAATATGTCATAATTACCCTTTCATATTTTCCTTTTTTTCATTGGGGGGAAAATGATCCTAGTAATTTGGTGCAAAAGAGGGTCGGACACATTACACATTGTTATCCCCTTGGCTCTGCTGTTGTGAGCATAAAAGAAAGTCTGGAGGTGAACCTCAATTCAGCAAGGGCTGCTTTCTCCGTCTTAAAGCTTTGGAGCAATTAGCGTGCATTTCACGGTCATTTCTGTCAAATAAAATACTGTAGCTTGGTGAAATGGCACTCATTTTGGAGCAGTTTGAAGGCTTCAAAGCACTTGCCATTTTCTAATTCCCCGTTTCCAAGCATGGGTTGTTGTTGTTTTGTTTGCTTTTTTGCTTTAAACATGAGTGGCTTGCTGTTATCTGGGATATTATCAACAGATTTTCTCTTTCCTCAGACCACTGGGTACCTTCATCCGATATACTAGCATTCCCCAACCTGGTGCCCATCAGATGCTTGTGACTAAAACTGCCACCAGCCCCATGCCAATGGTCAAGGATAATGGAGCTGTAGTCCAAAACATTTACATAAAGGGCACCAGGTTGGAGGAAGGCTCTTATATCTGGTACTGCACCTTGCAGAATATCATAAAGTGGTGAGGCCAAAACAGGTATTTTCATTGCCCCTGTACTGTGCAATGCCCTTACCTTAGCCATAATTAAAGCAGCAAGTACCAGTTGCTTCAGCTCTCTCAAAAGTACATGTTTTTGCCCAGATTTTCCTCAGTGTGGATTCTTATCAACCCACATCTTTCTACAGTGGGTCAAGTTCCCCACATGTGGAAATAACTAGCTTTTGAGGTCCTGCATCTCCAACAGCTTGGAGAAGATGTCTCTGTGTGTGCGACATAAGGAAATACAGTAGGTGTTAGGTACTGTCTAAAAATAATTTTAAGACTTGTTTCCATAGCTAATGCCAACATTGAACTAATACATTTAATATTCCAGATTATTATTTTTTTGGCCAAGTTATCTTCCTCGATAACTAAAAATCCTCTTCTCAGTATTCTTTTAACCCCTGAAAGAAACCCATATTAACTGCAACCAGTTGATGGCAAATCACTGGTATCATTTCTTCAGATAGTGCCATATTTTCAAATGCAATCAAGTTTCTGGTGGCTTCCAGTTTTGCCTGCTACTAAATGAAGTGATTTGTTTTCAGGAAATCTAGTTGTGTTCTACAGGACCCAATGAGTTCTGAAGTGACCTTTCTCCCTTTGCCTCTCTATATGCATAAAAATCCCAAGCCCATACAATGCCCTCTCTTCCCAGTCCTTGAAATATTTAATCTGTTTCAGTTATTAAACTGAGGATGAAATGGGATAGGAGTCAGGGGCGGGGGGCTGTACAGTAGCCCAAACTTTCTTTTGTGAATGTTGTGATTGCTAGAATAAAGACCTAACCAGTTGTTCTCTTAATAGTGCTTAGATTTACCATTACAAGATTATGGAAATATGAAAATGCCACTTTAGAATATTCGTATAATAGGCTCTGGTTTTCAGCTCTATCTGAAAAGCTAACCAAGAAGGCATATAAAGGTATTCATCTTGGCTGTGAGTCCTGGAGTCCTTTTTTTTACCTGGCCTGGGAGGGTGAGGCCCTGACTGACTCCAGCTACAAAACCTGAGGCTGCTGAAGAGACTGGAGACTATCTTGGCTGCCTCTTAGTGCAGATCTAGGTCATTGAGCCTGAGCTTCCACAGCCCCTGCCTGCCATGAACCACCATTGCTGCTGGTAGCAACAGCAGCAGCTATGTTCTGTGCTTATGGTGATATTTTATTCTCTTGCTAATTGTGATGTTTTAAATTTGCATTTTATATTTGACTTGCTTTAGTAATGTTTGGTTTTGAAATGTTTAAAATAATTTGTTTTTTAAACTCTGTTGCTTTAAATATACATTCCGTAGTTTACCTTTGTAATGTTTTATTTTGAAATCCTAATATTTTAGTTTCTTGCTAAATCGTGTCCTCCCTAAAAGAGGGCATGTGTTGCGGTGAGACCTGGAGACTGACCTCCTGGTTGTGGATGGGTCTATTGGATAGCCACAATGCCCGATTAGTGGGTCCCTCGTTGCTGGGTGTAATTTGGCAAATGGGGTGCAGTCTAAACAGTTTGAGGGACCTATTTAATCCCTTGCACATGACCCAGAGATTCTCTTTTGGCTCATGCAAACCGAACACCCGCCCACCTCTCCCTATATTTAGGGTATTTTGCAATTGACCTTGCTATGCCCCCGTGTGTCGTCTGTCTTTCGGACAGGGGCATGGCAGGAATTCTTCCCACTTGGCTGATTGGCTGTCGCCATTTGGGTTTCGTCTGCTGTATAGCAAATCGTCACAACTTGTAAGGTTGCAGATAGGCACTGGTTCATGTGATAGGGATGGGAGAACGGTCTCGCCATCCCTATGTGAAGGGTATTCTGTTAAAGGAATCCCGGGACTCAACTTGGCTTGGTCAACCCCTGGGTCAGCACTACCTGCAACGGTGTAGGGAGCTAGTCGAACCAGAGTCTATGCAACCACTCACTTTCTGTAATCAATAAAGTTGTGGCCTAAATTCTGCCAAAAACCAAAACTAAAATTTGAGTCAAGTGTGTCTTTATTCAGGGGGGAGGTCTCTGGGTCTGAACACGCAATTATGCTGCTTTGAATGTATACTTTATATTTGACTATCTTCTGTAATGTCTTATTCTGGATTGTTTTATTTGATGTTTTAATATAGGTTGTAAACTTCTTTGAGATTTTTCTTAAAAATATAAACACATATAGAAATGAGAAACAACAACAACAAAAGATAAGTTTTATTTGACTTAGTATGAGTGCATTAAATTTATTAATGAAGCGGAACCAGTAATTCCAGCTAAGCGTGCAGGTATACAGATCCCTTTATAACTGCAGTAAACTTTCCACATCTCAAGAATTTCCAGCTGTATTCGTTAACCCCTGTTAAAAAGATTGAAAATTCCAATGATCAATATTGTTTCCTTTGCTTAGGAAGACAGTATCTGTGCTGAATATTTTATAATGCCAATCCACTTTTATAAACCCCAATCAAAAACAATACATTTAAAAGCCCTCTGTGCATCTGTTCCAGTGAACAGACAAATCTGGGTCTAACACTCTGCCACTATCTAACTCCAAAAGTAATGGTGTAGCTTGAACTAACCCAGACTTCCAGACCTCTACATCTGACTGGGACTCTCCCCAGGCCAGACTACCTCCCCAGCCACACCTCATCTCCCCAGGCCACACCCCTTACCTGCCTTGCTTTCCATACCTGGCTGGAATGTGGCCTTGAAACTTTGATGTTGCTTCTTGGTTGCTTGGATGGAGGACTGGGGACGGACGCATAGCTGCCAAGTTTTCCCTTTTCTCGCGAGGAATCCTATTCAGCATGAGGGAAAATCCCTTAAAAAAAGGGATAACTTGGCAGCTATGGACGGACGGACGACAAGTCTGCAGAAATTAGCCCACAAAGGTAACATTTACATTTATTGCTCTACCCAACTTTTGTCGCTGGCCCTGGCTATCACTGGTATGTAGCTCCCAGAATATGGCTCAGAAGGGAATGCAGTCCGCAAGCTGGAAAAGTTTCCTCAACCCTTGTTGAAATAATGCATCTCTGTTAAAGGCGTGGCCCTTAACAGATGCAGTTTCCTGGCATTTTGGAGCTGGAGTAAACATGGAAATCCCTTAACACCACATGCTAAACCATTTTTTTTTAATTGATCATGCGAAAGGCTGGACTAGATGAATCCCAAGCAGGAATTAAGATTTCCGGAAGAAATATCAACAACCTCAGATATGCAGATGACACAACCTTGATGGCAGAAAGTGAGGAGGAATTAAAGAACCTTTTAATGAGGGTGAAAGAGGAGAGCGCAAAATATGGTCTGAAGCTCAACATCAAAAAAACCAAGATCATGGCCACTGGTCCCATCACCTCCTGGCAAATAGAAGGGGAAGAAATGGAGGCAGTGAGAGATTTTACTTTCTTGGGCTCCTTGATCACTGCAGATGGTGACAGCAGTCACGAAATTAAAAGACGCCTGCTTCTTGGGAGAAAAGCAATGACAAACCTAGACAGCATCTTAAAAAGCAGAGACATCACCTTGCCGACAAAGGTCCGTATAGTTAAAGCTATGGTTTTCCCAGTAGTGATGTATGGAAGTGAGAGCTGGACCATAAAGAAGGCTGATCGCCAAAGAATTGATGCTTTTGAATTATGGTGCTGGAGGAGACTCTTGAGAGTCCCATGGACTGCTAGAAGATCAAACCTATCCATTCTTAAGGAAATCAGCCCTGAGTGCTCCCTGGAAGGACAGATCGTGAAGCTGAGGCTCCAATACTTTGGCCACCTCATGAGAAGAGAAGAATCCTTGGAAAAGACCCTGATGTTGGGAAAGATTGAGGGCACTAGGAGAAGGGGACGACAGAGGACAAGATGGTTGGACAGTGTTCTCGAAGCTACGAACATGAGTTTGACCAAACTGCGGGAGGCAGTGCAGGACAGGAGTGCCTGGCGTGCTGTGGTCCATGGGGTCACGAAGAGTCGGACACGACTAAACAACAACAACAACAAAATGTATGTCTTCTGTTTCTTCCTGCCAATTTAGCAGAAAGGAACATAAAGCTAAGCAAAGCTAGTACTTCATTACAGTGGGAAACAAAAGTATTCCAACAGGAGAGGAGCCCTACATTGTTTTGAGAGCAAAATAAAAAAATGGCCGCTAGAGGGCCTTAAAGTTGCAAAATTGCAATATTCTACAAAATAAACGAGGCTTTAGCTCATGATTTTAGAGAGTTGGTATTGGGACAATTAAAATGCCCAATCTGCTGTATATAGACTGGTATGTTTTTGACTTCACAAAACTAGGAGCAAAGCAAGAAATGTTTTTAGAGATTCATTTATGTACCTCAACTCCTAATTAGCTTTTAAAAACTTTGATACCCCAAATTCTTTTTTTAATACATGGAGTGTTTGTTTTAGCCCTGTAGAAGGCAGCACATTTGAACTAGACTGCAGCTGAAATTTTGTTCTCAATTCCCGATGAAAATTCAAGGCAATTGAACTGAATGGAACTCTCTATATATTGGGTGATGGGAGTTGTAGTGCAAAAACAGCTGGAGACCCCGAGAAACCCTGTTTCTTAGTTTGAGAAACCCTGCCTTAGAATTTAGCTTCTGAGCTATAAGTACTTACAGACTTCGGCTCCTAGCACACAGGGACCTTACTGCATCCTTATTAGCTTGAACTGTTTTGTTTAAATTATTAAATGTTAGCCTCTCCATGCAGACTGCTTAATTTACACTGATACTTTGTCAGCTGGAGCCAAGATGCTCTGTCCACTGGGGCGCCCTGTAGCTTGTGGAGTGGCAAGTGGGGCTCTAAGTCTTTGTTCTCCCCATGGTTTCAGTTCAGATTGGGAACCCCGAGCCAATGACGGCAGAAGCTACCCCCCCCAATGCAAGCAGATGGTGTGGTAGGGGCACAGATTCTGATAGGGACCCTAATGTGGGCAGAGGGTTAAAACCCAGCCACGACACTGATCTGGCTACCTCTGCCCTCCCCCTCCACTATTTGTTAAATAAAAACCAGCAACATAAGGCCAAAGTAGTGTAATAATTGTCATGTCTAACTTTGTCCTGAGCCCTCAAAACCCTTTCCAGTGGGAACCCGGATCTGTCTCATAAAACACTTCAGTAGTTCATGAACACCCCTCTATCATACTGACCAGCAGCATCAGGAGACTCTTCAGCTGATACACACTCGGCAGAGATGGACATTTTGTTGGTAGCTGTGATGAGTGAACTTGACTGCTAATAATGGTACACAGCTGTTTCTATGACTGTGGCTTCACCTCTTTCAGATAGACACCGATGTCACCAACCCAGGGAAGGGGCTTTCCTCACCCAAGTGTGCAGTTGCAACCAAGATCTGACTGCATTAATGCCCCATCACAGTTATTAATTTTGGAGATAGTGTAGCAGCAATTGGTTCTGCAGCAGGCAGGGAAAGCAGGAGGAGATTGAAATTTGTGTGTGATGAATGGCAAACTTCACGGAGAAATGGAAATGTAAGGGAGATGGTAAATAAAAATAAGAAGATGCATGGTGGAATGATGTTAGGAGTAAAGTATGATATAACAAGGACAAATAATTGTTCTTCATTTTTAAAAAAATCAATCACTTCCTTGCTCTGTGAAACCTAGTTTATGTAGCCAGCTACCAAAGTTTATGCATTAGAACCTCTTCATGGATGTCATGGTGATGTTCTCTGTTCTGGTTGTATTAAAAATCATACACAAAGAACTTTTCACAAGGCAATGTGATTTATGAAAGCAGCCTGACAATGTAACTTTTACCAGCACAATTAGCAAATTGCTCTCCGTACATGAACAAATTTGCACTGAATATGCTTGGAAGATATGGAGGAGGAATAAAAATTGGATATTAACATGAAAATGAAGCAATTTAATTAGCAAAGAGATGGGGAAGAAGGGAAAGTCCCATTTCCCCCCCCCCCCCCATGCTCTGAGCAAAACAGGTGCCTTAGTAAAAAAGATTGCTAATGAAGCATGATTCTTCCAAGGCAATTTGCATAGCATTAGCCTTGCAGATTTTGCTCATCCTCTTAACCTACAGGAGGTCGAAGAGTTCGCGCTCACTTTGGAAAATTGATAGTAGCTTTTAGGCACCAAAATATCTCGGTTATATATGAGAGTCTTGCTTTCTTTTCTTTTCTTGTTTCTGCAGGATGGGTGGAAGTGGTTTTTTAAAAATGAACTGTGACCAACTTCTTCTGACCTCCTGAAACTAATTAGAAATATTTCACTAACTACTCATCATCTGCATTCCCCAATTGAAAGTTAGCTGCATTTTTAAAGAAAACAAAACACAAAAACCCCACACATTTCCTTTATGGTTTTCTGCATTCACACAAACATCAGATATATATGTCCTCTTTCAGGAGTTCACTGCAGAACATGCAGAGGCTCCTAATGGTTGGGGGCTCCCATCTCCATGTTGAAAATATTTTGTGAGATGAACTTGTACCCGTCAGACTTAGCCCATTGTGGGACAACCTGGGAGTGTGGCTGGTGCATGGAATGTCATCCAGGCTGCAGAGCGATCCTCGTGCCTTCCTGCAGACACCTTCTTACGTTCTGCAGTGAATGCCTGAAGTGGGCTGTAAAACTGGGGAAACCAAATCTAGGTTTCAATTGTTAGCAGGTGGGATATATAAAATGTAAATGGACATAAAATGAGAGCCCCTGCCCACACTTAAACTGGCTGAAGGAGGCACCCTTTCTCTCCAGGGTACTCTTTCAAAGGAAAACCAGGGATCTTCAATGGGGAATTTTTGGGTCCAAACCAGAGGAGACCTGGCCCTTCTGGTGGCTGAAATGCAGCCACAGGGGGCTATGCATTTGATCAGAGCAGGGACAATGAGGATTAATTCTTTCTCTGCAGACCATTTTTGCAATCTAAACTGACCACCTCCAACTGCTTGCGCAGTTACCGGGGGACCTGAGGGGGGGCCTAAGATATTGGGAGAAAAGGAGCTTGCTTAGAGGTACATTCATTTTCAAAATGGAGTGTGGTAAAAGAAGTTAAGTGCACACGTCCCCTGCTGCTGCTCAAATCAAATTCATAACTCCCTACAATTGCATTACCGTTAAACAAAAAAGATGAGAGGAAACCACTTGTGTCTCTCTAGCATTTAACCTAGTTTGTCCTGTAAGAACTGCACCAAACAACAAGACTATTACAGAATAAGCACATGTGTATTCCTTACAATTCTACATTGGCCATGTTCCTGCCATGATGCTTCTCACTATCCCAGGTATCTCCACACCTTGATATCAAGCATAGATAACATGAGACTGCTATGCTAACTCTGTCAATGCCTCCAACTCAGGCGAGATGGAATAGCTGGGCTCTGGCATACACACACACACACACACACACACACACACACACAATAGCAAAAACCTTTTGAAAAAAGATGTAAGAACAAAGGTTTGTATTCAATGTAGTGCTTAGTAATTGGTTCCTTACACAATGGAACTTTCCTTCCTCTCCTTATCCCACAGGCCCCCTAGTAATGTGTTCTGATGAGTGAGGCGGTGAGGGGGAAGGAGAAGAAGCCCCATTGCACTAGCAGAAATCTTGTGCTGACAGGATGGTTTAGTTGAATACTGCTCAAAATAGATTATTTTTATTGGGGCTTAAAAACACACACAAATGTTGCATTATTTGGGGAATTGTTGGAATGGTGTCCACTGCCCTAGGATTCTGTGGATAGAAGGAAGTTCTAAAACGGGCATCCCCAAACTGTGGCCCTCCAGATGTTTTGGCCTACAACTCCCATGATCCCAAGCTAACAGGACCAGTGGTCGGGGAAGATGGGAATTGTAGTCCAAAACATCTGGAGGGCCGAAGTTTGGGGATGCCTGTTCTAAAAGCACAATGAAGTAAATAATATTTGATTGAACGATAGAATAGAATAATTTATTGGCCATGTATCAACCATACTTGGAATTTTGCTTCGACTTCATTGCAATGTAAAGAAAAACATACCTCATACAAACCCTATTCCCCTCACAATACAACAGCACAGCGAAAACCCCCATACCACCAACTGGCCTTCCTTTCGCCCACAACTACTGATTCAACAATTTGATGGCAGAAGGAAAAAAGCTATTCCTGTGCCTAGACATTTTTGTATATAGATATGTAACCAAGGAGTATGGGTGTCGTCCTCAACAAGTCTTCCTGTAACTGTGTGGAATTGTTTCAGACATATTATTGAATATGGAGTAAAAAAATCTTGATCCAAGAACCACCCCTGACAGCTAGGAAAATATTGGTGAGGATATTAATCAAGTGTGTCTTCCTACAAATTGGTGTGAGGGAATATTTTTAACAAGAAGACAGCAGAGATATAATTTCCCAAGACATTTATTGCACCTGCTGTTTGTTAATTTGCTCTGACTGATGGGGGTAAGATTAAAAAAGCCAAATCCCTTCCACCCTACAAGGCATTATCTGTATAGATTCTCACAATATTAATCTGAGATGAATATTTTGTATGCGAGGTCCCTATAGTGAGAAAAAAGAATTGCAATAAACAGCCTTCTGCGTTCACAAGTTCTCATATTTGACTCATAATAAACATTACCTAAAACTGAATAGGAAGTTTGCCATCTCTTGTCCAGCCCCTGTAAGTTAGGACTGCCACATGTCCGGAATTTCCCAGACATAGCCGGGATTCATCCATCGGAAATGGCATTCAGGCAGAATTTTTGAAAAGCGGCAAAAACCCAGGCATATGGCAGCCCACGTCAGAAGCCTTGATTTTTTGGCAACCTTTTTTGTGTGCAAAAAAAGCTCATAACTTTGGCTAAAAAAGCTCAACAACTTTTGTGTCCAGATTTTCACTTTTTAAAATATGGCAACCCTAAATTCTCCTCCTCCTGCTATCAAAAAGACTATGCTGGTGTTTATATCTCCATGTTTTGTGTTTGTGACCAATAGGACCAAACAGTCCTCATAGGTTGCCCTGCATAATACTTGCATTAGTGTTGCACTGAAATCTACTTCTCAAAAGTTTTCTTCCTATGTCAAAGTTGCTTCCATTATTCTGCCTTATTCTCAGCTGGTCAGTGTGAGACTTCAGGGCCCCCCAGCACAGTGCCACCAATAGTGTGGCCCCAATTGATAGGCTGAGGCATTGACTTTTGGGGAAATCAAGATCCTGGCCAGCCGCTGCAAACATGAGCCAAGCTTGGTTCCTGTTCAATAGTGGCAATGCCCAATGTTAACACAGTCACATGGAGGCCCAGCAAGGAATGTTTTAAGGCAGCGCAGCAAGGTTAGGCAAGCGAGGGGCCCTTCTGAGCCACCGTGCCCCTTATCCAGAACCTAAATTGGCCAACTGCTAGTACCAAGCCTGATTGATATGGCAATTGAGAATATCTTTCAAATTTCCCTAGGTGTGATGTAACTGAGGGTGGCATGTGTGTTCTCCTTCCAGTAGATATTTCTTCTGCACTCTGCAACATCACATAGCCAGGGATGATGGAAGTTGTTGGCCAACAACATTTGTAGGTCTAATGGTTCCCCTTCCCACAGTATCCCAGAGTGCCTGATTCATTTCAGGTGAAATAAAGTCAACAACAGGGGCATTTTGACAGCTGATATGGCTGCCTTGGTAGGTGTGATATAAATGGACAAGTTAAATTCTCCTGCCTGTGCCGTCCATATTAAGCAACAAGCCCCAGTGTCTATTTCTAGTAAGCAAGGCCCCATAATGCTCATGATGATAGAAACTGTTTGGTTCTTCTGATTTGTCTACCATCAATAGTTATCACAGCTCTTTCAACAGAAGTGTAGCATGCAATCTGCACCCAGCTCCCTCAACAAGACAACTTCTGTCCTCTTCAGTCTATTCCTCTATACTTGTGGGATTAGAGATAAAGAATAATCATATTTTACAATTAACCTTGTCATACATGATCTAAAGAAGGAAGAAAATTGCCAGTGATTATCTTCATTGAAGTTATGCTGACCTAATTGTCTTAGATGCAAACGGTGCTCTGCTTTATGAATTCTAAAACATTGGGTTTTTTAAAAAAAAATAAAATAAAAATCAGAGTACTTAAAATGCACAACATTTAAATTTCTAAGCTTCTAAGTGTTTTTCTGTCTCCACTCATGAAATGAATCTCGGAGACAGAGAGAGATGAGTGTGGGATGAGAATGGGCCAGAGGCATTCTGGGAAAACTGTAGAGAAGGGGCTAAGCAATGAAACCAGAAGTCAAGCAGGCCGATCCACTCAGTGAAAACCACTTTAAATGGCTCTCTGTGGTAGGCAGCTTGCCCTCTTCATATAGAAGTCATTTGTGTATTCAATGAGGGGTTTCTCTATAGCAGAAACCTTAAAATAAAAATTGACATAGGGTAGCTAGTTGGTTTTTGTGACTCTTGTGGAAACTCACAGCAAAAACCCTGACATGCTTCATGTGACATGGCAATCCAGACATTATTATTATTTAATTAAAAAACTGCAGACAAGTGTTTCTAAGATTAACCATTAATGCCAGGATATGAAGGGAAAGGATTTTCAAATGGAAACTTATGTCTCCAGCTTAAGGGAAATGCCTGGATCAAGACATGCAACTGACAGGTCTCGTTTGCAATCAAGGGAATTACTTTACCAGTGTAAATCCCACTGCTTTGGAGGAGAGAGGGAGGTTGCAGAAGCAAAAGAACACTTGTATCCCCTAAGTTTAAAAAAATATGCCAGGATAGGGAGGGGAAAGGGAGGCAGGAGAGCTGTGGTGGGACATTTATCATACCTGAAAATTTAATCCACTTCTGCCAAAAAAGTTATCAATGATTCTCTTTTTTGGGGGGAGGACCAGATTTTAAAGGTGCCCAACACACATCCTTTGGCCCTATTTTAATGATGATGATGATGATAAATTAAATTAATGATAAATTAATAAATAATAATTGTACCCCACCCACCTGGCTGGGTGTCCCCCAGCAGAACACTAAAAACAGAATAAAACTTCAAACATTAAAAACTTCCCTAAACTTTTCTGTGATTTGGCCAGTTATTCACTCCAAAGTGGCTAATATGCCTAGAAATCTCACCCAACTCTGTTGAAAGGAAAATAAAATATAGTGTGTTCTAACTTCCACACAATAGGGGAATGGGGGCACATGAAGCTTGCGTACACACAGTGAAGAGAACTGGAAGTAGAGGGCCTTAGACACTTTGACTATTATGTTTCAAAATATAAGTTTTCATTACTAGAATACCAGTGGGCAAATATATATTCCATACCATCACTTTTTTTTTTAGTCAGTTATGAGAACTTTGATTCGGACACTTGCAAAATCCAGAAGATCTTTGCATCTGCAAGCCCCATCGGACATAAGCAGATAAAATGTGTGAGTATGTATTGTAGTTCAGCCCTGCTTTTGACTGAGGTCATTAACAAGGACTCTGTGCAAATGTTAATTAGCCAGTTAACCAGTGATTTGAAATGATGAACCCTTGTAAAATGCTGTTATTGACCCTTTTCTGGGAAATGGGGCTGGAAAGGTCAGTAGTGGATAGTCCATTTGTTCTGGCATGTCAGCGCTCACATTGTAGGAAGAAGTTACCAACATTTCTCTAAATAATTATCATGAAAGGGGGAGGGGGAGAGAACAAACATTATTAATGGGCCGAAACTTATTTACATTTGTGGTGGTGCCACTTAATGCAATTTATATAATAAAGTAAGCTGCTCCTTAATGTGAAGACAGATAATTTATTAACACTTGGAGCTCACAAAGCCATGAGTATAATGAAATCAAATAATCTCATTTCGTTTTCTCCTCCTCCCACCCCTTAAGCACTTCATGCTAATGAAATGTAATAATCAATAAAGATGAAACGCCGCCACCACCATCTAAAATGACAACATCAAGACTTTGCTACTGCTGATGTCAATGACAGTGTCCCTTCATGAAAGCTAAAAAGCTGGTGGATGAAAACACAAGCAAATTAATAAGTTTAAAACCACCAATTAGGGTGTGTGCTCATCTTAGTACAGCTAGTTGAAGGGCTTACAGTCATCAACATTTCACTAAAGATCTGTGGTGCAGTTTCCACGAGGATTTCAGTTCCTTGTATTTATGGGCAGGGCCGGTGCGTCCATTTAGGCGAAGTAGGCAGCTGCCTAGAGCGCGTAAATGGAGGGGGCACTAGGCAGCCTGCCCAGCAAAAACCCCGTGCCACCGCTGCCCTCCCACAGCGCGCGCTCGTCCTCCTCCCGCCTATGGAGGGGACGCTCCTGAGCTCCTCAGCGGTTGCAGCGAGCAAGCGGTGGCGACGGCAGCAGCCATAGCTGAAGCTTTCAGCTATGGGCGCTGCCGCTGCTCGCTCACTGCAGCCGCTGAGGAGCTCACAGCGTCCCCTCCATAGGCGGGAGGGCGCTGAGCTCTTCTTTTGGCTTGCGCTCCTCCTGCCTATGGAGGGGACACAGGGGCGTCAGCAATGCGTCTTGACGCATGTGCCGGGGCGCCAAAAGGTGTTTTGCCTAGGGCGCAAAAAGCCCTAGCACCGGCCCTGTTTATGGGATGGGAAAGGGAGAAGCAAAAGGAAACTTGCAGTCATCTACATTTGGACTGATCAAGTGAGCAAATGGCTTTGCCACTCTTGATTTCCCCCACCCAATGTACATGCATAGGGCCTCTTCTATATCCAGTGACCTGCTTTGAAGAACTGTTTGCTTAGTGAATCAGACCACGTTCCATGTTGCTCAGAATCCTCTTTGCAACAGAGATGGGTCAGATGCTTCTGGGGGCTCAAGGGTTAAGTTTGCAAGACAGTAGCATGGTTGGTGTCTTAGTTTGCAGGTGTGCTGAATTTGTCTGTGACTTGCAGTGGTGGGTAAACAGTGATTTAAAGTGGAGAAAGAGTAGGAAGGCGTGCTGAATCTTTCCTCTGTTTGTACTCTCCTCCACTAAGGATGGGTGAATCTGGTTTAGTTCTCTCAGTTTCTTATTTTTCCAATCTTAAGTTCAGTTCACCAAACACCCACGTCAGTTCCTGATATTTTTTATTTTTAAAAAGTCATCGTGAAAATTCACCTGCATTTTAATACAAATTGCTCCAAGTATACACATGTTTGAATGCAATTTTGTTCCTTATACACATTTTTGCAGCACAGTTTTCCCTAACAGAACACATTTTTCTATGTTATTTTCACTGATAGAAACCTTTTTGTGGCCTCCCCCGGAATATTTTTGTACACATTATTTGCCTGGAGAACTGCATTGCAAAATTCAGAGAAGTGTGCATTTTGAAGGGTGGTTGTATTTCAGTTCTCGCCACACCAAATAAGTTTTGATTGTTAAGCATGATAGAAAAAGTTTTTTGAAATAAGTCTCCTCCTCACTCTGCTGACTATTGTTTCTTCTGATGAGAGAGAGAGAGAGAGGAAAGAAAGAAAGAAAGAAAGAAAGAAAGAAAGAAAGAAAGAAAGAAAGAACCATCTGCTTAAATTCCTACCTCCTTCACCTGCTTTGTGCTACGAAGGATTCCCCTAAGGTGCAAATTTTGTTTTTGTTCTTTGAAAGCCTGAAGTGAAATCAGGATAACTTAGTCTCATGATTGACTTTGGAAAACTGGTCATATGGGATCAGAATGAACTAAAGAGGAAAGACAACAGATGCTTTCCCAAAGTGCTCAAAGAGACATCTGTGTTTACTTCCCAACTGGATTCCCTGTGCCTCACATATACACAAACAGTGTCCCAAAAGAGTCCTATAATTAAGCTACTGAAAATTAATATGTGCAATTAAACCAGTCAGCCAACTCTCTCCTCTATTTTTTTTTTAAATCAAAGTTTAACAAGATTTCCCTATCATCAGTCTTCTGTCTTATTTGTTGGAAGATTCAGGACAGAGAAAAGAAAGTACTTCGTCGCACAGCACATAGTTCAACCATGGAACTCACTTCCATAGGAGGTAGCAATGGCCACCAAACTGAATGTCTTTAAAAGACAATTAGATAAATTAATGAAGGACAAGGCCAGAGCAGTATGCCCTAACTTGGGAGTTAAAGAAAAGTTATTTCCCAAGGGGCCATGTTGTCCACTCTTTGTGCATCAAGACCCTGGAGCACCCCCAAGAATAATAAAAACACATTGACACAGAATTTTAGTTTAAAGGTTAATGGGCAAATTTAGGCCACAACTTTATTGATTACAGCAAATGTGAGTGGTATTGGCTTAGGCATTGGCAATAACTATATCTGACTCCTGCCCACCTTGCAGGAAGTCTTAGAAGGGTAAACCACAAAAAGAGGGAGCTCTGTTGATGGCGACCAACTGAAACTCACCCGGGGGTCCCTGCTGGGTCCTGGCATGGCCCTAGGCTCCCAAGCAGACTTCGGATGAAATCCAGACCCGCGGATTCCTTTACCGGAATACCCTTGTACCTGGAGGGGCAGGTGATGGCCGCCCCTTCACTCCCCCACCTCTCACTAAGCCCATGCCTAACCGCCAAACCTTACAAAGTTGTGGCGGTTGCTAAGAGGTAGGCGAAAACCAAGAGGTCAGTGCCAATCTGCCAAATGGAAAAATTCCTACCTGGCCCCTGTTCCAAAACAGGCGATCAACCAAAGTCCAGAGCAAGGCCAAAGCAAACACCTAAAACACTAGGGTGGGAGGGCGGGTGTTTGGCGGCATGAATCCAGGTAAAAGCCCCAGCAATGCACCACCACCTTTTAAATGCCCCCACAATCACACACCCCCGATTGGCCAATAGGCAGTGGTGTGATCATGGGGCAATCGCGTGGGTCGGGCTCATCCCCCCATGCCCTCCAAGGATGGGGGGGGGGTGCCGTGGGCCCACGCACAATGTGGACCCTCGATTAGGAGGATCTGATTTGTGGGATTTTTCCTAGGGCAGATCACTCAACCTTAACCAGCTTCCTGCCCACCTGCTTTCCTGGCCTCCTTAACCCTATCTCCTTGCCGCCTCCTCATGTTTGCTATTTTCTTTCTGCTCATTGTTCTGGATGGAATCCTTAAACTCCACCCCTATGCTCTGTCCTGGTACACAGAGAGCTCTCTTCCAAGATGCTATTCAAGGCCCAGAGGTTTTATTTTATTTTAAGATTTGGAATGCATAGATAAAAAAGGGAGGACCAGTGTTGTATACATTTGAGAATCAAGAGCCCCTTTATGAGGTACACAGGATCAGCCATAAATATGTACCCAAATATGCCTAGAGTGGCAAAAAAGTGGGGTAGATATTGGAATGAATGAAAGTGACGCAACTCATCTTTTTTCCAGGGCCCAGCTTGCCTGAAACCTGGTGATTGCCTGCAGAGTCTCCTTCCTTGCAAGATTTATAGTTTCTTCTGAAATGTAATATTTGTTGTTGTTATTATTTGAAAATGCAGGTATAAAAATTTGCTTAAGTCAAGGGATAACAACATTTAAATAAAGTCTCATCTCACTCTCCACATTATGAAGCTTCTTGTTTGCTCCTTTGCTACATGCCACGGATGAGTACCTGTTCTTTAAAACATAGCGGAGAACATAACACTTCTGTCTTCTCAATAAAGCCATTTCTCAGTTTTGTTGCTCTTTACCTGAAAGCTTCTGAATGCAATGCAAATGGGGAGTTAATGAGTTGTGAATAAAGCACATGTTTGTATGTTTGGTGCTGCAAGCCGCATATTTCTTTGTGTAGCTCTGATGCAATCCTTGCTGAGGTCTATTCAGAAGCCCCACTAAGCACAGTTGAGCTTACTCCCAGACAAGCAAGGACAGGATAGCATCAGCATTACTGGGCCAGACCAATTCTCGATTTAGCTTTGTATCATGTGTGCATGCTGCAAGATACGAGTACAGTATTCACATCCAGGAATGCTCAGAGGATACCCCTGTCTCAGTCAGGCAGCCTTAATGTTTAGGAAATGTACAGCTTTGGTTAATATTCACTGATGAACTTTTAGATGAATTTGGTATTGTTTGGACTCCTATGCAATTGTTTAAGACCTGCAGCTCACAGTTCTCTGCCATTTTCTGGAACAGGGATGCTAAAAGGATGAGAAGTTCCCGGGGATCACGAGCAATAGAGTGAATAATAGAATCATAGAGATGGAAGGGGCCACAAGGCTCATGTAGTCCAACACCCTGCAATGCAGGACTCTTTTGCCCTATGTGGGGCTTGAACCCACAACCCTGCAATTAAGAGTCTTGTGCTCTACCAACTGAGCTATCTCGGTGTGAAACATGCCTCTGAGCACCAGATGTTGGGAAATGCAAGTGGCGAGAGTGCAGTTGCTCTCATGTCTTGCATGCAGACTTCCCAGAGGCATCTGGTTGGCGACAATGAGAGTAGGATGATGGACTCAATGTGTCTTGGGCCCGATTCAGCGGGGCTCTTCTTAAGTTTCTGATTTTGAAAGGAAGCAGGAATAGGCATGCTCTGGATCAGGGCCCTGTGACGACTTTTTCTTCCAAATAAAAGTGGCTACTTTTTAAGAACATTTATAAAAACATATTTTACAAATATAACAAAAAAGGAGAAAGGGAGAAAGATCACCAGCTCATATTAACAATAAAAATAACCCATCAATCCTGACTTAAACTTGGATATTAATAGAAGCACTCCATACGTCCAAATAGATATTCAAATGAGACTGGCAATTAGAAGCCATACACTGAGTAGGGAATTGTGGGTGTTTTATCATTTTACCCTTCTTGTGTAAGTCTCTTTGCAAGCTTGCAAGTTCCACTTTTCTTGTCCATCACCTTATCTCCACACCACAGGACGAAGTATATTGACGAAGCACACACATGGATAACACAATGCATAATTTGGCCCCAAGGAACCTTTTGTTGAATTGAATTCTGCTATTGGAGGCCAGTGAGATAACTCCTGACTTCTCCTGGGCTTTTTGAAGTTTGTGGAGCCTTTTATCTGCCTGGTGTGAAGAAATACAATGAGGATTTGGAGGCAGATGAGGGCAAAATGTAAATGCAACCTTTCATCTAACCATCTCCATTTTCAAATAGAATAAATTCATCTTACCCTTAAAGCAAAGAAGCAGAATGGGCTGACATGACTTGCCTTCTTGGTGCTCTCTCCTTCAGACAGTCTTGAACAGTTCCCTGGCAGCTCTACATGGAGTGATCATTCAAGCTTTTGTGAAAAGGAAAGAGCTTTTCCCCGAAGAGCCCTTGCTGAGACACTCTTGACTGATTTGTCAAGGTAAGAAAAATTCAAAAGAAAATCAATAATTGTTTGGATTGTTTGATAAGTGTTGCTGCAGAATCACCCTGATTTGTATGAATGCACAGCAAAGCTCAAACCATGAAAACTCAAGCAGGAAAACATTTTCATTGAGGATCAAATGAATTCTCATTGAACAAAGCCCTTGAAGTTTACACACCTGGTCTGCACTTTAAGATTCCTCATTGCCTCAATGAATGCTCTGTCATTTATCTTTGTTGCCCAAAGTCTTAACAGATACTTGATTCTGAAGTGGAGAAGTGAATGGGAATCTACGCTAAAGAAATTTAAAGGTTGCTGCGGTCTCAAAAGAACTGGATTCCCTGTTGAATTGTAGAGGAACAAAATGGCAGGAAGCAGGGCTGCACACTGGATCCTGAACTCAAATCAGGCCAATTTAGGTCAACCTGGGTTTTGACTGGATCATGTTGAGGCAGCCTCAGATGACCCTGGGTCAGATCAGGTCCAACTGGAAGCATCCAGGACTGTCAAAAGAGGGGGGAGGTTTGGAGGAAAGAAGATGGGGGAGAAGGAGATGGACAAGCAGCCTTCTTGCATCTCCTCCTTCCTCTCTTCCTGTTGTTGTTGTTTAGTCGTGTCCGACTCTTCGTGACCCCATGGACCAGAGCATGCCAGGCACTCCTGTCTTGCATTGCCTCCTGCAGTTTGGTCAAACTCATGTTCGTAGCTTCGAGAACACTGTCCAACCATCTTGTCCTCTGACGTCCCCTTCTCCTAGTGCCCTCAATCTTTCCCAACATCAGGGTCTTTTCCAAGGATTCTTCTCTTCTCATGAGGTGGCCAAAGTATTGGAGCCTCAGCTTCATGATCTGTCCTTCCAGTGAGCGCTCAGGGCTGATTTCCTTCAGAATGGATAGGTTTGATCTTCTTGCAGTCCATGGGACTCTCAAGAGTCTCCTCCAGCACCATAATTCAAAAGCATCAATTCTTCGGCGATCAGCCTTCTTTATGGTCCAGCTCTCACTTCCATACATCACTACTGGGAAAACCATAGCTTTAACTATACGGACCTTTGTAGGCAAGGTGATGTCTCTGCTTTTTAAGATGCTGTCTAGGTTTGTCATTGCTTTTCTCCCAAGAAGCAGGCGTCTTTTAATTTCGTGACTGCTGTCACCATCTGCAGTGATCACAAGTTTCCTGACCACAAGTTTAATCAGGGCCTGTCCTTCTCCCCTCCACCTCCTGTCCGCTTGATTGTGCGAGGCCCTTGAATCAGTTTGGGGTCTGGATTTGGGTCAGATTGGGGCTGCTCCAAAGTGAATTGGTTGGGGGTGGGGACTGTACAAAGCCCTAGGAGGAAGTCAGAACCATAGGTGCCATCTCGTGCCGAAGATTGTGGGTGCCTGCAACAAAGGGCTTCAACTTTGCCCATTGACTTTGTGGGGGCCAAGCCCCCACAAATAGATATCATTGTGGGTGCCAAAGCACCCATGGCCCCCTGGAGTTGGCTCCAGTGGTCAGAACCATGTATGCCACCTTGAGATTTTTTGGAGGAAATAAATGTGTTAAACAAACAAACAAGTTACCTCGCCCACCAGTTGTTCATGTGAGGAACCTTAACATGGCTCCTATCTCCCATAGTTCATGTCTTCTTCTTTTTAGTAATTATTTTTAGTCTCAAGGAAGCAAGTTCATAGAAATAATATTTATACTTTTCACCGTAGTATCTAAAACTGTGTGATGTTTCAATCCTGTGCTCACGAAGATGTACAAATCTTGTAGACCTGCTTTCAAAGCCCCGTGACATCCAGGCAGCATATCAGGGATGGGGAAACCTCATGCCCAGGGACTATATGTGGCCCTCCAGGCCTTTCTGTTTGGCCCTCAATTATCTTTCTAGGGAAGCTTTTTAATACTGGATGAATCATTGTATTTTAATATTCTGCTGGAAGCTGCCCAAAGTGGCTGGGGAATGAATAATATTTATTTATTTACCCACCCACCCTCTGTCTAAGGGACACTCCTCACCACCTTGCTTTGCACCCTCCTTGAGTGCTTCTGGCTGGTCTGCATTGTTGAACCCTGAAAATGCTTGTTGCTTGCCAGGATGGAACATCAAGAAGCATGTAAAAATGAGCCTATGGCAAAAAGATAAAATTCATATTCATTGCCCTTGGCCCTGCCTACCACTGGCATAAGCCCCACTGAGGGCTTCCAGAAGGGAATGTGACCCTTGGGTTGAAACATGCTCCCCACCTATGCACTAAATTCACTTCCAGTATTGAGTTCTGCACCTGGATCTTTGCAATGTGAGTACAAGGGTGTCCCATCAGCAGCCCAGCACAAACTCCTTTTCTTTGACTATTCTGCATCACTTGGAAAAGCTTGTTATATATAGTATCCCGTGTTGTGAATTGCAATTACCTTCCTCCCTCAATTTGTATTGTCTTCCTTAAATGCCTGGGATATTTCCCATGAACTGGGGGGTAACCAACATTTGCTTTTACCTCTTCTGTTCATCTTACATTAATGATGGTGTCCTTTGAATTGTTGATTTTATTGTTGATTTAAGTAGACTGGCACCAGCAGAGATCTGGTGGTGTTTAAAAGAAATACTTTGCCAAAAGTGAACACTACCAACGACCCCCTGTGTCAACAAGTCTGCATGGGGATGCAGGTCCCTGGTGTGGAGTTTGTGTGTGTGCATCTTTAATTACATCAATAAAAGCAAAGCTTTTTAAATATATATATATACATATATTATAGTGCTGCCACATGTGATTTAGCTGTGAAATAGATGCAGGCTAGACCTCTGTTTCTTTGAGCAATCAAATCAAATCAATGCAGCAATATTTTCACTTCATGACTTTGAATTGAACCACTTGCATGAATGGGCCTGATTTGTGTTTCCAATGGGAACACATATAGTTAAGCTAGGTAGCTTCAGGACTTTTTTTTCAGCCAGAACTCACCAGAACTCAGTTCTGGCAACTCTGATGGGTGCCCCTTTGCCATTATAGAGAACAAGGGAGGCATTCATGGTGAGTTCTGGCACCTCTTTTTCTAGAATAGCAGCACTGGGTAGCATGTTTATCCTCCAAGGAGCTCAGGATTCTGTCAATGGGTTTTAGACATTACATTCTCCCAACAATCCTGTGAGGTGGGTTGGCCTGAGAGAGTAGACATTCTGGAATGTTGTTTGATTACTGAAAGTTTTTATTTATATTAATCTTAATTGAAAATCTGACCCTCTTGTATATTCTTTGTCTCCCCCAATTGCCCTGATGCGTTTTATGGTGTATTTTGTAAATTGTCTTGTGATTTTGTAATGGTTTTGTCTGGTTCTGTTATGGTCTTGTTTTGTTTTGTTTTGTTTATATGGGCTTAAAGCCATAATATCTACCCTATCTATCTATCTATCTATCTATCTATCTATCTATCTATCTATCATCTCTATCTGAGAGAGAGTGACTGACCTCAGAAAACTTTACTGGGATTTGAACCCAGTTTCCCCTTGTCTAAGTCCAGCTTTCTGCGCACTGGGAACAATACCTTTCTAGGAATAATTCCTATAGAAAAAGAATATGAATTTTTTTTTTTTGCACACATTGTTCCAGTTGCTTCAGACCACAAGGGTCACACAGGAATCTTTTGCCCAACGTGGGACTTGAACCCACAATCCTAAGATTAAGAGCCTCATTTTCTACTGACTTGTGAAAGACATGCTCTCTTCTGCTTTGTGGTCCACAAACTGTGAAAATAATAGTGATTTGTACTTGTACGCTAGACAATCAAGCCTTAATCAAGGGCACTTGTGCTGTAATGGTTCTTTTTTTTTACAGGGGTGATCCTGTAAGACAACAATATGCATGCAATTGCTATGCACAGCTTTCTTCCCGTTTCACCTTTATCAACTGCAAATACACTGAATCGTTCAGTTTTTCCTTAAAGTATTTGTTCTATAGCAAATGCAGGCAACTCTGTGTCTTTAATAATTCTACTCTAAATTCCCCCTACCCTGAAGCAGTTTGAGGAAATCACATTTTCTTCCACTAGGTGGTGAGGTTGTAAAGCTAAGCTACTTAAAGCTAAGTAATCCATTCCGAAACAGCTAATGGTGTAAGCCGGAAAAGAGCATCATAAAATTGATTTTTGAAGCAATGAATGCCTCAAGTATTGCTGATAGTATTTGGATACTGCATACTTTGGGGGGGGGAGCCCATTCACCATAACTGATCCATGTTGTTTGTTTCACTGAATGAATGTGGGCAGGGCGCAAATAGTCTGAAAGAAGTTACCCAGAAAAAAAAAAAGTTTGGTTGAGGTGACGCGGAATCTCAATAAAACCCCAAAATTGAGGCTGCACCGTTAAAGTTGATTTCGTGCCCTTCCTCCCCCCTTTTCCTTTCTGAGAGAAAGGAAATCAATAAGAGGCGGGGAATGCACTGGAAAGTGTGAGATAGCACTTGCTTGACACAACATTGTACACAACCTCCCCACAAGCAAATTGGATTGAATTTCCAATAAACAGCTGAGATAGTGCACCTTCCTCACAAATGTGGTGCAAAATATCTCACAGTCATGAGTTTCCAACTGCAAAATCTTTCTGAGACACCTTTGCTTGTCACCTTCTCTGTTCTCCTCTAAGCACCAGGTGCAGCCCATTCTGTCCTTCCACCATTATAATGTAGGAGTGGGAATCTCTGCCATCTAGAAGCTTCAGGTCTATCACTCCCTGACCATTAGCTATTCTGACTGGGAGTGACTGGAGCTGAGTCCAGCAGCATTTGCAGAGACATAGTTCCTCTACCATTGTTTGTAATGCCTTTTATTTGATCACCTTTAGTTGCCTTTCTGATATTTTGATCCAAATTTTCCTTTGATTGCGAGCTCTGTCTCCCCCCCCTGAAGTTTTATTTTATATTAATGTTTGTGATTTTATATTTTGCAATATTTTAGTTGCTTTTGTAAGTCATCTAGAGAGGGTTGTTCTGAAAAAGAGGTTAGATTCTGTCTGTATGGTTTGTGTTTGTACTTTCCTCTTTGGCACTTTCCTGCTTGGTATGTTCCAGTCATGACCGACTCTGGGGTTGTGGCGCTCATCTCGCTTTACTGACTGAGGGAGCCGGTGTACAGCTTCCAGGTCATGTGGCCCGTATGACTAAGCCGCTACTGGCGAACCAGAGCAGCTCACGGAAACGCCGTTTACCTTCCCGTTGGAGCGGTACCTATTTATCTACTTGCACTTTGATGTGCTTTCAAACTGCTAGGTTGGCAGGAGCTGGGACCAAGCAACGGAAGCTCACCCCGTCGCGGGGATTCAAACCACTGACCTTCTGATCAGCAAGCCCTAGGCTCTGTGGTTTAACCCACAGTGCCACCCGCGTGTGGGGAGTACGTGTGCTGTTGTCTTAATACTAAGTCAGACCACCGGTCCACCCCACTTAATCCTGTCTGCATCAGGAGTGGATGGAAGGAATGGTAGATCCATACAAAGGCAGAATCCCCAAATTTAATCCACAGTTCAATCTACAGTTTCACAAACCAAACAGTCAATTCCACATTGCTCCTTTAAGTCCTAAGAGACCTGTTATAAGAATTTTGAGGTCATATATATATATATATATAATAATTGTTCATAAAACATGTACATGAATGTACAGAAACATGTCTGAAGCAGCACAGGAAAACAGGCCTGACTGACACCATTTTGACTCTCTCTGACCAGGTGTTCCTCTGCAAGGAAGAAGTGGGGTGGGGGGAACCTTCTCATTGTCTCAGGAATTAAAGTGATAATCCCTGGCATCCTGATACCTGACTGCCAGACAAAAGGGTGTGATTAACTTGGCTGGGAAACAGGGAAATGTAAATATCTCTCAATTTTGTTGATTAGGTTTTGGGGGCAGGGGGCAGGGTCCAGGATGCTCAGATTACTGCCACCAGACCTCCCCTTTCATGATGTACCTATGATGAATCTAGGGAGGGGGGGTCTTGGGCTACACCCCTTCTGTGACATATGGATGATGCTTCTGGGGGGTGGGCTGAAACCAATTTCAAATCTCTTTTTAAGGGCAAGACATCTTTGTTTGGGGGCCTTCCTTGTTCTCCTGTGTGAGAGGAAGGACCCTGTTGCAACAGCGAAAATAAAAGTGCCTTGCTTCGTACGTCCTGGTTTGGTCTCTGTTATTTGGTGGGCAGGAGACGCTTAAATTCGTCTGCTTGCCTGGATCCTCGGGCTCTCCCTGGGTCAAGATCCATTTCTCTGGGTTCATAGGAACCAGTCTAAATTTTACATCAGTTCCAAACCACTGTTTGTCTGGGAACTCAGAATTCCAGTGCACTCACAAGGTTTAATAAGGTTTAAGATGGCCCCACAAACAAACCTCCAATAACAAAGCCGTTATTTCCTAGACCCACCTGGAAATATCAGGGATTGAAACTGGGAGCTTCTGCATATGAAACATGGGCTGCACAATCACTGATGTAATAGCTTCTACCAATCCCCTGGGGGGCCACCATTTTGGGGTTTATCTCAGGCACCATAATAAAATAATAATAATAATAATAATAATAATAATAATAATAATAATAATAATAATAATACAGTCCATCAAACATTAAAAGCTTCTCTAAACAGGACTGCCTTCAGATGTCTTCTAAAAGTGCCACCCGCACTCTTTGACATCTGGTGGGAGAGCGTTCCACAGGGCGGGCGAGAAGGCCCTCTGCCTGGTTCCCTGCAACTTAGCTTCTCGCAACGAGGGAACTGCCAGAAGGCCCTCGGCGCTGGATCTCAGTGTACGGGTAGAACGATGGGGGTGGAGACGCTCCTTCAGGTATACTGGACCAAGGCCGTTTAGGGCTTTGAAGGTCAGCACCAACACTTTGAATTGTGCTCGGAAACGTACTGGGAGCCAATGTAGGTCTTTCAAGACTGTTGTTATTGTTAGGTTTTTCCTTTAAGACTGATGTGGTCAATGGTGCTACACAGAGATGTGTGTTTGTAACCTTGTTCTGAATGATAGCACACCTGTGAGCTTTTGCTAATTTGAATATTTGAAGGTAGAGTTTGCTTACTGTAATGTGATTGGGTAATTGACTATTTTGAATTCTGTATTTAAGCAAATGGTTCATGGGTGTGGTTGTGGTGATGTATTGTGAAATGAGAGGAAAGGAGTAGAGGAGTGTGTTGTATATAATTGTAAATAAAAGCAAGCAAAGATACTGAAGACGACTTTGTTATTTCGTCAATCCTGCCGCTGTTGCCACTCAGTTGGTGCGTATTTTGCCCAACATCCGGTTATGGGCCCAGGAACTGCGCATGGGTGTTTTGAACTGCTTGCTAAGAGGGCTGTGAAGCTGAGCTATCTGCCGGTCGAAAAGGAGCTGGAAGTATATCCAGGATGGATGACGGCGAAAAGATGGTGCTTACCTTTCCTCAACTAACTGATGGTAATTATAGTCTTTGGTCCTTTAGAATGAGAGGATTACTCGAATGTAAGGACCTGTTTAACTACGCCACAGACACCCCTCCTCAGCCACTTACCCCTGAATGGATACGGGGGGATAACAAAGCCAAAGCTTTTATAAACATGGCAGTGTCCGACCAGCAAGTTGTATATATCAGAGATAAAACGTCGGCTAAAGAAATGTGGGAGAGTTTGGCTGCGGTCCATTTGAGAAAAGAGTCTGCGTCAGCCTTGGCGTTTTACCGCCAGCTTTATCAGGCAAAGCTGCAACCTGGCGATGACTTGGCAGCTCACCTGAGACATTTACAGGAAATCAGGTTGGAGCTTTTGAGAAGAGACGTTGTGGTTCCTGTTAATCAATTTTGTTTTATAATCCTCTGCTCATTAAACAAAGAGTATGACGCAGTCGCAAGCCAGCTCGCTTTGGTCCCTCCTGACCAGCTGAGTATTGAAGGCGTGACTGCAAAACTGATGGCGGAGCTGGACAGGCGAGATGCCTCTGTTATGCCGGTTCCCAAAGAGCAGAATGTGCATTCAAATGACAATAGGGATGTTGTAGCTTTAAGAGCCAACAAGAAATGTTTTGCCTGTGGACTTTTGGGACATTTTGCTTCGGAATGCAGAGCAAAGAGTAAAAAGACTTCCTCTAGGTCGCAAAAGGGACGCACAGCCACTCAGGCGTGGAAGCCTTCACAGCGACCGCAGCGAGGTAGTCGACCCGAGCCACAAGCATTCTTTGCAGAACCACAGGCTTGTGAAGTTAAAAGAGGTAACTGGGACTTTTTCATCATCGATAGTGGCGCATCGCAGCATTTGAGCAGCAATCGCAGTCTCTTCATAACTTACACACCAGAGACTGGAAATGTGCATTTAGCGAATGGAATAGTTTTGCCCTCACTTGGAAAGGGTACTATAAAACTGCATAGTTTGAATATTACTATATCAGATGTTGTTTATTGCCCTGAACTGTGTGGGAACTTATTATCAGTTTATCAGTTTGCACGTCAAGGTGTTAGAGCTAAATTTACTGAAAAAATGTGCCGGTTTTATCGGGCCAATAAGCAGGTTCTCTATGCAAAACAGACTCATGGGCTTTACAGGCTTAAGTTTCACTCCTCTTCAGGAGGAAGCAATAGCTGTTGTGGTGTAGCCAATAGGAGCAGGCAGGGGTTGGCAAATTGCCAGCCACATAAAAACTGCCTACATGAAGCTCACCGCAAACTTTGCCATAAAAACTTTGCAGATGTTTTGAAAACACGGGATATAGTGCATGGTCTAGAGATTAAACCGTGTAAATTTTACATGAACTGTCTGTCATGCTGCAAACATAAAATTAAGGTGGCACGAAAGGGCAAAAGCACTATGAGAGAAGTAGCGGAGCCTTTTGAAAGGGTTCACTGTGATTTAGTAGGACCATTGCCAGAATCACTTGGAGGGTCCCGATTCTGGCTAACACTTGTGGACCAGAAAACCAGATATGTTTGGACATATGCAATCTCTAAGAAGTCTCAAGCACTAGAAATGTATAAAAAGTTTTGCAACTGGGTTAAGACTCATTTTGGTAAAAATATACAAAATCTGTACTCTGATCTTGGAGGTGAATTTATGTCGCAGGATTTTGAAGAGTTCCTAAATGCGCAGGGGACAGTACACCAAGTGTCCTCACCCAGGAGTCCCTGGCAGAATGGGATTGCTGAGGTTGTTAACAAAAACCTACAATCTGGGATAAAAACAATGCTCCATGACGCTCAACTTCCTGATAGCTTCTGGGCTGAATGTTTGAGCTGTTACACGCATACAAAGAATCGATCCTATCATTCTGCATTAACAGTAACACCTTATGAAATGCTTTTTGGAAAGCGTCCCAATCTAAAGTATTTGTGTGTTTGGGGCAGTGATGTTATGATGCATTACCCAGCTAAAGGGAAGCTGCAGGAAAGAGGTGTCCCAGGTAAATTTATGGGATATCAACAAGGGAATTATCGCATTTATTTACCAGACACAAAAAAGTTTCACCTTACCCGTAGCATTATACCATCAGTACACTGGGATGGTGTAGCTGAGTTTCAAGATAGTGATGGTCTTAAAGAAATATCCCCAAAGAGTACAGCTGATGCTAACGAGCAGCCAGTTGATACCGATCCTGACAGTAATCAGTCAGAGATTGGAGAATGTGAGTTTAAAGGGGAACAAGAGGCAATGGACAACTCAGACCATACTTTAAGTCCAAAGCCCTCTACTAGCCATATTTCTGAAGTTTTGGAAGGAAATATAAAAGCTGACAGTGAAAGTTTACCAGAGCTTAGACGCTCCAGTAGAATAACTAGACCGCCGCAGCGTTACATCAATGAACAACAGCTACAAAGGCAAAAACGACAGGAGCAGTTGTTTAAACGTAGAAATATTGCTACTGTTGATGAGGAAATAGAAGAGGAAGTTGCAAACAATGTATATTGTAACCAAGTTAATTTTGAACCAAAAAGTTTTAAAGAAATACAAACCATGCCAAAGTCACAAGCTCAACAATGGATGAAAGCGATAGACTCTGAGCTTGCATCTCTAAATCAAAATAACACCTGGACTTTTGTGAAGCAAACACCTGATATGCGAGTCATAGACTCAAGATGGGTGTTCAAAGTAAAACTTAATGATAAAAATGAAGTAATGAGATATAAAGCTAGGTTAGTAGCAAGGGGTTATCAACAATTGGAAGACATTGATTATGAGAATGTGTTTTCTCCGAGTGTGAAGTTTGAAAGTATAAAGTTGATGATGCTAGACGCTGTTAAAAATGGGTGCGAATTGTACCATTGTGACATTTCCACAGCTTATCTTAATGCTGATTTGCATGAAAACATATACATGAAAGTTCCGGATGGTGTAGATGCTGCACCTGGGGTAGTTTGTAAATTAAACAAATCTCTGTATGGCCTACATCAAAGTGGCAGGAATTGGCATGAAACTTTAAAACAAACCTTGATCGAATTCGGGTTTGTGCAGGGGAAAGCTGATAATTGCATTTTTACCAAACAATGTGGTAATTCTGTTGTCAAATTGGCCGTTTATGTTGATGATTTATTATTTTCATGTAAACATTTAAAGGAATACCAGTTGTTTATTTCTCAACTTTGTAAACGTTTTGATGTAAAAGATTTGGGGAAAGTTAAGAATTACCTGTCCATGCAAATAGACAGGGCTGCAGATGGTTCTTTTGCTGTACATCAAACTGCAAAAATTAAAGATTTAATAGAAGTGCTAAATTTGGAGAACGCAAAAGGAAAAGAAACCCCATTAACATGTGGATTTACTTTTACTAAAGAGGATGCACCTTTTCATGACAAAACACTTTACAGGTCGATATTAGGAAAGCTGAACTTTATTCAGCGCGTGTCCAGACCAGACATATCTTTCAGTTTTAATTTTCTTTCCACATTTGTGGAGAATCCAACCAAGCAGTGTTTTCGAGCGTTAAAAAGAGTGGTGCTTTATCTTAAACACACGCTGCATTACAGGTTACATTTTAAGGCGCATAATGATACAGGGTTCGATATTTTTTGTGACGCATCTCATGCATCTGAACATTTCAAATATAAAGGTGTGTCCGGTTTTGTTTACAGATACAATGAATGTCCATTTGAATGGAGAACACGCAGGCAGCGCATAATTTGTATGTCAACCACAGAAAGTGAACTTTGTGCATGTTCTGAAGCCATTAGAGACATTGAATGGTTTTTGCAGTTGTTTGCAGACCTAAAAATAAAAGTAAAATTACCAATACCAGTGCACATTGATTCCCAAAGTGGAATAGCCATTTTGACATCAGAAGGCAATACCCAACGTACCAGAACGTTACGGTTACGCTTGGAGTTTGAAAAACAAATGATTAATGAAAAAATTATTACTTTTGAATATGTAGCTGGACTAGAGCAAATAGCAGATATTTTCACAAAAGCTTTGCCAACAGCTACGCATCTTAAACATACACAGAAGATGCTGAATGTTACTGCTACGCATCATTGACCAGCAGGGGGTTGTTAGGTTTTTCCTTTAAGACTGATGTGGTCAATGGTGCTACACAGAGATGTGTGTTTGTAACCTTGTTCTGAATGATAGCACACCTGTGAGCTTTTGCTAATTTGAATATTTGAAGGTAGAGTTTGCTTACTGTAATGTGATTGGGTAATTGACTATTTTGAATTCTGTATTTAAGCAAATGGTTCATGGGTGTGGTTGTGGTGATGTATTGTGAAATGAGAGGAAAGGAGTAGAGGAGTGTGTTGTATATAATTGTAAATAAAAGCAAGCAAAGATACTGAAGACGACTTTGTTATTTCGTCAACCCTGCCGCTGTTGCCACTCAGTTGGTGCGTATTTTGCCCAACAGTTATGTGGTCTCGGTGGCTGCTGCCAGTCACCAGTCTAGCTGCCACATTCTGGATTAGCTGTAGTTTCCGGGTCACCTTCAAAAGTAGCCCCACGTAGAGCGCATTGCAGTAGTCCAAGCGAGAGATAACCAGAGCATGCACCACTCTGGCGAGACAGTCCTAATATATTGGGATGTCCCTTCTGGAAGCTTATGAAGAGGCCACAATGTCGTCGCCCTTCATTTGACTGTCTCCAGTATCCCCACTGCAAGAGTTATAAACAAAGCCCTGATGTATTGCATATATTCATTCATAATGTGGTAAGGAAATTGCAGTGTTTTCTGGTTAAATCCTTTACTAGGCTCTTTCAACAGTGATCCTTTTATTGTGGAAGTGGTTTGAACGTCTTTGTGTTAAATCCAAATCTCCCCACCTCCTTCTTTGAAAGTACTTAATTAAATGTACATTGGTCGTGACTCCTGAGCTATAATTAAGATAAAGCAAAGTTTTTGAAGGGCGATGAAGCAATAAAATTAGGCCTCAGGAGAGTTTTGACTCACAGAAGCAGCATAAAATTTACCAAGATTGGAGTTTACGCTTGCTATGGCTTGCAAACATGCACATAGAATTTATGGGTTCCCTGTGTTCCTCCTGGCCTGGATTTCAAATGTATAATGAAATGCCCAAATCCCCAATATTTGGACGCTTTTGCAGTTTTTTTAAAAAAATATATATTTTTATCGAGATGTTTCAACATAAGATACAATAAAAAGCAAACTAACCTAAAGAAGAGAGATAAGAAACAAACCAAGAGAAAAATAAAAAAGGAAGACGAAAGAAAGAAAGAAAGAAAGAAAGAAAGAAAGAAAACTATATGTATATAACACATATCCAACCAAAGACAACCAACCATACCCTAAGCCACCCCCAACCTCTCTCACCACCAAGGAAATACAAGTGAATAGTAAGAGAACCCACACAAGTGATGCTGACACAAAACTCCACATGTACACTAAGTAGAAGAATAGAGGCAAAACCACCCCACCCACTATTCCCCCTCCCCCCTTCCTCCTAGGGTTGCCAGGCTCAATAGTGCACTTCTGTGCCTTTAATTGCCCTACTCTCTCTTGAGTCTGGAAACCTTAAAGAGAAACCAACAGACCCTTTGCTTGGAAATTAAACCAAGGGTCTGCTGGTTTCTCTTTCAGGTTTCCAGACTCAAAAGAGAGCAGGGCAATTAAAGGCACACAAATCCTGTCCACTATTGAGTCTGGCAACCCTACTTCCTCCCCTTTTCTCCCCAACCTTATACTGTATGCAACACTAATGTTTCACAACAAATGAAACTGATCTGTAGAAAACATAACTTGAAAAAAGACACAATGCACATACTGTATTTTTGTAAACTTAAGAAATCTTTCATACACACACACACACACCCAAGCCCTCTATCACAATTATATCTTACTAGTGTCTTCAGCCCATTAAATAAACGGGCGCTAGAACGCATGCCGGCTCCTCGATCCGGTGCTCCACGCAGCGCTGATCAGTGCTGACCTGGCAGGCCGCCAGATCAAGGAAGCGGCCTGCCGGGTCGGCACCCAGCAGCGCTGCACGAAGCACCGGGGGACTGGCGGCGGGGAAGGCAGGCAGGCAGGCAGGCGCTTGCTCTCTTGCCTGCCTGCATTCCCCACCGCCTGTCACACGAAGATCGGCGGGCGCTGCTTGCCGGGGTTTGTCAACCCCGGCAAACAGCGCCCGCCGATCTTTGGCTGTCCCCCGATGCGCTACGGCTCAGGGAAGCAGGCAGGGAGACGCAACAGCCCGCAGCTTCCCGGGCTGTTGCGTCTTCCTGCCTGCTTCCCCAAACCAAAGCGCGCGGGGGACAGAGCCGAATTGCGGCGCGTGGGGGGGGGCTTTTCGCCGTTTGCCTTCCCCGAGCTAAGGGGGAGGCAAACGGCAAAAAGCCCCCGCCACGCCGCAATTTGGCTCCGGGACTGGCTTGGCGGTGGCGTGAAGAAGGGGCCAAGCCAGTCCGCAGCGGGGGCTTTTCGTCGTTTGCCTTCCCGGAGCGAAGGGGGAGGCAAACGGCAAAAAGCCCCCGCCGCACCGCACTTCGGCTCGGGGACTGGCTTGGCGGCGGCGGGAAAAAGGGGAGGAATTCCTCCCCTTCTTCCCGCTGCTGCCAAGCCAAAGCCGGCTTCCCTCGGCGCCCGCTGCAGCTTCGGCTTAATCGGGGAAGGCAAGCAGGCGGGCTGTCTGCCTGCTTGCGTTCGCCGAGGAAGCGCCGTCCCATGCCGGCGGTGGGCGGCAAGGCTGCCGGGGGGAGAGCTTCTTTCCCCCGCCGCCTCACCGCGAACCTCCAGCATGAGACTGGGCTTTGGAGCGGCGGTTGGCGGAGCGGCGGTTGGCCGTTGTCTCTCCGTCCAATCCCTGTGTCCCCAGGACACATGCGCATTAGCGCGAAAACGGGACACAGGGACTGGACGCAGGGACAACTTGGACTTTATTATATAGGATTCCTTATTCCACACTCAGAAGAGTGAACCTTCCCATTCTCACCTGGAACCTTCCCCCTCTTCCCTCAGCCTCACACTCTGAGGAAGCCTTTCTGGCCTTTTTTTCTCACGCAAGTCCCTTCATCTTCTGTCCATCACCCATCTATCCTTTGTACAATGGATAGACGATATGACAACTCTAACAACGTATGATCGCTTTCAGATGAAGACTGTTTATGGACAAATATAATGATATTTGGAACATATTTATAGAAACCATAGTGACTCCTAAATTGATGTATACCTGAGGAAAAAAACAATCTCATCTACTTGCATGTATACTACGGTATATAGTTTTGTAACCTCAATTGCATTTTATTATCATTTCATTGTTGTTTTCCTCTGCTTTCTTTTGTTTCTATGTGTTTTTTCTTTTGTTTTTTCTTCACTGTAAAGTTTCAATAAAATATAAATGAATAAAAAATTAAGGGCCTTCTAGATTTTATGCCAAGAAGGTCATGTACTGAGAAATGGGAGTAGGCAACAATTGCGGCTTGGCACAATTCCCTGGGGCTGGGAAAGTGGTCCCCTTACTGTTGCAGCTGAGCATCTACCCATGAGCAGATCTGCTTATTAGAAGATTTTAGTCTGCTGACAAGCAGCCACGTCAGGGTATGCAAGTGGAGGTTCTTGATCGTGGTCAGTTTCCACAATATAAAAGATCCATAGCTACTCCTTGCTATCTAAACTACTATGACTGCATAGAATCTGCATAGTGTGAACCAGACCATGCATGGCCATAGTAGGTCTGAAAAGTTTAAACAATCACAGATAGAACTTCTTGGTGACACTAGCTAATCTGGTTTATCTTCAGCCACATATTGTTCCTTTACCTAGCCCCTCATTTTCCAAATTGGAATTTTGCTCTTGGAGGCCATAGCAGTAGGAATAGAACAAATGACCTTTCCCAACATTGACTACATTTGACTTTTTCCTTGAAAAAGCCTAGGTGTACACAAGTACCATTTCGCCCTTTCGCTTGAGTTTTGTTAAATATGGCAAAAAACTGCATGGAGAACGTAGCACTGAAGAACCACTCTTAATGAGAAGCCTTGTTGCCTCTCTTCTCAGAATCTTGTGCTTATCTGAAATAACATCTTAATTAACAATTTTGCACACAGGTTGCTGTTTTGAACTGATTCTCGGTGTATAAGAACATACAAAGGCTCTTTGATCATCGGGTGTTCTACAGGAGAGATAAAGGTTGCAATAAAATTGTTCAAGTTGTTTGTAGTTCCCAGAAACCAGTCCAACGTTTTGTATTTTATCCTCTCATCTGGATTCTCCAGACAAGTGGTAGACTGACTTGCCATTTGTAGAAATCATACATCAAGTGTTTCATGAAGATAAATAGAATCCTGGGATGTATGGAGTAGAAATGGATGGATCATTCTGTTTCTGGTACTGTGGCAGTTTCACATGCAGTCATTCATAAGTCTATTCCATCCTGTTTCTGTATTAATACACATCTGTGCATCTAAACATAGCTGTTTAGAAATCAATACAAAACTCTCATATAACATACATAAATGGAAAATGCCTAGAGGGCTTAGATTTTGCACAGAGCATTGCCTGTTGAGCAATACAATAGAGGACCTAGTAAAGAATATCAATAGCTGCCAGAAATAGCGAGCAGTATGAGCATCGTCATGAGCTACACTAAAATAACACAATACAAGGAATTGTTTACCTCTTTGGACACTGCTCTACAAAAAGGAACTATCCAAACAGCATCAACATTGAGACCAGGGGAAACAAGCTTAGTATTTAACATGCTTCAAAATGCCAGCTACAATTCAATAAGGAACACAATCTCAAAAATGTTTCTAGCCTTACTTTTATGTTGTTGCTGTTGTTTGGTCATTTAGTCGTGTCCGACTCTTCGTGACCCCATGGGCCAGAGCATGCCAGGCACTCCTGTTTTCCACTGCCTCCCGCACTTTGGTCAGACTCATGTTGGTGGCTTCGAGAACACTGTCCAACCATCTCGTCCTCTGTTGTCCCCTTCTCCTTGTGCCCTCAATCTTTCCCAACATCAGGGTCTTTTCCAGGAAGTCTTCTCTTCTCATGAGGTGGCCAAAGTATTGGAGCCTCAGCTTCAGGATCTGTCCTTCCAGTGAGCACTCAGGGCTGATTTCCTTCAGAATGGATAGGTTTGATCTTCTTGCAGTCCACGGGACTCTCAAGAGTCTCCTCCAGCACCATAATTCAAAAGCACCAATTCTTCGGCGATCAGCCTTCTTTATGGTCCAGCTCTCACTTCCATACATCGCTACTGGGAAAACCATAGCTTTAACTATACGGACCTTTGTAGGCAAGGTGATGTCTCTGCTTTATAAGATGCTGTCTAGGTTTGTCATTGCTTTTCTCCCAAGAAGCAGGCGTCTTTTAATTTCGGGACTGCTGTCACCATCTGCAGTGATCATGGAACCCAAGAATGTAAAATCTCTCACTGCCTCCATTTCTTCCCCTTCTATTTGCCAAGAGGTGATGGGACCAGTGGCCATGATATTAGTTTTTTTATGTTGAGCTTCAGACCATATTTTGCACTCTCCTCTTTCACCCTCATTAAAAGGTTCTTTAATTCCTCCTCACTTTCTGCCATCAAGGTTGTATCATCAGCATATCTGAGGTTGTTGATATTTCTTCCAGCAATCTTAACTCCGGCTTGGGATTCATCCAGTCCAGCCTTTCGCATGATGAATTCTGCATATAAGTTAAATAAGCAGGGAGACAATATACAGCCTTGTCATACTCCTTTCCCAATTTTGAACCAATCAGTTATTCCATGTTCATTTCTAACTGTAGCTTCTTGTCCCACACAAAGATTTCTCAGGAGACAGATGAGATGATCAGGGATCAGACACTCCCATTTCTTTAAGAACTTCCATAGTTTGCTGTGGTCGACACAGTCAAATGCTTTTGTGTAGTCAATGAAGCAGAAGTAGATGTTTTACTGGAACTCTCTAGCTTTCTCCATAATCCAGCGCATGTTTGCAATTTGGTCTCTGCCTTGTCATAGCGAAGGGGCTTGGATAACTCAGAGCAGCTATGAGCTATGCCATGCAGGGCCACCCAAGATGGACAGGTCATAGTAGAGAGTTTTCACTAAACGTGATCCACCTGGAGCAGGAACTGGCAACTCACTCCAGTACCCTGCCAAGAAAATCCATGAAGGATTTCTTAACTTTTATGTGAAGTAGACAGAATTTGGGTTGAATGTTGAAGTTCTGTTTCTTGCATAGCTGGAATCAACATTTCTGGTAGATGTTATAAATCATAGAATCATAGAATCATAGAGTTGGAAGAGACCACAAGGGCCATCCAGTCCAACCCCCTGCCCAGCAGGATACACCATCAAAGCATTCTTGACATATGCCTGTCAAGCCTCTGCTTAAAGACCTCCAAAGAAGGAGACTCCGCCACACTTCTTGGTAGCAAATTCCACTGCCAAACAGCTCTTACTGTCAGGAAGTTCTTCCTAAAGTTTAGGTGGAATCTTCTTTCTTGTAGTTTGAATTCATTGCTCCGTGTCCGCTTCTCTGGAGCAGCAGAAAACAATCTTTCTCCCTCCTCTATATGACATCCTTTTATATATTTGAACATGGCTATCATATCACCCCTTAACCTTCTCTTCTCCAGGCTAAACATACCCAGTTCCCTAAGCCGTTCCTCATAAGGCATCATTTCTAGGCCTTTGACCATTTTGGTTGCCCTCTTCTGGACACGTTCCAGCTTGTCCGTATCCTTCTTGAACTGTGGTGCCCAGAACTGGACACAGTACTCCAGGTGAGGTCTGGCCAGAGCAGAATACAGTGGTACTAATACTTCCCTTGATCTAGATGCTATACTCCTATTGATGAAGCCCAGAATTGCATTGGCTTTTTTAGCTGCTGCATCACACTGTTGACTCATGTCAAGTTTGTGGTCTACCAAGACTCCTAGATCCTTTTCACATGTACTGCTCTCAAGCCAGGTGTCACCCATCCTGTATTTGTGCCTTTCATTTTTTTTTTGCCCAAGTGTAGTACTTTACATTTCTCCTTGTTAAAATTCATCTTGTTTGCTTTGTCTAATCTGTTAAGGTCATTTTGAAGTGTGATCCTGTCCTCTGGGGTATTAGCCACCCCTCCCAATTTGGTGTCATCTGCTTTTGATACTGTACTGTGCTTTTGATAAATTTGATTAAGCATCATGCTTCTGTGACTAAACATTCAATATGCTCACTGCATGTTCCTGCAGTGGAGCTGACAACAAAGAAATAATGGCAAGGCCACCGGAGTAATTTCAACTTCAAATCATTTCACAGAAATCCATTGTTCAGGAAGATAGCATTGAATATGCAATTTTCTAGTAAAGTTTTACTTGGCTAGGCTAGTGACTATAGAGGGATGCTTTCCATATTATAAAATTAGAGAGTGCACAGTGTGTATACTGTGTTGGATCCAGACTGTCCCTTCTGTGAATGGAGAGGCTCTTACACTTTACAGAAGGGAACTGCATCTACACTGATTCTCCCTTCTCTCTGCAGTCACCAGTGTCACCTTTGGATCAAAAGTACCTTGTGTACCCTTCTTGTGGAGACCCAGGATAAAACTGTTTTTCCTTGGCACAACATTATATGATATTTGTTATATTATAACATATTTATTGTTAGCCACTCTAAGTTGTCCTTGAGATGTACTTTTTATTTTTTTAAATACTTTTTTATTAAAGATGTTCTTTGTTTACAAAAGTACAGGCATTGTCTCAGGTTTTAATGTCTTTCCCATATATCAGTTACATATGATGTGACACATTGGTGTTGTATACAGAATAAGGTTGGGGAAGAGGCGAGGGGAAGCGGGGATGGGAAAAGTGGCAAACTTATATTCTTATACTTAGTGTATTATGTGGGGTTTTTATGTCAGCCTCATTTGAGTAGGTTCCCTTTCTGTTTGTTAATTATACAGTGGTACCTCTACTTACGAATTTAATGCGTTCCGAACACACATTTGTAAGTCGAAAAAAATTGTAAGTCGAATCCCATAGGAATGCATTGGGAGAAAATATTCGTAAGTTGAAGCAACCCTATCTAAAAATTCGTAAGTAGAAAAAATCCCATCTAAACCTCATCCAAGATGGCGGACGGAGCTCCATTTGTAAGTAGAAAAATTCGTAAGTAGAGCTATTTGTAAGTAGAGGTACCACTGTATTTTCTTGGTCGTGAGATAGATTGTGGGGCAGGGCATGGTTGGTTGTGTTTAGTTGGCTGCAGTGGAATTTGTTTGCATGTGTGAGGGGGGAATTGTTGGGTTCAAGATGTATCTTTTAACATAAGTACCTTGCAGGTACTTACTCTGTGTCCTGTAGCTGCAAAAAACCCACAAAACCAACACAAAAGCTCTGCAAGCCTCAAAGACAGGTATGTCTCGATATTTAGAACAAAAATGGCTTCATGCAGAAGGCTTTTTTTCCCCTAACACCAATGCTCAAGAAATTATTGGGCAGCCCAGGTAGTCTTCAACCTACTTCCTCTGAGAGGACTTTCTTTGAAGTCTGTGGGGCTACTTTGGTAGGCAGATCAAGGATTGCAATGTAATTGTTGTGGTGTTTGATAAATTTACATGGCAACACTATGCATATCTGCCAGGGGTGTCATCTTGCCCTCAGGATTGTGGGTGCCTGCCACCGCAACGTGGATGTGTGATGTCACACGCACATGCCTGCATCATGTAGTGCATGTGGTGTCTCATGCACTATGAGCAGGTGTGTGTGTGAGAGAGAGAGACATTTGCACACCCGTGTTACGGTGGGTGGCGGCTCCTCTTCCTCCTCCTCTCCACCACCAAGCAAGGCACCCTTTTCTGCAGAGAGGGGCTCGGACTCAGACTCTGCCTCCTCTCCTGAGACTCAGACTCTGCCTCCTCTCCCCCCCAAAAAAGGGTGCTTCACTGGCTGGCTGTTTAGGGCTGAGCTGAACTGCTTCTCTCTGCCCAAGCACCCCCAGCCCCCTGGAGATATCTACTCAGCTGTAAGTCCTACGAAATTCAGTGGAGCCCTGACTTTGGAAAGATGAAGAGCCTGGAATAATATCATCATCAGCTCAACCAGCTTGATTGCCCAGTTGGCCCTAGCAAATTTATTCTGGACAACTGACAGGGAGGACATTTGATTTAAGAACGGACAAAGAGCTGCAGTCAGCAGATAAATCACAACTTGCAAGACTATCCAATTAATCATAGGCCTTTAATTTACCAATGCTGGCTTCCAGCTGAAAGTACAGTGCGTGCTTAGTGTGGTGTTCAGAGCTTCCCCATACAGGGTTCAAAGATCAAATTCATGGTTATCATTCCCTTTGATATGTATCTTTGGAGGAAATTTTCCCACCTGTTGAAAAGAAAGAAAACTCTCCTTTGGATGACTAAGAAGCAGAGACTCACAAAATACTGGGCTGAAAATGCTGGATAGAACTTTGCCAACTGGACATTGGAGGCCATTTTTGCTGATTCCGCCTTCTCCCTGCAGTTGCCTATGTAACTCAAATATCTCCTCCAGGGGGTTGAGGGATTCTTTGGAGCAGTATGGGAAATGATGCTGGAGACCTGATTAGGAAAGGGAAATGAGTGAAAATTCCTCCTCCCTCTACTGGGAGTCTCTTCACTGTGCTGGAATCAAACAGAAGGTGCCCTTCTGATTGCAGAACATTAGGTCTGGATCCAAGAAATAACAAAGCAATTAAAGCCACACCAAAATAAAAAAGACAAGCAGTTGAATTCTGTGGATGTTAACTCAGAAGGACGTCCCATTGTGTCTTATGTCCCTATTCAAAGAGTGCCTTAGCTCTGGTCTACACTGTTAGGTTTTTTCTTTAAGACTGATGTGGTCAATGGTGCTACACAGAGATGTGTGTTTGTAACCTTGTTCTGAATGATAGCACACCTGTGAGCTTTTGCTAATTTGAATAATTGAAGGTAGAGTTTGCTTACTGTAATGTGATTGGGTAATTGACTATTTTGAATTCTGTATTTAAGCAAATGGTTCATGGGTGTGGTGGTTGTGGTGATGTATTGTGAAATGAGAGGAAAGGAGTAGAGGAGTGTGGTGTATATAGCTGTAAATAAAAGCAAGCAAAGATACTGAAGATGACTGTTATTTCATCGACCCTGCCGCTGTTGCTACTCGGTTGGTGCGTATTTTGCCCAACATACACAAGCAACAGACTTAAGGTAGCAGGTGAGTACCAACTTGGTACAAGGTCTGTACCCAAGAGTTTGGGTGTGTGTCACATTTTTGAATGAACCCTTGCATTAAAAAATAATAATCAAACTCCCCTACAAGTAAATAATCAGCACACCAAATAACAAGCAGGCTAAGTAGATCCTTTCTCCCTGATGTAATAGTTTTCTCTCGGCAAGGGAGTGCAAATAATAATAATAATAATAATAATAATAATAAGGTCACATAATAGTGGTTACCCCTCCTCTTGCCATTTTGCTCCTTCATTCATGTGGAGATCAGGCTAGAAATGAAGGATGAACTGTCCTCAGTTTATCTCTGCCCAGGCTTTTTCTGTTAGTTTCTCACCTTCACAGCACTAAGCACATTACTTTTTGTAGGGAAACTTAAAATACCAAAAGCTTAGCAAGCATGATGAGCAAAACAACTACCTATACTGAGTCAGAAAGGTGAAAGCATCTCATAGGTTCTGGTTGTGAGGCTTATATTGAGTACTCTTACTAGGAAGTCAATGCCAATGAAAATAAACTTAGGTTCAGGTAAATATGTCTTTCATTGGGAAACTCTTCTACCAGGGAGGAAGTTTAAGTTTTATGCATCACACCCATAGTGATTTCAAAGGGGGAGATGATAGAAAGTGTTTAAGGCTAGATAGCTAGAATGACTCTCAGGAATTAATAATAAAATTATGAATAAACATACATACATTCTGACCGTTTAAAGAAGAGATGCATTAGCTGTTCCTTTTTGTTGCAGCTGTTGTTATCTGAGCCTTTTCTGTTCATTCAGGCAACACATTAAGGTTTCTTTAAATGACAGTAAGAGGGATGAAAATGTGTTATTTTTCCTCAAGTGAATGTTGATGTCCTTGGTGAATAAAAAGCTTCCAAATGCTGAAGCATAAGGAAACGTTTCATAATCATGACGCATATATATTATTAACATTTGATGCATATAGCTGATGAAGTGTAACTTAATTAATTGGTACACTAATCATGCTTCCAGAAGATGCTAGAAGCCTCCATTTCCAAGATGGGTAATGACATTGTTGTAGTGGGTATAATGGTGGAATGGAGGGAACCAGTGGGACGTGGTTATCCCTGGATATAAACTCTATAGGAAGGAGAGGGAAGAATGTACTGGAAGTGGTGTCTTTCTCTACGTCAAAGAGCATCAAGTCCAACAAGTCAGAAATCCCAAAAGGCCATAGAATAATTAAGATATCTTAAGGCAACCATGTTGCACCATTTTCAAAAGCATTTCTTTTGTGGGGAGAATGCAGAAATCCAAATTCTAGATCAAATCCCATTTGTAATTTTTATACCGGGGTCTGTAATACAAAAGTACCACGGGCATATAAGTAAGAGAACTGTGTGAGGCTGCAGTTCTCATTGAATATTTCTTTGCATTAGCTCCAATACTAAAGAGACAAGCATTTTTACTGTTTATGGCTTGCTTCTTCGGGATTTAGAATGGCTGAAAACAACACTTCAAAGAAAATTGCACCAGCGCACACAGTTGCTATGCTTAATTGGTACATTTGGATGTCACTCTACACAATTTTGCCATTCTTCATATAGCTCTCTCTGTCTCTGTCTCTGTCCCTCTGAGAAATCTCACTGATACATAATTTTCTTATATAAAATAACAATACATTTTAACCTATGATTCTGAATGATTAAACAGTTGGGGTCTTAAATAATAGTGAAATTAAAGATATTTCTCCTCCACTTGGTGTTACACAGAGGCACAGAATATAGTACATCACAACTCCCATTAGCGTAATTTTGTCGTTAAGAGTTACTGCAGGAAGACTAAGGGCTTACAAATCAAGTGCAGAAATGAATTCTTCATTAAACCTTTCACAGCCATGATTATATATAGATAGTTTTTCCTCACACAGTCAGATTAAGGTTGTTGTTGCTAAGTGCATACTTTATGTTAGTGTGGTATTTATGACTCTCATATTATCTCTTCTGTTTCTATTATCATTCTTAATGTGAATGTTACCAAACTGAAAATCTGTGTTGAGTGGAATAATAATAATAATATATTATTATTATTATTATTATTATTATTATTATTATTACCGGTATTATTATTATTATTATTATTTATACCCCGCCCATCTGGCCCCGCCCATCCCCCAGCCACTCTGGGCGGCTTCCAACAAAATATTAAAATACAGAAATCCATCAAACATTAAAAGCTTCCCTAAACAGGGCTGCCTTGAGATGCCTTCTAAAGGTCTGGTAATTGTTATTCTCTTTGACCTCTGGTGGGAGGGCATTCCACAGGGTGGGCGCCACTACCGAGAAAGCCCTCTGCCTGGTTCCCTGTAACTTGGCTTCTCGTAGCGAGGGAACTGCCAGAAGGCCCTCGGCGCTGGATCTCAGTGTCCGGGCAGAATGATGGGGGAGGAGACGCTTCTTCAGGTATACTGGACCGAGGCCGTTTAGGGCTTTAAAGGTCAGCACCAACACTTTGAATTGTGCTCGGAAACGTACTGGGAGCCAATGTAGGTCTTTCAGGACTGGTGTTATGTGGTCTCGGCGGCCGCTCCCAGTCACCAGTTTAGCTGCCGCATTCTGGGTTAGTTGTAGTTTCCGGGTCACCTTCAAAGGTAGCCCCACGTAGAGCGCATTGCAGCAGTCCAAGCGAGAGATAACTAGAGCATGCACCACTCTGGCGAGACAGTCCGCGGGCAGGTAGGGTCTCAGCTTGCGTACCAGATGGAGCTGATAAGACAGCTGCCCTGGGCACAGAATTGACCTGCACCTCCATGGACAGCTGTGAGTCCAAAATGACTCCCAGGCTGCACACCTGGTCCTTCAGGGGCACAGTTACCCCATTCAGGACCAGGGAGTCCTCCACGCCTGCCCGCCTCCTATCCCCCAAGAACAGTACTTCTGTCTTGTCGGGATTCAACCTCAATCTGTTAGCCGCCATCCATCCTCCAAGCACTCACATTTGCAAGACAAACTTTCGTAAAATACAAAGATGCTCCATGGCTCTTATGCACTAGAAATGTGCAGTTTTAAAACTATGAGGCCTATAGCATTTTATATGTGATAAAGGCCTGTCACAAAAGCCCTCACAATCCAGTATGTCCTCAGTGTGATGTCCCGAAGGACTCGACGTGAATAAAGAGCTTCAGAGAAAGGGTTGAAGCTTCCTAGTGGCAATATCCACAATACTAATGGCATGTGCCACAAATACTGTGAAAGATTGCTACCAGGGACCTGAAGTAATGCTTCTGAAGCTTGATAAAATACATTAGACGGATAAAAGCCCCACCTTTGTCTTCTATTTTACAAGTCTACAAAAGAAGACAAAAGCCAGTCTTTTCTAAGGAGACCTAGCTATGATTCACATAGCTGATTCATACAGTACACCACTTCACACAACGCTTCCTAATTCCACACCCCAGCTTCTCTTTCGTAAGGATTGAGGGATAATTCAGTTTGGCTACTTGATTCATGCACCCCAAAACAATACAGGAACTGAAATGGCTATCCCTGGAAAATTGCGCTTCTCCGAATTTTGCACTGCTATTCTCTAGTCAAAAATGTGTACCAAAGATGTGTATATTAAGGGAAGGGGGACATTAAAATGTGCATATTAGCTAAAATAACACAAAAATGCATTCTATTATATTTCTAAGTTGCTTGCATATGAGGAAAAATGTGAACTAAAATGCCAATGAATTTTTATGAGAACTTTGGTTTTTTGGTGTGTGTGTGTGTGTGTGTGTGTGTGTGTGTGTGTGTGTTTTAAAGCAAACTGATGTCCAAATGTGGAGGACTGAATTTTAGATTGGAAAAGCATAATTGACAGGGAAAAGGAGAAACTGAAAGAGAGAGCCCCAGGGGTGAGAGATTTGGGTGATTGTAAAGATGCAGAAATGGTTCATGAAAAGCTTTCCAAAAGAAATGGATCTGGTGCATGGACTTGAAGAGGGGAGTATTAGGCATAGGAAGGAACAAGTCACAGCATGGGGACAGAATTGTAACAAAAAAAATCCAGTGATTGACAGCAGCTGAAATAAGACAAGAAAACAGATAAATTCCAGGACAGCAAGATTTTTAAAAGTAAACACTATAAGGGTGATATTTATGTAGAACATGCAATGACTTTAAGTGGAGAGGTGCTGTGATTAGGAGAGGATTATGTGGAATTTCGCTCAGGCATTCTGAATTAATTGAGGAATCTCTGAGGAATCTTTGTTGATTTGTTAAATTATTATGTTTTCTTCCAAGCCATTTTTTAAAAGAGGAAACGAAGATAGATGTCAGTAGCCAGGGCATTTACAACAGCTCAGACGTTGAAATAGTTTTTCACACTGCCAAGGGATTATTTCTTAATTATGTTTCTAAACAGGCCTAGGATTTTCCAGATTCCCCTCTCCCCTCTCAGCAATTCAGAGGAACTTCCCTCATATTGAGTTAAACACTGGTTCACGCTGTACACTGACAATGTAGCATTGTCCACACCAGGTGTGGAGAACCTTTGGTCCTCAAGATTTCACTGAACTACAACTCCCATCAGCCCAACCACCAAAGCAAAAAGGTGCAAAATGCAGGATTGTACCCACTAGGATTGAGTTGTGTCAGGTTGGTACAATATTTATACCAACGGGGAGAGCTCCCGCTGCTCGTTCCCTGCTCCTGCCAACCTAGCAGTTCGAAAGCACATCAAAGTGCAAGTAGATAAATAGGTACCACTCTGGTGGGAAGGTAAACGGCGTTTCCGTGCGCTGCTCTGGTTCACCGGAAGCGGCTTAGTCATGCTGGCCACATGACCTGGAAGCTGTATGCTGGCTCCCTCTGCCAATAATGCAAGGTGAGCCCCACAACCCCAGAGTCATCTGTGACTGGATCTAATGGTCAGGGGTCCCTTTATCTTTACTAACCAAGTGCTAGTGAAGAAGAAGAAGAAATTCTATTTGTAATTCGTATTAACTTTTTTTAATGGGGATGGGACAACTACTAAGTAGCATGATGTCATGGACTGGTTGAATGCAGAAGAATGGTGAGAGGAATCTCCAAGGGAAGAAGGCTCAGAGCCAGAGGGTTGATGGTGGGATGATGATGAGTAGTCAGAGAGGGACACGAAGGGTGGAGGGGATGTGTTGGAAAATGAAGGGGTAACAGTGTTTAGTGAGAGGGAGAGTCTGTGACAGAGAGCAGTTCAGACTCGGAGGTAGAACCTGAAGCAGGAAAGGAGGGAGGTCAAGAGGCAGGGTTACGTCTGGCTGGTGAAGAGGCACAGTTATCTCCCTCTCCTGCTGTGACAAGTGCCCCCCCCCCCACTTAGAACCAGAACCAGGAGAGGCACAAAGAGAGTGGAGAAGTTCCCTTCACACAGGCACACTTGCAGATTGCTAGGGCAGGCATCCCCAACCTTCGGCCCTCCACATGTTTTGGACTACAATACCCATCATCCCTGACTGCTGGGCCTGTTAGCTAGGGATCATGGGAGTTGTAGGCCAAAACATCTGGAGGGCCACAGGTTGGGGATGCCTGTGCTGGGGGGAAACCATGAAGAGGAGGGGACTTAGGCAGCTGTGGAGAGGTAAGGACCTTTGGTCGCCACAACTGCAAGGCCTGCCAGAGAAATGTTGCTGTGCCCATCAGGCCTGACACTCCTATGCCAAACCTGGTTTTGCTAATAAGGAGCTAACTCCAGCTTGCTCAGTTTGGATTCCTGCTGTCTCGCTCCTGTCACATAGTGGCACTGGGAGAATTATTACAATCTTTAGTGCTTCACTAATAACCTGCAAGGGCATTGTCTGCTTGTTCGTGGGCAATGAAATTAAATAACTTACATAGACAGAGGACATCAGAGAATATCCTTCATGGATTACACTTAGTTTTATTGTTTCAGCACAGCATGATTAATGCAGAAGGGAGAACCACAACAAAGGGAGAAAGTTACACTGCAGTGAAGCACTGCCAGTAATACAAAGGAAGGTTTAGAACTATATATGAGATTTAGTACTACGTGAAATGTGACTGAACTATTGTGGATGCCATCTGCAGGAGAAAATGCTTAGTTCAGGGTGCTTCAAGGAGAAGGTGATGGTGAATATAAGGTATTTGTTCTGTGAGCCTCCCTGAGAAATTCAATCAATATATAGTTTACTTGATGCCCACGAACTGTTTGGCATATACAGGGAGTGTGTGGCTTCCTAGATGTTTTTGGACTCCAGATCACATTAGCCCTAACCAGAGATGATGGACGCAACAGTCCAGCAACATCTGGAGGGTCACAATTTCACCATCCCTCCCACACAGGGACTGCGGGGACTTCCATGGCCTCTTATTAGAATTTAAAAAGAGTAGCAGGTGCAACATGGGTGTGCAGCAGTGGTAGTGCTAGGCGAGTGGTAACATATACTTCATCCCCAAAAGCAAATCCTCTCTCTGGTTCTTCCTGCACAACTCCCTATGCTGGTACTTTGGTGTCTGCATTCTTGAAGTTTCATTTATGATCAGAGCACTCAGAATTTTGTTTGCTAGCATTTATTGGAATGTCACTGTCCATTTCCCATACAGGTTTCATAAAGCCATTCTTTGCATACATCAGTTCAATATATGCAATGTGGGACAAAAGTACAAAATGGACGCCCATTCCCTTTTCTCACAGAATTTCTGCAAGGATAAAAATGATGTCGATGAAAGCCTACTGGATCGATAGTGGTTTAGGAGATAAAGCTGGATTTTGAAAAGGAAGGGCTGGTTAAACTCCTACATAAGGTACAGACTCGCCAGGTGACCTTTTAAAGTCACTGTCTCAAGCAGAGGACCATATCATCACACTGCAAACAGAAAACATTAGGCTAAAGATGAAAACCGCAAAGCCCTTTGTATAAAGAACTGACTAAATCATGATAATGGTGACCAGGGGTCATGTTCAGCTAAGTCATACTCAGAGTAAACCCGTTAAAATTAATGGACTATTCATTGCTAACATCTGCTGATTTCAATGGGTCTACTCTGACTTAGTCAGATAAAATCACCATAATGTTGGCTAGTGTTAAGCCGCTTAAAATATTTACTACAGAGCACAGAGTAAAAGAGAACTGGCTGGAATTAATATGTATTGTCTCAGGAGGAAATTAATATTCTGACCTTTTTGTTTGTTTGTAAACATTTTTGTCCCCAACAGTTTAATCATGTTGACCTTTCCCCTCTGAGGCCACTTAAGGCTTTGTGGGAGGGGAGGGAGAAGCTATGCACAGGTCAGCTGTAATGCACCCAAGTAGAGCACAAAGCCATAAGTACTGGGAGTTGCCCTATGGGGAATTGCAGTTCGCATACACTTATGATTCCTTTGGGGGGGGCACACTTCTGCCCAGAGGCACAACCAGAAGGCAGTTGGAAGAGGAAAACAAATGTTTCTGCCATAAAACAGAGTTATAGTAAGTATGTTCTGCTTGGGCTTCATTGGAAACCCATTTTCTGTTGGAAAATGGTTAGGTGGGGTCCATATCTAGAACACACCTAGAATGAAACAAGAAGCAGGTGATTCTGTTAACTTCTGCAAGTCATCTGTGAAATCTGTTCTCTTGCTATTAAATAAAGCACAATATGTTGGCCTGTTCAAAAATAACTGTTTCCAGGGCTAAAGCATTTGCATTTATTTTGCTAATATATCCTCTCCAGATAGACTCACAGCAGGTTTCATCTTAAAGAGAAAAAAGAAGTTTTTATTTGAAGGTCTCAATGATAAAGCAGTCGATTAATTTCAAAGCTATAATGCACAAAAATACAATATTGAATAAACAGTTCAAATAAATCATTATTTATCTCTGGCTGTTAAATGCTTGCCTTTTAAAAAAACAAAAACTCTTAATTTGATATGAATGGGAGCCATTAACCCTTAATTATGTTGTATGTATTCCTATCATTTCAGGAAATGAAAGCTTAAATACAGTATTCTATTTGTACCTCAGGAGACTGGCTAGGAATAACTTTTGCCTCTGTGAACAGTAAGGACAATCAAATGTAATTGCCCTGTAAATGTTCTCAGTAGAAATGGCCCGCCATATGGGAAATTAGCAGAATTAGTTAACGAAGATAATTTTTGCTTTTACTGTGCGTGACTGTAATGAGGATATATGCTGACAGCTTTGTCAATTTCCACTGCAGTGGACATTATGCAATCTGCTTTAGTTCATGGGTTGGTGTAATACTCATTCTTCTGTTTTTTTAAAAAGATTTTTTTTTAAAAAAAAAAAAAGCAAAACTGCTAATTGCTTTTAAGAGCTGATTGTTGGTAGATATCTTTGACACCTACATTCCTTCTTGACTTGGCCCTTTTTAACAAAATGGTACATCATAAGACCTGTAGCCTAAAGGTTAGCAGTCATAGAGGCTGTCACAATTATATAATAAGATAGGGCTGTCATACTTTTGGATTTCCCGGACATTATAGGGATTTCAAAGGCAGAATTGACGTCTGGGGAATTTCCAAAAGGCGGCGCTTTATCCTGGATCTTATTCAGGATCTTATTCAATTGAAAAATTGCTCAACAACTTCCAGGGTGTTCTAGTTTTCACTTTTTGAAATATGACAACCCTAAACAAGAGCTGGATCTATTGCTAATGATGTCTCTACAAAACTGAACTGAATTCTTAGAGACAGAAATCTATGTACAACATGAACAGCCAATTAGAAATAGACGTATGTATTTATGTATTTAGTATACTGCCCTAAACCTGCAGGTCTCAGGGTGATTGCAACATAAAATCCCGATGTAAAAATACAACATAAAAATAAAAAGAACCCAGTGAACCTCCCTCCCCAACACATTTTAAAAGGGCTTTGCATGTCAGTCAGCCAAAGGGCTGGTTAAAGAGGAATGTGTAATGAAGGCAGCAGCGGAACCTCCCTGGGGAGAGCATTCCACAAATGGCAGCAAAAGTTTCAAGGAAGTAGCAGCTTCTCAGAGCCATTTGAACTGTACCTATAAGGTGAAGGAGTCTGTTGTCCTCCAGTTGTTGCTGTACTCCCAACTCCCATCAGCCAGCATGGCCAATGGTCAGGGATGAACGGAATTGTAGCTGAGAAAAATCTTGAGGGCAACAGATTCCCCACTCCTGCTAAAGGTTCATGTTACTCTGAAAATTGGCATCCTATGAATGGTCGGCTGGCAATTTCTGTAAGATATCCTAGAAGTGGACAGTAGTATCTGACTCCCTTGTTCTGTTAGCGTAATAATTTCTGCTTGCGCAACGGGATTCCCTCCCCTCTTCTGCCCTGTGCATGCCCCATGCCCTCTCCAAATGAACATTAGGATACGCCATACTTCCTCATTGGAATGCACATTCAGATGCACTTTTCATTGAAAGCCATGCAGTGGATGTATAACATCTGTACTCAGATGCACATTGGGTCCCACAATATATTTATTCATTATTTTGTTTATTAAATTTATACCGCCCTTCATCCGAAGATCTCAGGGTGGTTCAAAGCATAAAAATGAAAGAGAAAAACACAAAATGCATAATAGACTTCTCCCACAACTGATACACAGGCATATGTTTGCAGATATATCAGGACAGCTGTGATCAGTTCATCAAAGTACCATGGAGACAGTAACAGCCTAAATAATCCTTTAATATATATCTCTCTGACCTCTCTCTGATCTCTGTCATACAAATGCTTATTATTCACACACTCATTTCCCCAAGCTTATAGAGTTCCTGCATTGTTAAATGGGGGAAATAGGCCTTTTTAAATCTCAGTGACAAGAATATGTTTGAGGGGTACTGGAGCAGACTTCAAATATTTAAGAGATATTTGAGGAAGAAGTAGAGTGCTCACAATGACCCATAGAATACCACAGCAATAGTCAAGATTCAAGATGGGTGGATTTCAATTAAAATTCAGGGAAGCTTCCAGAAAACATCCCCTGCCCTCCCAGTAGCCCACTTTCCCTAAGGAAAGTATGGAAATAATTGTACTGGCTATTTCAACAACAGTCTGAGCAAGCACCTCAAAGTCTAATGGATATACTGCTTCTAGGCAGGACATTGAGCAAGGCAGTTGTTCTTTCAATCATTCTGCAATAACTGTATAATACATTAAGGAAAGGGAACATCAGAGAACTAGCCTCAGCCAGACAAAATCCTCCTGTTCTCCTAAATGTCTCCAAGCAATCTGCTTTGCAGCCCTATGTGTCTGAAATGCGTCCCCAAAACACCAAGTTGTTGCCACCTCTCAGAATCTGCCTCTTTCAGAAAGTGCAAATTAGGCAGGTTCACCTATACATGAAAAAGGAGTCACATTTCTCCTCCCTGTACAATGTCAGTGCATCCAAGCATATTCATTTCCCATTACCTATGTTTCATCCTCCTCACCCTTAGTTGAACTACAGTAGCACCTCGGCTTGTGGGTGGCACTGTGGTCTAAACCACTGAGCCTCTTGGGCTTGCTGATCGGGAGGGTCGGCAGTTCGAATCCCCGAGACGGGGTGAGCTCCCGTTGCTCTGTCCCAGCTCCTGTCAACCTAGCAGTTCGAAAGCACGCCAAAAAGTGCAAGTAGATAAATAGGTACCGCTCCGGTGGGAAGGTAAATGGCGTTTCCGTGCGCTGCTCTGGCTTCAGTGTTCCGTTGTGCCAGAAGTGTCATGCTGGCCACATGACCTGGAAAAACTGTTTGCAGAGCGGACAAACGCTAACTCCCTCGGCCTATAAAGCGAGATGAATGCCGCAACCCCAGAGTCGTTTGCGACTGGACTCAACTGTCAGAGGTCCTTTACCTTTACCTTTTTGGCACCTCAGCTTACTTTACCCTTGGGTAACATAAACTTCATGTTGCGAAAGCGGCAAACCTGGAAGTGTTTCGCCATGCGCGCATGCACAGAAGCGGTCTGCTGCCACGTGCGCCTGCGCAGAAGTGGTCACTCCAGTTGCGGAAACCTCAGGATCCAACTGGAACTCTGGAACAGATCCTGTCTGCAACTGGCGGTATCACTGTATAAGGTCTTTGGGGTCAAGGCCCTGTGTTTTATATAGCTTTCTTCTGTAAACTTCTCCATATGTCAAGAAATTGCAGGAAGACTATCTCTTTAAGTCATCTAAGGCTTATTTACCCAAATATTTTATTATTAAGGCTTATTTACACAAATATTTTGTTCTGGTCTGCATTTGTGTCTGTAGTATTGTAGGTTTCTAAAAGCAGGTGTTAGTCCAAAGTGAATTGGCAGAACAGTTTGAATGGGAAGCTTGCAAACTCCCTTCTGCCACTCAGACCTCCAGTCATTGTTCATTCTTTTCGCAGCAGAAAATTGCTGTTATTTTCTCTTACATTCTTTCCCCAAATTGGCCAAGTCACCATCTCCAGAAATGTCAGTTTGCAGAGGATAAAGAAGAGAAAGTCTAAGGCAGAAGGCCCATAATTGGGCATTGGGCCTGTTAGACAGCATGATGCTCAAAACATGCACAGGCTGGCACTCCTCTTGTGGGAGTGGAGGGCAAGGGCACAGTGTATCTGAAACCAGAAGGATGCAGTAGTCAATGAGCGATGGGGTGAGAACTGGCTTAAGAGCCCGGCCCTGCCCTGTGCTGCCCCATTCATTTGTCAGACCAGAAACCATTGCAACCCAACAACCATTGGCTATTACAGAAGGGGGTTAGCCAATCATCATTTTGCAGCTGAATAGAAATTGATTAAAAAAATAACCCAATTTGTATTATTTTCATAATATGCTGTCCCTTATTTTATAGAAATTGTTTGTCTTACACCTCACAATTGGCGTTAATAGAGCACCTTTAATTGTCTGCCTTATGCTGTAGTGGTCTAGTGAAGACATTGGATAATTCTGCCTGATTTTTTTTATTTGTTAATTGGAAGATTCAGTGAGTTGAATAGATTCTATGCTAGTGAGCACTCCAAGGCATCTTTATGGTGAAGGAACACTTACCTAACCAGCCCTTCATGGCTGACAGGTTAGAGAGGTAATGGAAGGGGAGCTACCCTCAGTTCTGTGGCTGCCCAGCAAAGGGGCACTCAAATGGCTTCCGGCTTCTTAGCATATCCTTCAGCACATCTTTTCTGCTTGAAAAAGCTTTGACTAAGGCTCCATTGCATGTATGGGGAAGTAGCAGTTTTAGAATCACGAATGGAAAAATAAGATACATTAATTTCCCAACTTAGCGAGAATATGGGATTTATACTGATCATTGTTCAATAGTAGTGCAATGAGATTCAGGATTAAACACAAGCTTCAAAATCTGAATGGGAAATGATCTTTTTTGATGCAAAGGCTTGTTAGATGAATGCAGCATTTTATCTTACGCCAGAAAGAAGAGAAAATAAAATGCCACAACTCTTCCTCAGATTGAATACTTCCAAATTCTGTGCAATCTCTTAACAAAATAGCTTAAAAGTGAAAATCAACAAATATAAGACAGGACAGAATTTGAAAAGGTAATATGGAATTACAAAGGATGTCTTTCAAAATTTTCTGTATTATTATTATTGAAATATGAAATGGAACTAGAAGAAAAGTCATTTATATGATAAAATGGGTGCAAAACATGAGAGAAAATACTTCTATTGAGACAAGAGAAAATCTGGAAAGATTCGAACTGGCCCAAGACATTTTATTGCCTGAGGTGAGGGACAAGATGGAACCCCCCCTTCCAACTCCATGTTCAGAAGCTGACTGGACTTGCAGTTGAAATTGACTTGAACCCTGGCATTCCCTTTCACCACAACTGAGAGTAGCAGGCTAAACTATGGGGTGGTGGCCTGGCTGTGTGGAACATACAGCTCCAACATCTTGCCGCTGTTTCCCGCTCCCTAGCACTCGCTGTCTGAGGCAGCTCCCTCACACTTCCTAATGGTAGGGCCAGCCCTGACAAACATCATAAATTATCATTAACTCTGGCAATTAAAAAAGAAAAAACGACGTTACAATGTTTTGACAACATAAGACATAACTCTAGTTATAAGCAGAATAAATGGAAAGTATCAAAAATGCTGGAAATGCCAAAAGCAAATAGGGGACTTCATATTTTGTGGGATGGTGTGTGGGGGGGGGGGAAGATCCATATACAAAATACATGCAAGTACATAGGAACATAGGAAGCTGCCTTAGACAGAGTCAGACCATTGCTCTTTCTAGCTCATCACAGTTTACATTGACTAGCAGATGCTCTTAGGGACAGCAGGCAGGAGACTTTGCCAGCTCTACCTTGATATGCTGCAGATTGAACCGGGGGCCCTGTATCACTGTGGTATCTCTTCACTGGAAATGTACAATAAAGGAAGGAATTTAATCCACACACACAAAAGTGAGCCAGGCAAGATCAAGCACAGGCCAGTCAGCAGATTTGTTTGGTTCCTATAGCTAGCTAGAGCAGACTCACCCATGGCAGGTAGACATCAGAAGAGCTTTGTTCCCACTTCTCGCATAAAGTTTAGGGACCTGCACAGCTGGATTTGTTAGCCAATTGTTAACATGTTTTCTGTTCGTTGCAGATTTTTGAAAGTAATAATATTGTTGCCCATTTATTCCGCAAAACACCTTGCACCATCATTCCTGTTAGGAGACTAATCCTGTTGCAAAACAGGACCAAGAAGCAGAATTGGCCTTGCAGGAAATACTGGATGCCAAGATTAAAGGCCTTTGATGCAGTTCTGAAGAGAAAGAAATTAATCTCCTCCCTCCTGATTTTACCTATCTCTGCCTCAGAAAAACATTGGAATTTAATTATAAATGCTGTCTCCCACTTCATGAAACTGAATGCTTGAACATATGGTGCAGGTGTTACTTTGTTTCACCTAAAATAAAGTTTCTTGAATTCCTGTCAGCCTGGCTTCTGATGTAGTTTTTGAAACTGTTCTTGAAACATTAGCCATTTTCTAGATAAGTGGATGCATAACCAATTTATCCCAGTTCAACCAGGGTTCAAGGTGTCAGGATATCACTCCAGATATAAAATAAAATACTTAGTCACATATACATTGTGAGTGAAAAGTTCTCCATGCAATCTAGAACCACAGAATGCTTACCAGGGCATAACTTTTATTTGCACAACAAGATAGAGGTTAATATGCATTTCCCGACTAGTAATAATATAAACCATGGGTAAAATTGCAAACTGATCTTTTTTTACCTGAAGCCAAGGTGAACCTTAAGACTGTCATCTCTTTTTATGGGGGGAGGCGGTTGTGATAATTTGTACCCACTGAATAGAACCAGACCTACAGATGTTTATCTGGCCCAATTGCTACATCCACAAACGAGTGTGACAGCCACTTTTGCCTGTTCTGTTTGCACAGCAGCATTGTTAATCTTTACTTAAGATACATTTACTATTTAATAATACCCTTTGATTATGAGTTAATGTAACTGCTATTTAAGAAATAATGCATGCTAACGCCTTTCTACACAATTTGATGCCTCTCTGATTCCATAATTGCCAGTTTCCAAGGATATTATGCCACAAAACCTGAAGAAATAATTGCTTGTTTCATTGCAGACAATACATTTCAGAGATGCATAGAGCTTAACTGGCAGATTTGTAACAGTGTTGTAAAGGCAAAACGAAAAGAAATGCTAAATGTGAAGTAAGACTGGGCTACGTAAACGTGCATAGCAACAGCAGCCAAACCTGTTGCAAGGGTAAGATTTATTTTATGCAAATGCTGTTTAGAAAGTTTCATGCCTCAAGAAAGGCTGTTTCACATCATCAGTGAGTGCCAACATGGAGGACAACAAAAATGCAAAACCGGTTTCTGAAAAATAGGGTACATTGGAATATGCAACCACTCAACTATAATTATTCTTATTTGTTGTTTACTATAGAGGCACTGAAATTTAGATGAACAACAGCAGGGTTTGTGTAGGCTTGTTTTCTTAAGTTCACAACTGCAAAATGAATGAGTACTTTCAAGTATTCGTTTCTAAATACTCTTTTGATGACTGGATACCATAGGCAAAAGCTTGTGTTTAAATCATTTTGAAATCCATGCAACTAACAGGACAATTCATGCCTATACCTGCCTATTCAGAAATAACTCCTGCACCCTCGCACCACATATAGGTGAGATGCACATGTAAAAAAAATAAATGAATAAAAAATAAGTTAACTTAAGGAAAGTTTCCTGTTCCCATCTCCCCTGATGCTACATACCCTTAAACATCAGGGGTTCACCTGCTGGCACCTGTTGGTTCACCAGGGGGCAAAGGGGTCCACCCTCGGTGATCACACCCCTTAAAGTTAAACATCACCCTTCCTTGTCTGAACTTCAGTTCCTCTACAAGGATGTTAATTCTCACCTGGTGCTGCAGTCCAAAGGAACCAACTCCCAGGGGCTGAGGTCCCTTTGGTCCCCTCAATAAAATATTTGAGGGGGCTGCTCCCAAGTTGTGTGCACTGTGTATTATGATCAGTTATGTGGGGTGGGGCTTATATGCCCCCCCCATATCATATTCAAGTTGGCATTCCTGCTGCAGCCATTGTCTGCTTGGCTTGCATTGTTGAAGAGGCTGTCACAGATACAATACCACAAATGAAGCTTCACATCATGTCAAAATGCAGGGCATTTGACAGAAGACAGAACACACAATTTAGCTGTCTGTCCTCTAGTGCAGAATAAACACATTTGGAGTATCAAGGGGGTGAACATGTAAAAGAACCAGGCATACATTTATCAAGGTTGTATAATTCAAACATTTGCTTAAAACTTTCTATCTTCATTGGAGAAATCATTTTGGTTCCTAATGATAAGAGGGGCAACATGCCAAGCATCTCAGACCCAGATGGGGACTTGGTGGTGGTGACACCATTGGGGGCTGCCGGTTGGTGCTTGTCTCCATCTTTATTGACTTTCAGGATGAATTTGGAAACATTTGGTGGCTGAAAAGTATTGCTCTTTCTTGGCAACCCTGAAAAACATTGCTCTTTGGAAACATTTGGTGGCTGAAAAACATTGCTCTTGGCAACCCTGAAATCACTGGAAGGAATAATGCTTTTTAACTGTAACTGCTTTTAGATGCTTTTAACTTCAGTTGTTTTTTTATAATGTTTTAGTTAAAGTATTGTAGAGTCTTTTTTGCTTTGTTTTTGCTTTGTGGTTTTTTTTGGATCTGTTTTCTGCCCTGGGCTGGGTGGGATATAAATTCCAGTAAGAAAATAAATAAGATTATGCCTTTCATCTGCTAATGTTAAAGTACTTTTACTGACATGGTAAATTTGACCTTTTATTAAAAGTGGACACAAGCATCTGAACGTTGCGTGATATAAAGTCACAGTATACATTCACGTGGACCATAGCTGCCAAGTTATCCCTTTTTTAAAGGGATTTTCCCTTATGCTGAATAGGCTTCCTCGCGAGAAAAGGGAAAACTTGGCAGCTATGACGTGGACTATAAAATAGCTACCCATGGAGATATTTCAGTCAATGTTTTAACTATGGTAATGGACTAACGAAACAACACGAAGTTCTGCTAGTAATTGCATTCCAAATGAAAGAGACGTGAGTTAATGTCCCCAAGTGCCAGAACTACTTGTTCCCATTTGTAATTGGTGTGTCAAAGGCCCATAGGAGGAGGTGATGTACTGTATATATCATTGTCTACCTTGACTTATTAATAAGGTCTCTCAGTGGTCTGACTGAAGATTGACTCATGATCAGAATAAATTCTCAGATGCCAATTGGGCAAGTTCAAACAAGTCATGGGTATTGTAATTCAAGTCTGAGTATAGACTACTGGGCTAATTTAAAACGGCAAGCTGGGAATCTTCTTAATTAAAAAAACAACAACCTTTGACATTTTAATCCAGACATACACATGCGACATATACAGACAATAAATCATGCCTTTTAAGAGAATTGTAGTCGCAAATGTGCAACTTTTGATGAGAAATGAGCCTCACTTCCACCATTATAGATGGTGACATTGAGGATGTGTGAACTTGAAAGAAACTCCTTTGGAGAATGGATTTAAAATAAAAAAACAAACCCCAAACCCTTCCATATATGTGTGTGAGTGCCTGTCACTCTGTATGTAATATGTTTGTTTGTGTGATACAGAATGAATCAATCTGATTATCAGGTGCTTTAGAGAATTAACACAATAAAAGGCCATTTTAATAACCTGAGCAGCAGGTCTGGCTTTATCAGAAAGCACTGGTTAAGAGAAACAGGCCCTGCAGGAGACTGTTGGGAATGGTTCCTATGGGGCTCTGTAGATGTTGTTGGACTCTGACTCCCATCAGCTGCATCCAACATGTCCAGCAGTCTGGGATATTGAGAGGCGAACTCCAACAACATCTGGAAGTCCACAGCTTCCCAATCTCTACACTAAAGGAAAGCTTTCCTTCTCTTAACTTTGTCTTCTACTTCTGCTCATCCCTTTCTTGTATAATTCCTGTCCCTAATTGATGCTTTTGCATCTCTCGTTAGCCTTTTATATACATTCTGCTATTAGAAACATTCTCCACTTTGTTCAAATAGAAATATTCATGATTATATATGAATAAAGTTGCAATCCTATACCCACTTACCTTTGAGTTTGAACAAAAAAATAAAAAATTCCTCTCAGTAGCACCTTAGAGACCAACTAAGTTTGTCATAGGTATGAGCTTTCGTGTGCATGCACACTTTTTTAGTTGCATCTGAAGAAGTGTGCATGCACACGAAAGCTTATACCAATGACAAACTTAGTTGGTCTCTAAGGTGCTACTGGAAGGAATTTTTTTATTTTTTGTTTTGACTACATCAGACCAACACGACTACCTACCTGTAACTTCGAGTATGAGTCACTGAATTCAATGGGACTTACTTCTAAAAGGATATTTAAAGGTTTGCTGTGTGGCTGAAATCCTAATCCCACGTCATGAGAGAAAGTCTCATGAACTCAACATGAACTCATGAACTTCTGAGTAAACATTAATTAGCTTGCCCTAACAGTATCTTGTAACAATGTTTTACATTTTACTCCTTATACTGGAAGGACCTTGTCTTCTAAAACCTTCCAGTTTGCATACAGCATCCACATGTCCTTGGTTAAATATTGCCTCTTAGAATTCAAATCCTTTGCAATTACTTGAATAACGTCCCTTACATTGATGATTTCTCATCTATAGGGGTGGAGAACCTATGGACCACCCAAATATTTTTGGGACTCTAGCACCCATCAAACCTGACCATTACTTATGCTGGCTGGAGCTGATGGGAACTGAAGGGTTACAGGACCCCTCTCCCTGGCTGACATGTAAGGGCTTCCATGCACAACCCTTCCAAGGATGGGAACCACATACTCAAAAGCTGATGACAAGAGCAGAAATAGTCATCTGTGCCCATTCAGTTGAGGACACCACTGCAAACGAAAGCTTGCATTCATATGATAATGTATTCCATGAGTCACAGCCTTACTGGAGTTCCTCTAAGCCAGGGGTTCCCAACAAAATTTTCTCGAGGACCCCTCATCGAGCCGCTATTGTGACAAGGACCCCCATTAATTGACTTACTTGCTTGAACATCAAATGCATTATCTTCCTCTTCATCTGTAGGCCTTTGTCGTTTTAACAAACCACTTTTTAACCAACGGTCCATTTTTAACTACGCGAACTGTAGCTTCCGCGAAAAACAACGCTTTGTTTACAAACACTACTGTTTTCCAAAGAGGCAGCGCGCTTCAGGGAGGAGGGAGGGGAATGGAGAAGACAGGGTACCTGCGCAGTAGCGCACAAATGAAGCCGACGTGCGCAAAGCATCTTGGGGAGGTGAGCGTTAGTAGAATGTGCGCGCTGCCTCTTTGCAAAACAGTAGTGTTTGTAAAGCGCCACCTAACGGCATACAGCAGAACTACTGCCTCTATCTAATTCTAGTTTTGCGCTAGACTCTGCTCATGCAAGAAGCGGCCAAAACAAAAAATCTGTTATCATACGAAATATATTTAATATATTTTTTATTCTAATAGCATCTTGCGGACCCCTCTGGCATAGCTTGCGGACCCCTGGGGGTCCACGGACCACCTGTTGGGAACCACTGCTCTAAGCTCAAGGTTGCCATTTATCTTTCACCCAAAGATCACAGGGCAGTTCACAACATAAAAATACAAAGCGAGAAAACAAAATACATAGTAAAACAAGTTTGTGCATACAGGAAGTGTACTGAAAGGATTTTGAAAGTGTCTATAAAAAGAGTAGATAGTCTTCGGGATGTGACAGATTGTTACTTCTTTTCAATTCAGTAGTCTATTCTTCCAGATATGCTCTTGTTCATAAAATATACATTATAAGAGAAACCAGTCTGTAAAGAATGGTAACTTGCCTGTACTTTTCACAAAACTGGCTTGGTAATGACAGTGTCATTGCATTAGCAGCACTCGTAATTGCCACCTTCATCACAAGGGAAATAATGTAATTCTAAGTCTGTTCACTCCAGCCGGCTAATACAAGTCTCACCTTTTTTCTTCTTCTATAGATGCTATGGTAACCAAAAAATATTCTACCCAGCCATTTGTTCTTCGTAAAGAAAAGCTGCTGATTAATATTTAGGTTACAAATAGCTCGATTGAAATGTCCTTTTGCAACACTTTCAAGTTTTCATTACTGGCACCTGCTGTAATTGCATACATTGTGACTTCTGATAGAAGGGTATGCTTTTATAGCTATCAGCTTTAAAATGGAGCACAAAAAGACATTTCCTATAGTTTCCCTGAGGAATTGTGTGCTTTAAAGCCTCATTCTTCAACACAGATTTACCCCTGCTTCTCCCCTCCTACTTAGAAGAAATTCTGGTCCCTACTAAATTCAAAGCATTTTTTTATTTCATTTGCTAGAACTCACGGCCAAAACAAAGGCTCAAAGTAGGTGACAATGAAATACACACATTCCAAGATCCAATTGACTCCAGAGGTCTCCGCTTCTTTTATAGGAGAATTTTGTATCTGTGTTCTGGTAATAGCAATATTTTTTATGGGGCCAGTTATGGAATGGATCTAGCACTGTCACTGAGGTGAAGAGCTACCATCCAACACATTTATTAAAAAGAGAAGGCTTTAAAAACTAGAAATCTACCAGAATTTTTCACACAGCCACCATGAGGAACATCCCTGCAATTCCCTTGGCTTTTTGATATACTGTACTGTATTCATTGACATAGGGAAAGGGATAATTCTAAGGTATTTGTTTGGGTGAGCTCAAAAATGTATGAGGCATGAGTCGCCTTCCCTTCAACACAAAATATTTACCACATTTATATAATATAATCATTCTTCATTTGGAATTTTCTGAAATTGGGTTGGGCCATTCCTTTCACAAAGCTGACTTTCAGTGCCAGATGTCATATGTATAGTACAAATTGTCTTGATTATATGATTAGTAGAAATGCTTACGTTTTATGATGCTGCAAAAGCCAACGGCTTTAACTATATTACCATCTTCACGGCTGATTTTTTTCATTGCATCTTATGTACATGACTCTAATGTATTAACAATTTTATTTTTAAAAAATGTTCAAAGGCTATTATAATTGTTTACATGTTGAAAGTGGCTGGTGTCTCATTGCCAGTCTTCACAGTGACACAGAAAGCAACAAGCAAGGGTGGCACTGTCTTTTATACAAGAGCAAGATCTCGGAAGCTTGTCAAACTCATAGCAATGGGACATGCAATCCAGTGGGTCGTTTATGGCAGTAGGAAAAGGGAAGAGATCTGCTGGCCCAGACAGGAGATAGTTGTTGGCATTTGTCTGTCTCCCAAGACAGACAAAAAAACTTTATTGGGAGGGGAGGAGAGCTGGTCTCCTAGGAGTTGGCACTTATGCCTCTAGCCAGTGCTCCCCCCCCAAAAAAAATGTTTAGGGATACTCTCATTTTGACTCAAATAAATCACCATTTTATAGTTCAAATCGGGAAAAATAAATATAGTAAATGGACAAAAGTACAAAGGTTCACAAAATCTTTAGGGGTATGCGTACCCCTGTATACCCCCAGAAGAAGAGCAAGGCCTCTAGCCCAGTACTGTTTGACACCTTGGCACATGATGGTTGCGTGGCGAGAAGCAGCTGGGGGCAGGAAACAAAGAGACCGAGCCCCGGCCATGCGCTCACTTAAGATAGTGAGCCACGCCCCCCTGGAGCATCCGGATTGGACGCGCCGGGAAGCACCATGCCCGGGGCACAGCCTATGGCTGGGGAGATGGCAGCCATCCCCCCCGACATGTGAAGGGCTCGTGGGTGCCCACAACCTCCCCTCCTGCTATGCCGGAAGGGACTCTCTCAAACATCTCAGGCAGAAACCTTCCTGACTCTGCCTCCTGAGATCCTTTTAACGAATTAAAACTAGGACTTCGCTGCATGCAATACATGTACGGTACCCTGGCCCTGAGCTACAGTACCTCCCCATATTGTGCATTAATTATTTCCTCCTCCCCAAGTCATCAAAAAAGCCCAAACATGGAAAAAGTTATATTCAATTTCACTGCAAGTGCTTTTTTTCTTAGAAAACCTTTGACAAACAGCCTTGAAATAATGGGATGTTTCAAGCTCTTTTCAGAAAAATAATAATGAAATGTGGTGTCAGCTGATAAGAGCAAGCAAGCAAGAGGGAAAATCAATATATGTTTTATAACAGTATTCAAAGGCCCTAAGGTGAAACTCTCCACGACATTTCATTATACATCAGTATGAAGAAGCCATTTAAGATGCAATAACATCTCCCCTTTGAACCCTTCCCATAATGCTTCAAGGACATGACTGACACTAAATGATGGCATCACAAAAGAAGGGATCAGAATGTGAAGAGTGTGCTTGTAACAATATGAAAGAACACTTAAATGTCATATATTTATTTAAACTGAGATGGATACAGAGATGCTGAATAATGGACAGGGGCGCTGGATAAAAGCTCTTAGCTTTGGAATAATGTTTCCTATTGGTTTTCTTCAGTAGAATTCCACTTAAGTGGAGTAGGGAGAAGTATGGTAAATGGGGCGCTGCCCAAACAATCTCAATTGGCCTTCAGACAGCCCTCAGCTTTCCTACTTACAGTCCAGCAGGTGGAACTACCTGCAGTTTCCTCCCCCTTAGTCTCAGTGTTGCTATTATAGAACTCAGAAGGAAGGAGTTCTATAATAAGTTGGCTCTGCTTGTTGTTGCCTCTGGCTCCACCTACTCATGGTCTTCCTTCCTTCCATCGCACCAGTATAAATGGTCACCAGTGACTACTGAGCATGCTCAGTGCTGTTCTTGCTGAGTGCCCAATGCCCACAGCACAAACAGAGGCACATTTGTAAGCTTGACACCACATTCATTGACATCAAGCAAGCTGTTCTAGGTGTGTAGGTTGCTCCCATTGCTTGCTTCAGAGTATTAGCTCTATTGAGGAGCACCAAGGACCATTTGCTTATACCACCCATAACCTCTTGATTTATGACCATCATTCGGGGGGATCACGGCTGATCCTACTATTGGACAAAGTAAGGCAGCTGCCTCAGGTAACAGATGCTGAGGAGTGGGGAGAACAGAGCTGTGCAGGCCATTCAGCCTGCCCAGAATCCCCTAAGCTAGCCTGCTTCCCTCAAGTGCAGTGGAGGACATTGCCCCATTGATCAGCCAGTGTTGAAGTCAGATTCAGCTGCTAGTCTGGTCGACTTCTGTAAATGGCCACTATCTTGTCCTTAGTCTAAGTCCTGGCCCTGGTCCTGAAAAAGATTGCTTGAAAGCCATCTGAATTAATGTTCAACTGCTGTTTTTGTCATCTATGCCAAGATCCAGGAAAGTTAAGTGTATACACAGGAGGGAACCTTGAGCACATTGTTTGCTGAGTAGAGACAAGTGATGTGAATGTTTGGGTTGCCATGCGTTCTCTTTTTCCAGGACACATCCTCTTTTTCAAGGGTAAAATTTCTGTCCGGTGTGTGTGTGTGTGTGTGTGTGTGTGTGTGTGTGTGTGTTTTAATTTGCCAAAATGTCTCTGGCTATACTTTCTGGATGTGATATAGACATAACTTGGTGGTTGAAGACTTGCTTCCCTCTTCTCTTCTCCCGCCTCCCTCAGCAATATATCACAGCTTCTATAGACTACATATAGGAGGGGTATTTAAAATGAGAATTGTCATAGCGTCCTCTTTTTTGCTCTTCAAAATATGGCAACAGTACAAAGTGTTAGTGGGATGAGTCCGGCATATTGTGAGCCAGGATATACCTTGGCAAGAGGGGGGAAAGGATGCTCAACTCTTAAGACTTTTTTTTAAAAAAATTGTGATGTTATGTTTTTGCATTGGGGTAATGTTTTTAATATTGTTATACACAAGAGATTGCCTTGGTATTAAGCAGTATATAAATATATGAAAGAAAGCAGCAAAAGGAGAAGCAAGGTTTCTATGCCTAGAGATTCTGCTTGGAGTGACAGCACCACAGAAGGGTCTATAATCACATGTTCACTGGCACAGGCTCCTTTTTGTTACATAAATGCTTTTGCCACTGTCCATCTGTATGTGACTGAAAATACCAGAGAATATAATCTTGCATTGACAATGTGAATGTCAAAGATTCTTATCATTCTAATATTCCTATTTGTTACTCCCTGGAACTCGGTGCTTTGAAAAGCTGAAAAACCATAGCAGAAGAGACAGAAGTGAGTGTTCCAATCATTGCACCCAAAATAGTTTTTAAAGCCATATCTATTTTTGCTGGAGCAACTTGTTCTTGACCTCGAAGTCTGTCTAAGTGTGGCAACAGATTGTGTAGCAGACTGAGCGATAGAACGGCCTTTCAACTTTTGTGATTAGGGATGAGGGAAGCATTTTAAAGGTTTGCTGTATAAGATGAAAGTAACCTATGGGTCCCCCCCCATATGCACACCATGCTGAATTTTCCTCAGGAATCATGTCTCAGTAAGTTTTTTCCAGCTTCTATACATTTACCAATGCAAGAGACCTACACAAGTCACAGATCAAGATATGAACCTAAACTCTGTCTGACTCCACAAACATACTCCAAATGGTGAGCTATTTAAAGATCACTTCTTTCATTCATTAAAGCATATTTTGATTGTCTCATATCATTCTGTGGCTCTTTCTCATGATGCCACTATGCTAGTCTAGACAAGTGACAGCAATATAGTCTATTATTGCTGCTTTTTAATTTTGGATTGGTGAATGTTGGGAGATGGGACCCAATTATGGACACTGTGTCAAAGGTCTACTGAAGTTTGCCACTAGTCCTGCAACCCCTGTTCCTTATCTCTTGCACTTCCTTGGAAAATAATAATAATAATAATAATAATAATAATAATAATAATAATAATACATGGATTATCAAGTGGATAACCTTCACAGATGGGTTTAAGATCTATAGAACACAGAAAAAGGCACTCTTAGTTCCCACCCCATGGAGTTGGTCCAGGAGTATATCATGGACAATGATAACAAAAGCCATAAGGAGAAAGAGAAGCAGGAGCAAAGTTGTAGTCCCCCTGGTTCCACTCTCAGTCAGGATTATCTATTAGGGGTTACTAAAGCCAGTGCAGTCCCATAGCATGGCCTGACCCCAGATTGAAATGGGTCTAGATAATGTTGTGCAAAGACGTAATGCAAAAACAAGGGTAGTTGTGTGCTTTTTCCTGTTATTCTCTGTCTGCCTTCCTTCTTTAAGCTACTTTAGTTGTAACATGTCATTATCTCCATGATACTTGCATTTTTCTTTCACTGGCTTTTTCATGCATTCTCATAGTTTCTGCTCATTGAACACATCTAGTTGCATTTGCTGTAGGAGAGACACAAATTTCAGAATGCATACTCAGATAGAGCTCGTAGGGAGGAAGTTCCTTGCCCAACACAGACAAGCCTCTGAAAGAGCTGTTTCGCCATATATTTGGTGAAAAGTGCCAATTTGATTCACTGCCCATATAGCAACTTTAATGGAAATAAGTATGTTAGTATCAAAAATGGGCATTAATTCCTGTCTCAATCCTGTTAAATATCATCAGCTACTCTGTTATATCGATGCACCAAGTTCAACCATGTATATACAGTCAAAAAATAAGCTGCTTCAGGGGAACACAGGATTTACAGAAGTGCATCCGATTCAGATGAATCCCAAAACGCAAACTGAAGCAGGCTGTTTCCCACAGATTTGGGATTTCTTTGAACTTCTGAAAATCTAGTGGAATACTGCAAAAATTTAGCACTCATCTCTGTGTTAATTGCTTCCAGAAAAGATCTATTTGCAACCTCTTTAACCTGGAAAATTGTGGGAGTTTTGCCCTGTAATTTCCCCATGGTTTTCATGGATCATGCCATTAGCCATTCATGCAACAAAATTTGGAGCGGTATTCTGGCATACAGTTCTTTCCCACTATTTGCATGGATGAATCATGAAGTGCAATATTAGACGTTTCTTGCCATTTGGCTTTTAAACACTAATTTTAGCTATTATTATTAAGCTGGATAATTAAGATGCTAATCTGTAATATATATACCTTGAAAACAAATAGGATAGCAGAATAATAATGTGCAACATCTGCTGTGCTTTGTCTCATGGTAAGTAGCTCAGTAGATAAATCTTGGTACTGAGATGCTACCAGTATTTGGGAATGTTCTTAGTATACAACCAGCAGGATGCGAAACAGCTGTCCCAATTGTTCTAAACACATTCAGGCAGCACACTCATTCAAGCTATGCTCTCAACTCTCCAGTCATTCAACACTTGAAGAAGTTAAATCTGTTATTGCCACTTATACATACACTCATAGCTAAAATTATTGCAGTGCTATTATATGATCTTCACTTCCGGATACAGCTTTTGAATAGAGAAAACACTCACGCCTTTTTTCCTTAGCTGTCCATTGTAGAAATGTCCCAATCTTTCTCAGACACAATTTTTACTGAGATGTCTTCCTTTTTTCATGTCTTGGTCTGGTGTTTGCATTCTCAAGGCAAACCAGAGCTGTTCAAAAGATTCACAGGCAAACAGATCTGTTCAAGGGACAATTCTGGTTGTTTTCTGCTGCTCCAGAGAAGCGGACACGGAGCAATGTAGTTCAAACTACAAGAAAGAAGATTCCACCTAAACATTAGGAAGAACTTCCTGACAGTAAGAGCTGTTCGACAGTGGAATTTGCTGCCAAGAAGTATGGTGGAGTCTCCTTCTTTGGAGGTCTTTAAGCAGAGGCTTGACAGGCATATGTCAAGAATGCTTTGATGGTGTTTCCTGCTTGGCAGGGGGTTGGACTGGATGGCCCTTGTGGTCTCTTCCAACTCTATGATTCTATGATTCTAATTCTGCTCTTTTCCAGGTGTAACACGTGTGCTAATGGTTTGCACATAGTGGGAATTTCACCCCTATTATCAGAGCCATATCTGAAATTCAAAAACCTAGAGATCCTAATGGTTGGCATCCATCTGTCTTGGGACACACTGGAGGAGTGCACCTTTGCAGGTTAGGACAGGCTGTTGGAAGATTGCAGCATCTGCTGTGGCTGTAGAGATTGGTGTGGGAGACATGTTTGTTGCAGCTAGGGCAGATGAAGAAATCCAGTTGTGCAGATGCACCATGGCATTTCTTCTCTCTGCGCTCCTCCCAGTGGTCATTTCTTCTCTAGTCACTGACATAGACACACAACTTGACTGCCTGTCCCCAGGTACTGCTGTTGTCTGCAAGGGATTCCCACATGGCAGGGTTAGTGTTGCCAGCCTTCATGTGCTCTCCCAAGCCCACATTTACAGCGTGTTCACACTCCTGTCTCAGTGACATCTATGTTGTCTTGGTCAAATCCACAGAATGGAAGATGGCAAGATCCCAAAGGACCTGCTCTATGGGGAGCTGGCTTCTGGCACCAGGCAGACCAACTCTGCATTACAAAGATGTCTACAAAGTTCATAATATTATGCAAATTAATAGAATTATGCCTTATGAACTGGCCTTTGTCATTTACGTTCTTGTCACTTCCAGATTAGATTAGTGCAATGCACTTTCTATGGGGCTGTATTTTAAAGGGCAGATTATCTTAATCTGGAAACTGCTTTTTCTATCTCCAAGGATTTGTACTGATTCATTTTGGGGAAGGAATGATCTTCCGCCTCACTGCGTTGTTATTCCACCACATCCAATTCTGTTGGCATGTTGGGACCCAGAGAGGAAACGTCTGTATTAATATTTGGAGTGTGGGAATGTATCTTTATCCATGGAATTTCTAATCATTTTTACCCCTCCCAAGTGAAAACACAATCTGAGTTTGCAGCTTGCTTGTTTTATTTCTAAAACATAGCAATCAAAGGAAAAATAATCAATTGGGCTAATAATGGACATCTCCCCCTTGGGCTTTTCCATTATTTTGTAACAGATTTATCCCAGGGCTTGTATGAGACTGTGACAACATCAAAAAAATATTTTCTAAAGAAAGAAATGGCACAAGAGAGGCAGACACTGAAAGGCAAAACTCCCAAGGGCAAAGGGCTAAATGAGCCTAGCCAGTAACAAGAATATATATTTTCCTATAATAGGACAGTTGATGTTCTTCTTGTTTCCCATGATAAAAGTTCTTCATACCGTTTGAGAATGTATAAGATCACAAAGCTCCCTTCAAGGACAAACCCAGGTATTTACTTAGCACAAAATGGGGCACAAAAATTAGGCCAACCATTGTGTATTTGCCGCAAAATTTGCTCAGACTGTCAGATTTACATTTTCTGTTGGTTGGTTTGCAGCACTGTTTACTCCTGTCATAGCTATTACAAAACTCAGGGCTTAGCTACACATTAAAGCAATAAATGCCTACTTCCAGTCCACTTCTCCCACATTTCCCCAGGATCTTTTTAGCTTAACAAGATGCAGGGATGGCCTCTTCCCATTCAGTGTTCTCCTCCTAACGCTGCACTATGTTGATAACCTGCTGTAACATTGGGGAACAGTTGTGCACAGCATGCGAAATGTTTGGGTCAACTAAATTTTACCAGGGAGATGCATGCTGGGAATGGCCATATGCTCCTTATACTAGCTAGTTAGTCACACTCATTTTGCAAGCTTTCCATGTTTCACCACAATATATGTGCTCAGACCCATGTGGCACATGGGTCATATGTCGTCTGTCTAAGCCTTTCCTTTGGCCCTCCAGGGTTGCCCAGCCTCTCCCACTGCCCAGCCTCTCCCACTGATTTCACCCTATCTAGTGCTCCTGTCCACCCAGCAAACAGCTGTTTGATGGGTTGCAGGTAGAATTTGCATGAAAGGAGGGTATATGGGGATGACTCCTCCCCCATCACAATTGTGCTTCCTTCAACCTAAGCGGAGTGTGGTTGCCAGCATGAATTAGCTGGGGAGTGCAGGGAGGCACATGATGAGATCCCATCATGCACCCTCTCCCCTCCCTCAGGTGATTGACACTAGGACAAACCAAGCAAACACAAGTAAGTTAGCATCTCCTCTGCAACAGCCCCAGTTTAGCATCTTTTAAGAATTTGAGTCAGGGACACTTTTGGACATATGCAGAGAATAGATGCACCTACAGAATAATCAGATGAGACCTGGAACGTTGTAGTGTTGGGTGGGACAAAGTGCCACTCAGCCTACTATAAGTGCCGATAAGTGCCTGTTGGTCATATTTGCAAATTAAGGAAATAAAATGTTTTCTGTTTATAGAAACATAGGCTTAACAAATTGGTTAAAAGAGGAGTGCATTTGGGAGGAAATTGGAAAAGGATATAGTCAAGATAATGTTATGTTAATGAAGCCCACAAGGGGACTTATTTTGGTCTAATAGAATGGCAGAAAGAGGTGATTTAGGAATCCCCACTGTTCAAAAATGAGATAAAATACAGGATTATTCAATGCAAGAAAAAGGCTCAAATATCAGATTTGGCAGCTTTAATCTGATAACAACCCTCTAATTTATCATCTTTATGCAGCTCTGCCAGCTGTGATGAGTTCTCTTAAACCTTCAATAAAAGTAAAAATATGCCAGAAGAATTTGTCCTAAAAAGAGTTATCAAAAGAAAAGAAGATAAAGCCCCCTGTTCCGCCCCCCAAAATCTGTGATGTCATTTCAGTAGCAAGCCCTTCTTGCCCTGCTATGTTTACTGCATTTATTGTATCATCAGGCCTGGGTTCCACAACGATCTCTGGGCCCTTGGTACCCTATCACCCAAGCTTATTTGCCCTTGCTCCCCTTACCTTGAGAAGCTATGAAGGAGGAAGTAATATGGTGAGGAAGGGCCAAAGGCTTGGTTGTAAAGCACCTGCTTTGCATTCAGAGGGTCCCAGGTTCAATCCCTAGCATCCCCAGGAGAGCTGCGACACACCCCATCTGAAATCCTGAAGAGCTACTATACACTAGTCCGACTGGAAAATATAGCTACAACATGTCCATATACAAATATGCTGACTGATGTTTTAGAAGCATGAACTGCATGGGACATCGATGGGAGATGAACAGCTTGATCCTGTACTATTGCTGGCGTGTTTGCACTGCACCAACCTCCCTATCACCTCTGCATCTCACTCACACACTAAACAACAGCAGCTCACCTGCCAAGAAATTAGCACAGCAGCTCTTCCCCACCAGAGAAGTAGCTTCTGAAAGATGCTCCCTGCATCAGAAGTTTATCCTCCTGCTCAGGGGGTGATAGGGATGATGATAGAGGAAGGTGTAGCTCTCCTAACACGATGCTACCCTCTTGGGGGATTATCAAGCTTGAAGAGGGCTACAAAAAACCAATTTCTAGAACCCCAAACTCTAATCTTGTGGTGAGTTTCAGTCCTTTTTATTGTTTCATGTTACAGAACAGAGATATGCCTACCATAATGGCCACCAAGGGCAGGTGTTGCTCAGTTTTGCATTTCCTTGCATTTTGCATTATAACAATGCAATACTATGCATGTCTACTCAGAGGTAAGGCCATTACATGGGCTTTCCTGGGTAAGTGAGTATAGAGCTACAGCCTAATCCCCCCAATTATAGAAGTCACTAATTGGCAATGGAGATCTTGGCCTTGGAGAGACTTTATAAAAATAAAATCATTTTTGTGGTGTTAATTGATAATGGAAATAAGCATGAACTAGTGTATTAAAAAATCTCTGCATGATGAGCAATTAACTCAAATTACTCAAGCAATTACCTAGAGACAGATTATTCTATAACTCTAAAGTCTTTTATTGTGGTGATAGCTATCTCCCTACAAAAATTAAGCAAAATTTATTTTATCATGATCTTCTAACTATTTTAAATAACAAGAAAATGTTGGACATTTTGCCTGAGGGAAACTTTTGCAACTTTAGAAAGCACACCTGCCTAGCTAAACCTTAAACTAATCATGGAAGTATTTTCATGCAGAAGTTTAAGCATCACCCTATGATGTACAAAAAATTGGGGCAATCTCTTGAGATCACCATTTTGGGAGTGCTTTGTATTCCGCCCAAGGCCTGAAACTGCCAAAGTTGTGACAATTGCTATGGGGAAGGCAAAACCTGTGGAGCAGGGAAAAATTCCTTCCTGGTCCTTTAACAGCAACTATCATAAGACCGTAGCAATGCCGGCTGACCTGGAAGGAAAAGGTTAACCTGTAATCAAGCATTGAACACAGGGAGGGTCGGGTGGGTGAAGCTCCAGAGCCGACAGCATGCTTTGCCGTTGGCTCCACCCCCTAATGAACACGAGCAGACCAGAATGAAGCCTGCTCACTGTTGTTCTGCTCGGCTGGCCCCGCCTCCACCAATGCCGCCAATTGGATCATTTGAATTGAGGTTTGGCGGGAACCTCCAACGGCTGCGGCATCAGAGAGGCGGGCCTGCACAACCAGCTGGTAAGTCCCATGAGGCTTAGGGTGCTGCGCACGGTCCCGCAAAAGGCGCCCACAGTCTGAGGTGAATGAATGAATGAGCATTCATTGTCCCATCAGACCCCATTTGGGCATTTGAACAGACTCTCCATCCACCTAGATGAAGGATCAAACCTAATGCCTTATCCGTCATCAAGTTGTTACAATTGTTATGAGGTAGGTAAAACCCTGTTGTCTTTGTCCATGCAGTTTTCTTGGCAGGGATACTGGAGTGGCTTGCCAGTTCCTTCTCCAGGTGGAACACGTTTAGTCAAAACTCTCCACTATGACCTGTCCATCTTGGGTGGCCCTGCATGGCATAGCTCATAGCTTCTCTGAGTTATTCAAACCCCTTTGCCACGACAAGGCATTGATCCATGAAGGCGCAGGTGGTGACAGCAGTCACGAAATTAAAAGACGCCTGCTTCTTGGGAGAAAAGCAATGACAAACCTAGACAGCATCTTAAAAAGCAGCGACATCACCTTGCCGACAAAGGTCCGTATAGTTAAAGCTATGGTTTTCCCAGTAGTGATGTATGGAAGTGAGAGCTGGACCATAAAGAAGGCTGATCGCCGAAGAATTGATGCTTTTGAATTATGGTGCTGGAGGAGACTTTTGAGAGTCCCATGGACTGCAAGAAGATCAAACCTATCAATTCTGAAGAAAATCAACCCTGAGTGCTCACTAGAAGGACAGATCCTGAAGCTCCAATACTTTGGCCACCTCATGAGAAGAGAAGACTCCCTGGAAAAGACCCTGATGTTGGGAAAGACGGAGGGCACTAGGAGAAGGGGATGACAGAGGATGAGATGGTTGGACAGTGTTCTCGAAGCTACGAACATGAGTTTGAGCAAACTGCGGGAGGCAGTGGAAGACAGGAGTGCCTGGCGTGCTATGGTCCATGGGGTCACGAAGAGTCGGACACGACTAAACAACAACAACAACAAAGCTAAAACCCCCAGACAGGCCCAAAATATGGTGACCAAAGGCTTCCATTGCAAGGTCTAATGCACGGCATGCCCACCTACCTTTGTGCAGTCCCAAACCTAAAGCATGGGTTGGGTTGGTGGGGAATCTAGCATCAACTGAGGCTGAGGCCTGGACACAGCTGGCTTTTATAACCCGCTTCCCAAACCACGCCCCCAAGCTTTCCCACAATTGGCTGCAACTGCCCTAGCAGGCAGGATTGCCAGAAGAGGAGGAAGTGATGCCTTCCCCCAGCTGTGCCAAGGCTGGAAGACCATCCCACTGCTGCAGCCACACCGGACCTTGACAGCTGCTCCTCTCCAGCTGGCTGTAAGCTATTATGCAGAAATCCAGATACATCTTCCCATGGCGATGTGATAACTATGTGTAACTCCCTGCACCACCAATTGTTTCTATGTAAATAAAATGAGGAGAAAGTGTGGTTGGCTTCCCTTTTGATCTCTGCTTCAGGGTGTGATGATTTAAAGCTTTAGCTTGCAGTGAGAGAATCTGCAGATGCCTCCAAGTACTTGATGTGCCCTTTGTCTCTGGCCTTCTTTGTACCTGGCACTTCTTATTACCTCGTTTCCCTTTAGTTCCCGTGCAGAGTAGGCCCTGTTAACTTGCATTAACAACATCACACCCTTTGATCCAATGCAATGTGAAAATGTGCTTTCAGTGCTTCCAAACACATTCTGCAGCATGTTCAACACACGCGCAATTAAGATGCCGAGAAGTATTGAATGCTGGACAGCAACGCTAATAATAGGGACAACCACCGCGATGCAAATATTGAAAGCATTCTTGTGTCTTGATGGCTGAATGTGCTCCACACAAAAGCGGGAGCAGCTAAGTAGAAACTTGATGAGCAGTACCAGGCGTAGCTATTTTTAGAGCTAGGCATGTTAATGTTTCTATTTGTTGCAGAGCCCCAAGGAGTTCTTCAGCACTCTTGCTTTTATGGTATTTCTGCTACCAGGGAAACGTGTGTGTGTGTGTGTGTGTGTGTGTGTGTGTGTGTGCTGTACAACTGCAATTTTTTCCCATCTTGACTTAAAGATGCAAAAATTCAGTTCCAATGTAGATATTCCAAAATCTCGGTTCCAAAATAGATATAGAAATAGATGGATAAAGTATTTTGTTAATTCTGTTTGTTTTCTTGGCAATGAATGACGCCTTCCTTTAGCAGTATTTGTCCAAATGCCCTTTTGTGGTGGGGGAGGGGAAAATACTATCTATCCATCTTTCCACCCATCTATCTATCTACCTATCTATCTACCTATCTATCTACAGTATCTATCATCTATCTATCATCTGTCTACCTACCTATCTACAGTATCTGTCATCTATCTACCATCTATCTATCTACCTACTTACCTACCTACCTAAAGGTATCTATCTATCATCTATCATTTTGAAAATACAGGCAACTAAAAAAACCCCACAACTTTAAAGTATAGCAAGCTCATGAAAATAATAAAGAAACAAACTGATTACAACCCTTAGTATATTATCATTACAGAACAACTAGGTCACTATATACTATCTCCAAAATGCCCCATATTTTGCCACTTTCCATTGTCTAGTAGGATACACTGAAGAAACAGGCTCTAGGCAAGGTGGCCTGGATCACCTAGGAAGCTATCCAGCAGGATACAGGCTGCAGTAACTGGGCCTTCAGACTGATGGAACAAAAACCATCCTTATGGAGATGTTACACCTGTAACTATTGGACAGTAAGTTTTTTCTAGTTGATCTTCATGGAACTCAGCAGATCCCTGGTCAAGAGCGTATGTCACCCACAGCCGCTGATTTTTGTTATAACTTTGTTATATAACTTTGGGAAGTCTCCAACATTCTTTTTGAAACGCAACAACATAATTATGATTATTTTATCATTTTCATAATTGTGAGTAATTATTTTTTCATCCGTATGAAATGAGAAATATGAAATGAGAAATCATTATGGTTATTATTTTCATGTTAATTAGTTATTGGGAATTGATTAAGAAATCCCCACCCCATCCCAATTTTATTCACTGCTTCTCTTTCCAGACATGACCAGGATCCCAAAGACCCCTCTTCCCTTAGTGGTGCCTATAATAGAAAGAGTCACAATTCTGTGATGTGATGGTTATGCAAAGTGACGAGTGGCTGGGAGATTGAAGCATCTGTCTTTCTTGGTCTCTTCCCGCAAGAGGCAGCAGTGAACAGACGTGACATGATCAGAACAGAAGTCTGGACTAAATCTTTCACAGTCTGTTAGGGGAGGCAGAGATGGCTGCCGGAGAATGTTTCTCAGCAAGATGCCATACTACTATAGTATTTCTTCAAAAGGGGGCGGGAGAAATCCATACATTCATTTTTTAAAAATATAAAAGAAAAGAGTCATTTTTTCTTCTCTTACAATAAACGTGTGGGGAAAAATAATATCTATTTCCATCTCCCCTTTTTATTCCATCTTTTGGGACCTGATTTAGATTTTGACTTTTAAAACATGTATATATATTTACCTCAAGACCTGCTAGTAAAATACTATTATGGGCTTTGCTATCAGAGTTCAGTATTGTAAATCGACCTGTGATCTTCAGATGAAGGGCAGTATAGAAATAATAATAATAATAATAATAATAATAATAATATTCTGAATAGGAAATACCACATAGAGAAGGGGAAAGGGACATAGTTTGCATCAGCGGTGCAATCTGGATATATGTTTCAAAATAAACCACAGTGGCTGCAATTTGAGGGAGAGACACAAAGAAAAAGATTTGAGTTGGTAGGGGGATCTGCAAGTTAGCAGAACTGGGAGATACAGTGGTGTGTCTCTCTGAAGATCTAATCGATTTAGCTATCTGTTGGAATGTTCAAGCTGTGTGCCTCTTCCACCAGTGCTCAACACACACACACACACACACACACACACACACAAAACACCACAAAATATTACAAAATTCCAATAAGCCTGCAGTAACCTCAGAACCTGGGGTAAGCATTGCTCTCTAGAAAACTGCTTATACTTTTTGTAACTAGAAAAAAATGCTAGTAATTTGCTAGAATTGGTTCACTCTGAACCTCAGGGGGCAAAATATGTAATTCTGAATGCTTTATTAAACTAGAAAAATGCAGGCTATGCACAGTACATTTCCTAGCTTCTCTTCCCCCGGCCCTCCTGCACCCCCTGTATCCACATTTTGTAGCTTCTGGGTATGTTTAGAGACATTGCTGAATCACAATTTTTTTAAAAAAAAATCTCCCAAGGCAATCCAAGAAGGCATAGTGTATTTTCTTTTAAAAAGCCAATTATTGGATTTCCTTGCACACTCACATATAATGTTTTCTACAGCTATCTTCCGCTTACTTCAGTAAGCACAATCATGGAAAACCTCACTGCTGTTAGCCTGAAAAGCAACAATTTATGCCTGTGTATTCACAGCATGTATAAGAAAATATAGAGCAATATTGGGTGTGCAGGTGGCATCTGTTTCTCTGCCCCCATCCTATTTTCACCAAGAGAGGGATTCTTATTGCCAAGGTGAATCTCTCACTCCAAACTCCACCTCCAAGTTGGCATCTGAAAACACAGTGTACACCTCCACCCTGGCATTCACAGGCACTGCCCCTCTCCAAGGTCAGGCACAATGTCTCTCTCACTCAAACATCTCAGTAGCAAGTGGGTGGAGTGGGTGCCTAAACTCCACAGAATCAACACATCATGAACATTTGAGAATGCAATTGAGTGAGGCAGAGATCTCAAGTTCCCTGAATACTCTTTGCTACCCTAAGAGAATTCGCAAACAACTACAGAGTCTAGCGGAGTTTGAGTCAAAGATATTTAACCCACTTATACACAGTATCATTAAAATAAGCAATGTCTTCACTGTATTCATGCCTTAGGGTGCTTTCAGACTGTTCCTGCTTTCCAGAAGGGATTCAGGTGCTTACCAGAACTGTTCCTGCGATTAAAGTTGATTAAGATCTCTGTTGCCCTAATGCAGGGATGCCCAACAGGTCGATCGCGATCTACTGGTAGATCCCCGGGAGGTTTTGGTGGATCGCGGTCGAATGCTGGATCCATTTCCTTAGTGTTGGTAAAATAGAATCCGGCTCTGCCCCCTCACCCCGCCCTCCATTGTTGCACGATCTGCAGAATGGAAGACAGAGTTTACTCAGTGAGGCTGTTTGTTTCCCCAGCGATTTGTTGCTGAGCCCCTCCAACCTCCCCCCCCAAAAGCTCAACAACTTTGGGAATTGGCCACCCCTGCCCTAGTGCATCAAAAGGCCTTTTTTGGTTAGGAAAGTGATGGAGAACTGCACTGAAAAGAGTGAGATGAACAAGCAATTAATGGGAAGATGTATGAACACCCCACAAGCAAATCAGGATGGATGTACATTGTTATATAACCTCCCTGCAAATAAATCTGAACAAATGTTAAATGAAGATTGGCATGGTCTGTCCTCCGCATAAGCTTTGTGAAAGCAAATCAGGATGGACACTCAATCAACAAATCACCTGGAGAAGACCTGAGTGTTTTCTGGATCAAGTTCAAGAAATCATTGAGCATATGTTTTTAACTTTGAGCCCATGGCTACGTTCCATTTTTGGTATATAAGCCAGAAAGTTTATAGCAGCAAACTTCATAGTTATTGAGACAGTTCTTAAATCTCAGGCCTGGTCAATCTTGCTAGGTACGTACAAAAGCCACACATATTTGTGTGCATATAGGTTTATAGCATTTACTGGGGGGGGGGGGGTTAAGCATCAGGAGAGCTGTTTTTAGTGCACCTGAGAAGAGGAGCCCAATTTATTTATGTTGATGTCACTTAGCAGAGAGGTTAGCATCATTCATGTAACTGTAAGCATTATAATTTTGGAGGTAAGGGTACACCTGCATAAAGAGCTGAATTTGTGCTTTTTAAAAACAACTATATGAAGCCACTTGAAACACTCAGCAGGTGGGTTAGGGGGAATGATACCTACCGTGTTTCTCATATTATAAGACATGTCTTATATTTATTTTTTCCTCAAAAAAACACACTATGGCTTATTTTCAAGGGATGTCTTATTTTTTTCCTCCTCCTCCTGCCGCGGCCAGCATTGCTGCTGCGCCTATCACTATGTCTTATTTTTGGGGTATGGCTTATATTCCTTGAATGCTTAAAAATCCTGCTATGGCTTATTTTATGGGTATGTCTTAAAATATGAGAAACAGGGTACCTCTATTTCTCCTTGTCATCTGAACCAGAGGAGGCCATGCAGGTGCACAATCAGTGCTCAGAGACAACAATGGGAGCTCCCAACCATCTCCTGAGCCAGTTTTGGGAGGTGCAAGGGACATGCAGGGGAAAGAGGGGGAGAGAATTAGCACAACCATAAGCCTTTGGGTGGGGTTTCCTCTGATGGGGTTTGTTAGGTGACTCCCACCCTCTGTAACTGTTTTTTGGGGTTCAGTGAGCTGAAGAAGGAATCATAGTGTGAGAGCACTATGAGTGAAGTACCACTCATGGGGAGTTTGGGTTCAGCCCACTGAATATATATTGATTTTGAGCATCTGAAAGGGGCTATTATGCAACTGCACAGTTCAGGTCACTGTTTCAGTAACTGGTTTTCCCAAAGTTGTGTGTGTTCCTTATTAACTGTTGTAAAACAGTTCTGCCTAATTTCCCTTTCAGTATGGATTACTCTACTAAAGCGATTCTGTTAACACAAAGTCTCACGTGCTCTTAATTCCAAAGTCCTCTCTGAGGAACAATAAAATGACAACAATAAAAGGCACTCGGTGATGTGTGTTCCTTATGAGCTGTTTTATGGGATTGGTCGTCAGCAATGCATTAATAAAGGACGCTGATGTTTTGTGGGGAGCACTGAAATGTGATCTACTTAGTAGCAGCTTGTGCTTATGACTTTCTGAGATTTTTATGCTTTGTCCTAGCATTAAAAAAGCATATTCGCAAAACTGGAATACTGATTCCTTAAATTTTTGTGTGCTTCTCCTATTGATTCACCATCTGAAATCATAACTCCCCATTGCCTATAAGGCAACAGAGAAACATTTCCCCCCACTACTGCTTTTAAATGAGCCTCAGACAGGCACACATTTCTGCACATGGTGTGAATTATTGTGTGATACCTACCCTCATATATGCGTTAAAGCATCAATCAGTGCAGCTTGTTAAATGATGGTGGTAGTATAATGAGGACTTCAAACTCAGCTGAACTCCCAATGCTGAAAAAATATGTCAAGTGCATTATTCATGTTGGTTTGACATATGAAAGCTGAAAAGCTGTTCGTTAGACTGAAGGGGGGCATAGCTGTCAAGTTCTCCCTTTTTTTAAGGGAAATTCCCTTGCGAGAAAAGGGAAAACTTGACAGCTATTGGGGGGGGGCGATCTGGGATTTTCTTAAATTATGCTTGGGGAACTAGCATATTGCACTTTCCAGCTTCCCAGTTGAGACTAGTCTTTACCGAGTATAACTTTTCTCAGGATTTTTGTAGATGAGATAAATTCAGATATTGTCATAGATCAGAGGAGCAGTTCAGTGGTGATGACTATGCAGACCAGAGACCGTGATGGTATGTGCAGATTCTTGAGAAAGACCTATGTGCTTTTTACATTTTTTGTGAGGAGGTGGACACACTGTGCTCAGTGCACAAACCTTCCAATTATGAATGTGCAAGAGAGAATGGCAAGCCAAGACAACATGCCAGCATCCTCAGATTCACTTATGAAGCTATCTTTCACCAAGTCATGAGTTCTACTCCCAGCCTCTCCTTGACTTAGTCTGTGGTTGGGCAATTGTCCACTATTTGGACAATTGCTTCTACTAGGGCAAGTAAAGTGAAGACTGAAGAGTAGCATTTTGAGAAGACTTCTATGAAGAGTATTATTTATTTATTTATTTATTCCCCGCCCATCTGGCTGGGCCTCCCCCACCACTCTGGACGGCTTCCAACAACTACCAAAATACATTAAAATATCACAGATTAAAAACTTCCCTTGACCTCTGATGGGAGGGTGTTCCACAGGGCGGGCGCCACTACCGAGAAGGCTCTCTGCCTGGTTCCCTGTAGCTTTGCTTCTCGCAGTGAGGGAACCGGCAGAAGGCCCTTGGCGCTGGATCGCAGTGTCCGGGCTGAACAATGGGGGTGGAGACGCTCCTTCAGGTATATAGGACCAAGGCCATTTAGGGCTTTAAAGGTCAGCACCAACACTTTGAATTGTGCTCGGAAACGTACTGGAAGCCAATGTTATGTGGTCTCAGCGGCTGCTCACAGTCACCAGTCTAGCTGCCGCATTCTGGATTAATTGCAGTTTCCGGGTTACCTTCAAAGGTAGCCCACGTAGAGCGCATTGCAGTTGTCCAAGTGGGAGATAACTAGAGCATGCACCACTCTGGTGAGACAGTCTGTGGGCAGGTAGGGTCTCAGCCTGCGTACCAGATGGAGCTGGTAGACAGCCGTCTTGGACACAGAATTAACTTGTGCCTCCATGGACAGCTGTGAGTCCAAAATGACTCCCAGGCTGCACACCTGGTCCTTCAAGGGCACAGTTATCCCATTCAGGACCAGGGAGTCCCCCACCCCTCCCACCCCCTGTCCCCCCAAAACAGTACTTCTGTCTTGTCAGGATTCAACCTCAATCTGTTAGCCGCCATTCAGCCTCCAACTGCCTCCAGGCACTCACACAGGACCTTCACTGCCTTCACTGGTTCTGATTTGAAAGAGAGATAGAGTTGGGTATCATCCGCATACTGATGAACACCCAGCCCAAACCCCTTGATGATCTCTCCCAGCGGCTTCATATAGATGTTAAAAAACATGGGGGAGAGGACGGAACCCTGAGGCACCTCACAAGTGAGGGCCCAGGTGTCTGAACACTCATCATCCCCCACCACCACTTTCTGAACAGGGCCCAGGAGGAAGGAGTGGAACCACTGTATGACAGTCCTCCCAGCTCCCAACCCCTCTAGACGGTCCAGAAGGATGTTATGGTTGATTGTATCAAAGGCCGCTGAGAGATCCAACAGAACTAGGAAACAGCTCTCACCTTTGTCCCTAGCCCGCCAAAGATCATCAACCAGCGCAACCAAGGCAGTTTCAGTCCCATGATGAGGCCTGAATCCCGATTGGGAGGGATCCAAATGGTCCGCATCCTCCAGGCGTGCTTGGAGTTGTTCAGCAACCACTCGCTCAATCACCTTGCCCATGAATGGTAGATTTGAGACTGGGCGATAGTTGGCCATATTTGCCGGGTCTAAAGATGTTTTTTTTAAGAAGTGGTTTAATGACCGCCTCTTTCAGCGGGTCTGGGAAGACTCCCTCATAGAGGGAAGCATTTACCACCCCATGAAGCCCATCGCCCAGCCCTTCCCGGCTCGCTTTTATTAGCCAGGATGGGCAAGGGTCAAGGAGACAGGTGGTTGGTTTCACTCGTCCAAGAAGCCTGTCCACATCCTTGGAGGTAACAGAGTAAATAAGCTGAAATCTTCCTTTCAGCGAGTCAAGAAAAGGATAGCTTTAAAAAAATGTTGAGGCATCTAGGTGCCAGAATTTATTAATTTTAGAGGAAAATGTTGTCCCTCAAAGCAGCTAACATTTCACTTGCAAGCAATTAAAGCAATTGGTTTAAGCAATATAAACAGTATTGAAAAGTAGGCAGTTAAAATAGTACACCAAGGGTGGTCAGGGATAATTACTCTGCAGCCTACAGCCAGGTTAAATGCATGCTGGAAAAAAAATCATTCAGCAAACACTGGAATGGCACTGGATGAAGGCCAAACAAACCTCACATTGCAGGGAGTTTCATAACCTGAATACTTCAGTGGAGAAAGGCCTTTTCACACATTGTTCACTTCACATGGAGGTGAACAAAAAGAAGAAGAAGGGGGGAAAGCCCTCCCTGGTGAATCTCAATGAGGAGACAGGATCAAATGAAAAAATACTATCCTCAGGTCTTATAGATTGAATTGCATGCTGGATTAGTTAGGTGTAATCAGTTAAAAGAGCATTATGGCATACTGTTGCCCTACCACAACGAATCCACTTTTAAAAAGAAACAGGTATTTGTTTTCTGGTTAAGAAAGTGAGATGGAAATGCATTGAAAAGTGTGGAGTGAACAAATGATTAGCAAGAAGATAAATTAACACCCTGCAAGGAAATCAGTATGAAGTGCCCTTGTCATATAACTGTCCTGTAAACAAATCAGAATGAATGCACAGTAAATCTTAGGGTTGTGGGGGAGAATGATTCATTTCACATTTAAAGGAGAACGTACCAATTTCACACTTTACAAAGATGTGAACCAAAATGCAGCCATCCTTCAAAATTCACATTTACCCAAATTTTGCAGTACATTTCTCCAACCAAGTAACGCATACAAATATGCATGTACTCAGTAGAAGCATCTATAAAAACACACATATTAGTGAATATAACATTTAAAAATGCATTATTTTAGGGAGATTTGCTTTGTAAAACTGTGGACAAAATCGCATAAAAATGTGTATATTAAGAGAAAATTGCATTAAAATGCTGGTGAATTTTCATGAGGACCTTTTTTAAAAATGCAAACTGGTGTGGAAATGTTGAGAACTGAACTTAAGCCAGGATAAAATGAGAAACTGAAATTGACAGATTCATCTATATAAGCTTTGTGCCAGCAAATCAGGTGGAATCCTCAACAGAGGTGTTGACTGGAAGAGCCCAAGGTCAGGGCAAATGCGAGAGATTTTTAATCTGCAAAGTGCTTCACAAACTGGTCACAGTGGGCTGTTGAGGGATCCCCCATCTCACTTCAAAGGTCAAAAGACAAATAAGAAAAAATAAAGCACTGGCCAAATTCCAAGGACGTCAGCTATCATGTTGATTCTTGCTGAAATATAACTGTCACTGAATTTTAAGTAGTCACAAACAAGTACAAAATGGGTAAATATTTCAGGATATGTGAATAAAATGAGTTGTGTGGGGTGTCACCTCCTTCTGTAATGAGGCAGAAAAAGTAAAGAGGTTGAGGCTAAAGAGTGTTAAAGTTTAAGGCCAACTAAAACAGTATGAGGCGTCCATAAGAAAAAGATAGTTTGTTGCAGCAGAACCCTCTTAATTGACAGCACTCTGTCAGAAACAAGATATGTAATACCCATTAAATGAGCTTCCCCGGTTGTTTTCTGTGTATATATTTGTAGTGGGAGTTCATGGTGCTTATGTGGGAGTGATGAGTGGCCAGTGTGCAAACTTTACAAAATGTCCCATAATGGTGCATTCGAGCCACTGTTAGCCAAAAGAAAATATTCATGATTATAAGGGAAAGTGAAAGAGCAACATGGTGGGGGAATGATGTGCAAGAACTCCCACCTGAGCTATGGACTGCTTGGCAGAAGTCAATCTGAAGCTGCTTTATGGTCTCCACTGAGCAGGTCATTAAAGCTCAGGCAAGCGGAACAATTTATCTGCATTTTAGCAACACTGCAAGCCAATGCCCCACAGCCATTTTCTGTCCATAGTTTCCCATTATGCAGGCAGGCCATGTTGTCAACAGTACACTATTTCGATGGATCTCATTTGACATGCTGCAAAGCAGCTGAGAGCAGGAGAAAGGGATGCATTTAAAATGCTGAGATATGATGATGCTGCAGCACGCCTACCACTCATGTAACAAGTTGTGGCATGTGCTGTCTTGTCCTTTTCAGCACACTTGGTGGCATTTGCCTATGTTTTACTCAGAGTAGACCCTTTATTGTCAATGAACATATGAGCCCTTTAACACCTGGAATAGGGCTTCTACCATTATCAGTGAAGCCCATGCTTAAAAGGGTCTGGACACTTACAAATAAAGAGTGCTCTTAGCACAGTAGTACCATGGCAGCAGATTTACAGTCACCTCCATGCCTCTTGATGGGCAGCATGCTGATTCCCATGTGTATTGCATAAAGGCAGAGAAAAATCCATTTATCTTTGGTACATCATTGAATAATCACAGCAGGCATTAAGAATAACACGAATATATCAGCTTGGCACATTAGCCTAATAGCACGATCCCCTGGAACTGATTTCAGGAGAATTTGGCAGGGATATAATTATTTTGATTACCCTTAATGTTCTGGAGCATTCAAGAAATGTTCAAGTTGAAAGTTGAGGATAAAGCACTGAAAGAAGACTGTGTTGATTGCAAGAACTGAATATTAGGAGAAGGCACATGAAGTATTTTCTTTCTATCCCCCACCCCCCACCCAAATGCACACTTTAGCACTCATTCGAATGATTCGAGTTGCACTTCTGATTTTCACTGAAAAAATACATCAGACGATTAAGGTCCATTGGGTTGGGTCCAAAGTTGTCATTCCACACATTTGTTTCGCAAACTGTCCCTTGAAATAGAAAACCTCCCTTCGATCCAATGCCATATCTTCCAAACAATCCCCACGCATGGGACACCCACTGGTGTAATCAGAACAATGCTCTCCAAACAGACACTTTCCAAAGGGCAGGCAGCTACGCCCACATTCCTCCAATTTACCACAGGAACTGTGAAGCACAGGAAGTTTATGGCAAGCAGCAACACAATCCAAAATAAATGCACTGAATTTGCAGTGATTCCGAGAGTTGGGGGAGATCATACCCTCCTCCCACTTTTAATGTTCAGGATGGGATCGTTTCTGTCTTTTCTCCAATGAGACGCATGGCAAATGGGTCATCACAGTAGTATGCCAAAATAATCAGATGGATGGTGGGTGGAGAGGCATGTTGGTAGAAATCTCTCTGACTTTTGATTAGCTAGACTTTAGGCTACCATACGAAGGTAAGTGTCCAGGGGTGTTACGTCCCGTTGTGCCACTTCAGGTGAAATAGGAATGTGCTGCTCTCCCTCACTGCCACACACACCTTGCCACCCCACTGCCCATGTTAAGCCTCTCTTACCTGCATCCGTGAAATGCTGACAGTAGTGCCAGCTTCCAGCAAGATCTCGTACACTCCATGAGATCTTGTGGGGTCTCACCAGAAACACTGCCACTTCCCAGCTGGTGGGCTTGCGCCACTTGAGGTGGGTGAGGCATTTGTGGACTGGGCTTGTAAGTCTTACATCCATTGCTGCACCCTCCTTTGCCTCTGACCCTATCTTTCACTGACATGTGCGTCGTCGTCCCCCCAAGGTTCACCATAAGCGAATGTGACGCTCAGACAGAAAAAGGTTCTCCACTCCTAAATTACGGTTTTGTAGAAAATAAAGCATTCAGATGCCAATCCTCGGTGTTTCATATTTTGTATTATCTAGCCATGTGACTTCATCACTACTTTAGTATATAACTTTAATCTTCCACTAGCAGTTTTGTAGATCAACCTTCCTTTTTTGTGGCAATGGAAATAGCCATTGTAAGATGGCTTTTGGAAAGGGCTGGGCATTTACCATGGAGGATATGAACCAGCAATAGTAGCCAAACAGAACCTCTATTTGCAGAAAGGGAGAAGACATCTGAATACTAGATGACAAAGACAAACAACAGGGAATGCCTTTGACCTTAAAACTCTGCTTGGAACTTCTTGAATTATTGCTCACCCTTCCTCATAAGTTCCTGAGGTGGATTACAACAATTTAAAACACAAAGCAGAACTACATAGATCCTCTAGTTGGATCAAATGGATCTTCTGCCCCTTTAGGTGAATCTGATGGATCTTCTGATCCAGGTATGCCATGCATATTTTTTTTATTTTCCCTATTTTACCTTGTTGAATCATCAGTGCTGTGCAGAAAAGTTAGAAGCATTAATTTTATTGAGCACAATGTAAATGAGAGAAATTAACTTGAAAAGATGTGGAGAGAAACGGGGTGTTTTTCTAAAAGCTGCAAGAAGTTGGCTCTATTGAAACACCTAATGATTCACACTGTAGTCGCTTTGATTTGAAAAGCTCAAAGTGAAAGAGATTTTAAATATGGTTCTTTTAGAGAAGCAATTACTTGTGATTTAATCAGCTATGCTTTTTTTACTGGGGGGAAAGGGGAGAAGCAGCAGCAGCAGAAGAAGAAGCTATTTTATGTAGGAGAGCAAAAATGACTCATAAAATGAGCCTTCACCATAGAAAGAGAGGTGGGGGGAAGAGAGGGCTTGCATTACCATCAAAGTGGTGAGCATGATTCAAAGAAATTTGCAATCAGAGTTGACAGTGAGTGCAAGCCAGAGAGAGCCACTCGAGTTCATTCGGCAGCCGACAGCCATCGGAGTCTTGCACTTCATTATGCTCTATTGCTAAGGAAGATCGCTCTGCAGGAGGTGGGGATATGGTGACTTGTGGAGCAAGCAGACACAGGCCCTGATCTCAGTCTCTTTAGAGCTAATTATTTGGCCTTCTGTTCTGCGAAAATTGCATAACGGGATTCTGATTGCTCCACTATCAAAACAGCTCTTTCAGCTCAGGGATATTAGTTGTGGGCAGGCAGTGCCCTGAAAGGCTTTGGTGGCTCTTCTGGAGTCCATCCACACTGAACGTCAGATTCCAAAACCTGAACTGCCACCATGCCATATCAGGAGACATGCCTTGCTTTTGTACAATGGCTGTGTAAGGCACCTGGGGATTCCAGCCAGGAGCTTGGTCAACTGGGCTCTGATGCCTCACATCCGAGAGGACTAAGGCAGCTCTCAAGCTGTTCCTGAGAAGCAAAGAGACTGGGAAGGAAAGAAAGGCATGAATTCAGAAAAGTCCTCAAGTCTATTGCAGTCAAAGCTCATTTCAGGAATACAACTGCAATTTAAAAGGCAAACACAGATCCTTCTGAGATATTTCAGTGAGAGGATGCATGTACAGCAGGGTTCTGAATTTCAGCCAGAATCTTGGATAACAGTTCCTGGAGGTCTCATGTCACAGTGCTGGAGCACATCCTTTCCTTACATAAGGTTCTCAGCTCATCTCCCAGCATCTCCAGTTAAAGGATCTCAGGTATCAGGTCTAGGAAAGACACAGCAGGGCTACTGCTAGCCAGACCAGACAATAGACCAACCAGCAGTTTGACTCAATAGAAAGTGATTTCACTTTCAAAGGGATTGGAGGAAGATCCTTCAATAATAATTTTTTAATTAATAATTATAGCTACATCATATATATATACACATATATGTGATATATCTATCTATCTATCTATCTATCTATCTATCTAATCTATCATCTGTCTGTCTGTCTGTCTGTCTGTCTGTCTGTCTGTCTGTCTGTCTATCTAATCTATCTAGCTGCCTGGCTGGCTGTGCTTGTGCATTTTCTGACTCACTTTCTGGCTGACTGTGCTTGTGAACTTTCTGACTCACTTTCTCTGGGAACAATTCTGATTGATTTCTCAGTATCCTAAACACACACACACGGCCTTCAAAGGTCCCATCCTCAGATATTTTCACTGACCAGCATACAACACATATACGTCAGTAGCTGCAGCCTCAATGTTTAGTAGGTGGCTGACTCGGTGATTGCATCGTGTATTGCCAATTGCCGATTCAATTAAAAGAAGGAAGAGAATATATGGTTCCATCAGGACTGATTTCAAGGTGAGTTGGGAATAGATGGCACAAAACAGAAAGAGCAGACTGTGTCACCTGTATCCATAAATCCCTGATGCACAGGCTTCCATTTATTTCTTTGTTTAGGTTATACCCCATTTTCAAAGGAGTCTCATGACAGCTCACATCAGGTTGTAATAATGCAACACTCCACATAATGCTCTTTTGGGGAGGGGGGAAGGTACACACTCACAATGAAGATGCTACAGTAAGTAACAGTAAGCTTTTTTCAGGGGTACTCAAGTTTATGAGGTACCAGCATCCTTTTTTCTCAAATGTTAAAAGTACAGTACATGTAAGTACTTTTAACATTTGAGAAAAAAGGATGCTGGTACCTCATAAACTTGAGTACCCCTGAAAAAAGCACTGCTGCTCAAGCATGACAGTTCACACAACTCAGTGGCACTTGGTCCTATGCCTAATGGAGAGTTCCAAAGAAACAAACAGTTCAAGTTATTTCAGAAGGGAAGCAAACACCTTGAAACTGATTGTTTTCTGGCTGGTGGACGAACCCCAACAGGTCTTCCCCTTGCCACAAACTTCATCTGGGTATGAGCTGGGGCTGCCGCCTGTCCTGTATAATACAGGATTGTCCAGTATTTCAGTGTAAAATACAGTGGTTGCTGACCTGGTTGCTGACCTTGAGCCAGACATCTTGGAGAGTGAAGTCAAATGGGCCTTAGAAAGCACTGCTAATAACAAGGCCAGTGGAAGTGATGATATTCCAGCTGAACTATTTAAAATTTTAAAAGATGATGCTGTTAAGGTGCTACACCCAATATGCCAGCAAGTTTGGAAAACTCAGCAATGGCCAGAGGATTGGAGAAGATCAGTCTACATCCCAATTCCAAAGAAGGGCAGTGCCAAAGAATGCTCCAACTACCGCACAATTGCGCTCATTTCACACGCTAGCAAGGTTATGCTTAAAATTCTACAAGGCAGGCTTAGGCAGTATGTGGACCGAGAACTCCCAGAAGTGCAAGCTGGATTTCGAAAGGGCAGAGGAACCAGAGACCAAATAGCAAACATGCGCTGGATTATGGAGAAAGCTAGAGAGTTCCAGAAAAACGTCTACTTCTGCTTCATTGACTATGCAAAAGCCTTTGACTGTGTCGACCACAGCAAACTATGGCAAGTTCTTAAAGAAATGGGAGTGCCTGATCACCTCATCTGTCTCCTGAGAAATCTCTATGTGGGACAAGAAGCTACAGTTAGAACTGGATATGGAACAACTGAGTGGTTCAAAATTGGGAAAGGAGTACGACAAGGTTGTATATTGTCTCCCTGCTTATTTAACTTATATGCAGAATTCATCATGCGAAAGGCTGGACTAGATGAATCCCAAGCCGGAATTAAGATTGCCGGAAGAAATATCAACAACCTCAGATATGCAGATGACACAACCTTGATGGCAGAAAGCGAGGAGGAATTAAAGAACCTTTTAATGAGGGTGAAAGAGGAGAGCGCAAATTATGGTCTGAAGCTCAACATCAAAAAAACCAAGATCATGGCCACTGGTCCCATCACCTCCTGGCAAATAGAAGGGGAAGAAATGGAGGCAGTGAGAGATTTTACCTTCTTGGGCTCCTTGATCACTGCAGATGGTGACAGCAGTCACGAAATTAAAAGACGCCTGCTTCTTGGGAGAAAAGCAATGACAAACCTAGACAGCATCTTAAAAAGCAGAGACATCACCTTGCCGACAAAGGTCCGTATAGTTAAAGCTATGGTTTTCCCAGTAGTGATGTATGGAAGTGAGAGCTGGACCATAAAGAAGGCTGATCGCCGAAGAATTGATGCTTTTGAATTATGGTGCTGGAGGAGACTCTTGAGAGTCCCATGGACTGCAAGAAGATCAAACCTATCCATTCTTAAGGAAATCAGCCCTGAGTGCTCCCTGGAAGGACAGATCATGAAGCTGAGGCTCCAATACTTTGGCCACCTCATGAGAAGAGAAGAATCCTTGGAAAAGACCCTGATGTTGGGAAAGATTGAGGGCACTAGGAGAAGGGGACGACAGAGGACAAGATGGTTGGACAGTGTTCTCGAAGCTACGAACATGAGTTTGACCAAATTGCGGGAGGCAGTGCAAGACAGGAGTGCCTGGCGTGCTATGGTCCATGGGGTCACGAAGAGTCGGACACGACTAAACGACTAAACAACAACAAAAATAAAGCCTTTATTGAGACGTCATCATCATTTTATTTGTATGCCGCCTTTCCATAGTTGAAACTATGCTCAAGGCGGCTGACAACATGACAAGATTTACATAATTACCAACATAACAAAAGTCATAAACAATAAATAAAACACATCAAAACACATCAAAAAGTACACAACCCAATGGAAACAATTTCCACATAAATCATAAGAACTGAAACTAAAGATACAACAATAACAACAGACAGTTTTGTCCTGTATTTCAGATCTTCTCTCTCTCAGCCTCTTTCTCTCAGTCTCTCTCTCTCTCTCCCTGCCTCATTAGGGATCATTCCCAAATGCACATGTTTGAAAGGATGTGTGGAAGGTCATGTATTTAAGCTCTGGGTAGCCAAGCACCAACAGATTTACAAAGTCATGTACCGTGTTTCTCACATTTTAAGACACCGTCTTATATTTATTTTTCCTCCAAAAAACACAGCACGGCTTATTTTCAGGGAGTGTCTTATTTTTTTGTTAAGCTTTTTAAATTTTTACTGGTATTAAGATTTCAGAGAGTTTTGCTGGGTCGGGGCTCAGTGCGGCGCATGCTGCTGACCTTGCCGGCTCCTGCTTGTATTTCATTTTTCGTAAATAATTGTTATTCATTTTCATTTATAGACATTCCAATTAACAATAAATCGAATCGAATCTTACCACATTAAAACACAAATAATAAAACCAATTATACAATCCAAATTAAATAATTTCAGGGGACTTCCCATGTTCTAAATGTCAGGGGAAAGTCTCTTTCAGTTGTTCCTGAGTTCAACTCTCTTGATTTCCCCCCCAGTATCATAAGTCCGATCTTAACCCATTGTTTCATGCAGTCCTGGTATGTGACTCTCTCTCGTGTCCAAAGAAACCCATATTTCTATTCTCACACAGAAGGCAGTTTCTTCTGTTATTGTTATTCTTCAATTGATTTTATTTTTTTATTTTATTTTTGCGTAATCCTTTCCGTGGCCCCCTCTTGCATTTTCTACTTTATCTTCCAGTCTCTGGGCTCTGTTCCAGCTTTTCTCAATGCACGCCAACTCTCCTTCTTTTGATAAGATTTATGGCGCAGCAATCTTTCAGTCTTTTGGTCTTTTAATGAGTCTTTTAATGAATTAGTATTCCACAAATAAATAAACTTCCATAGAAAAGCAATGCCATGGGATATATTTCACTAATTGTTTGGTGAATGTTTAGTTTAGCTCATCTAAGATCCACTCCCACTTCCCCGGGCCCTAGGGAGTGGAGCCAAATCAAAATTTTACCTTCGCTTTCACATTACACCATATATTGAAAAGAAAAAGAAAAGTCCGTGCAAACAAATGCAGTTTATTTCTGTGAAATATTCCCCAAATCTGTCCAAATGTCCCAAGCCCCCCCCCATTGGGGAGAGGTCGTTTCTTTCTCTACTACAGTCGTACCTCGGGTTGCGAACACCTCGGGTTACGAACAACCCGGGTTACGAACTGCGCAAACCTGGAAGTATTTTCGGCGCACGCATGCGCAGAAGCGCTGCGCGCATTTGTGCATGCGCAAAGCGCGGAAATAGCAAAAATAGCACTTTGCGCATGCGCAAAACGCCGTTTTCTGGTTACGAACTTTTCGGGTTACGAACTGCGATCCAGAACGGATCGCATTCGTAACCCAAGGTACCACTGTATACCATAACCACCTTTTTTCTCAGCACGAGCCTCCTTCATATCTGATTTTATGATGCCAGTTCTAATTGGCTACGCTTCCCAGCACCAAATTACTTTTCACAGTTCCTCCTACATTCCACTTAGATGTTCAACTCTTTCTTTGTGAGGTTCGGAAAATCAAGATTAGCAAATGTAGAAAAAAAGATAGCTGCTCACCTCCCAATGAAACACCACAATGAAAGTCCTTTTCAAATCAAAGCTCTGGCATCCAGTGACTGATTTAATTAGCAGTTATTTTTTAATCTCCTTCTTTCCAGAACTGGCCTGTTTCTTAGTCCTAATTTTAATGATTTTTAGGAAACAGGGATCTCCCGCTCATGGCGATGACTCTGGTGAGTTGCCAATTCATGCAGTGCTCGCACCCAGTGTCCCTATCCCCACTTTCTGTAGTGAGCGGCAGTTATCGCATGAACTGCGGGTGATGGCCAGTCCCCCCCCTACCGTGGGGGGCGGGGTTGGCAGGGATAATTACCCCCATATCATCCCTGAAAACCTGCACGATTGGGACCTGGTGTTCTGGGAAAGCAGCCAGCTGCCATGGCAGGAAACCGGAAGCCCTTCTTAATTATATTTCAGTTCAACAATTACTTTGATAAAATACATATTTTGTTATGTGCAAATGGCTTTAGATGCCAATTAGGTCCATAAATTACCATATAGCATATATTCAATACAAAAAACAGTGACAATTTGTTGTTGACAAAGGACAGCCGAACATAAAGGCCCCATTACTTTCAGTAGCTTAGGGCCTCATCAAACCTAAATACAACCCCGGAGATACTGCAGAGATATTGAATATTTCTTTTTGGCAACTAAGATCACAGCTGTGGGTCAGACTCCGCTGTGAAGAAAAGCAAGAAATATATAAAGAAATCCCAATTATTCTGCTAAGAGCAGGCATCCCCAAACGGCGGCCCTCCAGATGTTTTGGCCTACAACTCCCATGATCCCTAGCTAACAGGACCAGTGGTCGGGGAAGATGGGAATTGTAGTCCAAAACATCTGGAGGGCCGAAGTTTGGGGATGCCTGGCTAAGAGTGTGTTCCTTTTTTTTCTCAAGAAGGAGGTTTTCCCCACAGGAAATAAGTCCTTACAGAAAAAATTCATATCCATCTGATTTGTTACTCTAAAACCTTCCTAGCCTTTGGCTTTTTGCTGCTACACAGGAAGCTGCTATATCAAGTTAAATTTGCAATCTTTCTAAATAGAGCCCAATCTTTTCCAGTGAATGCCAAATGCAGACCCATTAGATCACATCCCAAATATTGCAATACCCCAAGATGAAATTGTATGCTGTCCTCAAAACAAATCTAATCTCACAAATCTTGCAGCACAGACATTTGAAAATGAGTCAAAGTCCCTCTCTTAGAAGATATATTTTAAGATTTCTTTGGAAGGGAGATCTGTCAAAGTAAATATGGCAAAAGCCTTCCGAAGGGAATGGACAAGAAAGGACAAAGTACAATGGGATGAAAAGAACCAAATGCTGCAATAATTGCTTGTGTCTGAACAAAAATTGTGCTGCCTTACCTTGGAATTTAAATTGGAATTTAAAGGTTCTCTAGAAACGCACAGAAGGCAAATTATATACATTTCAATAGCAAAGCTATGGACTTCTGCTTGAGAGAAATGTATCATTAACAGTACAATCCTTTGCATGTCTACTCAGCTGTAAGCCCCATTGAGTTTAGTGCTCCTTACTCCTGGGTAAATGGATATTGGTTTGCAGCCTAAGCAGCCGCAAGTATACAAAAAAGTGTTTATCAGCTAGGATAGTATGTTCTTGGAAAACACACACCCCCACACACGGTTGGTTTTTTTAAAAATTATTATTCCACTCTTCTTCCAAAGAGTTCAGAATAGTACGTATATACTAGGGCTGTGCATGGAGTCCCTGATCCAAACTGTGACCCAGATTTGTAGAATCCAGACTGGACCTGATTCGGTCAGGACAAATGTGGACTCAGTAGCAACCAGATCTCCAGAAATCCAGTTGACTTGCATAGCAAAACCAAAATGGTCATCACTTTCTTAATATTTCACATTGAGGCATGCAATTTGGGGTGGGGGTGGCAATGGTAGACCCTAAAGGGGAGACACCAAAGAAGTGATGCTTTTGAATTATGGTGCTGGAGGAGACTCTTGAGAGTCCCATGGACTGCAAGAAGATCAAACCTATCCATTCTGAAGGAAATCAGCCCTGAGTGCTCGCTGGAAAGACAGATCGTGAAGCTGAGGCTCCAATACTTTGGCCACCTCATGAGAAGAGAAGACTCCCTGGAAAAGACCCTGATGTTGGGAAAGATTGAGGGCACTAGGAGAAGGGGACGACAGAGGACAAGATGGTTGGACAGTGTTCTCGAAGCTACGAACATGAGTTTGACCAAACTGCGGGAGGCAGTGCAAGACAGGAGTGCCTGGCGTGCTCTGGTCCATGGGGTCACCAAGAGTCAGACACAACTAAACGACTAAACAACAACAACAAAAGGGGAGACCAACCCTGCCAGACTTTAGATAGGCTTTTAAGCTAGCTACATTGAAATCTTAAAATGTTTTAAAATGAAAACAGACACAACATTTTTGTTTTGTTTTTTTTCATATAACTTGAAATGTGCAAGTCGCTACAGAAGGGATTTACTGTGCCAAACTTCGGATGTATAACTCCAGGAGTTTACATGCTAGCCCCTTGAAAAGCTGGTTAGGTTAGCTTATCCTTAGGCTAAGAGCTCCAGAGTGAAGCTTGGATTTAAACAGTAGCCAAGGTAGTGGCACCTTTCCTGCCTCCAAATGTTAAAAGTGTGACACTTACTGTAACAAGTTTATGGTGAATACTGGCACCTTCTTTCAAAGGGACTTCTTGGTAAACAGGTATCCTGTAAAACACTTGTATTTCAAGGATAAATTGCACAGCTGTGTTTTCATGCTTCAGCCTTTAGCATTCAAATGGCTACACTATTGTGTAGTTGCAAATATTATCAAACCTTCTTTCCAGCTCTACCAATTTTGAGTTCATAGAATCACAGAATTGTAGAGTTGGAAGGGATCCCGAGGGTTATCTAGTCCAACCCCCTGCAATGCAGGAATATCAGCATCTACGACAGATGACCATCCAACTTCTGCTTAAAAACATCCAGTGAAGGAGAGACCATCACCTTCCAAGGGAGTCGGTTCCATTGTCTCACAGCTTTTGCTGTCGGAAAGTTCTTCCTGATGTTTAGTCGGAATCTCCTCTTTTTTGTAGCTTGAAGCCATTGGTTTGAGTCCTACCCTCCAGAGCAGGAGAGAAACAACTAATTTGACATCAGAGTAATCCTGTGGAAACAGCAAGGCCATTCAGAAATGAATAGGTAGTGGTTTCTGATGAGCGTAGTTTTGAGAGCATATCAGAGACCAAATATTGGTTAACCCTGCAGCCAATTCATGAAGGCTGTGCCTCTGTCAGAGTAGCTTTTGTCAAGAAATAATGAGATGCCGTCAAGAAAGCCTCGCTTGGTACATAATGGAAAACAGCCAGCACAGAGCTGAATACTGCTGCAACAAAGATGCTATTCAAAGTCACTCTATAAATACCTGTATGGTGGAGAGGTTCCCTTCCCTCTGCATTTAAAACACACACACACATTCCCAACAAAACAAAACAAAATCACCCCGCTAAGCTTGTTTCAGTGGGATAGTGGCTCCTGGCTATTTCAACCATTTTACTGCATTTCATTTAATGATATTAAAAGGCCACCATCCCACATCATTATGATTGCAATACGTTCTAAGGGACTCATTAGAAGACAATAGAACACACACACACATGAACACCCCTAATTTGCATCCACACGTATTTTAACTCCACTCCTTTTTTTTAATCTATTTTACAAGCTTAGAAAATTCCTTCAGTAGCACCTTAAAGACCAACTAAGTTTTTATTTTGGTATGAGCTTTCGTGTGCATGCACACTTCTTCAGATACACTGAAACAGAAGTAACCAGACCCTTATGTATATTAAGAGGGGGGGTGATGGGAATGGGTGATGGGCTGATAGGAGTGGTAAACCTGTTGATGACTGTTAACGACTGTTAATGACTGCAATTGGTCTTGTGGGAAAAAGCAAGGGCTGAGGTGCTAAAGAGAGCTTGATCATGTATAATGAGATAAGAATCCTATGTCTCTGTTCATGCCAGGTGTCTCCATGGTTTTAAGCTTGGTGATGAGTTGCAATTCAGCAACTTCTCTTTCCAGTCTGTTTCTGAAATTTTTCTGTAATAAAACAGCTGCTTTGAGATCTTGTATAGAAAGTCCTGGGAGATTGAAGTGTTCTCCTACTGGTTTCTCTGTCTTGTGATTCCTGATGTCAGATTTATGTCCATTTATCCTTTGGCATAGGGTTTGGCCTGTTTGTCCAATAGAGAGCTGAAGGGCTGAATTTGTAAAACTAGATCACTAATGACTTGCTGATGCTAGCACAGCTTTGCCCATTCACACCAGCTGTTAAACCATCCCTGAAAAGTCTCAGGTGCATTGTCATTGTTCATTAACTAAAGCACATTAATGAATGTGTCACTATTGCTTCTCGCTACTTAAAACTACTAATGGGATTTGTAAATATGTGATACAACCCAGTAACTAGTGTTGATGTTGTAAAGCCCTTCATGAAAATGTTCCTTCCAAGGTCTCCTTTTGTCAAGGCTCGGCACTCCATTTCCTGGTAACATGAGTAATATTTTACTTTTGTGCTTCCGCTTTGATATCAGTGCTGTTGTTCAGCGGTACTTAATCCAACTGGATAATGAAATTACAGTCCTGGCTATCAAGTGATGAAAAACTCAAACTCAGGTATTTTGTGGCAAAATCTTTAATGCTTAAATCAGTATCAGGTATCAGGTATTAAGATATTAGTGCTGCCCTCAATTACTGTATAATAAATGCCCCTTTGGAAATCTTATCAGAAGTAGGTGGAAAACAATGTTTCAATGAGGGTGGCCACTTCTACCCCTCCAAAAAAGAGGACAATAAAAGAGACAGATTTGCATATGCTAATTGATGCAATTTTTGAAAATACTTACTAAAATTTAAAAAGAAATGCAATGTGGAAAAGACTGTGACTGGGCGACTTGTGTGCATGCTCAAGCTGCTATCCAGGTGCTGCCCCAGGTGGGCAATTTTATAGCCCAGGTAGGCTGGGCTATAATTGTCCAGGTGGGCAATTCCTCTCCCTTCTTAGGGTTTTTTTTTTTAAAAGATCTCTAAACCATACTTGAATATCTTTAAACTATCTTTGGATAGAGGATGGCTTTAAATAGATGTCTGTTCCTTGCACAGAACAAACGAGCTTCCATTTCAATTATTGGGGGAGAGAGGTCCGGGGGAATCTACACATTCCAACCTCCAATTCCCTCCCAGTTGTAGACAAACTGGCCTGCCTATGCTGTTCTTAAAACAATAGTCATTTGAGCAACAGCAGATCTGCAGAGAGAGAGAGAAAACCCTATTTTGTTCATCACAGTAACAAATATTTTAGTGATTAACCAAATCCTAAAAGGGATTGAGCTTGCACTGGCACTGTTTGATGCTTTTCTGTCTATCTATCTTTCTATGCATACATATACATGCAGTTATTTTGTTTCTGTGTACCTAAGTCATCTGTTAAATCAGTCTTCCCCAATGTATAATCTTAGTCCACAGAAATAAATCAGTTCTCTGCGTGACTGTTTGATGTTAAAAAATTATGCAAAGTAGGACTTTTGGGAAGTAATTGAAGCTAAAAACTTGTGATCTCCTTAATATATGTCTTTCTTTCTTTTTCCTGCCTGGAAATAATTTCGAATGTGATGCAACTCATTTTAATTTATTTGAGTGAGTAACTGCAGCGCCAGGGCAGGATGTGAAGTTAGTGGCATTTCTATTAACAAAAAGCAATTAACTTCTTTTCTTTCTAAAGGAATTCGTTCTCCTATAATTCCTTGCTATATTTAATTAAATGGTTGTATATTTGAGCTCTTTTCAAATTTGCCTTCATGTCTATTTAAATGCGGTTTAATTCATTCCCATTTCATTTTTTGTCCAACATGTTAACTTTCTGACAGTCTTTGGATCCATTAAAATGGATTGTGAAAAATACATTTCTGTACCCGGCAGAGGTTTCAGGGAGCTGCAAAGTAGCAGAAAATTGGAGGGGAAGAGAACTTTAAAGATCTGAAACTTTGAATTTGCAAGGCATTGACTCTTTGGAACTCTGGAGTTCTTTCATTTGGTTACCACTTTTTATGCCTGCCCTTTGCTCCGTGCTTCTAGAATTGCATGTAGAAGTGTGAAATGCAAAGGGAGAGAGAAAATGTGTATGGTGGGTGAGAATCAGAGGAAGGGGATTCTGCCCTTGTTTAAGATCATTTGTAAGAGTCACTGGGATGCTTCCACAAGAACAGAGCTGTTTGTTCTTTGTACATGGAAGGGCAGAGGAATCACCATTCTGTGCCAAGATGACCCAAATTATGCACCAACAGAGCTAAATTTGCAAATGTTCTTTTGTGAGTAATGAGGTGAGCGAAGCGATACGCACTCGCAGTGGGTTGCTATTTTTATTTACTTTCTTTAGAAAAATTTCCAAGCCACTTAATATTTTAAAATCTCTAAGTGGTATACAAACATGCAACATAAAAACAAAAAAGGCAGCACAGTACTATAAGATAATTACAGGGATTCAGTAAACAACCACCTTGTTAATGTTAATACTAGACATTAAAGTTCAATCTGTAATGTTCGCACAGCATATACTAAGGGGCTTAATTATGACTTTAGATAAATTGCAGGGAGCCTTAAGCAGCAAGAATGTGGGTCAGTTTCTCCTCCTGCACACTGAAATTCTATCTTCTGCACAGCTATTAACGGTGCTGGAGTCTTGTCTTCCTTTACATTTAGCTATCCTAGAAAAGCATAATTTATTGCAGCAGGATGGTGTTGCTCTTAGGAAACAGCTTTCAAGTTCAAGGAGACAATAAGACATGGCTTTTAATGTTGCAGATTTGATATTGCTCAGGACCGCAATACCTAAAGGACTGCCTCGTTCCATACGAACCTACCTGAACCCTGAGATCATCTTCTGAGGCCATCCTTCGTGTGCCCCCTCCTTGAGTGGTCCAGAGGGTGGCAACATGAGAATGGGCCTTCTCTGCAGTGGCTCTCCATCTGTGGAATGCTCTCCCCAGGGAAGTTCACCTGGCGCCTTCATTATACACCTCTAGGTGCTAGGCAAATACGTTCCTTTTTAACCAGGCCTTTTGTTGACCTGATTTACATCCTTTGCCCTTTTAAAATGTGGGGTTTTGGGGGGGGGGCTATTGGGTTGTTGTTGTTGTTGTTTTATTATGTATTTTGTTTTATATCTTGATTTTATTCTGAGACCCCCAGGTATAAGGCGGTATATAAATTCAATTAATAATAATAATAGTTCTGAAAGGTAAAACAACAACCCCAACAACTGAAATGTGAGGAGCATTTTATGTACACACAGCTTCCCTGTCTCTCCTAAAGAATCCACAGGATATGGTTCATTTCCATGAGCATTCTTTGGGTAAAAGGATGGCTGCCCCATCATGGAATTTAGATAAAATTTAGATAAACTTGCAAAGTTCCACTGGTGGAACTTCTACCCAACAAGAAGCCTCGCTCTACTCCACCTTACTGGGGCTTTAGGACAGAGCCTCTCACACAGGTAGACAATGGAAGAGTGGGTAATTGCTGCAACTGTCTCCCCATCCACTTTGCCATATGATCTCATTAGCTTTAATTTCCCATCATCTATTAAATGAATGCACGTCCCTAGTAATGCCATATTTTAGAACTACGAAGGAGAAGGAACAGACTAAGTTTCCGAGGAAGCACACATGAAATCATCTTGTTAAAGGTTGAATGAGGTTGCTAACAAAAGTGAGATTGATGGAAGAATTATACATCATTAATTTGGTAACTGCACTGCAAAGAGAAATTAAGTGCCAATCGTTTTCAGAGGGTTTTTCTGCCGTGGATCCTCCATGCACTTCAGTGAGGCATTCTAAACCAGGCATAGGCAACCTTGACTCTACAGATGTTTTGGAACTACAATTCCCATGATCCTGAGCTAACAGGGCCAGTGGTCAGGGATCATGGGAGTTGTAGTTCCAAAACATCTGGAGAGCGAAGGTTGCCTATGCCTGTTCTAAACTTACAAACATTTTGAGTAACGATTTGCTAACAAAAATGAATAACGGATGTTCTAAGTACACTGTCTAAAACATTGTCAACATCACAATTTCCAAGCAGAATCAAGATCCAACCACAGCAAAGAAGCTCCACAATGTCACAGTCATCCTTTCTGTTTACAGTTGAGTTCTGGTAAAGTACACTCAATGGAAAATATAGAGGCATGGATCAGATGTTCAGAGTATGCAGGCAGAGGTATTCACCTGCACACACAAATTTGCAGTTCCTCATGCTACAATAAACAGGTGCACTGGAGGGTAGGAGCCGAACCAATGGCTTCAAGTTACAAGAAAGGAGATTCCAACTAAACATCAGGAGAAACTTTCTGATGGTAAGAGCTGTTTGACAGTGGACTCCCTCAGGAGGTGGTGGACTCTCATTCCCTGGTGGTTTTTAAGCATAGGTGGGCTGGCCATCTAGCTTCCAACTCTACAATTCTATGATTCTAACCTCCAAGAGGATGTCTTCAGGAGCTATGGGGACTGAGATGTGAAAGAAAAGAGTGGGATAGTCCCTTTGTGTGATAATAATAATAATAATAATAATAATAATAATAATAATAATAATAATAGTTTTATACCCCACCCATCTGGCTGGGTTTCTGGGCAGCTCCCAACAAAATATTAAAAACACGATAAAAGCAACCTCACACTACTTTTGGATTCAAGTCACTGATTTGGTTGTTCTTCGTTCACTTCCACAGTTGCAGAGGTTCAATTAATACTGCTCCTGGAGTGATTCATCAAACTGAAATGAAGGTGTTTGTTTCTACTAGAGCAGTTTGTTAGCAGAGCTGTAATAAGGGCCCTGTCACTGTTTTCATGTTCAAGTTTACTGTGAATGTTAGAAATGCATTGGTTGTCAACAATCATGTTGAAGTACTGACAATCTCAGACTTATTCTAATTATATGGATATATTCACCAGGGCATCCTTCACATCCCAGATGAATTTTGCAAGTGATCATGTTTCACAGCTTCACTGTATATTATATTTTCATCTCAGTACAGCGGGGGGACTGAATATTGACAGTCGCTGATCTGAGGGCCGTATGCCACCTGTGGGTGTGGCCAATCTATGCATGTACATACACACACACACACACACACACACACACGGCATGTGCACAGCACTTTCTACTTCTCTCACACACTTGCAGTCATACATTCATACATAAACTCTCTCACACAAAAGCACAGCACTTGGGTGGGGTGTGTGTTTGAAAATGCTGCATTTTACTTTGCAGAGAAGGATCTGGGCAAACTATAAGGCAGCATTTGAAACCCAGCCCACTCTCCAGCTCTGGGGGTGGGGAGAAATGCTGTCGTTTATTATTAAGGAGCACCCAGGTTTTATATTGTCCTCCAGTCTTGATGCTGTGGTGCTTAATGCTAAGATCAGAGGTAAAAGATAAGAGAAAATCCATTTGTCCACTCCTTAAGCAGCATTCCCCCCACCACCACAGTGCTGGAATGAGGCCGTGGAGAAATGCTGCCTTTTACTCTAAAACAGTAGGCAGAGAGCTTGGCTCCAATCTCAGAGCTTTAGAGGGGATCTCTAAAGTGCAGATAGAGGGGTTTCAGAAGGGCTGTGCGCCAGCCCGCAACCTGATCCATGCCTGTCTGAGGAACACTCAAATGGACCCAAATCTAGCCCCAAATCAATTACGGATGGGACTAATATTCATTTAGGAGTTTAAACATACAGGGGAGGGGAGAGAGAAGGAGACACTGCATCTCTTTCCCTGCCCTTGATTGCAGAGAACAGGATGATTCAATCCTGTGGGGTGCTGCCACGGAATGGTTTTGTGAAGGAGCAATCTGCAGCCAGCAGGACTAAATCCTCCATTCACCAGCTGATGTTGGAAGATTAAATCCTGCAGGGCGCTGTTTTTGAAGGAGTATCCTGTTGTGGTCTACAGCCTTCCCACCTGATACTCTTACCGCCTGACAGCCCCCTGGATCACTCCAGGAGGCCCAACCTGACCTGAGGCAATCTGGAGCTGTCTTGACCTGACTTGGCCAAAGCCCAGATTCCCTGCTGAATCATGCCGAATTGGTTCAAGATGTGACCAAATCCAGTGCACAGCTTTAGATTTGATCAAGAAGACAACTTTAATCAAGAAGACCACATCCCAATCAAGAGATAAAGCTGCGAAGAAGAAAACCAGACTCCCTTGGGTTGATTTTGAGATGCCTGGTTATGAATCTGATTGAAATATATCTTAATCGGGATAACAGAATTCCCTCCAACCTTTGTTTCTTTTGGAAGAGGGGTACTGAATTGTACATAATGATGATGATGATGATGATGATGATGATGATAATTATTATTATTTATACCCTGCCCATCTGGCTGGGCTTCCCCTGCACTCTGGGCGGCTTCCAACAAACATTAAAATACATCAAATATCACAGATTAAAAACTTCCCTAAACAGGGCTGCCTTTAGGTATTTTCTAAATGTCAGGTAGTTGTTTATCTCTCTGACCTCTGATGGGAGGGTGTTTCACAGGGCGGGTGCCACTACCGAGAAGGCCCTCTGCCTGGTTCCCTGTAGCTTTGCTTCTCACAGTGAGGGAACCAGCAGAAGGCCCTCGGCGCTGGACCTCAGTGTCCGGGCAGAATGATGGGGGTGGAGACGCTCCTTCAGGGAATACTGGACCGAGGCCATTTAGGGCTTTAAAGGTCAGCACCAACACTTTGAATTGTGCTCGGAAACGTACTGGGAGCCAAGTAGGCACATACTGTAATGGCTCTAGACACAAACTGGGGACAAGCATTTCACAAAGCATTCATCATTCATTTTCCACCACAACAGACTACTGATTTTTAAAAAGATGGAATATCACTTTGAAATTTTAATTATGGTGGACCAGAGTTTACCACAGAAAAGCATTGCCTAGAAAGCTGGCCTCTGGCTAGCTCTTTGTTTGACCTAAGAAAACCCTTTCTTTAAAAATAAATAAATCCTAAACACCACACTTCATCCAAAGAAATCATATTGGAGCTGCTTCTCTTAAATTCCATCAGTCTCCTTGCAAAGGAGACGGAGGCTTCCATTCGCGTAACTCAAACCTTCACCTAAATGTTATAGTTAGAACAGGCACTTATGCAAAAGAGTCACTGACCACCCAGAAACCAAACATATTGCTGAAAATAGCCCCCTGTCCTTGCTAGCAAAGCAAGCGACCCAGGGCAAATCTGTTCCAAAGATCCCTGCTTATCAGAGCAGAAAGAAAACCGGTGGTGGCTTTGAGCAACCGCTGACTGATTTAATCAGGATGATTTGTACTACAGTGGGAGCAGAACGGGGCTACAAAGCTGAGTGCAAATACAGGATTAAAATTGCATCTTCAGCTCACTTGTTTGTTGATCTCTCGATCTCGCTCTCTCGGCTAGTTTGTAGCTTGTCGCTTTCTAGATCACAAAACACTGTCAAAACGTGCAGGGATCATTTTAAGGGCCTTATCTCTGAGAACTGTGCCCGCACATTATGTTTAACTATCCAATTGCACGACCTCTCGATTGACAACAAGGGCTGCACCCCTTTAGAATGCATGTGGGGAAACGGCGTGACTGAATTCCTCAGTCTAAGGAAGCATGTCAAGTGATTAGACAGGCTAGAATGCTTCTTTCTGGCAGGTTGCTTTTACAATTCCCCCACCTATACTCTGAAATGGTTAAGTCTCTAAAGGGACATATCCTAGGATCAGCGAGAGGTTGACCCCATTAGGTTACTGGGGCACAGACCTCCAAACCAGTAATGAACCCCTGCCGGCGATGCCTTTGGAGACTAGATTGCCTTCAAAAATATTTACCCCACATTTCAGATGGGAGAACAGCCAAAACTACCGCAAAAGTGGGGCAACATCCTCACCCCAGAACATTTGAGGTATGAAAAATTAAATGATTTTGGCAGGAAGCTGCAGGACATGCACCAACTGGAAATGAAGCGAGATGTCCGCCTTTCAAACAGTATTGAAAGTGGGATTGCATGTATAACTGCATATAATATCATCATGAGCACATCATCAAAGCCTCATAAAAAGGATGTCTGGAGGGGTCCTTACTTCCTGAAACATCACAGAAGGACGTGGGATTCAGCCCTGGTAAGGAACTGCATATGGCATTATTACGAATACAGTTTTCACTTGTGGCAAATGGGATCTGACTTGGCTTGAGGCAATTATGCTACACAAGCTCCTTGCTTTCCGTACATCACATTTCCACACATAATGCAATAAACTGTCAGGACCATCCATTCCATTCAGCTTCTTTATATCCTTCAGTACAGCAGTCAGGAGAAATAACATTTGGCTCAAACTTTGACTCAAATATAGGCTGTCATAAAATCAGATGTGAGTACGAAATGGAAAAGTTATCACAATAATACGGTGATAATGAACAGGGATATCGGTTCACATTCAGGTTTGTGTGACGATATCATCTCAGGTCTCTGGGTGAGATCCAGTGTCACCCCCATGGATGCAAGGAAACATCTCCTCCTTCCCCCCTCCCTCTGCCTGCAGCTACCTGCACCCTCCAGAGGGGTTTCAGGGTGAGGACAGAAAGGGTGTGTGTGTCCTGTTTTCACAAGAAGAAATCCATTGTACAAGGGTGCCACCACAGTAGGATATCAATCAATAAAAAATACCTGCCCCAAAGGCATTGATCCTTATTCTCAGCTCTGCACTAAATGCATTCTTAATGCTGGACATTTTCATGTTTCCCATAGATTCTCAAGAAGTCTACTCATTTCAGATACAGGTAGGTAGCCGTGTTTGTCTGAGTCGAAGCAAAATAAAAAAACTCATTCAGTAGCACCTTAAAGACCAACTAAGTTTTTATTTTGGTATGAGCTTTCGTGTGCTACTGAAGGATTTTTTAAAATTAATTTCAGATAGTATGCTTAGCAGTCATTGAATAAGATGAGAGGAATTGGTTAAGCAGCAGGAAGCAGGAAGACAGAATAAATGGTTATCTGGGTATAGAAAGTGGAGTCCCTCAGAAACTGGTGTTGAGACTTATGCTTTTCAATTTGTTCATAAATATTATACAGTTAGGGATGAGCGGTGAGGTGGCAAAGTTTGCTGATGATACTAAATTGATCAGGATCATTAAAACAAACAAACAAACAAAAAGATTGCGAAGAGCTCCTACAGGACCCCTCTAGACCAAGTGAATGGGTGGCAAAATGTCGTTTCATGGGTAGTTTGATAAAGGTGTGTGGCATCCGTGAAAATGGCAAATTCCGTGCTGGGGATTATTAGGAAAGGAATCAAAATTAAGCTGCTGATATAATAATGCTATTATACAAATCTATGGTGCAACCACTTTTGGAATACTGTGTATATTTCTGGTCTCCTCATCTCAAAAAGGCTACTGTGGAGCTGGAAAATGTTCCGCAAAGTGCAACCAAAATACTGAAAGGGTTGGAGAACTCCCCTATGAAGAGACCCTCCTGACTGCAGCAGCACTGCCACAAACATAATGAGCAGAGCAGTGGTGAGAACAGGTGAAGCTCTGGCAGCAGTGGGGACAGGTGTGCCCATGTGTCTGCATCTGCCAGCACCCCAACCCAGTGTTCCTTCAGCGCTACCCTGCGCTGCCCCATCCTGCCCCCTCAAGAAGCAGTGGCAATGCTCACCTTACTGCTTACAATCCTTCACCCCATTTGTAAATATACCTGCAACTGAAGATTACATTTCATGTGCCTGATGAAATGGATTCTAGTTCGCAACAACTTGTGCCATAATAAATTTGTCTTTACATTGCCCACAATAGCGGTTGTTCTCACGCTTTAAATATGTATGGTGACCCTTGCTTCTATGAAAGAAGAAGGGAGAAGGAAAGCTGAGCGTTCTGATTTTAGAAATATTTGGCTTGGCGTATTTGACAAATGGTCTGCTATAGCTCATTATGAATACGTATGATGTTACAGAATGGTAATTTTATAGTAACCTTTCACACATGTATACCTACATTTTTTGCTGGTAATTGACAAATGTTAGCTGCCATCCACCTATTTTATTACTGTAATCCAGTAATCTTGGCGGTAAAAAGATTTTGTCAGCTGAAATGTGAATGCCCCGGAAGGGTGTGTGTGCCCAGCACCCATTTATTTCCTGCTTCTGATTGAGCCACTGCTTCTGCAATGCCAGGCATGATGCGTTGACTTTTAGGGTACTATTGACTTGCTTTACATCCAGTCGCTATTAGTGATTGCAAAGGAGGAACACTTCCATGTAAAGGCAGTTTTCTTCTCTGTGTTTGCACTGTAAATGGGGCAGGGGGCTGCTCAGCACAGCTCATTCAGGTATGAATAAATCCCTGGTGGAAACACCAGTAGAAACATCTAAAGTCAGTGTACAGATTTCGAAGCGAAGGCTTCAAGATCCTGTGGAAACCTGTAAGTGGCTAGACCTTGCCTCATTGCAGGTGGGGGGGCACTATTAGTGGGCCTACCCTATCCAGGACTGAGGCACAGGAGGATCTTTCCATCATGGGCAATTTTTTTTTATTCATTTCACATTTAAAGGCAATTTTACCTAATTTGCACTTTGCAGTTTATCTCGCAACACAAATTGAAAACTCTTCCAACTAGTTGCTTATGTCAAATTCAGACATAATTCATTCATGATTCTCTACAGCCACAGGCATATGCAGAACTCCCTTTGCTCCTATTATATGGGATAGACATCAGGGCACTCAACTATCTTCAGCAGGAAACCTTCAGTATGGTTTTGAGTGGAATGTTCAAAAGGGGGGAAAGAAGGTGCTTGCAAAGGAAAGCCCTCCACGCTACAGAATCTCCTCTTGTTCTGGAGGGAGGGAGGGAGATGCAGTATTCCTTCCCCACTCCTGACTGTATGTTTAATTTCATATACCCACACTTTGAACTTTGCCCAGCAGCTAACTGGCTGCCAATGCAATTATTTTAGTAGTAATGGAAAATGGTAGCCATAGTGTGTACCAGTGAGAAGTCAAGCCCTGAATTTTGCACTAGCTACAGCTTCATAGGTAACCCCACATAGAACACATTGCACTAGCCCAGCCTGTAGGTTACCATTACATTAATGAACAATGGTCAGGCTATCCTGGCCCAGAAAGAGCTGTAGATGTCTTGCCAGCCAAAGCTGGTAAAAGGTACTTCTAGCCACAGAGGTCACCTCGACCTTTAATGATGGAGATAGATCCAGGAGCATCCACCAGCCTATAAACCTGCTCCTTTAGGGCAGTATGACCTTGTTCAAAACAGGCAGTTGACCAATTATCCAGACTCAGGAACTGCTCATCTACAGTCTAGCCAGGATTCGAGCTCAAATGTATGTTCGGCACAGAAAACTCATTTGACATCCAAAGAGGGCAGTCTCAACAAATAGTCTTGATTTCAATAAATATGAAGAATGGTTGGAGTGTGTGTGTGTGTGTGTGTGTGTGTGTGTGCACGTGCGTGCTCTGTTATTTTAGAGAAATATCACCATTCTATTTTCCAAGTGATTACAAGTCTGATATATCTAAAACTGCTAATTTGGAAACGTGTCATTCATCAGTTCTTTCTCAAGAGCAAAGTCAGGACATGTAAATCAAAGCTATTTATTGAGGAACAAACACGACCATTTTAAAATATACCACTGATGTCTTCAGTTGTGATGTGCTGGTTCCTTATTAGGAGATGCAGAATCTGGTTTAAGTTCTTCAGTATTATTTTTAAAATACATTAATTCAGGTCCTGAAACAAATCACTGCATGGTCAGCATATAAAACACTAAATCTGGGAAATTTTGGGTTTTCTTTGTTAAACGTACTTTCAAAAATCCAAAAAGGAAACTTTTTAAAAAAGGTTTTTGAAAACTCTACAACTCAGTTGTGATCAATTATGCAGGGTGTGGCGTACCTGCCCCCCTGTTTTATTCAAGTAGGCACCCCTGGCTTGGACTATGACAAACGTTGTCTGCCTTGAGTCTAAATCAGAAGCTTGCTTCAGAAAAATTAATGTCCCCTGTCTCCCCATTCACTACACTATTATGACTGCAATTCTTTTGCTTTTTGATGGGTACTACATAATTGCAGAAAGGTAACTGCAGAATTTTCCTGACATGGCAGCTTTTATAGCAGGGGTGGCTAACCTGTGGTCCTCTAGGTAGTGTGGGTCCCATCTTCCCTGACTATTGGCAATGCTGGCTGGGACTGATGGCAGCCAGAGCCCAGCAATATCTGCATGGTCACTGGTCAACCACCCCTGCTTTAAAATTTGGGGGCAAATAAGGCTATGCAGATGTTCACTTTTACTCTAGATCTAGTGTGTTCCCATACCTGGTTTTTTTTAATCGGTGCATACATGATATTAGCCATGATCCACAGGTATCCATAGTTTCTTCTGAAATGTTGAATTTTGATGCAGTTCCCTGAAGCCAGCTTCACACTGACATGAGAACTGTTGGCTTACTCAATGTGCCATGAATACCAGGTATGTACAATTGAAACAGTAACCCAAGGAAGACACTGGCTTAATGAATAAGTGTCTAAATCAAACTGGTTCGAAATCAGATTTTAAGCACTGAAATGAGGTGGAAAAGTTTCTGGAGATTACAAGTCAGTCTCAGTTGGGTTTAAATTTTCTCTGCTTGTGGGTTGCTTTTGCCCTAGTAACTGTCTTCTATGACTGAGATTTAAGCAAAGTTTCCTGAACTCTAAATTTGAAACGGCACACTTAAAAGCAAGTGGGTGGGTGACTGTGGGGGAGGAAGAGCAGAGAGACAAAGAAAGAGATTGAGTGAGAGAAAAAACTCCTGGGAATCTGTTCAGGGAAAGGTTCTCAGGTTTTTTGGAAGTCAATAAGCTATTTTATGTTAATATCGGTTCTAATTGCTAGGCAATAAACAGCACCCACAGGCAGAATAAATGTCAGGACCAAACCTATTTGGGAACCCACCTGAAACAATGTCAGTCAGTGGCATTATAATGAATGCATCAAAACCTTCTAATGGTACCGTAATAAAATATAGATATAGATATACCCATCCTATTAAGTGCCCACGACAACAGTCTGGGGGACATTAAAAAGGAAGTGAAAAGTCAAAAATGTATTTGATTTTTGTTGTTTGCAATTTTGAATCAGGTTGCTGATATCTGAATGTGGAGCAGCCCACTTTCTGTTCTTCTGAAATCTCTAGTACTGTGCTGAAACTTGTCCTGCATTTCCCCACCTACCTAGCAAAAGCACCTCCCATTTTTCTGCTTCTTTCTCAAGGCACTTTGCGATTTCATTAGAATGTTGGAGGGTCTGAGGTTGAACTTACTTTACCACGGTGGTATGTGTGTGTTTTCTTCCCATTAAACATTTCTTCAGCACTCTGGAAAGCTGAGCTGCAGGTGTCTTGGGGTTTGCAAGAAACTTGGGCACCCAGGAATACGGCAGTGGAGACCACCAAAGAGATGATTCGTAGGATGAAATAAAGGACATTAACAAATGTCACTTGTCCGCCTTGCAAGTAAGGCAAGCTGTCCTGACAGACTTTCTGGGAGTTGGTAAATGCAAGTATGGAAGGGTCCCCTGGATCCACATGCAAATGCGAGTTTTGTACCTTGGAGTAGGGTGAGCAAGATGTTTTGTCTATTGAGGGCTCAATTCCCTTAAGGGTAATTCTGTTCAGAGCTGCATGTCAGTGGTGGTAGGTCTATTCAGAAGTCAACACTACTGAATCAAGTAAGGTTGCTCTCAACGATGCCTTGAAGGAGTCCAAGCTTCAGGGGAGGAGTTACTTCATGACATCCAGGCCAAAACCAATACAGCCCTTGTTCCAGAAAGCATGTGAAAATTGGGCTTTCTTTCCCAACCAGAATATTATATAATTTATTTTTATCAAATAAAATACTGCCAAGAGTAGATTTCTGTCTGAAATACCTGTGAGCACTGTTCTCTCTCCATTTGATTCTGGCTGGTGGATCATTGTGGTGGGGGAGGTCAAATAAAAATCAAGTAGATCCTACAAGACTGAAGTTTGCCCATCCCTGCCCTAGAGTACATATGTGAACATATTACAACTGAAACAGAAATTCTACATACAGGTAGGTAGCCGTGTTGGTCTAACGTAGTCGAAACAAAAAATAATAAAAAAAATGCTTCCAGTAGCACCTTAGAGACCAACTAAGTTTGTCATAGGTATGAGCTTTCGTGTGCATGCACACTTCTTCAGATACACTGAAACAGAAGTCACCAGACCCTTACCGTATGTATAGTCAGAAGGTGGGGAGGGGTATTACTCAGAAGGGTGGTGGGAATGGGTGATTGGCTGATAGGAGTGGTAAACCTGTTGACGAGTGTTAGTGACTGTTAACGACTGCAATTGTTCTTGCAGGAAAAAACAAGGGGTGAGATGGCATGAGAAAGCTTTATCATGTATAATGAGATAAGAATCCAATGTCCTTATTCACACCAGGTCTCTCCATGGTTTCCTGCAGGAGATCACAACAGAGAAGCAGCTGGTTCTTCATCATGCTCAACAGGCCATGTCACAGTAACATAGCAAACCTGTATGTAGGTTGTCCTGCTTCAAGCTGCATGTCAAGCGTTCACATGATTAACCCTATTCCGGCTTTCCAGTTTTCATGAATAGAGAAGCTGCAGACCTCAAATTTGTGACTCTAAATCATGTACAAATGATTCTGCATTGTGGGTGGGGGAAGTGCATCTTGTGGTCCTCGTCTCTTTTTACAATCCTTTGCCAAATTAAAATCCTCTCCAACTGTCGCCAATTACAATGGTATTTCTAGATCTTCTCTTCACTACTCCAAATGAACATTTTCATGAACAAGAGATTAATTTTCTTAAAAGAAGACCAATTTAAACTTTTCAAAGAATATAGACCAATTTAGAGACTAGATTCATTTTAAGAACATTAATCCCCCCGAGGGGTACTTTAAAGGCTTGCAGTCTCTTAGCATCTGCAGACATTTGAATAAGGCTTGCAAGCAAAAGTTACTTTTAAAAGCATCTGCATATTTTGTTGGGCACTGGCACCAATATATTTTAACCAAATACAATGTCACTGCTGGAAATTATAAATAGTTGTCCTTTCCCCCAGTTCTATAATTTTGCCTTGTTCCAGTTAATATTTATTTAAGCGAATTCTTCCTAAGTGATTTCATTTATTCCAGTGAAGGCCAAGTCAAGGCAGGGGAGGAATTTTGGGCTTGTCCAAGGCAACACAGGATCTGTCCAAGCTATCCTGATTCAATGGGGGGGAAGGGCTGAAGTACCGTATTACAACTTAACAACTTAATGGTGGGGGTGGGGGCGGGACGACACTGAAGACATTGTGTCAGCACAAAGTGAAACTGATGTGTTTCTAACACGCTCCTGCCATACAGAAATTAAGCAAGCAGAGCGGCAGGGGAACTTCCCCAATAATTTAATTTCCATTTTGGTGGTGGTGGCGGCAAATCAAGTTGATGTTAACAGCACAGGAGTGTTAAAAATGTTGGCTACAAAGCTTGATTTTAGGATTTAGTAGGTTCTCCAATACAGGCCATCTCTGTTGCCCGAAAGGAACAGAAAAAACCACAAGCAGCTGGGGGAAAAGAAAGAGGATGTCCCGTGTGTTACAGAGCAATTGTTTGGCATACTGTACTATCACTATTATTATTAATTATTAATTATTAATTATTATTATTATTATTATTATTATTATTATTATTTATATCCTGCCTTTCCCCCTGCTGGGACTCAAGGCAGATTACAGATTACAGATAAAAAAAAGGTAAAGGACCCCTGACAGTTAAGTCCAGTCGCAGATGACTCTGGGGTTGCGGTGCTCTTCTCGCTTTATTGGCCGAGGGAGCCAGCGTACAGCTTCTGGGTCATGTGGCCAGCATGACTAAGCCACTTCTGGTGAACCAGAGCAGCGCACGGAAACGCTGTTTACCTTCCCGCCAGAGCAGTACCTATTTATCTACTTGCACTTTTTGGCATGCTTTCAAACTGCTAAGTTTGCAGGAGGTGGGACCGAGCAACGGGAGCTCACCCTGCCATGGGGATTCGAACCACCGACCTTCTGATCGGCAAGCCCAAGAGCCTTAGTGGTTTAGAACACAGCGCCACCAGTGCCCCTACAGATAAAAATAAGAACTGCTAAAATCATAGAATTCTGTATGCAGTTTTGACAAATGTACACTTTTTTTTGGAAAGCAATTCCTCCTAATACAATGCATTTTTACATGTTATCTTCACTACCGTGTTCATTTTTATGTACATTTCCCTGTAATCTATGCATCTGTTTGGTTGGGGAGGCGAATCACAAATTTCGGAATGGTGTGGATTTTGGAGGACGGCTGTGCTTTGGATTTCATATTGTTTCAGAAAGTGCTTCACTGAAGCAGCTTGTCCCGAATGCAGTAAAAGATCCTCAGGGAGTGAACTTAAAGAGCTGTAAGAGGGAAGGAGGGTATGAAACTGTCATGCTGCAAAATTAATCCCTTCAATTAAAAACACTTTTTAAAGATGCTGTACCCAATATAATCTTGAGAAGCAAGAATCCATTATGCAGCAGAAGAGTCCTGATGCATTCAGAGCTCAGCTTCCCTTGACAGGAGACCACCTACACATGCTTTCTTCAATCTACATTATAGAACCCTGGAATCACGATGGAAACAACTAGATCCCTTTTTCTTTACTGAGATGAAAGAATAACATTTGGATTAAAAGGCAGCAAAAAATGAAAAGAATAAAGCTTTCCGAGAAGGCTTCTGCATGGAAAAATTCAGCGGGAGAAGCCCTGCCACATAAAACAGGGCAGTGCTGAAGAGTAATATCTTGACACTTATTAGCAGGGGAAGGGACACTTGAACACAGAGGGCACTCAAAATACATCAGTATGGGCTGTGATTTCTTGGTGATTATTTGTTTTGGCTATAAGGCTGAGTAGGGTTGCAAATTCCAGAGCTTGGTGCAACTTTTGTACCTTTAAGAGTTGTAGAACTGTGAGCAGTGCTTTTTTCCTTAAAAAAATGTTTAGGGGTACTCTCGTTTTTCTACTCATATTGAAATACAGCTGCTCAATGAGGCCAAACTTGGATTCACAGCACTGGCTGTGAGTATTTCGACAACTGCAGTTACAGGAGATGCTGCACATGGAGTAATTTTCCCATCGATGTAACTCTGAAATCTCCAGCTTGGTATTTCCACCCAGCAGCATTAAGAGTAGATGTGGAAGACTCAGGACCAGATACAGTGGTACCCCTGCTTACGAATAGCTCTACTTACGAATGTTTCTACTTACGAATGGAGATCTCTCCGCCATCTTGGATGAGGTTTAGATTTTTTCTACTTACGAATTTTTAGATAGGGTTGCTTCGACTTACAAATTTTTTCTCCCAATGCATTCCTATGGGATTCGACTTACAATTTTTTCGACTTACGAATGTGCGTTCGGAATGCATTAAATTCGTAAGTAGAGGTACCACTGTAAATATTTATTGGCTTTGAAAGATTCACTTGAGGTTAATTTATGTATTTAGCTCAAGTAGGATTGTTGTCTTTAAAAAAAAAAGGAATATGCCATTTAAAAGAAAAAGGGCCTGAGTATTAAATAATAATAATGTATATATCTTTTGTTCTTATAAAATGACTCTCTTATGAGTGGTCAGATTCCAAACAAGATAAAAATAAGAATAATGTTAATGACAAGATTTTTCACACAATACCAAAGGCAGCTAAAAAAAAGGCTATAATATAGCATAACACAAACACAAAAAGCAGTCCAGACAATAAGTGCAAAGCCTATGCAATACAATACATATTAAATGTATACTATAGACAATAGTGGCTATTAGGCCACTAACAGTGCAGTCTGTGTCTCATTTACCTCAGTGGGACTTACGCCCAGGTAACTGTGTATAGCAGGCATGGCCAAACTTGGCCCTCCAGCTGTTTTGGGACTACAATTCCCATCATCCCTGACCACTGGTCCTGTTAGCTAGGGATGATGGGAGTTATAGTCCCAAAACAGCTGGAGGGCCAAGTTTGGCATGCCTGGTGTATAGGATTGTGGCCGAGGTTGCCATAGCTTTAAATGCTTTCCCAAAAAGGAAAGGCTGTACCATCCACCGTAGGATGAGGTCTGCCATTATAAACATGACAACTGCCTGAACAAGAGGACTGTATAAAGAAAGATGAAGCATTTGTTCCTTCAGAATTGCAGACACATCACTGCTGAGTTCATCCAAATGTTCACAGGATGTGGAAAAGATATTGGCTGCTTTTGAATTTTCAAAACAAAATGGCTAATCTATGACAAAGGAATAATTAGTCGTAATTTATCTTACTGTCAATTAGAGCCGGCCTTGCCAGCAGGGTGACATGACCTGCTCTAGACAACACCATGAGGATGAAGACAGGAAGGAATTAGTGTCTGAATGGCGCAGCAAGACTTTTTAAAGTGTTGGGTGTAGCAGAGGAGAAAACACGATTCAGACTCCAATGCATGTACCAAAATGTCTCAGGCCTTCCCTGTTGCCACTAAAACAAAATTGGCTTGCCATCTTTTATTTACTTTTTATTTTAGCATGACTTTTCTGCTTTTAAGAGCCGGGCAATGGGTAAAATTTCAGCAGTGAAACTTTTTCTAGAATGGAAAGAGAATGGAGGAAGAGCTGCGCTTCTTTAACTTATACCTGTCACACCACTTAAAAGGCACAGGAGCCCTAGATATACCGGGCTGAATCTGGGTGAATATGGATGGATCTGCCAGTTCAGGTCTCTCATTTTCCCAATCATAAATTCAACCATCCACATTTCTGCAGCTATTAATCCTCACAGAAATTCATCATAATTTTAATTTATCTTAAAGAATGCATGTTTGCATGCAATTCCTCCGATATACACATTTTTGTAATTTCCCCCAATTCCTTTTTGTATGCCATTTTCACTAATATGTGCCTAACATGTTTGTATACAATACAAAACTGCATTACAAAGTTAAGAGAAGTGTAAATTTCAATGGAGAGCTTCTTTCAGTTCATATATTGTTCAAAAAAGTACAAATTTGATAGGTTTGCCTTAAAAGTGGACTTAATCGAATTTCCCCACAATCCCTAAACCTGAGACCTTCTCAATGCAAAGTGGGTGCTCTATCATGGAGCTAAAGCCCTTTGGGTTATAAGGGGCTATAAAATCAGTGTTGCAACAAAATGTGCTGTGAAGTGCTCCTAGTCAGAGTTCCAGCCATCCACACCTTCCTTCAGAATACTGCATTCCAGCACAACCACCACCATTTTCCATTCCCACACATACACCCCAACAGCCAGTATTTTGTGACTACTGAGCATTTAGTAGCCAGTGGTCTGTTTTGGGGTTGTTACCATAGTTTTTGTTTCCCTGTCACCACAGAGTTTATCCCCTGAAAATATTTTTGGCTCCCCCAAATCTGCAAATATGTCTTCTTCTTGTTTGTGTGGATGATGCTATTTTTGCTACATAATCATAGGCACATGGAGAATCTCTGCTACTAGTATGCAGGCCATTAGTATATTTTGCCAACAGACCTTTGGGGAGTGGGTGGGATCTGCTGGCAAAGTCCAGAATATTTTGGAATCACTGGCTTAGCAGGCCTGAATGCACTTCCCACATTTTGGGAATACAAAGAAGAATGTGGCTTGGGGGTAGGGGTGGAGCCTGTTCCATACTTAGCACATACTTAACAACAAAGACTACCGGTAATGTGTTCACTCTCCAGCTAAATCCATCTTCTGGACAAGATACTTCATAAATAGGATTTAATTTGCAGTTAAAGGGTGTCCACAGGTAACAATTATTTGCTTTCTTCAAAACAATTTCACTGTCAGATTGATTGCCAATGAAATCTGTATCATAATATGAATACTTTTTTATTATCTGAGTATGTGTGGCATCCTATTAATGTGGAAGGAGATGAGATTGTAAAAAGGCAATTCAGTTTAAAGTAGTATAGAATAAAATTGTAAACATGATTATTCAAAAATAATGACAATAGCAACACTTTCATTTAATGTAGCAATGAGAGAGTGTTTGGTGGTGTTGGGGAGACCCTTCTAAAGGACAAGGGAAGTGCTTTCCTGAAATACGTTGAGCATCATCTGCTCTGACTTTGATTGAACAATTACATATATCCAGCACAGGGGCTAGAAGAAAATGTGTGGGAATGCAGGTAGGAAGAGAAAACACATGCCAAGCTGAGAACTGTAATACTGCAATTGATCAGCACACAGCACTATATGTGTAGAAAACAGTATGTGAGCGGGTTTTAAAAGCAGTGACAATTATGTGCCTCCAGAAGTCATCTAATAGAGTATTGCATTGAGAGCAACAATGTATACTTCATGTTACAAATGTGTACAAATTAGCAACTGACAAAGCTCACTGGAACAGTCATTTGCCATTTAAAGGCAATTCTAGCAGGAGTTACAAAGACAAAGACTTTTGGGTGGTTCATTATACTTTGGCATTTTTATGTTTCTGCTTATAAAACTTATTGTTTTTTAGCTCACCCTTCCTGCAAATGCTGAGTGCACTTGAGAGGCCAGAAGTATTTTGCAGAGAGCATCTTTTTATTATTTGTTAACAAAAAGTGTTTCTTAAACTATCAGAGGGAAAAAGGCAAACTTTTATAAGTTATGTGGTAGGGATGGTAAATTGGTGGTTTCCCATGTGTTATTAGCATCCATCACCTCTGACTATTGGCCATACTGCTGTGGTTGAGATCCAGTAATATCTGTAGGGAGACAGGTTCCCTTTCCTCGTTTTATAGGAACACCAGGAGATGCCTCAGACCACATCAGACTTTTTGTCTATTTAGACCAGTATTGCCTACTCTGACTAGCAACAACTTTCAAAGGTCTGATCACCTACTACCTCATTGTTTTGGTTGAGGATGCCAGGGATCGAGTGCTTCTGCATATAGTGTGTTTTCCAAGCTCTATCACTGAACTGTAGTGCCTCCCTGAGGTGCCATGTCTGAAATTGTATCAGCATTCCATATTTGGAAAGAATTCCTTTCCACTCATGTTACTGCTACCTTCAGATCTTCGTCTGAGGCAGTGTCCTGTCCCCAGCATGCCTATCTGCCAGCCTTTCCACACACACACACACACACACACACACACACACACACACACACGTTCATAGACCAGGTTCTAGGCATCCAGAGAAACCTCTTTTCAAAACCTTCCTATTGTAGCTAGTATCAGAATAATATATGATCCAATCCAAGCTTTGCCACAAATTTATGAATAAATCCAGCTGGCTTTGGGAATGTGTTCTTTTAGTCCCTTAATTCAGGTTCTTATATAATTGGCTTTTCTGCTCCTGATTTTATATTCAAACTTTGCCACAGACAGAGAGATTTGGTCACTATTCATTTTTTAAGCCATGTCCTTATTTCCATTGAGAGGAAACACTTATCTTAGGCTGGATGAATCACAGCACTCCGGAGTACAACAGGGCTGCCATGTGTAAATCAGGCACAAGGCCAGATTAAGGTGGTTGGGGGCCGTAGTGGAGTTCCCAGTGCTTTGCCCTTTTGAAGGGACAGGAGAGCTGACCACTTCTGGGACTTCTCTGCAATATGAAACCTCTGCCCTGACTTCACGGAAATCTTATCTTGGTTGGTGCCCTTCACATTTTTAATTCATAACTCTCCTTCTCGGAGAACTAAAGACTTAATTAGAAAAAACAAATAGCTCAGACTCTGTGGCCTCTTCTAGGAAAGCATAGTCCATCACTGATCAGGAGTAAGAATGAATAGATACTACACAACCTTCCAAGTAACCCACATCAGAGGAAGTTTTTCCTTGAGTTCCTGCCCACATTAATGGCAGGTTAGGTATTGCTAAGGAGAAAGGTAAATAAGTTGGAAGTGAAATTGTTTCTGCCTTTCCAGTGAATAAATTGAATTCTAAGTGATCGTTTCCATTCTCTCTCTCCTTCCCAGTCAGGGGATGCTCTCCTTTTGTATTAGCATACAGAAATTCTTAACTCTGCTACATTCACCAGGGCTTAATCGACAGCAATCAGGCTGTGGAGGAGGAGTAAATCTTTGCAGTTTCCATCTTCTGCCTTTGCACATGCTGCTACGAGGTCCGTGTCTGCTCTTAGACAGATGGCAGTGTCACATCTCATCCAGCTCAAGGACCATCACTTGCCTAAATAGGATTCTTGCCTCTATTTTAAATTGTTTATTCGTATTTCTTACCATACCTCATTGAAACAATGTCATTTGACTTGACTACTTGTAGACACATGGACAGTGAATCAGGAAACAGAGGCAATCTGGGTTTTGGTTTGCTTTTTTTAAAAAGCTGGATATGCTTATCTAGAATCTACATGAGATCATCTAAGTCAGTTTATGTTGTATCCTACTTAGTTGGCATCTATCTGTCTTGAGAGACAATGAAGTGCGCCTCCGGGGTTGAAGTCAAATCACTATGTTAGCAGCTCCAAAGTAGCCTTCCAAGGGGAGTGTGTATGGAGGTCCTGGGCTGCCCAGATGACAAGACCGCCCTCTCAGCCTCACCGATGTGGTTCAAAGGAAAGCAGCTTGGCTGCAGGAGTTGCCAGAAAGAGGCAAGTGTCTTAGGGATTCCATTCCGGATTTGTGTAGGGTTTACACTAGCCTTGTCTTCTCCTGAAGATATCCTGCAAGGCAGTGGAGATTTAGGATCAGAGTTTTTTTCCTTTTCCTAGTGCACCAATATCTAAGGAGGATAAAGCTCTAGGCAGGTTCAGTAGGAACTGTAGCCAAAATCTTTTAAATGAAATGCTGTCACAGCAGGAAATATGGTATCATTCAAACTCTTAATTCACATTAACACTTCACAAAAAGAATCTGCTCCCAATATAAACAATCTAAAGAAAGGTTTGATGTGAGATTGATGGCAAAGACTATAGTAAAGAAAGGGACATACTGGGAAATATAAGTACAACACTTTTTTTCTTCAAAGTCACTGCCAGTCAGGGAGAACTGATATATAATTTAGCTCTTAGTGCTTGTTATTCTAGGCTACATGCAATTGCTTGAGCCTTTTTATGGAACACATTATTTTTAAAAAAATAAAGCTCCACTTCCGATTTGGTAAAAAGCTGTCGTTAAGTGGTGGAGCTTCATATGCAAACGATCTCAGGTTCAATCCCCTATGACAAAGTGGGGATGCCCAAGAGATTCTCCCACACCCACAACATTACTCAACAACCCTGGAGTGTTGCCAGTGGGTCTTAGTCTCTGGTAGTTGCTGCTACCACACTCCCTACCTACTCCTGCAGCCCCAGATGGGAGGGAACCTGGGATGCACTGAAGCAATTACATTTTAAAAGGCTCCGAGTCCTTGCTCCAGCACTCCCCAGTTCAGACAACACCTTTGTGCTTTACTTGGAGTGTAGAGGCAGTTCACATTCTTGAGTCTCTCTCAGACCTCAGAAGAATGTGCTGGTTAAAGGTAAAGGTAAAGGGACCCCTGACCATTAGGTCCAGTCGTGACCGACTCTGGGGTTGCGGCGCTCATCTCGCATTATTGGCCAAGGGAGCCGGCATACAGCTTCCAGGTCATGTGGCCAGCATGACTAAGCCACTTCTGGTTACTTACAACTAAACTCCTAGTATCCCCAATGCCAAGTATCTAGGCATGTTGCCCTTTTAAAAGCATGAGGTTGGCATACATACTCTCTTCAGAAGTCAAACTATGCAAATTTGTTAGGAATAAAAGTAGGCAGGAGGTCAAAGCAGAATGCAAAATAAACCCAAGCACTGTGGCTTTACGGTTGAACTAAAAGTCTATTCATTAAACTCGTTCAAGTTTACTCACAGAGTAGCTGCAAGCCTGGTCAGCTTCATAGATGAGCCCGTCTTCAAACTCTGGTGCTGGGAAGAGAACTGGACCCCCTGACATTTGAAGGTGAACAAGCTAGCTCAGCTTTTTACATGCTCTTTTCTTCCCTCATGGGAAGGGTGATCCCTGGCCCTTCCTTGTCAGGTGCTGCTCATTTCTCAGATAGGCCCCTTAAATACCCCTTTTGCACATGGAGAGGACTGGCAGGAGATGCCCAACAGCCTCATTTGGAGAATATCCATTCACCTGGGGCTCCGTAGAGAGGGTGTCTGCCACACAGTGAGGCTGTGACTGGTCTGATGAGGCCGTCTTCTTCCTGCAGGGCCAGGGAGGGGATGGTCACCTCGTGCCACCCACCCCAGCTGCGCTGCACCTTCCAGGTATGGGCAGGTATCGCCCGCAAAGCCAATCAGGGGTAAGGGTATGGGGGCTGTGCCCAGCCTCCCCCTGGTGTGTTTAAGAGGGCAACCAGGTGTGGGCCACCCTCTTTGCTAACCATCATGGGATTCTCCACCCATCCAGTCTGTTGGGGCCCACCCAGTGGGGGAGCAGGTGAGTTGCATATGGACTTTACTATGGTTTACTCAGTCGCCGTTTTCGGGGCCAGGGAGGAATTTTCTCCTGCAAGCCAATTGATTGGCTTGCCGGTTTTCGCTTAACCCAGGCATCCGCAAACTGCGGCCCTCCAGATGTTTTGGCCTACAACTCCCATGATCCCTAGCTAACAGGACCAGTGGTCAGGGAAGATGGGAATTGTAGTCCAAAACATCTGGAGGGCCGAAGTTTGGGGATGATTGGCCTAACCCATAGCAGCCATCACAGATTAGGTTGCAGATTAATCCCACCCTGTCAGAGGGATCCAGAGTGACTCTGTTCGTGAGTCCACAGGGGGTCAATACACCTCTCCCAATGACGGCCTGTGTGGGGTTATGACATCCAATCCAAGCCAGGGCGACTCCCCAACACAAAACTGACCCCACCAGGTTCATATCAGGCAGTAGGTAGGTTGCCTAATGCTGGATACATGCCCAGTGCCTTGGGCAAACCTATTGTTTCCTGTACAGTCATACCTCGGTTTAAGTACGCCTCGGTTTGAATATTTTCAGTTTAAGTATTCCGCAGACCTGTCTGGAACAGATTAATCCACTTTCCATTACTTCCAATGGGAAAGTTCACTTCAGGTTAAGTACACTTCAGGTTGAGTACTTTCAAGTTAAGTACTCCACAGACTGTCTGGAACGGATTAATCCACTTCCCCTTACTTTCAATGGGAAAGTTCGCTTCAGGTTAAGTACGCTTCAGGTTAAGTACAGACTTCCGGAACCAGTTGTGTTTGTAAACCGAGGTACCACTGTAATCAGTAACTTTGTTGCTTAATCCAACCCAATACTGGTCTCCTGTGTCCATTCTTTCAGCCCTCCCTGCACCAGCTGTGGACATCATATGCCTGTCGAGGCAAATGGTGAGCAGCTCAGGCCCTTTCTTCACATCCCCAATAGGACAGGGAAAGTGACAATCTTGTCTTAAGCCCTGGACAGCTACTGTTGTATTGTCAATGTAGATAAATCTAAGCTGACTCTATCAAAACCCACTTCTTGTGCCTTTTTTAATTTCAAATGTTGATTTAGTGAAATAATCCATTTTCCATTTGATGCACTAATTGTTTTTCCAATTAACTTTTGGAGCAGGCATTAACCACACACCGCTCAAACCCAGTGGCTTTTCTATTTAGCATGGCTTAGCATGCTGTTCATGTTAATTTAGCCGATGATGAGTTCTTGTATTTATCTAGACCAGATTGCCTGGTGAGTAGTTTTGCCAGGTTGCAACTCAGAGAACAAGAATTTGCCTTTCAACACCAGTCAAAGAGAAGGCACCTCTGGCAGCTCCCACCCATTCTTCTTCCAGTTGTTCTGGCTATCTTTTCTTCTACAGTGAGATAAACACAGGGGGCACCTGTGGCTTCTTCTCCAGGTAGAAACTGGGCAGGCCGAATGGTAACTAGCTTGACTTTCATTCATTTATTCTACCCGAGTTGCACTTTTAATTCTGCAATGTACATATAAGTAGATCAGTAACCTACAAGGACATTGTCACAAATGTACAATGTCTCCAAATTCAAGCTAGTCACCAGTTATCATTTTCCTTCTGGAAACAAAAATAAAATGCCTTTGGCATAAAATGCCTCAGAAATGCATTGAATTCTGCCAATGTTGGAGGACAGGGGTAGTAAAAACACCCCATTGTTTTTTCATAGACAAATGGTCAGGGAAATGTGAAGAAAATGTCAGTAGGTTGGCACAAACCATGTAACTTTGTTCAGAGACCATTCTCTAACCAAGGGCAGTTTTCTTGAGGTGGTTTTTCTTAGGGGGTTAGAAAAACACTCCCCCAAAATATTAACATTGGTTCTCAGGTGTAATGATCTTTCCCCCAAAATAGTTTAGAATATCAATATCAATAAGCTTTATTTGCATAGCTGACAGCCATAGCAACAGAATACACGCAATATACAATTAAAAACAACATGGATAAAAGGAACAGTCATATGACTATGATTATCGTTTAAAAGATAGCCCTTAGTCTCATTGCACCCTCGATGAATCTGGCAACTTGTGTTGTTCTCAGGTCATTTTGATCTGATAGAAGAAAGAACAATGTGGCTTCAATTGAGCGGCCTGGGATAGTTATGAGTAGTGGTGTAATGAGATTGAGCCGCAAAAATAGTTTACAACATTTTTACTTTAAAATATTTTTTTATTGTTTGTAATTGGAAAAAAAGCACAGCTTATTAAAGGAACAGAAATTGTGCTGCTAATATACCATGGGAAATATTTACTGCACAGGCAAATTCTACCTCCTCTGAATATTTTCTGGCTCTTGGTGTTTAATCAAGCACACTTCCTCTGCCAACAGACACAAATATTATCTGGAGCCTGCACATTCTAACCTCCTCCCTCCAATACACTGGAAATCTCAAAACCATTAGTGTGATTTATTTCCCGAACATTAGGCAAAATGTGATTTGTAAAATGAGATCTGCTTCAAAATAGTTTGCAGTTCATAATGTTTGAAAAACTAAATTTTATATAGGAAGAGGGACAGAGGAAGTAATATTTATACCAGAAATTGGAAACCTGTCGCCCTCCAGATGTTGGTAGACTACATTTCCCACCATCTCTGATCACTGGCCAGTAATAATGCCTACTAGTGACATTCCATGGAAATGTGACATTCTTCTGGGAGATAGCAAAGGGAAGATGGCTAAGTGGAAGGGGGCAGAAGACTTATGGATTTCTTGCTACCACTGAATCTCCTGTTGTTGTTCTTACACTTTGATGAGTGTGCCTCCTCGTATGCTGCTGACACATTTGCACTGTCCAGCAAAAATAGTGACACTCCCTGAAGACATATATTCTTCATGCAACTGTTTCTGGGGATTGTTAGGGCACACACTGTTTAAATGAGCTTCAGAATTGCTTCTAAAAGCTTTAAAGCTCACTGAGTAAAACCTTTCCCTTTCCTCCAGGTAAAATTACAGCATTCTAGGTAGAGCATTCTAGGTTAAGTATTCCAGGTTGAAAATAAGGATATCGTGAATTAGCTTTCAACTAAAGAACAATAATGGAATATGGCAGGCCTGCCAATAAAAGAGTTAGAAGGAAGTTAAGAAAACAGCTTCTTTTTTTGCATCAAAAAGTGCACTCCTAGGCATCTCTGCTTGGAAGAAAGTCCCACTGCATTCAATCACAGTCCAGTGATCCATAGCTGAATGTCAAAGGGATGTCTAGCTTTTCAAATTCTTAAAATAAGCTTCTTAAGAGTGCAATCCTTGCTTTCTCAGAAGTAAGTCTCATTAAGTTCAGCTGGACTTAACTACCAGATAAATGTGTATAGTATTGCAGCCTTAGCCGACAAAATACTTTAATCGTAATTACTGTTCATCTGTTGATCCCAAGCATGTGAAAGAAACACCAGAAATAGTTGCATAAAGGATAAAGAGCATATGGTGCTTGAAATGAAAGTGTAGTGTCTAAAAACCTGTTATCAAAAAGGTTTCACAATAGAGGGACACCTTAACATATGTATGAATAAGTTCTTGGCTACAGTACAAGACTAATGTGTTTCATAGGCTGCTATTTGGGGTCAGGATTCAATCACATAGTGGTAAATTCAGGATGCACAATAATTTACTTTTATTTATTAATTTTTTGCAGCAAAGAAGGTGACAGGAGATTGAAGTGGAAAGGGTGGAATAGTACTTGCTTTGACACAACATCATGTAGCCTCCTCAAAAACAAATCAGAGTGAGTGATCTTTAAACAGCCAGTGCTTAAAATCAGAATCAATGTCCAATAAACAGGTCCCCTGGCAGATGACAAACCTAAACAATCTCACTTGGGAGTAAGCTCCATTGACATCAATATGACTTGCTTCTGAGTAGACATGCAAAGGACTGCAGTGCGAGGAGCCAAGTTCCAATGAGAAATTTTATTATCTTATAAGTTCCACTGTCCTTATTTACCAGGGAGAGTATCTATTTTGTAATCCTTATCCCTGGTCAAATATTCTCCCTGGTTTTGGCTTTCAAGGGGGAAGCCTTATTACATTTTGTGTGTTTCTCTGGCGTCCCTCTTGAAAACCAATTTTTGAATGTGAACCTGCCACTTCACACAAGGCATCCATCCACTGAGGTTTGTTTTAAGCTTTTGAGAACACATTTTAGGACAACTGTGATCTAGCACAGGAATCCCTCTTTGCCACAAGTGAAAGCCAGTTAATGACAAATTGTCAGAAACCAAAAGTTTCAGCCAAGCCTCCATTTTGGATTTCTTGTTGCACCTTGGATGCTTTTGCGATCAGACTGTTTCTGCATGTAGTTGCAATAATTTTGCAGAGTGGTGAAGACTATTTTCTCTTAATGAAAAGGAACACCTCTCTGCAGCAGCATTCCTGACCTCAGCTCTTTTTTATCCTTGCATTTGTTTCTTGAATGGATATCAGCCTGATCTTCAAAGTGTTTTTGCTTAAACTACCTATGTTCCTTGATTGAAGCACCTGCTGTTAAGTCTTGGGAAGATTAGTGTATATAGTGCTTCTAATGTTGTGTTTTTCACGCACAGCACGACAGAACAAACTCCCGCTCTCAACTCAGATCTGCTGTGCAGCAGCAAAATTAGATCGTTTTAAAGATGGGGATTATAAAACCTACAGAGAGAAGGGGAAAGAAAATATTTCAGTTTACTAGAAGATATCCTCATGGTGTTTAATCACATAAGAGCACAATTCTCAGGGTACCTACATTTTGCTATTTTCACATAATAGTTTAATGCATCCTTTAATAAAAAACCAGCACAAACTGTCAAAGGTAGGATATATCTTCTGTACCAATGTGGAAGCAATTTATTATTATTATGCAGAAGTATGCAGAATTTATCATATCGCAACATACAGTATGCAAGCCGAGCCTAAGATGAATGGAACTGAGATGATGGAATAATACTATTTGGAGAGTGATATGCTACAGAGCCCTAAATCACTATCCAGCAAGCTCTTACATTGTGTAACTCATAACTGCCTGCTGCTTTGTGCCATTCCCCTGTGAACTGTTATCACAGAACTGTCATTTATAAGGATTTCGTGCACAAAAAACTGTTTAAAAATAAAAGATCACAGCCTGCATAAACGAGCTCATGTAAAAAAAAAACCACAAAAACTATCCTGTAGGGTAAAACAGTATTTTTTACTGAGCAGCTTCCAACAGTAGCTGTTGCTCTTTGATATGAAATGCAATAAACAAATAAGACAGAGGCCAAAAGGAGGGAAGAGGTGAGGAAGGAGACAAATCAATTGGAGAGGACATGCATAAACAAAATGGGCATAGCTAGAAATACAGCTAAAATGGAAATACTTCCCATTTTCTTCTTGCACTGCCTGAGTTGAGCAGGATCTCACTAATAAAGCAGAAGAGGTTGGGATTTTTATTAACAAATGAGCTCTTCTCACAAAGGATTTTGTTTGTTTGTTTACTGAATGAATCTGTCAGGATTCCCAGAATCAGAACACCTGATGAATGATCAGGGCCGGCTCTAAGGCAAGGCTGGGTGGTGCAATGCGCCGGGCCGCCAGGGGGGCACTGCGCTGCTGTGCAAGCGGCAGCCACACTGCACTCTGCGCCCACCAGAAAGCCGTGCTGGGAAACGGGACGGGGGGCACCGGAGGGATCTCCGTGCCAGGGCGCCAGATACGCTTAAGATGGCCCTGTGAATGATGGAGTAATCCAGGGCCATCCCGGGGCATTTTGCTGCCTGAGGCAAAGGACAATATGGCGCATGTGAACACACATGCCCTGATTCCACATACAGAAGCTGACCAGACTGGCATTTGACAGGCATCAACAATGGCAACAAGGCAGCATCCTCCATTGCTCCTGAGGGCAGCAGCCTAGCTCATGGGTTGCATAAGCTGATGGGTCTGCCATATTCAACTCTGCCCTCCAACACTGCTCCGCCACTAACCGCCTTCCAGCATCTGCTGCCTATGTCAGGCACCTCAGTCTGTCAAATGGGATGGTCAATCCTGAAATTCCCACTCCGAGAGGTACTATGATCATTTTGCAATGATATTTGGCCCGGGTGGGTCAGTCTGGAGGAACTGTAGCCCAGTGAGGTACAATTTGTGTGGTTCTTGGCGGGGGAATGGTAAAACTGCTGCTGACCACAGTGGTGTCACCAGAAGGAACACAGCAGTGGAGCTGAACAGTTTCTATGGCTGGGGTTTTGGGGAGCTAAGGTCCATGCAAACTGAAGGTCTAGGAGCTGAAGGTCCAGGCACAACACTGCAGTGCTTTGTAGCACAATGTTGCTTTGGACAAGGCTGACTTGACCAAGATTCTACAAAATATGGAGCCAGCAATTAATTAGGTTGCAGACCTAAATCTGCTAGATACATAGAGGCTAACCTCTAGGGGCCGAGGGGGTTTCAGCCCCCCAATAAAAAATTTGAGGGGGCTGGGCCCCCCAAAGTTGATGGGCAATGCCATTCAAATGGTACGTGTGCGCTGTGTCATGTGATCAATTATGTGGGGCGGGGCTTACCTGCCCCCCCCAAAAACTTTTACTCAAGTTGGCATCCCTGATCAGATAGCCATTTGCAAGTCATCTAACAGCAAAGGCAGGGGAGATAATCTTTGGCAGTATGGTGCCCTGTGTGAGCCGAACGTTTGGTGCTTCCAAATTGATTTTCTCAATTATGGATCTTCTCAGTTTTGGGCCCCCACAGCTCGGCACCCTGAGTGGGTGTACCACCTACCCACCCTTAAATCCGGCACTGGCAAAGGCCAACTGTGTAAAAAGGATGTAACCTGCTTCACAGGACTGATGTGAAGAGAATAAGCTGTGGATGGGATACATTTGGCATATTAGCAGCACTTTGGGAGTTGTAATCATAAAGCTTCTACACAGTGGAAAGTTTCTTTTGCAAATGGAATTTCAAAAGCTCTGATGACATTTTCCATGCACCATCAATGTGTTATCCACATAGGCAGTTAGAATCAGGCAATGATGCTTTCATAGTCAGGGAAACAGCAGACCTCTAGGGGGACCTGCTTGTCTTCAAACAGCCAGAGATAGCGGAGAAGATCTGTGCTAGAACAGAACACCTCTTCATGAAAGATTTATTCTGACATACTTTTTATTTAAAGCAAGACAGATGCCTGGCTTGATTCTGCAATGGAATTAAGACCAAGAAACCTTACGTTGTTGTTATTTTAAAGGGGAATATCTAGTCATTTGCCAGTAAGTGATCACAAGACACTTCTCATGGGTTTCACCTATGAGTCCTGGTTAACTGACAAGGATGTAAAACAAGAGTTCAGAGTAATCTTGAAAGGAAATTAGACGTGTAATATTCAATGTGATGGATCAAAGACAAATGGTGCTGTAGCTATTTTTGTGTTCCAGTTAACTTCACTAATTAAATCCTTCCTGAGCAAATAGCTGAATGGTGTTGACAGACTTGCAATTAACTGGTTAGCCTGGAGTTATTCTCTGAAACCTCCTTCAGAGATCACCTGGAAGGAGTCTCTGTTGCCAGCCATATATCACACAGACAGGGGGAGGAGGGTAATATATGTTATCATCCTCTAAGTTCCTCCCAGTACGTTTCCGAGCACAATTCAAAGTGTTGGTGCTGACCTTTAAAGCCCTAAATGGCCTCGGCCCAGTATACCTGAAGGAGCGCCTCCACCCCATCGTTCAGCCCGGACACTGAGATCCAGCTCCAAGGGCCTTCTGGCAGTTCCCTCACTGCAAAAAGTGAGGTTACAGGGAACCAGGCAGAGGGCCTTCTCGGTAGTGGCACCTGCCTTGTGGAACACCCTCCCATCAGATGTCAGGGAAATAAACAACTATCTGACTTTTAGAAGGCAGCCCTGTTTAGGGAAGTTTTTAATGACTGATGTTTTATCGTGTTTTTAATATTCTGTTGGGAGCCGCCAAGAGTGGCTGGGGAAATCCAGTCCGATGAGTGGGAGTATAAATTATTATTATTATTATTATTATTATTATTATTATTATTATTATTATTAGAGCACATGGCAGAGCACATGTTTTGTATACAAATGGTTTCAGGTTCAGTCCCCAGCATCACCAGTAATTTTAGCTAGATGAACCAATGGCCTATCTCATTGTACAACAGCTTCCCATATTTGTTCTTTCTCTGTAATGAAGTAGGGAATAGCATATTAGCATATTACTCACTTCATATATAATATATATAAATTGATTGTAATGCTTCCTTTAATGCAAAAGGAAGCAGGCTGGCAATTTTAAATAGTGCTCTGCTGAAATCTGTCCTCCAATTTGTCAAAAGTGTTATTTCCCTGCAATAGTCAGGGATGATAGGAGTTGTAGCCTAACACCAATAGGGGACCGAAGTTGAAGAACACTGGCATAGTTCAATATATTCTTCAGGCATGAAAAATCTCTTCCAGTTTTCCAGCTGCTTTATCATTCCAGCTGCTTTATCATTCATATCATTATATCGCAAACTTATAAAAGTCATATAAAATAAAATTTAAATTAAAAAAATGACTCTGCAATAGCCTTTCAAATAAAGACATCAAGGGCATTGTGAGCATTGCCCAAAATAATTAGCAGGCCAACAAGCAAATGCTACTGTTGTTTTGGAACATATTACAAACTGCTTATCTTCCTCAACATGTGGTCTAAGGGAGAGGCACTGAGCCATCCTCACTGTTACTTCAGTGTTGAAATTCTATTGCATTTTTCTGTATTTATAGATCATATCCCCAGGTGTCTGGTTTTTCACTTGCAAAATTTATTATTTCTCTCCCTGAGTCCTGGCACTTACTGTACAGTTATAACTGTGAAACAGACATCAGGATTAAATCTGGGAAGAGGCAGTGAGTTGTGCTCCCCACCCCCATACACCCAATACTATGGAAAGCAAAAGGAGGGGAACCCAGAAAAATATGATTTTTCTTATTCCTTTTCCTTGAGCCAGAAAGAAGAACTATCACCTTCTCCCTCCCCCCCCCATTTCCTTCTTTCTTTTCTCTGCCTCAGTGCCTTGAAAGATAAAAAGAAGTGTTATGCTTTAAGTGTGATTATTTTTATTTATTTTTAGGACCGATTCACACATATTGGTGAATTATGAGCATTGTCCCTCAGTAGAGCAATAGGAGCTATCAGGTGAGGAAGGCTAGCATCACATGGAGCTGCTGTTTGTGTAATCTGTCACCTCCAAATGATTGCTGTTATCTTAATATGGGTCTTCAGAACTCCTGAGATGATGGGAGTGTCACCCTCTGGTGTGAATTATGTACATGGAAGGTACTTGTGAGGGGACTTTGGTCTTTCATCTGACTGGAATGTGGGTTGGTTCTAAGCTTCACTTGACCAAAAAAACCCCACAGTTATTAAAATGATTCGCAAAACCAAAATATTGCAGCAAAGAAGAATTTCCAATATCCTCCCTCTTTATTATGCTCAGAGTTGTCCCATGGTGAGCGTTCAACAGACATTCTGCCATGAAGTGTTGGATAGGAGCAGCTTAACTGGACCAGAATGACTGCAGATGCTCCAGTCATTAACAAAGGCTTGTAATTACATTTCTTGTAATTAGGGATTCAGAGCAGTTCCGCGTCTTCCAGCAAGATGAAGCCCAGTTTTTCATGGAGGTAGCTGAACTGTTTACTTCAGGAATCAAAAACACACAGCTGTTGCTTGGAACATCTAACCACAGTCAGATATCTTAATGGTAACAAGGGCTCTTCTTCCCACGCTGCCCCTGGGAGACAGATGGCACCTCCTACAAATATTCATGTGCCACTCGTGATGGTACTGTTTGCAGTACAGAAATTGCAATTATAGAAATTACAAGCAAGTGTGTCAAGAAGGCATGGGCATGGTTGAAGAAGGTGGCTTATCCTCATCCCCCCCCCACTTTCATCAAGCTTGGTGTGAAGGAGAAACAGTGGAAGCATTTAGGGAGACACAAGTGAAACAGGGAAAGAGACAGCGGACACACTTGGCACTCTGGAAATGGCTTTGAGGGGCTGCTTCTCTCCACAGATCTGATACAGGGCAGTGAGCTCTGCAGTTAGTGAGTTTAAACTGTCTCCACCTCTATTCAACTTGGAAACGAACTCCGATGTTACAAACCACCAGCAGCACCTGGTGGCCTCCTTTCAAAAGAAACCAAACCCAGGTGCTGTGCACAACCCCTGGGACGTTTCACGAAGTGGTATAACGACAATGGGACAAACTGCTAGAGCGTGGAGAGAGAGAAAGTTAATTATTTGTTGTTGTTATTTATTAAATTTGCAGATTGCCCTTCATCCGAAGATCCCATGGCTGTTCACAGCAAACACACACACACACACACACACACAAACAATAAGAATATAAAATACATAATATAACAATAACAAAAACACATTAAACATGCATTGGCCGTTTCCCCTCAGCTTGGGGTTCTATTCCACCTGCCTCTTCCTCACATAGCTGGAGGCTCCCTCTGCATTTTGCCCTTAGAGCCAAATGACATGTTACACTTAAGCTTTCGGTTTTTATGACTAATTTTAAATGATTATATTATCAGTGTGGGTTTTTTGTACTCTCTATGTACACCACTTAGAAAATATGAGGGGGGAGTTGGTTCCTCTGCTGCCTGACATCCACATGTTTCAGCTTTCTGTGATGATGATGATGATTCTTTTATTCTTTTGTAATTTTATTCTTCATGTTTTCAAGACTGCATATGAAAAGTACAGGTAGGGTGAACCTACAGAATTAAGTTGTGTATTAATAACTGACATAAGAAAAATAAAATTAACTAATTAACTTATGCATGGCGCACAACGAAATTTCTCCCCTGCCCTTATATTTATTACAGCCACTGAGGCAGAAGCTGTTATTAGGATTGCAGACAGGTTTATTCCTTCCTTGCATAGCCACAGACACACACCCTGAAGATCACCTGCCCGTCTACAAGTCTTAGTAAAGGTGTTGTATCCAATGCTGTTCGAGCGGGGTTCCACTCGCACAAAGGGACTTCCATTTCCTCTCTTCCCCCTGTGTAGCCTCAAAATCTGCTCTAGAGAGTCCTCCAACCCACCAGGGCTGATTTTGAGGACACATTGGGTGGACAGGAGAGGATGTTCCATTGTGACGTGGAAGTGGAGTTGCAATGTTGAATCCGGACAGCCCATTCCCATTTCTGCCAGCAGGAACTTCTAAACTAAGTGAGGCAGGATTTTCGGGATATATCTTCCCTTTCTGCTTGCTGCGATTTGGATAGCAATTGCCAGACACAGAGCTGCAATGACCTTAAGAAAAACAAGAGGCATAGCTCTAAGCCTTCCTCTCTCCCTCATCGATGCAGCTCTGCATTCCCAGTTGTACCTTGTAGACAATTGAACACAGCATATGCTGGTTAAAAAGGCAGGTTGGGCTTTAAACAAAACAAAACATAAAAGTTGTTTATGCGTTATCTTTCCATGTGTTATTTAAATATTGGGATGGCTTACCAAATCAGTCAGTAGGTCAAGTAAGTTTAAAGAATGTATTCAGACAAAAAAGGAAATGGAATATCCCCAACTGCACATCCTAGTTTGACTGTGCAGAGAAGGCTGCAGAGTCTTGTACTTGCCCTTCTCCCTTAGAAAAGCAATCTTTCAAAAATATATCAGATTCCATTAATATTCAAGATTCTTGATAACAAATGGAATCTGCTTGGGTCGAAATATATTCTGCTTCAGTGCAGTACAGTATTCTATTTCATCTGCTTGCATTTTTTAACCAAAGAGCAGAACTGATCAACCATTTACAAACAAGATAATCAGGGGGGGAAAGCTGGGGCTACTTTATTCTCATAACATATGTGTGCTCTGGTTTTCCCTTGGTCCTTAGAAAATGCCAGCTTTATTGTTCAAAAAACATTTTTTTCTCATTGTGTTGAAATTACTTTGCATACATAGTTATTTTTATTATTTGTTTTATTATTTCATTTAGATCCCACTTTTATTCCATGAAACTCAAGGTGGAGTACATAATTCTTTTCTCTCTCCATTCTATCCTCAAAACAACAACAACCCTGTAAGGTAGGTCAGGTGGAAAGACACTGACTGGTCCAAGTTCACCCAGAAAGCTTCATGGCTGAGTGGGGATTTGAACCCTGGTTTCCCAGGTCCTAGTCCAATACTCTAAGCACTGCATCCCACTTACTTTTTTTAAAAAAAAAGACTAAAAGTAAGATTCAGACTATAATGCTTCTGACTACAAAATCAGCTGATTTGGTGAAGCAGCTATGGATTAAATGGCTATTAGTGACTCACATCTAATTCATTTTTCTGTCTTTTTTTGATTTTGCAATAAATTTAGACTAAAGTTATATAATGAAATACATGGTAGCATTATCATAGCCATGGCTCCAATGTGTAGGAGGCTAAGAAACTAACTGCAGTGATACAGGTCATGTTTCTTAACCTGCATATCCATTTCAGTTAGTCTGTTCCTGAGTCTAGCATGGATATGACTCAATTATATTAATCAGCCGTGGCATGGCCTCCCAAAATGACCACTGAGTTTGATTTGACTGACATTCTGTCTAATAGCATTGCCCAACCAAAACAGCTAAGAGTGTTACAGATAAAGATGGGAACAAGCACATTCAGAGAGTTTTATATGAAAAAAAGGGACCTGGAGAAACTAGTATTTTTACTCCCACAATTCTTCAAACTGAACTTTGCAGCATTTGCTTGTACCAAGCATTATCTTTCACTAACATTTTCATATATAAAAGCTGCTAATAAAATACTGTGTTGTATAGGCAACACAGAAAATTCAGAATGCTTCATGTTTCTCAGAGATTATCTGAAAAATAATTATGTGATAAATGGGTTGGTACTCTGTCTTGGGAGACAATGGAGGAGTGAGCATTTGGGGATGAAGTCAAATTATTGGAAGGTTGCAGTGCCTGCTGTGACTGTAGAAACCGATGCAGGAGAGAGATGTTTTGTTGCAGCTGGGAAAGATGAAGGCATCCAGTTGGGCTGCTGCAGATGCACTGTGTAGTTTCTTCTCTCTGCATTCCTCCCAGTGGTTATTCCTCCTCTGGTCATTGCTATGGATATAAGACTTTAGGTAAAGGTATAGGGACCCTTGACCATTAGGTCCAGTCGTGACCTACTCTGGGGTTGCGGCGCTCATCTCGCATTATTGGCCGAGGGAGCTGGCATACAGCTTCCAGGACATGTGGCCAGCGTGACTAAGCCGCTTCTGGCGAACCAGAGAAGCGCACAGAAACGCTGTTTACCTTCCCGCCAGAGCAGTCCCTATTTATCTACTTGCACTTTGACGTGCTTTTGAACTGCTAGGTTGGCAAGAGCTGGGACCTAGCAACGGGAGCTCACCCCGTCGCAGGGCTTCGAACCGCTGACCTTCTGATCAGCAAGCCCTAGGCTCTGTAGTTTAACCCACAGCACCACCGGCTTCCCTGAGTATAAGACTTTACTCAGGGTAAATAATGTACAAGTGCATTCTTATATTAATTTTCAGTGAAAAACCTCCCTTCTTAGAGAGATTTGTCTGCTGTATTCTTTTTGTTGCCATTTCTGTTCTCCCAGTCCTTTAGGGTTGGGAGATCTCTGTCTTTCCCAAAGTGACCAAAACTCGGAAATGAGCCAAATGGAAGGGGACCTAGACAGTCCATATTACCTGGGGAGTACCTGGAGCCATGTTTGGATCATTGTGGCTGAAAATGGCAGATTAAAAATGAGCTTGCGGTACCTCAATTCATAAAGATCAAGTGAGGGTATTTATTAGCAGCTGTCTCATTTATTGCCGCTTCCAACCTTGCTGGAACTCGACTGTCTCCCAAAGCGACAGTGATTATATAAAACAAACAGGCCGGCAGTTTCTTCTGGCCTTTCGGAATGATTCAAACCGTGGGCTGAGTAGACAATTTGTTTTCAATTACTGACTCCCTATGAGACAGACAGAAGCAAGTATTCTGCCTACGTCATTGGGACTCAGTAATTGAAAGCACCCCATAAAATCTGACTAGATGAGGGCCAGGTTGCCTCTCCTGTGCGCTATGAAGCAAAGGTGGTGTCAAGATCATTGCAATGATAGGCACATGATAGGAGGATTGGGATTTTCTCTCAAAAAGGAAAATAGGCCTCCACTGATAATATGAGGAAACCAACACACTCATTAATTTGTGGCTCCTTGTGGTCCATCATTTAGAGTTAAGCTTCCAGGCCAAGAGGCAAACCAGACAAGCATGTGGACCAGTGATGGGCAACCTTTTGAGCTTGGTGTGTCAAAATTCACCAAAAAACTGAGCATAACTTGGGTGGTGTGTCACTTCGAGAAAAACACCATAATTTCACGATATTTATAGTTTAAATAACAAAAATGCATAATTGTAATATATAACTGTATTTAATAAACCAAAAACTAATTATTTAACCAAACCAAAAAACCCTTATTTATCACAAAGTGCCCAGAGTTGTTGAGCTTTTTGGGGGGAGCTGCTGACCAAAGTTTTGGAGGGTTTTTAGGAGGGTGCAAAAGTTGCTTTGGTTTTTTTTGGGGGGGGATGCCCCAAAGCTGCTGCGCTTTTGGGGGGGGGAGAGAACAGAAATAAATGACAAATAATACCTTCGCTGGAACTAATACGCAGCACTGACATAGTCTGCCAAAGCGCCAAAAACCCCAGCACAGAACGGGTTAAAAAATGAACGCTGTTACACCCAATCATCGTCTGCCAAAGCACCAGAAAAACAGCACAGAAAGGGTTAAAAAACCAATCTCTGGCTACCAGCAACAACAAAAAGGATCCGGGTTTTAACAGCAGAGACAAGCTGTAGCGTGAGGAGGAGTGGGAGAACAAATGGGGGGGGGGACCAACAATAACAGCGTGAATGGGCCGATGGGGCGCGTGCCAGAAGTGAGGGCGCTGCGTGTCACAACTGACACACGTGTCATAGGTTCACCATCACTGATGTGGACAAACACTTGAGGCATTCTTGAACCTCTTGTAGTCTTCTTTGTGGAATGGGTGGGTGGGTGTAGAGAAAACAATTTTAAGGTTTCCTTTCTAAATGTTTCTACTACTGACAACACAAGTAAAATACAGAAACTCCAATAAAATACTACCTACGTAGGAAGGGTCTATCATTTGAAAATAAGTAGGCATGCTATACACAGCCAGAGCCTACTTCCAAATCTCACCCCCTGCCCGGTGCTTATGCAGTGCACATCACCTAAGAAACTATCTGTGCTACCCACTCTTACAGCACCCTGTTACCCAAGGTGAAACAGATACCAACCTCGGTTGAACTACTACCTTCCATCTAACTAGAAAACAGCATTGGCAAGACTGGTTGGAGCCAAGAGGAGGTGTCTGCATTCCCTGCACAGTCGTACCTTGGTTGACGAACACCTTGCGACTCAAACGTTTTGGCTCCCAAACACCCCAAACCCTGAAGTGAGTGTTCCAGTTTGCGAAAGTTATTTGGAACCCAAATGTCTGTTCCGCGGCTTCCGACCGAGTGCAGGAAGCTCCTGCAGCCAATCAGAAGCCGCACCTTGGTTTTCGAACGTTTTCAGAAGTAGAATGGACTTCCGGAACGGATTCCATTTGAGAACCAAGGTAGGACTGTAGTAGGTCTTCTTTTTTTATAATCATTGTTCTTTTTTCAAGTAGTAAAGTATTTCAAGGCAACAAAAAGCTGGTACAATATTTGTCACTGCAGGAAATGAATGAGGGAAGGGTATCAATTTGCAAACATGCTGGGTTTACAAATATGCTCCTGATTTTGCTTGAATACATTCAGTTCAAAAATGTGCATACTTTCAACTGTGTATGCTGATTTGGCTACACCCTTAAAATATCTGCTACCCTTTTAGGCAGTAGTTAGGTGTGTGTTGTTGTTGCAGTTTTGTTTAAAAGGACAAAATGGACAGAGCAAGTCCAACTAATGTGCACATGGGAAATCTTAGCAGCCTCAGAAGCATGCAGGGAGGTGGGAAGATGGGGAAAGAAATGGACAGCGTGAGTTTAGACTCTCTTTCTCTCACACTCATGGTCCCAAGAAAGATCATGTCTCCAAAGCCGTTGTTTGCATTTCAAGGGATGCCCTTGTCCCCCCCCCCCAATGTGGAAATAACAACAACCTGTGCAAATTGTGGCATGTGAAGATCCTACAAACATCTATTTTATACACACACTTTTGTGAATAGACTGCTGTGACTGACAGTGGGTTCACAAAGAAGCCCTTTGCAGACCTTAGCTGCTACCACACCCAACCCATGTACACTTATAGACATCATGGCAACAGGCGCTGTCCCCCTGATCTACATGCATTCATTGAATGATGGACCGCTTTCACACAGCTGTAGACATGGTAAAAAGCTATGATGATGCAATCGGGGCCCCCCACAAAGCCTACTATGGCAATGCCATATGAAAAGGGTACACCAAAAGAAATGTGTGTGCAGTTTTAGGAAATGATGCCATTTATGGGTGTAAATTTAAAGAATTCGAATGGCAAAGTGGATTCGCTTGATCTTCACCTTCCAGATTAATGTGCCTATTAGACCTGGTGCCTAGCATCTCTAAAATAATAATAATGCTGGTCACATCCTTCTTCCCCACAAAATTGGCACGTCACCTGTCTAACCCTTTCTGTCTGACTTATTGCAGAGATGTGGTATAGATTTTCACTATATTCATTTGGGCTTTAGATGCTGAGCAAAATAAATATCACTTGTAAATGACATTCAGGGTTCTTCTGACTTTGACATCTTCATGAACACCAGCCAGACCCACTGGCCCTCAGTTGCTAAGGATGGCTGTTCGGAGCTTACAACTTTGAATACTTCTGACAGTCAGCTTGGATTCAGCTGACAACTATTGGTTGCCCTTTGGCAATTTCCCTTATTCTTTACCTACAACATGCTAATAATAGCTCCCGTAGTGTGGAACAATGAGTAAAACTACCCTGAAGTTGATGGAAACTGTCTATCTAGTTCTTCATGGGCAGCTTGATACAACTGCAGATTTTCTGATCCTCAAAGGCTTATTGTCTGATTCAGGCTACAGGAATATGCAAGCCTGCTGGTCAGAAATTCCAGCTGAACAGCCTCCTGCATAGGATTGTACAGCACAGGTGCAAGAACACAAGAAGACCCTACTAGATCATGCTAGTGACCCATCTAGTTCAGCATCCTGTTCTCACAGTGGCCAATCAGATGCCTATGGGAAGCCCACAAGCAGGCTTCTGTAGTTTCCAGCAACTTGTATTCAGAAGCATACTGCCTATGACAGTTGCTGGTGCTCTGAGGTGCCTAGCTATAAGGGAGCAGTGCTCCTGAACACACACAAAACCATCTGTGGAGAGCCTATAGGGATCCTGAGGCCACCAGGGCTCTTCAGTAATCATCCCATATCTCTGCTTCAGATAGAAAACACTTCGGACAGCTGTCAGTGGACCTTTTTTTAAAAAAAACCCTGAAATATTTGTGCGCTCATGCTAAGAAAGATTCCAAACCCTTGGGTAGCATAAACACAGCCTGGAGTATTAATTTATTTAGAAAAAAAATACATAAACTCACTAATCAAAAAACAAATCCACAAATCTTGAAGCAGTGTGCATACAACCAGGGCTATTTTTCCTAGAAGAAGAGGTGCCGGAATTCACCATGAACACCTCCCTTGTTCTCTTATACAGTGGTACCTTGGTTGTTGAACTTAATTTGTCCCAGGAGTCCATTCGACTCCCGGAATGGTTCAAAAACCAAGGCACAGCTTCTGACTGGCTGCTGGAGCTTCCTGCACTCAATCGGAAACGATGGATGTTTGGCTTCCAGAAAATGTTTGCAAACCAGAACACTCACTTCTCGGCTTGTGGTGTTCAGGAGCCGATTTGTTCGGGAGCTAAACCATTTGACAACGAAAGGTACCACTGTAATGGCAATGGTGTCGACCTCAGAAGTAGGTTCCAGAGAGTTCTGGCTGAAAAAAGGCCCTGCATACAACAATATAAAGCAATTAATAAGGCACAGATCATCAGCAAATATTATTTTAATATTGTTGAAATTATTAAAATAAATTTTTGGCAGCCATCTCAAACAGCATAGTGAGAGTGCCTCTCAAAAGTTAATAGGCAGAGAGCTCCACAACATAGGTGCTGCAACATGAAAAGATCAAATCATAACACAATGTAGGAGGGTGAAAATAGCAAGCTTTTAAAAAAATTAAGATCAGACTACTAGATTGCATAAAATAAAATAAAAATGGGAAGGGCCAGAAAAATCTCAAATGAAAGAAAAAGGCATTGCTAAATTCAAACAAGCTTTAAATTCTACTTGGCATCTTGGTGTTTTTGTGCCTTGAGGCACCACTTTTTAATAAAAGAAATACAGTTTCCAAAAATCTTAGGCCAGTTCTCTTAGAATACCAGTGAGGAAAGAGGTTGAGTGTTATTTCAATATGTCTGAGTTCCCACCTCTACAAGGAAAAGAACTGAATTCACTGGGTTATGTCACTCTCCAGAAAAAGGGGACTTGAACATTTCCACCATGAAGTAAAATAAAACCTGTGAAGAATACTTCTGGCAGTCACAGGAAGACCAGCTATGGTTTTGTGATTTTCCTTTTCAATGCACTTTCTTATCTTTCGGCTCTTTGATTCCAAAACAAGCCTAGGGGCGGGGGAGGGGGAAGCACCACCATCAATCAAAATGTTGGGACGGTCATTAAAAAGTTCACAGCTTTCTGACACCTTCAGCATTTCAATGTGCTCCTTATCTTGGCTGCCACTGAGGGAAACACCATTTTCATATTCAATTAGAGTTCAACAAAGAATTAAGTCATTTAACAGCAGCAAGATGTCTGAACTCATCAGGGAGCTTAAATCAAGTTCGTGTGAAAGAGGTGATTACTGATAAATCTTCATTTATTCCTAGGATTTTATTACACAGCTAACACAAAGACACATCTTTATTTCAAAGCTTGTATCCTTACATACCCTTTGTCAAAACTCCCTTTGGCTACCAAGCAGAATTCTTTTAAGTGCATATCTAACCCTTTCTGTACTAGACTGCATTAGCCTTGTTTCACAGAAGACATAGAATGGTATTCAACTACGGTAAGTTTTATTCTGAATAGACCCACTGGAATTAATGAACAAGACGGAGTTTGGTTCATTAATGTTAATAAATCCACTCATTAAGTTTTATACCACCCATAATTTCTCAATATAGTGGCAATTTTTCAGCCTCCTAAACAATTAGGATTAGGACTATCAACCCATTAAAGTATTTTTGGTCTACCTTGTTAAACAGCTAAAGGATAACGCAGAGCTGGGAAAGGTTCAGAAAATGGCAACTAAAATTATCAAGGGGCTGGAGCAACTTTTTAAGGCAAGTAAGGAGACATCTTAAGGGGATGTGGGTGGCACTGTGGGTTAAACCACAAAGCCTAGGGCTTGCCGATCAGAAGGTCGGAGGTTCGAATCCCCGCGATGGGGTGAGTTCCCATTGCTTGGTCCCAGCTCCTGCCAACCTAGCAGTTCGAAAGCACATCAAAGTACAAGTAGATAAATAGGTACCACTACAGCGGGAAGGTAAACGGCGTTTCCGTGTGCTGCTCTGGTTCGCCAAAAGCAGCTTTGCCATGCTGGCCACACGACCTGGAAGCTGTATGCCGGCTCCCTCGGCCAATAATGGGCGCCGCAACCCCAGAGTCGGTCACGACTGGACCTAATACTGGTAGTCAGGGGTCCCTTTACCTTTACCTTTAAGGAGACACCTTAAATTTAGTTCTCCACATCTCTGCAGCAATTTGCTATTTCTTTCTCATGAAAATTTTCAGTGTTTTTTTAAAATAATTATTGTTAATATTATTATCAATTAAATTTGCATACCACCCTTCATTTGAAGATCACAGGGTGGTTCACAACAGAAAAATACAAAATGAGAACACAAAACACATAATAAAACAGAAACAAAACAAAACAATAACCTCCTCTCACAAACATATTCAAAGGCTATAGAATGTTAACCAGCTAAAGGCCTGGTTATAGAGAAATGTTTTTGTCTAGTGCCTAAAGATATGCAATGAAGGTGTCAGGCGAGCCTCCCTGGGGAGAGCATTCCCAAACAGGCAGCCAGCACAGAAAAGGACTATTCACGTGTTGCCACCCTCTGGACCTCTCATGGAGGAGTCACACAAAGAAGGGCCTCAGATGATGATTGCAGGGTCCAGGTCAGTTCATATGAGGAGAGGCAGTGCTTGAAGTATAGCAGTCCTGAGTCATTTAAGGTCAAAACCAGCACTTTGAATTGGGCCCGGAGACTAACTGGCAGCCGGTGCAATCGGGCCAGGAGCAGTGTAATATGTTCAAACCATCTTGCTCTGGTAGGCAACCTGACTGCCAAATTCTGCACCTGTTGAAGTTTCCAAACCATCTTCAGAGGCAACCTTAGGCATAATGCATTGCAGTAATCTAACCTAGAGGTTACCAGAGCCCAGACAAGAGAAGTAAGACTATCTCCTATCCAGTTAGGGACGTAGCTGAGCCACCAGCCAAAGCTGGTGGAAGGCACTCTGTGCCACTGAGGCAATCTGAGCTGTATTGGATTTGAATTGCTTTTATCTATGGGTAGTGGTTGTTGTTTTAGACCGTGTGCGGTTTTTAAAATTATTTTTATTTTTGCATTTGTTTTAACTCTTTTAATATATGTAATTGTATATGTTTTTATTGTATTTAAAGTTACCTTGGGATGCTTCATGGGAAATGATTCATAAATGAAATAAATAAATCCTAATGATGATGATGATGTTCTTAACTGAATTGATTTCCATTTAGTTCAATTGTCCTATTGCCCCAATATGAGTGTGCACCACTAATCAAAGGCTGAGGCCAGTAGGCATCCCTTCCTAATGATTCATAGCATCCACATGAAATCCTCATGTTTAGCCATGCCTGGAGCTTCTGATGCTGCAACTTTAAAAATTCTCTACCTGCTCCCAAAGCCACTAAACCATTGCCCCATATTTTAACAACAGGACGGTCAGTCTCCGTTAGTGGCTCCATTAAAATGCAATTCCTCTAAGAAAGTACAGCAGGTTGCGCTTCCATTTTGTGGAGCAGAGCGAGTGGCATCCACGAGGCAACGACTCATGCACAACAATTCTCACGCCTGGCTTTCTTCGGCATCCATCAACCTATATTTAGCCTCTTTAGCAATGCAGTTGGCTCAGAAGGGAGCTCAGCTGCAAGGATCTGTGCACTGGCAAGTCTCGCAGCATCCTTTACCTAATGAACTCGCAAGACTGCGAAGCATGGCTGCTCCCAGCAGCTCTGGGGGCCCTTTAAGGCTTACTCACCAGGGTGACTTCACAATGACAGGAATTAAACTTATTTGCATCTACATGGGACAAAATAAATTCTAACAACCCATTGCATTTTTTCCTCCAGGAGCTGTATAGCAAATGGCAGCTTCAGAAATATTTTACAGTGCAAGTCCACGGACATGGGCTGAAGTGTTTTTCTGCCCTCCTTTCTCTTGCCCGACTCTCTCTCTCTCTCTCTCTCTCTCTCTCTCTCTCTCTCTCTCTCTCTCTCTCTCTCACACACACACACACACACACACACATTCTCTTTCAGATCACTGCCTTTCCAGCTTCAGGCTAAACATCCGTTGCTATTTTCTCCCTCTCCTGATTTTCAAAGATCACCTCAAGTGAAACCTGGGAAGGCATTTTAAGCACAAGAGCATTTACCTGCACTATTTATAAAAACCTTGTGCATTAAGCTCTGCCATGTGAATAGCACACAAAAATAAGAATAGCGCAGCTGCCAGTTCTACATTTCGCCCACCCTTTGCTTTATAGCAAATGGACCTTGCTTAGTCATGCTTGGGTCACAGATGGGGAGCGAGAGCTGTCTGTCCTCATCTTTCTGGAGGCAGGAGAAATCCACCCTAACATAAATATGTGCTAGCAAATATGATGCTGACAAATGTCATAGCAAAAACAATTAACGCTGCATTGGCGCAATGCAGTTGGGAAAGGCAGATGCAGTGGTCATAATATAAAGCACGGCGAAGAAGCATAAAAGTCAGAGGTAAAAACACCCAACACAGCAATGCAAAAGATATGTGCAGCACAGTATTAGAAACACCAAAATCTGCAATCCACAATGGGCACAAAGTTGGTCAAGGGTCCATCAACACAGGTAAGAAATCTTGTAATATTCTGAATAAATATTGATGGAAGTCTGCGCCGTTAATCCATATCAGGTCATTTGTATTCATGGAAAAATAATGTAACAGGAAAGAAACTCAACCACCCTCATTTATAAATCAAGTACAACATCCTGTTGATCTTTCTCTGGGACCTATGAGTTGTTTTCAGTCCCACCAAAAGCAACTTTCCAAGTTGTGTGAGGCTCCCTCCTGCTTCACCTCGGAGACTGCTTTGGCACTGCATACCAGGCGCTTCTTCACTTCAGATCTCTTTGAAGGGCAGGGCTCACCTTGCACCCAGAATCCAAAGTAACATCCAGAAAACCAAAGGTTCATTTTTCCCATGGGCTTGCATTGGGAAGCCACAACAGCCATATCTTTTCAGTTTTCTCACATAGGTACATGAAAACTTCAGCTTAGTAGTGTCCCCCCCCCAAAAAAAAATTCAGTCTGCCTTCCTCCTTCCTACATTACTCCTTCTGCTGCCCAGGCTCACCCTTCTTCCAGCAGTGACAGCAGCAGATTCCCCAGGCTGTCCCACTGCTTTCGGTCACTTTTCTTCTCCACTTGCTGCTTCTCCTGCAACAGGCCACTTCCAAGCCAGGAACGAGTTAGAAGGAGGCAACGGTCAGCTGGAGTCAGTTCAAAGCCAGAAACTCTTTCTCTGAGAGGCAACAATTGCTGCAGTTCAGCACATGGGGCAGTGGTCAGCAGTTCCTAACACCGGTTTTTGCTCCTGGATTCCTGGCTGAGAGCTGTGTCCTAGAAGAACTTTTAGGAGTTTCAGCTTCTGCCCACAACAGGTGGATGCTTTCCGTTGCAGCTACTTTATCCACTGCTTGGTTTTTCAAGTCACATATTCTCGTACGCACACTTGAGTGGCGTTCCTGCTTCATATGAAGCCATTTCAAATGGAAAAGGGTAGCTGACAATCCATCTACTCTGCACCCTAAGGAAGGTTCCCAAGTGCCTGGAGCACAGGTAAAGAGTAGTCTCAAATAAGCAAGCAACTAAAATAAAATAAACTCCCCTCGCTGCTGTTCTGATTCATTTTGCCTTGGGAGATATTTTATTCTTCACATTATACCAACATGTCGGCAATGGGCATTTAAATAATTTCAGTGATAACATCCTATTTCATATGTACTGGCTGTTAGGATGCTTCATGTTGACTTCTGCTGGAAGGGGTTATTAATACATTAATACATTAATACTGGCCTTACCAAGAAGCAATGCCCAGCATCTTCCACTTTTCTGCCACCCATCTCCATCTCAGTGCATTATCTACCAAGATGCTGGCAAAGCTTTCTCACCTCAGGCCTGATTACATACTCTGAGAAACCCCAAGTTCTTTTCCAGTTTGGATTAAAATCTGATCTAGGAGAGAAATGCTGGCTTCCCTGCCTCCTGCTCAACCAGTTCCCCACACTCATTCCTTCCACACATCAAGTCCCCCCCCCAATCCCCATACCCTCTTCTCCTTAAACTGGGGGTCAAAAGCAAGATAACGAAGGGGCTGCATCGCAGTTGGTAGGGGGCTCTTGCCCCAAGGGTTCATGTTGAGGAGTTGACCTTGGCCTAGCTTGGATCAGTAGACACTGATGTCTGTCACCATCCCTAGAGATGCTTTCTGTAACCATGAGAATCTCCTCTCTTGTTTGGGTGAAGCTGTTCTTTGGAAATGGGCAGAGAACTCTGAACCACTTCATTTTCCTTTTTTTGGTGGTGTGTGTGTGTGTGTGTCTGCAACAATCCAACCCAAGCCACAATGGCTTGCCCAAATTCCCTTATGAACGATAAGGAACTCCTGTTTGGAATGGAAGGGAGGTGGTTGAGATAATACACTTTAAATGTTGTTCACCCTCATTAAGAGCCAGGAATAAATCAATGGTGAAATGATCGCAGCCTTTCGGGCAAGAATGAAGCACGCTCTGGCAAAGTTTGCCACATCTGAGGACTCATCACATGGTAGTGTTCTTTGATAAACATGGTCAAAACAATGGTGTGGCTGCTGCGAATATTCACAAGGGAGGAATTTGGTCCAGTGCATTTTTAAATTGCCTGCACTCTGTGCCAAAAAGCAATCATATCATCCCATTTAGCGAAGAAAAATCAATTAATTAGGGCCACCAGCACATAAATATGTTGTCACAAAACATCTGTGCTCCCCTTGCAGCTAGATGTGAGTGGATGGGCAGGAGGGGGAATAATAGACTCATTAAGGTTAAGCCTCTTTGCAGAGTCCCTGAGAGCTCTTGCCGGTGTTTATCATCTGCAGGTTCTTTCTGCTTAAAGTGTCAGCTGAGCAAATAGTAAAACAGCAAACAGCTAAAAAAAATGCTCGTAAAATGGCTGGGATTCATACACTGCCCTCATTTGCGAGAAAAGGAGGGAGAAGACACGTTAAAAGAGTTGGGTACACCAGTGTGGTATAGTGGTTAAGAGCGGTAGACTCGTAATCTGGTGAACCGGGTTTGCATCTCCGCTGCTCCACATGCAGCTGGCTGGGTGACCTTGGACTAGTCACACTTCTCTGAAGTCTCTCAGCCTCACTAACCTCACAGAGTGTTTGTTGTGGGAGAGGAAGGGAAAGGAGAATGTTAGCCGCTTTGAGACACCTTCGGGTAGTGATAAAGTGGGATATCAAATCCAAATTCCTCCTCCTCCTCTTCTCTTTTGAGGAAATGCAACCATTAATTGGACCACAACCTCTCCTTGTGCAGCTGCAGGTATAAGCTGCATCTTCCACATCAATCTGTACGGTAAGTAGCTGCAGCAGTTGCTTATTGCCATTCTCCCTTTAGCGGAGGGGCATTTGGACAAACGCCCTTATGTGTTCATCAAAACATGCTCAGGCTAGCTCCACCATCACCCTCCACCATGGCTGTATATGTTGATCACACCCCTCATCCACCAACACTTGTGTATTCGCTCAATATAAGAGGGGGTGTGCATAAAGCTCCACCACTGGAGGGGGAACATCCTGGGCCCCCTCACATGGTGGAACACTGTGTGAGTACTTCAGTAAATATATAGGGCCCTTTCTCCCACTTGCGGGCATGGCCTGTGCACACATTGGCAGGAGTGGAGCTGATGAGCATGACTCCACCACCACCACCTCCCTGTAAGGAGCATTTCCAGCCCTTTTTTACCTAGACTATGCGTTCATAACAAGGAAGACCATTCTATAGCAGGTCTTGGTGCTGTTCACTATCGGATAGCTGTATAGTTGAGTGACCATATTGTTTAATGGATGGTTCCTCCTGAAATCCTCAGTTTTTTAGCACATAGCTACTTGGGGTTCGTAACTGTGGCTCAGAAGCAGCTTGCACATGGTGAATGAAGAAGGTCCCAGTTTCAATGGCTGACATCTCCAGTTAAAAGAACCATGTAGCAGATGTTGGGGCAGACCTTCTACTGGAGAGTCGCTACCAATCAGAGCACCCAATTCTGGACCAGATTGAGGAATACAGTGGTACCTCTGGTTAAGAACTTAATTCATTCCAGAGGTCCATTCTTAACCTGAAACTGTTCTTAACCTGAGACACCACTTTAGCTAATGGGGCCTCCTGCTGCCGCTGTGCCGCCACCGCGTGATTTCTGTTCTCATCCTGAGGTAAAGTTCTTAACCCGAGGTACAACTTCCGAGTTAGTGGAGTCTGTAACCCAAAGTGTTTGTAACCTGAGGTGTTTGTAACCCTAAGTACCACTGTACTGTAATCTGATGCATAGGAGCCAACTGCTAGGGACCAAAGTCCCTTCAGACACCACCACCCCAAATAATATATTTGAGGGGGCTGGGGCCCCCAAAGTTGATGGGCATTGCCATTCAAATGGTGTGTGTGTTGCATCTTGTGATCAATTATGTGATCATAATTTGTTCAAGTTGGGACCCCTGGTCTGATCTGATCAAAGGCAGCATCTTCTTTTACATTAAAGGCACAGAAGCACTGGCTGAAAGCAGGTACCAACCCTAGACCCAAAGCACTCTGCAAGTCAAAGTCAATACTTGTGTTAAAGAAGGAATTGCCTTTGCCACATTATTCATGGCTTTGAACTATCATCTCCTTTTTTCTTTTTTCCTGTATTAAGATATGGGGCTGTCAGTCACCACAACTGAATTCAATTATTGTTTTATAAGTCATGAAAAGTACAAAATGAAAAATTAGCATTTACACTCAAAGCATGATTCATAGGCTTTGCTGTAATAAAAAGATTATGACTTCATTATATATTATCTAATAAATAAGTCAAGAGTTAAACAACAGGCAGACTTTAATTAATTTATTCGCACTAAGGCATTATTTAACTTAATAAGATTTTGTTCCCTTCCCACAGCCAAGCATCAGTGTGAAATGACTTGGTGTAAAATGCCATTTCAAGTGTGTTTCATTGCTACAGAAATGATTTGCTCTCAACAGAGATCCTTTGATTAATGGCAGTCACAAGCCCAAAACAAAAGAGGAGAATGAACCTAGGTAAAGGTAAAGGGACCCCTGACCATTAGGTCCAGTCGTGACCGACTCTGGGGTTGCGCGCTCATCTCGCATTATTGGCCGAGGGAGCCAGCGTATAGCTTCCAGGTCATGTGGCCAGCATGACAAAGCCGCTTCTGGCAAACCAGAGCAGCACATGGAGACGCCGTTTACCTTCCCGCTGTAGCGGTTCCTATTTATCTACTTGCATTTTGACGTTCTTTCGAACTGCTAGGTTGGCAGGAGCTGGGACCAAGCAACGGGAGCTTGCCCCGTCGCAGGGATTCGAACCGCCGACCTTCTGATCAGCAAGCCCTAGACTCAGTGGTTTAACCCACAGTGCCACCTGGGTCCCTAAAAGAGGAGAATGAACCTAGAATTGGCTCCAAAGACACCTAATTTTGTGTTTTATCGAAGGAAATTATTAGAAGTTGTTTTAACACAGGAGGAGCCAGTGTTGTCCCCCCCCCCCCGATGTTGTTGTATTACAATCCCACCATTCCTGGACATTGGAAATGCAGATAAGAATGGATGGGAGCTGGAGTTCAACAACATTTGGAAAGTACTGTATTAGCTACCCCTATTCTAACAGAACAAGAACTGAATATCACTGGAAATACTGAAGTCTGGAGGCGACCGCAGTAGAAAGTAGAGGAATATAATGTATAGCTGCTTCGTCTTCAGTATTGCCATTGTGTGTCACAACTGCACAATAAGCAAGTAATGAGTAAGGAGAAAACCAACAAGTAGATGGAATAGAGGCCCATCTAGATTGCAACACTGTGAAATAAAGGAATGTGCAAACCAGTAGGAGCTACATGCAAAAGAGCTAAAGAAAATCACTTTTATTCTTTTTAAATGGGATAAAATTCAAATTATAAAGCGCTGCCTCTGGAGAGCAGCAGCATAGAAATAAACATAGCCATTTAAATTCAGACCTATATAGATATAGATATTGTGCCACTTCTCCTTTGGCACATCTGTGAGGAGAACAAAGGTTTCCCACTGTCTGCTTTCAATGAGCTGCGGGTTATTGTTACAGCTGAACCCTAAAGTGTGGCTAATATTAATTACGGGTTGTCAAAACTAACCAACTTCATAAACTACAGTGTGAAGTTGCCTTATTTCAGTAAACCATAACCAAGACTAGCCATCAGAAGTGGCTGGCTGGGTTGGCAGAGCCACTATGCTAGCTTCCCAGCAGGTAGGTTGCTGTTGCTTAGTGGGAAATGTGATGAGGCGGGAGTCTGTTGCTGTGCAAACATACCAGCAGGAATGTCAGATTGGTTCTGCCAGTGCCTTTTCACCACACTGACCTCTTCCCTCTCCCTCCTGGAAAGCAACAGTACCCATAGCTGCCAAGTTATCCCTTTTTTAAAGGGATTTTCCCTTATGCTGAATAGGCTTCCTCGCGAGAAAAGGGAAAACTTGGCAGCTATGACAGTACCCCACCTGCTGGGAAGCTAACAAAGCAGGTCCACCATATCCAGAAAACCACTTCCATTAACCACAGTTAGCCTGTGTTCAGATGGAAAATTAAACTGTGATGATTTAAAAATGAGTGTGGAAGCTTCCATTCTCCAGGCATTGCTGGAGGAGGAGTGGGAAACTGGCAAGTCTAAGACTCAGGTGTGTAATGATAAGCTATCATTAAGTCTGAATTCAACCTATTTGTGCAACTTTTCCAGGGCTTTTCCTATGGATGCTGCATAACAAATCTTGGTGTGGATAGACCCCCAGGGATCATATTCAACTGCGTTTTACTAATACAATTGAAATAAGTAACATCGACTAAGCTAAGGCCATTCATTTCAAGAGGTCAACTCTGAATTAAACTTAATTGACTACCATAATTGACTACCATGTTTACCCATGTAGCTAGTGCTGCAGAGTAATATCAGTGCTTCAGCAAAGGGTTTTGAGCTGCTACTGCTGAATATTAGTATGCTGTATTTTGGTTTAAAAAAACGAATCTGGAAAAAATATAGATTTTATTCACTATTTGTAGTTTCTTGATGTCTACATATCAGAAAGCTTTACATTAATCTTTAATCTGTCATGAAATAATTATTACTCCATGACCCTGTTCTCAGCAAATGGTAAAACAAAAACAAACAAAAAAACCCACCCCACATTATTTATTAAAGCTATTCACAAATACACATTCTTCTCAAAGGCTGAAGAAAAACAAAAGTCAAATTCAGGATTGTGATGTGTGTCTCATAGCTCTTTTGTCCTAAAGATGTCACTCTGACTTAGTTTCAAGTAAATAGACTTCCAGGGTTCCCCCCCCTCCTTTTTATTGTTCATCCCCTGGAACTAGGAATTAAGCTTGCAGTTCCAAGCCTCCTTGCTCACTGTGGTGTTTGCCCTATTGCACTTAAGCATGGGGCTTAATTTGCAAGCAAGTATGCATACCTGCTGCTTTTGGCTAGGAGTTTCACTTCACATCTGAAACAGTTCACAACTTGTGCACAATTAAAAGGACAGGCGGAAGCTAGATAAGGAAGAGATATTTCTAAAAGAAAATGTATCAGCCTGGTTCAGACACTGAGCAGTGTCCAGTGACGGTGTCCTTCTTCACTGAAGAGCAGATTTGCCTCCTATACTGGTGCTCCTTTCGTTGCGCCAAGCATTATCCTAACTTACTGAACAAATTGCACAGTCTTCTGCTCTAGCTTATAATTTCCCAAGCCCTTTTATTATAGTTGCCACTTTCTGTTTGTCTGAGCTAGGAATGGGGGAGAAATTTGATTTCGTTTGCATGCAAATCTGATCCTACCTAATTCACACTTTTTAAATCAATACATGAGCCAAAACATGACCGAGCTCGAAATTCGCACTTCTCAGAATTTTGCAGTGCAGTTCTCCAGCCAAGCAATGTGTACAAAAATGCACATGCAATGGCAAAGTGTCCATAACCATGCATCTGTTAGTGAAACAAACATACAAAAATGCATTTCTTTAAGGGAAATTGCTTTGCAAAAATGTGTATATTTGGCAGAATTGCATACCAACTTATATATTAGAAGAAATTCAGACTAAAATGCTGATTAATTTTCATGAGGACTAATAATAATAATAAAGATCACAAATATGGAGAATTGAATTTAAGGCTGGGGGGGATGAGAATTTGAAATTGACATATCCCTACCTCTTTTGTAGATTGGAGGGTGTTTTCTGACAGTATATGTTAACACTGTAGGTCAGAGGTGTGGTTGGGATTGGTTTGAATTGCCTAGCAAAAATTCCCCATACCTCTCAATCAATTTAGGCTGCCCCCAGCCCAAGACCTCCTCCCAAGACTAATCCAGCTCTCAGCTGCATACAGAAGCATCACACTCCATTAACTTGCATGCAAACTGTTGCATTTTCAAATGTTCAAAGAATGGGGGAGGGTCTCTCTTCCTTCCCCAGAGTGTGTGCAAAGTGAAGATGTTTTCAGCATAGCAGCAGTCTCTTGCCAGTGTCTTTTTCTGCCAAGGTGCATAAACAGATTCCCGGGAGTGGGTAGCAGCCATCAGGATCTTGAGAGAGTGGCAATGAAAAAAGATATGCCCCCTTTGGTCGGGGGCAGGGGGAAGAGTCTTTCTAATCCCTAAGATATCAACATTTGACCCCAAATTTAACTCATGGGAATGTTCAGCTCAGCCTTAAAATATGCACGAGTTTGAGACTTAGTATTCTCCAGAAGGCAATCCTTAGAATTGTGTTTTCCCTCCGAAGGATCCATAAGTGCAAGAAAAAAGGAAAATAGCAGCAGCTTCAGATAATGGCACTCATCAAAGTGTTTCATTTGTTTCCCTTTGAAAACATCTTCAAGACTCCTGACTCTTAACTGTCAAATGAAGCACTTCAGGATGACAAGGAAAGTTCTGTGAGCAACTGAATCCACATTTATTCCCACCCCATGGAAATTCATAATGGCACTAGTGGCGTAGGCTCAATCCTTGGTCTCTCTCCATAACATGGAATTCCCTTGAGCTGTCCTATGTGAGCCAGTGATGCCGTATCTTAAATTGCTATTCTGTGCATATTTCTCTGGCTTGGTCCTAAAATATCCCTGTCTTTCTACATCTTTCTGCATGGTCAGTGAATACAAACTCTCCTTTTGTGCTACTGGAGGAAACATAGATGCACCAATGTATTTCTCAATGTGTGCCATACTTGGCTATCTGTGCAGAATTGGGCCAACACCTTCTTGAGACAAGAGGTTGGATCATTACTTTTAAATACTGGTTAAAAATCCATTTTAATACCGATCCAGGTAGCTTGATATCCTATCTTCTGAAAGACAACTATAGCTGTATATGGTTCTCTAATATTTCTAACAAACTCAGACAACTAGGCTTCTCAGTGGATTCCCTCTTGACATATGAGGACTCATATATCTTTACTCTTATTAAGCAGAGACTGCTTGATATTGAACTCCAGAAACTTCATCCTGCCCAACCTCTAGTATGCTCGCCTGCCTTCTTGGGGCTGCCGCCACACCAAGGATTGATACCTAATTATATATATGACCTGGTATCTCCTTTTTATCGCAGAGTATTTATGTTGGCCCGCCTAAATGTTTTTCCATCCTCTGTGCTATCCGGAAGACTCAAAGGCATCCCCTACTGGAATAGATTATGCCCTTGTGGCCAGAAAGAGGGAGACTCTATGGCTCAAATGATTCTGGACTGTCCCCTTTCTAATTTTTTTGATTTTGGCCCCCTCTTATCCTTTATGAGACCTGGAACTCTCCCCAACAAGGAAACAGTGGTCCAGCTCTTGCTGAGGGATGACTTCCCCGAAATTACCAGAATTATGGCCCACTACTTGTCCAGAATTTATGTAATTAAAATCAATACATCTAGCCTTCAACAATGATAGCTGAGGATCCCTTGTGTGCCTCTTCCGCCTCCTGCTCACCATTATTTCTGTACAATGTAGAGTTACTATTTATACTAATGACCTATATGTTTGATATGTTTTGTCTTTGTTTTTATATTTTATATATATGCCAATAAAGGTGTCGAATCGAATCGAATCGTATTTCTCAACATTCACTTTCATTTTTTCCATGTATTCACAAGTCACAAAAACCACTCTATCTTTTGTCTTCCTTTTCCTCCCCCCCATTTTTTTTGTTAAAATGATGAAATGACAGTGATGTATCACGCGATCTGACTTCCAACAATATCTCCCTTTGTTCAATTGACTTTCAGAAAGCAATTAAAGTACTCAAGATACTTGAACATTACAAGGGCTTTTTAAACAATGGCCCCCTGATTTAAAAGGGATTTCGATCATGTACGGCTTATTTGGCAATGTTTCATCCCAAGTTTTATTTAAATCATCATGAGACAAAAGTTGGGGAGCTTTATATAGCAACTGGGGACATTCTGAGGGGGGGGGGTGATTCACTCACCTCAGTATCATTTTGCATTTTTACACTGCCCAATAGCCAAAGCTCTCTGGGTGGGTAAGAAAATATTTATTACAAATACTGCTATTATGTCACTTTTTTAAAGGGGGTGAATGTTAAGAGGAAACTGGTGAGTAAAGTCTGCATCTAGTCCACTGCATCTAGTGATACTATGCTACACTGCACAGGAATCAGTTAAAGCCACAATTTTCAGGAAGAAGCTTCTAATTAAAGTTGCACGGAACCTTTGTTGAACAAGGCTTACTTCAGAGTAAACAGAAGGACTTGTGAACACATGGAAAAAATGAAAGTGAATGTTAGGCATGGGGGCAGGTATTACTGGATCATATAGCATTGTATTATGTGATGTGTTGAGTCACCATTTTAATTCTGCTATTAGTACCGAACAGCAATGCCCCAGCAGCATTTAAAAGTCCTACTTCAATATATCCAGTTGCTCTGCTGGAAAATTAAATCCCTTGCTTCTCCCTAAGCTACTCTACAGTGGTGATTTTATTTTTATGATGAGGCAAAATGCATTTGTTAGACCGAAGGCAAGTATATAAATCAAAGCGATACATTATTAAAGAAAATAAGGGTCATTGGGGCTACAGAATAAATCATAAAACAGGACATACATTTTATTCATACTTCCTAAGGGATGATTAGGTGGGTGGAGTTGTTACAGCATTCACTTTGAAAGGCAAAAAGAGCAGTGGACACTTGGGAGCAAGAAATAGTATTACAGAAGCTCATCTGGGTATATTTAAAAGATGTCATGCCCTGAAAGCCTCTGAAACAGCTAGGCTGGTTTCAAAACGGAGCTGAACCCTTGAGATGAGGACAGTGGATATTTGTTCACATGAGTCCCAGGGAAAAATCATTTTGGGGGAAGCTGTAAAGTGCCTTAGTGAGCTATGTTAAAGCATAGCTGCCAAGTTATCCCTTTTTAAAAGGGATTTTCCCTTATGCTGAATAGGCTTCCTCGCGAGAAAAGGGAAAACTTGGCAGCTATGGTTAAAGGTCCCAATGGTCTCCTCACTTATCTGAGAGTAAGCCTCATGGAACACAATGGGACTTACTTCTGAGGAGACATAATTAGGATTACACTGTAAAAGCCATGGCCAGCAAACACGCAGAATGGTTCCTATACTGCAAAAAGGCACTGTCCTCAGATCAGTGATTTTTTTGGGGGGAGGGGGGTCATTTTTATACAATGCAACCACTGAGACACCAATATGGGGAAGGGGGAGGTGGTTAACCATTTCCATTCAACCTCTTCTCCCACTGATAATCACACACACATCCTGAAAGCTGCTTTCACCCTCCTTGTACTCATAGCATCCCCCGAGGGATGGGTGGTTTTCAGGGGAGAAACAGAACAGAAACTGTTCCACACTTTCAGCCTTAGCAGCTATGCCCCACTCCAAATGACATGTATTGTGAGGTCCTTTGCCAATTTATTCCATCTATTTTCATTTCTGCCTTGTCATTTTTGCAATTTCCCATTCCCAGTCTGCTCAGATCCTAGCCAAACTCCTGTCCTGCTGCTCAGCTTTTTCTGATGGAAATTTCTGTTAAAGGCAAACAAGCATTTGCTTCGTCTTATCGCCTTTCCCCAATTATCAAACATGTGCAGCAGAGCATTTGATACATGGGCTCCATTGAAGTTACTGGAAAGTTTGAGGGTGGTGGGAGCCTTAAGATTTCAAATATTGCCCTTGCTCTGGTTCATTTCCTTTGCCTTCAACCACCCACCCTTTCGTCACTTCCCCTTGAAGGGATGAAATGGGAGCAGATTGTGAATGATCAATATGTTATCCATCCTGATCTGCACTCAGGCACCGCTTGGTGAATAACTTAAAGAGCAAACATATATGCAAGACTCATAACTAATTTGTCATTCACCCCTTCAAACAAAATTCAAAATTATTGTGAAACTGCTCCCTGCAAAAAATGAACTGGGTGCTAAAGTTCAAGTGACGTTTGAATCACGTCTGTTTTCATGTGCGGAATCAGAGGCCATGAAATCCATGGTTTTCTGCACCATCACTTCCCCTGAGATCTGCATCAAATAGCAATAGAGTAAAAAGTCAGAATGTGAGGACTATTTTTAGGCCACTGCCGCAAGCATGTGCAGCCTGTGTATTAATAGCAAAAACATGCACTGTTGACTGGCTTACTAAGCCCTATTTTTATGGATGAAACTCAGAAGCCTGTGAAAGTCCACAGTTCACCTTGGGAGCGTTATAGTCCATATGTTAGATGCTTCCTTTGACTATCCAGAACTTTTGACAGACAACATAGAGGGCCACCAGCTAGTGCCACCAAGGGCATAGTTATTGCTCATTACCTTCCTGTTGGTTCTCAGCTGTGTTAACCTCACATTTTCTGCTATCTCCTGGTGCCTGACCCTACAAGCTCAGGCAATCAATCCACAATTGGGAAATCATTCTTTTAGGGTTGTTATTATTATTATTTTATTACATTTATTTCTTGCATTTCTTCCAAGAGGTTCATGACATGGTTTCCCCCCCCCCAATTTTATCCTCACAACAGCCCTGTGAAGTATACTAGGCTGAAAGGTAGTGACTGGCCCAAGTTCACCCATGAGCCTCATGGGAAAGTAGGAATCTTGGTTCTTATTACATCATGTTTCCAAAACGGAAATAAAATCCATACACGCAACACTGAAATCCTTGGAGGTAAAGTGGAATACAAATACAACTGGTTTTGAACATAAGCAGAATTCCCCGCACAAAATAATTTCCAACACCTTGTATATCTCAAGTTCATTACTTATTTATTGCTTTTATCGATCCAATTTCTAAACCAACATTCATTGATGCCATTGAATTAGAATTCAAACAACTGTTTCAAACCAACTTAAAATCACATCATCAGAACAGCAGGCAATATTCACCAACACCCTACTGACCATTTTCAAACCAATTTCCTCCTTTCCCCTCCCTATGAATCACTAGGGCTGCGTACACACTGTGCATTTAAAGTACATTCAAAGCATATTCCCTGCCCCCCCCTCAATAATTCAGGGCACTGTAGTTTGTTATGGGTTGCTGGGAATTGTAACTCTGGGATGGCTGGGTGGGTGGATTGATACCCATCAGCTTGCATAACTCTTGCCCTTGTATAACTCAGCAGGGTGGGGGGAGGATAGGGACAAAATGAGAATTAGTTCGCCCTGTCTGTCATTGGCTCAGGCTCCACTTACTGTTTGGGCTCCCTGCATTTGGTCCCAACCAGTCTCAATAGGCACCAACCACAGGGCAAAAGTATTTCTGCACTGCAGCTGAGGACAAAAAGGGAAAGCAGAAGGCATTTGTGAGAAAGTGGAAGAACTGAACCTATAGCCCAGGGACAGCCAACCAAGCACCAGCGTGATAAGGGTTGAGGTATATGGTAGCTCACAGGCATTTCAAACATTAATGGAGACACTCTTTGGCATATGTGCATTAGGGGAAGCAGAGAGACCTTGCCTTTTTAAAATCTCCCTTTTCACAGCCACATGACAGGGGTGCCCCAAAGGACAGGATTCCACCCCCACCCCACCCCCAAGTACTACAATTGAGGAAATCAAGGAAGAATAATTGATACTGGGGAAGGGTGGATATTAATATCTGTATCCCAAACCATCTTTACACCATCCTCAGTTCCTCCCCCATCAAATTTAGATTTTATACTCCTCAGGGCAGAGGCCTGTCTTCTTGTTGCTTTGCAAAGGATCAAGCATGCCAAAAGGACTATGTGAACATGATCAATAGGTACTACAGGAATGAAATCAGTTTCATTGCCAGCTCCTTGTAGAGCTACTCGTGTTTTTAAAGTTTGGAATGGCTAGGAACATTCTTTTACTTTTCTGTGCTCTCATTGCCTGGAGGTGCAAGCCAAAAGAAAGATGTAGTCAGCTGCTATATATAGAACTATAGTCTTCTAAGGGACTGGCTGTCAAAGAGCTGTGGGCGTCTGTCTTCTCCCTCTATTTCTGTCTGTGTCTGTCGACTGAAGACTGCATCAGGCATGTTTACTTGCTCCAGATTGCTCAGCATGACGTCAAGCTTCTGCATGAGTGCTAAAAGAAGATTTTGTAGATTAACCAAAGTTCCTTCCAACCTGGAAAACAATGAAGATGGCCCTGCTGCCATAATACTGGCCCCCTCCGCCCTGCTACCACCCACGCACTCTACCACTTCCTGGGTGCTGCCTGCTACATGGAAATAAAGAGCAATAATGGTGTTCATGTTTTCTACTATACAGAGGGCAGTTCTTTCTCTGAAGGCACCTTTTATGTCAACCCCAGAGCTGTATTCCCTTACCCCTAGGCAGTGACATCATCAAAGTTTGCTGGGTTATGGAGACTGTGCTGCAGTACTGAATGGAGCAGTCACAATCACTGACCACCACAACCCTCATTCCTGGAAATTTACCAGATGTGAACACCTGGCAGGGAGAACTCCAAGGAACACCATGGCAAGGACCAAGGTCCGACTCTGCTGCACCTGCTTGCCATAGAATTCAGGGTGTTCGTAGCCAATGGGAAATTAGTTCCTTTTGTTCCCTGCATCACTAGCTATTGCACTGAGCATGCCACAACAGAACAGAAACTGTATCTACCAATGCTCCTTCCTAACATCTGGACCAATGAAGGAGCATTATATACTTCCCATACTTGTTATACTTTCTGTGAGTCTATACCATCAAAAAAAGAAAGAACTCAAATTTATTAAGGCTGTTAAGGCTCTGCCATCTTTTTCTATGCTAGAGTTCACAAGCTGGTCATGTTGCATGATTTTCAGCCTCTACAATAATTCTTTTTAGATGATTGAATGTGTTGGTAGGATTCCCTTGTCCCCTCTGGCATATTCTCCTGGTGCCTCCCACATTCGCTGAAACAAACAAAATAAGCTTACAAGGGGCTGCCACTGAGGTGATCTAGGGGAAAAACAAACGAATCAAGATTCCTGACAAGATTTGAAATTTATCTGTCTCCCTGGAGAGACCAGGAATAGAAATTGTGTGTGTGTGTGTGTGTGTGTGTGTGTGTGTGTGTGTGTGTGTGTGTGTTATACCATGGTGAGAGGAAGTGGCTTTCAAAAGGGAGGCAATTTTCAGCGATAATTTGTTAGTGAGTACTGATGGCTTGCATATTTTTATAAAGCTTTTGGTTGTTCACATGGCTCTCATCTACACTACAGCTACCAGTAGAATGCATAAAATAGCACCTAGCAACTAAGGGCTCCTCCACATGACTTATTTTTTTTAGCAGTCATCCAAATTTGCTTGCACAAATATTTAAACAGAGGTTAGATAATGTTCAGTCTTCATCAAGCATTCATTATTATTTGTTTGTGGGGAGGTTGTAAGATAATGAGCATTCATCCTGTATTCATCTTGATTTGCTTATGGGGTGTTTACACATATTCCCATTCACCCCACATTTTCAATGCATTTTCCTGACACATTCCTAAAAGCAACGCGTGTGTGTGTGTGTGTGTGTGTGTGTGTGTGTAGGATTTGTTTGGCTACTGGTTGGACACTGTGAAAACAGGATGCTGAAAAAGATGGGCCTTTGGCTAAATCCACCAGGACTCTTCTTTGTTCTTTTTCTACTAGGGGAACACAGAGCATTTGTCTACTTTAATTGTGCAAACTTAAATTTCCTGGTATGCACTTGAATCTTCCCTGCAAAATACTGACAGTCTGGTGGCACCTTTAGTAAATGGGCAAGCTCATATGGGAAAAGGCAGTTCTTTAGGCATGCTGGTCCTAAGCTACATAGAGGCTTTTGAGATTATAACTGCCCTGAAGCAGCAGTCCAAATAAGGGGGTGGGAGGCTGGCTCAGGACTGTAGCTACATGTTGGAATGGGGTCAGAACCTTGGACAGCAACCAGAGTGCTGGATTTGGGACCGCAGGAATCTTGTAGCTGGAAAAATAAAAAGAACAAGTTGTCTTGCTGCAATTATAAGAGATTTAGAGTCTTGCCTGAGGGTGTTTCACCTTCAGGGTGCCAGTTAAATAATTCATGTCCTTCTACATGGTGGGGTTTTGGACTGTGAGGACTTGGTTTGAAAAAGCTCTGGAGGGGTCCCTTGATCTCAGATTCCATAGGCAAAGATGCTTCCTCAGGGTTCAAGATGAAGAATGTAGTCTACTTGGAGTGGTCCAGAAAATGGGGCCATCTCCTCATCAGAGCTACTACTGCTTACTACTGCCTTGGAAGTGAAGAATTTAGGGATTGAAAATATGACAATAACTGGCACATTGAGTTTTGCCTAGAAGTGAATCAAAAGCCTATGCAACTGTCGAAATAAGGGTATCATATGCTCCCAAGAATTGCCTCCAAGCAACACCATAGTAGCCACATTCTGGTTGATTGGTTATAACACCAGAAAGAGTAGATAGCCCCCAACCAACTGAAGCATTCCCACTGTAGATGTCCAGGAAACATTTTTTAATGGCACTGGTGGTCACAAGAATTACAGGGATAAGGTATCAACTTTGAGAGGGGTAGCTATGCTGTAAAAACAACGGGATATGGCTGTAAATTGATGGTGCCACAGTGATATAAGTGATATAAGGAAAAGGTTGAGCTGAGTTTTTTTCTTGTATTTTAGAAGGTTTATCTCTCTGTTTTTGTGAATCCTTTGTCCTCCTAACCATGAAGTGTCTACCACAGACATCCCCAACCTGCGGCCCTCCAGATGTTTTGGCCTACAACTCCCATGATTCCTAGCTAACAGGACCAGTGGTCAGGGATGATGGGAATTGTAGTCCAAAACATCTGGAGGGCCGAAGGGTGGGGGTGCCTGGTCTACCATGTATGCATGCCTCTGCTTGAGCATGTGTGTCCATCAAGTACTTATAATGAGTTTCCAAATATTCAGATCATGAATAACTATAGAGAGATAAGTTGCTAAAATTTCAGTGCTTATTTCCAGATAAACATTGCAGAAGAGAAGAAGTTTAAGAACTTTATTACCCAAAACAAACTGGGCAAGACTAGCTGTCAACAATTAAATTTGGACTCCGGCAGCTACTAGTAATGTAATTTAACTCCATTTTAAAAAAAGAGATTCATACTTTTTCCTGCAAGTGTCTTAACTGGAAAATTTACAACATCATATATATATATATTCAAAGTTGGCTAGATGGAAGGCCAAGCACTTGGCTCCAGTCTTCTTGCAAAACTCTCCAGAATGTGAATCTTCGGCAGCCAGATTGTTACTTTCAGAAATGTCAAATAAGACTGACAATTTTCTGAATGGATGCTTTCATATGTAACAAAGAATCTTTTCTGCAGAAAATAATACCAGGAAATAATACCAGGAGACGGTTATAATGAAGTGCCCAGTGCTGTTATGGAAGAATCAATACAAGTAGAAGGGTTATCAAGCATGTATTGTGAAGAGGCTTTGCTGATGTCTAGGAGCAGATGATTTACTAAAGGGCCATAACCAAATAAGAGGGAAATTGGTTACAAATAAAATAACCAAATAAAAGCATTAACCCTTGTTGTTTGGTTTCCTGATTGCAGACGTGTTGTAGGTGCTAAGGGTCTTCTTAAGAAAATGTGTTGTCCTAATGTGTCTTGAGGAAGTTATTGTGAGATCCCTTTTAAAGAGGTCATCAACTGATTTTAATAACCACTGGCCAAATTTACCACAAGGTCTTTGAAACTGCCGTCCTATATACCAGCCTTTCCCAAACTGGTGTCCTCCAAATGTTTTTGACGACATAGAAAGTAGTCAGATATTAGAGTTGAAGTCTAAGCCTCAGGAGGAAATCAAGTTGATATACACACTTATCTGGAACCCCCACTGAACTCAGAGGCAATGGAGTAATGCCACTGCCCTCAGAAGTTCAGAAGATGGCAGCTCAGGAGAGAGCATTCTCTGTGATAGCCTCAAAATTGAGAAAGTTTATCATCAAAGAGATGTGTCTGAAATCTTCATTATGTAGTTTTCATAGCATGATGAAGATGTGCTTCTTTACTATGACCTTTGATCTATCATCTATCTATCTATCTGTTGTTGTTGTTTAGTCGTTTAGTCGTGTACGACTCTTCGTGACCACATGGACCACAGCACGCTAGGCACTCCTGTCTTCCACTGCCTCCCACAGTTTGGTCAGACTCATGTTTGTAGCTTCGAGAACACTGTCCAACCATCTCATCCTCTGTCGTCCCCTTCTCCTTGTGCCCTCCATCTTTACCAACATCGGGGTCTTTTCCAGGGAGTCTTCTCTTCTCATGAGGTGGCCAAAGTATTGGAGCCTCAGCTTCAGGATCTGTCCTTCCAGTGAGCACTCAGGGCTGATTTCCTTCGGAATGGATAGGTTTGATCTTCTTGCAGTCCATGGGACTCTCGATAGTCTCCTCCAGCACCATAATTCAAAAGCATCAATACTTCAGCCTTCTTTATGGTCCAGCTCTCACTTCCATACATCACTACTGGGAAAACCATAGCTTTAACTATATGGACCTTTGTCGGTAAGGTGGTATCTCTGCTTTTTAAGATGCTGTCTAGGTTTGTCATTGCTTTTCTCTCAAGAAGCAGGCGTCTTTTAATTTTGTGACTGCTGTCACCATCTGCAGTGATCATGGAACCCAAGAAAGTAAAATCTCTCACTGCCTCCATTTCTTCCCCTTTTATTTGCCAGGAGGTGATGGGACCAGTGGCCATGATCTTAGTTTTTTTTATGTTGAGCTTCAGACCATATTTTGCGCTCTCCTCTTTCACCCTCATTAAAAGGTTCTTTAATTCCTCCTCACTTTCTGCCATCAAGGTTGTGTCATCAGCATATCTGAGCTTGTTGATATTTCTTCCGGCAATCTTAATTCCGGCTTGGGATTCATCCAGTCCAGCCTTTCGCATGATGAATTCTGCATATAAGTTAAATATCTATCTATCTATCTATCTATCTATCTATCTATCTATCTATCTATCATTTATCATCTATCTATTTTCTATCCAGGCTATTCTTTTGACTTTATTGTAGTTTTAAATTGCTGCAACCTGCTTTGGAACTTTGTGGTGAATGAAATGTAAGACATCGAAAATGATAATCATCACTTTTTGAGCAGACATTCTCTGAGCAGACATTCATAGGATTCCCCTGTGAGCCTGTAGTAGCAACCACAGAGGGTATTGGATATAGTTAATTATTCAGATGCAATTTGATTTTCAGCCTTGTCTTGGTTGCCTGATAAGATTATCTGTGCTAGGGGACGGAGAGGAAGAGTGGGACTCTGCAAATTCTTCTCAATCTGTCAGTTTGATTTATCAACCACAATCTCCTTCTGGGCTGCCTGGCAAGGATGAGATTGGAAGGCAAAGCCTTCCTGATAACTCTTTCACAAATCGTCTGCTTGGAGGCTATTGTTCTACCCCATGGCCTTTGGATTATATGATAAGGATTATAGTAATAATTATAGAAATAACCAAGAAGGTTAATGGTTTTAAAAGTCCATTTACAAGAAAAAGAAATATACAAATATTTCCCCTGCGCCCAAAACATTTCCTTTTTGGGCTGATGGAGAATTTCTGCAGTAGCAAATAATCAAAGCAGATATTTTAACTGTCAACAGGAGAGCTCACGAAATCCCACAAAATCCTCAGACTAAGCCATGCGTAGACGATATGTGTAGAGACTGAAAATATATGTCAGGAAGAGCAGAGGGAGATAATGAAAGAGGGCCTGGTAATCTGACTCTTGCATGTCTTATCATTTTTGGCTTTCTGCCACTGCCCTCACTTACTTTTATTTATTTATTTTGCCCTGCCACATCACTTTATTCTCATACCTTACTTCAGAAGCTTCAGTACAACTGCCCCTGTGGATGCCTCCATCCTGGGTACATCTACATAATATCCAATATGAACAAAGTGGGCCATTGTTGCAGTACCCAATGTATAGGCAAGGCACTATATTCCAAAAAGCCAACGACAGTTGATTATGGTCAGAAGTGTATCTTTCTTGATTTATGAAGGCTGCAAACCTATAACTTTCTACCTGGGAGTAATCCCCACTGAATTCAGTTGAACTTACTTCTCAGTAGCTATGCATAGGATTGTGCTGTAAGACTGGCTTCCTGGCCACTATTACCCTATCTCTTGGAGCTATGGATAGCAGTGAGTTGACTGAAGGCGTTTCCAACTTCTGTGAAAGTAAGTGGGCTCAAACATTGAGTAATATCTACACAGTGGCCTTGTCTGGTACGGAGGGTGTATCACTGCTGATTTTCTTCATTTGGAGAAAGCAAGGAAATACTATGAAGGTATTTATTAATTCAATAAAATTCCCTGGGTTGCATTCAAAATTACATGAATTATCACATCCTTCTCTTCACATTTTTGTATTAGGTGAGTGTTTAAGCCCAAGGTAGGCAATTTGGCAGCCTCCAGATTGCTGGACTACAACTCCCTTCAGCCCCAGCCAGCATGGCCAAGGGTGGAGGAAATCATAGTGGAGGGCGCCATGCTGGCTACTTCCAATTTAAGTCATGGCACACAAATATCTAGACAAATAAAAAAATTCTTTCAGTAGCACCTTAAAGACCAACTAAGTTTTTATTTTGGTATGAGCTTTCGTGTGCATGCACACTTCTTCAGAAGTTCTTCAGAAGTTCTTCAGAAGGTATCTGAAGAAGTGTGCATGCACACGAAAGCTCATACCAAAATAAAAACTTAGTTGGTCTTTAAGGTGCTACTGAAGGAATTTTTTTATTTTACTTCGATCCAGACCAACACGGCTACCTACCTGTAACCAAATATCTAGACAGTTAGACTTATTCCTCTTACCCCCTCATTCTAACCTACGTGAGATATTCTGAGGATGTTGAGAAATTCCCGAAACTTCATAGACTCATGCAAAATGTGTAGGTGCATGTAATTATAAATGTAAAGCTGTCCAGTTTTAAAATCATGCTTAGCAGATGTTTTATTCTCTACAACATCTCCAGCTGCGTTCCGATACGTAGTATCTGTAACAGCCCGAAGGCATTAGACATGAAAGTAATGTAGTTAGCATCTTCTGTCAGTTGATTGATGAAAGGCACTTTTAACAGCGCCTGCCATTTTTACAGAAAATTAAACTGTGCTTAAATTATCCCAAAAAGCCTCTTACATAAAATATATGTGGAAGGCTTCAGCAAAGGAATGATACAAGAACTGAACTGACTTGATGTAGTTTTCCAAGATTGGCCACACTGAGTCATGATGGAATAATATCATCCACTTGCTCTGATTCCCAGAATTCACCCTGCTATTGTATGGGAGATTGATTAGGCAACCTGTTTACTTGGCATTCATCCTTGTGATTGTTTGACTGTGCCCAATCTTTAAAGAGCAAAAGCTCTGATTTGTTTATAGGGCGGTTTCATATGTTGATGAGTGTTCATCCAGCATTCATTCTGATTTGCTTATCAGGAGCTTATACTTCTTCCTGCTAAACATTACAATGCATTGCCCCATCACTTTCCAAACTGTATAAAGTCCATTTTAACAAGAAAAGTGGATTTGTTGTGCTACGGTGACAGAGCACTTTAAATCCACATCAACTGTGCAAACCTAAAGTTCCAGTATGCATTTGAAAGCCTCCCACAAAATACCAGCAGCCTGGAGCCACCCCATGTTCCTTTTTAACTAGGACTAAAAAGAGGAGGCATAGATTCTAGCACAACATTAAATCATTCAAAGTGGAGTGGGCACAAAGTTTCACATTTTCAAATTGAATTTCAGAATTGGGTGTCAAGAATCTGACCCCATCATTTCAAATACGTGTAGATTGGACTGACTAAGTGGTCTCTGAGTCAAGCCATTACTGTGAACTATGTCACAGCAATTTTCCTGCACAGAAGCACCCTGTGTTTTGCCTGCCCACGAGAGACAGCCATCCCAATGGCCAGGGATTCACTTCTAGAGTCTAGCTCTAAATCAGTGGCATGGGGCTCTCTGCCATCATGATAATATCATGAGAAAAACTGAGAAAAACATAGGGACAGATTCAATTAGTGTCTTCTGCTAGTGGAAGCCTATGCATTGACTTCCACTAGCACAATGGACATCTCCCCCCTCCCCTTTGTGTCACACACACACCCCTAAATCAGCTGGGGGGGGGTTTCAGAGGAACCCCCAGAACAGTGCCCAGGGGAAAGAGAGGGGACATTCTATCAGGCAAATATAAATGTTTGTGATGATGACATGTTTGGAAAAGTGTGACATTGAATTCCTGCTACAGCATTGTATATAGGGGAAGCTGCATATGGGGTGGTATTCAACTAAGTCTTACACAGAGTAAAATTTAATGGGCATAACTTAGTCATGTTCATTAATTTTAATTCTATTGCAAATTAAAGCTGAATACCATCCATAGTTTCTTCCTATTTACACAATAACTATTTTGTACCTTCTTGTATTTGGCACATTCATTCAGAAGGCGTCTTGTATTAAACTAATGCAAACCATGTTGTTCACTGTCCTTTTTGGACAGCAAATTGTGCTTTCAATATCAACCTCAACTTCATTATTACTATTCCCATTTGGTGAGAATCTGACATAGAACTACACATTTTACTTGTCACCTTCCACCCTGCTAATGAAATATTTCTGTGTACCTTCAAGAATGTCATACTTATTTTTTTCTAGTGAACTGCTGAAGTCTGTACATTAGCCAAAGAGAAATGATGTAGAGGTGGTAAGGTCCAGTAGCAATGTAACATTTATATTTTAAACTGTTACATTGCTACTGGACCTTACCACCTCTACATCATTTCTCTTTGGCTACATCATTTCTCTTTATTTACTTTTAGCTGCTTTCTTCTTTGTCTGATGCACTAATTCCTTTTTTTAAAAAAAATAATAACTGGCATTTTTCACACTGAAAAACTTGGCAGGCTTGGATGAAGCTAGCTGATGGCCACAAAGGACCATTTTTGCAAGAATCCTGGAATCATATTCCAGTTAAGTCAACAGGAAGGAACAAATATATCTGTATTTATTTATTTTTTAAAAAAGCACTTATACAAGCAAGCTGACTGGCTAAGCCAAAAATTGTGAAGAGATGTACAGATACTCCTGATCTCCATGAACTGCTGCATCTTGCTAGAAATATGAAGATGCCAGGATTGAACCTGGGACCTGCTGCATTCAAAGCAGCAATGGTGCTTCCCCCAACAAAGGCAGGCAATGGAGCAGAGCTGGGAGATGATCAAATACTGATGTGATAACCCCACATAGTGCATTTTTCTCTCATACATGTTATTCGGGAGACACAACTGATGACTCCAAGGCATATCCTTGTAACATGTCCCATGCGACTTATTATGGGATTCATACTATAATGGATCAACTTGATATTTGTGTATGTGAGTGCATGTGTGTGTGACATTGGATACATTATGGGTTGGGACCAGACTTGCCCTTCCAAGTAGGAAAGGTTGAAAAGCTTCATTCCATTCACAGCAGCAACCCTGATCCAACAAATGATAGACCAATTTTGCCAATGTCCCTTCCTGTTGCAGACCCTTCTGCACCTCACAGACTTCTGTGGGCCCCCAACTCTCTGAAGCAGCCTTTCAGGAGGTAAAAATAACCTTCCTTCCCTTCTGCCTGCAGGGGCATCCTATGGTTGTAACTCCACTCACAGCTCACCTGCATTCCTCATTATATAAAACTATATTGATTATACGTGTTTCTCATATTATAAGACACGGTAATAGGTTTTCAAATAACAAAAGTTATCTATTGAATAGCATTGTTAAGTATCAACCACTATCAGGTATCATACTAAAAAGCAAGTATTGGATATATCAATCAGATTTTATTAGACCGTCAGTCAGAAATAAACATTTATCCACACAAAAATTAAAACATCTAAAGGAATGGGCAGATCAAAAGGATATGTTCAGTTGACTCGACCACTCTCAGGGCACAATGACATAATCTCTGGGTATATGGGAAGTATTGGATATAAAAATTTCAACAGGTATCTGATGTTAAAATTCACTAGACAGGCTTGTAAGGAAGGTATATTTGCTTGCCCTGCAGTTAAAATATATACTTAAATATATTTGAAGCCTATAGAAGATTTTGGAAAGTTTTCCTTCACTGAAACATGCTTTTCAGCAGCTGTTTGAAGTGGGGAAAACAGTTTGCTCAATTACTTTTATATTCATGAACTTCCTCAGTTTAATACATGGGAAGCTGACCTGACAGGCAATTTTTTATTTGCTTTTCAGATGGCTGAGCCTGCTTCTGAAAAGCAGAAGCACTGATCTAAATTTCAAACATTCAGCAATCAATTCTGATTTTAGTTTACTTTAGGCAAAATAATTGCAGTAGCTCTCACTGCAATTTGAGCATAGGCTTCTGTGGGTCTTCCGTCACCACACATTCCTTCATACAGTTCCAATTGATCGGGATATATAATGGGTCAGATGACAGCATCTGTACTGTCTTTAGATAAGCTGAAGTTGTGATGTAATCAAAGCAACAATTGCCACCCTTTTATTAGATAGTGCAGGCATCCCCAAACTTCGGCCCTCCAGATGTTTTGAACTACAATTCCCATCTTCCCTGACCACTGGTCCTGCTAGCTAGGGATCATGGGAGTTGTAGGCCAAAACATCTGGAGGCCCGCAGTTTGGGGATGCCTGAGCTAGTGCATAAACAATATTGGGACAATTTTAAAAAACACAACACCAGGACAGGTGCTCACCAGTTTGCAGAATGACTAATCTATTGTTGTAAGGCCAGGACAGTAGTTGTTTTGAAATGGTTGAAAATGAACATCAGGTACAGAAGTCTGGATTACAATGATCTACTCCAGGGTTAGTCAATATGGGACCCTCCAGATGTCAGTGGGCTCCAACTCTTTTCACCCTTCACAATTGGTCATCCTGGCTGGGGCTGATAGAAGTTGTATTCCAAAACATATGGAAGGCATCATGTTGGCTGCCCCAGATCTGTTTATGTATTTTAATTTATTTAATGTATTTCTATCCTGCCTTTCTCCCAAGCTGGAATTCAAGGGGGCTTACAACATTTAAATAAATTTAAAAATAGGGAGTAAAGGCACCAGGGAAGCCTCTGTAGGTAGAGCATTCTGCAAGCAGGGAGCCACCACAGAAAAGACCCGTTCTCATGTGCCACCCTCTGGACCTCTTGTGGAGGAAGCACAAGAAGAAGGGCCTCAGATGATGATCTCAGGGTCTAGGTTGCTTCAAATATATGGCAAAATTGCTTGCAAAAATTTGTATATAGTGCATAGAATGATGTGTTTATTAGGAGAAATTCACACCAAAATGCTGAAGAATTATTAATGAAGAATTTTTTTAAAAAAACCAACTGCAAATGACTGCAGAATTGTGGAGAACTGATTGGAAAAATAAAAACTGGCAGAACCTGAAATTGACAGATTAACCCATACGTAACTCTGAGTGTTCTTTGCCCAAGCAGAGTTTCACTTATGGGATCTCTGGATCCAACACATCATTTCTAATTGTGCTATGGCGGCTTCAGAGCAGATTAACTTACTATAGAATTTTGAATGCAGTCCTGCTGAGCAAGTCAACATACATTGTACCAAAGTCTGTTGGTTGTTGCAGTATGCAATCAGTCGTTCACTGTATAAAAAGGTGACATCACATGTTATCACCTCCACACCTTAGCATCTTCTCCATTTCATTGGGCTGCCTATGAGAGATATCTACAGGTCCCTGCATGTCTAGTGATTAGGCACTGGAGTTATTTTCTCAACTGCAAAGCAATATCCATAAAATCTTACTCAAATGTGTATTCTCTATGTCTTTATAATAGGGGTTGCTGGGTAGTTATTTTCATTCTGCAAAACTTTTCTAAGAGTTGCTGTTATCCTTGAAGAAAAACCTGACTGCTGAAAAACATCAAGAGGAGGCATCCTACTGGTGATCTATTTCCAAGGAGACTTTTAAAATAAATCTGATGCGGCTTTTAAAAATAATAATAATCCATAATACTAATGGTTAGCCCTCTTCTCATTAGCTTAAGTGTCTGCTTTGGGAGGAGGTACAATTTGTTTGATGACACATGCATATTTATGAGACAGATTGCAATGAATATTTCAAAATGGGATACCACCTGATATGCTCATTATACTAAATGAAGGAATAACTTTACCTCTCATTTTCACAAAAGGTTGGGTACTGAGGGAGAAACATGACATTACAAGGGTGTTTGGCTTGCATGCACATTCCTGCCCCATCCAAACTTTGAGTGTTTGCATAATCAGACAAATACCCGAATAAACATTTATTCTCTCTATGAGGCTGGGAGGTTTGCAGGAGGGCTCTTTCCTTAGGGTTTTTCTCCTAAAGTTCTTTTTTGTATTTCTACAAACCTCAAAACTCCCCTAAGTCTACTGATACCACTCTCCTATGTGTGGGTACTGTTCTGATTCTGGACTAAGCTTTGCCACAGCCTCTCACTAAACCTTGTTACCTCTTCTGCTTCCAACACCACCTTCTCCCAGTCGGCTCCTCCTTCTTCTTCCTATGACCACTCATTGTTGTCCCACCACAAATTCCCTAGTTCTGAGCCTCCTTCCACTGGAGGTTCCCCAGCTGGTGTCTCCTACCACTCCTTGCCGTCCAGTCAGTCCATGACATTGACTATATGAATGTTCTGTTGTTGTTGTTGTTGTTTAGTCGTTTAGTCGTGTCCGACTCTTTGTGACCCCAAGGACCATAGCACGCCAGGCACTCCTGTCTTGCACTGCCTCCCGCAGTTTGGTCAAACTCATGTTCGTAGCTTCGAGAACACTGTCCAACCATCTTGTCCTCTGACGTCCCCTTCTCCTAGTGCCCTCAATCTTTCCCAACATCAGGGTCTTTTCCAAGGATTCTTCTCTTCTCATGAGGTGGCCAAAGTATTGGAGCCTCAGCTTCACGATCAGTCCTTCCAGGGAGCACTCAGGGCTGATTTCCTTAAGAATGGATAGGTTTGATCTTCTTGCAGTCCATGGGACTCTCAAGAGTCTCCTCCAGCACCATAATTCAAAAGCATCAATTCTTCGGCGATCAGCCTTCTTTATGGTCCAGCTCTCACTTTCATACATCACTACTGGGAAAACCATAGCTTTAACTATACGGACCTTTGTCGGCAAGGTAATGTCTCTGCTTTTTAAGATGCTGTCTAGGTTTGTCATTGCTTTTCTCCCAAGAATCAGGCGTCTTTTAATTTCGTGACTGCTGTCACCATCTGCAGTGATCAAGGAGCCCAAGAAGGTAAAATCTCTCACTGCCTCCATTTCTTCTCCTTCTATTTGCCAGGAGGTGATGGGACCAGTGGCCATGATCTTGGGTTTTTTGATGTTGAGCTTCAGACCATATTTTGCGCTCTCCTCTTTCACCCTCATTAAAAGGTTCTTTAATTCCTCCTCGCTTTCTGCCATCAAGGTTGTGTCATCTGCATATCTGCATATGAATGTTCTAGGTGTTAGCAATAAAGGAATGCAGGTGGCACTGTGCTAAACCACCAAACCTCTTGGGCTTGCTGATCATAAGGTCGGCAGTTCGAGTCCATGCAATGGGGTGAACTCCCGTTGCTTTGTCCCAGCTCCTGCTGACCTAGCATTTCAAAAGCATATCAGTGTGAGTAGATAAATAGGTACCGCTGCGGTGGGAAGGTAAACAGCATTTCCATGCGTTCTGGCTTCTGTTGCGATCCTCCATGCGCCAGTAGCAGTTTAGTCATGCTGGCCACATGACCCGGAACCATAACTGACTGCAGACAAACACCGGCTCACTCAGCCTAAAAAAAGATGGGTGCCACACCCCATAGTCAAATTCGACTGGACAACTGTCCAGAAGTCCTTTAACTTTACCTACCTTTAGCAATAAAGGATTAGACATTTTTTGTTAAAGTTTCGTGTATAATTGATTGTATTTCATGTAGAAACAGCAGTCTCATTTTCAAGGCTACGTCCAAAAATGTATGGGGGGGGGTAGGTGTTTTTGTTTTTGTTTTTTTGTTTGTTTTTTAGAAATAAGGTTCAGATCCAGTGCCGGATTTACGTATAAGCTAAACAAGCTATAGCTTAGGGCCCCACTCTGTTGGGGGATCCCCCAAAATTAAAGGAAATAAAACCTGGATGTACATTTCCAAAATATAAGACAAAAATAAAATAAAATAAAACCTACATACAGCAACAGTGTTTTGTGTTGTGTCGGCTCCTATGATTTAAGTAATGGGCCCCGCCTGCTATATAAAGGGCCCCATTACCTTCAATAGCTTAGGGCCTCATCAAACCTAAATCCAGCCCTGTTCAAATCTTGTTTGTAAAGAAGGAATGTACGTAATTATGTAGCTTTTGTCAGTTTGACAGGCCCAGAAGGAAGGAAAAAACAGCAATGCTCATAAACCCGCCAACAAATAAAAAGGAGTTGACTCAAATAAAAAATTCATTTGATTGTATAAAATAACATGGTCAAACATTATAGACATAACTGTACAACGCTGGCCAAAAGCTTAATTTAGGATAAGAGAGCAACACAAATTAGAATTAGATAATCAGATCTTACAAGAAATGATCATAAGCAACCTATTTGCTTCCTGAAGAGTACAAGAGTCTCTTATTTTTTAGTAACTGAAATTATTAAGCAATTCACTGCCTCCCCTTCAAAGTTATTATCATTGGGCAGAATTCTGAATATGTGCACCGCCTGTATAAACTTGGCAAATAAATGCACCCTGTTATTAGAATCCATGTTCATTGTGCAAGTACAGTTTCAAATGCATAGTGAATGCTATAAAGGTAAATGATAATAAATGATGGTGGCAGATATATAAAAACAGATATATTGAATATGTAAGGTGTTTTTTGTTTTAAAAAAACTCTTATTAACATCAGTTTAACAATACAATCAGTACATCATAATAAATGCCATAATAAATTATTACAGTGTCATTTATAAATTCTGCAACAGATTTGGAAGCATACGATTGTATTCTCCAGGGTATTTTTCATATTTACATCCTTATGCTATAATCCCACACTCTTTCTCACTTACGCCTTTGCTTGAAGTTCTTTATAATACAGGATGAAGAGAGGTCTACTTTTGAATTTGCTGCTGACTTAGTAGGTTATGCAATTCTGGCTTCACGTGGTCGTTTCCCCCCACCATCCATGATGCAGCCCATCACTTGACTGGCCTGCAGTCTGGTACACCTGGAGTCCTGCTTGGTGCTGAAGGAAGCAGATAAATGGGCTGAGGGAGCAGCAGCCAGAAGCCTCAATTGCTTGGTATTCTGATTAAGCAGCGGCGGGGGGGGGGGGCATGTTGCAGCAGTTAGAGTGTTGGACAAGGACTGGGGAGATCCAGGTTCAAATCTCCTTTCAGCCATAATCCTCACTGGGTGACTTTGGAACAGCCACTGTACCTCAGCCTAACCAAACATGTAGGGTTCCTGTCAGCCTAAAATGTGAGCCATGGGGGTCATGGAGAACCACTTTCAATGCTGAGAACTCGTTAAAGGACACAGGATATAAATATTGTAAAAAACAAACAAAAACAAATAAATATTCAAGGTTTAAATAAAGTCTATGACACCTTCCATTCTGACAAGGATCCATCTCAAAGTGGAGGCTGTATTGCTTCTGAGTGTCAGTCGCTGGAGACCACAGGATGAGAGGGTGCTCTTATGTTTGAATCCTGCTTGAATCCCACAGGAATCTGGTTGGCAACTGTGACAACAGAATGCTGGACTAGGTGGACCACTGGCCTGATCCAGCAGGCTCTTCTTAAGTTCTTAAGGTAGTATATACATTGTAAATGATTTTAGGAAGCTGCCTTATACCGAGTAAGACCATTGGACCCACTTAGCTGTAACACTGTCCAAACTGATTGGCAGTAGTTCTCCATGATTTCAGATAGGAGTCTTTCTCTACTTGGAAACACTGGGAGTTCAACTTCCCTTGAAATGATCAATGTGCTTTCTGTCTGGTGGTACTCAGCAGTATGGAACACTGGCACTCCCCCCCCCCCAGCGATGTAACATTCCCATCTCTTTATGGGAAAACTTAGTGGGGCCTTCTATTGAGTAATGATGTTTGTAGCCGTACATCAGCATCAGCAGATCCAATATGAAAGAAAGGCAATGCTTCAGGCAAGCATTTTGATTTTCTTTTCTCCACTGGACAATAATGAACGTGGGCCCAGAAGGGCTGAGATTTCTTTCATGTCTGTATTGAGTTCTACTAGCATTATGGCTTTTGATGTAATGTGGGTACATTTCATGTGCGCTGCAATGGGAAGAAAAGAGCATCTGTGTGCTCTGACATCACAGAAAATACTGTCCGGGGGGGAGTGGGGTTGGCAGAAAAGTCCAGGAAATAAAATAAAAAGAGAGAGGTTAACCTCGTTCCCAAATTGCTGGCTGAAGGACAATTTTAGAGTTCACATGGAGTGCCCAGCATTTTTCAGACACAATGTTTTGCTTAAGGGTAACTGTAAATATCAATAAATACAGGATCAATATGGGAACAACTCCAGGCAATAAAAGACATATGTAAAACTCATAAAAACTAAATCTGCAAGGTACAAAGTGACTAAAACAAGGAACTGGTATCTCATAACACTACACTGCATCACAGGGTTTGGACTAGATGGCCTTTGGGGTTCATCCCAACTCTACAATTCTGTGATTCTGTGGTGAGAGTGACTGACTGTTTCTCTGCCTAGAAAGAGTTACTATAGAGCAGTGCTAACTCCTCATTCATTTTGCACTGTCTGCCCCATACCAATTTCATTTCTGATTGATTGGGCAGAAGGCCTATCTCTTTGAACGCTTCATTTGGTGTCTATTTCCCCTGCCTTAATAGCTCTTGTATGTATTGTTTGGGGGCTAGTTTAGCAATAACTCTCATATTTCCCAAAGGCTGTCAGAAAAATATACCCTAGAGTTGCCATATTTTAAAAAGTAAAATTCCTGACATCCGCAAAGGAAGACCCCAAAGAGCTTTTTTAGGAACCCCCCCCCCCAAAAAAAGAGTGATTTAAAGCTTTTAGAGCTGTTTCTGCTGCTTTTTCCATCGCGTTGCCACACACCCGGGTTTTCCCTGACATTTGGCCAATTCAGCAAAATTCCCCCAATGCCATTTTTCACCTGGAAACCAGGACGTGTCAGGAATTTCCCTGACATATGGCAAGCCTAGGTTCTTCTGACTGTGGATTTAACTGCTTGCTGATGACCTCATTTGGTTCCTGTTGACCACAAATGTGTGATGGTTACAATTGCCCCTCTCTCTCACCCTTTCATTCACCCCCTGAATTGGAGCCTTATTGCCACTAAAAGGCAAAGTACCTTCAAAGTGCTGGTCCGTAACCTGAAGAAAAGCCCCGCCCCCCCCTCAACCCATTCCTGTCCTGAGGAATAGAGCCACAATTTACAGCCTCGGTCCCATTTTAGGGCATCTTTTTTGGAATGAGATTTGACACTGCACAAGAAAACATAGGATCATTCTGGTGGTGGTGGTGGTGGTTTTGTTTTTTTAACCAAAACATGTCAAATAAAACAGTGCACATACACCATACACACATGGACACATGAAGCTAAATAAAATTTGGGGGAAATGGCCTAAATATCTTCCCTCCAAACAAGGAATATATAAATGTTATAAATTATTATTATTTTATCTATATCTCTGTATCACGACAGTTTGTTCCCCTTGTGTCAGCTGTAGTGAACAAGGGTTATTCATGGTTATATATCCAAAGGGGAAATCCAGGATGTTGAGATTAGTCAAGTTCTCTCTCCTAATTAGTGGCAATTATGGGAATTCAGCCATTCTTTACAAGAAAGCTGTTAGATTTAAAATTAACTCAGAGCTGTAAAGAGGCCACTTGAAACCTTTAACTACAGTCCCTAAACATAGAAACATAGAATTTTATGGTTCAGAAGGAAACTTGGCAGCCATGCAGCCCAACTCCTTGTTTTGTGTAGGCACCTTGCAACTCCTGCAATCCTAGGAGATAGGTATCCAATCTCTGCTTAAATCAGGGTTAGGCAACCTAAGGCCTGTGGGCCGGATGCGACCCAATCGTCTTCTCAATCAGGCCCACAGACGGTCAGGGAATCAGCGTGTTTTTACATGAGTAGAATGTGTGCTTTTATTTAAAATGCACCTCTGGGTTATTTGTGGGGCCTGCCTGGGTTTTTTTACATGAGTAGAATGTGTCCTTTTATTTAAAATGCATCTCTGGGTTATTTGTGGGGCCTGCCTGGTGTTTTTACATGAGTAGAATGTGTGGTTTTATTTAAAATGCATCTCTGGGTTATTTGTGGGGCATAGGAATTCATTCATTCCCCCCCCCTTCCAAAATATAGTCCGGCCCACCACATGGTCTGAGAGACGGTGGACCGACCCACGGCTGAAAAGGGTTGCTGACCCCTGGCTTAAATATATCCAGTGAATGTGGTGAAAGTCTGTTCCAGGGCAGGTTGGAAATGTAAAGAAGCTGTGGAGTCCATAACCAAAGGCCACAGTACAAACAGAAACGATAACATCCCAGTGGTTTTGATTTTCCCATCCTGGCCAATTATAAATCCATTTGCCGTTGTGAGCAAGTGAGGCAGAAATAGGCACATCCCAATCCATTAAGGGAGAGGCAAGGATAGAAGCACTTTCTGTGTATTCATGGAATGATTTAGTGGACTGGAATGAGTTACCAGATGCAAGAGTCACTTTTGCTCTTCCTTTTGTGTGTGTGTGTGTGTGTGAGAGAGAGAGAGAGAGAGAGAGGGAGAGAGAGAGAGAGAGAGAGAGAGAGAGAGAGAGGCATACAGACAAATGGGAGGGTCATTTTATAATTTATCTTTTCTCAGTCCTTCGGGACAAGATACACCTAGATGCCCATCTACATTCTTGAGAATGTAGCATCAGATGTGACCCCATTTTGCACTCCTTGGCGTGGTTCTCTGACACACACTATACATCTATTTGTCACATGCCTGCTTATTTTTAAGTGTACATTGAAAAATATATTGGGTACCTATCCACTCAGACCTTTAGGCTGCAATCTTATGCAAACTTGCCTGGGGGTACATGACCCATTAGATTTAATGGTGCCCACATCTGAGTAGACATTTATAGGATTACTGTACACTGTTGGTGCAAGAAGAGGGTCTTAAGCAAGAGGGATGGGTTATTTGCCCAGATAAAACCTTTTGTAACTGTAAAGTTCATTCCCACGGCATCAGTTCAGCGGACAAAGGAGAAGCTGAAGTCCTTTGATTCAGCAATGTTCACTTTAAGTGCTCGGCTGAAAATATCAGAGGCATAGGAGAGAACCCAAGATAACCACAAAAAGAACAATTTGGATGGTTACAAAAGCATTGAGCCAGTGTTTTGTTTTCCCTCAGGGGCAAATAAAATAAAATAAATTTCCCCATCAAGCATTTCCTGTGGCTGCTCTTTCCAGCTTCTGAAACGACGGCCAGAACCAGGACAATTGCATAATCTATCAAAGAGAAATATAGATAGGGTGACAGCTTGCCCTGCAGTAAGGACCAGGGCAGAAGCTTGAGAGTAATCCCCAGTTTTATTTCCAGGCACATGAAGGCAAAAGCACAGCAACCCTTTAAAATGTGTTTGGTGATGGGGAGAGGGGTTATTAAGGTTTTTCTCTTGTTTTTTATTATGTATTTTGTGTTTTTCTCTTATATTTTTATGCTGTGAACTGCCCTGAGATCTATGGATAAAGGGCGTTATACAAATTTAATTAATTAATTATAAACCTCTAAAAGCTTGGCTCACTAGAGTAGAAAAAGACTTCAAGACAGGGTCTGTTCAAGCACTTCTTTAAAAAGGGGGGAAAAGAAAACCTTTTGACGGAAGTCGCTTGTTCTGGAATCTAGACATGGCATTACATGAAGTCCTTATCTGTCTCAAACTAAAATGTATCCATCATTCAGCAGAGTTCTATCTTTCCAATGGCTTTTCTGAAGCTGTGTTTGGAATGGTGAAACAGAGAAAGTAATCGGAACTTTGGAGATTGTTACTGCTGCTTTTTACTTAAATTCAGTGTGATGAAAGATTAACAGCGCTATGCTCCTTGTTGATTTATACCATGTTTATAGGCTGCCTGTATCAGCAAGAGTTATCAGGGCAGCTCACCACAAGACATAAAATCATTTAAAAATCACTACATGATAAAAAGAAAATATTTTTATAAAGAAAAAATAAAAACAAGTCAAAGAGGGTTTAAAAAAATAGCCTGAAGTTGTTGTTTCCCCCCAATCATTTAACCGATAAATAATTTTAGACAAATGTTCCCACTCCCTCCAAAAATTGAAACAATGGAAATTAGAGCACAGATCTGAAAAAACCTGTATGTGCTACTTTAAATGTATAGATGCAAATGTAGTACTAATTGCTCTAATTAAAATAGAAATACAAAAAAACCTTAGCCATCTTTTTATTACAACAGCCCATCAATCTAAGTTTACATGCTGGACCTCATTCTTTGTTCCGTGTTGGCATCACAACCATCTTCACAAAATTGGGGAGACTAATTCTTAAGCACTGGAAATAGTTGTGACAGCAAATAGACTTCCCAGGCACCAATGAAGTAAATGGTGTATTTGCTCTTTTTCTTGCAATAGGCATAGTAGAGGCAGCTCATATCCCTAAGAGAAGGGCAATTCATTAAAGACCCAGAAGAGTACTGGAAAGTCATATGACTTGAAGAAGTAAAAATGGCAAAGCCCCAAGCCTCTGTCTCACAGTCTGCTTCTCTCTCAGCTTATTGTTGTTTAGTCGTTTTTGAGAACACTGTCCAACCATCTCATCCTCTGTTGTCCCCTTCTCCTTGTGCCCTCCATCTTTCCCAACATCAGGGTCTTTTCCAAGGATTCTTCTCTTCTCATGAGGTGGCCAAAGTATTGGAGCCTCAGCTTCACGATCTGTCCTTCCAGGGAGCACTCAGGGCTGATTTCCTTAAGAATGGATAGGTTTGATAGTTATACAGTACTGGAGGATAGCATACCTGAGTCTCTGCCTCTTTTACCTCAAACACCTGCTAAGCTGAATGATGCTTTAGTCACAGTAAAATTGTGGCCCACTGTCAACAAAGTCACTTACCTTCTGTTTACTTGTCTTCTCCCAATTTCTACTGTGGGAACAAAGGAGGAAAATGTTGAATTGCAAGCTGTGCTTATGATGAATGCTTCAGATTGTAGTGAAATCTGTGCTCCAAATAAGAGCAGACAGCCCCAATATACAGTGACTACATGGATCTGTTCTTTGGCTGTCATATTGCTATTACCATTTCTGAGGCCAGAGCCAGGGGCGGGGTAGCCTTTGGTCTAGATTGACTGTGAAGAAAACCATGGCATGTAGATTTCTAGTTGACAAACACCCCCCTCACTCCTAAATGAGATTTCAACCTTTTTGTGTGTTTATAGACAGAATTAAACAAAAGAGGTTAGGCAGAAATGGTCGATGCCACTGTCCCCACAAGACAGTTTTGCGATGGGCATATAGTCATTACTGTCCTTTCCTGCCCAGCTTGTGACATTTTGGCCAGTCCTTTAATGAGTCCTGTAATTGAGATTCTTAGTCAAAGGCTGGCAGAAGGTTTCTTGGAATCAATAAAAGGACAGAAGTATAATTATGTATCGTAGATAAACCATCTGTCGGCTTTCCCATTGTGCTTATTGTAATGAGGGAAAGTTAAAGGGCCGAGATCCCACCATATTTCTCAAGAGTGTGGGAAATAAATTAGATCTGTGGTATCCATTTAATTAGGAGCTTCATTATTTGGCATACTACTGTCTGAAAAAGAACCAGTGATTATTGCTAATATGTTATTGCTCTTAATGAGAATGTCTAGACTAATTTTCTCATATATGTAAGATTGTCGTCGTTCCCCCAGTGTGCCAGTGTGGTGTAGTGGTTAAGCGCGGTGGACTCGTAATCTGGTGAACCGGGTTCGCGTCTCCGCTCCTCCACATGCAGCTGCTGGGTGACCTTGGGCTAGTCACACTACTCTGAAGTCTCTCAGCCCCACTCACCTCACAGAGTGTTTGTTGTGGGGGAAGAAGGGAAAGGAGAATGTTAGCCGCTTTGAGACTCCTTCGGGTAGTGATAAAGCGGGATATCAAATCCAAACTTCTTCCCCCACCTGCCACCGGCCGCTGTGTTAGGGTGAGACTTTGGTTTATACCCTGTTTCCCCGAAAATAAGACATACCCATAAAATAAGCCGTAGCAGGATTTCTATGCATTTCTGCAATATAAGCCATACCCCACCCCCCCAAAAAGACATGGACGCGGCGACTCCAGGCAACCGCTCGCTGCCCTCAGCCATGCCGCACCATGTGGAGCCCTTCCCACTGGAATAAGACACACACACCCCGAAAATAAGCCATAGTGTGTTTTCTTGAGGAAAAATAAATATAAGACAGTGTCTTATTTTTGGGAAAACACGGTAGGTAAAGGTAAAGGACCCCTGGATGGTTAAGTCCACTCGAATTCGACTATGGGGTTCCCTAAAGCCTGCTGATACATTCCTCTTGTGTGTAGATGGTGCTTATCCTCTGATTATCTAAAGTATATAAAACAATGATGTGTATACTGATGATTGTACACAATGAGAAGGCGTTGAAGTTTTCTCTAGAGACTGAAATGTTAACGGAATAATATACCCGACTGAATAATAGAACATCTTTCTTACGTAAGGTTTCCACATCACAAAGCCAAGTTGGATCTATGGGTCATATCTCAGTGGTAGGGCATCTGTTTTGCATGAAACAGAGCCCAAATTCAATTCTTGGCATATCCAGGTAGGTCTGAGAAATACACTTGACTGAAACTTTGGAGAGCAGCTGCCAATCAGTCAGCAGTTAATAGTGCAATATGTATGGGTGCCATTGTGCCTTCCATCATTTTCTATGACACCTGTAAAAGATCTGAGTTAATATATCCCCTCAAAAATTCACAACATCCAAGGGAATGTTTGCTGTACTTGCTCATTTCATGTTTGTACTGATTCAGCCTCTCCTGCATTAAATATGCCCCTGAAACACAACCAGATTACATTAGATGTCAGGATTTAATACTCACCCTCTCTTCCCCATGAACAGAGGCAATGTGCAAATAGCTTCTGTTTGTGAGTGAGTGTGATGGTGGCTGAAGTAGGTTCCTTTTTTCATTGATGTGGAGGCAGCGAGGGGCACGCCCATACCTTTTTGTGCTTCTGTCTCTTTTTCTGCTCTTTTAAATATGGCAGCCATGTTGTGTTATCCCCAAACCCCACAGCAGCCATTTTGTGTCTGGCACTTACAGCACTTCCTCAAAATTCCAAATGTGCACACTGACCCAATAAGGTTGGCAACAGGCGGTACTAAGATAGATGGGCCATTGGTCTGACTCAGTATAAGGCAGCTATGTTCCTATGTGATAAAATGTCCCCCTATTTAATGGGGGAAATCTTACACTTCAAGCAAGTGAATGAATGACAAATTAATTTAACATTCCAATGGTTTAATATTATCATATAGTCAGTGCCTCATACATTCCCCCAAGGGAAGAATTAGACAAATCAAGGAAAGCAAATAGGAAGCCTAAGGTTTCATTCATTTACATTTGAAAATATAATATAGTTCATTGCCAAGAAGAGAAGTCTGTTGATTCAGCCGTAACATCACAGAAAGCTAATTTATTAAATAATCTTGCTATACTCAGGTTGCCATTGATCTAAACCAAAGCAAATATACAGATGTGTGACAGAGTAGCCATTATTTAAACCTATTATCTCAAAACTCATTACAGAATTCATTGTGTGGCTTTTACACAATCACATTTCATTGGAATCCTGTGTGAATAATATTTTTTTCTTTACTTAAAACTTTTGTAAGACAGAGACATTTTTAATGTCTCCCTGCACTATCCATATAAATGCTATGCAACTTAACGCAAGAAATACAAGTCATCTGCATGAACACACATTCAGATCTGCTCTATCATGTGTGTAAAAAAAAATCTGCTCCATGGGAAGGCTGGATCCAGCACTGGGACAATGCACGCTTCATTTCATACACGACTTCTTTGGACAAAAGTCTATGTACCACATTCTCTTGCACAGATGCAAAAGTTTGCTTATAATCTTCTGCCACCCTTTGTATTCTCTCATTTGAGCAATCAGTCTTTAAATTTATGTGTTAAAAGTAGACTAAAAACAACTCCCATTTGCATCTTTGTAACTTCAACAAAGTGTTTCAAGCTTTGTCCCACTGAATCTGTCCAGCTCAGTGTCATGTGCTTTGCTGACAGTGGTTAGTGAAACATCTACTTTTCGGACATCTAAAACAATTTTCTAGCAGTCATAGTCATAATCATTTTATTTATATGCTGCAGTTTCCACAGATACATCTATGCTCAAGGTGGTTCACATAAATAAACAGTCTAAGTGTAGTAGTACACGCCTCAATACAGCAGTAAAGTGTTATGCAAAACTGAATGTAATTTAAATATATTTCATCAGTTATTCTGTATCATTGAAAAACAGGCTTCTCTCATTGAATCGTTGAATTTTGCATCATTCCGCATCACTGAAAAAACAAAGGGTTTTGTGACATCTTAACAACCAACAGATTTTTATATTTTTTTTGCATCAGGTTTCTTGGACCAGAGTTCACTTCCCCAGAGGCATTAAGTGTTATCATGAGTTGGCAAGTGATACACATAAATGCCAACTGATAATTACATTCCATGCATCTGGTGAAGTGGATTCTCACCCATGAAAGATTATGCCAAAATAAATTTGTTATGCCACAAGACTAAGAGAGAAGCTTACTGGATCAGCTCAAGGGCTCATCTAGCCCAGCACCTGTTCTTATGGGAAGCCCAAAAGCAGAATCCAAGTGCAATAGCATTGTCCCCACCTGTGATTCAGATGTTCAGAGACATACTGCCTTCAAAACTAGAATTAGAACCTAGCCATTGTGGCTAGTAGCCGCCAACAAAAACTGTGTTGTTTTTCTTGTAGCAGATCCATGTGAATGATGGAATTTCCATCATTAGTCTTAGCAGCAGGGAATGTTTTAAGTCTTGGCTTTATGTATTTATTGATCTGCAATAAATCATGCTAACTCCTTAGAATTTGAAAAGTTTTGTAACGACTTTTTGATGAGGTTAAATAGCTGTGTGAGATCCTGTTTGATTTTGCATTCATTATTTGCATTAACAGCTTGCAGATAACATGTTCATAAATGTATCCAGTCAGCCAGTGTTACTTATATTATATACTCAGTGAAGTAACTGCGAGAATCTTTCATAACAAGAGACCACTGTCAGTAGGGGTGTTTAGTGGATTTCGATGACTCTTTTATCCTGAACCGAAGTACAGAGTTTTGGGGAGGATTCTGGGATTGTCTGAGGTAAAGCAGGATCTGAAAGGCACCCCAACCCAAAGTGGGCCACCACCCCAAACAAATAGTTTCATTCTACCTCAGCAATTTGGGCATTAAAGCAAACAAGTGTCTGCTAAAAGTAGAATTAATATCTCTAAACTATATTACTATATAAGGAAAATGTCAGGATGGGGTGAGGGAGGAATGGCGTGCTCCATTGTGATTGACAAGCTTGTAATCCAATCCCAGTGTGAGGGAGAGTTATTGAAGTAAACAATAGCTTTCCTCTTACGTGCTTTTTTGGTTTTCTCCGCAGCAATGTTATTAAAAGAGTTCTGTGGAAATACTTTTGCTTGCCCTTGGAGTCCCTTCCTACCCTTTCATTTCAAATCCTTACTGCGTTTTTTTTAAAAAAAAATTATTGATACATTTTGATTTAACTTTGTTGTTATTTGCATTTATCAATCTTCTTTTCCCTGGGTTTCTTTTTTTAAAACTGATACACAACTAAACAATTTAGGTGTATCTGCTCAATTAACATTCTTGGTTTGGGAGAACATTAGTGGCTCATTTCCTTTGTTTCGTTCCTGCTGTACCTTTATACTTCGTATGATTCTCCCCCCCCCCCAATAAATAAATAAAGCTATGGATGGTTTCTTTCTGGGAGAAAAAAATCCAGTTTTAAAGGTGCCCAGCTCACAAAGAATGCTGGACCTTTTGGAATGAGACTCTTAGTCCCAGGATCATGGTTTCAACCCCCATGTAAGGGCAGATTATTCTATTATTTGTTTGTAATTCAGCAGGCATTATCCACTGGGGGGGAGCGCCTCTACACCTGCCCCAATGGGGAAAGTTATAGCCTTTTTAATTTCCCCTTTACTGTATAATGGGGTGAATAAAGCTTATTTTTTTCTGAAGCAAATTTGGTACAGGACCCTGAGCCGAAACCTTGGCAGCTTCCCAAGTGTTTCAGACTGAAGTGGGCTGTCCAAATTGGGCCCCAAACCAAATTGTGTAGTCCCCAAACTAAGAGTTCTCCCATTGTAAATAATTTCTGGATTCAAACTTTGACGGTGATATTTCACCAATAATCATATTCTCGTCGCATTCAAACTTCTCTCCTTGACTTTTGTCAGTGCTACAAAGGTTAAATGAAATCTTGTGTAGCAGATGACTGCTCTGGTGGGAAATGATTGCTCATGAGGTTTCCCTGACTTTGCACAACAATCAAAACACTAGCTGTGATTCAGCTGTGAAATCTAGGTTCACAGCTAGATTTCCCATAGAAATATGAGCATCAAATAGCATTTGCGAAGGGATGGTTTTGAGGATTCCCAAATGATATTTCCTCATATTTTCAATACCATCTTCAGTTTAAATTTTGGCCATTCCATGATTCCACACTGCAGCATAACTGCATGGGTAGCTATTAATGTCAAAGCAGGTTCCATGACTGATTCATGCAATCTGTAAGCAAAGCATAATTGTTTGATCTAATTCACGCAAATTCAGTGACAGTTTCTTACTTTGGGGAAATATAAAAATGTCTTGATAGGGAACGTGAAATGTCAGGAACCTTTGCTTACGCCATTATATTCTCTAGGTCTGCCTGTTCACACGCAAGGCTTTGTTTTCCACCAGTGGGATGAGCACAACAAGGCTTTTGGTTTCAGACGGATGGCTGTGTTTTGATGGGTGGGTCACACCCTGTACATGCATTCTCCAGATGCATGAGATCAGTTTTTCTGGATTCCTCTATTTGCTTGCTCGTGGAAATGTTCCATTCTTACCTGTTTGTTAATTGACAAACTAATGGCCAAAGCCTCAGCGGTTTTTCTACACAGTTCTTCTGCCTTTTTGCACATTCCAGCAGTGCTACAGCTGCAGAGACCCATGTGCAGAAAAAACTTACACTATCTGTCTCTGGGAGACTTGTCCCCACCAGCTTCCAGTGCTGAGCCCCACTGTGCCAAAGCCCCAGAGCAAAGCTTAGCAGGCTTCGCTTGAGCCCAGATGATTGCTAACAACAAGAACTCGGTGCTGTCATCAGAAGCAGATGGTTCCTTTCCAGCCTGGAGTCAGGAAGCTTTGCTGGATGCATTACTTTACTGACTGACAACCTGCCGATCTCTTCACTTCAACAGCCAGGAGAGAACCACCGCCACTAACAGTGTACATACATTCCAGTTCGCTCTTCCCTTTCTATAACTTTCCCCAAAGAGCAAATGGTCAAAAACAGTGGCGGGAGATGATGTAGCGTCAAGAGAAGAGTATTTGAAAAGGAGAGCAAAGGGCAACGAGAACATTAAATTCAAAAAGGTCAGAAGAACTAATCAATGGGTTGCACCCAATCCTGTGCTTCTGGTGAATGGAAGTCTCTTTCATCCAGCAGAAAACATGAATAGAAAGGGGGGAGGGAGGTGATTTTACTTGATTTCCTCTTCGGGCTGTTGGCTTCTGTGCCTCCCCCAAATCTGTTCCAGAGGGTTGGTGATCCTCCAGAAAAACTATGGAAGCTGCCACACAGAGGAGCAGTAGAAATAAAGAACTGTTTGGAACTTCCCCCTTCCTCATGCGTTCAGTTCACAGAAGCTTCCCCTGGGTCCAAGAGCCCTCCAGGTCCACAGGACAACATTGGATGCAATCCAATATTTGCAGGGTTCGAATTTACATTCTGTCACCTATGCGACTGTAAGCAAGCAAGCTGGAATTGTTGGCCACACATTTTCCCAGGAGTTCCCAAGCATCATTTTTTGTGTCTTATTTCTGCTGAGCATTGGACCCTTCCCCTCATGGATGGATATAAAAGTTGCAAAGGTACTTCCACAACAGACCGAAAGTAAATTGTTTGAGGGCAGGGAGAGTTCCAAGGGTTAAAGTCATACATGTCTCAAGTGTGTGTGTGATGAGAGAGAGAAGGAAGGAGAGTTTTTAAATGCCTTGGCGTAATAATTCATGAAAACCAGTGAAAGGGAACACAGAAGGAAACCTCCAGCATTCCCTGTTCTATTGGTTTATTCAACATGTTTACACCAAACAGATTTCTAAGAAAAACTGCCTTTTCTGTTGCTCCTGAGAAGGACAGTTCAAACACTGGTACTCAGGACTTGCAGCAATTGTCACTGGGTGTTCAAATATTTAAATCCAAGTCCATTTTCAAACTCATTAAAAATCTAGCACAAAGGAAACCTTTTTGACTGAATAAATGATGGAATGGAAGACATTCCCAGAATGTCACCCTGTCTCCTTTGCCTTTTACATTACCATAGAGACTATTTGGTAATGTGTGTCTTTATTTTCCATATGTGCTCCTTCCAGTCTTTAGATATCTTGCATGCAAGAATATAGAACATTATGATGTTCAGTTCATGAACCAGAAAGCCTTTGATATTGGGAGAGCTGTTTCATTCAACCCAGTCAGTGTTTTTCATCTCAACCTTTAGCCCTGTGGTCACTACTACAGCATGAGGTAAATCAGCACAAAACTTTTGAATAATAAAGACCTTTGCTTATTTTTTTAACACTCTAAGGAGTGCTTTTTTCTGGGTTGATGCAGGGGTACACATACCTCTAAACATTTTGTGAATCTTTGTGCTTTTGTCCATTTGCTGTATTTATTTTTCTCGATTTGAACTATAAAATGGTGATTTTCTTGAGTCAAAATGAGAGTACCCCTAAACATTTTTAAGAGAAAAAAAAGCACTGACTCTAAGTACTCTTGGCACAATGTCAGCCATGTAAAATGGAATACAACTCCCAGTGTCCTGGTATCAACCAGGTAAGAAAAAGGAAATAAAAGTTACCCCTTCACTTTCCCAATTTCAGTAGGAAGCTGATTCTCCTAAAATAATGTCTAGTTGTGTGTGTGGGAAGGGGGGGAAATATCCCTCAACCCCATCTATAGAGCTATGTTCCATAATTTTCTAGGTCACTAACAGTCTCCTGATGGGAATTGCTTGGCCTTCAGTTTGTGTTGATGATCACACACCTTGTTAAGATAATGAGTTCAAGAGTACAAGACTTGCACTACGTGGGAGCTTTAAAAATAATTGCTTCTATCTCTATGATGCTTGAAGTTGTTGAATTTTTCTACCTTCAGCAGATACAACAGCTTGAAATAAAAACACTCAGCAGATTCAGAAATGTAGCTGACTTTAATGGGTGAAACTTTCAAAAGTCTTTTGAAATGACCCAGTCTTATGATGAGGTTCATCAGGATCTGAACTCCAGCTAAAGGAGCAGCTCATCCTCTTGTGTCAACCCTGGGACCCCAAACAATAACAGCCATCAAGCTTATATATCATTCTATTGAAAGGTGGTTTTAAGAGTGATACAGTGGTACCCAAAGTGGCTGTAATGACAGTGATTTATGCAGAAATGACAAGGAGCTGTTGCAACAACAAAAAAAGAGCCACAACATCTTTCTGATGTTTTTTTTAAAGAATAAAAAAAATAAAAACTGGGTTATGACTTGGATCACCCATCATTTCAAGCCCTCACATCATGTTTCAAACAAGATTATTTCAGATGCCATTAAGTGTATGCTAAAGGTCACTACAAAATATTCATATTCTGGCCTTTTTAAATGTTAAGATGTAGGGGAATGTTCCATTGTCTTTGGATTTGGATTTCATGCAGATTCATCAGAAATTGTCATGATGGGCATGTCTGGGTGAGAAAAGTAGGGGGAATGACATGAAAGGGCCAAGAGAATTGTTCTTTCTCTGTCTAGCCAAGAAATTGACCATTATATTTTTGCCTTAAGCTTTTCATCAGCTGGACTTAAGTTTTTGTTCTTGGTCAGGCTTTCCATTCCTCCACTGCTTGCGTTCACAAGTGATTGTTCTTTGCTTAACAACCTAGATGCTCATTCTTTTCTTTACAGCTGCAATCTGTCAAGATGTGGGAGTAAACAACATGCTCAAATGTGCAATTCTACCCCCTCACCCACCTTCCCAATAATACCCCTGTACCAATAATACATCAATAATTTATTGTTTCCCCTTTGGGGAGGAGGATTCTTCAGAAGAGCTATGTTTATTGATACTGGGGTGTTTTTAGCAAGAAGACACTGCAAGTGTTAAGTTCTTCTAATTTCTGCCAGATCTTGGGAGTTTGTCACACAAGACCCTCCTCCACCCGCCCCAAATGCTCCTCTATATCCTAATCAGAAAACCAAGTATCAGAGGTTTTGAGTGAACTCTTCCTTGGTAATATAATAGTGTGTTTTGCGACTTCTGGAATTATGAGATGCTTTAATGATACAATGTTCAAGAATCTAAAAGACAATGCATTTTGACATTCATTATTCAAGGCCCACCGTTTGCACACAGTACAGGCAGGGCCTCTTTCCTTCCAGATGGCATCTTGCCTGCTTCACTCTGATTTCCATCTGGAGGAACTGGGAGCATCTGCCTCCAGACCTTAAAGCCAATATCGCTCCATTTATCAGTCAGTAGCATGAGGCTGGCTTAGCTTACTTAGTGGAAGTGAGCCATGGCTTTCCTAGGGGCACTGTGTTCTCTAATAGATTGGGATTTCACAGGTCCCTCCCAAGCCAAAGCCATTACTGCGGCTTCTTTCAGGTCAGGCACTCAAAGCAAATCGCTGAATTTGGTTTGTCTAATTCCATACTGAGCAAAGTCAGATGGAATGAACAGGTAAGAGTGTGAAAACAAACAAGCAAACTGAGATGGTGGCGACACTGAGGAAGAGCTTCCAGGTAATTCTCATATTCCCACTCTTTGAGCTTGAATTAAACAAGGCTAGTCAGTTGGCATAGAGGGACCCAGGTGGCGCTGTGGTTAAACCACTGAGCCTAGGGCTTGCTGATCAGAAGGTTGGCGGTTCGAATCCCTGTGACGGGGTGAGCTCCCGTTGCTTGGTCCCAGCTCCTGCCAACCTAGCACTTCGAAAGCACGTCCAAATGCAAGTAGATAAATACTTTCCATGTGCTGCTCTGGTTTGCCAGAAGCAGCTTTGTCATGCTGGCCACATGACCAGGAAGCTATACGCCGGCTCCCTCGGCCAATAATGCGAGATGAGCGCGCAACCCCAGAGTCGGTCATGACTGGACCTAATGGGCAGGGGTCCCTTTACCTTTACCTAGTCAGTTGGCATACTTACTTTAGGCTCCCTGTTGGTAGAAGGTAACCTCCCCAACATGTGACAGGCACATGGACCAGGTTGTGAAGGCCCCACCCCCCACCAGCCTGCAATTGTAACTGCATGAGGGAAAATGGCTCAATAGGGTTTACAGTTTCCTGACAACAATCTAGGTCACGTTAGATAGACACCTGCCACTTGATACTGTGATAACATCAAGCAATGTATTTCCTTCACGTTTATTATACAGATTGAATGTCATTAAGCTTGTCAGGAGGATTCCAGTTCATCTAACTTTCTGTGTGAACATGCATTATATTATTGGTACTGGTACTGGTACTGGTACTGGTACTGGTACTGGTATTGGTATTGGTATTGGTGTTGGTGTTGGTGTTGGTGTTGGTGTTGGTGTTGGTGTTGGTATTGGTATATTTATACCCCACCCATCTGGCTGGGTTTCCCCAGCCACTCTGGGCGGCTTCCAACAGAACACTAAAAACAGAATAAAACGTCAAACATTAAAAACTTCCCAGAAACATAGGATTGGGAGCTTGCAGGTAGAAGGCTGGAAAGTAGCTTTCTTCAGACAGATACACACACACTTTTATTTTTAAGCTTCCTATTAAATTATCAACCAGTGGTGATATCGTTCCCATTTGCTCCCTCTTCCATAAACTGCAGTTAGGTGTGTCAAGACCAGGCATCCCCAAACTTCGGCCCTCCAGATGTTTTGGACTACAATTCCCACCTTCCCCGACCACTGGTCCTGTTAGCTAGGGATCATGGGAGTTGTAGGCCAAAACATCTGGAGGGCCGCAGTTTGGGGATGCCTGGTCAAGACTCTTTGGCCTAGGATGAAGAAATCTTCTGGCTCTAATGGAGGTGCAGCTAGAGGAAATCTTTCTGTCTTTATGTGTGGGCACAGCATCTGCTAAAACATTCTGGCTGTGTTCAGTGCAAGCATAAACCATAACTAATTAAGTGTTAAATCCACCATCCGCAGATGGCATTGGGTTTACTGAATCCTTGTATAAGACTTCCTACTGGTAGCAGGATGCATGCCAAATTCTGCCAAACATTTCATTTAAAAAATTCCCAAGTGTTTCAACGACATTTTGAAGATGTTTTCTTGTTTGAATAGCTGCCTCTCATGGTAGCATATGTTTTTGAACAAAATCGTGAATCCCTCATCTGCTTTGTTTTGTTAATAATAGAATCATAGAATTGTTGAGTTGGAAGCGTTCCTGCGGGTCATCTATTCCAACAACCTTGCAATGCAGGAATCTCAGCTGAAGCATCCATAACAGATGGCCATCCAACTTCTGCTTAAAAAGCTCCAAGGAAGGAGAACCCCCGTCTTCAAGGGAGCCCATTCCATAGCTGCCAAGTTATCCCTTTGTTAAAGGGATTTTCCGTTATGCTGAATAGGCTTCCTCGCGAGAAAAGGGGAAACTTGGCAGCTATGGCCCATTCTACTCTTGAACAGCTGTTACTGTCTGAAAGTTATACCTGATATTTAGTCAGAATCTCCTTTCTTGCAACTTGAAGCCATTGGTTCAGGTCCTGCCCTCCAGAGCAGGAGAAAACAGTGTACTTTTCCCTTTCATTGTATGCAGCTGGGGGGGTAGAGGAACAGTTAAGGCTGCAATCTCCACTTACCTGGAAATAAACCCCACTGAATTCAAAGGGACTTACTTCTGAGTAGTTATGACTGGAATTGTGCTGCTAACCCAGAAGACTTGCTCATAAGTCATTATGTACACAGTTGTCACCGACCAAACGATTCCGTTGCGCAGGACGTCCTGGGGCCCTTTAAAGGTCCATTCTAAAGTCAAACTCAACTTATCCCTTCCATAGTGTAGGCCAGCGTTTCTCAACCGCTGTTCCGCGGCACACTAGTGTGCCGCGAGACGCTGGCTGGTGTGCCGCGACGTGCGGCGACGAGAAGGGCGATTTTGCAGCTGCAAACTCCACCTCCCTGGGCGTCCTATTTCTTCGCCCCTTCTAGTTTCCACAGACCAATCAGCTTTCATTATTTCCATTTTCCCCATGCCTCACGTGACAGGATCATCCCAGAATCCTTTAGCCAAGATGGCAGCCCCCAGCAGCTAATAGTGCCGCACGTGTGTCTCTTTTTTGGAAAATCGAGCGGACTTCAAGTAGCTACTTTTAAAATATTCAATCTCCATCATTCAAAAGGTAGTTTGTTGCTAATTCACGGAGGCATGAAGACCAAATCGTCCTCTCACAAGTCCGAGAACACGCACAGGGTAAGATACGGGACGGCGGGATCGGGTGGGGTGGATCAGAAACCCGGATCTTTTAAGAACTCGGCGGCGCTGACCCGCCGGAAAGCAATATTTGGCAAGTGTTTCTTACAGTCATAATTATAATATAGGGCGGCACAGAGTTACTTTTTTTAATGGTGGTGTGCCTCGTGATTTTTTTCACGGAACAAGTGTGCCGTGGCCCAAAAAAGGTTGAGAAACACTGGTGTAGGCTAAGGGAAGGAAGACTTCACCTGCTACGTTTCTGCATAATAGGACATAATAAGAACACAGTTGATTTACAAACACAACTGGTTGTCCTAACAAAGCTACCCTATTATTGGTTCTTTAACCCCTTTCCTTAATTATAATTATTTGTTATTAATATTGCATTGGATGCAGTGATGCCTTTCTAAGGGTCTTCGTTCTTGAGAGATCTCCACCCACATCTGGAAGAGGAAACCAATCTGCTCTGGGGTTGCTTCCCCCCCACCCATTCATTCAAGTCTTCACTGGATACAATATATTATTATTATTATTATTATTATTATTATTATTATTATTATTATTATTATTTACTACTACTACTATTAGGGTTGTAGCCACATTGGATAATCTGTCCATGCACTTGCTGCATTCACAAGTTCTTTTGTCTTGGAGGCTGATGTACCCAGCATAACTTTTGCAACAGGTATGAAGATATTTTTACTTCTTGACACTTCCTTTATTTTTAGGGCATTATTTTGTCATCACAAATAATGACACATCTCCTGTGAAGCAAAGTAATTCTGTTTTCCTCTCCCCCCCTCCCCCGCCAGCCTTTTTCTTAATTACTCCAGCTACTGAATTCTGATGACTTGTAAAAACTAAGGGCCGGATCAAGGCTTGGTCAGAGTAATTAAGTTTCACTGATTTCAGGAAGTCTATTCTAAACATAACTAAGACTGAATCCAACCCTATATGAACAGTGGTGAGGGAAACAAGGAAATAATAAAGTGTCCTACTGCAAAGGTTCTGAAAAGTCTATGACTACACTTTGACTGGATCCCACTTGGAATAATATGTGTCAAAATGCTTCAAAGCATGATTGATACCAGTAGTGCATGATTTATACCAGGAGTGGGACTAATAATATGACATCAGGCACTGTGTGTGTACTTTTCCCTTTCATTGTATGCAGCTGGGGGTGGTAGGGGAACAGTTAAGGCTGCAATTTTAATACCACTTACCTGGAAATTACCACTGAATTCAAAGGGCAAGGGCGTGTGTGCGTATATAGAACATGGATATAGATAATGGATCAACACAGCTGCCTGAATTATTGGAGTTTATTGCCTGAATTATTGGAATTATTGGAGACTTCTTAGAGACATGGCAATGGACTCTCCTTGTAGGTGTGACTATGAGAGTTGTCACACCGAGCTCCTGCACTTCAGAATTTAACTCTTTACACTAGTGGTGATCATTTGTTATCACACAAATGGAACCTATTTGTATGCAAAAACTGCTTTCTTGTATGCATAATATAAAAGCCCTGATATTACCAGGCATGCACCTTCACTGTATTCATTTTGAGGCCTGAAACATTTTTGTTCAAATAGATAGCTAAAATGCTGGTGTGTTTTTCGTTTATTGCTGGTTTCAATTTTCTGAAAGTTTTGATTGTTTTTACTAATAAATGTTGTTGTTTTATTCTTTTTGTAAACTGTGTTGAGGCTTTTTACAATAAAGCGGTATATAAATTGTTTGAAATAAATAAATATGATTTACTCTCTTTGTGTGTATTAAATTGAGGAAATTATAATGCTGCTATTCCTTGGCTTTAATAATGGAACTAAGTTTCAATCTGACTAAAAGTTCTGATGGATTCAAATCTAGCATCCTCTCAGCAATGCTTCGAAAATAGACTTTCACTTGCATCGCCAGTGCTGAATTTGTTGCCTTTTAAAAGAACTTCCACGGCACCTTCAGCTGAAGTGGATAATGAATCGGCCTATTCCTCCCACTCCTTCTAAATAATGTACAAATGTTTGCAGTGAAGAATTAAAAACCTGGTGGTGCTAACAGAGATGGTTTATTACCTTCCACTTAGCCCTGGATTTTACAGTTTTGTATTTCAGCTGTGAAATTACAATCCCTAAAGACATAATATTATGAAAATCCCTGTGCTCACCAGACAATGAAGCTGGCCTTGCAATGTAAGGTAAGCAGCCACAAAAGAGCTCACACGAAACACTGTCAGGACTATTTCCACCCACTGCTATATACAACACACACACACACACACACAGAGAGAGAGAGAGAGAGAGAGAGAGAGAGAGAGAGAGAGAGAGAGAGAGAGAGAGATTTCTATTCCATAGGAAATAAATGAGAGAATGCACCATGAGAATACAAGAGAAAAGGAGGCGGTGTGAGTATGGATGAAAAATATCCCATACCACTGGCCACAGTTAATTAGGAGGAACACAAAGCCTGCCTGCCTGCCTGCCTTTAGTTAGTTAGTTAGTTAGTTAGTTAGTTAGTTAGTTAGTTAGTTTTACAATGCTTTATAGGACAGTGTCCTCTCAAGAAGGGATTCTGTTTCCAGCCGGTGTAAATTTTGCATGTATTCATTCAGAAATCTATTCCATCCTGGTTCCACATTAATCCACTACCAAGAAGGCAGAGGGCCTTCTCGGTAGTGGCACCCACCCTGTGGAATACCCTCCCACCAGAGGTCAAAGAGAACAACAATTACCAGATCTTTAGAAGGCATCTTAAGGCAGCCCTGTTTAGGGAAGCTTTTAATGTTTGATGGATTTCTGTATTTTAATATTTTGTTGGAAGCCGCCCAGAGTGGCTGGGGGAACCTGGCCAGATGGGCGGGGTATAAATAATAAATTATTATTATGTGGGAGGGGGGCACAGGTAGTGTCTTATTCAAGGGCCCTCAAAAATCTGGAGCCAGCACTGTCCGTCTCAACACACACAGCCTGCCTACGATGGAGTGATTGCAAATGGAACCTGCAACAAAATGTTGCAGTGTGAAATGTTCCAGCTTGCCAGCCACATCCTCTTCCAGGATACGCCTTTCTATTCCCTCCCCTCTCAATTTTTCCAGTTGTTTTTATTCAACAGGCAGTCAGGATTCTGTGACAACTGAGCGTGCTCAGTCCTCAATGGGTTATTTGGGGCTGTTGTGCTTCTGCAAACTTTGGGGTGTCTCCAAGCATGTTCAAGGATCAGCACACAGAGAACATCCACCAAGTCAACCAGCCTGTGCATTTTTATTGTATTAATTTTATCTAAGCTGAAGCCTCTCTGTCTGGGAAAGTGCCTCTGCCCCCTAAACTTTTGTGGTTATTTCACTCCATAGTCCCAATTGCCCAGCCTCTGTGTTTTAAGAACTTCCTGCCTGAATTTAGTTCAGTCTGCTTTTCTGAGCTCGTTCAATTTATATAGAGAATTCAAGATTGCTGTTTGTTTGTTTTTAGAAAGAGAACTTCCCCAATCCTTCCTTGCAGTCTAGTGAATGCTCAAGGAAATATATATTTTATGTTCAAAGAGAGGCATCAAAGTGGCAAAGTTGTTGGCGCACTCAGCTAGCGAACAAGCCTAAGGGACTGGAAAAAGACTGAATGTACTGAAACGAAGGTGGGTAAATGTGGACACATATTATCAGAGTTTAACAGAACATCAAAGCTTCTCAGGCATTAAATGGTTGTTAGCAGCTTGTAAGTGGGGGAACTGGAAAGGCTTAAAAGTATATTCAACCAGAAAGAGGTAACTAAAGTGCTAACACTTGAACAGAACCTAACTTTCTGCTTCAAAATATTTCTGTTTAGCCAAAGCTCCGAAACTTCAGCTTTGGACAATTTTTGCAGCAAGCAAGCTGCATTCCAAAATATATTTTGCAAAGTTATTGAGGAGAGGAGGGGGGTATAGTCCATTTGTTCACAGTCTGCCACTGAGGTTAAGCAAGGTGGCAGAACCATATAGATGCTGTATCACCTTGTCCCAATTCATACACACTCCACAATCCAAAACCATGACCCTCATGTTTTCCAAGAGCCAAGTTGGGCACTGTATCCAAAGAGTAGGGACAGAATTCAACAAATGAGTCTCATCAGGGGAAGCCTTGCACAAGGAATTCTGTTTGTGCAATGGGGCTTTCCACCCTCTATTCCCACCGTGACCCCAAAATTACCCCTGGGCATGGGGGGGCAGTCCAAAGAACCCGCAGAACAGCATACAAGGAGAAGAGAGGGGGAATAAGTTCATCTGACAAACCAAAACCGCTGTCTGAGCCCGGGATGAACTTCCAGACCTGCACAACCATTGGGACACAACACTCCATCCTGCTCTGGCCACGTAGGTTGCTGGGAGACTTGTATTCAAACAGGCCTATCACAATCAAGCTGCATTTGTACAGACCTATCACAGGCAAGCTGCATTTGAACAAACCTATCACAGGCATGCAGGGGCTGGGCAGGTCTTTGTGGTGGACCTGAGTGAAGACTTCAGCTCCTGGTCTTCACTGGGCCTATAAAGATGCCTCGATGGGACTTGCCGGCTCTGTCAAAGCTGAATTCCCCACCCTCCCATCCAATGTAGCATATGGCCCTGCCCGAAGGTGGGCAGGTGGGCAGGCAGATTCTGTGCAAGACCTTACTATGGAAATATTCAGTTGCCATATTTGGGGCCAGTGAAGAATTTGACTGCAGGCAAATTGAGAGTTTTGCCTACCTCATAGCAATTGTCACAACTTGTTGGCAGATAATGCATTGGATTCAGTCCTTAGTCTAGGCAGGGGGCAGGGTTGGGAGCCCACCCTGGGAGCCCACCCACCCCTTGCTTCAGGGAATCGGGGATATTCCATTAAAGGAGTCCAGGGGAGGTGCTTTCCAGATGCCTAACTGAGAGTCAGTAGGCCATAGCACCCCCTAAAATGGCAGTCTGGGAGGGGTAAGTCCTATCTGGGAGATCTCAAAAAAGTTGGAGGGCTTTGGGTTTGGATACAGGCTGGGGGCTTTCCTCCCTGGCTTCTCCTTCCAATATCCTGCCCCTGAAAGAGCACCATGCTTTCTAGCAGAGGACGCAATCTTGTGGGATGTTGACTGCTCCTCCTGCTCAGGGGGCTTCTCTGCATGTGGGGCCACAATTTGGAGCCACAGGACAGATTGGAGGTTCTGTGCACATTCCCTAGTGCTCCACAGGCATGAGGTCCATGCTCCAAGTCACAATTGGCACATGGAACACAAGCAGGTGGGAGGATCATCTCACTTTCCTTCCACATGCCCAGCCTACACAGTTGGAATGCCATCTGTCTCTGTCTGTCACAACCAACCACAGTGTTGTGCCCATCTCCAAAAGGGGTGGATGAGAAACACTGACTCTTTTCTCCTGTTCCTAGTGGAACAGAAGATCCAATTCGGTAGTGCTAGGCTCTGATTGAATTATTCTGCTTACCTTAGCACCATTAAGGCTCGCTTTTAATTTACTTCAAATATATACTGCCACTCTGTCTAATAATGACTAAAATCAAAACCAGGTGAGAGTTCACCAGACCATGGACAACAGAGGCCAGGCTATTCCAATTGAGGGATGGCTGTAACTGGTGAATCAGCCACAGAAACCATTGGACACTCTGGTGAGAAGTTGGAATCCAGGAGCACTGCCAGACAATGAACCTGCTCCTTCAGGTGGAGTGTAGATGATATGGCTGCTAGCTGGTGGAATCCAGCAGGGGTTTCATGGGAGGTCAGTAAGATGTTCCTCCTTCTAGTCCTCCCGCTATCTCTGCCTGCCCCTACTATGTGGTATCCACACACACCGTACATTGCTGGAGTAACACAAGGTCCACTGTAGTTCTCACGTATGGATTTGAAAAGTCTTGGCCAAATGTGTGAGCTCAAGCCAGACTCACCACATCATTTACCCAGAAAGATTTCTCTCTTTCTCTCTTTGAGAGTTTCTCTCTTTGTGCTTGCCTGTTTGCACTGATGCACATTTCACAGGGAGACAATAGAGCGTAAAAAAAGGAGAGAGATTGATGAAGAGCAATTAACACCCTCCAAATGCACACGATTCCTTTGTGAGACCTTTGTTATTTGTGATCAAAAATATGTCACTGAGCTTTACAATGAATGCATTGAGCTCTTTCAGGCATCGCTAAAGCGAATTTTAATCACAGTCACCAGAAACACAAAAGCATCACCAAGTATTTAAGGACAGGATTTGGGCAACAGATAATTAATTGGATGGCATTTGGCTTTAATCAAGATTCCCTACAATAACTTATTTGTATTCTTGCATCCTGATGCCATGACAAAAGCCTGAAGCATTTCAAAAGCATTTACTTGAGGGGAGGGGGTTGAAGAGAGCTTTGGTGCTGTTCTAATTGTATGAAATTAAGTTTATGTCCCTTAAGCAAAGATACTGCTAATTTCTGACACTAATTGTCAAGTATGACTAAAGAATGGCAAATTTTCAAGGGAAATCTGAAATTGAACAAATTGCAGCCGTTCCATTGGTGCAGATGTTGAATCTTCATTCAAGAAAAGAATGGCTTCGATTTGATCAATCTATTTTAGAATCATTATTCATTTCTGCTCTAAGCAGAGTAATCCCAACATGTACATCTCTCTAACACAGACCAGGATCAGATGCTGTGGGGTCTGACACACCCAGCCCATGTCCATTTTGCCACCATTTTTAGTCATTAGCTTTCAGTGCCAGCAGTGCTGTGCAATGGTGCTGTGTCAAGACGACTATTTTAAATGGTGCTTGCTCATTTCTGTTCTTATTTAGGATATTTGATCCTGCTCTTCCTCCAAGGAGCTCAGGGTGACATACATGCCTCCCCACATTGCATCCTCATGACCTTTTGTGGTAGGTTGATCCATTATTATTAAAGTTTTTATTATACTTTCCCCTTCCAATCTCCCCTCCTTTTGCTGTCTTTGTTACATTGCATTTTCCATCCTTTACTTTCAGCTGCCTCCCCTGAATGGGTGAGGTTCCTGTGTAGCAGCAGAAGGTGCCAGAGGCAGCTTCTAGACTGGAGAAGCTAAGCGAGGCGTTTCTGTAAAGGAGGTATTTCTGACAGAAGTTGCTGAATTGCAACTCATTACCAAGCTTAAAACCATGGAGAGACCTGGTCTGAATAAGGACACTGGATTCTTATCTCATTATACATGATAAAGCTTTCTTTAGCACCTCAGCCCTTGCTTTTTCCTGCGAGACCAATTGCAGTCGTTAAGTCGTTAACAGTCATCAACAGGTTTACTACTACTATCAGCCATTCCCACCACCCTTCTGAGTAATACCCCTCCCCACCCTCTGACTATACATAAGGGTCTGGTGGCTTCTGTTTCAGTGTATCTGAAGAAGTGTGCATGCACACAAAAGCTCATACCTATGACAAACTTAGTTGGTCTCTAAGCTGCTACTGGAATGATTTTTTTATTTTGTTTTGACTGCATCAGACCAACACAGCTACCTACCTGTAACTAGTATTTCTGACAGTTTGTCTGAGTCTTCTTCAGTGGCCAGATCTCCAGCCCTTAACCCACTGGAACTATCCCCAGAATCCAACATCTCTTGGGGTCTGAATCTGCTAACACCACCTCATGCAGACCCCTCCCCAATATCCTCCTGCTCTAACTCCCCAAAGCACTCCCATTCCTTCTCAGGGCCTGACCATGACACCTACACAGGACTTATGACACCTACTTACCTTAGTAATGTTGAGGTTTGCTTCTCTGCTTTCTTTTGTTTTGTGCTGTGTGTTTTCTTTATATATTCTTAAGTTACATGTACTTCATCTTGCCTGCCCCTGAGTGGTACACCCTTTTTAACCACCCCCAAATAAATTCAGACAAGACTCAAATTTTTGGTTTGGTTTTTGGCAGAATTTAGGTCACAACTTTATTGATTACAATCAAGTGAATGGTTGCATAGGCTCTGGTTCAACTAGCTCCCTGCACCCTTGCAGGCAGCGACAACCCAGGGCACACCGTAAGTCAGCCTTGGGTGAACACCCAGCAAAGTGGAAGGCAGTGTCCAACCAGTTCACCAGCCAGATGCTCCCCTGGACCAACCAAAGAGTCCCAGGATTCCTTTAACAGAATACCCATCGCATAGGGATGGCCAGACTGCTCTGCCACCCCTATCACCTGAACCAGAGCCTATCCGCAACCTTACAAGTTGTTACAATTTGCTATATGGCAGGCGAAACCCAAATGGTACCAGCCAGTCAGCCAAGTAGGGAAAATTGCTGCCGTGCCCCTGTCCCAACGACAGACGACAGACGATGGCATAGCAAGGTCATGCGTGCAAGCCCTAAATATAGGGAGAGGCGGGTGGGTGTTCCAATGCACTGGCCCAAAAGAGGAAGCTCAGGGACATGTGCATGGGCTTAAATAGAGGTCCCTTGATAGACTTTAGCTGGCATCCCATTGGCCTAATTGCACCCAGCATCGAGGGACCTCCAATAGGCTGTTGTGGCCATCCAAACATTCCCACCCACAACAGAGGGTTTGGTTGCCAGGTCACATCGCAACATGTGCCCTCTTGTTAGGGAGGACCCAATATCTCTGATGATGATTCACCCTTAAGAAACTCTGAATATGATTCCCCCAATCTCCCTCTACTGGGCAATCCCAAGACAGATCAAATTGTCTTGCGATACACCTACAACCAACCATACTAATAACTGTTCATCTTGAAAAAGTAATTTCACCTCTTCAAGAATTTGCATGTGAGATTTAATTTACTAAGTGCCATTAGGTCTACTGTCAGGTGTACAACCCCACAACTTCAGTTGTGCTCTGATTGATTGATTTGATGGGGCTATTTCATTATTAGATGGAATGGCTTTGTATCTGTGAAGTAACAAATTAAACAATTACTAAAATCTTGTTGCTTTTGTAGCCACTGGTTGAAATGAAGGCCTGGGACAAATTGTATTGATGGATTTGGCAATAACTTTTAATGATGGAGCACCTCTAGCAGCAATTAATTAACAAACACAGCAACAGCTGTTTTCATACTAGGCGAGCAGGTAAGCACTTATTTTCCTCACTTTCAGAAAGAAGATTCAAGACACCTTATTATGTGGGGGTTATGCATATTAAAATATAACCAATTAGATGATCTGCCAATTAGCAAACAAATAAGTGTGGGCAGGGGGGTCCATGCTTTTATATGAGGAAATCGTCCCTCACCCATTGGCATGTAAAATATCAGGTTACGTGCTCTGCAGACATGGATAGAAAGAAACTGTTCCTCCTTGCGTATATGAATGCCAACCTGTGTACTTGCACCCCACTGTCCAACATTCACTGTGGCCCTAAGAGAACATCTAAGAGACCCCCTACAAGCCACCAGCTCTTGGTGATAACAGTGCCCCTCATCCCCATAACGCTTCAGGGTGGCATAAAAGTTAGATCTTAACTTTTCTTACCTGTCTACACTGAATGCCAAACATTCAAATAATACCACATCGACACAAGATGCTCTACAGTGTGAAGTAAGTAGAAATTAGATGTCCCAAGTACCAAATGCTGGTAGCCAATGCCCACATTACAGTGCAACATTTGGTCCCCAGATGTTATTGAACTACAACTCTCATCACCCCTGACCACTGGCCATTCAGGCTAGGAATGATGGGAGTTGTAGTCCAACAACACCTGGGGACCCACGGTTGAGAAAGGCTGCTATAGAGGGAGGGGTGCTGCTGCAAAGGAACACTAAGGGAAAAGAGGGGGTGGGGCAACCTTAAATAGGAAGGTCCACAGACCTGCATGGCCCTAGATAAACCCCGAGACCAATTCAATTCTCCTTTTCCCCAAGAGGGAGGCAAACCCACCCTCACCAAAAGGCAGGAATGCCATTTTGATGATATGCATGTTTCATACATTCAGTTCAGTGCATGTGTACCCAGCTGTTTTGAAGCAAGACATAGCAGATAGTAAATGCCTTGGAAAAAGCAGTTCATGCACAAGTTGCCCTTGCTTGTATATGCTTTTTGGGTAGTTTATCTGATGAAGAACTGGTGAATTGCCTCCTGAGGTAAACAGCATGGTTCCAGGAGCTGTAGTTTGTTAAGAGTGCTAAGCATTGTTAGGAGACCCCTGTTTCCCTCACAGACCTACAGTTCTCAGAGTGAAGGGGGATAGTCCATTAAGCCACTCAGCAAATTACAGGTCAGTGAGGGGAATAGTGGTGTCCTAACAACTCTCAACAGGACCCAGGTGGCGCTGTGGTTAAACCACTGAGCCTAGGGCTTGCTGATCAGAAGGTCGGTGGTTCGAATCCCTGTGATGGGGTGAGCTCCCGTTGCTTGGTCCCAGCTCCTGCCAACCTAGCAGTTCGAAAGCACATCAAAATGCAAGTAGATAAATAGGAACCGCTACAGCGGGAAGGTAAACGGCATTTCCATGTGCTGCTCTGGTTTGCCAGAAGCGGCTTTGTCATGCTGGCCACATGACCTGGAAGCTATACACCGGCTCCCTCGGCCAATAATGCGAGATGAGCGCGCAACCCCAGAGTCGGACACGACTGGACCTAATGGTCAGGGGTCCCTTTACCTTTTTAACAACTCTCAACACCCTTAACAAACAACAGTTCCCACAATTCTTTGGGGGAAGCCACGGCTTCTTAAAATGGTATCAAAGTGCTTTAAATGTTTGCTGTGAATGTGCCCAAAACTGTGTGGGAAATGAGATGCACAAGTAACTTGTGCTTCCTCCTTTTGTACTTTTTCTGAAGCAGAACTATACACATATCTCCATGGTGTGGTGCAAGAACTACCACCTTTGACATTTCCTTAAATCAAGAGAGTCACTTTGGCTTTCACTTCCCCCTGCAAATCATAACAGTCACAGCAATTTCCTAGGTCCACTCACAACTGTTCTAAATGTGTGGGAGGGGGAAATCAACCCTTGTTTTTTCATCCCTGTATTTTCTACAGTGATTTCTGTAATTGTCATATGAAATGAATGGTTGCTACATCAATATTATGGCAAATAACTTTGCACCGCTTGTTCTGACTAGAATAATGCAGCAACGCAATAGTAAATTCATGCACCTGGTGGTTTCAGTGGAACAAAAATAAGCGTGTCTGTTGTAGAATAAATTATATGTACACAAGCAAAACTAGAAAATATAAAGCTCAGTTATAGTTATGCATGGCTAATAAACAGTGAACTATGTTGCGTTTCAAATATATATATATATAATAAGACAAATAAAAATTTATACCCACCCTAAATGCATAAGGTGGTGATTAAGTTCCATTGAAATGTGGCTTTGTATGAAAAAATAAATTACACGGAGGGTTTTTGCTTTGCTTTCTTTCTTTTTTTCTTACAGTCTCCGTCTGTAACAATAAAAACAACATATGCAAACAGAATACATTTCCCCCAGTATAGTTTTACATTTTGAAAGTGAGATTTTTCACATCTGAGAGATACTGCATCCACAGCCTTGAGCACCAAAAGGCACCATTTAAATACCTGAAGAAAGAGTCTGGGGAAAAGCAGAAAACAAATTACTGTCATGCTGTTGTTTGATTTCTCTGCCTTTTGTCTTTTATCTCTTGCAAAGGAGGGGGGGAACTCTAGGGGGCTTTCTGAAATAAATGTGTGCTTGACACATACAGTCATACCTCGGGTTAAGTACGCTTCAGGTTGAGTACTTTCAAGTTAAGTACTCCGCGGACCCGTCTGGAATGGATTAATCCACTTTCCATTACTTTCAATGGGAAAGTTCGCTTCAGGTTAAGTACGTTTCAGGTTAAGTATGGACTTCCAGAACCAATTAGTACATAACCTGAGGCACCACTGTATTTGCTACTCAAAGACTCTCCATCTGTCTTCCCAAACAGTTGTGCTGGGGGCAGGAGCAGACATTCAGTGGAAGGCAGAGGCGTAGTGTGGGGGGGTCTGTGGGGGCCATGGCCCTGGGCACAATTTTGAGAGGGGGTGCAAATAGGTGCCCCCAAAGCAGGCTCCTTTATCAGAGCCTGGCTCTGCTCCAGAAGGAGCTGCAGCTTGGCTGCGGTGCTGGTGCAGCTCTGCCCCAGCCCCCAGTTCAGGCCTGACCTGGGGAAGGAGAACAGACAAGTGGGCAACAGCGCTGCCGTCCACCCTCCTTGGCCGTGGCACACCTTGTGCCCAGTTGCAGCAGCTGTTCTGGCCCGGCAGCGGAAAGCAGCCCTCCTCGGCCATGGCAAGGCACGCCTGGCTGCAGAAGCTCTGCCAACAGGTCACATCTGACCCGGCAGTGGAGAGCATCTTACCTCGGGCACAGTGAGGTGCATCCAGCCATAGCAGCTTTGCCTACGCTGCCAGTCCAGGCCTGATCCAATAGCGGAGAGCATGGGGAGACTGGGCAGCAGCCCCCTCTCCTACCCTGAAGTGTGGTGCACAGGAGATTGCCCTCCATGCCCCATGCCCTTCCAGGGTAGCGCGAGCATATGCTCTGCTGCAGGAGGAAGGGCCATAGCTCAGTGGCATCTCCACATACCACTGGCCTTACTGCTGGCCATGTAATAATAATAATAATTTTATTACTTGTACCCTGTCCATCTGACTGGGTTGCCCCAGCCACTCTGGATATAAAAAAACAATAAAACATTAAACATTAAAGGCTTCCCTATACAAGGTTGCCTTCAGATGTCTTCTAAAGGTTGCATAGTTACTTATCTCCATAGCTGCCAAGTTTTCCCTTTTCTCGCGAGGAAGCCTATTCAGCATAAGGGAAAATCCCTTTAAAAAAGGGATAACTTGGCAGCTATGCTTATCTCCTTGACATCTGGTAGGAAGGCGTACCACAGGGCGGGGGCCACTACTGAGAAGGACCTCTGCAGACAACAATGAGCTGGATTGTTCCAGATTGGCAATGCTGCTTCCTATATATATTGAATTCCCCTATCCCTGATACGGTACAGTTTGTAGGTGGGAAAAGGTGGTTCTGGATAAGGGCCAATAAACTGAGTTTAAACCCTGTCAAGGAGACTGGCATTCAAGAGAAAGAGCATTTCCCGGCCCATGATTCGCTGCTGTTGTTTGCTGGCTCCATGTATAGGGCAATGTGTTATCCAGTTGAGATTCAGGGAAAGGAATAGATGGAGATTATTTTCTTTAACTCCTCAAAAAAAGATGTGAGGAGACAGCCAGAAAGGCAAGTCCCACATGGCACAGTGAGCTGGTGGTGCTACAGGTAGGACGTCATACTCCTGAGAGAGGAAAGGGACATTCAGGACATTGGGCTGGCAATTCTGTATTATCTCTAGAATACATAACACCAAAATTATGCCAAAGTCCCCACCTCCTAACAGGACTGTCTGATTAGGCCATGCAAATCAGAAAGTCTGGCATGTCAAGCAATAACCTCCTCCAAAGAGCAGGATTCAAATGCAGCAGTGACTCTTAGCCATTGGTGAGTAAGAGCTGAAATGTTCCCATGAAAGTGAAGCCAAGGATGGGGCGAGAGAGAGAGAGAGAGGAGAGGAGAGAGAGAGTGAAGAATGAGTCAGAATTGCAATTGCGTGGGCATGTCAATATTTATAGCAAAGCTCTGCGGGTTTCTAGTGACTCTAAAGAAGCACTCCATGCAGTTGTGTTGGGTAATAAAAACCCAGTAAATTTGTCTGACAACAGTGGAGACCTGTTGATATCAGCTCTTTATAAAGGATTCCTGCTAAGCCGAACTGGCTGGCTATAATACATGTGTATTCCTGTCTTCAGAGTCAGCATCATTGAGTAGTTTTCCTGCTCTTCCTGCCCTCCTCCCTCCCATGTGAAGCTAGATGTATGAAAGAGAGATTCATTAGCTCTCCCACAACTGGGCAGCCCTGGATTCTTTTATGTGCAAAGGAGTATGGGGCTAGATGGATGGCTTTGGCACAGGAGTCCTACACCTCTGGAGTCATCCAGGCTGCAAGGAACTTACCTAAGTTCATGTAAGACAGAACTGGGCATGCTGTGGATGTGTTAGTGGGCAGTAGCAGATAGAAACAGTGGGGCAGCAGTTTTGCCTGACCTCCAGTCCATCACGTTGCTGCTGCTGACCAGAAGGCAGAGGAGGAGGAGGAGGCCATGAGGCTGGTGCAATACAAAGCCAGTGACAAAGCCAATCAGTGACAGTGTATTTGTACTGCAACTACCTCACCACCACCTTGCCCTTGCCCTTCTGCCTCCTGGTAAGCCACAGTGACATGGCCAACAGGTCAGATGAGGGCCACTGCACCAGCACACCATCCGCTTCAGTTGGAGGGTGAGCGCTGCATCTGGGGAGTCAGGATGTGCCTTGACAAGAGAAAGGGTGAAGAGGAAATGAATAGCTCTTATTCAGGTGGCTGTGGGCAGGAGACCGTATGGTGGCATAGAATCGGAAAGCTGGAAGGGACCCCAAGCAACCCCTTCAATGAATTATCTCAACACAAGGTTCCCCATCCAATCTGGAACCATACAGGACCCTGTTTAGGTCTGCAAATGTTCTAGCAATTTTATTGCCGCACCACTAGGAGAACAGTGGGGAGCATATGATTGAAGGAGGGGAGTTGCAGGTATCTGAGGATCATATATTTTATCAAATTGTGCTGCGTTTTTACTTTCTTGGGATTGTGATGTTTCATCTGGCATTCTAGTCTTTCATTTTTCATTGCACTTGTTCTCTTTTTGTAAGCTGCTTAGAGACTGCCTTTGTATTAAGTAACATACACATATTAAATTACCATTGTGTTTTCTCTAAATATGTTGAAAAGCTTTCCAATGACTGAATCCAGATCCCCACATGTTTTATCTGGTAGCAGCAGTAAAATGGGACCAATACAAAACTATTCTGTAAGCATATTTATTTACTCAAACAGCTATAACTACTCTAATTCCAATACTAAGAGAGGGTGGGTAAAAAAAAACCCTTAGAAGATTAAAGGTTTGCAGGCACTATAAAAAGATAGACTAGAATAGATAGAAGCAGAAGAACAATGCAGAATTTTGTTCACTCTGTATTTTTAAGTGAATTTATCAGATTTGCACCTCCCAGACTAATTCACACATTACAATATAATTATCCTTTGGATTTCACTTCTCCAGATTTTGTGATACACTTTATGTATCAAAAAAGAGGAGCAAAATGTGTTTAAAAGAGCGTATTTTAGGATAAAATGTTTAGATGCCTGTACATGAAGAGAAAATACATATTTTGTTATAAAATATGTATTTAAATACAAACTTTTTTGATATACAGTATATATATAAAGTCACTGGCAAAAGCTAGCACAAAAGAAAACACACTTCATTATGAGCACATGTGAAATTGACGCAGGTAGGAGTGTTCCATCTATGCATCCCTAAAGAACGGCTCTACTTTTTGTGCCTCTTCCGGCCCTTTGTATTTCTGTTCTACCTCTGATCCCAGCAGACAAAAAAGCTGATACATTGTCCCATAACTAATGTGCTGGGGACTAGGCATGCTTCCAGTGTCCAGAGGTGAACTCTCTAGATCCTTTTAAACTGAGAATATCAACACAGCAAATAATTTATTCTCTTCCAACGACTTAACCTTTCCCTTCCTATCCTGCCAAAACAAAGCACTAATTATATGCAATGTGTCCTGGTACTGTTGTTTCCTAAATGTCTGATAATTCTGCTTATGACTTCTCGCAGACATTTAATCAGCCATGGTGGTTTAACTTTCAAAGGACATCACCATCACTCGATTATTTGTTTTAGACTTTATGGGGTTTTCAGCAGGAAATTGTCCTCGGGCATGCTGACAGGTTCATGCGGCCAACGGATGAGAGTCAGTTTGGGAAGTATTGACTGGTGATGATATTTATATTCTGAGAGGGATAGATGAGGGTTATTTTGTGCCTGTCATATGTTCTGGAAACATTTATGGCGATGCAATAATGAGCTGGTAATTGGGAGAGGGAGAATAGAATGAAAACAAAAACAAAACAAACTTTGCATTTCTGATTTGACCCAAAGGACTTTTGTTTTATAGCATGGTTATTAACCACAGCTACTAAAGCACTTTCAGTAAATTTGAAGCAATTTACATGGTGTGACCTTTTTGCAGGTAAATGTTGCATTGTGATATAAATGGGAAGGTCATATGGACCTATAAAGTTAAAAGCTGAAATCCTCAAAGCATTTAGTTTCCATAGACCTGCAAACATACTCTTCTTTCTTTTCAGATCGTATAAATCTTTCGCCTTTTACAATGACTCTATACTTTGAGGTCCCAGTGATTGCATTTGCACATGGGGGGCTTCCCCCCCTTACCTTGTTAGTGATAAGAAAATCGCTCCCTTTACAGAGTTCGTGGCCTCTTTTCTAATTACAAGCAGGTACATTTGTGAAATTGCTCAGCAGTAATAGCATGCAAATGTACATATCTTTTGCCTGCATGTCTCTTAAATCCCACTGCAATCTCCAAAATCAACTAAGTCATAATTCCCTGTGCCAAGTCTGAACAAGGACAATGCAGTCTTTCTTTGCAATTGTCTCAAAGGTACCAATTCCCTTGAAGTTCTTCTAGAGAGACTGTAAAACTTTTTACTTTGGGCAAACACTTGCAGTCCCTTTATATGTTAATGGTTTAAGACCCACTAAATGTATATGGATCTATGCGTGCCAATGATGCCCACATCTATTCTAAGACATATACACTACAGTATATGCAGTAGGAGCTATGATAAGCATATGTACAGTGCAAAATAATAATAATCTGGAATGGAAAAGAGGCGTTTAGCCAGTTCAAAAGCGCATATTCTTGAGTGTCAAAAACCATTAATGCTTTCCAAAAATGGCAGGAGGGGAGCAAACCGTTTGAGATGCTGGATCTCTCCATCTGCCTGCAACTAGGGTGGAATAGAAAGCCATTCAATTTTCACTTTAATGCAGGGTTTCCTCTTTCGCAATTTCCAAACCAGTGCAAAAGACAGCTACCCTTTGAAATTTGTACTCTGCCGGATTTTATGATGTAGCTTTTAAGTGAAAACAAACAAACACACACAAACACACACACACACACACACTAAATATTAGGGAGAGGTGCTCACAGAAATGCATATATTTGGGGAATGTTCTTAGGCCACCTTTCACTCAAATATGAGTATTCTAGGAGAAATGTGTATGTGTAGAAATTTTCATGCTGGCTTCTTTTTCAAATGCAAACTGGAAATGGAGCAAACTGAACTTTAGAATGGAAAAATAAGGAACTGGGAGTAACCTAAATGCTTTGATTCACCCATCCCTCCTTTCAGCCACTGCTATCTTGCAGATGCTGTCTCTGGCTGGCCAGAAAAGGAAATGTGCCACCTGCTTGGAGAGGGGGAGGAATTGAATAGCCTACATCCAGCTTCCCTTCCCTTCAACTTCAGCAGACAGAACAGCAGTGATCAGCCAACAAATTAGAATGACATTAGGGAGCCAACAAACTGAAGTTCAGTCCAGATAAGACTGAGGTGGTTCCCTAGACCAGATGGATGGGAGGCTCTTGATGGGGTTACACTCCCTCTGAAGGAGCAGGTACGTAGCTTGAGGGTACTGCTGGATCATCTACTGTAGCTTGAGGTTCAGGTGACCTCAGTGGCATGGCATGGCTGGTTTTCTGATCACTATATTTTTAAGCAAGCCATACTAGGGTTTGGATCTCTTAGCAGAAATGAAAGGAAAATGAATAAGAAGCACATTGATCACAGAATAATTATGTCACTTAAATTAGAAGCAATCTTCTCGGAGTGGTTTAACAGTCAATCAATCTTCCCAGGGATCTCTGGGAAGTGTTGCTCAATGCTTGCTCTCTCCAGGGCTTAAAAAGACAGTGAACTATTCCCACAAATATGAGCACATGGGTTCCTTGGACCTTTGCCCATCTAACTCAACCTCTGCTGTTTTTCAGAAAACTCAAACTCCCCCTCAAGTTCCTTTCCATATTGCCGTCTCCAAAATGTATTGTTCAGTGAACCACACAAGCAGGGGTCTTACTATAATGAATGGTGAGAATTTCCATTGAAAACAATACGGCTTTATCTAAAGGCCTGTTAGAAATAATGGGAGCTGTGAATAACAATTTATTACATTGGAATAAATGCAACCTGAACATTCAATGTGATGAAAAATGGATGAAGTTTAAACTGCCTACTTAAAGAACCTTTTTAATCTTCCCAGATAGGAAGTGAATAGAAAACATGTGGAAATGGTACTCATACTCAAGCTTTTCGTAGAATCATAGAATTGTAGAGTTGGAAGGGACACCAAGGGTCATCTAGTCCAACCCCCTACAATGCAGGAATCTCAATAAAAGCATTCATGACAGATGGCTGTCCAGCCTCTGCTTAAAAAACCTCAAGTGAAACAAAGTCCACAACTTCCTGAGGGAGACCATTCCACTGTCAAACAGTTCTTACTGCTATACAGTATGCTCTTCCTGATGTTTAATCAGAATCTCATTTTGCATTGTCCTTGGTACTAGACGGGATTGGGGTGTGTGAGGTGGAGAAATGACCCTGTCATAATACAACATGATACCATAACAGTAAATTAGTGTACAGCCACTGCTGCTTCCTACCCCATTCCAGAAATCCTCATGCTTGCTGTAGGAAGTCCCCTATGTACTGCGGGTCATGATTGCAGAGATTATCACAATAGCAATTATCTCTAATAGCAGGCTTGCCATATTTCGAAAAGTAAAATTCCTGACACTTGCAAAGTTGTTTCCACTGCTTTTTCCATCGCGTTGCCATACATCCGGGGTTTTTCCTGACATTTTGCCGATTTGGCAAAATTCCCCCAGACACCATTTTTTATACCCCAAAACCCGGACTTGTCAGGAATTTTCCTGATGTATTGCAAGCCTTTCTAATAACAATAGGGAGCACCCACCAGCGCAAGGGGAAATGTGCAAGCTGGCCCCACTACACTCATGCTCTCTCACACAGCATACACACACACATTCACTGCACACATCCAGACCACAGCCACTCATTCCCTCCCTCCCTCCCTCCCTCCCTCTCACACACACATATCACATGCTTCTCTCCCTCTCACATGCTTACATGCGTACCTGCCCCCCCCCAATACATAGATCAAATGTACATCTCTCCCCAGGTGTACCGTATGTTTCTCAATCACAGTATTCTTGAGCAGCACAGACATTCAGAAAAGACACACCAATCCTGTGAAAAACACTACTTTTTAGTGATTGGAATGTGGCTTTGAGAGGCTTTATTTCATAGGAGGAATGGCAGAGAGAAGGCACTGGGACAGTGGTGAGGTTGGGGCCTTGCTGTTTCACTGCTGAGAGCACCACAGCTCTGATATCAACTCCAACCTGCCCCAGCCCTGTCCAGGTAAGCGGCAGCGGTGTGGTTTTTGGAAGATGACTCTGTGGCTCCAGCCTACCACATGTGCCACTTCTGCTACGAAGGTCAAACAATGGACTTGAGGAAGTTTAGGCTTGCCTTAATCAGGTGTTGCAAATCTGGATGTTTTCATATTGTCTGGGGTTACCAGAAACAAAGGGTTAGATCTATATACAGTCTGATCCATAGGAAACAGAGGTAATCCACTCCAGAATCAAAGTACAGTCATACCTCGGGTTACAGCCAGTTCAGGTTGCGTCTTTTCGGGTTGCGCTCTGCGCCGAACGCAGAAGTACTGGAATGGGTTACTTCCGGGATTCGGCTTGCGGGCATGCGCAAAAGCACTAAACCGTGCCTTGCGCATGCGCAGAAGCGCCGGACTGCGACCCACACGTGCACAGATGCAGGTTGCGAATGCTGCGGGTTGTGAACGTGCTTCCCGCACAGATCACGTTTGCAACCCGAGTGTCGACAGTAATGAAAGGTAGCTTATAAATCTCAGAAATGGTCTTTTAAATGTCTTTTATTGCTTCCCATAGCTTAATTATAAAGTCATATATTTTACCCTCCCGTTTCTCCCTCAGGACTTATGCTTCTTTGGCAGAACAACACTTGTTCAATTTATGAGTCATTATGTAGGTCTGAGATGAATGTTCTTCAATGAATATTTTCAGTAGGGGGAAAAACCCAGACACACATTTGAGTAACTGGAAAGTTTTCAGAATCCTCCCAAATGTTTTGCTTGATGTAAACAGCTTCTGCTTCAGTATCCTACTTATTATTAATAGTATTGTTATTACCAAATAGGCTTCTAAGAAGTTAAATGGCCCCTTAGATAGCCAATGAAGGCAAACCAAGCTAATTTTGAGTGAATATTCTTACTTATTTAAGAAGCATGTCCTTACTTTTCATTAGCTTCATTTACCTCCAGTGACATAGCCACATAACCAAATCTGCTTAACTACATGACAAAGAACAGAGAGCAATTTGAAGGGGGGGGCTGCTGAAACTACAGCCAGCTAGGGCTTCAAAGAGGCTTGCTGTGGAATGACATCTAGAGTCATTCCATGGTCTGCCTGCAGGAGTGTGGCAGGGCGCAGTCAGCCTGAACAAATGCCAGGGGTACTGAGGAAATTTGTCCATTCCAGCCCTGGATTACTAATTTCAGAACTGTTACTTCTTGCAAACACTTGTAACAAGCAAATATGTAAATGACCTGCTTGTGATCTTATCTACTGCAGATTTCAGCTGCTGGAGGAGGAGGAGGAGGAGGAGGAGGAGTTTGGATTTGATATCCCGCTTTATCACTACCCGAAGGAGTCTCAAAGAGGCTAACAATCTCCTTTCCCTTCCTCCCCCACAACAAACACACTGTGAGGTGAGTGGGGCTAAGAGACTTCAGAGAAGTGTCCACTGCTCTTAACCACTACACCACACTGGCTCTGGAACCAATGGTTTGTCCTTTGAGCTACATAATAGCACACCTTTCCTTCTGTATGAAAGAAGCTGAATGGGACCCCAATTTGGACTGCAGCATGGAGGAAGGATGAGGTCTAACACTACCCCCCCTTGCTGTAGGACCCTGATCTAAACTGCTTCCGCGGAACACTTTTAGCCATGGGGGGGAGGGGCAAGTGTGAAGGTGTTAAGTTTGCTTAACTCTCTTCCTCTGTCTACTGCAAATGTTAGAGAGATAAGAGCGAGAGAGAAAATATATGAGGGAAATTGCATGGTCAACATTATATGCATTCATATGCCTTGATGCCTTCTCCCGTATGCTTTGTCATTCAAATGTTTCATTCTTTTGCAAGTTGCAACCACTGCTCTTCATGTCCAATATCACTTTTTTCTATCTTGGTCAGGGAAAGAATTGTTGTTGTTGTTGTTGTTGTTTTATTGTTTATACTCCGCCCACCTGGCTGGGTTTCCCCAGCCACTTCCAGTAAACATAAATACATAATAAAACATGAGACATTAAAAACTTCCTGATACAGGGCTGCCTTCAGATGTCTTCTAAAAGTTGTGTAGTTCTTTATCTCCTTGACATCTGATGGGAGGTTCGTTTCACAGAGAGGATGCCACTGCTGAGGAGGCCCTCTGCCTAGTTCCCTGTAACTTCACTTCTTGCAGTGTGAGAAGAGAAGTTAAATTCCATGTCAAAATGACGTCTAGCATTTTAATCCCTTTTTTTTTTGTTTTTATTTTCCACATTCATTTCTGTATGTTGTTTTTCAGGCAAAAGCCCAAACACCCTTGGCCCTAGCATGACGTCTGAACTTAATTAAAAGTTGGGTGCAGTTTGCAAAACAGGTAGGGTGTTTATTTGTGAGAGGAGGGGAGCAATGTTTTGCTTTGTATTTGGCCCATCATTCTCTCACAGTTGAGACTATTTATATAGGGAGCTTAATATTTCCCAAGTGCTTCTCTGAAATGACATTCAGTTTGGTCTTCTGAATAATTCTCAAGCAAATGTATACATAGTTCTGAAAATATATTTCCTCAGCCATGTTCGTAAACAAGGGTAGAGTTTGTAAGAGAAAAAAAGGAGTTCAGTTCTCACATAACCTGCTGCGCTGTGAGTCTGTGAAACTTAGGAGCAGAGTCCATTAGTCCTAGAATACAAGCCAAAGTGCACATTCCTTTTATGAGTTTGTCACCAAAACTCCCCTCTCCCCACTGCTCTGAAAGTAGCTGCTTTGAACTCATTGTGAACTTTGAACACAGTACTGAAAATACACACAGCTTAAATATTCCCACAATAAATTAATGTGTAGGATATACGCACACTTGGCTGGAACTAGGGATGAGAGAATCTGTCCATTTCGATTCTCTTGGTTTCTCATTTTTCCATTCTTAAATTCAGTTCTCCACATTTTGCAGCAATATGCCATTTTTTAATTTTAAAAAAATCCTTAGGAAGATGGATCAGTGTTTTAGGGTGAATTTCTCCTAATCAACATTTTTGTGAGTGCTGTACACATTTTTGCAAGCAATGTCCTCTAATATAATGAATGTTTATATTCTATTTTCTGTCATATCTTCATTTTTACAGACACTTGCCCCTAACATACATTTTCATAAGCACAGTTTGGTGGGAGAGCTGCATTGCAAAATTCAGATACATACGAATTCTGAAGGATGGCTGTGTTTCGGTTCACATCTTGTTTCAGAGTGTGTGAATTTGATAGATTCAGCTTAAATACGCACTGAATCAAATTTCTCCTCCATCCCTAGTTGCAAGCAAGTCTAACTGTCTTTTCATTAGGACATAGTTCTAGACAAGCGTGCATAGGACTGAAGCTAAACTCACTTAAGCCTATTTATGTTGGAAGGGTGGTGTACAAATTTAATGATTGATTGATTGATTGATTGATAATAGTCTGACCATCTTTATGGATGTGAATGCATGAAAGGGGGAACAGAACCATATCCGCTTGCCCTTTCTAGGGAGGGATAAATTTACATTTTCCTCTGCTTCTCATTTTTTCCACTCTTAAATTCAGTTCTCCACATTTCCACATCACTTTCTGGTTTATAAATTAATTGATTTTAATTAGGAAAAATTCATCAGCATTTTATTGCAGATTTCTCCTTTACTTCTCTTTGAAAATGGATGTTGCTTCTTGTTGGTGTTACACCTGGAGTCTCTAGTTAGTACTCCGTCTTTGAAAGCTACAAGCTTACTGAAGAAGCCAACTGTGCCAAAACAAGGTACATAACCTAGGAAACTTGTCTTCACCTGTGGATATTCCCATTTCACCTGTGGATATTCCCATGCCACGCCTGATCTTCATTTGGACACATTGTTGCCACCTACCTAAACGTTGGTGAACACCTCATTCTGTGGAACTCAAGTATTTACATCTATTTTGCAAGTACTTTTGAATTGATTTTTCTCCATATGGATACCCTATATGAACTATGACATATGAACTACTACTTATGACTGTGGGCATTGCATTTATGTTGGACTAAGTCCCTTTCTGATACTTTGCAACATGTGGTTGTGCTATTTATGTTATTTCACATCGTCTTTATAAATTCTTGAATGACTTGTTATAGCAGCCGGTTATGCCTGTTTATATAACTGCTTCTTGTTGTTTTGCATACATAGCAATCCCATATTCACTCAACTTCAGCACTGGATTGCAAGCTCCTCTGCCTTCTGGGAGCATTAGGGAGAGAATTCTCATTAAGATTCTGTAAGTCTGGGATCCTATGGTCCCTAAGAAGGTGTCTCGGGGCCACCCAATACTCTGGGTTCTTTTGAGGCTTTCTCTCCTCTGCTGACAGCGTTCTGATGGCAGAGTGGGCAAACAGAAGGCATTCTGTAAGGATATTAAGGGAGAATGGGTGGGGAGAAAATGTTAACTTTGGAGATGGCATATTTCTCCCTCCCCTTCCCCAATGGGAAGGGGGAGATCATGGTTGGGCATCTAATTGAGTGGGGCTCCACTTTCAAGGAGCCTGGTGGGCCTTTGAATTTGGTGGTTTGTCTTTCCTTTGGCTCTGCCTCCACTCTGCCCTTGGTTAAAATGGGAGCAACTTAACTCTCAAAGCTAAGATGCCTTTTCTTTGAAAAATGTCAGCAATGCCATCATGCCCCCAGCATGCCTCATTAGAGCTCACGGGATATAATCACAACATGTGGTTTCATTTCTTTCTGGTTGAACAGAGTGGGCTGTCACAGGGCATAGAAAACCCCTTTTCTTCCCACCAGTATTTAATTCTCTTGCAATAAATACCAGCCCCCCTTTATTATTATTAAATAAAATACTCAGTGACTTAGTGTTCTCTTTCACTCTACCCCACACCGCCTCCTTGGAATTACCAGCGCCTTCCATTTTAATGGAAAGGACCGTTCTTTTGCCTTTGCCTCAGTAACTGCAGATCACATATGCTTTTGATTAAATGGAATTCCTTAATTCCAAAAATATATTTCTCCGTATTCTCACTCTGCTGAACATTGAAAGCTTTGGGGTCCCCCGTGGATGTCCTCTGGTTTCATTTATCTGTGCAGCTGAGGGAATGCAATGTGCTGGCTTCTGTGGGCTACATTTCCTTCAGGACGGAAAGGGGGGGGCTGTCAATGTCAGCACAGATCAGGTATAACCCTCCCCACTGCAGAGTTCATCAGCTTATGTCAAACGGGGTGCTTCCAAACAACCTGTTTACTTTTTTCAAAATAAGATTTTATTAAAGCTTTTCATATTGCAATAAGATTAAAGAAACTCATCTAAATAAAAACAAAACTGGAGAAAGAAAAAGAAGGAAAACCAAAAAAAGAAAAGAGGGGGAAGAGAAGAAGAGAAGAAAAATAAAAAGGACTTCGGATTTTCCACCTGTCAGTTACATAAAATAAATTATTTGAAATATTCACTCTAGAATGACACCCAGCAGATCTACTTTCTGTGTTAGACAATATTTTCCCAGTCTTCTGACCCAAATAGTTTAATTCGTTCAGACAACCTATTTATTGAAAATTCATCCTGATTTGTTTGTAGGGTAGTTACATAATGGTGCATCAAGAAACTGGTACTCCACACAGTTTTCAGGGCATATTCCCTTCACAAAAATTCATATATTTGGAGAAAGCACACTGTCTCCCAAACAACTGTAATTGTGCAACCTGAATTATCTGCTATGTGATTGAATCCAGCTCAGAAATAACAGCAATCTGGGAGCACCCACTGTCTCAATCTGGTTAAAGTGTGTGCTTCTCCTCAACTGATTTCTTTCCCCGCTTCTTGACATTACCTGTATTTCAAGTTTCTTGACATCCCTAGCACTTTCCCTGCAGTACCTATAAAATGGCTTATTCCAACCCTTCAGGATGTTGCTGAACTACAGTTCAGCCTCAGCCAACATGGCTAAGAGCTACTAACAGTACACCCATTGAATAATGGAGATGATTATCAGGCCTACATATTTCAACAAGTCTAGTCTGAGTAGAACTTAGCTGAATACAACACATCATCATGAAAATTCATCTGCATTTTAGTGCAAAGTCCTTCTAACATACACATATTTGTATGCAATTTTGCCTAGTAAAGTGGTACCTTGGGTTAAGAACTTAATTCGTTCTGGAGGTCTGTTCTTAACCAGAAACTGTTCTTAATCTGAGGTACCACTTTAGCTAATGTCACAGTGACCTGGGTGGGCTAATGAGGCCTCCCGCTGCCACCATGCCACCACCGCACGATTTCTGTTCTCATCCTGAAGCAAAATTCTTAACCCGAGGTACTATTTCTGGGTTAGTCGAGTCTGTAACCTGAAGCTTCTGTCGCCCAAGGTACCACTGTATACACATCTTTGCAAAGCAGATGAGGTTGAGGGCAGGGGGTTGACATGCCCAGTGCAACAACAGTTAAGCCCACCATCTTCATTTTGCCAGACTGTCCTCCTTTGGTGCAAGAGAAGTACTCCGGGAAATGCAGGTGGCACACAGGACTGCAGCTCTGCTTGGCAGTGAGTGCCAGCTTCACCTTTCTTTCTGCCTTTGTTTTTAAGGGGGGAAAGAGGCTCTGTTGCCTGCCACCAAGTGGGGAGGCACTCACCAGGCATGAGAGAAAGGGAACCCTTCCTCCTTCTTTTTCTAGACAGCTGAGAGACCTTGCCTGCTTTCTGGAAGCAAAATTACATCATGGAGGCAGTGCTGGAAGCAGGGGATTCCAAGAGGATTTAGGCTAGACCAGGAGACAGTGTAGAGGCTGACGAAAAGGGCTCTGTAGCCTAGGATGGAGGATCTCCTACTAAGTGGATTAAAAGGGGGGTTGATAACCTTCAGCATTCACTCTTTTCCAACCTTCAGTGGGGGGGGGGGAGATCACATACAAGTCATGAGGTGGCTACCCACACTCTCACATGCGCTCTTGCTCTCAGGGCTGTCATAAGCATATCTGGAGCCCTGACACCGTGGTGCAATGATCCCTCTGGCGCCCCCCAGTTTCCCAGCGTGGCGGGTGCAGCACGGCTGCCGCGGGCGCTACAGCACGGTGCCCCCCTGGCGGACCGGCACCCTGGCGCCTTACGCCACCCAGCCTTGCCTTAGGGCCGGCCCTGCTCGCTCTCTCACTCACACACAAGACACACAATGCCCCCTCTGAATATCTGTGCAGATCAACTGAGGAGGGGACTTCCAGCTCATGATGGGAAGGGAGCTGATGGCAGGAGAGGAGATTATTTGCATCCCCAATAGGGGGCTGGGCTGCATGAAGATGTTCAAACCTCTCTAGTGCCCTTGCCCCAACACCACGTCTGCGTTCTTTTAGCTACTCTCAAAATCAGTGGGGTCTGATTTGGGGGGGTCAGATCATGTCCCTGAGATTTCTGGGTTAGAAGATCACACAAGTGTACTCATTGGCACATTATCAAGGGGGCCTAAGTGATATTTTCCATGAGTGGATGGGTCTCTTTTGTGTGGTATGTGGGTGTCCCATTTCCATTTTGTAGTCATGGGAGCAGGAGAAACCACCTCTCAACTGGTTAACGGAGAATTAATGAAAGCAGTGGGGAGTATAAATCTGGCAGTGCTGTTGCCAATGTAAGCCTTCAAACGGTCTCCCTAATGTAACCTTCCCTTGCTCTGTCCTCCAAATAAACACTCAGTCCAGCTCATTTCGGTCAAGATGTTTTCTCCAAGTTTATTCTCAATTCCAGAGGGTTCTTTAAAAAACAAATCACTACATTTTATTGCGACAAGTCTCAGATTCAAAGTCTCAGGCTCAAAGAAAATAAATAAATTTCTCACTCAAAACAAGAGAGTGTGGATTTTCCAAAATATACCCCCACACACAGACACACACAGGAAGTCTGGCTGTGGTGATACCAGGAAATAGAACAAACTGAAGACTTGAGTACAAAACCAATAAGTTTGTTCTTCTGTCTCTTGGCTGTTGATTGAGGAACAGAGATACAGATCACATCTGATGCTTAGGACTTTTTCCAATCATCATTCATACATGTATCACCTACACACCCACACATTTTCCCCAGTGGCTTTTAATATATGAGAAATAACAGCTATTATATAACACATCATGTTCTCTTTGAAATTCATTGCACTCTTTTTTTCTTACCAAAAGAACACCCTTCAAATAATTTTGATACTGCAGAAGAATTTTAAAATAGATCTGACTACAGTATCTTAATGTTAACAGGTACTTTTCTATGCAGAGTGGGTGATAGAGAGATTGTGACTAATACACACCCAGAAAAATAACAAGGCCCTTATGCCATATTTTGGTTAGAAGAAACCTTCTCACAGTAAAAAATGGTCCAGAAGCAAAGGTGTGGTGTATACAACAGAATCCCTGATAACTGCGCCTTGCTTCTTTATTCACCCCCACTCAGGACATAGCTAGGCTGCTAAAAGAAAAAGGCATTTATATGTGTTGTATGTGTGTTATCACGTCGTGCCACCAGATGGCAATGTGGAGTCCCGTTTTTCTCTACCTGTTTTCCCTGTTTAAATTTACAACGCTTTAAACTGAAACGCTTCTTTGATGTGTCTAGATCCAGCCTCAGTGTGTTTCCCATAAGGTCTTGGCCTGGCATCATTTTAATTCTGACAGTTAACTGCTCTGGGATTTAGGAGCCTGTGGTTTAAAACATAAATAAATAATCCCAACAGAGAATTTGCTCAAGACTCCAAGAGAAAGATGCACCTGTTTTTATTTCTCTCTGTTTCTCATTTTTCCAATCTTAAGTTCAGTTCAGTTCTGCATCAGTTTCGGTTTGCTTTTTTTTTTAATAAGTACTCACAAATATGCATCAGGAATTTATTGCATATCTTCTCTACATCTTTGTATACACATTTTGCAAGCAATTTCCCCTAATGCAATACAGTTATTTTCAGAAATAGATACATTGCTCAGCTCAATCTTGCTCACAAGCATTTTAGCACACAGTAACATAAGAAGAGGCCTCCTGGATCAGGCCAAAGACCCATCTAGTTCAGCATCCTGGCATTACAGATGCCTATGGAAGGATACAGGACTTGAGTGAAGCTTGGCCTTCCCCAAAACATGTGCTCAGAAGCATACTGCCTCAAGCAGCAGAAACAGAACTTAGCCATTGCAGCTCGCGGCCATGGATAGCCCTATCCACCATGAATCTCTTTAATCCTCTTTTAAAGCCATCTAAATTGGTGGCCTTCACTATCTCCTGTGGGAGCAGAGCTCCTATCACATATTGCAATTAAACAAACTGCTAGAGAACAGTTTGGAGACATTCTGTGACAATTGCTTCAATTGCTAAAGCTTCCGCCTGTTGTCTGAAGATGGTATGCTCGCTCCATGAACCATGCCAACATGCTGGGAAAGCACACTTGGCATATTTGTGACTGTGACAATAAACAAATATGTCCCTTGCAACTGACACATTTGTAGTTTGTTCTTTGCTATTTATACCTCAGGAGAAAACCTTTCTCCTGGTAAATTTCATCTTCTTATACAGAGCTTTCTCTGCAAAGAGAATCATTTTAAAGTTCAGAAACCCAGTTTAAGCTGGCGTGAAATCTCTTGTAAAATCACCTCTCCGCTTGCATGAAAAACTAAATGTCCTAAGAGGTCGGGACTGCCATGGAGCAATGTGAAACAGTTGCTTCAGGCAGCAGATTCAAGGAGTGACTATTTTCCCCCTGTCTCTAGCCTCTTGTTTCTTTGTTTAAAATGAGCTAATTCTGCAACTAGAGAAGACATCCCATTGTGAATTTTTTTGCACCAAGGGGTGAAAATGTCTTCTTGCTATTGCATTATCGCCTGCAGTGGCTGCAACCGATGCACTCTTTCTGGGAAGTAAGCCCCAGTGAATACAATAAACCCGTACAATACTGCACTGTTCATTGTTGCATTGGTGATTAATAGTGATATTTCTTCCCTGATAAGGAATAATAATAATAATAATAATAATAATAATAATAATACACCATAAAATGTTGCCTTGTCCCTTCTATACCCAACAAATCAATGCATTCTGCAGGAGAGGGCAACCTGCAGATACCATTTTACCAGGAGGGACCATTCCACACAATCTCACAACTTGGCCTTTACTGTGGTGCCCCCCCCCATGGACCACCCTCTCATTACATATCAAGCAGGTGCTATCTTCACAGTCTTTTCACTGTCTGTTTAAAACTTTGCCGACAAGCTTTCTAAATAGCATGGTTTTTTATTCCTGTGGTTTCTGCATATATTTGAAATTGTTTTAATTCTTCTTTTACATGCAGTTGTTTCTGTATACAGTTTTTACTGCAAAATCACTCTGAGATGCTTCATCGGAAGCAACTCATAAATGAATGAATGAAAATAATATGAATCCTAGTAATAGCGGCACAGATGAATTGAGTCGTTCTGGAACCCCCATTTCTCATAAATGTTTCCTACCTATATAGCTGCATGCCTAAGTAAATGTTACACTTCATCGTCAGATGCCAGTGAAAATATGCAGGGTAAGTTAACTACAATGTTATCACTGCCTCGCCATGCGGGGACCATTTTCCCCCCCAATGGCATCCCAATGGCAAATGTCTGTGTTAGCATCACTTTGATTTATGTGAACATCTAATTATCTCAGCATTGCCGATGTTCTCCATCCTTCCCCCATCCTTCATTCAGATACATGAGGTTGATTGCACACTCTGCAGTAATCAAAATACTTTTGAACTAAGCCGGCTTAGAATTCTAAACAGTACATCTTGCTGTTAGCTTCAGGCTCGTCTCCCTTGTTCAGGGCTCCACACAGTAGCCTCGTATTGATTTTTCTGCATCTTTTGTTGGGAGCATAGCAGAATTTGCCATTTCCAGCCCTAAGTAAGCTTCTTCAAGAAATCAATAGACCTGAAAGAAATAGGTGAGAGGAGTGCACCTTGGGCACTACGGCAACCTAAATAATAGATTGATGACTTGAAAAGTGTTAAAAGGCTTACAAAATGAGAAAGGAGTCAAGAAACAGAAATCTGAACATAGAGTCAAAAAGATGATTGGCATGAAGTGGGTTAGCATTCAAAATACAATTGGAACCCATTTGGCATTCAGAATGGCAAAGGATGAGCTAAAGGAAATTAAGTGCCTTGCTCACAGAGCACCTTTTGAGCCCATACAAGGGACTGTGTAAAGTTTCATATTGTGATAAGGAACACTTGGACTATCCACATGAAAACAGCAGGTACAGATGTAAAGGAATAATATTGCTCTTACCGTTTGATACCACTTTCTTGGAACTCCTAAATCCAAAACATTTGTGGTACCTCAGATTCCCTGACTTAAGCATGCCATCGGTAAATATGATCCCTATATGGTTGTCCCATCAACATCCAATTCTGCTGCTCCAATACAACAAAGTTCAAAGTAACTAGGAACCGTGTAACACAGGACAGCCTCTTTGGAAGCTGCACAATTACAAAAACAGTGACTGCAGTATAGCATCCTCATAAGAACATAAGACCCCACTGGATCAAGCCAGTGACCCATTTAGTCCAGTATCCTGTTCTCAGAGTGGCCTAAGGGAAGACCACAAGTATGACCTGAGCACAAGAACACTCTCCCCTGCTGTGGCTTCTAGCAAATGGCATTCAAAAGCATTACTGCCTCTGACCTTGTAGGCAGAGCACATCCATCAAGGATTGTAGCCCACTGAGAGCCTAATCCTGCATGAATTTGGTGCCCGTCACGGGATGGTTTTGTATCGGTTGATTATCTTTATTCTGTTGCTGACTTTGGAGGAAGGTGCTGGGTATCAATTTAATTAATTAATGCCCTTGAATTCTAGTAAGGGGGTCACCATTATCATCCCGCTCTTATAAGCTGCGCAGACCCTCACAGTGATTTGCTTTCAAACCAGTGCATGACCAACCATTGACTGAAAATGATCTTATTAATGCACTGCGCAGCTAATGTTAAGCCAACTTGCGGTTTTCTGCTGGTGCAGATGCCCCCTTGAGGATCAGATGTTCAGACAGAGTGAGCTGGCACTACGTCAGCAAAATCAGCTGAGGGTCTGGCTCTGAGTTGCTCAACCAAGGGCTGGTGGGGAAAATTAAACTTCATGCACCATTGACTCTGCGCCTTTAGCGATATTTCATGGTAGGGCTTCTACTTCTTTGGATCGTTTATTTTGCTGCTTGAGTCTGCAGTACTAAAGGCAGCCCATTCCTTCTTATTAAAAGAGCAATCTATCTGAAGAAGGTAAAAAGCAGAGCAGCTTCATTATTATTTAATTGGGAGAGCAAAGGTTAACTAACAGTGGGAGATTCTTTGTTTCTGCTTTGTGACCTGAGCAGCTATACATATATATAATGGGAGATCTGGTGCGTGGGACGTCCTCCTAGTTAAGATTAAGTAGCAAATGCTGGAATCCAGAACGGTGCCTCTGCTGAGCCTTAGAACTATGGAAATATTGGAAATATTCCCTTTTGACTTCCTAAATCATCCATTAGGCTAATACTACGTTATTACCATTTTATGAGGTGACATTCCAACCATCTGCTGGCTGTCAGTTCTACTGTATCTGCAGCCCCATACCTTCCTAGTAAAAAAAAGCAGCCTACTTGCCACTCCAAGCACCATTCAGTTTCTCTGTCTCTCGTTACCTGTTTTCATGGTTCTAAACTGAGGAGAGTCACAGCCAGGCCAGCTCCAGGTTAGTCAAGGGATGGGCAAATTGGCCACTTTAAGTTCTCCAAGTTTCCTAATTTTCCCCAATCTAAAATAAAACTATCCACATTTCTGCAACAATTCACAATCCTCCTAAAAAATTCGCCAGTGTTTTTGTGTTATTTTCCCCAATATACATTTTTGTATGCCGTTTTGGCTAATATAAACATTTTTTGCAAGCAGTTTCCCCTAAAACAATGTGTTTTTAGAAATACATTTTTTTAATGAAAATGTGCATTTTGTGCACACTTTGTCCTACTATATGCACTTTGTACACATTACTTGACTGGAGAAGTGCACTGGAAAAGTCAAATAAAAATAAATAAAAGCTCACCATTTCTGTTGGGTGGCGTTGCTGCCAGGCATCTGGGCCCCTGCAGTGATCCGTCTGGGGGGGTGGAGATTGACACCCCCCTTGTGCCATCCCAGCTGCATCACTGGCGCAGGGTGGGATCCCACCCAAGGGTGGCCCCACTGACCAATCAGCATCAGTAGGGGGTGTGGCCGCATGAAATTTAAACTGTGACGCAGCCAGGGGGACCTCCTCTCTCTCGCCCTTCACTGGGTCTTTGTTGTTTAGTCATTTAGTCGTGTCCGACTCTTCGTGACCCCATGGACCATAGCACGCCAGGCACTCCTGTCTTCCACTGCCTCCCGCAGTTTGGTCAGACTCATGTTCGTAGCTTCAAGAACACTGTCCAACCATCTTGTCCTCTGACGTCCCCTTCTCCTAGTGCCCTCAATCTTTCCCAACATCAGGGTCTTTTCCAAGGATTCTTCTCTTCTCATGAGGTGGCCAAAGTATTGGAGCCTCAGCTTCACGATCTGTCCTTCCAGGGAGCACTCAGGGCTGATTTCCTTAAGAATGGATAGGTTTGATCTTCTTGCAGTCCATGGGACTCTCAAGAGTCTCCTCCAGCACCACAATTCAAAAGCATCAATTCTTCGGCGATCAGCCTTCTTTATGGTCCAGCTCTCACTTCCATACATCACTACTGGGAAAACCATAGCTTTAACTATACGGACCTTTGTCGGCAAGGTGATGTCTCTGCTTTTTAAGATGCTGTCTAGGTTTGTCATTGCTTTTCTCCCAAGAAGCAGGCGTCTTTTAATTTCGTGACTGCTGTCACCATCTGCAGTGTTCAATGAGCCCAAGAAGGTGAAATCTCTCACTGCCTCCATTTCTTCCCCTTCTATTTGCCAGGAGGTGATGGGACCAGTGGTCATGATCTTGGTTTTTTTGATGTTGAGCTTCAGACCATATTTTGCGCTCTCCTCTTTCACCCTCATTAAAAGGTTCTTTAATTCCTCCTCGCTTTCTGCCATCAAGGTTGTGTCATCAGCATATCTGAGGTTGTTGATATTTCTTCCGGCAATCTTAATTCCGGTTTGGGATTAATCTAGTCCAGCCTTTCGCATGATGAATTCTGCATATAAGTTAAATAAGCAGGGAGACAATATACAACCTTGTCGTACTCCTTTCCCAATTTTGAACCACTCAGTTGTTCCATATCCAGTTCTAACTGTAGCTTCTTGTCCCACATAGAGATTTCTCAGGAGACAGATGAGGTGATCAGGCACTCCCATTTCTTTAAGAACTTGCCATAGTTTGCTGTGGTCGACACAGTCAAAGGCTTTTGCATAGTCAATGAAGCAGAAGTAGACGTTTTTCTGGAACTCTCTAGCTTTCTCCATAATCCAGCGCATGTTTGCTATTTGGTCTCTGGTTCCTCTGCCCTTTCGAAATCCAGCTTGCACTTCTGGGAGTTCTCGGTCCACATACTGCTTAAGCCTGCCTTGTAGAATTTTAAGCATAACCTTGCTAGCGTGTGAAATGAGCGCAATTGTGCGGTAGTTGGAGCATTCTTTGGCACTGCCCTTCTTTGGAATTGGGATGTAGACTGATCTTCTCCAATCCTCTGGTCATTGCTGAGTTTTCCAAACTTGCTGGCATATTGGGTGTAGCACCTTAACAGCATCATCTTTTAAAATTTTAAATAGTTCAGCTGGAATATCATCACTTCCACTGGCCTTGTTATTAGCAGTGCTTTCTAAGGCCCATTTGACTTCACTCTCCAAGATGTCTGGCTCAAGGTCAGCAACCACACTACCTGGGGTGTACGAGACCTCCATATCTTTCTGGTATAATTCCTCTGTGTATTCTTGCCACCTCTTCTTGATGTCTTCTGCTTCTGTTAGGTCCTTACCACTTTTGTCCTTGATTATGGTAATCTTTGTACGAAATGTTCCTTTCATGTCTCCAATTTTCTTGAACAGATCTCTGGTTTTCCCCATTCTATTGTTTTCCTCTATTTCTTTGCATTGCTCATTTAAGAAGACCCTCTTGTCTCTCCTTGCTGTTTTTTGGAAATCTGCATTCAGTTTCCTGTATCTTTCCCTATCTCCCTTGCATTTTGCTTGCCTCCTCTCCTCCCCTATTTGTAAGGCCTCGTTGGACAGCCATTTTGCTTTCTTGCATTTCCTTTTCCTAGGGATGGTTTTCGTTGCTGCCTCCTGTATAATGTTACGAGCCTCCATCCATAGTTCTTCAGGCACTCTGTCCACCAAATCTAAATCCTTAAACCTGTTCCTCACTTCCACTGTGTATTCATAAGGGATTTGATTCAGATTGTATCTTACTGGCCCAGTGGTTTTTCCTACTTTCTTCAGTTTAAGCTGGAATTTTGCTATAAGAAGCTGATGATCTGAGTTACAGTCAGCTCCAGGTCTTGTTTTTGCTGACTGTATAGAGCTTCTCCATCTTTGGCTGCAGAGAATATAATCAATCTGATCAATCTGGGTCTAGGTTGACCTTTAAATGCAAACTGAATCACATTTCTCCCTCCCTTTCATGACCTTGGTGGGCATGTGACTTGGGGCAGGGCAGGTGTTTGTTTTTAGCCAACCTCACTACAGTAGAAGCAATAACAGTAGGAGGGGCATTGCAGTAGAATTGTTGTTTAAAATGTTGGCTGTAGCCAGCCTCCACCTGGATTCCTGAATGAGGCGAAGGGGGGACAGCATCTGCCTGGAATAGAGAAGAGTGCCAGGCCCTGCCATCTGTAGCAACAATTTTGGGTTGGCAAGATGCCTGATCGTGCCAAATTCTGAAGCCATAGCAGCAGGCTGCCTATGGGTATGTTGTTGGCACTGAACATTGCAAACAGTGGGTTGCCTCCAGGTAAATCTTCCACAGAGTAGACCCATGGGAATGAATGGGCCCAAATTAGTCATGACCATTGCTTTCAATGGGTCTGCTCTGAATAGGGCTAACACTGGCTACAACTTAGTGAATCGCATTAGGAGGCTGGAATGGATGCTAGCAGAGCACAGCATTTTCATTTGCCGAATCTTTGGGATAGGCAGAATACTTACTGTAGAGAGGCAGAATGAATGTGGGCTGCAACATTTGTTCCATTATATTACATTGCATTTTGTTGGGATGGGTGAATATGTCAAGTGAGCGAGTGGAAGAGTTTGTAGAGTTAAGGCCAGTGTGCATGGAATCGCATCACCCAATGTGATTTCACCTGATCTCCCCCGACCTCTTCTTTGGACAAACCTTGGGGAAGAAGCTTTAGATCAGAAAAACATCACAGAGTGAGGGCGACCAGAACCACAGCTATGGTCCAGTTTGGAGCTGCAAACCCCTGCAGCAACATTTAAGTAAAAAAATCAAAATCAAAGAGATTAGATAATAGATCTGTCACATCACATATAGTTTGGTCCTGGGAGTGTGTGCTAAGTTGCAAGCAGAGCTCATTAGTCCCTGGTCAAAGCTTGTTAGTGTAAGTGAAAAGGAAGAACATGATGTTTAGATGGCTGATCTTACAAAATGCAGGGGTGAGGAACCTTTGCAGCCTAAGGGCCACATTCCCTTCTGGACCACCTTCCAGGGGACACATGCCCATGGTGAGGTGGAAAATTAATTAATGTAAATTTTTGCCATTGAAGCGTAAGCTAGTTTCTACACACACTCTCCTTTCTGTTCTCAGTCCAAGCAAGCAGGAGTTCAAGGGCACATTCCACCCAAGTAAATATACTCAAGCTCAATGAGGGGTGTGTCCTGGCAAGAGAGGGTGTAGCCAGAGTGCAATCCCAAGGACCAGATAGAGGGCCACACATGGCACCCAGTCCTGAGGTTCCCCAGTCCTGCTACCGCAGCTACAGAGTGTGTGAGGGAGCTATAGGAATCTCTTTAGAACAGGGGAGAGGAAAGTCCTGCCCTGGTACCTATGAAAGGTAACCCATTGCAGGGGGGAATAAACTGCTGTGGTTGATATTAAATATTGGACTTCTCAGACTGGAATTGTGTGATCTCCTGGACCCAGAAGACTGGATTACTCTTCTCTGGAGACAAAGCAAGCAATGCAATTTTGCCATCAACAATCCAGGATGAAGGACAAGGTAAATAGGTTTCATTTCTTTTATGAGAAGGGACCTTCCCTATATCTGAATGTCATCCAAGAGCTGGAGAAGTTGAGGCCAACATTATCACCAACAGTGGATCTGAGAATTATGTGGGTGGGAATGGTGACACACAGAATGAGGTTGTAAGTAGGATTAATTGTCACCTATCCCCTTTGTTGACAACTTTATGGTGACAGCTAAATACTCATTTGTCCTTTGGGGCCTTTGGGAGATAAGACCCCTGGAGGCCAACAATAAATATTTTCTTTGTGCTACTCTAGATCTATAGTTGTGAAGTATTTGGTTCGAAGATTTCAAAAAAAATACTCAGTGCTATGTTGCATTTTATTTGATAGCCTTTGAAAAATACCCTGGCATCATATGCGATGAAGGGTGGGACAAAAATGAAATGAAATGAATGAATGAAGAGTCAAAACTCTCATCCAGTGAATGATTTCCCAGCCTTTCTTTTACAAAGTCACTGAATGGAGAATAAAAACCAGTAACTCCAGAGTCCTATCAAAGACCACTGTAAATCACATTGACTGATTAATTGGCTCCCTGTGAGATCCATAGTTCAAAGATGCCACATGATTTCAGTTTCCTAAATTTTAGCTCCTTGCAGTAGATTGAATTTATATTCTCACATCATTCCTAGCACTTGGTAGCTTTATAGGGAAGAACAATGCACATTTTGTTAAGAATACCCAACAATCTAGAGCAGATGTGGACTACTTGATCTCACCTCAAGGAGAATTTTGACATGAACTGGTAGGGAGGGCTGGCTTGGCAGTGTCATTTGTTCCAGTGAAGCTAACAGTGAGGAAGGGGTGCAATACTCTTTATAACTATTCAGAACTCTCATTAGGTTCAATGGAAAGTGGGTGTAGGACTGCAGCCTAATTTTAGCAATGCAATGAGTTGTCCTGATACAAGTATTGGATGCTTCACTGAAGCTTAGCCACTGTCATGGGAGGATAAAAATGTCACAGTTCAGTGAAAATGGCTGCGATAGTGGAAGCAAAGATCTAAGGAATACCTTTGAGGCCAAAACTCTGCATTGTCAAGGACTCTGGGATCTGAACCAGCCACCGCATGACCTGAGGTTGTAGCTTCATCTAGTGAGCTACATAAGACTGTGCTCAGGGTTGTGTGCCACTTCTGGTAAAGAATGGAATAACTCATTTATTTTATTCAATTTATGAGTCACCTAAGAAAGAATATAGAATACAGTGCTACCTCTGGTTAAGAACTTAATTCGTTCCGGAGGTTCGTTCTTAACCAGAAACTGTTCTTAACCTGAAGCACCACTTTAGCCAATGGGGCCTCCTGCTGCCACCACGCCAACGGAGCACGATTTCTGTTCTCATCCTGAAGCAAAATTCTTAACCTGAGGTACTACCCTGTTTCCCCTATTTTAAGACGTAGTCATAAAATAAGCCATAGCAGGATTTTTAAGCATTCAAGGAATATAAGCCATACCCCGAAAATAAGACATAGTGATAGGTGCAGCAGCAATGCCGGCCGCGGCAGGAGGAGGAGGAAAAAAATAAGACATCCCTTGAAAATAAGCCATAGTTTTGTTTTGTTTTAAGGAAAAATAAATATAAGACAGTGTCTTATTTTTGGAGAAACACAGTGTTTCTGGGTTAGCAGAGTTTGTAACCTGAAGCGTTTGTAACCCGAAGTACCACTGTAGGTTGTACATCAACATCAGCCAACTCCAGTCTTCCTCCAGTTTCAATTTGGTTTGGGGGTTTATTGGTTGGTGGGTGGGTGGGGTTTTTTTCCTCCTTTACTTTGTTTCTCTTTCCACACTATGTTAACTTGAATGGAAATACTTCTGCAGACTCTTTGCATGTCTAGCTAGTGCCTGCTGGAGGGACATATCCTGTTCACAATGTAAAGCCATCAATTCTATTCATTACTGGAACGTGAGGACTAGAAGGCTGAGAAGCTGTGGCCTGAGCCAATTAACAGAGAGTTAGAAAGTCAGTGTTGTTCATTTTCAGGCTTCAGATAGAAACCACTAGAGATGAGAGCCCTTTAAAAGCATTTGCCTTAAAACAAGCCATAAGTGCTTTAGAAGCTTTCCTCAAGGTAAATGCATCTTGCTGCTGCTTCTGTTCTCTGTATAACACAATTTTCTTTCTCATGAGGACTCTTTAGGGGTGAGGTCTGGAATTGTTCAAAGGGCGTAGTTTAGTGTTGATATGTTTGCATTGTGTGGTATTGCTAGTGAATAGTGACACATCTCAATCCCAGGTCTGGCTTCCATTAGCTCTGGGTCTTGAGAGGGTAAGAAGAAGTGGGTTTTCCCTGTCTGCCTTTCAAGACTTCATGAAGCTGATCACAGGCAATTAACACAAAGCTTTCTTAGATTCTGCCCCTTGATAGTGGCTTTCACCTAAGGACAGAATGCCATCTGCTTTAAGCAGTGTTAGACATGTGCAGAGGGCAGTAGCAGTCGGGGGATAAGGCAGTGTGGGGTTGCACTCCTTACCTGGCTTCCCAACCCCAGGCAGGCTGAGGAGAGAAGGTCAGGTGCAGGTGTAGTGGCGGAACCAAGCCAGTGCCTCCTGCCACCAAGTTTGCACTGTGCCAACCACCCTCTCCCTTATGGTAACAAAAAGCAACCTTAGTGTTGAGAAGTCAGTTAAGCAGCACAGCCCCCACGGACCACTACTGGCAGAAGGTGAGTTCATTGATGCCCACATCAATTGATATACATTAAGAAAAACCGCAATGATTTAATCCACAATCTTCTAGTTCCAACAGTGTTCACCATACCTCCTGGCCACAGGTTTTGGAGAAGCAAAGGGAAGAGTGGTAGAGCAGGTCCATTAGATGCAAATGGTCCCTGGTTCAGTTCTTGTACCCCTTATATGCCAAAATGACTTCTAAGTGCGCATAACAATAAAATCAATTATAAAATTCATACGTAATTAAAACACACAATAATATTTTCCCCAGAGCATTAAAGCATCCTTAATTAAAATGTACAATAAAACAAGGCAGCTGAAAAACATGAGAAAGCAGTTAAAAATAGTTGAAACAGTAAGAGGAGAAGTTCAAGTTTGGAGAATTGCTTGCTTAAACAGGTGTATCTCCAGGAGCCAACAGAATGCCAATACTGGTGAGATTTAGCTTCAGTTTGTTGACCCTCATCCACTCCACCATTGCATCCAGGCACCAGTTCATTTTATGCACAGCCTCCCCGACTCAGAGCTAATAGAAAAGTAGAACTTAGAGTCATCAGCAGACTGTGTCCCAAACCTCCTGATGATTTCTCCCCATAGCTTCATATAAATGTTGAATAGTACTGGAGCTACCGGTAAATAGCATGTAGGGCCAGGAAAACAATCCTGTCTGAAACCCAGAAGAGTCACTGCTAGTCAGTGTCAGCGGTTCTGCAGAGAGGGGAGGGAATACTGACTTGGTAGAAGGCAGCTTTCTTTGCATTCAATAACTAGTAAATAGTAAACCATTTCCAAGATCCTGTCCTTGGTTATAATCTTCATAAACACTTTGTGACTGAGCATCTTCTGTAGTTTCACATACACACAGGACCTGGAACTTTGGTAGTACTGTATAGATTCATGCTTTCTTGGGCTTCTCCAAAGGAGCAAAATGTGTAAGCAACTGAATTTGTTGCTACAGGTCATTACCCGCCTGTGCTTTCATTGCAAAATTTCTTATCTGCAAAATCTTGCCTTGTTTGAGAACATTGCATCTTTTTTACATAATTTATTTGGGGGGTGGGGCGTAGATGGTATTTTTGCAAACATAGAATCTTCTTTATGCTTTTTTAAAAAAAAACCACATATGGTGAAATAGATGCTCCTGTGACATAAGCCATTCACTCCAACTTCCTACCATTGAATGGCTTCTCACAAGAGCAAGAGAAATCCTGTGACCACAATTGATAAAGAGGCCAATCAATAACATCAGTCAGCTTTCTTGGACTTGCAATTTATAAGACTTCTCTTTTAAAAGCCCAGGTGGACTCGGCTTACCCTATCATTTTTTCCATCTTCCATCTGTTCTTACAGATATAAAAAGTATTTTATGATATCCATCCAGGCATGCAGAGCCTTTATACTGCCTTTAACTGCAGTACTGAACAAAGAAGATGGAGGTGCTTCAGGTAACTCAGCGTGCTAGACACAGAAAGTCGAACAGAGTCCTGCAGCATTCTTCCATTCCCCTAATCCACTTTTTTACAGCACTGAAAAAGAAGCACTAAGCATCAATGGTCTTTTTAAATACACCCCTCCAAGCCATAGCCGTCCTCACAGGGAACTTCCATATCACAATTTGTTTTGGATTTGGTGTTACATATGTATACAGGTTTTGCACTTCACATCACACTGATGGCCCATGACAGTAGAAACTTCCATGCAACAGTTTCCAATGGATTTGAGCTTGTATTTTGAGCTCGTCCTCATCAAAATACCGTTCCATATTCCCCCCCCCCCATTTAATTCCTATTTACCAATTTTTCTCCATGTTACTTGACAGATTTTGAAAAGGGTGAATCCTGAATTAAATGGTAAAATATTATGTGATACCATTTTGAGGAGGACAATGTCATGTTGGAAACTTCGCAAAACTTGCCTGCAGGAGTAGTATAGTTCCAAGTCCAAAACAAACTGTTGTGTCGGAGCATCTTCCACTGACCTATCATCGTGGTTTCGTGCCACCTGAAACTGTCACCATCCCTCATAAAAATCTTCCTCTGCCAATTTTTTCCCAGGTTGCTTAATACATGATGAGCGCAGATCATCATTGTGGTCCATTGGGGGGGGGGCAACTTTAAATACCACAATTGGGTAATTCCTGTAGCAGCCCGTGGGGCAGTGGGTCTGCATTGCTCTCCTGCTTCCAACAACACATATCATAGCTGCTTACAGGGAGGAAGAGGTGGAAGGGACAAGACAGCTCAGAGTTTGGCAGGTGTGGGCTTGGGGCAGAAGCAATCAGGTGTTCTTGCAGCTGCACCCACACTGTGCTGAGCTTCCTGCTGTCTTGCCTCTCTCCCTCCCAGCATGTAGCAGCTGCATGCAGTGTTAAGAAGCTGGGAGAGTAAGGCGGGTCCACCCAGTTGCAACTAGACAATACTTTTATTGGGACCAAGTAAAATGTCACAAAATAGTGGAGGTCTCCATAACTCCTCCGCAGGCAAGCAGGGAGTGGGAAAATGAAGATAAATAAGGGGGGGGTACAAAAATTAGTCTGGATGCTGTAGCCACAAGATCAACTTTTACCCTCAATTCCAAGATGGGTATTGCAAACTGAATAAGGCTCAAATTATGCACCTGGGATTCCAGCATAAAGAAGCAATTATTGTTCCAATTTTGAAAGCAAAGCCTCATTGTTACTCAGATCTGCCCTATGCCTTAAGTGAAACATAGGTCCCTGGTTAGGCAGACAGCAAAAACTTTTATATATTTACTTATTTCATAAGATTTATACACTGCTTGATTGTAAAAAATCAAAATCAAAAAACCCTCAAAGCGGTTTACAAAAAAACCACACACCATAACATCAGGAAAAAATAACAATACATTAAAACGTACAAGAGTTAAAATACTAAAAAAGATTAAAATTCACACCAGCCTTTCTAAGCATCTGGGTAGGACCAACTGTTGTTGTTTTTAATTTTAAAAAGCTGTATTTTTGTATTTTACATAATTTCTAGCTTTTACTATATTTCATGTGGGGTTTTTAAAAAAATAAAAATAAAATGGGAGAATAGCCATGACGTCTTTTTTGTCCCAGCACCCCTGGGTGCATCCTGCAATCTGTCTTGCACCTAGCGAGGCTAATCCAATTATGTCTGCACAACTTCCTCTGTGTTCCATTTTTAAGACTGTTTATATAAACAACAAAGCTTCAAGCAAACGACACCTTGCCCAGCTTTTTCTTCCCCACTCCGTTCCCTTGTTTATTTCCAGAGAACTCAAAAGCTTCCTCAGGATTGGGATGTTTCAGTTCGTTCTAATAAAGACATTATCATACCATGACTTTGAGGGGTGTGGTTTTTTTTAGTAAAAGCTGGCTCTCGGGCAGCAGAATTGAACATTTAAGGACACAAGCCTTTACGGAAGGTCAATTCCATTCATACACTAACTGGGGGGGGGGAGCGAGAGAGAGAGATTGCCGGCTGGCCCCACTCCAACTTTCCAAACCCCACTAGTCTTTCCCCCTTGATGCCCATTCATTTGGTGATGTGACTGAAAACAGAAGCCTGCACACAGTCTGTACACAAAGAGGCTCCCCTTTTTGGCCATTTTGCAGCTGTCAGGACAGAAACATTACACTCTTGCTTCATGGGCAAGAGCAACCGCAGTGGTCTTTTTTCCCCTCCACAGGTGGAGGCAACCTTCTGAATACGGCTATATCATACATATCTTTTTCTATTTGAATGAATGGGTTTCATTTACCTTAGTGAAAAGAAAAATGCACCAGGTATTATTTGCGCAGTTTAGCTTATCATATTCCCAGCTGGGTTTATGATTCACAGACAGAGCCGTTAATCTCTAATCCTCATCTCTAACCTGGTTGCTCTGATTGGAGAATCACGATGTGCAGCCAACTCCTAAGCAGGGAGGTCGAGCAGAGTTAAATGCCATATTTCTTTCATCAGCTCCTGCGGAAGATTTGTCTATATAAGAGTAGGTTTCTTGTTTAAAAAAAAATCGATCAAAATAATGGCTGCTCTTTCCTTTTTCTATTTCACTTTTTGAGAGGGCTTGAGTGGCACCTCTGGGACAAGCTATAAACCTGCTCGTTTGTCCCTTCCTATGGAAGAGCATTTGTATTGCAGGGATGCCCTCTACTTGGCCACAGAACAGCATCCCAATAATAGTGGTGTGTCAAAATATGGCCAACCCACAATTAGGATGAGCAGTGTTATTTTACAAACATTGCCAATGGAAATGCACATTCAGAACTGTAGAGAAAGTAATGCAGAGTAACAGAATATCATCCAGGTGAGGAGGTAACCCATCTGCTATGCATTACATTTAACTGGATGCATTACATTTAACAGGGCCACAGGTAGTTTCAGTTCTGCTGGGCAGCACTAGGAGGAAATGAGGTTGCCTCTTTAACACCACTCATTCAGAATATGGAAAATGGAAGTGGTTTTGTCTGTCCAAAATGATGCTGCCGCATTTCAATGTGGTTTGTATTGTCATGTGATTCCCAATTAGCTGCTAGGATAACCTTGTGAACGAGAAGCAGATACGGTAGGGAGAAGAATTTCTCTGTTTCTTTGAATACTAGAACCTAGGGTCATCTGATGAGATGGAAAGTTGGAAACTCAGGACAGACAGAAAGATGTACTTCTCCACGTGGTGCATGGCTAAAATATGGAATTGGCCACCACGGTGATTTGTCACCAACATGGATGGCTTTAAAAGGGGGGATTAGACAAAGGACAAGGCCATCAATGGCTACTAGTCATGATTTCTGTGTACCAACTTCAATATAAGCACCAGTTGCTGAAGAAGAAGAAGAGAAGAAGAAGAGTTTGGATTTGATATCCCGCTTTATCACTACCCGAAGGAGTCTCAAAGTGGCTAACATTCTCCTTGTCCTTCCTCCCCCACAACAAACACTCTGTGAGGTGAGTGGGGCTGAGAGACTTCAGAGAAGTGTGACTGGCCCAAGGTCACCCAGCAGCTGCATGTGGAGGAGCGGAGACGCGAACCCGGTTTCCCAGATTACGAGTCTACCGCTCTTAACCACTACACCACACTGGCTCCACACAGGTGGAGTGAGTGCTTTTGCACTCATGTCCTGCTTGAAGGCTTCTCATAGACATCTGGTTGGCCACTGTGAGTATGGAGTGCCTTTAGTGTGATTCAGCAAGGCTCTTCTTAAGTTCTTAAGACCTTTTGGGTTAAATACAATTGTGTCAAAGCATCAGAAAATCAGGCAACCAACAGCTGCAAATAGGGACAAAGGCGAATAAAAGAGCACTACCATAAAATGGCTGCTTTTTCATTGAAATACAAACCTCATGAAAATGCAGCTATAGTTTCAGTTAAAGTGGCAACCTCATAGAAACTTGCCAGTGACATTCCTACTTAAACATCTATGGATTCCAAAAAGATACTCCAGAATGCAACCTGCATGGAAAAATGTAAACTGAAACAGATTCATGTTTTATCTGTCAGCTACTCAAGAGACCACCCAAAATTTGGCCATGCTACGAAAAAAGAAACCCTGATGGTTACAAAGAAAATGCAAAGACCCTTAAAATAAATGCACAAGTTATTTTCTGAACTGAAATATAATGATGTAAAATCACCACTAGCTTATGATGTCACATTTCAATTCCATCACAAGTGAACCCATATTCACCCTATCGTTTGTGCCGACAGCATGCCGTCCTGAAAAAACTCCCATACAGTGTGTGTGTGTGTGTGCCCTGTATGTTGCTCTCTTTTTGTTCATTTGTTTGTTTTATTACTATTTGTTGTTCTCCCCCCCCCCCCGGCCTGCTGTGCATTGCTCCAAAACTGGAACAAGAGTTCCACAGCCCCACTGGCAGAGTACATCATTAAAAATATATAGTCTGTGTATTTAAACCAGGGGAAAGGATGGCTTCTGGCAATATTAGTGGCCTGATTTCAGTTCTCTAAATGAATAAAAGCAGCCATGAGAAAAACTTATGTGCTCCTTTGTCAGCATCAGGACAGGGGAGTCCAGTTAAGCAGCACCTTTGCACAGGGATCTAATTCTCTCCTACATATCCAGCATTTTTTTTTCAGCTCTTGCCCTGTGTCTTCACATTCCTGTGTCAGGGCCTTTCCCTTTGCAAAGTCACGAAGGGACCTTTGCAGTCTAAGATGGCCACTTACACAACAGCATGAATTTTGCATACACTGATCCCTATGTATAGAAGCACATTTTTTAATGATTATAATTTAAATAGAAGTTATTGTAATTATTAATTATTAAATCCCTAGGCTGCCCTTTATCCGAGGATCACAGTCAGAAATGCTGTATATTTTTCTATGGTGGGGAAGATTGCGTGTGCCTGTTATCACGATGCAAACTGTTGATGGGCCCTGGCGCTCCCTTCCTAGGCTTCTTTCTTTCTCTCTAAACTCTTGGACCAGACAGCCTTTCAAGTACAGGATGCCTCAAAATAGGGATCATGTCCACTCTGAAATAGTAGGACACATGGACACCCTACTTTGGAATTTCTGCAGCATGGCTCCCTCTTGGGCTAATGTCAGAAAAGCCCTTGAGAGGATCCTGCACTATAGCTTCTTCCCAGAAAAGCATTGCCCTTGTTTCTAAGGGGGTCAATACTGAATGGGGCTTGGGAAGGAGCCTTCGGTCATTTTTTTGCCACATATTTTTTAGAGTGAGAATCCCTCTAAAAAGTAAGCACTCAATTCTCACAAAAGTTCAAGAACATGTTGTATTTCTGCAGTAGGGAGATGTTTGCCTTCCAGCTCTACCTTCTTAGTTCATCCCACCCACCCCCCTTCCTTGTTCAGTTAAAGCAGGTGAAAAATCAGCTTTTAAAAGGATGGCTTTACTCTTCCTAACAGTTTCAAGTTAAACAGCTCTTCGTTCCCTTATCAGGAACCACCACAAGGTCATTCTGGCAGCTGTTGTTAAGGATTTTGTCTGGCTTTTTCCTCCCTGCATTTCCATTCCACGGAGGGGGGTGAAAAGAGAGAGAGATAGTTTCATCTATGGAATTTGTGATTGTTTTACAGCCATCAAAAACACTGGATCACTTAGTAAAAAACAAAACAAAAAACAAAACTGATCTGATTTGACATCCAGAGTAAAGAGGCTTATTAATCCTGACCATTTTAAACAATGGTTAGGGAAAATCATAGTCTAGCCTCATTACATTACATTTAAGCATGCTAAATATGCCCTCCAGTTTCCCTATAGCGAGGCTTAAACAAAGTACATCATATTTGACTCTTAGGATGTCGTGTTTCATTTGTTTTTTAATCTAGGAAAATCACTGAGAACTGCACTACATATATTAAGTAACCTCTTCAGTTTATGTACCAAACTTTAATTTGTGGGCTGTAATTCACAAGGATTTCTCCCTGGTTTAAATGAAGACCTGAATAAACAGACAATGCATCATGATGATTTTTAAGAGTCATTTTTAGAAGAAAAAAAAGCAGAGCTGGGGTTTATGTGGAATAATTGCACCATGAATATGTTATTGGTGCTTTAATAAGTGCATATTCGGATCAAGCAATAAATTTATTTTATAGCGTCAAGGAAGGCAACATTAGGTGATAAAATTCATTATATGTTAAGAGAGAGGTTGAGAGGAAATAGCAAGGTATGCAGAATCGTGAGATTGGATAAGAACTGAGCAAATTGTGTCTAAATCATACGTTTACCCTCAGGACATGTCTAAGGACATAGGATGCAGTCACTTTGTTTAAGTTAAGAAGGGTTATGGTCTGGATGAATGACCACCTGGAAACCTCATGTATGCTGAAACATTAGAACAGCACTGCTGGGTCATGGTTCTCACAATGACTGCTCCCAACATCAAATGGGGGGTGCCTTTTGCATGATCATTTGCAGCCCCCCCGGATCCTAAAGCAGCTCCTGATAGTATGGGCTGGCTTCGCCCTCCCCAGGCTGGATACCTGGAGATCTCCGCCTACCTCAGCCCATCGCCCAATCCTGCCTCGGGAGGCGTTGCCAGGGGATCGGTCAGGTAGGGGGAGGGACCACCCTGCCCACACTACAGAAGGTGAATCTTACCTGCGAAGCTTCAGTTGGCTAACCAAAAGCCTATGGGAAGCCCAATCTTAGGACTTGAATGAACCATGGCTCACCCCACGTGGGATTCACAGCAACTGGTACCGGTACTGAGAAACATTCTTCCTCCAACAACGGAAGGAGAACATGGAAGATAATATGCTATTTATATCTATCTCTAATAAATAATCTAAGGAGTAGTCACAGCCTTTTTTCAAGTGAATCTTCCACTTCCTATCTCACGAAGAAATTGTTCCAATCTCCAATTCATTACCTTCTCACTTTTTAGCCACAAGATTAGAGAAGGGTCCAAAAGCAAATTATAGTTATTAACTTGTTTTCTTACATTTATATCCCATCGCTCTTTTGTCATGGAACCCAAGGTGCAGTTGCATGTTGTTCCCAAGGGATTTCACTCATCCAAGCCCTGCCCATATCCAAACCTACTCAGTTTCAGCAAAGTGGTGGGCAATTGGGCAATTTCGGTTTTTCTCAGGTTTTTTCATCACATTACAAAGAAGTGCAGAGAACAGGAAACACAAACTGCTCCATTTTCTTGTTTTCTGCACATTCAAGTAACCTTTGAAGTTGCTATTGCTTCCATGAACTCTGATGCACAAGAATCGCAAAAAAAATCAACCAAAGAAGAGCATAACAATCAAAATAATAATAAATATACAACAGCTATAATAATTAGCAATCTATCATTATCATTCATTCATTCATTCATTCATTCCACATAGATGTCCTCAAAGTGGCTCACAGTTAAGGCACAGCAATAGAAGATTGCTAATTGCATGAGTGGCACCTTGCCTAGCTTAGCCCCAACTATTGCCCTCAAACTATCGGCTATTGACCTTGTGTGTTATCTTTCCTTTACAAAAGCTGACCCTGTTTCTGGAAAAAAATTGAACCAAAACACTGCATTTGACTCCAGTCACATATATTCACATGATGAAGGCTGAATCCAAGGTTTGTTGTCATTCTTCCGCTTCCACTTGGAATCGCCTACGCTTAACACAGCTTCACCTGTCACAAGTGACGTCAAAGCTGGTTACTCACAGGCTGCTGTGCAGAATCAAAGAATGGCCAAGAGCCTTCTGGTCTTCGTGGGAGGGGTGAAAGTTTGGCCATGGCCTGCAAAATAGCATATCACAGCCAAGAAGCATTTCCTTCTCTGCCTTTTGGGGATGCAATAGCGCTGCCAGTCATAAAATTAACACTAACCATCCACAAAGTGACCCTTGTTAGTTTTATCACCGTAGGTTATAGTGGTACCTCGAATTACAAAGGCGATCCGTTCTGCAGCGCTCTTCCGGAGTCGAATCCTTCGTAAATCGAAGCGTCCATTTTGCGCATGCGCAAAGCGTGATTTTGCACTGCGCAGGCGCAGAACACGCACATGGCGAAAATACTTCCAGGTTTGCCAACTTCGGAATACGAAACCTTCGGAAGTTGAGGCATGCGCAAAGCGCGATTTTGCAGTGCGCGGGGGCAGAACGCGCGTGGGGCGAAAATACTTCCGGGTTTGCCGACTTCAGAAGTTGAAACCTTCGGAAGTCAAGGCATTCGTAAGTCGAGGTACCACTGTACATGTTAATGAAGCAAAATACATTTCACTTTTTTCAAAAAAGAGCATAAACCAATTAGGCTCAACACAGCATACGCAGAAGCCCTAGCAACACATTGTGAATAAGGTCAGAAAAATATTCAGCGGTGGATTGTACCAGCCTAACTTGCTGGATGACTCTTGGCATCCATTCCTGCTTCTGAGATTCAACTTTCTGTTTCTTCATTAGCCCAAACAAGGAACAAAAACCACCCCTTAAAATGAAGCGGTGGGAGAAATAAAGATTTTAGGTTTGGTTGGAAAGTCAGCATTTAAAGATTCGAGGCAATCAGGCCAAGGAAGGTTCCCTCAAAACTCAGTTATGAGGCTGAAAAGTAAGCCAGGAAGGAGAAGAGAGAAAACCAAGTGCAGTTGAACCCTTTTTATTCTGTTTAAGCCAAGATTCCTTCACTCCCTGCCAGAAGTTTCATTTTTCTCCATTTCTCATTTTTACATTCAAATCTCCACATTTTGCAGCAATCTTCATTTTTAAAAGAAAAATCCTCTTGAAAATTTATGGGCATTTTTGTGCGACTTTCTCCTAACAAACACATTTTTCTATGCAGCTTTGACTAATGTACTCGTTCCTACAAGCAATTTTTCCTAATATAATGTATTTCTGTGTGTAATATTTTCATTTTTATGCACTCTTCCCCCAAATATATGCAATTTTGTAAGCATTGTTTGGCTGAAGAAAATAGCTGCGAATTTTGAATGGTGGTGGCGTTTTGGAAAATGCCAAGTTGACATCTTCAGCTTTAAATGTGTACTGAAGCGAATTTCTCCTCCTACTCCCTACTAAGCTCTGCCATTGTTCCCCCCATCCCCAACATCCAGCACGATAGGAAATAAAGTAGAACTTAAGAAGAGCTTGCTAGATCAGGCCAACGATGTAGTCCAGCATCTTGTTCTCACAGTAGCCAACCAGAAGCCTATGGGAAGCCCCAAAGCAAGGCTTGAGCATTCTCCCCCCATGAGAACTGGCATTCAGAGGCATACTATCTCTAACAATTGAGGTAAAACATAGCCATCACAATTATATTTCTTCATTTCTTTATTCATTTAATTTCTATCCTGCTATTCATTGCACAGCGGTGGTGGGTCACCTAATAAAATCAATGCACGCTATACATATCTATCATATCACACGAAGGAAACTAAATTCCCTACAAAGTACCTAATTGTTTCTGCAGCAACATAACCAGTACTGGTTGCCCCTGCTCACAATCCCTCCCCACCAAAAGCCTGAGTAATGAGTTGAGTTTTCACTGGCACCTAAAACAGAGTAAAGAAGGTGCCAGTCACACTTGAGCTGGTGGGGGGGGGAGAGAATTCCAAGACCAGGGTGCCACCACTGAGAAGGCCCTCTCTGAGGTAAGTGAGCAACATGCTTTACCTGGAGATGGTATAACAAGAAATACCTTGCCAGCCGGTTTTAAAGCCCAGGCAGGATGGCACAGATATAAGTGTTCCTTCAGATAATTGAATCTCAAGTCATTTAGTGACTTATATGTCAAGGTGGACACTTTGAATTGGGCTTTGTAGACTCTCTGGAATTGGTGTCATGAGGTTCCTGCTGACTAAACCATTCCAATTTCTGGCAGCCATGTTCTGGACCTGCTGCAGTTACTGAACTGCAAATACTTGTCAAGGGCAGACTCATAAGGAGTGCTTGACAGTAATCTATTCTAGCCTATTGCTTGTTCGTTTTATTCATCAATTCCATTCATGAATCGCTTCCCATAAAATATTTCACGATAAAAGCATCGGCAATAAAAACAGTTCCGTATACAGTATACAAACGATGAAAAAAAATCCCAGGTACTATAGGCAAACATTTTGAAATCCAATACAGAATGAAATAAAGGTCTTCAAGTGGTGCCCAAAAGATTAGGGACATAAGACCGAGCCCTGCTGAATCAGACCAATGGTCAATCATCCTGTTCTCACAGTGGCTAACCAGATGCCTGTGGGCAGCCTGCCAGCAGAATTTGAGTGCAAAGCACTCTCCTCAATGGTATGCAGAAGTATACTGCTTCTGAGAGTGGAGGTAGAGCATGGCAAAGGTGCCATTGATAGCTTTCTCCTCCTTGAGCATGTAACCAGATTCTTTCCCTTCATTGAGCTGGCCAAGAACTCTAAAAGCCAGTCAGGAAATCCCACTGCAGTGTTATTATTTCCACAATGTAATGTCAGATACTGTGCCAGACAGGTATCCTATTGTACGGTCAAAAATTACCGACTGCAGCAGGGCCGTGCCTGAACAAACTTGGTGCACTATGTTAGAGAGAAACCTCTTCTTCATGCAGGTATTTGGTATGAAATCTGGACAGAGCCTGTGTGATCTAAACTCTCTATTTGTAGGCCCCATCTGATCAGGAACTGTGGAAAGCTGCCACACATCTGATCAGGAACTGTGGAAAGCCGCCTGTGCACAAACAGGTCATACACGCATGAGCTCTGTTCACAAGTTAATCTCAAAACACATAGGGAAAGGACCACAAATAGGGTCCAGCCCAAGATATTTTGCTGCCTGAGGCAGAATACCAAATCCCCATCCAAAGCTGGCCAAGTAAACTGGCTCCTGAGGCAGAAAATCCCACAAGTGCATACCACCTCTGATACCGTATTTAATAGCCATCTAGCTAGTATTGCCTATAGTTAGGAGTAACAGGGAAAGGATGTTATTCACATTGTACACCGAAGTAAACTTGGGCTTGCTGCTCAATAGGGGGGTGCAGGTAATCATGCTCTTGAAGAATCCCATACAGTACTGGCCAATCGGATGCCTGAGGAGCGAGCAGGGCTCACTCAGGACCAGCCCTACCATTAGGCAAAATCTACTGCCTAATTTTGGGTGTCATTAAAGGGTAGCAAATGGTTGTTGATTTAATCTGTTATTACTGTATTTTAACTGTCAGGAAAAGGCACTAAAGACATAAGAACAGGCATCCCCAAACTTCAACCCTCCAGATGTTTTGGACTACAATTCCCATCTTCCCCAACCACTGGTCCTGTTAGCTAGGGATCATGGGAGTTGTAGGCCAAAACATCTGGAGGGCCGCAGTTTGGGGATGCCTGCATAAGAACGTAACAAAAACAACTAGATCAGATGAAAAGTCTATATCAAGTCCATCATTCTTTCCCAGCAACAGCCAACAAGATGGCTATGAGAAGTCCACATACAGTGGTACCTTGGGTTAAGAACTTAATTCGTTCTGGAGGTCCGTTCTTAACCTGAAACTGTTCTTAACCTGAGGTACCACTTTAGCTAATGGGGCCTCCTGCTGCCGCCGCGCCACCACCACATGATTTCTGTTCTCATCCTGAAGCAAAGTTCTTAACCTGAGGTACTCCTCCTGGGTTAGGGGAGTCTGTAACCTGAAGCGTCTGTAACCTGAAGTGTCTGTAACCCGAGGCACCACTGTAAACAGCACTCTCCTACCTATGATCCCCAGTGACTGGCATTCGGAAGCACACTGTCTATGATATGGAGTGTAATACATAGCCATCCTAACCAGTAGCCATGGCCATGTCTAACCCCCCTTAAAAGCCACCTTCAGCTAGTGGTCACATTCACATGTTGTGACGACGACAATATTTTTGCAGGTTTCAACTAGTTGTCCCACTAACATCAAAACAATGTTTCAAAGCACTCAAATATCCCTCAATAGCACTGATACTTCGGTGGATCACAGGTTAGCAGAAGAACACAGCACTTCTCAGTCCAACTCCAACAAAAGAAGACTCTCAGTGGGAGGTCAGATTTGTCCATTGCTTGAGACACCTAAACTATACAATCAATCGCATATTCAGGATGCCCTCTGCAATTATGAATCTCGGAATTACAAGACTGAAAGATGAAATTCAGTGTCCATTTAATTGGCATTGCCAATCAGGTTCTGAAAAATTGAAGCCATTCTTGGTTATTCTTCACCTCTGAGATATTACAGACCAGAATCCACAAAATGGGAAAAGTTTCCAAGCAAAGAGATGAAGCAGTGGCTGAAGTATAAACACCGGTGATGGCATAAAAGTGTGGACATCTTAAATGACCACCTTAAAGTTTGTTTGTTTTTTGTCCTTACTCTTTTGCTTATAGATATAATTGCAATAATAAATAACTGCGGGAGAAGAAACCACAAACAGCTCTTTCTGCCATACCCATAGGGTTTCTTCTTATTTAGAACCTGGGAAATTGCCTTATACCAGGTCGGATCATTGGTCCATGCACCTTAGTATTGTCCATACTGACTGACAGAAGCTCTCCAAACTTTCAGGTAGGGGTCTCTCCCAGCCCTACCTGGAGAAGCTGGGGACTGACCTTGGGAACTTGTGCATACAAAGTAGATCCTCTGCCACTTTTCTCACACCAATTCAAGGAGGATAGAAATCAATCTGAATTCAAGTTTCCACGGGCACCAAACAAATAAACATTTTAATTGGATATGTTCCAATCTGATGCCATCAGTTAAATGTCTCAATAGTTGTTGCAGCAAGAGGTTACAAAGGCAAAAAAGGAGGAAAGAGATTGTTATTCTTATTAAAAACACTATGATAAATAAAACACAATGATTTATCTAATAAACATAATGTAAATTGCTTTATTTGACCTTATGTTCACAAAATAATTTTTATTATATGTATGAAAGCAGCTTACAGGCAATAAGAATTATGAAAACATTCACAATACTTAAATAACACAGACCTGATTCAGGGTGTATATTTTCATTAGGCTTCTAATTGATCTCTCCCAGTCCTCTTTTGCTGACTACACTTCTGGATGAATGCTATAATAAGGAGTAGGTTTCTGAAAAAGTTTGGGGTTTTGCTAACATTCTTACCCTTCCCCTCTCAAAAGGAACCCCCTAGATTACTCTCTTGGAATGTGTTTGTATATCAATGCTGGTGTCTGTTGGTGGGATTGGCATAATCATTGTTTTTAGTTTATATCTTTAAGGGAATGCCGCAGGAATTTTGGTTTCTACATAGGTAGTCAAAAAGAAATATTGGGCAACTTGTGGGATAGTGGGGGACTTTGCTTCTCCATTCACTGTGTCGGCATCCAGAATAGGAACGAGGCACTATTTTCTACATGAGGGAAGCCAACCAAGACAGCTAAAATTTGTATCACAGTATCTCACTTCCAACATTCTGAATGGGTACAGTAGCAAATCGTGCAGCTTCAGAAGACATCAATATCTATTCATCTCTTCTTCATTTTTATTACCAGTTTCATAAGAGCAAAGGAAACCTCAACAGGCCAGCCCAGGGTGAGGGTGGGATGTCTCTAGGACAGCATCCTTTTTCCCACGGTGGCCAAACAGATGCTTCCAAGAAGTCCATGTGCAAGGCCCAAGGGCAAGAGCCCTCCCTTGCGGTTTTTCAACAGCATCTGGTATTTAGAGGTATACTGCCTCTGAAAATGGAGGCTCTAGCTGTCATGGATAATAGCTATTGATAGATCTATTCTCCATTTCACTGGTTATATGGGAGAGGGAGTTCTCCCCACCCCCCCAAGAAACAATAGTCAAAATTTGACATTAAAAAGAAGTCCGAGGGGTGGTTTATCTTACAAAATGACAAATACCCACTGTTGGTTAACTAAGATGGTTTCCTTCTTAGCTCAATTCATCTTATAAGTTGTATTCATATATAAGGTGTACTATATACAGTTTCACATGCTGACGTTCAAGCAAAGTCAACATAACAGGAAATTCCAAAATAAATTTATGGCAATTTGTTTAGTTTCTTAGAAGGGCACAACTTTTGCATCTTGCCATTCAGTCAACTCTGGTCCTATATTTTTGGTACAGAAAGCCCCACAAGAACACTGCTTCATCATCACATAACTTTGTCGATTCTTCAGCTTCTCCTGTGTTTTGAACAACTACGTTACATAGTTATCCAGGCAAAGCTCACTTTCAAAATTGTTCCTTTGTTTGTTTGTTTGTTTGTTTGTTTGTTTGTTTGTTTTATAAAGTGCTGACTAGTAAACTGGTCAAAAATGCAGTGAATGAGAACCCAGAAATATCCCATTATTTAGACATATATAAAATAAGATAAATAAAGCTAGATTTCTTAACATATGAAAAAATAGCCATTTAAATAATAAATAAATAAAGCCAGTATTGACACATTGTCTTCCTACTATTAAAAATATTCCACTCTTGTTATAAGGCTCTATTGATGTTCAGAAATCATTTATAAAGGCATCCACCTAACCTGGCAAAAGTCACCAAACTTTACTTGCAACCTATGAACACTCAAAGACAACTATGCAAGTCAAACAGGAACCTCATACTTAGCTTAATACATTTTGTTCATAAATAAAATCCATTAGCCTCCCCCCCAGTTCTGTTTCTGCCAACATTTAACAAGCTGATTTTCCATTTCCTTCGCAGCTGAGCAGTATCTACAATTTAGATCTGTTTCAAATTCAGGGTGAACAACATAGAACAATCTCTAAATACAATGTTATGCAGCTTGGAATTCTTTGTTTTAAATTGGATGCTTCTGTCAAACAGCAGCTAACTGAGCTCTGGGCTTTTGTGTGATGGCTTTAAGAAACTCTCCCGATAGCACACTTTCTTACAAAAGAAAAAGAGAGAGAGAAACACCTTACAAATCTTCCTTCTGCATTTCGATGGGCTGCTAGCTCTTTCACACCTCAGGTTTTATGCTGACCGTTTTGTGTGATGGGGTTGATCTTTTCCAAAGAAACGTCAGCTTCAAAATCCAAGACACCTGATAGGGCTGGAGAAATTTTCTCCAGCGTTTTAGACAGTTCCTCCTCCTCTTCCTTTTTTGCCATGTCATCTTCTTCTGGGCATATAACAGCATGGGGGATCAGATAGACTAAATTGCACTCTTTGGGGCTGGACCCTCTGGGCTCAAGCTGACTGGAAAAGGCTATGCCCCCATTGTTGTTAATACTAACCGTCTCTATCGCATTGATGGAAGCGGGGCAGAGTCTGTAGCATCCCAAGAGAGTGGAGAATGCCTTGCGGAAGTCTGCGTTGAAGGCATAGATGATGGGGTTCAGTGAAGAGTTGGCCCATCCGAACCAAACAAAGACGTCAAAAGTGGCAGAACTAATACAAAACGGTTCTGCTCCCTTGGATTGCATGGTGGGCTCACAGAAGGGCACCATGCAGTTCAGTATGAAAAAGGGTAACCAGCAGCACACAAACACCCCCATGATCACCGACAAAGTCTTCAAGACTTTCGTTTCTCTCTTGAAGGACATTTTGAAGGAACTTTCTGGCTGCTGGCAATCCATGCTGCTCCCATTGCCGGAGGGGGTTTGGCAGTTTTTGGCGTGCACGGCTGCTCTTTCCAAGGCGGAAATGCGCCTGATTTGCTTCTGAGCAATCCTGTATATCCTCGTATAGGTGACTATCATGATGGCCACTGGGATGTAGAAGCTGATGAGGGAGGAAGAGATGGCGTACATCCTGTTTAAGCTGGAGTCACAGTTGTCCATGGCTACCCCTTGGAAACTGGAGTTCAGGTCTGAGAAGCTGGTGGATTTAGCCTTGTGCCAGTTCAGCTGCACTGGGATGAAGGAGATCAGCACGGACAAAGTCCATGCCACACTGATCATAATGAAGGCTGCCCTCGGGGTCATTTTCCTCTCGTACCTAAATGGGCTGGAGATGGCCCAGTATCTGTCCACACTGATGACACACAGGTTTAAGATGGAGGCTGTGGAACACATGATATCAAATGCCACCCAAATATTACAGAAGGACCCAAAAGGCCAGAATCCAGCTATCTCCGCCACGGCTTTCCAAGGCATGACCAAGACGGCTACTAACAAGTCTGAGACTGCCAGGGAGATCACAAAGAAGTTGGTCACCTTGGACCTCAGATGGCGGAACCTGATGACCGCAGCACAGACCAGTGTGTTCCCTAGGAGCGTGGAAAGAATCAGCAAGGAAAGGAAGCAGCCGGTGAGGATCCGAAAGCAGGAATCCCTTTTCACAAGCCTCCCTTCCCCGTCCATAGTGGTGTTGTTCCAAATCATGTTTCCTCCCAAGGCAATATCATATCATGGGGGCTTGCGATGACATCAGCTCATGTCCTTGCAGAGCTTGCAAAAAAGAGACACCAGGTGTCCATTAATTACTCACCACCAGGCAGACCCCCACTAAGGATTGTGCTAAAGTCTCTTCACTCTCGGGAGGGATCCCATCATCCTTAGGAATCTCATTAAGAAACATCAGGCGTTCTGTGGCAAGTATCTGAAACTGACTGTCACAGTCATGGTTTTGCCCCTCCAGTAATCCTTCCTGAATTTCAGCCTAAAATGGAATACTCTTAAGCAGAACAGGCCAGTACAAAAATTCTCAGAGTCCTGTACAAATAAACTCAGCATCCCAGGGGCACAATCACTCTCCAGGCTACATGGATTCTCCCTTAAATAGGCTATTGATTCAGTTTGCCCAGTGTCCATTTAACTAGCCCTTCAGCTCTATCGAAGCAGAACACATTAGGTGCTTTTGTTTCCGATTTAATTTTCCATCCCTTCCATTGGCGGGACATTTTTATATACATACTCTTTCAGACTTTGTCCCTTTCTGCTACCAAAATTAAAAATGTCAGTTCTGTCTTTACAAGTAGATTCAGAAATCAGCTCCTCATACTGTTCCACATTGTTTTTAAGATTCACAGTCCTAGAGGCAAAGAAAATAAATTTACATTTTAAGACATTCAATATCTAAGAGATCACAATTTATTTGTCTGTTTTTTTATGTTAAAAAAGTAGAAATTTTCCAAGTCCTACCTTTTTGACTGCTGATGCTCTAGTGTTGCCCAGGGAAGAACATTTTCCTTTCTACTTTATTGAGAATTTGAATTGCATAGCAAAGCAAAAAAGACAACAATCGCAGCTGCCGGGCTGCATTGCATCAGGTGTAATCTTCTGACGGCATGTAGGGTAGGCAGGTATGTGGACCTGCAGGTGTGCATTTTATTATTATTAGCAAAATCCACCAGCCCTAACTTTCAAGATCTCTCCTTCTAAATTAGTCTTCGGAGGATGTGGACGAGCTCCTTCCTTTTCAGCACTCCCTTGCGATTCATGTGTAAACTCTGTGCATCAAGTCAGTCCCCGTCTGGGTGCTCATCACCCAAGTCACGTTTTGTACATCCCGTCGAAGTGGCCCATCAGGATGAAATCATCCCAAGCAAAGGCACAATATTTCCAATTATCTGGCAAAGATCTGGGAGAAGTTCAGCTTGTCTTGTAGCCGTCATTGGACGAAGGGAGGGAGGGAAGGAGTAGGGAAAAGACCTGATTGCAGATCCCTTTGGCCCTTGATGTAGTTTCCCATCCACCGACTATTATGTGCAATTGGAGTTTGATAAGAAGCTTAGGTCCTTCACTGCTGAGCGACTTTCTCTTGTTTCTCTGAGGAGCATGCACCTTCTCCCTACAGCTCAAGATTGTGCCATCCCAGAGATCAGATCATAGGCAGTCCCTCTCCCTTAAAAAATATATCCAGGAACAGCAACTTCCTCAGGGCTGTCTGTTCTCCACCTCTGGGTTTACACCTCTGATCCCAGGTTCTCTTTCTTCAGCATGCTGAGCCAGGGACCCTGACGGCACACGGTCCTTCTTGCCCAGAGTGGCAGGCAGCAACATTGCCATGCAAGAAAAGGTCTGTATATTCGAGGTCTCTTTCCTAAATCACAGAGGAGGGAAAGCCAAGCATGAGGCAGAGAAACTGACAAGCAGGAGCCCCTCAGATTGCCTGCCCTTAAAATTCAAACAGCATCCCCTGTAGAGAGCATGGAGGGAAACACAAAACTCTTTTCCCACACTCTCCAGGCAGGCACAACAGGAAGCACTGGGAGATTAATTACCCAAATGTTCAGATTTTGAACATGCTCTATTAATTTAAACTCTCCAATACTACACTGCTCTCAGGAGCACTATCTCACAATCGTCCCAAAAGTCAAGGAGCACTGATTTATCCTGACAGTAAACGGACATAGGTGACAAATTAAATTGTTTTGGAACAGTCCATGAAAGACCACACCAAGTGAGCCCCCGAGACCTAAGACCCGGGAGATGCCTGATTAGCAATGCCATTTGCCATTCGTATACCCTTTCATATGTGACTGTGCATAGCCACACATGTCTATGAATATTGAAAGATAATCTAAAACATACCAAGCACAAAAGAATGTAGGCATTTCAGTTCTCCTAAGTCACCCTTTGTATTTAAAACCAGACCGCTATAGAAAGAACAAGCAAACACCACAAATGAACTCTGCCGCCTTGCCACAAACCCCAGCTCCCACAAACGGAAACACACACATAATCCAAGCTGACACCAAGATCTAAGACTCCTCTGGCATGGACCTACCGACATAGAGAAGTCATTTATACCACCGTGTCGTGGCTGTTGCAGAGTGTAGTGGCTGTTGCTCCCAGCTGAAAGATCAACGCTCACCTCATCTTTTTCCTGCTGGTTTATTTCTGGTCCTGCTTTCTCCCCCCCCCCCCTTTAACTATACATCACCACTTTCTCTTTGCAGTTCATTGTGTTCACTAACTTCCCATGTCGCAGACTTCTGCGTGGGCCTGGCTCCCTCTTATGGCAGAAAAGAGAAGCACTTCCCCCTATTAACAGATGCCATTATTTGCTTTGTGTCCCTTGTGTGTGACTGTGTATTTGTGCAAGGCGGGGGTGTTAAGAGTCAGGGGGAACACAACTATTGTCTGACTCCTCCGTAGTATATAGCACATACAAATCCTAAAGCAGACCTGCAGCTAAATAGAAAAGGTGTCTTTCTCAACGTAACTTCAGGCCTAATCATTCATTGCGTCAAAGACCAAAAGGAGTAGCCTGGTATAGATTTGCCAGTTTCAACCACTTTTCCCCATTATTATTATTATTATTATTAAAAAAACCTAATTAATCATACAGCCAGGAGGCAAGGAGAAGAAGGAGACATTGCCCTGCCTTGCCCTGCATCCCTTACCAAGAGCAGGAGGGATTAATTTTGCAGCTGCTCCTTTGCAAGCATGTTCCCTAAGAAGCTGTTTGCAAACAATTGCTCTGCACCAGGCAGGAAAGAAAGTCAGGGTCCATTCCATGGGGTTTCCTTGCTTTCCTTCTTGCCTGATGCCTTAGCCCCTGGGCATAGGTGCTGACTCCTAGGGGCCAAGTCAGTTTGGGGGGGCTATTTTTTAGCCCCCCTCAATGTTCAGAGGGCATTTGGCTCTGTCCCTGGCTCCTAGACATCACATCAGGCCCCCTCAAACAACTAAAGAAGATGGTGTCTCTGGCCCTGGGCCATCCAACCTGGCAAAGAAGGCAGATATCTCATTTAAATCCCTTACTGGTTGTCTATAGACCAGTTTGGGAAAGACTTGGGAGACTCGGGAGTTTGACAATTGGCCCTAATAGGGAAATGGACCAAATAAATATGACTAGCTAACAGAGAGGCACCAAGGCTCATTTACAACTGCTTGGTACATGAACAAGAAAAGCAATCCTGAACTCTCACAGACAACCAGGCTGTTTTGGCCTTCCCCAGACAGTCACGGGGAGAGGCTGGGAATTGACATGGTACTCCAATGTTTCTTTGAATTTTGTTGACTTATTTTTGTAACATGTTAAGAAAATATTTTTAAAAAATAGATACATAAATGGCTAGATAAACTGATAGATATTAAAAATCCATTTTTGGTGCCAATAGGCATATCTATTGTGGGACCCAGGTGGCGCTGTGGGTTAAACCACTGAGCCTCTAGAGCCTGCTGATCAGAAGGTCGGCGGTTCGAATCCCTGTGACGGGGTGAGCTCCCGTTGCTTGGTCCCAGCTCCTGCCAACCTAGCAGTTCGAAAGCACGTCAAAATGCAAGTAGATAAATAGGAACCGCTACAGCGGGAAGGTAAACGGCGTTTCCATGTGCTGCTCTGGTTTGCCAGAAGCGGCTTTGTCATGCTGGCCACATGACCTGGAAGCTGTACGCCGGCTCCCTCGGCCAATAATGTGAGATGAGCGCGCAACCCCAGAGTCGGTCACGACTGGACCTAGTGGTCAGGGGTCCCTTTACCTTTACATTTTAGTCATATCTAAGCTTTAAAGAAACCTCAAAATGTTGAGCGTTTTTTTTCTTTCCAAACGCTCCAGCATGAAGAAAGAACCTGTTTGCCCTTTTGTTTAATCTGCAAAGCTCTAAAGAAAGTGATGGATATGAAGAGTCTGACAACATAATGAAAGGCTTTTCAAACGTTGAGATTTTGTGAAAGCGAGATTTGTGATCAGCTCATTAGGATAATCTGTTTTCATTGTTTGAAAGAAAGCCTTGACACCCCACTGTGGTCAAGGTAGTTCAGAGAAATGTGATTGAAGAGTTTGTTAAAAGCTGAAATGGCAGTACAGTACACTCACTCTGATACAAGCACGTGGATTGCACATGCTGATGTGCTTTTGTTGGAGGGAGTTGTTGTGGATTTAAATCACACTGCTTTAGGACTTCCGGGTCTGCTGTGGGCAATGGCACACAGCGGAGATTGCTCATGCTGAGTGACTCGCTTACTGTGAGGAGACAGGAAGGTAGCGAGGGCAACACGCCTTCTCTTTTAAAAAAAGGCCAAAGGTTTTTAGTTTGGGTTTTGGAGTGTCCAGCAGTGTTGGTAGATGTTCTCCTGGAGTTCCTGAAGCTCCGGAGGGAGCTGAGGAAGGCTCTGAGATTGAGCGCAGACACACGGCATGATCGAGACCCCACAGCAAGAAACCTTGAGATCCGTCATTAAAGCGTCGACCTCTCTAAAATAAAAAGATTTGGGACCAATCTGGATAAGGTAAAGGAACTTAAAATCTAGAGATTCGTATATTAAAGTAAAGAAGGTAGAAATTCTACCACGAACATTATCTGACCACAACTCTATATTAGTGGAATTAAGAACAGGGAACAGTTTCCCAATGAGATGGAGACTAAATGAAAATTTATTAAATGATCAAGAAATATTAGGAAAAGGGGCAAAGAAAAATTAAAGGATTACTTTAAAATTAAGGTAAACCAAGAGGCAGATTTAAAGGTGGTTTGGGACGTGAGTAAAGCGGTAATGCGGGGTTTCTTTATACAACAAAGCACGTACCAAAAAAAGATAAGAGAGATGAAAAAACAACAATTTTTACAAGAAATAAAAAGAAAATAAAAATAATTAATAATTTTCCCACAAAAAGAGAGAGAATATTGCAAACACAATATTCAATGATAATACAACAGGAAATAGAATGGAAAATTAAATATTTAAAACAGAAACAATTTGAACAGGCTAATAAGCCAGGGAAACTACTAGCTTGGCAAATAACAAGAGAGAGAAACCTGTATTAATAAAATAAATATAGAAGGAAGAGTAGTTTTTATACAGAACTTTATTGAGCTAAACAGGGTAACTTAGAAGAAACAAGTAAATAATTAGAAGACAGTGAAATACCTAAGATATCAAAAGATAAAATGACATCTTTGAATGGACCAGTGACAATGATGGAATTACAACAAGTACAGACAAAATTGGGGAAGGCACTGGGACTTGATGGACTTTCAGCAATATACCCTGTTTCTCATATTTTAAGACATACCCATAAAATAAGCCATAGCAGGATTTTTAAGCATTCAAGGAATATAAGCCATACCCCGAAAAAAAGACATAGTGATAGGCGCAGCAGCAATGCCGGCCGCGGCAGGAGGAGGAGGAAAAAAATAAGACATCCCTTGAAAATAAGCCATAGTGTGGTTTTTTGAGGAAAAAATAAGTATAAGACATGTCTTATAATATGAGAAACACGGTATTATAAAAAGCTACAGGATTACTTTATACAACCTTTAAAGGAAATTATGAATATGACCTTAAATACAGGGGAGCTGCCAGAATCCTGGAAGTGTGCTTATATAACTTTGATCCCTAAGCAAGATAGAGATCCAGAGCTGGTTAAAAACTATTGACCTATATCTTTGTTGAATAATGATTATAAACTTTTTGCAGATATATTAGCCAACAGGTTGTAAGCTGTATTTAAAAAGGTAATCCATCAAGATTCTTGCCAGGAAGACAAATGAAAGATAATATCAGAAATATAATTGATATAATAGAATATTTAGCAGTGAGAAATGAAAAACAAGCAGCCTTAATGTTTTTAGATGCAGAAAAAGCATTTGATAATGTCTCCTGGGACTTTATATGTTTAAAGTTTTGGAATATATGAGCTGTGGAGACACTTTTATAAAAGGAGTTAAGGCAATATATATAGAATCTCAGCAAAATCGATAGTAAATAACATACTGACTGAGTATTGTAAGATTACTGAAGGTACTAGACAAGGTTGTCTGCTGTCACCTTTATTGTTTATATTAGTTTTTGAAGTTTTGGTGCAAAGAATAAGATGTAATTAAGAAATTAAAAGAAAAAGGGTGGGACAGAGACAATCCAAATTAAAAGCATTTGCAGATGACGTGGTCATATCTGTAGAAGAACAAATAGAGTCAATTCTGAAAGCATTAGAAGAGATTTTAAAAATGGAGAAATAGCAGGGCTTACAATTTATAAAGATAAAACCAAGCTCCTGGTAAAGAACATGAATGATGAGAGTAAAAATAAATTACAAAATATATCAGGTCTAAAGATTGAAAAGAAGGTTAAGTATTTAGGTGTATGGTTAACAGCAAAGAATGTAAATCTATATAGATAATTATTTGAAAACCTGGGGAAATAACAAAAGAAATTTGCAAATAGGAGGTAGAATTAAACATTTGTTGCTGGGTAGTGACGACTATAAATATGAATGTATTACCAAGAATGTTAATTTTGTTTCAATCAGTACCGACAATTGGCAAGACAGATTGCTTCAGCAAATGGCGATATTTCTAAATATATCTGGCAAGGGAAAAAACTGAGAATAAAATATAAAATACCAATAGACACGAAAGAGAGAGGAGGTTTCTCCCTACCAGATATGAGATTATATTATGAAGCATCTTGTCTGTGCTGGTTGAAGGAATGGTTGCTGTTGAAGAATTTGCACACAGTATTTTAGATTTGGAAGCTCACAATAATATTTTTGGTAGGCATGCTTATTTGTGGTATGAAAAGGTGAAAGTACAAAAAGGTTTTACAAACCACTTAATTGTGAAAAAATGGTATAGCATATGGGATAAATATTAAAAAAAATACTGGAAACTAAAACACCACTTTGGCTTTCACCATTGGAAGCCACAGCAATTAAGAAGAAAAATATTGTGGAAAGTTGAGCAACTTTTAGAAATTTACTAACAGAGGAGAGTGGATAATTTAAATTAAAAGAGTTTACGAATTTACCAAGAATGTTAACAACATGGTTACAATATCATCATTTGAAGGAAATATTTTTAAAGGGTATGAAGTGGGGGTTTGAGGAACAACTATCACAATTAAATTATAATGTTAAAGTGATGTCTAAAATGTACAAAATGTTATTGGAATGGGAGACAAAGGATGAACAAGTGAAATCTTCAGTGATACATTGGGAAATAGATATTGGAATGGAAGCAAGGGAACGATTATTGAATACAGATATAAAATTTACAGCATGTTATGGTTTAAAGACTCCTTGGAAAAGACCCTGATGTTGGGAAAGATTGAGGGCACAAGAAGAAGGGGACGACAGAGGATGAGATGGTTGGACAGTGTTCTCGAAGCTACGAACATGAGTTTGACCAAACTGCGGGAGGCAGTGCAAGACAGGAGTGCCTGGCGTGCTACGGTCCATGGGGTCACGAAGAGTCGGACACGACTAAACGACTAAACAAAAATGGTTTAAAAGAAAATTATATGAAAATGCTATATAGGTAGTACCTAACACAATGTATAAATCAAAGTCGCTTAAGTGTTGGAAATTTAAAGAGAAAGAAGGCACCTTTTTCACATGTGGTGGTCTTGTAATAAGGTTAAAGCTTACTGGGAAATGATATATAATGAACCGAAAAAGATGTTTAAGATAACATTCGTAAAAAAAAAAACAGAAGCTTTTCTCTTGGGAATTATAGGATTGGAACTGCCCAAACGGTATAGAAATTTATTCATGTATGTGACTACAACTGCAATAATGTTATTTGCCCAAAAGTGGAAGGAAGAAGAGGTCCAGATGAGAGAAGAATGGTTACAGAAACTAATGAAGTATGCAGAAATGGTGAAACTTACTGGAAGAGTAAGAAATCAAGATAACAAACTTTTCAGAAAGGATGGACATAAATGTAAGGAACCGCAGAAAGGAGGGGAAGGGAGTTGAAAATTGAAAATATTAAAACTTGGTTAGATAATTGTTAAAATTTTAAAAGATGATGCTGTTAAGGTGCTACACCCAATATGCCAGCAAGTTTGGAAAACTCAGCAATGGCCAGAGGATTGGAGAAGATCAGTCTACATCCCAATTCCAAAGAAGGGCAGTGCCAAAGAATGCTCCAACTACCGCACAATTGCGCTCATTTCACACGCTAGCAAGGTTATGCTTAAAATTCTACAAGGCAGGCTTAGGCAGTATGTGGACCGAGAACTCCCAGAAGTGCAAGCTGGATTTCGAAAGGGCAGAGGAACCAGAGACCAAATAGCAAACATGCGCTGGATTATGGAGAAAGCTAGAGAGTTCCAGAAAAACATCTACTTCTGCTTCATCGACTACGCAAAAGCCTTTGACTGTGTCGACCACAGCAAACTATGGCAAGTTCTTAAAGAAATGGGAGTGCCTGATCACCTCATCTGTCTCCTGAGAAATCTCTATGTGGGACAAGAAGCTACAGTTAGAACTGGATATGGAACAACTGATTGGTTCAAAATTGGGAAAGGAGTACGACAAGGTTGTATATTGTCTCCCTGCTTATTTAACTTATATGCAGAATTCATCATGCGAAAGGCTGGACTAGATGAATCCCAAGCCGGAATTAAGATTGCCGGAAGAAATATCAACAACCTCAGATATGCAGATGACACAACCTTGATGGCAGAAAGCGAGGAGGAATTAAAGAACCTTTTAATGAGGGTGAAAGAGGAGAGCGCAAAATATGGTCTGAAGCTCAACATCAAAAAAACCAAGATCATGGCCACTGGTCCCATCACCTCCTGGCAAATAGAAGGGGAAGAAATGGAGGCAGTGAGAGATTTTACTTTCTTGGGCTCCTTGATCACTGCAGATGGTGACAGCAGTCACGAAATTAAAAGACGCCTGCTTCTTGGGAGAAAAGCAATGACAAACCTAGACAGCATCTTAAAAAGCAGAGACATCACCTTGCCAACAAAGGTCCGTATAGTTAAAGCTATGGTTTTCCCAGTAGTGATGTATGGAAGTGAGAGCTGGACCATAAAGAAGGCTGATCGCCGAAGAATTGATGCTTTTGAATTATGGTGCTGGAGGAGACTCTTGAGAGTCCCATGGACTGCAAGAAGATCAAACCTATCCATTCTTAAGGAAATCAGCCCTGAGTGCTCCCTGGAAGGACAGATCGTGAAGCTGAGGCTCCAATACTTTGGCCACCTCATGAGAAGAGAGGAATCTTTGGAAAAGACCCTGATGTTGGGAAAGATGGAGGGCACTAGGAGAAGGGGACGACAGAGGAAAAGATGGTTGGACAGTGTTCTCGAAGCTACGAACATGAGTTTGACCAAACTGCGGGAGGCAGTGCAAGACAGGAGTGCCTGGCGTGCTATGGTCCATGGGGTCACGAAGAGTCGGACACGACTAAACGACTAAACAACAACAAGATAATTGTTGTAATGTATATAAATGAAAATTATATTTAAAAAATTAAAATAAATAAAACGCACGGCTTTAGTTCCCAGCTTTCTTTCTGTGAATGATTCCTATCATGAAATGTCCTCCTCTACCTTCCTGATCATCCTACAACCCCTGAAAAATCTGCTTCTGGAGGTTAAGATACCTATGGGAATAATGTTAATTATGGTGCAGGAACTGCAGGTTGAAGGAGGAATTTGCAGAACTGCACTTCCTTTTAACAAAGGAGCAGCTTGAGTCCCAAGCTATTCATTAATAATAATAATCCTTATCTACAAAAGCATCTTTCAGGATTCTTGAATGTTCCAAAATAAGAAAGTCTTCATTTCCTTTCTTCCTTGTGATGCAAATTATTTATAACCCTGATGTATACATTATTAAAGGCCAGTAAAATGGTTATTTAGGCGACAATTCTATGCATACCTACTTGGAATAAAGTCTCATTGAGCTCAGTGGGAGTTATTTCTGAGTAAACCTGTGCAAGTTTTGCACTGTTAAAAATAAATCTCCTGTGTTGGCATAACAAACTGTTCTCCAGTAAAGCTTGTAAATGAAGACTTAAGAAATCTCAGGCAGGGTGTTGGAGGGAGGGTTAACTGTCATGAAAGAACAAATAGACTCACTGAGCTGTCAGGCAGAATCAAAGGTTAATTTCCTGGGGTTTAGCATTTGTAGAGCTGCTTTTATGCCACCTATAATTTTTCTTAATGTCAGTTACGACAGATAATGCTTAGCTAACCTTGAGCAGCTAACAGTAATGCACGTTACAGTCTGTTGGTTTTTTTTTTCCAAACAAACACACACACACCAAGAGGAGGGGAGAGGGGGAATTGTACCACTGCAAGTTTCCCTTCCCACCGCTTATTATTATCCCGTCCTCTAAACATTATTCATTTCATCCTTGAAGGAAAAGATGTGGAGCAAGGAAGTGAGAAAACATAATTATTTGCCACCAGGAGAGCCTTTATGTGCTACTTAGTGGGATTTGTTAAAACACACACACACACACACACACACACACACACACACACACACACACAGATTATATTAATACTCAACCATTTTGCCTTATCTGTTTAAACGGCTTCCATTTTTTTTTTAAGAACAGCCTTCCTCAACCTTGAGCTGTCCAGATGTTCTAGATTACAGCTCCCATCCTCCCTGCCTATGGGCCATGCTGGTTGGGACTGATGGATGGGAGTTGTAATTCAACATCTGGAGGGCACCCAGTTGAAGAAGTCTGTTCTACAATAAAGGCAGCAGCAATTAATCTGGGAAGCATTGATTTGTTTAAAGAGAGTGCTTGAATAAAAATGGTAACATGTTCCTCCTAGTATAGTGTTTAATACAAAAGGACAGATGAAACAGGCTGAAGGGCCCACCAATGACAAGTGGTCAGTTTGGAACTTCTTCATTTAAGGGTCCTGCTTCCTTCACAAACTGGATGGTGATAAAAGCTGCAGATGAAGCAAGAACATCAGTTGCAAAAATGTGTAGGCAACTGCCTTCCATGCTTCTTATCTGGACTCTCATTTATTGGAGGTTTTAAACAGAGGTTGGATGGTCATCTGCCATGGATGCTTCAGTTGAGATTCCTGCATTGCAGGGGGTTGGACTAGATGACTCTTAGGGGTCCCTTCCAACTCTATGGTCCTTAGGTCACATCACTGCCCTATCCCCATGTGTCTAGTATAAGTCATGCCACCTCCTGGCCAGGTGTAGGGGGGGAGAGAAGCAGGAGATGGGCTGAATCCCAAAGTACAGACCTCCTTTTTCCAGCTGGGACATTGGTCATGGAATTATTACAAACACTGGATTTTGCATTGCAATATTGCAGGATTTTAACAGCCACCCTACAACGGGTGCAGCTTTCAAATTGTAAGCTTGAATTATTCTTTTGAAAGTATTTACAACAGAACAAGCCCATTGAGATAAATCTGGATTTAAAATGAGGTCTTTTGAAAGTTTCCATTTAAATCTGAGGCATCCCATTAGCACTGCATGTCAAGATGACAGCACTGTGGCCGACTGCTGGGGGACAGGATTGTGCAACACAATCACAGGCTGTTTCTTTTCCATTTTGACTATGGAGCCACTTGCCTGTCAGCAGCCAATATATGGCTGTACATATGCTTCATTCACGACAGCTCAGAACGACTGGAAAACATCTGTAAAACTTATGTAAACCTCTCAACAGGTTTTAAATTCTAGCATTTAATACATTGTGAGCCCTATGTTGTTAATAAAACACTGCAACTCGTTTGCCGGTCTAAAGAACCAATGTGATTTAGAACTGATTTGTCCCATGTGAGTAATAAAATGAAAGCTGTTAAAATCCCATTGTTAATATTTAAGTGACTTCAGAGCAGGGGAATCATGTCAGACTGATGGAACCCTGGAAATCATTTAGCCACAGCTTTAGACTCAACTTTCCTGTTGATGTGCCCCAATGTGCTAGTTCAAGGATCAATTATTTTTCAGTGATGTTATATCAAACATTTCCTTTGGCAAACAAAGACTAACCTTGATCTGCATTTAGGCAGGAATAGCCAGATGCACAAATATAAGATGGGGCACATCTGGCTTGCCAGAAGTACATGTGAAAAGGATCTATGGGTCTTAGTAGACCACAAACTTAACATGAGTTGCAGCAGCAAAAAAGCTAATGCTATTCTAGGTTGCATCAACAGAAGGACTGCATAATGTCCAGATCAAGGACAGTAATAGTACTGATATATTTTGCCTTGGTCAGTCCACACCTAGAGTACTATGTTCAGTTCTGGGCACCACAATTTAAGAAGGACAAGCTGGAACGTGTGCGGAGGAGTGTGACCAAGATGATCAAGGGTCTGGAAATCAAGCCTTATGAGGAACAGTTGAGGAAGCTGGGTATGTTTAGCATGAAAAAGAGGAGACTGAAAGGAGATACAGTATGTTAGCCAATCCAGTATATAAACAGCTGCCATGGAAAATGGAGCAAGCTTGTTTTCTCCTGCTTCGGAGGGTAGGATCTGAACCAATGGCTTCAAGTTACAAGAAATGAGATTCTAACAAAACTTCAGGAAGAACTTTATGACAGTAAGAGCTGTTCAATAGTGGAGCACACTCCCTCAAAGGTGGTGGACTCTGCTTCCTTGGAGGCTGGACAAACATCCCTCTTCATGTCTAAACATGTCCACTCTAGGAATGTTGTATTTGACTGCTCTGTGTTTCACACCCCACAAGAAGATCCTTGAGAGCTCAGGGATCCATGACAAGTATTAGTCCTAGAAAACAAAAACCAACAGAACCCACTTGGCCAGCTTTCAAAATGCTTCATCAGACTGCATCCTTAGTTACAGGGTGTTGTTGTTGTTTAGTCTTTTAGTCGTGTCCGACTCTTCGTGACCCCATGGACCATAGCACGCCAGACACTCCTGTCTTCAACTGCCTCCCGCAGTTTGGTCAGACTCGTGTTCGTAGCTTCGAGAACACTGTCCAACCATCTCATCCTCTGTCGTCCCCTTCTCCTTGTGCCCTCCATCTTTCCCAACATCAGGGTCTTTTCCAGGGGGTCTTCTCATCTCATGAGGTGGCCAAAGTACCTCAGGGTACCTTCCCACAAAGAGTACCACTTCAATAGGAAGGCCAGCCTGACCCTAGCCATTGGCTTAGCTGCCAAGTATCCCGTTTTTTGCAGGAAACCCCCGGATTTTAATCCATTTCCAGCTGTTCTCCCAAATGGAGAAAAATCCCGGAAATCCCCCAGATTTCCTACCTGCCAGGGAGCTCCATTTTGGGTGCCGCTCTGCCCATGTGTGGGCACCGGAAATTGGGCAGAGCGGCACCAGAAGTCACTTCTATGCATGCCCAGTGGCCATCTTGGTGGTGGCTGCATGGTGGCGGGCATGCGTAGAAGCGACTTCCGGTGCCGCTCTGCCCGATTTCCGGTGCCCACACATGTGTGGAGCGGCCCCAGAAGTTGCTTCTACGCAACTTCCAGTGCCGCGCCGCTGCTGATCCCACATTTTTCAGTGGGAGATTGGCAGGTATGGCCATTTGCAAAGAAAGAGCAGCTCAAGATAGATTTCTTTCTTTCTTTCGAGATCAGAGAAGCAAGGCGTTTCCATTGTCAGTTGTCTTGTTACTGCAGAAGCAAGAAAAAGGTCCCCCTGGCCCCTAAAACCATTCAGAAGACCCAAACCAATTGGGAAATGCAATCCTAACAAGAACACCAGGAAAATATTATCAATCTGGCCCCAGCTGAATGCAGATGCCTTTTAACAACTCTCCTTTTTGTTCCGAGATTGTCAAAACCAATCTTCCCCGTCCGCCATTTTCTATCACTCTTTGAGTCTCATCCTTTTCTTTGCAAGCCTGGGGACCAGGGGCTGTGTCTGTTTGTGGCTTATGTACAGCACTGACATAACGCAGGCACTCTGGGAGAAAGAATTCACAATAATGTTATTAATATTCTTACAAGCAGATCATTCAAAGGCTTTCATTTCATTTTCAGCTCATCAGAGTGACACTGATGAGCATTCAGTGGTAAATGCATGAATCCAAATGACGTGCTCAGTATAACAGGCCAGGTCCTTTAAACAAGAGTGAGAGGGGAAGGACATTAAAAAACGCTGGCTCCAGCAGGTTAATTGGGACAAATGAGGTGAAATAATAAAGGCAAGGGCATGGAAGGACAACTATTTGGAAACATAATTCATGTACCAGCCATGGGGTAGAAATGGATAGAATATAAATGTATAAGTCATTGTGTCAGAAACAAAACTGATTAGAGTCCTTGCATGTTTTGATTTGTAATTTTCTGTATACAACATGGAATGACCCAGAAAGCAGCCATCTCAACCCTATTCAGGGGGATCACATTCAGTGCTTCCACTACACACTCGATTAGCAATAAGCATAGAACCTAAATACATACAGGTGTGTGAGTGAATGCATGGAGGCTCTCTACTGGGGTGGAAAACCTGCACTCCTTGAGATGGACTACAACTCCCACCATCCCTGAGCATCGACCCCATACTGGGTGGGGCTGGGGCTGATGGGAGTCGCAGTCCAACCGCATATGGAGGGCTACAGATCCTCCATTCTTGCTGTATTCTGTCATTAATCTGAATATGTATAGACTAGGAGTATGGCTCAGCAAACAAGCCTGGCCTTATGTTTCTGTAAATGGAACAAGAGTGGTCACTATCTGGGCCTTCACTTTACACAGCAAAATGTCTCAGACCCTGCATCTTAACTCAAACCCTGCATCTTAACTCCTGGCTCAGGAGTTCAGCTAATTTACAAGTCACATTAGACTGGGATTACAAGAAGAACTTTTATATGCCTGTTGTCTTTGTCCAAGCAGAGACATCACCTTGCCGACAAAGGTCCGTATAGTTAAAGCTATGGTTTTCCCAGGAGTGATGTATGGAAGTGAGAGCTGGACCATGAAGAAGGCTGATTGCCGAAGAATTGATGCTTTTGAATTGTGGTGCTGGAGGAGACTCTTGAGAGTCCCATGGACTGCAAGAAGATCAAACCTATCCATTCTGAAGGAAACCAGCCCCGAGTGCTCACTGGAAGTATAGATCCTGAAGCTGAGGCTCCAATACTTTGGCCACCTCATGAGAAGAGAAGACTCCCTGGAAAAGACCCTGATGTTGGGAAAGATTGAGGGCACAAGGAGAAGGGGATGACAGAGGACAAGATGGTTGGACAGAGTTCTCGAAGCTACAAACATGAGTCTGATCAAACTGTGGGAGGTAGTGGAAGACAGGAGTGCCTGGCATGCTCTGGTCCATGGGGTCACGAAGAGTGGGACACGACTAAACGACAGAAGAAGAAGAAGAAGAAGAAGAAGAAGAAGAAGAAGAAGAAGAAGAAGAAGAAGAAGAAGAAGAAGAAGAAGAAGAAGAAGAAGAAGAGGAAGAAGAAGAAGAACTGACATTTCCTCTGGGTTTTTTTTCTGTGTGTGTGTGTGAGAGAGAGATAGGTTGGGCTGAGACATTGACTGGCAGCAAGCTTCATGGCCAAGTTGGGATCTGACAGCTTCATCTCCCAAGTCCTAGTCCAACACTCTAACCACTACACTACACTAGTGATGTTGACATCCATCTGTTTCATGAGAAGTAAGTGATGCAAGTTTACTGAATAATACATGGTGCTAGCTCCTATGTAGCCTACAAATAAATAGGTAGCGGGGTCTATAGTCCAAGGCTTATCTAAGGCTGCAATCCTAAACTACACAAAATTAAATTTAAAATGTCAGAGGTGGGGGGGAGGGAGAGGGAGAGAGAGAAAACCAAGTTCCAGGAGATCCCTGACTTGGATGACTACAGCTGCAAGTCTTGACAAGGTGATTCTTAGGTTGCTCACAGTAGAATCAATGCTGGCTCTACTCAGTCCCACTGAGGTTAATAAACACAACTAACTCAGATTCATTACTTTAAATGGGTCTGCTTTGTGTAGAACTTAATTGGATTCAACCAACACAATGCATTTAAGGTTAAGGTTGAATCAACTCCTTTATAGGTCTGAAATATGAAGTTTCCTTTAAAAAAATCCAGAAACTTGAAAATGATCAGAAATAAATACTATAATGATTTAAACTACAGTGGAACCTCGGGTTGCGAACGTGATCCATGCAGGAGGCAACCTGCAGTACTGCATCTGGGCGTGATGTGATTCGGTGCTTCTGCGCATGCGCAAAGCGTGATTTAGCTCATCTGCGCGAGCGCCGAAACCATTCCAGTACTTCCGGGTTTGGCACGTCCGTAACCCGAAAACGCGCAACCTGCAGCGATCGCAACCCGAGGTATGACTGTACACTTAAAACGGAGTGAGATTAACAAAATGGAGCAATACCCGAATTCCATCCTATCAATTTGGATTTGTAATACTGTAATAACAGATTTGCTCAGTTACATGATTTCTCCCTTGCATATTTAAACTCTTTCAGCCTGTTGGAGTGCACACTGCAATCATAAACATATGCAAGGAACTAAGCCCCACTCAAAGCAGTGAAATTTAATTCCATGCCAGCATGCTTAGAATTAAACTGTTAATCTTAGCGAAGGACCAGAACCCATGAAAATTCCAAACAATTTTGCTTATGTGGGAACTGGAAGTTTCTATTTTTCCACTGTGGTTCTTGCCCAAGAGAGAACATGGATAGCAAATTCTAGAGGTCATTTACTGCTCTGTTTGCAAACCATTCCAGTAACAGCCTGGCTAGTCAGCTTTCTATTACTTCTCTTAAAAGCAAGATTGATCTATTATGCCACCAGTATCTACCATCCATCATGCTTTTATATTATTATATCAGAAAGGAATTGTTTGATTGAGTTGTACAAAGACGAAAGTTCCTCCTAGTCTCTAAATTCTAAAGTAGAGCTATTCTTAAATGTTATAGAAAGGGTTTTATTAGGAAGCAAGGAGCTAACTTTGTATCAACTGAAGCAATAATCCATTTATTCAACAGAATGTGATTTGCCATAAAGGAGATGGCCTATTTGGGGGCATAAGAGAGATCTTTTTTTATTTTGGAATGTTTCATTAAGTATTTAATGGAATTTTGTGTTGACATGGCTTTGCAATCATTGTCACTGCTGTGATTGTGTACGCCATTGTCATCATTCATTAGCAATACAACATGCAGCTTGACTTGATTCAGTGCCTTGTGTGCGATACTAAGTATAAAGTCTGTTAAAGTCTAATATATCAACAGTGAATTATCCTGAGTAGGGTGCCCTACTGAGTGATTGTTCTGATTTTTGTTAAGTGCTGTAAGTGCAGAACCAGAATAAAGCACAATGATTTTGATGAGACTGGGAACAAAAGGAATCTTTCTTGCCTTTCTTTGCTGAGGGAATGTCACAGAACACTCTCTCTCTCTCTCTCTCTCTCCCCCCAAAAAATTGGATTTTTTTTTTATCTCTTACATTAACGAAATATAAAAGATAAAATTAAAATAAAAGCCATTGCTACCAGCAGTTTGTTTTCTGGATGTGATTTCTCTGCGGCTTTGAACAGTCCCAGGGCTAGATGACATCAATCTCAATGAGGTCCTAATGAAATCCAGCTAGTCACAATGTGTTTTGATAGCCTTGACACTCTTCCCTCTCTCAGTTGCTGTATGAATTATTTGTTGTTTCTGAGCAAATCTTATGAGCATCCCTCTGTGAGACACACAGCTTCCCAGAGCTGGAAATATTTTGTGGGTCTCTTTCATCACAGAGTTATTCACATCTGACTCATAAGACACCAGGGAAAGCATTTTCTGATATCACAGAATTGTCTTGTGTTGCTTGCTCTGGAACTCTTAATGGCAAACAGATTCATTCAGGGTGTGCGTGCATTGCTACCTTAAGAGCACAGTGAAGTTGTTTTTTACAATCTATTTCACAGCCCGCCTGCCCGCCTCCCCTCCCCCGCCAGCTGGTTACATCAACATGGCTTCATTAGTGTCAGATTCATTTCTGTTTATGCACATGCCATGGGGCATTGACTGGGTGATGATATATTTGCAATGGTGTTCACACCTTGGCTAAAGACAAATTAGGAACAGTTTGCGGACTTCAGACGGTGTGAAGCTGGTTTGAGAAACACATCAAATGGTAGAATCTTATTAAAAAGCAGATGATACATATGCATTTTGGATAAGGTTGTGTAAACGTGGATTAAAGACCCAGCATTAGAGACACAGTGAGTGCAAACAGGACTGTGAACACATCCTCATAATCTGGAATAGTAAATTTGACCATTTATACTTGTAGCCAGTAAAAGGTAGTTGTGAAAGTACGTATCTCAATGATTTGTAGCAGCTTCCCCAGGGTTTCCACTTCCCTATTGTTTTAACAATAGCAACAATATAAAGGGTTTCTAGTACCACCCTGACAAGCCTTCTAAATTAAATTGATAAAATTAAGGAAGTTTGGGAGAAAACCAGTAATGGAGTTCTCTGTGAAAGAGCAATGGGCTTAGTTCTGGTACTGAGAACATATTATCTCAGAGGTGCCAGGTTCCACGCTGCCCTCCAAGTCCCCATAAGTCATTAATTTGCAACTACCGGTAGTTCTGGTTAGTTGACTTAGAGCTCTAGTAAAAAGGAAAATAGAACTCACATGCGTAAAGTATGAATTTTGAAGGATAGCTGTGTTTTGGTCTGCATATTGTTTCGAGATCAAGTTTGATGGATCCACCTTTAAACGTGAACTGAATCAGATTTCTCCTCCATCACTAGTTATTATTTGTGTTCTTTTACCAGTATTGGGAGCCATTGCCCACGCCTATGAATTGCTATGTGCATGTTTTAAAACCAACTTATTTTTTTGCTACTTGTTTGGTGTCTGCTGAGACATTAGCAGGAAGGTTTCAGAAAGTAAGTTATGGGCTGCATCCAATGCACAGTGGGAATTCCTCTCCTCCCCTGCCTCTCTTACCCGTGAAAGTTTCTGCCATTATAAATTTGTTGGAGTCTTTAAGGTGTCATGGGACTCTTTATTGCTTTTGCTGAAGCAAACCAACCCACCCACCCCTCCCTGGAAACTGTAGCAATTTGCAGTTTTCCTTGAGCTTTCTCAAAGACCTTAGTCATTCCCCTAAGGAGTTGAAGACTTATCTTCACTTGCAGTTCCTCAAAGCCATTTTGAAATGTGTCTGTGCTGCTGGGCTAACTCACTGACAATCTCTATGTGTATTTTAAAATCTCGTCCTAGAGTGACAATGAGTGAACAGCCCACAGGGCAAAATCAGCTTGTCTTTGAAATTTTCCATAAGCAAATTCAGGGGTGAGCATTCAGGCGGTAGTAGGCAGTAGCTGCAGATTGTCCATTTCTTAGCAATGAACCCCCTGAGAATTTCTTTTAGGTGAATTCTCTCAATTTCCCTATCATTTTCATCACTGGGGCTGTAGTCATATGGCTCCTTAGTTTACCTAGAAGTTAGCCTCATGGAACACAGTGACATAATAGAATCATAGTGTTGGAAGGGATCTGCCCATAACAAGGCAGGGAACCCTCAGCTACCTGATATGTGACCATCCTGCTTCTGATTAAAAACCTCTAACATAGGGCAGACCACCACTTTTTGAGGCAGTGTGTTCCATAATCAAGTACCTCATACTGTCAGGAAGTACTTCCTAAGTCTAAATCCTTTTCCTTGTAAATTGATTCAGATCCTAACCAATGGTCTGACATAGTACATAGTACATAAGGCAGGATTTGTGATATGCGCTTCAGTAACCGTTTTTCAGCACGCCTTCCTCTTTTTATTAGTTTCCTGCATCTACTACATATTTTGGAAAGCTGTTTAATATGCATTTGGACCCCTCAGAACAGATCGTAAGCAAATTTGTTTTGTTTTTGTAAGTCACTTTGGGTTCACCTTTCTGAAAAAAGCAACTAAATAAGTAAATAAACAGAATAATAATTTTGCATTCTGGTTCCTGAAATCAAGGAGCAAGGATTCATCTATTTCATGAAATCAAGGAGCAAGAATCTATGTTTGGGTACAGTACAACTGAACTCCATTTTGAATCAAGATGGTGGATCAAACCTTTCAAAACTACACTGATCTTTACCACTGATTCCAAAACGGCACTGATTTTTTGGTCTTAGAATTCCCAAACAACAGCAGGTACAAGGCTGCTAGTGTTTTATGCAATTTGTGCAAAATATTCAATTTATAATATATACATACCCATTTACTATTCATCTTTTTCTTGTTATCTATATTACATATCTAAGATAAATAATAGCTCCATAAAAGTAGAAATATAGAATTCAGCACTGTATATTTTGCAACATGAACCAAAACAGAATCAGTTCAAATGCTGAATGGGAACTAAACTTATATTGCCCTGAACATCCAAACTGCTAAACTCAAAGTGGAATTGAGCTACAATATTTAGCAATGTTATTCACTGGGGGGAAATCCATTAGAGCATTTTGCCACTTCTAATCTTTCATGACTGCAAACAAAGGAAATGAACTATCCCCAAAGTTTATTACCAGAAAACTCAACCAATTCCCTAGTAACATTCTATGTATGGTACAGGCTTTCAATAGAAGCAAAATCCTTTTCATCTGTCATGTTGAGTTGCTGTGAAAACCTAGTCCTGTAGTGCCACTTACAGGATAGTTCTAGTAACTGTGAACAAACCATTTGTGATATGCTGCCGTTCACTGCAACTATTTCTTTGTGAAACATTCAGTAAGCTAACTTGCAAGTTGTGACAGCTCATTGGATTTCATCCCAAATTAGTGTATTTAAGCAATCTTATTTCTTAAGGTGTTCAGGCAATCGCTGGGTTGGTTCTCCACGGCAAATGATTCTCATTGTAGATCCTTGTTTCTCCACTCTGTCCACTGATTTGGACAGCTCAGAATGAGCTGCTCCTTTTCTGTAAAGAACAAAGCCCTTCCTAAGGGTAGGTGCAGGCAAACAAGGTCTGTGGGTTTAGATTTGCTTTATTAATATTGCTGTTGGGTTAGACTTGTATGCACTCAATTACTATGTATGAAAACATGTGCATGGTCACATTACCCTCTTTAATGGGATACGCATACGGAGAAGAATCCTTGAACCTGTAGAACCCTCTGGTCCTGAAAGCAGCAGCAGCAGCAGCTGTAAATCCATCTCCCAGCTTTTGCCTCATCCCATGCTCCTAGTAAGCAAGGTGAACGTCCCTGTCCACTCTAACTTGTAGCAACACCTCACTTTTTATTGCCAGAAAAATAAACAAGGAAATTGCTGCTGTTTAATTATATTTATTTGATGTTTGAGATTGGAAAAAAACCTGTTGAACAGATTATATACTGGCTCTTGAGGTGGTTTAGAGGTGCAAAGGAATAGGCCAGTAGGGGACAGCATGGTGGAGTGCAGCCACTCACCTGACCTCCAGTCAGTTGTGTGGTTGCTGCTTACTGGGAGGTAACAGGGCAAGGAATCAGCGAGATTGGTGTGCAGCAAACAGTGGAGCCAATTTGGCACTCCAGTTAGGGTGTGTGTACCATGCCAATCTCCCCACCAACCTCACCCTCCTGGTAAGCAGCAGCGCCACAACTCACTGTCAGGTGGGCAGTGGCCTTTCACCATGCCACCCACTTCTGGACTCAGGGTACAACATTTCATATTTAGGATGTTTAATCTAGGCGGCTATGAGTGGCAGGGAGACCTACTGGGGCAATTAAGATGAGGTTCACGCAGGCAGCAAGGCAGTCTTAGTTAGCCCTTATTTAAACAAGGAGATGGAAGTAAGCAAATAATGGGAAAGGAGATTGCTCAGTCTATGGCTGATCGCGTGGGTGGCTATGTCAGAGACGGTGCGCTTCTGAGTACCAGTTGCTATGAATCACAGGTGAGGAGAATGGTGCCAGCTCTGCCTGTGGGCTTCCAATAGGCATCTGGTTGGTCTCTGTGAAATCAAGATGTTGTGCCTTTGGCCTGTGCCAGGTGGGCTCGTCTTATGTTCTTAATGGAGTTTTCTGATAGTTTATTTGAAATGCCAGGGCTTATATGCATGAGTCAGTCCATCTTGAAAAAATGGATGTTAGCTACGATGGCCAGGGAGGCTGTGCTTCTAAAGAGACAAACGGCAGGCCTGCATCACAGAGTTGTTATTCAGCGTCTCCTTACTCAGAAACCCCTGAAATGTGGCCTTTCACACACGTATCAAATCACAGGCCTGGACTGGTAAGTGAATGTGTTATGTGCCTTATACCGTAACACTTAAAAGCAAATTCCATTGCAATCGTCAGTGTAATTCCAGTAGACAGAGGGTGCTTAGGTCAGCAACACTGGTTTTCTGATTTACTATAAATTTGGCAGAGTTAAGCAGCATTTAAACCAAAACCTTCAAGCTCAGGTTTAGCTTTAACAGGGTCACCTTTTCAACTAGCTACAAAAGAGATGAGCTTATGCAAGACTGTGACATACTCATTTTTGTCCTGACTTTCCCTTCGTAGCTTTCATCGTGCTACAGTATCTCCAGGCTACTTAATGCTCTCAGCAAAGAAACCAATAATCCCAATGTTGCTAAGAAGCTATTCATTCCGTTGGCCTCACATAGGATTGTAAAAATCAGCTCAATAATTCTTATGTATCCCCTGTGAACAGAATGCACTCTGATTTATTTTTTTTAAGTGTAAAACGTTGCAAATGACTACAATTTTATACAGGTGTGTAAAATAATAATAATCGACGATTCATCAGATCTGGTGGAATCTTCGAGGTCATAATTTCGAAGGCTATTCTTCGTAATTACGCTTCCATCCTTAATTTTCCACCCACCCGCCTCCTTCCTTCTCTTGTACACAGCGAATGGGAACTTCGTGGCCCTTTGTCTTTGAAAGATGCCAAAAACAGCTTCCAGACGAAAACAGGAGCACTTCCCGATGGGAATTTAATCTGAAAACGGGCCGTGACGGAGACATCTCAAACACTGGCAACATATTTGTCAGTGCATAGCTCAGTTGGTTAGACGTTATCGAGCATGGCGCTGATAATGCCAGGGTTGTAGGTTCGATCCCCGTATGGAACAGCTGCATATTCCTGCATTGCAGGGGGTTGAGCTAGAATAATGATCCTAAGGGTCCCTTCCAACTCCACAATACCATGATTTGCTGCTGGAAGGGTACCGTAGGTCCGCGTTAAATAAGAAAAAGAAAGCATGTTGAAGCCCAAGCTGCCATGGAGACTCCTGGCGATCCCCCTACCCCACTCCAAACACCGGGCAGAGTGCTGCCCTCACATGTTTTTCTAAGAAGCCGGGCGCGGGGTGAGGGCTGATTCAGCTAAAATTCAGGTCGGGGGTGGGGCTTGCGGGGTCTATTCCGCCCCTCCTCCTCACATGCTGAGCACCGCGGAGGCGGGCAACGCAACGTTTAACCTGTTGGCTCTCCGTTGCAGCGCCAGGCCCGGGTGCCTGGAGCGAACGAAGGCAGCCCTCCGCCACGGCGCCGCCTCGTCGCCCTTCTCCTCCCCTGGCCCTGGCGCGCCCTCCTCTTCCTTTCCCTTCCTTCCCGAGGGGGCGGTCCGGACGCTGCTCGCCCCTCCCACCCCGGCTTGGCCCGCTCTGCAGGCGCCGCCGCCGCCGCTTTCTCGCTACCTCCTGAATTTCTTCCGGCGTGCTTTGGCGTGCCTATCGGACTGGAGCCGGCGCGGACGTGCGGGAGGCAGCCGTGGAGCGGGGCGCACAGCGGGCGCCGTGAGTAACACTGGGCAGCAACCAGAAGCACCTCTCTCTTCCCATCCCTGGCTGGTCGGGAGGTAGGCGCTCCTTCGACGGCGCTTCACCCAGTCAGCAGCCCCAAAGTGGGGGGTGACCCTCCCCGCTCTCCATCCCCCGGAGCGGGTGCAGGGAGGGAGGCCGGCTTTGCGCCCCGCAGCTGCTGCGTCTGCAAATTACTGAGAGCTACGCCTTCCTTTCTCCCCGGTGCACGTCTCTCGAGCGCGCTAGAGGCATCATCTTCCCCGAGGCTGCATCTGCCTACAACAGTAGCCTCTTCCCCAAAATACAATACATAGCCAAGGTCCCTTCGGCCTCCGAATAAAATATTTGAGTGCCCCCCCCCCCGTTGATGGGCATAGCCACTCAAATGGTACGCGTGCGCCGTGTCTTGTGATCGATGATGCGGGGCGGGGCTTACTTGGGGCCCCCAATATTTTATTCAAGTTGGCACCATTGATGCAATGTGGCATTACAATGCCCATTGTATCTAATCCATTTCAGCATTCCTGGCCTCCTGTATACCGTGTGCATCTGTTCAGTGGGCTCAGCGAATAGCCCAAAATGTCCATTTCGGTTATGTGTGCGTTCCCGGTAGATGGATCTAAAAGTATTGGTTTAGGTTTTTTTAAAAAAAGAATAAGAGAAAGAGGCGTTCGTTTGGGTACTGATCGCTTTCTCCCTTCTTCCAGCTGCCTGATTTTGCGTTAAATGGACCTCATAGATACTTGTAGACCGGGTTAAGGTGTGTGCGCTTTTACAATTAATAATCTCCCACGGCCACGTTGTTAGGAAGGGAAAAGACGCGGCCATTCGCCCCAGGAACCGCGTTTGCTGCAGTTGCATTAGGAAAGGAAAGGGTAAAGCCGTCGAGGAGGCTGTCCGTGCTCGGCTAAGAGAAATGTGTCACTGCGGAGAACAGGTTTTTGTGTGAAGTTGCTGCGCTGGCAGGGACTGCTGTGAACCGCGAACATCTGGAGGTGACTTCAGCGCGGAATGATGAAATCTCCCGCTAAGTTACACACCAAAGATGGCTGCTTTGCTGCTGTGGCTGCCTCGGCAGTGGGAATTATACGGGAGCTGTAGTTTTTGTTGCTAGGTTACGTGGGGACTTCTCCCACCCTCCAATAAATTGCATCTTGTAATATTGATGTTGCAGTCTGCAGACCCTCTTCCTGACTTCTGTCTTCCTTTGCTTCTTAGGCTCCCTCCTAGCGCACTGTGGGGAAGCGTATATTGCAGACAAAGCGGCTGGTGCAGATAAATGCAACCTGGTGCAGAGAAGTGCAAGCTGATTTTAAGTGAAAGTAACATTGGAGGGGCGGGATGTTTGCCTTCCTAGCTTGATGGATGTGTTGCACCACTCCTCCTTCCCAGCCATCAGCTGGGCTGCTGGTTTTCTCAGGCTGGGGCTGCAGGCAGGGCACAGTTTTGTCAAGTGAATCAAATGAAGTCTGACACCCACAGCCTTGAAAGTTCTGAATGGCACCTTCTTTAGAAATGCCAGGAGTTGATTTTCATTAGAAGCAGAGGAGGGGGAAACTAAAATCGCTCAGAGGAGGCAGGATCCTTGGTGGATTTGCTACCTGTCCCATTGCATGATGCTTGTTGTTCTTGAGCTATTCTGCGTAACCTTCCCAGTGTACCTGAACCCTCCTGCCGTCACAAGATGGCCAGAAAAGTACTTGGCACAAAGTGTGCATCACTTTAATTTTAGACTTGCTTGTTTCGTGTGGCTGTAGTACATTGCACTGATACCTTCAGGGTGGTTATTAATGCTTAGTAATTTGCTCTTTGGTTGGCATACTTGGAGTAGCTTTTTGCAGCAACTTGTTCAGGGGTGAGGACCCCCAGGGGGCCAAGTGCAGCCCTCCATGACTCTCTGACCACATCCCCCCCCCCACAGATTAATCCTAAGGCAATATGGCCCTCAGCAGTAAAATGTTCTTTTACTTTTGTCCATGTGACTGTCGTTAAACTGTGGATGGGGCTACCGGTAGGGAAGTGTTCTTATCAATTATATGAGGTGGGTGACATTACAGCTAAGTCTTGGCTGTGCTTAATGTATCCTTGCACCCCAAAAAAATGAATGAGCAAGACTTCTGGGCTGCAAGCCACAAGAGAACTCTCAAAAAAGAGATAAGCTTTATTATTCTTCTAAGAATCCTCCAAGAAAGCTCTTAAATACCTGTAACTGAGCTCATTTTGAATTGAACTAAGCAGAGGGACGCGGGTGGCGCTGTGGGTTAAACCACAGAGCCTAGGGTTTGCCAATCAGAAGGTCGGCGGCCTGAATCCCCACGACGGGGTGAGCTCCTGTTGCTCGGTCCCAGCTCCTGCCAACCTAGCAGTTCGAAAGGACATCAAAGTGCAAGTAGATAAATAGGTACAGCTACAGCAGGAAGGTAAATGGCGTTTCCGTGTGCTGCTCTGGTTCGCCAGAAGCGGCTTTGTCATGCTGGCCACATGACCTGGAAGCTGTACACCGGCTCCCTTGGCCAATAACGCGAGATGAGCACCACAACCCCAGAGTCGGTCACGACTGGACCTAATGGTCAGGGGTCCCTTTTCCTTTAAGCAGAGTGTGCCCATTGCTTTTTGGAATCCTGCTTCTGCCAATATAGATTGCTTTATGCAAATTACTAAATCCCCACCACTATATTTGTAATGTTTTTTGTTTGTATTCATCTGTCTCGAAAAACAATGGGCTGTGCCTGGGGTCAAACTGCTAGAGAATCACAGCATTTGCTATGGCTTTAGAGGCTGGTAACTGCTGCTATCCTTGTTGTTTTTGTTGCATTATGTAGGTAATCCTTACAATCTTGTAAGACAAGGATGGGGGACGGGGGCTGTGGTCCTCCAGGTGTTATTTGACTGCCCCTTCCATCATCCCTGACCATTGGGCATGCTGGCTGAGACTGTTGGAAGTTGGGAGTCCAGGAATTTATGGGCAGCCACAGGTTCTTCACCCCTTCTATGAGCATTTTGAAAAATGCAATTAACTACCTCAGTGCTATTGTTTGTTATCACCAGGTATCACCAGGTATTTGGTCTTTTCGGGTCAGAGGCAGCTCTTATGTCCTTCAGAATCTGAATGGACATTTCATAAGCAAAACTCATTCCAGGCAAGCAATAAACATATATACCCAAAACACACTAATCTGATTATAACACTCCAGTCTGAAAAATGCAGTTTAAACTAGAAGGATGTAAATCTTTTCAGCTCTAATCATGCAGTATATTGCTGTGGAAAAAGCCATTTCCATGTATGAGCTGTGTCTTGCAACCATATTATACAATAGAAAGTTTTTATTTTCAAAAGAGAACTAATTTTTGATTGCTACTGGAGCTTCATTGCAGGTACATTGTTGACCTTTAAACAAGGTCTAAAGTCTCCTTTTTTGCTGTTATATGTACTCTTTTGTACTAAAAGCATTTGGTTGAACTTCGTTCAAGACTTGCATTTCATTTTCAAAACTAGATTAGATTTTACACTTGTGTTACTGTTCTCCTACATTTTGTGTTGGTAAGACCTGTAACCTTTCAAACATTCAGGCTCAAGTTTAACCAACCAGTTTAACCCTGGCTACAACAACATGCTTACACTGCACTGTTTCCCAAAGACTTTGTGGTTCTGGAACAGCCATTGAAATCCTATATGCCCTACCTTTTCCAAATTCAATACACAGGTAGAGTTAATTCTAAGTCTGCCCCCGCCACTTAATGGATCCAAATGGTTTCCAGAGAGTGGTAGGGGATGCTTTATCCCATGTTGATGGCCTCTCAGCCGACTCCCTGGTGGCCCGCTGGAATGTGGAGTTAACCAGGGCCATTGACTGTTTGGCTCCGAAGCACCCTCTCCGATTGCATGGAGCCCGGACAGCCCCGTGGTTTTCCCTGGAGCTGAGGGCGATGAAACAGTCGCTGAGACGGCTAGAGTGCTGGTGGCGGAAACCTCATTCTAAATCTGACCGAACACAGGCTAGAGCTCAACTTCGAGCCTACCAAGTGGCAATAGCGACGGCGAAGAGGACCTTCTTCACCGTTTCTATCGCATCTGCAGAAAACAGCAGCAGGAGACTATTCCAGGTGGTTCGCAATCTATCCGAACCACCTTCGTCATCGGGGCCTGATAGGGACCCCAATATCTCCTGCAATGCTTTTGCGAAGTTTTTTGCAGATAAAGTCGCTCAGATTCGGAGGGAGGTAGACTCCACTGTGGGAGCAGGGCCGGGGCGGGAGAGTGCTAGAGACCTGTCTAGTCCAGTTGTGTGGTATCAATTCCAATCTGTTACCTCCAAGGATGTGGACAGGCTGCTTGGACGAGTGAAACCAACCACCTGACTCCTTGATCCTTGCCCGTCCTGGCTTATAAAAGCTAGCCGGGAAGGGCTGGGCGATGGGCTTCGCGGGTTGGTGAATGCTTCTCTCTGTGAGGGAGCCTTTCCAGACCCGCTGAAAGAGGCGGTTATTAAACCGCTTCTTAAAAAACCATCTTTAGATGCGGCCAATATGGCCAACTATCGCCCAGTCTCAAATCTTCCATTCTTGGGCAAGGTGATTGAGTGGGTGGTTGCTGAACAACTCCAGGCACGCCTGGAAGAAGCGGACCATTTGGATCCCTTCCAGTCGGGATTCAGGCCTCATCATGGGACTGAAACTGCCTTGGTCGCACTGGTTGATGATCTCCGGCGGGCTAGGGACAAAGGTGACAGCTGTTTCCTAGTTCTGCTGGATCTCTCAGCGGCTTTCGACACCATCGACCATAACATCCTTCTGGACCGCCTAGAGGGGTTGGGAGCTGGGGGCACTGTCATACAGTGGTTCCGCTCCTTCCTACTGGGCCGTGTTCAGAAAGTGGTGGTGGGGGATGAGTGTTCGGACCCCTGGGCTCTCACTTGTGGGGTGCCTCAGGGTTCTGTCCTCTCCCCCATGCTTTTTAACATCTACATGCAGCCGCTGGGAGAGATCATCAGGGGGTTTGGGCTGGGTGTTCATCAGTATGCGGACGATACCCAGCTCTACCTCTCTTTCAAATCAGAACCAGTGAAGGCAGTGAAGGTCTTGTGTGAGTGCCTGGAGGCGGTTGGAGGATGGATGGCGGCTAACAGATTGAGGTTGAATCCTGACAAGACAGAAGTACTGTTTGTGGGGGACAGGAGGCGGGCAGGTGTGGAGGACTTCCTGGTCCTGAATGGGGTAACTGTGCCCCTGAAGGACCAGGTGCGCAGCCTGGGAGTCATTCTGGACTCACAGCTGTCCATTGAGGCACAGGTCAATTCTGTGTCCAGGGCAGCTGTCTATCAGCTCCACCTGGTACGCAGGCTGAGACCCTACCTGCCTGCAGACTGTCTCGCCAGAGTGGTGCATGCTCTAGTTATCTCTCGCTTGGACTACTGCAATGCGCTCTACGTGGGGCTACCTTTGAAGGTGACCCGGAAACTACAACTAGTCCAGAATGCGGCAACTAGACTGGTGACTGGGAGCGGCCGCCGAGACCACATAACACCGGTCTTGAAAGATCTACATTGGCTTCCAGTACGTTTCCAAGCACAGTTCAAAGCGTTGGTGCTGACCTTTAAAGCCCTAAACGGCCTTGGTCCCGTATACTTGAAGGAGTGTCTCCACCCCCATCGTTCTGCCCGGACACTGAGGTCCAGCTCCGAGGGCCGTCTGGCGGTTCCCTCATTGCGAGAAGCCAAGTTGCAGGGAACCAGGCAGAGGGCCTTCTCGGTGGTGGCACCTGCCCTGTGGAACGCCCTCCCACCAGATGTCAAAAAGGAAAACAGCTACCAGATTTTTAGAAGACATCTGAAGGCAGCCCTGTTTAGGGAGGCTTTTAATGTTTAACAAATTAGTGTATTTTAATGTTTCTGTTGGAAGCCGCCCAGAGTGACTGGGGAAACCCGGCCAGATGGGTGGGGTAGAAATAATAAATTATTATTATTATTATTATTATTATTATTATTATTATTATTATTATATAAGGTTCTCTTTCAATCTTGGAGATTGCATCTGGAATTCAGAGAACCACAAAGCTGCTTCCACATGTGCACCAAGCCTGGTTATGAATAATCAGAAGGGTTCCCAAATATACCTGGGCTGTCTCACCACGATAAGAAGTACTGTATGTGAAGTAATACACATTGCTATCTAAAGAGAGCTAAGGTAGTTATTTACATCCAGAAACTTGCCTGATTGCACATTCTAGAGCAGGCATAGGCAAACTCAGCCCTCCAGATGTTTTGGGACTACAATTCCCATCATCTCTAGCTAACAGGATCAGTGTTCAGGGATGATGGGAATTGTAGTCCCAAAACATCTGGAGGACCAAGTTTTCCTATGCCTGCTCTAGAGCAGCATTCAGCGGAGCCTGAGTGGTTTTTGCTATCAGCAAAAAAATGCAATCCTGTGCACATGAGGAAGATTCCTAGGCATTCAAATCGTCTCTTTGGATCCCTACCTTTTGCAGTACATTGACCAGCACCAGTGATTCAAAGATGGGAAATGGTAGCTCACACTGTCTGCCAATTATGGCATAAGCAGTTGCGGTTTTAAAACAATAAGAAAGATAAGTTGGAGCCAAGTTCAGCAATGCAATTAAACTGTCCAGGGTACGGTAATTGGATTTTCTTTCTTGGAGTTGTTGGTTTGTTTTTTTTAACTGAGTGAACGTTGGCCAGTGGAGATCCTGTCCTATGATAAGGTTTCAGATTAGAAATTTCAGCAAGCCTTTCCGGTTCTAAGGAAATGTCCCCTAGAACCAGGAGATGATTAAAAGGTGTGTTTGTGGTTTGGCTTGTCCAAGAGAATCCAAGCTTGACTGATAATGCTGATGTGGGAGTAGGCAGGACAAGCTTCTGTGTCTTTCACGAATAAAACCATCAACAATTTTGCATTGAGACTAGCAAATTTTAACCCACAAGATAAACACCTTGGTTTTTGTTTTAGTATTGGATCAACTGGTAGGCATTGGGCCATCTCTAGCACCCACTGGCATTTTTGATGCAGTGCCCCCCCCCGATGATGGAATGGGAGCTCAGCATATTGTTGTTGCAAGTGATAGAAGAATAAATGGCACCTGCTTTCATTTTTCATATCCATGTGCACATGTATACACACAGGCACAGAAATTGTGTACAGTACAGTAGTATGCTGTACCTGCATCTTTAAGGCATGGGTGAGAAATAATGAGAAGTCTGTGAGATCTGTCTGTCAGATTAGTTTCTGACCCCATGGACAACATTTCCATAGTTATTTTGCTGCCTTCTGCTAACTGCATCTTTAAGATGACTAGGGGAAAGTAAAATCCAATACAGTCCTTAATGCATATATTTCAAATAACTTTGTAAGCAGATACACGCACGAAATCCTCAAGTGAGCTACAATAAACTTTTCTGTTGTTATGAATAGAAAATTAAATATGATGGGGAGCTTACAAACAGACAAGGGCATTCAACAAAAGCTTTGTGGGACATCTTGGCCTACTTTTAGCATGAGCTCATCCATGTTGTCACATGTTGCGAGCAGGGTTTTCTATTGAAAACTGCCGTCAAATATTCTGTTATTGGAGATTGAAGCACGAGTGCTATTTCAGCATTTGACTGTATCACTGGGCTGAGTTTTCTCTATCTCTTATTTTCAACAAGAGTTCAGAGATCTGTGGCAGAGAACCAGAAATCTAAAGGGATCCAGGTAAACTCAGGAAGCCAAGAACTGTGAAACTGAAAACTGCTTCTGTCTCCATTTCTTATTTAGTGTTCTTTAAAAAATGTCAGCCGATATACCATTCAACATCAATATCAAAGAGCCTCGCTGGGATCAAAGCACGTTTATTGGACGAGCGAGCCATTTCTTCACCGTCACTGATCCTAGGAATATTTTGTTGTCCAATGAGCAACTAGAAAAAGCAAGAAAAATTGTGCATGATTACAGGTAAAATGTTTGTTTGTTTGTTTTAAAAAAACACCCCCATTTTATCCCAAGGGCTCAAGGTAGTTGAGAATACTCAAGGCATAATGCAAAAAAGAGTCAAATAAAATAGCCACTTGCAGTAGAAAATGGTACCCAGGCCCCCACTCTCTTCAAAAAAGCAACTCTTGTAGTGTCTGGTCAAGAAGAGTCTCCAGCTTGAATCTCAGGAAGCCTTAATTGGGAAGGAAATCCCACAGTTGTGAAGCCAGCAAATACCTATGCCTACTTAGGACACCCTCTTGCAAACATGGTGTACAGATGGTATAATCAAAAGGGTGTTCTCTGCTGATATTAGGGAAAAAAATATGTACACAGTGTAAGAAGCAGCCTCTGTGATACGTGGATGTGGGTGTGTATTTATGCATTATAGCCAGCCCTTCCAGACATCCCTTCTATTGTGCATTCATTATATTTGTGCTCATGCTATCGAGGCTGTCATATGCAATCCCACTTTCACTCCTGTTTGTGCCTCAAAACATGTTGGGGTGGTGACAGTGCTTTGTTTCCAATCAGGGCATACCCTGTAACTGCCTGCTGAAATCCCATAACTTTCTATACAAAAAATGTTCTGGTTTATTTCTGCCTTGCCTCTGTTGTCCTATAAACCCCTCCAGAGAGCAATACGCTATTACTGTGTCAAGAATATGAGGCAGAACACCATAAAACACCAGTCCAGAGGCATCCAGCATCCTGAATTGTAACTGCTGATCAGAGCTGGCATGCACCGTGTTCCAGGTGTTAGCTTGGTTTTTAGTGTGCTTGTTACACACTAGTGTGCTTTAGTGTGGTCAGATCATAGAATGGTAGAGTTGGAAGGGACCCTGAGGGCCATCTAGTCCAGGCATAGGCAACCATGGCTCTCCAGATGTTTTGGAACTACAACTCCCATGATCCCTAGCTAACAGGAGCCAAGGTTGCCTATGCCTGATCTAGTCCAACCCATTGCAATGCAGGAATATGCAGCTGTTCCATACAGGGATCAAACCTGCAACTTTCTCATTATTAGCACCACACTCTAACCAACTGAGCTATCCAGGCAGTGTGCCAAGAGCTACAATATGTCGGGTGCTCCTAAACATGGTTACTTGAGAGGAAAAGGCCTTCTGCAATGAACATTTAGGAATGAGGAATTAAACTTTGTTGTCAGCAGTGAGGAAGAAAGAAGGATGGGGTGGAGAGTGAGGGGGTGATAAAATATTTTGGAGTAGAATGCTAGAAGTCAATTTTGCAAACAAGCAGTGACTTTTTTCTCCTTAGGGCCTTGCCCTTTGATGAACAACTGCATGAACAAAATTCAATGTGAGCCAGCTGCTTACACTGACCTAACTGCAGTACTCCTGTGACTATGCTGGCATGGGAAAGAGCAGTTACGATGATGGAAAGGGACACAGAGGTTCTTATGCTAAACTGCTACACTGTTCTGTGTGCAGAGAAGATACATGCCAATCTCTTGTGTGCACAATTCCTTAAGTTTTGGACCTACCTTAATGTCATATTTATAATTAAATATTCACATATATTTCCATCTGCCCCAAGACAAGGAATTGCACCCCCTGGATTAACAGAAGATGAACTATGGAGAGCGAAATATATCTACGATTCAGCCTTCCATCCAGATACTGGGGAAAAGATGGTTTTAATTGGCCGCATGTCTGCTCAGGTGCCCATGAACATGACCATTACTGGCTGCATGATGACCTTTTATAGGTAAGTAATGCATGAAAGTACATGAGTGAAATAAATATGCAACTGAGAAATCCAATTTGAAGGTCATAGTCCTCCTGGCACTGGTTGAAACAACTTTGTGTACTCTATAGGGTTTCAGTGCTGCTGCAGCCGAAGTGAGTGATATTGTATACATTAAATGTTTTTTTAAAAAAACAGTTAAAATTAACATTTTAAGTTTCCTCTGTTCCCTTATATTTTTCACACATTGGTTCGGTTATTTATTTCCCTTCAAAAGAAAACAAAGTGGAGAAAATTCAATCTGAGAACTCTTGAACTTCAGTATGCGAGATACTGATGGGAAGATAAAATATCAAATTTTCCTTTAACCATAAATATCGCTACCTTCTCACGTGAATTATAGTTATTGGCTTTTTTGTCAAGTCTTACAGGATAAAAACCACCTGATATTAAATTTGCATTTTATTGATCTTTGTGACTCTCCAAATCTGAGCTGGAAATGTTTGTCGAGTAACATAGCTCTGTACCTGGGAAAAGCGCTTAAAGTTTTACATTATTGTAACTGAACAGCTACATCTAATAGAATCTTAACTTATTTCAGTACTCAAACTGGAACAGATTCCTCAAGAAGACCTGTGCATTTCTACATTTCATGTAGGAAAGCTATCATTTTGTGAAGAAACTGTTCAAAAGACTGATTTGGCTGATCGTTTACAGAATAATCATTGAGGGAAGTGTGCTGAAGAATAATCAACCCAACAGCATTTGATTGTCTTAATCTCATCACTTTAAATAAAATTGATTGATTGTACTTTTTTGTTTTTAAGAACTACTCCAGCAGTGGTCTTCTGGCAGTGGATTAACCAGTCGTTCAATGCCATCGTAAATTACACCAACAGGAGTGGAGATGCTCCAATTACTGTCAGGTAAGGTATTTAAGCTATTCCAGGCAGAAAATTCAAAAACTACAATATCTGCTCTAGTTTAGACCTAAATTCAGTGCTATGATGTGAACGGCCTGAGAAAATGCTTTAATATTTTGCACATGTAATCTCTATGAGTTGAAGTTATGTTCTAATTAGTTGTCACAGTGGCCGGAGTGGACTACTTCAGAGTAACGACGCTACGCGGCTCTGCATTTTATTCTTTTATTGGTGCTGCGTATTTACAGTGCTCAAGTCATTGCTATTTACACGGAGCGATGTTGTCAGTCGGTTTCAGAACCTCCTAATGGCTTTTGGCGCGTCTTTCTCCAACACAAAAGCTTTGGCAGACCCATCCTCTTGCCCCTCCTCTTCCTGCGTAATTCTGGAGTTGGAGGGATGGGTCTCCCCCCCTTGCTTGCCCCTTCCTGTCCCACCTGGGACCCTGGCTCCTCTACCTTGCCTGAGCCTCGGACACGACTTCCTGCTTCCCCACTGGAATCGGAACTCTCCCTGCTTTCCCCTTTGCTCGGGGACGGGCTTGAACTCAGGAGGGGAGGGACTTCGCGATATCCCCTGTCCCTCACATCCACCCCCCTCCCAAGCTCTCCTTCACCCCTCCCCAGGCCCCCCCCATGTGTCGGTGACGACTGGAAGCCTAAGAACTCAGTGCTCTCCGAGCCCGTTGGTGTGAATACCTCCCCCCAGTCCTGCGAGCCCCCCCCTTCCGCCTGGGCGGACGGGAATCCCAAAAAGTCCGTGGCGTCAGAGCTGGTGGGGGTAAAAACGTTCTGCCAATCTGCTCCTACCTCTGACTGGGTGGATCTCGGTGACACCCATACCTCATCCTCTGGTTCCTCAAACTCCGCTTCCCAGCGCCATGGTGAGCTGCTCTCCCGTGCCTCCTCCTCCTCCCCCTCCCTTTCCATGTGCCAGGGCTTGGGTCTGTGGGGAAAGAGGGCGTGAAATTCTTCCACCAAGAATTCCTCCTGTATCTGAGTGGCTGGGACCCATTCATTCTGGGACGGTGGAGCATCCTCCCATGCCATGAGGTACTCCAGTCCCCCCACCCCCCACCTTGAATCCAGGATGGCCGTGGCCTCATTGAGTTGCTCCCTGCCTTCCCTCTCCCCCCCTCCCTCGGGGGTTTGTTCGCTGTCTCGGAGCCTGCTGCTTTCCCTGTACGGCGACAGCAGCGATCTATGAAACACTGGATGCACCCTCATGTCCTCTGGCAGTGCCAGCCTGTATGCCACCGGGTTTACCTGTTGCGTGACCGTGAAGGGGCCCAGCCTTTTGGGTGCCAGCTTTTTGCACCTCCCTCTGGTGGGAAGGCCCTCCGAGGACAACCACACCTTGTCCCCCACCCTGATGACCTCCCCTTGTCGCCTGTGGCGATCTGCCCCCTTTTTGTACGCTTCCTTGGCCCTCTCCAAGTGTTCTCTGAGCTGCTGGTGCACCGTCTCCAGTTCCTCTGCCCAATCCTCAGCCTGTGGGCCCTCCTCCTCCTCCTCCTCCCTCTCCCTCTCTGGGAAAGATCTGAGGTCGCGCCCGTAATTGGCCTTAAAGGGCGACACCCCTGTGGAGACGTGCACTGCATTGTTGTAGGCAAATTCTGCTAGTGGCAAGCGATCCACCCAGTCCGTTTGCCGCTGGCTGACGTAGCATCTCAGGTACTGCTGCAGAATGGCGTTGACCCTCTCCGCTTGTCCGTTGGTCTGCGGGTGTCTAGCCGTCGACAAGCTGACCTCCACCTGCAGGAGGTTCATGAGCCGCCGCCAGAACCTGGAAACAAATTGGCGGCCACGATCCGAAATAACCCTTAAAGGTAATCCATGCAGTCTGAAAATGTGATCAACAAACAGTTTGGCTGTCTCTTCTGCCGAGACTGCCCTGGCACACGGTATAAAGTGACACATTTTGGACATAAGGTCCACCACCACCAACACTGCAGTCTTACCCCTGGACGAAGGCAGATCTGTGATGAAGACCATGGACACCACTTCCCACTGCCTGTGTGGTGTGGCTAAGGGCTCCAGCAACCCTGGTGGCGCTGCTCTGACCACCTTCGCCCGCTGGCAGGTGGTACAGCCCCTTACATAGTCTCGAACATCTTCCCGCACCCCTGGCCACCAGAAGTGTCTCATGACTAGGTGAGTGGTCTTGTCCCTTCCAAAATGCCCCGCTGTAGGGTTGTCGTGCATCTGCTTGAGGACCGTACGTCGAAGCTGGGTGGTGGGTAGGTACAGCGCACCCTTGTAGAAAAGCAGCCCTCTGCGTTCTGCAAAGTCTTTTGCCTGCTCCCTCCCCCCTCTCAGTTCTCTGAAGATGCGGTTGGCAAATTCATCCGCTGCCGTCAGTGCTGTGAGTTCTGCCTCGCTCACCACAGCTGCTCCGCAGGACCATGCCGACGGGGGGAAAATGTGCCTTGGGGCTGGTGGCGCCTCCTCCTCCATGTACTCTGGCTTGCGGGAGAGGGCATCCGCCCTGACATTCTGCTCCCCCGGGATGTAGTGGATGGAGAAGTTGAAGTTCGAGAAGAACTCTGCCCACCGTATCTGCCGCTGGTTGAGCACCCTGGCAGTTCTCCAGAACTCCAGGTTCTTGTGGTCTGTGCACACCTGGATGGGGTGCTTCGCGCCCACCAGGAAGTGTCGCCAGTGCTGGAACGCAGCGTAGATCGCAAGAAGTTCCCTATCAAACACTGTGTAGTTGCGTTCAGGCTGTGTCAGCTTCCTGGAGAAGAAGGCACAGGGTCTCCACTCCCTGTTGGCGTCCAGTTGCAACAAAATTGCGCCCACAGCTTTTTCAGAAGCATCTGTCTCAATGCGTAGGGGCGCGTCCTGCACCACATGGAACAGGTTTTGGTCTGAGGCGAACACTCTCTTGAGGCTTTCGAACGCTGCTTGCGCCTCTGGTGTCCACTTGAACTTCTGCTTGCCTCTCAGGCAGTCCGTGATGGGAGCCGTAACGCGAGAGAAGTTCTTGATGAACTTCCTGTAGAAGTTAGCGAAGCCCAGTAGGCGTTGGGCATCTTTGCGAGTCCTGGGGCTGTGCCAGTCCAGGATGGCCTGCACCTTGTCCTTGTCCATCGCCAGCCCCTTGTCTGACAGCTTGTAGCCCAGGAAGTCCACCTCTTTGGTGTGAAACTTGCACTTCTCCAGCTTCACATACAGGTGGTTCTCCTTCAGGCGTTGCAACACCTCTCTGACATCTTTCACATGCTGCACTGGGTCATTCGAGTAGATAAGGATGTCATCTAGGAAGACCAAGCATTTCCTGAAGAGGAGGGACCCCAGGACGTGGTGCATGAAGGCCTGGAAGCATGCTGAGCCCCCTTGCAAACCGAAGGGCATCACCAGATATTCAAAAGAGCCCAGAGGCGTGAACATCGTGGTTTTCCATTCATCTCCTTCCCGGATCCTGATCAAGTTGTACGCCCCCCTTAGGTCCAGCTTGGTGAAAATCTTGCCCCTGCGTGCCGCTGTCAGGAGATCATCCACTCTGGGCATGGGGAAAGCCACGGGCTCTGTCACCGAATTCAGCCGTCTAAAGTCCACCACAAGACGGCGCTGTTGCGTGTCTTTCTTGTCCACCCAGAAGACCGGGCTGCCCCCTGCTGCCTTGCTTTCCCTTATGAACCCCCGCTTGAGGTTCTTGTCGATGAAAGCGCGCAGATCCTCCAGCTCCTGGTCTGACATGGCGTACAGCTTGGCTGGGGGTATCGTCGCCCCTGGCACCAGGTTGATCTGGCAGTCAAAAGGCCTGTGCGGGGGTAGGTGGTCGGACTCCGCTTCGCTGAAGACCTCCTGCAGGTCCCAGTACTGCTTGGGTATTGCCTCACCCCCTTTGATATGCATGGTGGCCACCGTGGCTATCGGAGGCCCCTCCCCTGGTTGGTGCTGCATGCAATGTTCCAGACAAAAGTCTGACCCAAACGTGATGCACCTCTGGTGCCAACTGATGGAGGGGTCGTGGCGCGCCAGCCAGCTCATGCCCAAGACGATGGGGGGGTCTGAGATGGTGGTGACGTTGAACGCCAGTGTCTCTGAGTGCCTTCCCACCGTCATTCTCATGGGGGGGGTTTGATGTGTGATGGCCCCTCCCAGCAGCTCCCTGCCGTCAATGGTTGCTACGTGCAGAGGAAAATCCAACTGCAAAAGCTGGATTTGGTGCTCTTCTGCAAAGCTTCTCGAGAAGAAGTTGGCGGACGCCCCACTGTCAATTAAGGCGAGGACCGTCAGGGGATAGCCATTTGGGAGCGTTAGCGTCACTTCTAGAACCACTCCTGCTCTGGGAGGGGTGGGCTGGCTCTGCACCTCTCTGTGCGGGTGGGCGGGCTGGGGCTGTTGTCTGCTGACTGTGCCTGGCTGCTGCCCCTTGTCTCCTGCAGCCAGGCTTTCCCGTTTCCCTGCTGTGGTGCTGCGTCAGTGGGGGAGGGCACCACCTTTCCCGCCTTTCCTTGCCACTCCCTGCGATGTGGGCAGTCTCTGACGAGATGCTGGGGTGAGTTGCAGAGAAAGCAATTCCCGCCCCTTCCCTCCTTGCGTCTTGGCGCCGCTGGGGTTTGAAAAGCCCGCGCGCGCGCGCTATCAATCTGCATGGGCTCCTGGTCCTGGCTGGCTCCAGGCGTGGCCTGAAAGGGTTGTTGAGGGAGTGGCTTCTCCTGCGACCGTGGGAACCAAGCCCGCTTTGCGCGCGTCGCTTGCTTGTCGTTCCACCGGGATTCCTGCCTCACCCCCACCGCCAGAGCTGCTTTGCTCAGCTGATCCATAGTACTGGGCTTTGGACCTCTCGAGAGTTCATCCTTCACCTCCTCGCTCAAACCCAAGTAAAACGCAGCTTGCATGGGAGGCGAATCCAAAACCCACCCCAGTCTGTGCACCAGCATGGTGAATTTCGCCCAATATGCGCGAACTGTCATATTTCCTTGGCGTAAATTATGCAGTTCCTCCTTAGTCTGGTCCAAATGACTATCGGACGAATACATCGTCCTCAAACCTTCTAGAAATTGTTGGACATTTTTCATGCAAGGATTCTTGGTTGCGATTAATGGTCTTAGCCACTCCCTGGCTGCTCCGGTGAGATGTTCCACAATAAACGCTACTCTGTGCTCATCATCGGGGAACTCATTCTGGTGCAGCTCAAGAGCATACACGATCTCAGTCTCAAAGCCCTGAAACTCCTTCGGGTCTCCATTGAACTTGCTTACAAGGGTCCCTGCTCTCCTTCCTGGCAGCACTTGGACTTGGGGAGCCCCTCCCGCCTTGTTTTTCTCTGCATCCAGCTTGTTTTGGAGGTCTACCGCCACCGCCCTTAAATGCTGCTCTTTTTCCTGGAGCTCTCTCACCTGTTCCGCAAGTTGTAGCCGGTCGTCCTGGACCTTCTTAGTCTCCTCTTTAGCTGCCTTCAATTCTCCCTGCGCCTGCAGCGACAGCTGTTGCAGTTCTAGCTGGGCTTGCTCAGCGATCTGCCGCCACTTCTCCGCCTCGGACACGCTCATCCCGGCAACTCCGAAGTAGCCCAAAAATGATTAGGAGGTTGCTGTCACAGTGGCCGGAGTGGACTACTTCAGAGTAACGACGCTACGCGGCTCTGCATTTTATTCTTTTATTGGTGCTGCGTATTTACAGTGCTCAAGTCATTGCTATTTACACGGAGCGATGTTGTCAGTCGGTTTCAGAACCTCCTAATGGCTTTTGGCGCGTCTTTCTCCAACACAAAAGCTTTGGCAGACCCATCCTCTTGCCCCTCCTCTTCCTGCGTAATTCTGGAGTTGGAGGGATGGGTCTCCCCCCCTTGCTTGCCCCTTCCTGTCCCACCTGGGACCCTGGCTCCTCTACCTTGCCTGAGCCTCGGACACGACTTCCTGCTTCCCCACTGGAATCGGAACTCTCCCTGCTTTCCCCTTTGCTCGGGGACGGGCTTGAACTCAGGAGGGGAGGGACTTCGCGATATCCCCTGTCCCTCACATCCGTGTAATGTGATATGCAGGCAGCGTTATCTTTGATGAAAGCCAATACACCTCACAAGACTGATGGAGTGACCAATCAGTAAAGCAGGGGTAGCTAACTTGTTTTGCTGCCCCCCCCCCGAAAAGAAGCCTGGTTCACCCTTGGCCAACCTCTCATGGACCACGTACCAACAGTGTGTGTGACCAGCCCACATTCTCACATGCGCGCACACAGGACACACACAGTCCAACATGTTCAAAAGCACACACTCTCCCCTACTCATCTTATCTGTGATCACTGGAGAGGGTGTGGTTATCTCCCTCTCTGCACTCCTAAAACGATCAGTCTGATGACTGGGGAGGAGACTGCTTGCATCTCCCTCACAGTGATGGGCTATGCCCATCCCAGCACTGGGTCTATGTTAGCGCTTTCCCCCAATTTTAATAGCAGCCTTCAAATTGACGGGGCCTTGCCCAACCAGAAATAAATGGTTAGCCCCCCCAAACCGTGGGAGCTAGTTGTCCCTGCCCTAAATCATCTTCCCTAAAGCTTGGGATGAGTATGGTAATTGGTTGTGGAGCCAGCAGCAAGGTTTAGTTTTTGAGCCGCAGCCAGGCCCTGCATATTTGAAACAGCCCTGTATTTCTGCCCTGTTCTGAGGAATGCATGCCCAAGGCAAGAGAGGACCCCTGGTTCTTCTGAATGGCTGCCAGCAGCTGTAATAATAATAATGGATCCCAGATTGCCTAGTTTGGATTATTATTAAATTTGCGATGTGGTTTTTCATAGACTGGCTTGACGTGACGACATGTAAGCACAAGGTAAACTCTAATGGGGAAATCGAAGTGATGCTAATTTAATAACATTAATATGTAACATGCATATAGAGAGCATTCCAAGCACTTCGCGTACACCACCTCAGTAATATATGTGAGACATCACTAGATGCATGACTGCCTAGTTACTTCTCTCTGGCACTAAAAACAAGTTATTTGCATGTAGATAATCACCCAAGGTCATATCTGCATAATTTGAATGACTAAATTAGGCTACTAATGCATTCTAGACATCGACTATGGATTGCAGCTGGTGTGGGATCAGAGCATTTCAAAAGGGGCATGTGTGCTTCACCTCTATAGTCCATGAAGTTTTCTGGTTCTGGTGGGGTCTTTTAAATGTCTCGAGAATTATTCATCTGGTCGAGCACATCTGGGAAACGTTGAGGTAGAAGACCAAAAGATGTTGCCCAGATGTGACAAGAGTAGAGTGAATGTGGTGTTCTTGAATGTAGGAGCAGAACTGCCAGTAGGATACAGGTGGTCACAGTACAGCCACTCAGTGCTGCTTGACATCCTAAGCTTGCACACTCGGGGTTGTGTGTGTGTGAGAGAGAGAGAGAGACAGACAGACAGACAGATATACCATAATTACATGCTAGGAAGTCTTTGCACAGGCACCCCCAAACTTCGCCCCTCCAAATGTTTTGGGCTACAATTCCCATCTTCCCCAACCACTGGTCCTGTTAGCTAGGGATCATGGGAGTTGTAGGCCAAAACATCTGGAGGGCCGCAGTTTGGGGATGCCTGTCTTTGCATCAGAGCTGAGGAACATGAAGCCCTCTACATGTTGTTAGACTGCGGTTTCCTTTGTCTCTGATCCTTGGCCATGCTGGCTGGAGCTGGTGGGAGTCCGACAATATCCAGGGGCCCTGAGGTCCCCCCCCCGCTCTTTATCCTTCCAGCTGCTTTTGGTATAACCAGTTTCTGACTAGTATCCAAGTGTAAAGGCACACAGCGAAGCAACTTTTTTGAAGCTCTGGGTCTGATCACTACCTGGTTGGGAGAGCATTTGAGAGCCTTGTGTAGGTGGTGCTGAGCTGGATATAAATGTAAGAAATGAAGTGAATTACTTCCCAATATATTCTGAGGTGATCTATCTACCTCTGGTGAAGATGGCTCAAGGTTTCTCAGTCTCCTTGACAGTTTATGATGGCATTAGACCCGAGTGGGGGGGGAGACCCTGTTTGGGGGCTGAGATGATGAACATTGTTAGACTTTTGTTAAGGGTCAAGCCAGGACCCATTGTATCTTTTCTCCTTCATGAAAAGGACAGTCTATCCATGCTCTTGCACCACCACCCCCTGCTCTCTGATAAATGGACTGGCATAGCTCACCATATAGTATAGTTGGCAGAGGAAATAGCTGCAAAAAGAAAGCCATGGCTCATTCTGCAGAGGAAGAGTCTACAAGTATATCTGAAGCCCCAACCCACTAGATATTCTATCATGCTTCCAAATAGTGAACTGTCAAACATATGAGGCAGCTTTATATTGTCAGCCCATTAGCCTGTCTGGCATATGGCATGACTGACAGTGCGTCTCCGAGTGAGATCTTTTAAGCGGAATATACCAAGGAATGAGATTAGGATGTGTTGCACACAAAAACCACATGCTCTACCACTCAGCTATAATATCTCAGCCTTCAGTCTAAGCACGATGCTTCCCCTGAGTCCTTCATCAGAGTTCAGGTGTACACCACCCAACTTTCATTTCAGTAGCCAAGAACATAGAAGTCCTGCTGGATCGGGTCAGAGGCCCATCTAGTCCAGCATCCTGTTCTCACAGTGGCTAACCAGATGCCTATGGGAAGCCAGAAGCTGGAACCTGAGCGCAATAGTGATACCCAGTAACAGGCATTCTGAGGCATACCACCTCCCAACTGTGGATATAGAACATATAGATCACTTAGGAGCCAGCCACTTAAATGGGAAAGGGAAAGTTTGTAACCCCACTAGATGCCCCGACATTATATTCCGGTGCGGTTTTGTCTTTCAGCCAGAAAAACATGTTACATTACCATGCCAGTTGCGCTTACATAATTGGAACATGTGCGGTGTAACATATACAGCCATTGTGCACACACAAACGTTCTTATTTTTGTTTTAGCCAGCTGGGAACAGCCTATGTTTCTGCCACCACAGGTGCTGTTGCAACCGCTCTAGGACTTAATGCACTAACAAAGGTATTTAATCATTTCCTCCTTTTTGCTTTGAGAAAGAGTTTTGATTGTTGTGGAAACTTTTAGTTAATGATTTCCATACGCATGAAGAGTAACAAGGGTTTTCTGGCACCTTAAACGCAAATGCATTTATTGTGACATGACCTTGCATATTCAGGAGCCCACTTAATCTTTTCATCCGGGAGTTTATCAGTCTCTTGTGAATGAATCCTGTTTGCTTCAGTTCAGTACTGATTCATTTCTATAGCTTTGAATATGTCAGCACACAGAAATTAGATGTCAGGGAGAAGTGTTCTAGCCTAGCATTTCCCCTACCATTTTCTGGAACCTCCAGCTTTCTTTGTACAACAACATTTTTATATGGAAGAGTATTCAGTTATGTGAGTTCAGGCTTGGATTTACCACCTCAATGAAAATATAGTCTCAGTTTCTAGGGCAAGGTCTCTTGCAACTGATATTCAGATAAGGTGCTGTTTCTGATTCCTGCATGAAATCCACGTTAGATTTCTTTATAAATAGTTCATACTGCTTGTATAATAAAAAATCTAAGCAGTTTACATAGAAACAATGAAACAACATTAACTAATACAAATATTACATTTTCCTAAAATCTAGATAAAAGCAAAATGTGATTGTATATCACAAATAAAAACTGAGTGATGTGCAGAACAAAACAGAAATAAAGCTTTGGAATACATTTTAAAGAGGTGTTTAAAGGTCATTTTTATCTCCAACCCCAAAGCATTTAACGTGTGCATATCTTCACTGTCCATTTCGTGCATCTGATGAAGTAGGATCTTGCCTGGAAAAGCTTCTGCTGCAATAAATCTTCAAGAAACCATGAGACACCATGCTGAGTTTGCTGACATACTCTAAGATGGCTACACTTCAAAAAGCTGTCTCAGAATGATTGCAACTATTTTTCAAAGAGAAAGATAGAGGGGTTTAAAAATAATAATGATCATATAGCTTCCCTAAATGGCATTTCACCAAAAACTTAGCCTGATTTCTGGGAATGATTATAACTCAATATTTCTGTTCTAAAATATTTTAATGTCACTGTAATACAGTTGAGAAGCCACTCTCATTTTTTAAAGGTACAAGCTGTACCAGTGTTCTCAAAAGATTCTAGCTTCAGGCACATATATTCTCTGATGTGTTTGCATAGATTCTTAAGATCAGCTTTTCACAAAACAGTACTTAAGATGATATTTTAGAGTGGCTGAGGATTGGTGGGGTTTGTCCATCTTCAGGTAACTCTTATTTCTTTTTTCACAGCATGTCTCACCTCTTATAGGACGTTTTGTTCCTTTTGCTGCTGTAGCTGCTGCTAACTGCATTAATATCCCATTAATGAGGCAAAGGTAAGATAAAAATCTAGCATGTGCCACAGAGCACCTGTTGGCTTTAGTAGGGATGTTGCAAAATTTGTTCCAAGCCAGAGTCTGAAAAGAAATTCAGAGGCTCATTAAAGCCCATTTCAAAGCTGGCACAAGCTTTAAATGGTCCTGAATTCTTCTCCAGCTTTGGCTGAAATTGGATGTGCCCGCTGCAGAGTCCAGCCTGCAGAGCAAGCCACTTTCAGGAAGCCACACCCACGCACCCCACACCTGATGTCGTGACAGCAGGTGTGGAGCAGGTAAGGGCATGACTTCAAAGGAGCAATCAAGAGCTTAAAACTCCCAAGTTGTTCCTTGAATCCAGGATGGTCACTCACACTTTGGCCAGGCAGGGGTGGGGGAGATAGAGATCTGGCCCACCAGCCAGCAAAGATCCCCCACCCTGTGCTAAACCAACCCATGGCTTAGCTTTCAGTGGTACAACAGGAGGAGGACTGGGAGAGGAGCACAGTGGCCACAATCCAATCTCTAGCATTTGCACTTAGCCTTGGCATTTCTTGAGCATCATGTGCAAACCAGCTCTTATGAATGTAATGAAAAACAAAGTAGGGCTCTTGTTGAAGTTTACAAATGATTAACAAATGTTCTGGAACATGACTTTAGGAACATAAACAATTTGAGCATATAGTGCCCTTAAAGAATAACCTTTCACAATTGTTCAGCTTTTTTCTTTTCTTTTCTTTTAAACCCAACAGGGAACTAAAGTATGGTATTCCCATTACAGACGAAAATGGAAACCGATTGGGTGAATCGTCCAAAGCTGCCCAACAGGCCATTGTGCAGGTGGTTATCTCAAGGATCCTTATGGCTGCTCCTGGCATGGGTTAGTTCACCTTCAGCTAAGCATAAGTAGTGAATGAAATCATGCTCTTCTAAGAACTTTGGCTTCAGTACATTAGATTTGAAGAGCTAACGGCTCACACATAAAAGATCTTGTAGAGAAACATGGCAGAGTTTTATTTAATTTTACAATGTATCTCCAATGCACTATTGATATTGTAGCCATTGCTCTAGCTGACCATCCAATATTCTTTAATATCTTTTTTTAATTAATTGTATCTCTTGTGAAATTTCATGTGCACATTCTCCATCATCTATTTATAACCCTTTTTCATCTCCATTCATTGCTAATTTATTTATGCATATTAATAGAGTGCCTCAGGAAAGCTATACATTACCAGTAAACTCATTGGAGCATACCTGTTATTTGAAACTGCTCTGTATACATAGTTTGCCAAAGTTTAAGCATTCCATTCTTTGTTTTTCTAGCCATTCCCCCATTCATAATGAATTCTTTGGAAAAGAAGGCATTTTTAAAGGTAAGCCTAAGCTCCTGAAGATATATTAATTTTCTTCTTACAGACAGTACAATTAAGAGATCCGTTTTAATGAAATAGCCGTTCACAGAGCAATAAAAAGAAAAAGAGAAGAAAATTGGCTGTTATTCCCTGTCCTGCTCTGGGGAACATTTTTGTTTGTGAATAAAACAGGTGTGTGTGTGTGTGTAAGCTCTTCATTCAGTTGTGTAAATTAGATCCACACCATTGCTTTCATAAATTGTAACAAGGAGGTACATGTTGATTAAAGCGTGTGTGCTAAAAAGTCAGGGTTATTTTCAGATGTATGACATCTCCTGCAAGGACCTAATTCGAAGCTGATGTACATGAAATATGCTGTCACGTGGAAGCTGCTTTAAGTTTAAATTGATCCATATGGCAATGGCTGTCATGGGGAAATTGAGTAGTGCATGGCAGCTCCCTACATAGTCAGATGACTTTTTCCATCCTGCTGCAAATTTGCTTATTTGGGGCAGAGTGAGAGGTTTGTGGTGGCCTGGAGTCACCTGCCTGAAATACAGTATGCCTCTGACTACTGCTTGCTGGGAACCGAAGGTGGGCAGATGCTCCTGCGCTCATGTCCAGCTTGCAGGCTTTCCAGGGGCATCTGGTTGACCACTGTGAGAGAACAGGATGCTGGACTAGATGGGCCATTGGCCTGATTCAGCAGGGGTTTTCTTAGATTTTTGTGCATATAAGTGACTTGAAGTGGCAACAGGGAGCAATCGTTAAAGTGACCTCCATGCTCCTTATGCTCTTGCTGATGGACTAAACATCAATAATATTACCAGCACCACACATTGTTGCCGACGTTTGCAATTCCATGAGAAGCAGCTCCTTTCATATAAGAAGAAGAAGAAGAAGAAGAAGAAGAAGAAGAGTTTGGATTTGATATCCCGCTTTATCACTACCCGAAGGAGTCTCAAAGCGGCTAACATTCTCCTTTCCCTCCCCCCCCCACAACAAACACTCTGTGAGGTGAGTGGGGCTGAGAGACTTGAGAGAAGTGTGACTAGCCCAAGGTCACCCAGCAGCTGCATGTGGAGCAGCGGAGACGCGAACCCGGTTCCCCAGATTACGAGTCTACCGCTTTTAACCACTACACCACACTGACTCTCATTCTGTATGTCATACATTCTATATGTTGGGGAATTCAGTGTCATTGTAAGATTTTAATCTCACCTAGGGCAAGCACAGAGTTTCTGCTGACAGGGTTCGTGAGTGAATCCCTCCCATAATTTTTTTCTTGCAACATTGAAGTAAGAATAATTTTCTAGGGACATAGTTCATTAAATATCAGTTCTGCTATATAGGCCATCATTATCCCCACTGAGAGATAGCTACTTGCCTGACGTTACCTAGTGACTTAGTAAGAGTTAGATCCAAGTCTCCTAGATAGATATGAAGTGTTAGCTGAAATAGGTTATGTGGAATTCAATGCTTCATGTTTGAAGAGTCAGTCACTCAGTTCAATTTATTTGCTAAAATCCACTGGACTTCACAAATGTATTGAGGTATATTCTAGCACACATGGTCCCCAGCATATTGGGTGCTGCGTTGCACAAGGAAATGTTGTCTATTCCTCTGGGCTGCTAAAGCAAACATAATGTGTAAGTGTATTTATCCCCATCCATCAGCAAATAAGAAATATTCTCTGTAGAATTCCAGTGGGGGACTTGAATATGTTGGAAGGAGCAGGGATGTTTGCTTAAGCATATTACACATTTTGGAGCTAACACTGTTTGCATTTGACTGTGAAGAGCATTTCTGTTGGTTCAGTGATATTTCTTGCAACAGCTAATGAAAAGAGAATGCCGTATGTCAAGCAAAGTCTCCATTGGTGTGTATGTAGTTTAATCAACACGAAGATGTTGTAATTTTTTCAGATCAGCACATCTGAAAGAGCCCTTCAGTGACTGTTCAGTGTTCTTTGACACCATCACGATTCCCTTTATGTTTTCCTGCTCCTCCCCGCCCCCTCCCTCTGCCTCTTGGACTGTGAGCTCAGGTGAATCATTGCTCTACAGCTAGTTAATTATAAGACTTGCTATTGATCAGGCCTGGATCCATTGAGCAATGAACTGCACTTCTGTTTTTTTTTATAAAAAAAAGCAGCTTCGGCATGTCAGCTTAAAGTTCATTACTACTCTGACACCATCTACAACCTGCTTTATTAATGCATAGAGGCTTTAGCATTTCCCCACCATTCCAGATAATAGCTCTTGCTCACTCAGCCTAAGAAAAAGAAATCTTTAAAGGCTCAGACAAAGAGAAGGAGAAGAGGGATCGTGTGAAGGTCTTCATTTCTTTGAATCCTGCCACAGAAACACTGCCTTCCTTTCTAATAATAATAATAATAATAGTAATTTATTATTTATACCCCATCCATCTGGCTGAGTTTCCCCAGCCACTCTGGTCAGCTCCCAACAGAATATTAAAAAGACAAGGAAACTTCAAACATTAAAAACTTCTCTAAACAGGGCTGCCTTCAGGTGTCTTCTAAAAGTCAGGTAGTTGTTTATCTGGGAGGGTGTTCCACAGGGCGGGCGCCACTACCAAAAAGGCCCTCTGCCTGGTTCCCTGCAACCTCACATCTCGCAGTGAGGGAACCGCCAGAAGGCCTTCGGAGCTGGACGATGGGGGTGGAGACACTCCTTCAGGTATACTGGGCCGAGGCCATTTAGAGCTTTAAAGGTCAGCACAATCCCTTGAATTGTGCTTGGAAACGTACAGGGAGCAGTGGCGGAGCTTCATGCTGCGGCTCCGGGGGGGCGGAGAGCAGGCAGGGGCAGGGCAGGTGCGCGTCCTGGGTGTGCCGCCCGCAGGGGCATGGCGCGTGCCCTGGGGGCATGGCGCCCAGCGGGGCGGGGGGCAGCTGTGATTGTTACATGTTTCTAGCTCCAGGTGGCTGTCCTCCTAGCTGTTCTTCACTACATAATGCCTCAAATATAGCCGTAATGAACCTTGCTGAGTCATGGAAATGGGTGAAGCTTTCCAAATGTGACTCCCCAAATAAAAGCAGACAGTTCCCCTGAGAGCAGTGGTGAATATGGCGCATGAGGAGTTGGGTGCAGCATAGCAGAAAGAAATGACAGGAGCCCCAAACATGGCAGGCATTTTAAGCACTGGAAGTTTGAGGAAAAGATGGTGATTTTAATTTGAGCAGCAGCCTGGCAGCACTTGCTTTTGTCCTCAGCTGGGGAACAGAGGAAGGAACAAGCAGAAAAGCCATTTCATGCTGACTTTATCTCATTAAAGGTAGTAATAGGAGGTGGGGTCATATTTCAGCGGCAGAGTGTCTGTTTTCAGGAAGAATGTCCCAGGTTCAATCTCCAGCAAACTCAGGTAGGGCTGGAAGACTGGAAGAGACTCCTGTCTGGAGCCCAGGAAAGCCACTACCAATCAGCATAGGGCATAGGCAATATGATCCAACTTGCTAAAAGGCAGGTGCCAATGTTCCTGGTTAGACCTGAGTCTTAAGACAGAGTAATTTTGGCCCCCATTTACAGATGCTCCAGTTCTCACAGTTGTGGGAGGCTAAGTGCTACAAGCTCACCAGGCTTGAGTTAAGGTTTCCAGCTAGTACCGTATAAGCCGACCCCGTGTATCTGAGAAATACATTTAAACATCCATGTGTCTGTTGAGGATTAGTGGCTCTTCTTGTTCCCGCATAGAGCAATGTTTTTGTGCACCTGCTCTATCTGAAAACGGTAGCTGACTTGACTTGTGCAATAAGCCCCAATGCAAATGCTTAGAAAAGGAGACTGCCTGCTGTTGTTTCTCATAATTCTGTGTAACAACAACCTTGAAACAAACTTTAGATTGCCCTTGTGTCCAAGACACTCCTTCACAAAACTCTTCATCATACAAAAAAATGAACTATTGCCGAACAACAGCTTTGAGAAATACAGTGTCATCTTGCATTCAGTGTTAGAACATCTCCAATGCAGAGTTCTCCTGTCCTCTGCCCTTTTGTTATGATTCCATTGGGTGGCATCTACTGGTGTTTGGTTGATCATAAACTGTGGTGCAATAAGAAGTAAATAGGAGTCCTTTGGCTGGCTGGAGTTCTGCCATCTGCTCAGTTTCCAGAGAGATGTAAGTGCTGCATCATTACATGCCGCACCATCCTTGAAGTTTAAAGCTACCATTTGTTCCTTGGCTACCTGAGTCACAGGCAGCTACTTTGTGGCTTTGGATTCCTGCAGCACAGATAAAGCCCCAGTAACTTTAGTTGTCCACATCCGTGAGTGTGATACGTTTAGGCATTGTTAAAGGTCCTTGTATATGTCTAATCTGATGAATATAGTCACTCCTATCCTAATGGCTTGTTCATCTACATTAGTTACCTAGGAGTAAGTCCCAGTGAACATAGTGGGTCTTAGGTAAAGGTAAAGGGACCCCTGATCATTAGGTCCAGTCGTGACCGACTCTGGGGTTGCAGCACTCATCTCGCATTATTGACCAAGGGAGCCGGCGTACAGCTTCCAGGTTATGTGGCCAGCATGACAAAGCCACTTCTGGCGAACCAGAGCAGCACACGGAAATGCCATTTACCTTCCTGACAGAGTGGTACCTATTTATCTACTTGCACTTTGACGTGCTTTCAAACTGCTGGGAGCTGGGACCGAGCAACAGCAGCTCACCCTGTCGCGGGGATTTGAACCGCCGACTTTCTGATCAGCAAGCCCTAGGCTCTGTGGTTTAACCTACAGCGCCACCTGCTGTTGGTCTTACTTGAGTAAATATGCACAGAATATTTTCCCTGCCTCTTTACCTCATATCTAAAGGACAAAATCTATAGTTCCACATTTGCTGCTTATTTCCAACTATTTAACACTTCATTCTGATCCTTAATACAACAGCAGTTTATGGAATGCTTTTTACTTGAAAATCGTAATTGCACACACCCACTCTAATTCTAACCAATTAACTATTTTACTTTTCATCTTCATCCTGTTTATGATACCATATATGAAAGGGAATGATTGCTTTTAGTAAGAGAAGCAAATCCAATCTAGAGGAAGCTTGCTGTGGTTGGCTTTCATTAGCATTTCCTTTCTGGTAGAAGTCTTAACACAGCATCTTTATAATATCCCTTAAATGATTAATTGTTGCAAGATTAGTTTTGCTTGATGATGTGACAATAAACTGTGCATATGATTTGTATACTGTAGAACAGGCATCCCCAAACTGCGGACCTCCAGATGTTTTTGCCTACAACTCCCATGATCCCTAGCTAACAGGACCAGTGGTCGGGGAAGATGGGAATTGTAGTCCAAAACATCTGGAGGGCAGAAGTTTGGGGATGCCTGCTGTAGAACAATGCATTGGTTTTTTTTAGATGTTATAATAATTCCCAAAGATCCATAGCTGTTCTTTACTGACACAGGAACAATAGTTGATGATGGGGAAAGGGGAGGCTTGTCTATCAGTTTTTATGAAGTTTTAAAAAGTTTTTTTTTTCCAAAGTGAGGGTAGGGTTGTATGACTCTTGCTTATAGAGAAATACCCCAGGATGCAACCCCTGCCCCAGTTTCTCTTAAAGTGGCACCTGCACCAAATTTCTTTTTAAAAGAATTGCAGCATTAAAATATACATTGGAATTCATCCCTTTGTATTACCCTGTTTCTCATATTTTAAGACATACCCATAAAATAAGCCATAGCAGGATTTTTAAGCATTCAAGGAATATAAGCCATACCCCGAAAATAAGACATAGTGATAGGCACAGCAGCAATACCGGCCATGGCAGGAGGAGGAGGAGGAAAAATATAAGACATCCCCTGAAAATAAGCCATAGTGTGTTTTTTTGAGGAAAAAATAAATATAAGACATGTCTTATAATATGAGAAACATGGGTATTTAACAAATGCAACATGGGAATCACGTGTTGTAGAAAGTCCTAACATTGCTCACGTTGCCTCAGTGATTTCCCAGTACTTCCTGATGTGTGTATTTTTACTACAACTATATAACAATACCTCTAAAGCACCCACCCCAGGATTTTAATGGATAACAGAAATGAACATTTTCATAACTTGAAGGCCCAAGCCTTTTCCCTATAGCCATGGCAGTGCTTTCAGTGGAATTTTACAAAAGTAATTCATCTAATTGCAGGAAAGGATTGTTTTCATCCCCTTAAACCCTCTGTGTGCCTGATATTATAATACTGCCCTACTTTTAGAAATCTGCCCTGCTGCTAAGAACACATGAGCAAATCAGCAAAGTCAGGGTGTGCGGGTTGGGAATGTTTGCAGACCCCACAGTAGTTAGGTGTGTGTTCAAGCATGCCTTCTCCATTTTGCATTTGAAAAGCTTTGGACCCAAGAACTTGAATAGTACATATGTGGTGAGAGGAAATATCTCATTTCATCATGAAACATTTCTTTTAAAACACAGAGGTTTCCGTGGATGAGTGCCCCCATTCAAGTGGGTTTAGTTGGCTTCTGGTGAGTAAAAATACATTTTAAAAAATGAATTCATGGGGATATGGTTGTGGTTATCGTAACAATGTTTCCTTCTGTGGCAGATGTTGGTTTTGAACCCTAAATGGGGAATTGCACATTGCCCTTCGTGTGTGCAGTGTGGCTGTGTATCTTGTGTTTTCTTTGATTCCAGCAATGGTGGGGAGGGGCAATTGCTATTGAGATCACAACATGTGGAAAGAATAGGATGATCCTTTCCCTCTCCGCCTATGACCCCCCATCCAAAAACAACTCACCTGGTTCAGCTGTAATCAATTAAAGGAAAGCTTTAATGGTCACAGAGGCATCTGATTGGTGTGACCAAATGCTGGACGAGATGGGCCTTTGATTTGCATGCCTGCATGCATAATGTGTAGTTTTGACTTTGGCACAGTGATGCCATCAAAGCCTCTCTTTAAGACTAAGGCAAATAACGTGGAGAAAGTGCTATGATAACCTTTTACTAAAGCAGCTACTGGGGGAGCAATGCAAAGAAAAGCGGACCTTGAGCCTCTGGAATAGGCTGACTTCGTCTTTAACAACAAGGTTTAAGGCATCGTCTTCTCCAGAGGCTCAAATGAGAGCATAGGGCTGTCTCCTGCCTTTCCTTTAAAGTCCCCAATATGGTGGGAGTTGGAAAAGGCTTTGTGAGTCTTCTCCTCCCTTTAAACCTCCAAGTTTGGAACTCAAACTGGGTAGGGAGGAGACTCACAGAACCCTTTACAAGTCTCCATTTAGTTCCTTTTCAAGCCTCCCATATCAGAACAGTGTTCATTACTTTAGCCCATGAAATCTTTTGCTGCAACATCTGTGCTTTGAATATTGATGTCCAGAGTTAGGATTTTAAGGGGCATTGAAACTTATCTGCACATTTTAAAGAGGACAGTTCGTACTTTGAGGACAGTTACCCCAAATAACCCAACTTAATGTTTGTCTTTTCCAGTTTGGTGTTCGCAACGCCTCTGTGCTGTGCATTATTTCCACAAAAAAGGTAATGCGTATTTTAAAAAATAATAATACTTTGGTCTATGGTGAGAGGTAAGATTATGCTGAGCCACATTGCAAAAAATTTAGAAAACAGAGAGTCATCCTCATTTCTATGGATATGAGCAGAGAGACATTCCAGAAGTCAGAACATACCCCCCACTTTTTTTTAAGACTGGAAGTAAGAAATTCTCAGAATGACCCGATTCTTAGGATAGGTTCCCAGCCCAAAGTCCGCTCTTGCCTAGCTCTGAGGAAGCAGGTTAGGTAGCCCTTCTGGTGTAATCCTGCCTGGCATAACAAGATTAGATCTTTCTCACGTTATTTTTCCTCTCCTTCACCCCATTCAATTGTAGTTACTAACAGTGCTATTTTTCTAGAAAAGGCAGTGCCAGAACTCACCATGAACACCTCCCTTGTTCTCTTATAATGACAATGGCGCCCACCTGGAACTGAGTTCCGGTTGGGGGGGAAAGCCCTGATTCTGTCTTGAAACACTTTCTCATCCATGACTATGTAAGGAAGGTGATGCTGCTGTTTCCCAGCCAATGAGAAACCACTCTGATGCCTCTTCAACTCCTTTTACTTAGGAGTGGGACTTTCAGCAGAGGGTTACCTTGTTCCTCTGTGGATTGGTGGTCTCAAACTCTCCCCTGGTTACTGCCGTACCGGCTTAGAATAAAATACTGCCAATAATAATAATAATAATAATAATAATAATAATAATAATAATAATAATTTATTGTTTATACCCCGCCCATCTGGCTGGGTTTCCCCAGCCACTCTGGGCGGCTTACAACAGAAAAATGAAATAAAATAAAATAATTATTAAACATCAATAAACAGGGCTGCCTTCAGATGTCTTCTAAAAATCTGGTAGCTGTTTTTCTCTTTGACATCTGATGGGAGGGCGTTCCACAGGCCCTCTGCCTGGTTCCCTGCAACTTGGCTTCTCGCAACGAGGGAACCGCCAGAAGGCCCTCGGTACTGGACCTCAGTGTCCGGGCAGAACGATGGGGGTGGAGACGCTCATTCAGGTATACTGAACCGAGGCCATTTAGGGCTTTAAAGGTCAGCACCAACACTTTGAACTGTGCTTGGAAACGTACTGGGAGCCAATGTAGATCTTTCAAGACTGGTGTTATGTGGTCTCGGCGGCCGCTCCCAGTCACCAGTCTAGTTGCCGCATTCTGGATTAGTTGTAGTTTCCGGGTCACCTTCAAAGGTAGCCCCACGTAGAGCGCATTGCAGTAGTCCAAGCGAGAGATAACTACGTAGAGCGCATTGCAGTAGTCCAAGCGGGAGATAACCAGAGCATGCACCACTCTGGCGAGACAGTCTGCAGGCAGGTAGGGTCTCAGCCTGCGTACCAGATGTAGCTGATAGACAGCTGCCCTGGACATAGAATGGATCTGCGCCTCCATGGACAGCTGTGAGTCCAGAATGACTCCCAGGCTGCGCACCTGGTCCTTCAGGGGCACAGTTACCCCATTCAGGACCAGGGAGTCCTCCACACCTGCCCACCTCCTGTCCCCCACAAACAGTACTAACTGTCCACAAACAGTTAAATCAACAGCACAGACCTCCAACACAGTTCTGTTCTTTAGAGAAACGGATCAAAGACAATGCAACAACAGACAACCTTAACTAAAGGACTAAGTGCGTGGAACACCGCCACCTAGTGGTTGGTGGTGTTGCTTATATAATTATCACCCCCTCTTCACCACCCAGAGGAAGCCCAGGAGAGGAAGCACAGCAGTCTTCCTGCCTTCTTTCTCATGACCACAGGCATTTTATTGGTTGTTTTCTATAGCTACCCATGGGGTTATGCTCTAGTCATTCAGCCAGATTACTAATGGACTGCTGTGAGGAAGGATGTCATAGATTCTCTTAAGAGCTTCTTCACATTGAAGTGCTTTATCCTGCAAGCCAGTCTAGGATCATGGGGGGGGGGGAACCTTACAGAGGCACCTGGAACATCCTCCTGTTGAAGATGAACAGCTTTGGTGTTCCCTGTTGCAACACTGTGGTCCTTCGTGCCACCTTCTATAAGGGATATGTTTGCTTCTGCATTGAGCTCTAAAGGAAGCTACATAAAGTTTGACTCCCATTTGCTGGCATCAGTAAATATAAACTTCATTTCATGGATTGATCAATGTTCTTTCGTGGAACCAGAAATCCCCCTGCTTCTTCTCTTCTGGCACATGAATGCTGATTTATTTCAAAGCAGTGTGATTGTTAACATTTTTTCCCCTCTTGGCTTCGAAAAGGCCTATGAGTTGCATATAGCCAAAGCGGTTCCAAGCTTAGCTTGAGGGGGGTCAGAATTTATCACGCTTAGCTGGGTATTCTCTAGTGTTGACATGTTAAAGAGTTCTGTGACACAGTTTTTGATTTTAACTGCATGCCTTTGTTTTCACACATGCTAAACTGTTTTTTTATTATTAAGAGTGAATGCAATTAAAATGTTAGCAATCAGTTTTAAAGACCTGTTGGTGATACACGAACTGTTAGGCCAAGTTTAATTTATAAGTGAAAGCTTAATGGTTCATGTAAAGTGCATTTTCCTGGCTGACACATTAACATAAAAACCTCACAAGCCAAGCAAAAACTTGAAAATCTTCTTCTGTGGCTCATAATGTCAAACAGGGACTATTTGAAGTGCAAGAAAATACTTTTAGAATTGATAATGAAGTCAACCTTAGTACAAAATCATATTTGATATAAATTCCAACTTTTTAAAAATAAATAAATAAATAATTATCATAAAGCTTCACCGCTTCCATGTATAAAACTTGATCATTGGTTGTATGTGACGTCTCTTCTATTTTTCTTTTGCTCAGTTCCATGTCTGTAACTCGTCTGGAGCCAGAATTACAAGCCAAGATCCAAAAGAGCAGCCCTGAATTGGAGCGTGTGTATTTTAACAAAGGGTTATAATTTGTAGAAGACAAAATATCCCTCAGTGACAATTAGGTGAACTTATTTTAAATTGTGAGAAAGCCTTGGTGAAGACAACTCGGTCCTAGTGTATTATTTCAATTTTACACTTTTCTTTTCTTTTAACACTGAGGTTATTTAAGCATTGCAATATAATTTTCCTAATTATGGTTTCAAATTGCTGTCGATGCCATTACTTCATTGTCCACTTTGTTTTTCTGCTGCCAATATTTAAAACAGTTCCCATTAACTACTCTCAAGAAGCTAAAGATGAGATTCCTTTGGAAAATGTTGCAGGCAGAAGGGGATCACAGGATGCTATTTTATATTTGCTGCCTTTCTCAATTTTGCCCTGCAGTAGGGTTGCCATACGTCTGGGAATTCTCCATCAGATTCGTTTCCTCAAAGGCCCAGAGTGTGAATGTGTGGTTTGCATTTGATACTGGGTTCCTAAGTTGCCTTATCTCAGTTATGTAACAAGTATTTAGGGATGGGTGGGGGAAGAGTGATGGGTGGGAAAACTTGAATGATGTAGAGCAGGCACCCCCAAACTGCGGCCCTCCAGATGTTTTGGCCTACAACTCCCATGATCCCTAGCTAAGAGGACCAGTGGTCAGGGATGATGGGAATTGTAGTCCAAAACATCTGGAGGGCCGAAGTTTGGGGATGCCTGATGTAGAGCAAAGGAAAGATATCTTCCCCTATCACTTCTGAAATCACTTAACTAATACAGTCAAAGGAAACTGGTAATCACAGAAAACATAGCATCTTACAGTGTGCAAAGTTCCCACAGATGGGGCAAACTCACCAAATTGCTACACATTGCCTTGGAGCCTATCCAAGTGTTGTGCAGGGTGCATGGTACAATCCTCTCATTAGGGGTTGCATTTTAAATGTGTCCCATGTTAAAACGTGTGCATATAAAGTTAGTATACTGTACTATGCTAACTCTCTGTGTGCAGAAAAAAACACCCTGTTCAATGTGTGAATTCACTGTTAGTCATGGTCCCTGACATACTGCAGTGTTGGGCAGGATCCTATAGGAATTCTCTAATGGCTGCCAAACTTAATTTGTGCTGCTTAATTAGTGGCTGTTGCCAAATTATTGGGGAGAAGGGAAATCAAGAGACTAGGTTTCTACATTACATTCATGAGTTTCGTTTGCCTTAACTGACATGTTCCCCCCAGAGATGGGGGTATATTCATTCTCTTTTTCCTAGCCTTATTTTTTTCATATCTGACAATCACATTCTTGATACAATATTTTAAGTCCAGTCACATGAAAACACTATGCTGCTAAAAACAATGGCAAGAGTGCCCCATTTTCCACCCCAAATGAGTTGTGTCACTTTATAATATTGGTGGTTGTTGGTCAACTGTTTTAAGAAGCACAGGCATTGTTTATGACACTTTTAACCCACTGCTTATTGATTATGTTTTGCAACCCTTATTTATACAGTGATCCTGTGAGGGGTAGGCTGCTATTATTTCTGGAAACCAGGGCAGACCAAACCTTTCTCCCCACCCCCCAAAAGCCACCTGGCAAGACTATGTCTGAGTTAAGATTTAAACCCAGGTTCTAATACTCTGTTCACCAATCATCAACATTTCACTGTAATTTCAGTATGCCTGACATACCTACTTCATTGCTATGGTAACCTTTTCATGTATGGTAAACCACTTTTAATGTCACAGTGAAGCCCCCTTTGTACTGGTATCAATAGATCTACCTCTGTACTCAACAAAATTGTTAGCCAGCATAGACCCTGGCCTTTGTCCATGTTCAAAATAATACCCAACAGTGAGTGTTGTCCTACCAATGTGGTAGTAACTTTATATGATAGCTATTGTCTAGATGTGTTAGACACAACATAGAATTGAAACATGCCATACAGCAGAGTCTTGTTTAGCTGCAGGTGACGTTCATCTTCGAACTGAAAGAGGAGGAGATCTAATGCTTGATCTGAACATTTTGCTTTGAAAGACCCACCAACAGTGAGATTTGCAGAGTAAAGTCTGTGGTTTTCAAGCTGTTTTCCGGGAAGGCCTCTGGGGTTGCTTGGAAGCTTATCATGTTTTTCTCAGTGATAGGATCAATATCAGGAGACAAGCTTTGCTGAAAGGCAGCTTAGCAAGCACTACCTGCCTTCCCTACAGCAAGGAGGAGAGCATCTGATATATTGTAAATTTCACTCTCAGCTCGTATGGGACAATGATGAGAAGGTCAACAGGCCTGGCTGAAGCCCCAGATGAACCAAGCTGACTGTGTACTCTATACCAGTGTTTCCCCAACTTGGGTCTCCAGCTGTTTTTGGACTACAGCTCCCATCATCTCTAGCTAGCAAGACCAGTGGTCAGGGATGGTGGGAATTGTAGTCCAAAAGCAGCTGGAGACCCAAGTTGGGGAACCACTGCTCTAGAACAAGGGTGGCTAATGCTTGGTTCTCCAGATGTTGCTGGACTGCAGTTACCATCATCCTTGACCATTGGTGCTGCTGGCTGGGGCTGGTGGGAGTTGGAGATCAGCAACACATGCAGGGCTGCAGGTTACTCAGCCATGCTCTCAATTTTTTTAAATTATATTGGGAAATTCCTTCAGCAGAGCTATTGCATGTGGAAATGAGCACCTGAATGCAGAGAGATTGGAACACTGGGGAAAGTGTGATTTAGGTATTGTTTTTAAATAACCTTTTTGCCTCAATTTCTTTCAGTACCGCCAAATACCTCATGCTGCTTTCTTAGACCTTGCATTTTCCCCATTGTTGACACACATCAGCACTAGTTTGGAAAATGATAGTGTGACAAATCATTTGCCTTTAAACAGGAGTGATGTGACAGGCGACAGATTGCTCCTGTGACCAGGTGGCCACAGTGAACTGCATTTGCACCCATTTCAAAGCAGTTAGGGACAAGGGACAATTCTGGTGTACAATCAAAGGATAGTACTGTCCAGTTGCAACTTTGACTTGTGCAATTGTGCTACTCTAGACACAATCTTTTAAAAATTATCTAGCAGCCTGGTTGTATCACATCTACTCAAAAGTAAGTCCCACTGAGATAACTAGGGATTTGCCATCCAGTAAAGAGGCTTCAGACTTTTGACTTTGACCTGGTTTTCCTGGTGAATTCTGAAAAAATAATGGCAACAAATAATTCTGTGGGAGAGAAATGAAATGTGCACTTCAGTTAAACAGCATTCTTGAATGAATTGCAAGCTAAGGCTGCAAGCTCAGCCACAGAGGTCATAGAAAAGAACAATTTTTGGTCCCCTTTTTATAGTGCTTGAATTTTAAAACAAAAATCTGAAACTTTCCAGTAGCTCTTCTCTTTAGTTTTTTGATCCATTTTGTGTAACCTCCATGTTTTTGGGGAAACTGGGTATTCACGAGTGGCGTACATGGAATAACATTCTGCAGCACAAAGAGTTGTATCCAGTTAAATCACTGCATGTGAGGAACACACTCTGTGAGGGCAACAGAATCTTCCCTCCCTGTTTTCTCACATGCACACCCTAAATCTCCAGACTACATTGGGGGGTGCAGGAGACACCTGGGGGAGGGGGGAGTTATGTTGTGCCAACAGAAGTCATTCTGTGCTCATAATGATTTAGTTGGATACAACCCAAATAGTTTTATTGATTGATTTAACTAGGATAAAGGAGGATTCTTTTGCCCCATGGAAGTACATGCATATATGCATATTCACACAAATGTATTATGCAGTGTATTTTTTTTAATTAAACAGGCTTAATAACTGTGGCATGTTTCTTGGTGGTATTAAGCAGAACAAAATAGTATTAAGATCAGCCAATTTACACTGATCTTGGAAAAATAGATTTTTTTAAAAATAATTCCAATAAAGTGCAATAAAGTTGTATGCCTAGGAAAACTGCCAAGTTATATTTCTACATTTGGGAAATGATTCTGGATTACATTGTGACCGAAGAACATTTTTAATGTTAGTATTAACGCAATGTCTTGCCAGTGTTGATGGAATTTATTGTACTATTTTAAAAGTATGCTGGTTGAAATATTAAAAGCAGTGACTGGCATGAATGGTGGTGGTCTCTGTTTGGAACAAACTTTAGGAGGACAATGTTTATGCTCACAGGGATATTCTTGTGTATGGGTAAGCAACATAGGCTACTTTACATTAGATGGTTTTCTCCAACTAGATACAAACTACAGTAAGTGTAAAAAAAAAAAGTGTATTCCACGCATGAGAATGAATTGCAGTTTCCCCGTTAATGCTTTCAGCAGAAAAAAGATCAAACCTCTGCTTGTGTAAAAGTTTTAAGAGGACAAGAGGCAATTTATATGATAAGCAAGTACAATAACATCTATTTTCCCATCTGTACTCCTCCTTAATTTGAGGTGGGGATTCGTTTTGATTCCAGACTCCTGGCCCAGTTTTCAAAATTCCAATCTCTTCTACAGGCGCTTCAAAAGTGGGGTGTTCTGTGTTCCAGAACGTTGTTGCTTTTAGGTGGGATTCAGTCACATACCGGCAAATCCGAGTGGTGCAGTTCCAGTTGACTGGGAGGTCTTGCACAAGAAGCCAGCTTCCCCAAAGGATCAGGCTTTTTTCCAATAAGAAAAGTAATAGGAAGATGCACTGTAAAATATGGGATAGCATTTCCTTGACACAACTTCATCTAACCTCCCCACAAACAAATCAGGATGAATGCTCAGTAAACAAGTCATTGGGGCATATGTCTCTCTCCCACCCCAGCACATTCCACTGAATGCCAGAAACACATTATTTTACCTAAAACAAAGCAAATGAAGATAATGGGCCAGGGTGCAACTCATCTGTTTGCCAACATCAGCTTAGAGCAGAGGAATCTCTAGCCTTGACAATCACTTTCTCTATGCTGTGGGAGGAGGAGGACTACAAAACATGAAGCCACTCTGCACGTTCTTCTTATTAAACCAACTTTCAAATCCACGTTTCCTCCCATTGAGGGGTGAGAAGGGGAGAATCAATTTCTTCTGCTCACAAGTCAGAGTGGAAATGAATGCAGTCTCTGAGAAGAGGAGGAACTAGGGCAGGAAGAAAAGTGTCATGGTGTGATAATTCATGAATAAGTGCAGCACTTCTGCTTCCTACAGGCAAGCTATGGGAGGTGGAGAAGCAGGGGAGGGGATAAAAAAACAAGAGCGGGGTCACTTTTTCTGCTTACCGTATTTTTTATTTGTGCAGACGCATTGTAAGTCACAAATCTTTGGTGAAATTTACTATTTCCGGATTGTTGCCCTGTGGAATATAGTACAGTGGAACCTCAGTTTATGAACACCTCGGTTTACGAATTTTTGGTTTACAAACGCCGCGGACCCATCTGGAACGGATTAATTCACTTTCCATTACTTTCAATGGGAAAGTTTGCTTCAGTTTATGAATGCTTCAGTTTATGAACAGACTTCCGGAACCAATTGCACCCATGCTTCAGGTTAAGTACGCTTCAGGTTGAGAACTCAGCGGACCCGTCTGGAACGGATTAATCCACTTTCCATTACTTTCAATGGGAAAGTTCGCTTCAGTTTATGAACGCTTCAGTTTAAGTACTCCGCGGACTGTCTGGAACAGATTAATCCACTTTCCATTACTTTCAATGGGAAAGTTCGCTTCAGTTTATGAACAGACTTCCAGAACCAATTGTGTTCATAAACCGAGGTACAGTACCACTGTACATTTAAGGCATGGTGCTGTTCTTCAGGAAGGGCACTAGGTGGCAGCACTTCCCCTTTCCGGTTTTCTGTTACAAAGAAATATCGTAACACTCCAAGTGTTCATCACTGCTCTCTTTGGAGGACCAAATCTTGTGCTCACCCAAAATGTGAATCCAAGGTGCTTGATGGAAGGAAGAATGGGTACTGCAGACCCACCCCCACAAGGTAGTATAAAACTTACACATGGATGCAAACTTAATTCATATAATTTTATCCCCTGCATTTTGAGAGGATGCAATTGTGCAAAACAGACCTCTGCATGATGTACCGTATATGTGTGTATATATATGCATGGTAACTGCATCACGTTCCTTCCTTCCTTCCTTTTTCCATACACACAAATCATGCTGAAGTGGCATACAACGAAGAAATCAGGAATACATTTTAAACAATAAAACATAAAAAACTCTTGCATAACAATATAGCGAAACAATAACATGGTAACAACTTCTTACTAATATTGCAAAACAGTAGCAAATATTACAGCATACAAACAACCACATTTCAATGCTGTAACGTTAACTAGATCACTTGCTCACCATACCGTGAGGGGGGGTTGCTTTTTTCTTCCTTAAAAAGTACATACAGCTGAAAGAGGAAGTTGAGAGATTAATACATTTCCCACTTATTCTTTCAGCTTTTCAAGACTTAGTTTAATTCTACTAGATCTTAATGTCTATGCAGCTTTCTTGGAAAACTCAGCTATAGGTGTGAAACTTTCTATCTGTCTTTTGGGGGGGTGGCTGACCTAGGGGAGGCAGACAGCAGTGACCAGAGAAGAGGGTGCCCACAGTACTTGCTCAAAAATCAAAATGTACCATACATGGAAGGTTGAGGAAGCAGGGAGCTTAGAAAATCATTTTCTTCTGAAGGAAAAAAATGATGAAGACGAAGAGGAAGATTTAGAGCCCACTTTACTGTACCTTAAGGAAACCTTGGTTCAGCAAAAACAGGTATGCATGTACTACAGGCTCATGCTACTTAGCCCCTTTGAACAATGGTAAACCTGAGCCTGAAGACATTTTTTCAGCATCATCTGGTCTTCTATGAGTACAGAATTATACAAAATGCAGGTGATCATTGGGGGGTAGATTAGATTCTCATGCAGAGATTCTCATTGGGCTCAGGGCTCCCAAAACCAGCTCTTGCCTTAAACTGTTTCCATGCAAGCAACTGCCCTTCCTGTGTGCCAGGCCTGCAGTGGGCATACAGAGAAAGACTCCTCCTATATGGCATAGAAACTCCATAACAAAGACAATAACAGACTTGGGTCATTACCATATTAAACTGTGCATGCTGACCAAAAAATTAGAAGCTTTCCCCCAAAAGTCATTTTCAGTTTTCTCTCCCATTAGTTTGATTTTCTATTTCTTTATAGTTTCCAAAATTACAACAGCCATTTCCTCAAAGGGCAATTTTCTTAATTTAATAGCATTACAGAAACATCTCTGACAATGCATTAAAAAGTGCAGTGATTCACAAGGCCGTGTTTGATGTTCACCAGATGAAACGACCCGCTTGACAACGTATGCAATCCAGCAGTTCTGCAATTGCATGACTTTATTGAGGTGCTATTCTGAATAATAAGAATAAGAAATAAGGGTGCCACCTATGAAAAAGATGTTCTACTAGGGGCAGCTCAAACTGCTTGCATTGCCCACAAATGCAGGCTAACAGCCACTACCAAAATGCCTTGCCAACCCCCCTCCCTTCACACCTGGCCAAGCTCTCTCCCTTCACACCTTGCCCCCCCCCCGCCAAAAAAACCCTTCCTTTACACCACCCCAACCCAGGGCCAGGTTTAGATTTGATGAGACCCCTAAGCTACTGAAGGTAATGAGGCCCTTTATATGTCCAGCTGTCCTTTGTCAACAACAAATTGTCACTGTTTTTGTGTTGAATATATGCTATATGGTAATTTATGGACCCGATAGGCATCTAAAGCCATTTGCTGTATGTAGGTTTTGTTTTATTTGTTTTTTATCTTATATTTTGGAAATGTACATCCAGTTGTTTTTTTCTTTAAGTTTTTTTTGGGGCCCCCAAGAGAGTGGCGCCCTAAGCTACAGCTTGTTTAGCTTATACTGTACAATGGTACCTCAGTTTATGAACAGCGCTGTTTACAAACTTTTCGGTTTATGAACTCCACAAAACCGGAAGTAGTGTTCCAGTTTGCAAACTTTACCTCAGTCTACGAATGGAAGCCGAATGGTGGAAGGGCACTGGTGGCAGGAGGCCTCATTAGGGAAAGCGTGCCTCGGTTTAAGAACGGATTTGGTTTAAGAATGGACTTCGGGAACGGATTAAGTTGGTAAACCAAGGTACCACTGTATGAAAATCTGGCACTTCCCCAACCCCACTTTCTCCCCTTCATCCCCACCACTCTCTCTCTTTACACTGGGGAGACGGACACTTAGCATCGTTCGCCCTCTACTGTTGGGGAGCAGGGAGGAGAGAAATAAGTTTTTCTTTCTTTCTGCTCTTGGTTTCCTTGCGTCCCCACCCCCCAGGAGCAATGGCAACAGAAAAAGCACAGGAAGGCACAGGAAGGCTTGCAAAGGCCACCCCACATGATCCTCTCCACCCCACCTGCCTGCCTCCATCAGTCTCCCCTTCCCTCCTGCTTGCTCTCCTGCCCTCTTGGCCAGAGCACAGCCCAGAGAAGCTGCAGAGGGGCAGGGCATGCATATCAGTCGTAGCTATCATGTTCTACTGCTGCTTTCAAGCAGTAACTGTTATGTGAAGTGTGCAGCAACAGCAGAGTAGGATGCTTGTTGGGCGCATGCTGGCTGTTCATGGCTGTTCCTCTGCAGCTTGCCTTTACCTCTGCTAGTTCACTTGCCTACCTGTTCCACCTGCCGGCTAATCTGTCATCACTTTGCTGTTTGCATGGCCATGTGAACTGCAGTGTGGTGACATTCTTACAATTTTACTAAATAATAATAATTATCATTATTTGTACCCTGCCCATCTGACTGGGTTGCCCCAGCCACTCTGGGCGTCTTCCGGCATATATAAAAACATAGTAAAACTGTAAGGGGGAGAGATTACAGAGAACCTCCCCCTCTCATCAGGAGCAGTTCGTCCCCAAGCAGCCATGAAAGCGCGGGGTCTGAAGGGAGGGGCTAGTCAGGAAGCGGAGAGAGAGAGAGAGCCAGGTCTCCGGCAGCATGGGAGAGCCCCTGCTCCACAGGCGGGAAGAGAGAGAGACGGAAAGGGGGGAGAGGGAAAAGACGGAGCGCAGACCCTTTCCCCCGGCACCGGAATTAAGGAGGAGGAGAAAGGGGAGAGATTCGCTGTCCCGCGGCTGTTATGTTGGTCAAAGTCGCGAAAAGGGGCAGTGCCGGATTCTGAGACAGAATGAGCGGACATGAAACTGAGAGCTCACTACACTGTAAATAACGTGCACCAATAAAGACTTTTTTAAAGACAAGTATGTGGAAAGTCGTTACTCAAGAGTAGCCATAACAACCTCTGACAAAAACATTAAACCTTAACAGCTTCCCTATACAGGGGGCTGCCTTCAAATGTTTCCTAAATGTTATATAAATGTTATATATATTTTTAATATAGCTCCGCAGCCTGTTCTCTTACCGGATGAAGGACAGGTTCAAAATTCTATGCCATTTTTGCAAGCGTAAGGAGAATAAAATACCTTCCTGATGTTTTTGTGCATCTAAAACACAGGGAAGTAAGGAGTCCACCTAAATTCTGGTTAGGGTGTAGTAGTAGGTGAGTTAAATGAAATCCCATAATGAAAACAGGAGAACAGCTTAGAGGATCAATAATATTTTTTTAAAAAAAAACATAGCTGATATTTATCACTATAATAGCTTCAATGAAAGGGAATACATAAACCTAAATGAGTATGTGTAGCATTATTTTTATTAGCCTATTTTGTTTAATAAAATGCCTTTTAAAGCTGTGTTGGCTTTTTTGGTAGCCTGAAAATCACATGACCCTGAAGTTTCCTTTATCATTGATTCTATATGTGCCCAACAAAAGCTCAGGCTTGTAAATGCCTATGGGTTTATATTTAAAGGCTAAGTCACATTGCCTTGCAAACTTGGGGAGTGGGTTATTTGTTTTATCCTAGAGACAAAAAATGTCATTGATAAGGCAGCCCCAGCCCTTAGGCTTATACAGTGGTACCTCGGTTTATGAACACAATTGGTTCCGGAAGTCTGTTCATAAACCGAAGCGTTCATAAACTGAAGCGAACTTTCCCATTGAAAGTAATGGAAAGTGGATTAATCCGTTCCAGACGGTCCGCGGAGTACTTAAACTGAAGCGTTCATAAACTGAAGCGAACTTTCCCATTGAAAGTAATGGAAAATGAATTAATCCGTTCCAGATGGGTCCGCGGTGTTCATAAACCGAAAATTCATAAACCGAGGTGTTCATAAACCGAGGTTCCACTGTAATTTAAGAGACATGACATAAAAGGAAAAGGGATTGGAACAGAAAGGGGGGGGAGCAAATTCAGACATGATTCCTTAGTTACAGAGTTCTTGCAATGACCAGCTGGAATGGAAAGGAAGGAGGAGCCCAAAAAGGCTAGGATACTTTGGTGTTCATGGAAGATGCTTGTAAAGCAGGCATATCCAAACTTCGGCCCTCCAGATGTTTTGGACTACAATTCCCATCATCCCTGACCACTGGTCCTCTTAGCTAGGGATCATGGGAGTTGTAGGCCAAAACATCTGGAGGGCCGCAATTTGGGGATGCCTATTGTAAAGGTTTTGGTGCTTTTCAATAATGTTTTAAAATACTCCTTATTGTTAAATTATAATTCAGGGCATGGAAAGGCTCTGTCATATTCCAAATGGGAGATAGTGCTGAAATTCATTCAATTAGCTGAAGGTACCTAATTATGTGTTCTTTAATTTCCACGCTATTTTAAAATGTAGGGGTTCATGTTAGTCCTACATATTCCAAATATATACCATAATAGGCAGGCAATTCAGAACATGGGGAGCTGATTTCCTCTGAGTCAAATGCTACACTGAAGCATTGAAACAGGAGCATTAAAATAAAAAGAGAGCCACACTTACTAATTAAAAGTCGCTTAAAATAAGGTCTCCAACATCAAAAGGCAGCAAAGTAGGTCTATATGTGCCTCCTAGAGAGGGAATTTGTCAAATATGGGGCCACAGCTAAAAAGACCCAACAGTCTAATATATATATATTGAAGGCAGGTGTCACTTCTTTGGGGAAAAACCTAGTGCATGAACCAGCCCTGAGAAAATATCCAGACCCAAGAAATAGCAGTTGCTAGATGAGACAAGATGGGGGAAATCCATAGTTAAATGGTAGAGCTTCTGCCTTGAAAGGAGAAGACCCCACGTTCAAGCTCTAGTGCAGGTATAGGCAAACTCGGTCCTCCAGATGTTTTGGGATTACAATTCCCACCATCCCTGACCACTGGTCCTGCTAGCTAAGGATCATGGGAGTTGTAGTCCCAAAACATCTGGAGGGTTGAGTTTGCCTATGCCAGCTCTAATGTCTCCAGATAGGGCCAGGGGCATAGCTGCCAAGTTATCCCTTTTTTAAAGGGAAATTCCCTTATGCTGAATAGGCTTCCTCGTGAGAAAAGGGAAAACTTGGCAGCTATGGCCAGGGGAGACTGCTGTCTGAAACCCTGGAGAGCAGCTGTCAGTCCGAGCAGACAAATACCAGACCAATGGTTTGATTTCCAGTTTTCTGACATTCCAGTGTTCTGGTCTTGCCATTCGCTGCTCTTGCCGATTTTGCTGGCTCCTTCTTGACATGGCAATTAGATACACAGGGGGACGATAGTATTATGAAAAGCCTTCCTGTTGTCCCCCTGCTGCCAGTGTGGGCTGTGTGCCAATATTACTGATTTTAGCTTTGCCTTGAAGGTTGGGGCAGGGGGCTTCAGGAGAAGAATTTGGGGGGCAAGTTTTAATTTGGTCATTTTGGTCTTCAAATTCCTTACCAACACCAAGCAGCACCGAGGGCGTTCTGATGCGGACGGTCAAGGCTACGGCGGTGGCAGCATAGGAAAGCACATGAGAGAGAGAGAGAGAGAGAGAGAGAGAGAGAGAGAGAGAGAGAGAGAGAGAGAGAGAGAGAGAGAGAAATTAATTAGGCACCTCTAACCAGCCACTTTTTCAGCTTTCCAAAGCCTCTGAGCTCTTGAATTATTCATTGCAAGTGTATACTTCAGATAAAAACAATTTGGCTTTGCACTTCCTATACAGTGCTGTCTTGCCCATTGTATAATTTCATGCAGGGAAATATTTTGTGGTGAACAAAGTTGTCCAAGAGATACCAAAATAAAACTGAGGCATAAACATACAACTTGCCCAGAACCAAAATAAATATTTTAAAGGGCTGGTATATTAAAGGCTGGTATACTATTAGGAATGGGTGTTGTTTTCTCCTTCAAGTAGCTGAGAGAAACCAGTAGACCAGGGGTCAGCAAACTTTTTCAGCAGGGGGCCGGTCCACTGTCCCTCAGACTTTGTGGGGGACCGGACTATATTTTGAAAAAAAATATGAATGAATTCCTATGCCCCACATATAACCCAGAGATGCATTTTAAATTAAAGGACACATTCTATTCATGTAAAAACACCAGGCAGGCCCCACAAATAACCCAGAGATGCATTTTAAATAAAAGATCACATTCTACTCATGTAAAAACACGCTGATTCCCGGACCGTCCGTGGGCCGGATTTAGAAGGCGATTGGGCCACACCCGGCCCCTGGGCCTTAGTTTGGGAACCCCTGCAGTAGACCTTTCAGATGTCACATTGTATTCCTGTGTAGGAAGCAAGTGTTTCATTTTAGCAACAGCGTCTAATTTTTTGAAAGGCACAGAATTCTTGTACCATTGTGGTGAGTTTCCTTGATCTTAGGAACAGGCAAGGAAGGGGAAGTGGCGAGCAAATTTTCCCAGGACTTGGTTTTACTAAAATTACAAATAAGATGACATGAGAATTATAGAAGTCTAAAATGCAAGTCACTAGTAAGCTAGATCAAAAGCTTAGTTGCGCTTCGAGCCCCCCCCCCCCAGCCCTTCCCCTGAAAATAACTTCACACTGACACATAATTTTAGTTTAAGTTATTGGGCAAAATTTAGGCCACAACTTTATTGATTACAGCAAAGTGAGCGGTATTGGTTAGGCATTGGCAACAGACTGTAACTGACTCCTGCCTCTCTGGCTGGAAGTCTGAAAGGGTAAACACCAAATGAGGGAGCAACATTGATACAGACCAACCAAAGCTCACCCCGGGGTTCCTGTGGTGTCCTGGCATGGCCCTAGCCCCCCCAAGCGGACTTCAGACAAGATCCAGGACCCCCAGATTCCTTTACCGGAATACCCTTATTCATGGAGGGGCAGGTGATGCCCGCACCTCTCCTCCCACACACTTCAATAAGCCAATGGCTAACCGCCTAAACTTACAGAGTTGTGACGATTGCTAAGGGGGTAGGCAAAAACCAAGTGGCAACAGCCAATCTGCCACATGGAAAAAAATTCCTACCCAGCCCCTGCTTCAAAGCAGGCGACCCAATCCAAAGCGAGGTCAAAGCAGCACCGCCTAAAAATAGGTAGGGAGGGAGGGTGTTCAGCAGGGCGAAGCACGTGCCCCCTATGGTACGCTGCCACTTTTTATATGCCCCAGGAATCACGCCAACCACCCTGATTGGCCCAAACAGCCTGGCGCGATCCTTGGGCCTAACGGTTAAGGCTTGGGCCACGCCCGGCAACAACTCTCCTAGCGGGGGTGCCTTAGGGGCCCGCACACAACCAGGACCCTCATTAAGGACGACCCCATAAGTCATTTAACTACAATTACAAACACACACACACAATTATAAGCATGCTTTGTTTTTGGTTATCATATGGTTGTAGAAAATGAATCCATTAAACCTGACCTCTTGGTGTTGGATTTTTTTTGGTGACTCAGTCATAAAACATACATTTTACTTTCATTGAATAAATCATTGGCAGGTTTCACAGAAGTTTAAACAGTGCCAGTTTTCTTTTTCCTAACAACTGTGCATTGTATTAACACAAAACCACAAATTCCAAGTGCACTTCTACAGCTTGGAAACAAAGCAAGTCACAAAACGATGCATACGTTTCCTCCATGATTTTTCTTTAGGCTACATGGTAAACAAATTGGGTGAAGGGTGGGCAGAATAGAAAGAAAAAAAAGTTCATTAGAGCCTGCTTCTCATAAGCGACTTGGGGGAGGAGGTACCAGACATTCAAATGAGGCTTTGTAGATGCTGGGCAGGTTTCAGGTTGCGCCAAGGCATCCTGGGAAGGAAAAAACACATAATGGCTGATATGCCCCCATCCATCTGTACAGTATAACAAACAGCTGTTACCCAGGTCTGCCTCCTTCCTTAGGTGAAACACACAGGTTCCTTGGTATGCAGTAAAGAGGAATAAAGATATTGCCCACTGGAGGGACACTATTGCACTGCAGCACATCAAATGTAGGACATACATACAAAAAAAACCCCACAACCACCCAGTGTGGAACATTTTAATGTTTTGCTGGAAGCCACCCAGAGTGGCTGGGGAAATAATAATAAATTTATTATTTTATTATTATTCGTATGAAAAGGTACAGAAAATCTAGTAGGAAACTATGGCCTGTGCACAGATTGCAAAGGAAGCACCATCACAGCCCCCAAAACCACATAAAAGACTCTCTCTCTCTCTCTCTCTCTCTCTCTCCCTAGCCTATGATACTCCTTCCTTGGATGTTGTGGCACCCAGCCAGGTGAGGTAGGAAAAGGACAATTCCTTCCTCCTGGAAGCACCATCACTGAGTTGTCATTATGGCAACATGGTTCATTCTTTAAGATGCTGATGAATGGCCAGCTATGGTCATTATTTTACAAAGAGACAGGTTTGACTGTTTTAGCAGATTATTCTGCTAGTTTCACGGAACTGGAAGGCTTCCCCAGATATCCTCCACCTCAACTCCCCAATACTATAACATTATAAATGCACCATAAACGCACTATTATTGCATCAAGGACATGTTGCAGAAAACATCTGCAATAAAACACCGGCATGCAGCGGCCCCAAGACATCGTGAAGCATGTATACAACATACACAAGTTTCTAAATGTGTACCATAGATGCACTGGATTGCTTCTGCATAATATGTCAAGTGGCTTTGACACAATTGTTTCTGTGCTGGTTGAAAACTTCTTCACTTTTTCTGCAAGAGCTGCATTCTCAGAACACAATCATGCTCTGCAACAAAGCAGCAATTGGCACTATTGCCTGTCATCTGATGAACAGGTAAACATTCAGATAAATGGCAAAGGCTATTTACATAGATCACATAGATGTGACCAGGCTGTGACTCTGAGGAACACTCTTTGTTAGGATGGCCACTGGGCCATAAATGCAAGGCAAGCTGTTTCTGTCATTTTAAGAACCAACAAGCCATGCAGACTCCATGCATTATTTCAATCCAATAGCAGAAAGTAATGCTCACATACCTTTGTTCTTTTGTGCGAGCAGAGGCAGTATCTTCTAAGTCAGGGGTCAGCAAATTTTTTCAGCAGGGGGCTGGTCCACTGTCCCTCAGACCTTGTGGGGGGCCGGACTATATTTTGAAAAAAATAATGAATGAATTCCTGTGCCCCACAAATAACACAGAGATGCATTTTAAATAAAATGACACATTCTACTCATGTAAAAACATGCTGATTCCCAGACCGTCCATGGGCCAGATTTAGAAGGTGATTGGGCCGGATCAGGCCCCCGGGCCTTAGGTTCTTCTGGACAATCACATCAGGGTCAGGTCCATAGCTGCCAAGTTTTCCCTTTTCTCGCGAGGAAGCCTATTCAGCATAAAAGAAAATCCCTTTAAAAAAGGGATAACTTGGCAGCTATGGTCAGGTCATGATATCTTTGGTGAAGAAAGTGCAGATATAGGCCCACAGTTTACATCTAAAAATAAGACCCCAGTCACGTTTAGTACAGATTGCCATGTTTAACATATCCATAATATCCAATAACTCTTATCCTGACATGTTAGCCTTCCATGGGCAGAGAGACTTTGCCACACACAAGCATCCTGGAGTGGCAAAGTCATGAAAAGCTTGCATATTTTTTCCTCCTCTCTTTTTTCTCAATGAGCAAATTAGCCTTCAAGGGATCCGGGTTAAAATTCCAGTTTGGTCAGGGATGCAGCTGGTTATTAATGCTCCACCACTATAATATCAAATGAAGCAGCAGACCAGCCCATGCCAGCCTTTCTGTCCCCAACTCAAGGGACTGAAAGCAAATTAACTCAGGGGAAATATTAGACCATTTCATTTCTGCCATCAGCAAGAGTTGAAGCGCCCCCCCCCCCAATGACATGCTAACACTGACCTTTGCAATGAGGCGGCGCAATGCCTGTCTCTTGAATAGGAATTTCTACAGGCATACTCTGTGCAAAGTCGTTCAAGTGGCAGAATGCAACCACCCGTGGAATTCTTCCTTGTCGTTTTAATAAGACATGCAGCGATCCCGAGCTTTCAGGTACTGGGGTCTCTCAGGTCAATACATCTTCCTAGAGAGTACGACCTTCTCAACAATACTGGTGTCACAGATGGGGTGTTGGCTACTCCCGAGTAAGCACTCCACACATCCTCTGGATTTTCATAGTTTTATTGTGCATGCTATATACAGTGGTGAGATGTCTCAAATCATGTCTGCTCTGCATGGGGCAGAAGCCCACAATGGCGTCTCGTGGGCTCTGACCCCCCTTTTAAGCCTGGGCATCCAAACGCCCCTCCTCCTTGCTCTATGGGTCCTCCGTGGTCCCAAACCAGGCTCCTGAGGTGCCGTTCTCCCTCCTCCCTCCTTTCCAGCCCCTGCTGAAGCTAGCTCCGCCCCTGCTTCCCTGCTACCAACCTGGAGCTGAGCCACCAGGACTCTGCAGAGCCCTGGACCCGTCTTAACCCTTCCTGTTCCTGATTTGAACTCCCAGACTTGCTGCTGCTCTCCCATCTGGTGGAAGTAAGCAGAGTGGGCTGCTCTCTGCAAGCCCTCTCTCTTACATCCACCCCCCCTCCAGGCTCCCCCCCCTTCCTGAGGCCTGGTTTGCCTGGTCTGATGTCTGTAAAGAGGGCTGGAAGCCTGACAGGTCTTCCTCCTCTGTAGTGTGTGTAAAATCCTGTTCCCCGTCGGTGCTGGGTGGCTGGTCCGTGTAGTTCCTTCCGTTGTCATCCTCCTCCTCCCTCTGGAAAATTGCTTCCGATTCCCGGAGGGCTCCTTGGGTCTGCGTCTCCCCTGCTCCCCACCTGGGATCGCCCTCCCCCTCTGTGTTCCCTGTGCTACTGACGTGTGGTGGTTTGGGTCTGTGGGAGAAAGGAGCGTGCAGTTCCAGTGTGCGGTCCTCCCCTTGCATGGTGTGCGTGGTTGCCTCCGCGTTTTGGGAAGCAGGAGTGCCCTGCCTGGCCATCAGACATTTTAACCCCCCCTCCCCCCACCGGGAGCCCGGGCTCGCTGTGGCACTGTAGACCTCCTCCTCTTCCTTTCTTTCTGGAACCTCTTGGCTGCCTTCTCCCTCCACCCTTCTGTCTAGTGTCTTTTGTGTGATTTCCTCCCCCTCCCTCCTGTCAGCGTCTTGTGTTGGATGTGTGTCACGTCCTCTGAACCTTGGGCTTTCCCTAAAGTGTGAGAGCAAAGACCTGTGACCCACGGGATGGACCTTTCTCGCTGTAGGTGCTTCCCCCCTGAAGGTGACAGGGTTGATCTGTGTCAGAACCTTGAAGGGCCCCAGCCTTCTGGGTGCCAGCTTCTTCCCCCTTCCCCCCATGGGAAGGCCTTCTGACCACAGCCAGACCCTGTCCCCTCCGTGGAAGACCTTCTCCAGTCCCCTGTGATGGTCTGCCCCCTCCTTGTAAGCCTCATTGCCCCTTGCCACATCTCCATCCAGTTGTTGGTGTACTGTCTCCCTCCTCTCACCCCATGCCTCAATAGGTGGTCCCCCAATCTCCCCCTCCCCCTGCTCTGGGAAGGCTCTGGGGTTTCGCCCAAGACTGGCCTTACTGGGTGTGAGCCTCGTGAAGACATGTACTGCATGCCCCTCCGTGGGGTTGTCATGATATTGCCTGAGAATCTTCCTTCTGAGGGAGTCCTGGGGCATATACCGGGCATCATTGCTAAAGAGTAACCCCTCTTTCTCTGCAAGCCCTTCCCCTGCCCCCTTTTTCTCCCTCAAGTCCCTCCGTATGTTCTGGGTCAAAGTGTCCTCTTTGGTGAGTTGGCTCAGTTTCTCTTCCTGCATCCCCGCCTCTGCGTCGTTCCATCCGCCTGGGGAGCTGATGTGGTGCGATCCTGAGGATTCTCCTTCTTTCCTGCAGTGCTCCTTGCCGTCTGCATCTCCAAAGGTGAGATCTCCCCGGCGCTGGCTGCCCACAGGGTCATTGTCCATTAAGTCCAAAGCTAGCACTTCTGCGTGCTTGTTCACTGTCATCTTCCGAGAGGGGGTCTGTTGCGTGACCTCACCCTCCTGCAATTCCCGGCCGCCTACGGTCAAGACGCTCATGGGCAGCTCCCTTGGGAAAATGGGAATCTGATCCTGCTTAGCCAAGTGCACCGATAGGAAATCGTCGCTGCTGCCCCTGCGGAGAAGCCCGACTGTCTCCTGGGTCTGGCCTCTTGGCAGCTGCAGACTCACTTCCATCTCTTTGTCGTGCTGTGGGGTGTTACAGGAGGGCTCAGTTGTTGGTGCTCTGCCTGGCCCCTCCCCTCCTGATCTGGCATCCAAGCTTGTGTCTGTGCCTGCCTGCTCTCGCCATTCCTTCCTCTGGGGGCAGTGTTCCACCCAGTGGCTGGGTGCATTGTAAAGGCATCTCCCGCCTTTCTCTTTCCTCTGTTTTCCCGCGTCAGCGTTTAAAAGTACCCGCGCGCGGGCTTTGTCCCTCTGCATCACATCTGGCTGGAGGGGGCTGTGCTGTGCTGCAGCTGCCTCCCCGGGACTGTATGGGAACTTGTGGCCGCTGCCTTTCCCCTCCGTCTGTCCCCTCTGCCCGGACTCGCCTCTCCGCCTCCTGCACTTCCACGCCACCATGCCTCTCAGTCTTAGAGCCAGCTTGTGCTGAGGGTCGCCCTACGAAGTGCTGGCCCGTCCCGAGTGTCCTCTCTGCTTGTCCAGCCTCCGCTCCCCCGGCTTGGCTGTGTTCAGAGCTGCTCGGTTCACTAAGCTTGGCTTCCCCTGTGCCCGGGTGCCTACCTGGTGCTTGAGCCGTTCCATAGTTGCAGGGTGCTGGCAACTCATGCCAATCCTCCCTCGGCATCTCTCTCTTCTGCTTTAGATGCTGCCAACTTCATGCCGGCTGCTCCATTTGCAGCCCTCTTCCCTCGGGGTAGCCATCAAAAGATTGTGGGCTTGCTGTCACAGATGGGGTGTTGGCTACTCCCGAGTAAGCACTCCACACATCCTCTGGATTTTCATAGTTTTATTGTGCATGCTATATACAGTGGTGAGATGTCTCAAATCATGTCTGCTCTGCATGGGGCAGAAGCCCACAATGGCGTCTCGTGGGCTCTGACCCCCCTTTTAAGCCTGGGCATCCAAACGCCCCTCCTCCTTGCTCTATGGGTCCTCCGTGGTCCCAAACCAGGCTCCTGAGGTGCCGTTCTCCCTCCTCCCTCCTTTCCAGCCCCTGCTGAAGCTAGCTCCTCCCCTGCTTCCCTGCTACCAACCTGGAGCTGAGCCACCAGGACTCTGCAGAGCCCTGGACCCGTCTTAACCCTTCCTGTTCCTGATTTGAACTCCCAGACTTGCTGCTGCTCTCCCATCTGGTGGAAGTAAGCAGAGTGGGCTGCTCTCTGCAAGCCCTCTCTCTTACAACTGGCCTACAGGGAAGATCAGTAAATCATTGGCAAACTCTTGTGGGAAAGTGGCAAATCAAGATGTGGACTTAAATAAATGAGCGCAGTATTTCATTACTGTCTTTCCAGGAGAAGAGTGATGAACTTCAGTCTGTAAAACAAAGTGACACAACTAATAACGTGTTGCCAAGTGGTGTGCTGCTGTTCAAGATACCAGCCACTCAATTCCATTTCCTCCACTCTCTAGTTCTCCATTCTCCCCATCCCAAAAGCCAAGACCGTCAGCATTCTGTAGTCAATGAGCACACTCAATCCTCATCAGACTACTTTGCTAAATAACCCAGCAGTCCCTGATTACTGCAAACTTTACCAATACACATCCCTCTAAAGCAGTGCTTGGGTCTCCATCTGTATTCAAACTACAATTCCCATAATCCCTGACCACTGGTTTCACTAGCTATGGATGATGGGAGTTGTAGTCCAAAAACAGCTAGAGACTCAAGCTTGAGAAACACTGTTCTAAAGCAAGTCTGGAGAATGAATGTATGGCCTTCCAACTCCTATCAACCACACCCAGCATGGCCAATGGTCAGGGATGATGGGATCTATAGTCCAATGGCACCCCTACCCTACTCTAAGGACTACTTCAAACAAGTTTGTTCTTGCCATTTTCAGCAATTGTACCCAATTAGAGTAATACATATCTTGTGAAATCATATATTAGTGGGAGTATGTTTGTGCACACACTCACAATCACACACACGATGGCTTTAAAAGAAGTAGACAAATTCATGCAGGATAAGGTTGTCAATGCCTACTAGCCACAATGGTTATGTTTTTCCTCCACTGTTGGAACCAGCATGCCTTCAGATACCAGAATATACCATGAAACTATCCCAATATGGAAGAGAACAGCATAAATTCAGTCAAATAAGTAAGTGATTCCTACAAAAGAAAACAAAAGCACCTGAACTGTCGAAAGCCAGGGACTTCAGCTAGAGAAACACCTCTGTGGGGAGGGAGTTTCATAATTTTGGGGCTGCCACAGAGAACGCTCTCTCCTGGGCTGCCATTCTCCCTATACCTGAGGCTCTATAATATTAAGGTCCACACTATGGAGGTATGTATAGGCCAGGCATCCCCAGACTTTGGCCCTCCAGATGTTTTGGACTACAACCCCCATCATCCCTGACCACTGGTCCTGTTAGCTAGGGATCATGGGAGTTGTAGGCCAAAACATCTGGAGGGCCGCAGTTTGGGGATGCCTGGTATAGGCTGTGCTAGCAGCCCCATGGCCATAATGTGGTATAAAGTTGTTTGCTTTGGGGTTGTTGTTTTTTAATTAGATATAGTTATAAGCAATGTGGATTCTTAACAATGCATTGGTAATTTAGACTCTGAAAACTACTCCAAATATTTTAGCAATTCATGCATCATTCATTAGGGATATGGTTAGTTATTTTGATGCCATTTGTTTTTACTGTTGTTACCTGCCTTGGGCACCATGTGGAAAAACAGAATGGAGTGCTCAATCATACCGTAAATGAAAGAGGCCACAGAAAGGACACCCATGCTATAACTGCTGTGCTATCCAGACCAGAGCTGAATATATATTTCAGATTTATAGTCTGCATCGAGGGAGGGCAGTTTGTAGTCTTAAGCTACCAGCAATAAGCTTAGAGATTTCACAGTCAGCCTTTTTCTCACACCCACATTTACATATTGTTTATCTCACATTTAAAGCAGCAAGCAGAGTCAGGCGGGTTGCCATCTCTTAACAAGTCCTTAAAGATCCATAATTATTATGTCCTTCAGTTTGACTTTCCCAGAGTAGAATTTAACCCCTATTTATCATTGAGATGGTGGGAGCTGCTTATCTAATATAAGGACTCTCTCTCTCTCTCTCTCTCTGTGTGTGTGTGTGTCGAGGGAATTTCCTGTTAATAGGAATGTGGATTGTATTCAAAGCCCTGCTCTGACCTCCTTGGGTGAGAAATTTACCCTCTTCCCCCCTCCACCAATAATAGTACCCTCTGAAGTGATTTGCTTGCCTGTCAAAAGCAGCTTTTCGTTGCTAAAGATACTGAATCTCTCTCCTTTTCCCTCGCTCCCCCCCCATCTCCTTGCTTCCCTTCCATCTTTCATGGCCGTTGCCATGGCGCCCAGGGAGAGCAAAGCACCGCAGCAGGGGAGGGGGGAAGGAGGCGGTCCATGCTGCAATTTCCAGGCTCTCTCCTCAGTGAGCTCATCAACCTCCTCCTCCAAGGAGGGAGGTGGCTGAGGCTCTGTCTATTGCTGGTGGGTGGGTGGTTTCCATCCTCAGCATCACCAATCAAGGGGGGGGGGGAGAGAGAGGGAGAGAGCGAGAGCAGTTGCTGATGTTGTGCTCTGAAGCAACCTCAGTAGAAGGGAAAATGGATCCAGCTTGCACATCCCTCGCCTTTCAACACCTTCCCTTGGTTTCAGCATGGTGAGCATAAGCAATAGAGAAGCATCGGCTTCATCGCTGCTTTCGTTAATCATCTCTAAATCCGATGGCAATCGATATTTGAGGTGTGCTGTTTTCCGTATGAGCATCCTAACCATGTAACAATGACTTTCATCTGAGCCTCTGGAAAGGGTGGAGGAGGAAGGTTGGGAGGGGTGTTGTGGGAGAGAGGGAAAAGGAAGATGGAGAGGGATGAAGGCTGATTAGGCGCCGTCTTAGGAAATGCGGCTCAAAGATTAATTGCAACTGCCTTCTTGCCCGTAGATTTAGCAAAGAAAGATGCTTTTGTTTGTCCTTTTCCGTTGAAATGCGGGGTGCCCTGTGGGTGTCTATCAGCTTGAAAATGCAGTTGTTATTTCTGGGGTGTTTTAATTCCTCCTTGTAATTGCCCAAATATTGGGCTGGGCCTCAGCCAGCTGCAGTAAAGCCAGAAGCAGGCAATGTCGGATGCTGTCAATGGCTGATTGATGGATAGTGTTGACTGCTAGAGGTGTGCATGTATCATTTGGAGGCATTGCTGAAAGGTTCAGGTCGGTCGGATGCAGTTGGTCTGCAAGTGTGTGTGTGTGTGTGTGTGTGTGTGTGTGCATATATGCCACACATACCTGGCTCTCTTTGTAGGTTTCTACCTACAACACATGTGCTGTTTTCCTTGCCAGTGTTTGATTGACAAGGTCTTCCACTCAGGCTGGTCTGAGCTATCTATGGCCTCGGTTTCATTTCAGCCACTCAGGACACTATATCCTTCATTTGGTGTGCTGTATGGCGGCCTCCCTTGGTCACTGCCCTCATGTCCTACTTGGGGGCTTCCAATAAAGATCTAGTTGTCCACAGAAGACTGAACTAGGCAGGCCTTAGATCTGATCCAGAAGCATTGCTCTTATTACATTTTTTTAATGACAATAAGATAAATATTTATCAAATTTTAACTGAATTGATTTTTGGAGAGTGGGGGAAGAATAGTGGCAACCCATACTGAACAAACCTCCATTTTGATACTTCAGAACCTGAAAAACCAAATCACCATTTCTCCACACTTCCATCTCCATTCAGTCTTCCTGGATGTATGTTTCATCTTCTTGAATTAAAGAAAGTAAGCTTTTGTTATGAGAATCACTGGTTTAACCCTGTAATGATTATTTTGGTCATAGTTTTTTTTAAATGTATTTGTATACATTTAAATACTATACACATTGTATACTATTGTATACATTCAGGGTGGAACAGTCGTGATATATGTTCCAGGTTGATTTACCGGATATTTTTATTCTTACAACAGTAATGAATCCACATAGCAGTGACTTAAAAAGGCAGATTCAAAGCATTACTTTACACTTCGTAGATTTGATGTACTGTATGGGCTACTGTAGTTCCTGACAAAGCATGGCACCAGGTAAGTCAACACTGGTTGTGAACCTCCAGTTCATAGCAAGCAAGCAGTATGTGCTCTCTGTATCCATGGCAAATTGTAGGGTTTGCTGAGGTGATCACTGATCCTGAGGTTTAAAAGACACCTCGATTCATCTTTATTTGGGACAACTGCTTAAGTAATTTGAGGCTACAAGTGAGTTTTTAGAAAATGAGAAAATCACAGTCCACATCGCTATTTTTTCCTCAGAAGAAATAACAACCCCATAGTCAATATGTTTGGTCTGAGTAGGAGAGGGTTCAGTAAAAGAACCCGAGTTATTTGAGATGATCATTTCTTAAATCTTATGTTTCTTTTGCACCAATGTGGCGGCAAATGTGGTAGAGGACGCAGAATGACAGTTCTTGCTCACTGGGCTAACTGGGCTGACAATGAAAAGACGTTTTCAGCCAATTTACCATACAATACATGCATACTTCTTTTTCATTCATAGCACACCATCTCTCTAGCTCCCCTCAAGATACTGCATCTCCCACAAATGCATTGCCCTTTTTAGGAGGACACTTAAGAATGGGAAGTATGAATGAAACAGACAGGGGTTTGAAAACATGCCATACTCAATGGAGAATCAGAATCTACTGCTGTTTGGCTATAGCTGATGAAAAACCTCTCTTTTTTTGTCAGACTACTTTTAACAGAATTCTGACCTGGGGTTGTTACAGACCATAGGGACCCAACGATAAATCAAAAATTAAATTTAACCATACTTAGTTGAATATGCTGAACAGGAAAAGAACACATGAACAGGGCAGGTTTGGTATTATACAAAAAATAAAAATACTAAATCGATCAAATAAATTTATTTAACCTTGTCACTTCTACTTTCATTCCTTATTTATTATCTTTGTGGGTGGGAACAAAAGCCTTCTCCACTGTGGGAAGACCATTTGAGTCATAGTCCCTATACATATCATCTCCTTTGATGAGGAATCACTAAATTTTATCACTTGTAAAGAACTAGTCTTCTCCCAGCTGCTGTGTACTGTACAGTATACTGCTACTACGTAGGTCTGTTGTGTGTGAAATGATTCAATGCATGTAACTAGTAACTATTGTTTGTGGCAACAAGTCATGGAAGAGCTGTGCAGCAAAGTGTGCTTTCTGCCACTGTGGATGAGCAGAATATTTGGCAAGAGGGCCTGGTTATGTCTTTGGAGAGGCAGAAGGATGGGATGAAAGAAACTTTGTCCCAAAACGTTTAGCAGTCAGAATATCTTTAGGCCAGGGGGCCGGATGCGGCCCAATCGCCTTCTAATTCCAGCCCGCGGACGGTCTGGGAATCAGCATGTTTTTACATGAGTAGAATGTGTCCTTTTATTTAAAATGCATCTCTGGGTTATTTGTGGGGCATAGGATTTCGTTCATTCCCCCCCCCAAAAAAAATATAGTCTGGCCCCCCACAAGGTCTGAGGGACAGTGGACCAGCCCCCTGCTGAAAAAGTTTGCTGACCCCTGCTCTAGGCAAAGTCCCCCCCCCCGCCTGCCCCACTTTCCTAGATCCCCAGATGGAGGTGTTAATACAAAAAGGAGATGGCAGGAAATGACTGGAGGGGTGGGGATAATAGGATAGCCTTGCTGTCTTGTGCAGGTAACCATATTACTGTTCACCATATTATTATTATTATTTTAGAAAAGGAGAGAGTTTTTGGATCTGTTCACCCTTATCAACCCACCCGCTCTTTGAGATAAGCAAGGATGTCTATGTACTGTTCTTCACAGAGGGCAGCCTCTGTTTGAAGAGCTCCCTGGGGACTATTTGAAGGAATCCCCTATTTGGAGGGCTGTCCAGTCTGAATTCCATTCAAAGAACACCAAGGAGGAAGAGCAAGGGCCTAGGAATTGCCCATCAGTGGACTGCAGACTTAGCAGTCATATCAGACATGTGATCAGTCACACACTATCAAGCCAGGGTTTCCCAAACTTTGGTCTCCAGCTGCTGTTAGACTACAACTCCCACCATCCCTAGCTAGCAGGACCAGTGATGGAAATTGTAACCCCAAAACATATGGAGACACAAGTTTAGGAAACTCTGTTTCAACCTGATGAGATGCATTGCATTTATTTTTTAATTTCAGTAATACTTTCTAAAGTTTTCAACTGCACATTTGCACATGAAAAATTTATGCAAATCAGGCTCACCTCTTGCCTTTTTCTGGTGACATGCTAAGATCAGCTTAGAAGATCAAGCTTCCCTGCAGGCCTGCTGGTGAGATGAATTCGGTTGGCTGCCCCATTGCCCCAAGGTCAATGCCCCTGTACTTGTACCCCAGCTGAGATGCATAGGAGCCCAGCAATATAGGCCTTCAGATGAACTATAAAGATCAGTTTGCTGAGAACTCCTTGCTGCTTAAGAAGGGAACATTGTGCTACTTTCATCTGATGCTGAAAGAGTGTCAACTGTTTTAGCTTATGCTATTGGGATTCTATTCATTCCACTATTTTATTTTTAGTTATTTATCCTATTGTTGTTCTATAACGATTTATAGATAATTTTGGGTGCTTATTGAATACTCTGCACTCCAACTGTTGGAAGATGCCTAGTGAGGACTTGACCCTAAAAGGCAGTCTAAATATTCATTAAATAAATAAATACGCTCTGGAAAAACAGTGAATGGATTTCCTTTAAAGATTCTAGAACAACCTTCCGTAACTTGGCTCCCTACAGATATTTTGAGCTACAGCTCTCCTCATTCCCAGCTAGCACATCCACTTAGTCCAAACAGAACATTCCTGGAATTCCAGAAGCCATCCTGGCTTCTGATTATACCCCTGTATCTTGAACCCCTGGCCTACCTGATGGCAAGTCAGTATGTCAAGTCCAAAGTTCAAAGACCAGGGGGTCAATCCACACAAGCAAAGTCCAAGGTCAGGAAACACAATCCGGGGTCAATCCAAGTAGGCAAAACCTGGAACACAGCTCCATAGAGATCGAGGAACATCCAAGCCAAACTCCATCAACATGGGCAGTTGAGCAGACACAAGACCTCAGCTCTGCTTCCCTTGTGTACTTTGCATGTTGATTGCAGCATCAGGGCTTGATGAGGCAGGCGACCCTCACCTGTTCCCAGCCTACTCCAGGAATCATACACCTCCCAGGGCTAGTGAGACCTTGCTTGCCTCAGCCTCCTAGAGAGCCACTCCTGCTTCTCCCTACGCTGCTTCAGAGCCCACCTTGTTCATGGAGACAGGGGTCCCTCTGGCTCTGGTGATGGATCCTGCTTCTATGGTTTCTGTACACTGACCTCCATCCCCTCGGAGTGTTGAAGAGTGTGCCATTCCTCTCCTCCAGTAGTTTTGCCTTACTGGAATGTGTCCTTGCGGGTAAACAGCACTTCCGTGCACTCTGATTTCCGTCACGGTGTTCTGTTGCGCCAGAAGTGGTTTAGTCATGCTGGCCACATGACCCAGAAAGCAGTCTGTGGACAAACGCCAGCTCCCTTGGCATGAAAGCGAGATGAGCAGAGCACCGCAACCCCATAGTCGCCTTTGACTGGACTTAACCATCCAGGGTCCTTTACCTTTACCTTTACCTAATCCCTCTGGTTTGCAAGGAAAGGGAATGTTCAGATGTATGTGCAAAAATGTCTAACATTGCATGGTCTGTTGTGCAAAGGTTAGAATCACATCCGTTTTTGCCATTGACTCCACCCACTGTTGGCATGCAGCCTCTGGAACATTGCCCACAAGAGGATATGGCCCTCAGGCTGAAATAATAATAATAATAATTTATTATTTATACCCCGCCCATCTGGCCTTGATGGATTTCTGTATTTTAGAATTTCTGTTTTTGGGAAGCCGCCCAGAGTGGCTGGGGTTTGCCTTGAGATGCCTTCTAAAGGTCTGGTAATTGTTCTCTTTGACCTCTAGTGGGAGGGCATTCCACAGGGTGGGTGCCACTACCGAGAAGGCCCTCTGCCTGGTTCCCTGTAACTTGACTTCTCGTAATGAGGGAACCGCCAGAAGGCCCTCGGAGCTGGACCTCAGTGTCCGGGCAGAACGATGGGGGTGGAGACGCTCCTTCAGGTATACCGGACCGAGGCCATTTAGGGCTTTAAAGGTCAACACCAACACTTTGAATTGTGCTCGGAAACGTACTGGGAGCCAATGTAGGTCTTTTAGGACCGGTGTTATGTGATCTCGGCGGCCGCTCCCAGTCACCAGTCTAGCTGCCGCATTCTGGATTAGTTGTAGTTTCCGGGTCACCTTCAAAGGTAGCCCCACGTAGAGCGCATTGCAGTAGTCCAAGCGAGAGATAACTAGAGCATGCACCACTCTGGAGAGACAGTCACTGGGCAGGTAGGGACTCAGCCTGCGTACCAGATGGAGCTGATAAACAGCTGCCCTGGACACGGAGTTGACCTGTGCCTCCATGGACAGCTGTGAGTCTAAAATGACTCCCAGGCTGCGCACCTGGTCTTTCAGGGGCACAGTTACCCCATTCAGGACCAGGGAGTCCTCCACTCCCGCCCGCCTCCTGTCCCCTACAAACAGTACTTCTGTCTTGTCAGGATTCAATCTCAATCTGTTAGCCGCCATCCATCCTCCAACCGCCTCCAAGCACTCACACAGGACCTTCACCGCCTTCACTGGTTCTGATTTAAAAGAGAGGTAGAGCTGGGTATCATCAGCATACTGATGGACACCCAGCCCAAACCCCCTGATGATCTCTCCCAGCGGCTGCATATAGATGTTAAAAAGCATGGGGGAGAGGACAGAACCCTGAGGCACCCCACAAGTGAGCGCCCAGGGGTCTGAACACTCATCCCCCACCACCACTTTCTGAACACGGCCCAGGAGGAAGGAGCGGAACCACTGCATGACAGTGCCCCCAGCTCCACACACTGGCCTAGTCAAACTGGCTTACAACCCAGCCAATGGCTAAATATCGGCTGTATGTCTCTGTTTAGTAGGAAAGGAAAACAGCAGCTGAAAGCAGCTAGGTCGTGCATTAAATACATGAGAAGCCATCTCAACAATTTAATTATTATTAAGACTGTATTCCAGCAGAAAAGAGGATGATTTTTTTCTTTCATTACTACAAAAGATGACTAATCTTATGGTACTCATGTCAGGAAAATATATGTAATATTACTAACAAATTCAAGCCCAGAGCAATGGTTAAATTTATGCTTCCACAACCCACCACTTTATTGTATTTCATGGTAATGTATTCTGGATAACATTACAATTTCACAAATCGGTTTATAAATGCATATGTGGGCCTCATATTTCTACCACTGAAATTGGTATGAATGGCAAATAACGGGAATGAAATTAGTGAATCAAATTCCCCCTTGCACTAAAGCTCTCTTCAGGTGATCAGCCGTGATATGTGAAGCCAAAAGTGTGTAAAGCGGGTGGGGGAAATATGGGTTGATTTTGCTCCCAATGTCTCTGAGCACTGGGCATGCCCACTCTACACCTGACCTTTGCATGTTTAGAGCAAAGGTCTGTAAGGGGCTTGTTAGCAGGAACCCTGAAGGCTAAAAGGCTTACAAGCTCCCTTCGCAACTTCACGCCAAACACACACAAAGTTTGGGAGTGGAGATGATGTGCCAAAAATGCTGGAGGCAGGACTTCAACTTGCCTGTATCCCTACATGCCTTTTCCCTCAGGTGCCCCAAATATATTCCATACCTTTCCGTAGGAGTGTAGTTCACTGGAGATATATCAACCACTTCCTAGCTGCATGCTTTGCTAGCATGTTAAGAAGAACAATTTGGGCCATATGAGACTAATGGTACCAGATTTTAAGTTTGTAATTTGGGCAAATGTTGACGCCTGAGTGGACCTCTTTCTCCATACACACCTCCCACTTGGCGCTACGTTGAATTCCATCCTTTGCCTCCTGTAAAGCAGAAGTTAAATAATGACTGGCAGCACAGTTAGAAGGAAGCCTCATTGAATTAAGCGGGGCTTACAGATGGCAGCCTAAGCCAATCAGTGCACCCCAGGTACATCAGGGTCTTTTTTGTGGTACTTGCTATGGACACTGTACCCATGGAATGTACATTTCTTGTAAAAAGTCCTCTCACCTATGTCTGACTATCAAACATAGTGATCATGGGGTGGAGAGAGATCTTTTGTAAAGGAATCCTCGGAGATGATTCCTGCCAGGTGCACATATCATCCATGGCTGCACAAATTATGACCCACCAGCCCAAAATGCCAGCCCACTCAGTGAACCTCCAGTTTTCGCTGCCGAGAAAAACTGTCATGAGTCAATCATGACAGACCACATAACATGGGTGCTGGTCTGCATTTAGCTTGGTGGGTCAACTTGTGCTGGCCTGATCTACCTGCTTTACCTGATAAGGTGGAGCTGATTGGATATGAATATGGCTTTTAGAACGCACCCTATCTCAATACATTAAAGCTGGTAGTTAATAAAAACAGGACTAGCCACACACACACACACCAATTCCCAGAGGCTACTATGAACTTCACTCTCATTTCAGTGGAACAGGGAATATTGATGAGCAGTCTAATGCTCCTGTTGACTCATATGCTGCCGTTGATGAATCACAGTGTATATAGCACTGGTGGATGTGGAGGGAAATGCAGGCTCTTAACAGATGTGGATAACTACCATCATCACTTGGCATACCACTGATTTCTTCTTGGTAAGTCACTCAGTGTTTCCTCTGCTTTTTCTGTCGACCACCTCTCCCCATGTGGGCAGAACTAAATCCTTCTTGTTATGCCATCGTTAAACCACTTGTATGCAAATGGTGTCCGTGATTTACTTGTGGCTTGCAGAGTTCCTAGCATGAAAGTGATTATTATGGTACTGCATATGCAAAACAAGCCGTTCTTCAGCAGTGACACCAACAATATTGGTGTCTACCCTAGTCACATGCAGTGCAAATGGGGGTGCTTATATCTCTACTTTCCATTCACTAGTGGACATCATGACAGCAACTATTTCTGATCGCTGCACAAAGCTCCCACTGGAGCACAACAAGCCATCCCACAACTGTCCCCTTATATAGGATACAGGATCATATACAGGATAGAGGATACAGGATCATTTACACTTCTTAGAACTTCTTGCAACTTAAGGAGAAAATACCAGATTGCATCCTTTGGCTGCAATAAGAATTCTAACATGGAATGAACCTACCCTTTATTTATTAAAAAGTCAATCATTTAAAGTTTTAAATGCATAGTGCAAATCAGACCCTGGTCCCAGCAAGAGATGCCAGTGACTGAACCTGGCATGTCCTGTGGCCCTGCTGCTAAGATGTGGTTCTTGCCCTGCATTGGACATAATCTGGAAACACTGTATAACTGTGCCAGAATAGAGATGTGAAGGCCCATAAAAAAACCGGAAAAATTCAGAAAAACCTTATTCCTCCCCCCCCCCATTTTTTCCTGAAGCCTTTTATGTTTTTTTCCGAAAAAATTAGAAAAATTGAAAAATAAAAAATAGATTATGGAATGTTTTATTTTAACATGATGAATAAAATATTTTAAGATAAGGGGTTCAAATATTTTATAAATCATTTTTTAAAAATATGTATGATATCAGATTATTCTAATTTCTGTGAGGACAAGCAAGTCCTAGGTTACAAACTGAACTCTCCAATGCAAGAACAAGAAACATTTCTTCCTTTAGGAGGTGCTGTTGTCACCAGAAAAGAAAAAGGTTTCAGTTTTGTTTTTGCATGCGTGTGGTATTCATTGGTTATGTTCCTCTTCACTAGGCCTCAAAGCACTGGAAGATCATTACAGCCCAGAAAATGATTCTGATTAAATTTCATGCCCATTCATTGAAACTTAGTCCCACTTCCTTCTTCCGTTCTTTTCATGAGAATGTTTTTTTTTAAATACTGTGAAGAGGAAATATGAATAATTGTTACTTCTGGATTTTTAAAAAAATGTTTTGTGGAGGTTGTTTTTGTTCCACATAAACTAGTAAACAGTTCAGGAGATTGTTGCTCCATTTGTTACAAATACAAATAAATATTATTTTAAAAGTAAATTCTGTTTGTAATAATTGTTTGGATGCACTATATTTTTAATATGCTAGTTGTGATAATTTTATGCACATTAAAATTGTCCATAGTTATATTTTATGTGTCTAAAGTAACAGAATGACTTTCAATCTGGAAAAGAAAACAAAGTGCTAATGTAGTAGCTTTTTTTTTCAATTTTTCCAAAAATTTCCATTTTTTTCTGGGGGGAAACCGGAAAAAACCCGGGGGGGGGGTTCCAAGCTTCAAAATTTCTGGAAATTTTACATCTCTATGGCAGAGTTAGCTTAGCAAGTTGCTAAGGTGATGGAGGGCATGATGTCACAGGAAAAAAATGTCCTTTTTGAAATGTAAAGGTGTTCTGGGAAAAAGGAGGAGGAAGTAGGCAGAACCATATTGGCACCAGCTGGAGGTGCCTAAAAACCAGGAGCCATGACTGACTGTTGCTTGCGGAAGCTACAGTATGAGTGGGGCAATGAGACAGTCTTGGGGCATAACATCCATTTACTTTGGGTGTAAATATGTGTAAAATAAACCATATTTCTTAAAGACACTAGCCTCCACTTTGCCTAGATTTTCCCAACAGAAACACAAACCTAGGTGAGCATCTAGAACCCCCCTGGAATCTTGCTACCGCTCTGCAGAAATTGAGGGTGGCATGCAACCTTCATAACTATATAGAGAGACAGGGTGGGGGGAAGTGCTTCTCTGAATGTTTAATTTCTTTGAAACAAAACTATGTGGCTTACAAATGGAAGCTATAATTTCCCATGTTCCCTGTGGAGAAAGAGGGACTGTTCAGCTATTTTGTCAATTAGCACTAAAAATACCTTATCAAAAATGTGTGGGTTTTGCTTACTCTCTCCGTGGTTCTTGCCTGAGAAAATCCAACAGCAGCCTTATTGTTTTCACTTAATATCTGCCGTGTTGTGCTATCCAGCTTGCAAGACAGGCAGGAGGATGGGTGGTCCTGTGTCCTACTTTACGGATCCTGGCCCATCTGGTTGCAGTCTTACCTACAGTAATGAGACATATTGTATTTCGATTTGAATTATTGCAGTTATTTCTAAACATGCACCTATACACAGAAATTGGCATTTGCAAATGTTATGCTAATATGTGTACTGCTTGATCCTCTTGCGTTTTTCTGTTTGCAATGTGCAAGTGACCTCTCTAAGGAGCATGCAATTTTTTTAAAAAAGAGGAACAGATTACTATATCAAGTTGACATTCATGTGACCATCAGATTCTGAAGATGACACACCACCACCAATCATCTTCACTAAAGCACAGAACTGGTATTGTAACTTTGGAAGTCTATGTGATACTGGGAATTCTTTCCTATGGGTAGAGATGGATTTGAGGCAGTGTGACTGGTTCTACCATAATAGGCGCTGAGCCTAGGGGGCGCCACAGGGTGTTACAACTATACCTGAAGGAGCATCTCCACCCCCCCATCGTTCTGCCTGGACACTGAGGTCCTGCTCTGAGGGCCTTCTGGCAGTTCCCTCACTGCGAGAAGTAAGGTTACAGGGAACCAGGCAGAGGGCCTTCCTTCCTTGTGGAATCCCTCCCATCAGATGTCAAGGAAATAAACAACTATCTGACTTTGAGAAGACATCTGTTTAGGGAAGTTTTTAATATTTGATGTTTAATCATGTTTTTAATATCCTGTTGGGATTCGCACAGAGTGGATGGTGAGACCTGGTAAGATGGGCGGGATATAAGTAATGCACACAGTAAAAAATAAATTATTATTATTATTACATAGTTGAGCAAAATGGAAGGTGAGAGGCCCACTTGCCTATGCTTATGCTTCACTCAGTTCAGTGGAACTTAATTGATGCAATAAACCACACAGGTTAGTTGGTAGGCATTCCAAGTCACCATTATGCTTACACTTTCATTTCTACCCTTCAGTATTTGGGCCAGAATTTCATTAGTGGTGTGGCTGCAGATATTTACTCGTCTGCCATAACTGATTTATTTTCTGTCTGTGTTTATTATTTTTAATTAATATTCCAGGAATTGATTGTTGTGCTGCTTTTATTGATTTGTTTACTGCATTGTGCATTGAGGAAAGTGATGAGATGGTGATGTGTCGCAGTAATTGTGGCAGTAATTACCCAGAGAAATTTGTCCTGGTAGATTGCTTCTCCCCGAAACCAGCCTCCCTCTCTCTCTCTTTTTAAATACTGAATACCACTAGCCAGCCCCCAGTCCCTCACTCCCATTCTGAAAGCAGCAGCTGATTTTGCATGACCGCCCAGATAAATTTGTCAGACTCCTTGTGATTTCTTCTATTTTATTATCTCAAAGCAAAGCCACTTTCCCTGGGAAGCTTCATGCACTAAGTACAATTAACTGCCAGCTAAGATAGATCTAAAAATATTAGGGTAATGGACATAGAATGAGCTTCTTCGGAATCCATAGCTGAAAAATATGTGTTTTCAAATCTCCTTTGTAAGTGAAGTGTTTATTTAACAGGCATTTTAGTGGTATGCCTGTGTAGAAAATAACCAATAACCGCGGAAGGCTTCTTAGTGGTGCTACTGAGCCAAGGATAATCTGTGTGCACAGTACAAAGGCTACTGTCTGAGCTTTTGAACTACTTCATATATTTTGTAGGTCACAGACTGACCTATATGATTTCTCTTCCTTTGTTTAAGCCATTGCTGTCTGTGGTCAGTGCATTAGCCTGTAGGCTGAAAGCCCCACAATACAAACAAGCTTCCTTCCACTTATGGCCAGAATGATGGATACAATTCAAATTAAATATATATATATATATTGAAATGTTTTACCAGCAATATCATTTGGGTTTTACTGACAAGTTCCTCTTCCTTGGGTATCTCAAAGAAGTTGGTGAGGAAACTGTAGCTCCCCAGCGCCCATCAGACTGAGCCAGCATGTCCAATGGACAGGGATGGTGGAAGATGTAATCTGGAGGGCATCACACCAGCTTTCTCTTGTATAAAAGGTAAAGGGACCCCTGACCAATAGGTCCAGTCGTGGACGACTCTGGAGTTGCGCCGCTCATTTCACGTTATTGGCCGAGGGAGCCGGCGTACAGCTTCCAGGTCATGTGGCTAGCATGACAAAGCCGCTTCTGGCGAACCAGAGCAGTGCACGGAAACACCGTTTTCTTGTATAGTCAAGTACTGTACCAACAGCAGATTTGAAGGCATTCACATTTTCAACATAATTTTTATTAAACTTTCTGTTTTACAATTTAAAGTACTCATTTTTACATCCTTAAGATATCAGTGACTTCCCTTCTTCTCTTTCCATGGTTCATTTTACATATCATAAATCCCTGCATATTTTACAAAAGCTATACCATTCAGTATTCCATTATTGCACCCATCCAAACTTATTTACATTGTTGAATTTATCTTAATGCTGCCAGCATTTTCACTGTACACAGTTATTTCCCATATATTCAATAAACATTTTCCAGTATGTTCTTCTTGTTCTCTTATTCTATTTGTTAAGTCTGCAAGCTGTGCATATTGTGTCAACTTAAGTTGCCATTCTTCTTGGGTTGGGACCTCGCTCGTTTTCCACACATTTTCAACATCTTAGACACATTTCGAATATTATCCTTAACTAGATTTGCCTTACAGGCCTTGGTTAGACTTTTTAAAGGGCTTCTTCAGGTAGGATTTGTTCACCTAGAACAATCGACCAATGGCCAAGCTATGCCAGGGCCTGGTGGCATAATCAGCACAACCTAGTTGGGACATTTCCAGACTTTCCAAACTCCATAAAAGGAGAACACACACACACACACACACACACACACACACACACACTTTATTGCTGTCCAAAGACCTGCAAAAACAATTTCAAAAGCAAAGTACAGCAGAATATGGAAAATACCGTGTTTCTCATATTATAAGACATGTCTTATATTTATTTTTCCTCAAAAAAACACACTATGGCTTATTTTCAAGGGATGTCTTATTTTTTTCCTCCTCCTCCTGCCACGGCTGGCATTGCTGCTGCACCTATCACTATGTCTTATTTTCGGGGTATGGCTTATATTCCTCGAATGCTTAAAAATCCTGCTATGGCTTATTTTATGGGTATGTCTTAAAATATGAGAAACAGGGTACGATTTTGTGCTACTTTTTTATCTAGGGAGCACTCTAGCCATTGCATGATAATTTCACATACCGTAGCAGATCTTATCCTGGATCAGCCTAAGTCTGTCATTTTAAATATATTTAAAATGGAGTAAACCCCATTGGATTAAGTGCGACTGAGTAAATATGCACAGGGCTGCACTACATGAAGATTTTACAACACACTGTAATTTAACAGAACGACCAGTCATTCAAAATTTAATTATCCTCTAATATATTCAAGTGATGTAACTCCAGATTCAGAAGGGGCTGCCCATAGTTTATCCTTCCCCTTCTTGTCTTTACAGTATAGAATTAGCTGGCAATCAATTTACACACAGGCAGTGCTTTTTTTCTTAAAAAATGTTTAGGGGTATTCTCATTTTGATCAATAAAAATCATCATTTTATAGTTCAAATTGGGGGAAATAAACACAGTAAATGGACAAAAGTACAAAGATTCACAAAATGTTTAGGGGTATGCGTACCCGTGTGTCCCCTCCCCCCATAAAAAAGCACTGCTCACAGGTATGAGAGTATTGATTCGAGAAAGCATTGCAGGTTTACTTTTCCAGAGTTGCTGCTGTTAATAATAATGATCCCCGTTGGCTTTGAGCTAGAAGCTTTGAAGTTTTGTGGCGGCAGGGTGTGGGTGTGTGTCTGTCTGTGTGTGTGTGTTTTGTTCTTCACATTTTAGAAAGGGACCCAGTGATAATGTGTGGCTTGGTAAGCAACTGGTGTTCAAATGACCAGCCTTTCATAGATCTGTGAAAATGGCAAGAAATCATGAGTTTTCAGTCAATAGACCACATCTTACATGTTACATTTATTTACATGATGCACCTGACAAAATTTACATACTGTTTGATTGTAGTAAAACCTCTAAGCGGTTTACAAGAACTATTTAAATGATGGTTGTTTTAAACCAAACAATACGGGGGGGGGGGGTGTTTGAACCAAAAAATATTGTGAAAGCTTATACTAACAGAATACAGTGGGACCTCAACTTACGAACTACTCGACACCCGGCATTTTCGACTTACAAGCGAAAAAAGTGGCTGCGCGCTTACGATTTTTTTGACATCCGAAAGGAAAACTCATTCGCGGCTAGATGCGGTTTCCTTGACTTACGAATTTTTTGATGTGGTTTCCTCGACTTACGAATTTTTCTGTTTCCAATGCATTCCTAAGGGAAACCACTTTTCCTATGGGAAACTCGACTTACAAAGTTTTCGACCTACGAGTGTGCATTCGGAATGGATTAAATTCGTAAGTCGAGGTCCCACTGTATAAAGTGTGGAAAGGTTCAACAATTCTGAGTAAGGATAGTTTAGTAGCGCATTCCAGGTCTTAAAATTGGTGTAGCTAACTAGGCTACATTGTTCAACACATTATGAAATCAAAGTTGTGTGCGTTAGAAGTATTCCACAGGCTTCTGCTCATAGTTACTGAAAAGGTTGGCAACAGGATATAGATAAAGGATCTGTGGATTTGAGAGCCAGGTCTGGGATAAATCTTGGCCATTCTGAGAAAATACCAGCAACATTAGCATGTGGGATTGAAACAAAAGGGAAATTGGCTTTCCTCGCTCATTAGAACAAGCTTAATGAGGTAATGTATGTATTATAGATGCTTTCTTACATCTGGGATAGATAGGAGTGCTCCCAAAATCTAAAGAGAGTGGCTATGTGTGTACTTAAAGGGCAAACAAATTTCGTGTTCTCCACTTTTCACCACAGAGAATTGTGACACTGAGTCACTGAACAAGGTCACCCAGCAATCAACTGTCAGAGGTGACATTTTGATTCTTGCTGGGTTTTCTCTTGCACTAAAAAGAGACTAAAAGGTGTTTTTACATTGTCTCCAAAACCGGACCATCTGGACACCCAGTTTAGTGCAGAAAACTGTGATTAAAATAAAATAAAATACTGTAGGATTTTTTGTGATTTGAAAAAAATACTGTCGTAAATGTGTCCATGTCCACATTTCAAACTATGAGTAACAGGTGAGCAGAGAATGCCCTCTGTTTCTGCAACCACTGCATTACCACATGATACTGAGTGATTTGTAAAGTGCTTCAGGATGCTCTTGATTTCAAAAGAAGCTCTAATGGAAGGGGGAGTGGGTATCCCTTTCATTCTGCTTATGTGCCACTTAGACCACTTTCTTGTCATCATTGGAGACTGTAGGGGTGTTCACTGGTTCATATTCAATGCATGCACAACCTGTGTACCAGTGTACACAAACAAATGAACTGCACACTCATACTATCGTTTACACGTAGTGTTCAATGATTGTACAGTCTGTGTACACAACAGTTAAGCTGTACACTCACACCAACACTTGTACGTGCATAGTGACAGCTTGCACCTCTGTTCAGTGTAATGTGAGACTCTGTCTTGGGGATTCATGGGGATTTCCCTCACCTTCAGCTAAGGGAAGGGAAGGAAAACAGTGTTGCATTTTTGAAGTTTAAATTGTGAGACAGAGGCTGCCAGGTAGGGAGTGGGAGATTTTGAGCTAGAGTTGGCTGAACTGACTTGGAAGCAGGCTGGAGCCTGGAGGGGTCTGCAGGAGTCAGTCTTGTTTTGGGGATCCAGTGTGTGTGTGTGTGTGTGTGACTTTATTTGATTTGGGGGGAAATCCATGCAAATTCATGTACACATATATCCAAATACATCTATCTATCTCAAACAACTATAAATACAAACGATATGATAAATTCCAAAATTATAAATTTATAAATTATCACATAGAAAAACTATTATACCAGTCAATGTTTATATTGTATCTATTGTTCAGGAATTCGGTTCAAGGAACCCATTAATTTTTTACATTTTCTCTCTCTTGTTTTCCATCTCTCAAACTCACTGACTCTGTAAGCTACCTTCCAAAATCTTGATAACCATTCTTTTACTCTTTCTTTTTGTGCCAGCAGCATACGAGCTACAACTATTTAATTCCTTACCAACTCCTCAAATTCACTCAAATTTCATAATGAAATTTGTCAAGGGGTCTAAGGGGCAACATGTTATCGGTGAAATGGTTTTGATTACGGTTCCCTAGAATCTATTGATTAATTGATTAATCTTCTATTGAACCAAGATGCTGGGTTCTTTTGGCGGCTTTGCTTCCTGCTGTTGCTTGTTTCCACCATGCACTTTTTGTCTATTTGTAACTCAGACAGAGAACATAAGATTGCCATAAGTACCCAGTAGTCTCCCATTCAAAGAATACTCAGCCCAACAGCATGGCTGGAACACAGAGGAAACTGCCTAATGATCCATCTAGCTCACAAGCCTGGCAGCAGCATTCCAGGGTTTCAGGTGGAGGTGCTGGGGATGGAGGCTGGGACCTTCTGTGTGCAAAGGACTTGCTCTACCACTGAGCTGCAGGCCTTCCTCCAAGGCGGCTCATGTCGTCAGGGAGGTGGGGAGCCTTTCCTACGGATGCCAGGAGTAGGATCTATTGTAACCTTGGAGACAAACTGTGCGCTAGTGCCAAATGAGCGAATAAGGGCTCTCCTGAAAGCAGAGGACCACAGCAGCAGTTTTTAGAAGAAATTCAAGCAACCACGAAGGAGAATCTGGAAGCAGCTGGCAAACTTGTGCTGTGGAGTGCTGCAGTAAATACTGGGCATCAATAGACTTTGTGGGAATATAGGGAGCTGCCTTATACCAAGTCAAGCCATTGGTCTGTCTAGCTCAGGGTTCTAGTTCAGCGCAGTGATTCTCTAGGATTTCAGATTAATATTTTCCAATGATGGGCATTGGACCTGGCACCTTCTGCAAAGCAGATGCTCTGTGGCTGAGAGCCTGCCAAGCAGTGTTAGGAATAAAGAGTCATGGGAACTAGAAAAGCATTTGGGACAGAAGTCAGTCAGCTGAAGTCCATGAGTGAGGAAAAACTGTTTATAGACACTGTGTGTGTGTGTTTAGTATCCCCTGTGCATCCATGCAAGTGAAAATTCAGATAGAAATGTGAAGTGGGGGGGGGAACCTTAAATACTTACTTTATCCCATTTGAACCCCGTGAAAATCTCTGTCACTAATGTTACCTGATTGTGTGTGTGTGTGTGTGTGTGTGTGTGTATGATGGGAAGGCTGTATGTTAGAAATGTGTGTCTGATTAGAGTATTAGGAATACGTGGTATGGTAATGCAAGAATGGCCACTTCCAGAATGTGACCCCTGAGATAATTTCAGGCTGAAAAATTTCCCTGCTCCTGCCTTAGTGGGTAGGACCAAGCCTCTATAGCTGGTGTAGTCCAGAGGTGGCTGGGGTAAAAAACCCATTGCAGAGCTCTTGCAGACATCCTTACAAGGGGATTCTCGAGACCTGGCAAACAGTGGACTGTTGTGTCTTTGAAACCCCTCGCACAAGAGCCCATTGCAGGGCCCTTGTGAGATGCTTTGCAAGAACAAACAACCAGCTGATAGTCAGATATTGCAAAGCCCTTTTGGCTGAGCCATGTCTCTACCTGCCCCACACCTGACCCCATAGATAATGTTGGCTGTAGTGTAGGTGGGCCTGGTCTGGCCAAAATGACCCTGTGGGCCAGATGAAGAGGGCTGGTGGACCTAATTAGGCCTGTAAGCCGGAGGTTCACAACCCCTGAGTTCTAGAACTTGCCTAGGAACCAGACCTTCTTTGGGAATGGCTATGGTTCTACAGCTGCAGGGTGACAGCTCATTCTTAAACTAGTTATTTTGCCTGTAGTCTTTGGGGATCAATGAATGTCCCCCTAATAGAAGCCAATAACTGGAAATATCTTCTGCCTCTGGAAAGCGACACCCTTCAGCAGAGAAACAGTTTTGTTTCTGAATTGCAGAGAGGTAGATATTGAGTCTTCAGTCTTCTCTCATCCAAAGCAGGGGGTGGAGTAGAATACCCAGGATCTCTACAGGAGTGGGAAGCTCTACACAATATAAAAACAATTGGCTCTCCAAGGAGACTTCGATGGAAGGAGATATATTTTCCATCAGTTGATTGCTCTGCTTTGTGCATGTCAGTGGCATGTTGATCTATTTAGGGGAAAAACACCAAGGAAAGAGCAGCTGAAGGCCGGCAAGTGTTTTTTATTGCAAACACAAATATGTTTTAAAAACATTTCCTGACATGGTGGGGCATTAACTTCCAAAAGACCCATATATTGTCTGTACTGTAAAGACATAGAGATGTGAAAAGGGGAAGTAATAGCAAACATTGATTTGTTTCTTTTGTGTTGGCAAAGGGGATAGCAGCTCAGATGGGTCCCAGGAGAGAAGCCTTGATGCAGAGAACCCAGAAATGGACAGGCTAATGTCCATGTTTCCCACAGGCACTTCATAGATATATAAATCCACATTTGTATGATCGCAGAGATACAGTATGTACACTAAAGGAAGGACCACTGGAACGTCACCTGTGCAAAGTGCCGGGCTAAGCATAGTCACCAATAAATATAGGAGACATAAATATGTAAAACTGAGATTCAAATGATCTTTAGTAGCTCATGTAAACATATGCCAAGACTTCACATTCTGGTCCCTATCTCATCAACAACAACCACAGTTGCTGGCACATTTGATTTGTCTCTTATTGGCTTATGTTTTACTAGATTAAGAAAACTCTTACTATGGGCATGCACCCAAAAGCATATCCTACCCTTGTCTGGAAGCTGTGATTGACCTTGAGGAAAACGGTGAAGTATTTTACATTTATGGATTTGAAACAAAAAATGTTCAAGAATTGCACAACACCAGCTAGAGCTAATTGTAACCAATAGGGACATAAAAGCAGCATCCTTCAAACAGGCAACTTAAAGAAGGAAGATGTTGTTAAAGAGGCATTTCTGGCTTGCATTTTGAACTGGATACTAGAAAGCAAAGAAAATCCAGAGATTAAAGTACTCCCTCCCCCCACATAGCTGAGTTCCAAAGCTCAAAACCATACAGTCATACCTCAGCTCCCGAACGCCTTGGGAGTCGAACATTCCGGCTCCTGAACAATCAAACCCCGGAAGTGATTGTTCCGGTTTTCGAACGTTCTTTCGGAAGCCGAATGTCCTACGGGGCTTCTGCAGCTTCCGATTGGCTGCAGGAGCTTCCTGCAGCCAATCAGAAGCCGCGCTTTGGAAGTTGAATGTTTCAGAAGTCAAACGGACTTCCGGAATGGATTCTGTTTGACTTCCGAGATTCAACTGTATTAGTTTTAATGGAGTTACAGTTTATCAACTCTCATACTGAAAAAAGATATTTTCTGTTCTGCCTTTGTATTTCCATAGATGTAGTGAACGTACACAGGTAGCAACTCAATTTGGTCAGATGTTACCATTGGCTGAGTCTGTGCCATCACTCCAACTAATAGAATTAATCTGAGCCTTGAAAAGCACAGAGAGGTGGAAGAGAGAAAGAGGGCATACTCTCCTTCTCCTACTGTTTAAAGCAGCTAGAATGCTAGTTAAAAGAGACCTATAAGACCAGCAAAAGAAAGAAAAAAACATGCCTTAATCATTAGTACCTGCAGGGCTTCACCCATGGCTTAAAAAAAAATCAATATATGAGTACTGACACCTAATTATTATTATTTTTACCAAAAAAAGAGCACCAAGTACCAATATATCTGAGGTGAAAGTTAGGCTACCATTACTGTAATTTCCTGAATTCTGTTCTTAAAAGCAGCTGCATTGGCTTCCTTCTAATTTTCTGGCAAAGAGGCTGTTAAATTCCACATCCAACAGATTGTTCAGTGGTTAGAATGTGCTCACTTCCAGGTTCACAAGCAGGCATGTGAGGGGAAATCAGCAATAAAAATCATGCTTCACTGCAGTCTTAAACTGAGATATGGAAATGGATGAAGCCATTTCCAAGAGGAAAACAGCACCACTGTGGGCGATTTTAAAGTGGCCTGCTGTCACACCGAATCCCTATTCACATATCCCCCACCAATACCAGTAGGTTAAATGACACTGTTCCCAAACAAATCCTTAGGGATGCTGCAATGATTCACTTTCCCCCCATTGTAAAAATTGCACATGTATTCCTAGCCTTTCTGTTTTGTCATCAGTTACCAGTCCATAAAATGATAAGAACATAATAAGAGCTTGCTGGATCACGCTATTGGCCCATTTAATCGGGCATCCTTTTCTCACAGTGGCCAACCAGATGCCTATGGGAAGATCTGTGCTCTCATACTATAGATGTTAAGGCTTTTTTAAAGGAGTCTGTGATGTGTTGCAAAGAACTTTTGCGAATTCTAAGTATATAAAGTGTCTATTGAATAGATTCAACTACGTATCTGTTGATCCTCTTAAACAACTTTAAAAATGTTGGTGAGACAAGCTTATCCTTCTGGAGAAGCCATTACTTCCCTTGACGAGGCTTATTCTTTTACATGTTTTTTTAAATGTTTTTATTTCTACTTTTCAGGTTTATATATTTCATTAGTTTCACAATCAAGTTAACATTTCAAAGTTTAACTTCCTTCCCCCCTTTCTGCGGTTCCTTAAATTTATTTTTTTAATATCTTCTGCATATCCAAATTTCATTTGATTTGCTCATTTAATTATCTACTTTAAATATATACTCTTATGAAACTGCAGGTGATTACAGTAATCCTGCCAATGTTTTTATCTGTTTGCATCTGTAAATATTCAATAAACCATTTCCATTCTTTTATAAAAAGTTTGTTAACTTGATTTCTTATTCTTCTGGTAAGTTTCACCATTTATCCATATTCCATAAGTTTTTGTATCTATTCTTCCTTTGCTGGGACTTCTGCTTCTATCCATTTTGGGGTGAGTAGCATTCTTGCTGCTGTAGTTGTTGTTGTTTAGTCATTTAGTTGTGTCCGACTCTTCGTGACCCCATGGGCCATAGCACGCCAGGCACTCCTGTCTTGCACTGCCTCCCGCAGTTTGGTCAAACTCATGTTGGTAGTGTCAAGAACACTGTCCAACCATCTTGTCCTCTGTCGTCCCCTTCTCCTTGTGCCCTCAATCGTTCCCAGCATCAGGGTCTTTTACAGGGAGTCTTCTCTTCTCATGAGGTGGCCAAAGTATTGGAGCCTCAGCTTCAGGATCTGTCCTTCCAGTGAGCACAGTGCTGATTTCCTTCAGAATGGATAAGTTTGATCTTCTTGCAGTCCATGGGACTCTCAAGAGTCTCCTCCAGCCCCATAATTCAAAAGCATCAATTCTTCGGCGATCAGCCTTCTTTATGGTCCAGCTCTCACTTCCATACATCACTACTGGGAAAACCATAGCTTTAACTATACAGACCTTTGTCGGCAAGGTGATGTCGCTGCTTTTTAAGATGCTGTCTAGGTTTGTCATTGCTTTTCTCTCAAGAAGCAGGCGTCTTTCAATTTTGTGACTGCTGTCACCATCTGCAGTGATTATGGAACCCAAGAAAGTAAAATCTCTCACTGCCTCCATTTCTTCCCCTTCTATTTGCCAGGAGGTGGCAGGACCAGTGGCCATGATCTTGGTTTTTTTGATGTTGAGCTTCAGACCATATTTTGCACTCTCCTTTTTCACCCTCATTGAAAGGTTCTTTTAATTCCTCCTCACTTTCTGCCCTCAAGGTTGTGTCATCAGCATTCTGAGGTTGTTGATATTTCTTCTGGCAATCTTAATTCCAGTGTGGTGTAGTGGTTAAGAGCAGTAGACTTGTAATCTGGGGAACCAGGTTCACGTCTCCACTCCTCCACATGCAGCTGCTGGGTGACCTTGGGCTAGTCACACTTCTTTGAAGTCTCTCAGCCTCACTCACCTCACAGAGTGTTTGTTGTGGGGGAGGAGGGGAAAGGAGAATGTTAGCCACTTTGAGACTCCCTCGGGTAGTCATAAAGTGGGATATCAAATCCAAACTCTTCTTCTTCTTCTTCTTCTTCTTCTTCTTCAAACTCTTCTTCTGGTTTGGGATTCAACATCCTTTTCGATTCATTATATATAATTTCCCAGTAATCCTTAACCCTACTACAAGACTACCACATATGATAAAAAGAACCTTATTTCTCTTTACATTTCCAGCACTTGTTTGATTTAGATTTATACATTTTTGCCAGTTTACTCAGTGTTAGATACCAACAATATATTATTTTCATATAATTTTCTCTTAAACCATAACATGTCTAAATTTTGTATCCATATTCCACAATCTTTTACATGATTAACAATCTTAGCCAAAATCATTAGGACCAGTTTATCTGAGATGGAATGTGTCCATTGGAACTGGTAGGGAAGAAGGCAGAGAAACCAACAGTAAGTGGACCAGAGCCAATGATAGGAAAAGCCAACTAATTTTGTCCCCATTCTTATCCCTGCTGAGTTCTACAAGGGTCAAAACTGTGACTAAGGGCCAAGAAACTGAGAGTCTGACAGCTATCTCTTTGAGTAGTAAGAAGGCAGGCAAATGGGGGCTGGCTAAGGGCAAACTGTGGTTGCTGGGGCCGGGCACCATTTGCCCTAATAGACAGCCCTATCCACTGGCTGCCTTGACTATAATTTCCTGAATCTCTTTCTTAAAAACAGTTATGTTGTCTGTGTTCTGATTTTCTGGCAAAGAGGCTGATAAACATTATCACTATTTAGCGGTCACTCTAGGATTCACAATCAAGAGTGAAAACTGTGTCTCTAGGAGGGGCGTTTAATTTGCTCGACTGCCTTGCTTAACAAAGTCAAAATCAATGTCTTCATTATGGCTCAACTTTAATTGGTTTCAAGTGTTCGTTTAATGATGATTAATTGAATTTGTTTCTTTAAATCATTTAGTTAAATGAAGTATGTCTTTTTGTAAATCTTTGTGTAAACAGACAATTTAAAATGTGCAGGTTTGACAAAAGGAACCAAAAATAATAGAGGGCAAGAGGAGCTGCAAACTGAGAAGGCAAATAGGTGAAATAGCTTTCCTCCCCATTCTGATAATGGGATACTCCACAGGACCAAAGACCCTTTAGTCAGCAGAGCGACAGCATTGGATCAGACTCAATATATTCAGTTTTAGGATAAGCTTCAGGTGAATAAGGTGGTTATAAGAAGGAGTACTGAGAAGTTTTTCTTCTCAGTAATCACTTTTAATATAGTCCGAAGGATTGCTGTAGATCAGGAGTTAAGCCTGTGAGCACATTTGGATGTTTGAGTATAAAAGGTAAAGGACCCCTGGGCGGTTAAGTCCAGTCAAAGGCGACTATGGGGTGTGGCTTTCATCTCGCTTTCAGACTGAGGTAGGCTGCATTTGTCCACAGACAGCTTTCCAGGTAATGTGGCCAGCATGACTAAACAACATGACACCGTGACAAGTGCGAGAGTGCATGGAAATGCTGTTTACCTTCCTGCCACAGCGGTACCTATTCATCTACTTGCAGTGGTGTGCTTTCAAACTTCCAGGTTGGCAGAAGCTGGGACAGAGCTCATCCCATCATACGGATTTGAACCGCCGACCTTCTGATTGGCAAGTCCAAGAGGCTCAATGGTTTAGACCACAGTGCCACACATGTCCCTGTGTTTGAGTGACACCCCTGCTGGTAACTTCTTTATTCACTCCCCTAAATCAGCTTTCTTCCACCACTCACCCAAGAAAGACAGATAGGAGATCAGATATAGAATAATTAATCTGAGTGTTGAAAAGCACATAGAGGTGGAAGTGAGAAAGAGTGCCGCTCTTCCAACTTCCTCCTTCAGCTCTATGTTCTTTTCTGGAGATAGAAAGGTAAGCAGCATAACTGCTTCATGAATAAGGGGTCAGTGCAGGAGAGAGGCTTTGTAGGTGTCAGGGAAAGACCTCTAGGTGCCATTCTGCCCACCACATTCTGCCCACCACTACAGATACTGTAGCCATAATTTATACATGTGGTTCACCTTCGTGTGATGGTTTTATTTGAAATTAAAATATTTAAACAAAGCAAAAACTCATGGGAGCTTCCTAAGTTTTGTTTGAAATGGAAACTGGTGGCCTCTATAATTTACCATCTTTGGGTGAAATTCTAACTATGTTTTCTCATATGTATGTCCCACTGAAGACAACAGGGCTTAAGCCCAGGTAAGTGGGGTTAAGATTGCAGTCTAAGAGATGAAAGAGTAAATGGGACTTACATTTTCTTTTGTTTCACTTATTCAGCAATTCCACCAGTGCTATTCCTGGCCTAATGTTTATTGATTTACTACAGAGTCCAAAATAAACTAACCTCTTCACAAAAGACACCCCAATTGCGCAGCCTACAAAGGCATGTCAGATTTGGTGTATTGGGCACTTCATTGTGGCATTAAAATATCAGTTGACATGCTAAAGGATCCTTACTTTAGCCTCCAGTTTTTGTAATGGCAAGTAGGTCATTAAGCACAAAATATGCTTGCCATTACAAAAACTGTTTCCTCAGATATTAACTTAAAAATGTAATTTAATATTCCATTCTTCCCTCACCAATACAGTGGTACCTCTGGTTAAGAACTTAATTCATTCTGGAGGTCCGTTCTTAACCTAAAACTGTTCTTAACCTGAAGCACCACTTTAGCTAATGGTGCCTCCTGCTGCCGCCGTGCTGCCGGAGCACGATTTCTTTTCTCATCCTGAAGCAAAGTCCTTAACCTGAGGTACTACTTCTGGGTTAGCAGAGTCTGTAACCTGAAGTGTTTGTAACCTGGAGCGTTTGTAACCCAAGGTACCACTGTATTAGCTTCTTCTTTTTTTTAAGTTAAGCTACTTAAAGTATTACTGTTGCTTATACCAAATCCTATGGCACAATTAAAACTTTGTATCCATTATTTTCATTTCATTTCCTATTCATTGTTAGAAATTTGGAATTCCTCATGAATTGATAGGCCTTTCCAAACCAACTATTCCAACCACCTTAGACGCCACAGTATCCCCCAGCACTTGAGGTAAGTTATAAACCATGAGGCAGGACAGTTTGAGGGGCAGCCATTCTGATATACTTCCAGTGGGCCTTTGTGCATAGTATTACATGGGAAGCAGTGTGTGGCATAGCTGCCAAGTTTTCCCTTTTCTCGCAAGGAAGCCTATTCAGCATAAGGGAAAATCCCTTAAAAAAAGGGATAACTTGGCAGCTATGGTGTGTGGTTGCTTCCTACACTGTTTTTTCAAAACGATCGTATGATTCTTCCACAGCCTTCTTTATTTTTAAATCAAACTTGGAGCAGACAGCCCTTCAAGTAGAGGGCTCCCTCAATAAAATACAGCACACAGACACTCTACACTGCCAGCCTTCCTTTTAACCAGAGAATGCTGGCTGCTGAAGACATATAGGAAACTGCCTTCTTTGTCTGTCTAGCCCCATACTGTCTACTAGGACCAGGAACAGATTTTCAGAATTCCAAACAGGTGTCTTTCCTATCATCTTCCACCTGGTTTGTTTTTGACTGGAAAGCATGCTCTCTACCATGAGCCATGGTCTCTCCCCTCATCTCTTCCTTCCCCAACATGCAGTTGCCAGCATTACTTAGAGAAAGTGACACTGGTACCAAACTGCCATGTCTGATGTAACATAGATTAGTTGCTCCAAAAGACAGAAAACGGAGCTCAAAGCCAAACCCGGAGCACAGTTTCAAACGTTTGCAGAATTGAAATTGGACATCTCGATGATGCCGCTTCCAGTAGTCCTTGCCCATATAATGGGTGCTCATCCATCTTTATTCTCTTAATGATTTATTAATCCAGCTTCCCATAAAATGTAAGGGAAGCCATGAATAATTTAAGTCTGGTCAAGGCATAAGAAGAAAAACATATGAAACCCAGACAGGGCAAAGCGGAAAAGAGCAGGCAGTGGTTTGATCTCAGTCTCTGTTCTCTGTAAAGAGTTCCTCTTGAAGCACAGCTCTGCTTTAGGGTTACATATTTTGGGGTGGAATAAAGTGCAGATAAATAAAAAACAAGGCACAATATCTAGCTTGTTACTATACTGTACAGTATTGTCAAAAGAATTGGTCTCGTATATGATATTGGAAACATGAATAGTAATTGCAAGTCAATGGAAATCTTACACTGGATGCTTAGTAACGCTCACTGTGGAATATAGCTCTAATGGGGGAGAGATCACATATAATTTGAGATTTTGACAAAGACTAGAATCTCCAGGCACTTTTGATACGATTTGGCATTCCTTTATGACATATACAGCGGAACCATCATTTTCAAGACAACCCTTGTCACAAGTCTGGCAAATCTGGAACTATACAGTACTGGATGATCTGATAGCATTGATAATCTTTCCTTGGACTTTGTTATTTTAACTCACTCTACATGCCTATTTTAAAGCTTTGTTTTTCATCTTTTAATATTTACTTGTTGCTGTAATTGCTCTCTGTTTCATATACATTATAAAATGAATTAATAAGAAACAACTTTACACAGAGAGAGGGGGGGAGGGAGGGAGGGAGGGAGATTGCTTGTTACCATGACCTGCCCAGCGCGTTTTGTACTCCCCTCCATCTGCCTAATGGCAGGGCCGGCCATGCTTTATTAACTAAGAATATGAACCTTGCCTTCTCCTTCAAGCACTTCAATGCAGTTATTAGTATTCTGCCTTGCAAACCTGCTGATGGTGGTCACATTTCCCAGGCTTTTTGTCTTGGGGCTTAAAACTACAGATTGCATGTAGATGCATTTTGATGTAATTGAGCAGAGAGGTATATTGCTGCCCTGACAGGTACGGACAAATTGTTTTTAATGGACATATGGCACCTAAACTAGACTGCATATAGAGAGGATGGCTTCTTTGTTTGTCAAAATCAATTGACTGTGATTGTTGCTCAGAATACTTGTACTTGATTTTTTAAAAAAAATATATCCTGATTTTATGGTTTTTCTGGCTCTGTTTTATTTATTAATTATTCCCCTCCCCACTGGCTTCTGTTTCGTTGCTTTAATCATGATTGCTGCTGCATTTTCTCATAGTTGTCATGTTTTAGTGTGGCTTTTTGTAGACTTTTAGTAGAAAAGCAGAGTTAAATATTCAAAGGGAATAAAGAATGAACAAAATGAAACAGTTGTGTGGCAACAACAAAACCGTTACCTTTCCCCCAAAGTAAACAGTTGCTATCATTGCAACATTATAAAAAAAGACAGTTGTTTCTGGTTGCTCCCATGCAACTAATATCACCTGTGGGAATGCAGGTCTGTTTCACTCTCTCAAGGTTGCAGAGAGCATGTTTGCTGTGTGCGCCCTAAGCAGTGTTTCAACAATAGAGCTACAGTGGCTACAAGACAAGAGGGCAAATGCTAGGTCCAGCCCATCTTTCAGAAAACACCCCTATCTACTAACCTAGCCCAGAGTTGCATAGATAGTGGCTGGCTGTAGTTGCCTAATGTTACAGAGCAGGATCCATGTCACAGTGCCAGGAGGGATGTCTCTGGAGGAACAGAAGATGTTATGAAGATGCAGTGATGTGTTGTTGTTTTTTTAAAGGAACTCAATAGAAACAGGAGCAAATGGGACTGGCTTTAAGGGAAGACAGCCCTTAAGAAGCTGAGAAGGGGAGGTCAACAGAGAAGGGGACTATAGTTGAATTCAGGAGAGAGATTTGAATAGAAGGATAAGAGAGCACACTGTGAGGCACATAGACCTAGTTCACACATAATACGAAACTATTGTTTATAAACCATGGTTTTGCACTCTCTGAACCCTACTAAGAAGTTTAGCTATGGTTTGTTTTCTGCCAACAAACCACAGTGTGGAGCCCATCTTTTATTGTTGGTTTAGGAACCTTGGCTTGCATTTACTGTGGCTTGGCATTATTAGTGAAGCCATCACCCTTTCTTAACCATGGTTCATCCCGGGCACAAAGCCAAGCTACAAAGGCAAGAGGCAGGAGTAGTTGGGAAACAAGGCAAGCTTTGAACTGGAGTCCTGAGAGCCGGGCAGATCTGAAGAACCACATTTGCCCCCTGGGCCCATGGTTTCCCACCCCTGGAATAGAGTAAATGACTGAGCAGTCGATTTACAGGAATAAAATTAAAAGAAAAGTCATTGGCAAAAAGGAAAGAAGGGGAAAAGCCTAGAAGCTTACAGATGGAGTTTCATGGATTAGCTCAGCCATTTGTACTTATCTTTTAGCATTTGATACTGAAGATTGCAATGAACTTTGCTTCAGGCACCTCCTTCTATAGTTCACTCTGCCTGAGCACCATGTTATCTGCACATTCAGTGCTTGTTGTGCTGTGGAACTAATGTTTGCCTCGGACCGCTGAGAGAGGGAATAAAAATAAATTTCCCCTGCCTGTTAGAATTGCACAGCTGAGTCTGTGCTGCTCCAGGAGGAGTCTGGAAATGTAAATGTGTCTTTTAATACATGCAATTCTAATTAAGTGTAGTTATAACCCCATGCTGTGGTAAAATTCACTGTACTCTGAAGCCGCGTATTAAACGCTTCTCCTAAGGAGCATGAAGAATCCCCTCAGGAGGCTGATTCCTCAACACTAGAGTCAAATTCCTTGCCTGTCTTGTTTTGAATCTGAGTGATGCTGTCAATTGAATTACATTATTATTATTTATTGAAAATATTTCAATTAAACAAAAAATATTACTGGAGGGGGGAATCCTACCATCAGAAACATTGCCCAAATCTATTATTATTATTATTATTATTATTATTATTATTATTATTATTATTATTATTTTAAAAGAACAGGCTTGCTACAAATTCCTATGACAGAAAGAGAAACATTTTGTCTGAGCTGGGCTAGAACTAGTCAACCAATCCACTCCCACTTTGTCAGTAGTTTTCCATCTTTTCGGACTTGGGACTGTGGGCTTCCATTTGGGGTGGCAAGGGGGCTGTTGCCCATTACCCTGGTGAACCACAATATCCAGATTTCCAGCTTTCGTAATACAGTAAAGAATACATTTATAGCATTTGTAGAACCTGAGCTATAAGGTACTATGTACAGACACCGCTTTTTCTCAATTTTTTTGAAATAAAAAAAAAATTCCTTCAGTAGCACCTTAAAGACCAACTAAGTTTTTATTTTGGTATGAGCTTTCGTGTGCATGCACACTTCTTCAGATACAGTGCTTTCTTTTCTTTCTTTTTGAAAGAAGCAAGCCTTCTTCCTCCTTTCATTGTTTTACTTTGCCTGCTTCACTGAAACATTCCAATAGATACCCCTGTTTGGGACCCATATTTAACCTGATAATGGATTTAGGGACCCACTTCATCATTTTTGTCATTATGCTGTCACAACCCACCTCAGGACAGGTGGAAACTCTGGAGCTGACTGCGCACCGAGTGCTCGCTGACTTCACCCCCTTTTTAAGCCATCGGAGTGGACCTGAGTGAAGCCTTGCGATCCACAAGCTCGGGGGTGCCACATGCCGGTCTGCAAATGGTGCCCACCTCAGATGGGTGAGCGGTTATTCTTGACCAGGGGTCAGCAAACTTTTCCAGCAGGGGGCCGGTCCACTGTCCCTCAGACCTTGTGGGGGGCCGGACTGTATTTTGGAAAAAAATATGAACGAATTCCTATGCCCCACAAATACTGTAACCCAGAGATGCATTTTAAATAAAAGGACACATTCTACTCATGTAAAAACATGCTGATTCCCAGACCATCCACGGGCCGGATTTAGAAGGTGATTGGGCCGCATCTGGCCCCCGGGCCTTAGTTTGGGGATCCCTGTTCTTGACCTACTGGTCAAAGATAAGTGTCCAACGATCCACACTCATTATCTCACACAATGAATTGAACTCTTACCCCTTTTTATTGTCCTTATCTTTTCCAATACTCTACCCCCCATGCCCCCTCTTCGTGTTTCTTTGAAAGACATTTCAGGGGAAAGGTTTCAATAAATACAATAACAAATAATAAAAAGGGGAAAATGTTTCAATAAAAAAAGATTCATTTTCAAAATGGCCATATAGGATATCTCCTGCGACATGATGTGCGGAGATTTTGGGGGGTATAAGAGAGAGGGAGTTTTGTTTGCAAAAATGCAAGGCTCTGGCACTCAAATCTGCCTGAGAATCATCACTATTTGAAAGGCACACTGCACATGCTCAGAAGCATTCTCTCCTCCAGTCTGCCTGCAAAAAAAGTCTCAGCTACCATAGTACATAATTAGGGAAGTATGAGCCTTGATATTGAAAATAGGCTACGGAGCTGAGCCAAGGTCAATCTAGTAGAATTTAAGTGACACTGGAGGGGAAGGGAGGGCTTAGTTTGCTGCTCATGGGGATTTCCTAGCTTCTCAGGCAAGTGGTTTCCTGTCTCTGGAGCTTTATACATGAACAATTCCCTTGCTTATAGCTGCTCAGGCAAGTAGAATGCACAATTAAACTGAGGAAACACATTCATATAGGACTGAATTCCACCTTTTAAAAACAGAAAGATCAAAAGATGCCGTTTCTAATTAAAATGACGTAATAATTCATTCTAATATCTCTAGATCAGGTGAAGCATACAGTTCTAAAGCACTGGAATTGGAGCCTTTCCTTTCCTTTCGAAACATTCTTTTTAGCAGAGAGGAGAGATGGCACCCACCCCCCAACCCTAATCCGCTCCCCACAATTTGCAAAGTATTTGTTTATGGTGCAAATCACATAGTAGGCTGGGAAAGGGTTAAGCAACCAAGCTCCGACTCCATATTATAGAATAGGTGGGGGACTTTTGTCTCTCCATCAGCCCCAGGCAGCATGACCAATTGTCAGGGATTGTGGAAGCTTGAGTCCACCAACATCTGGAGAGTTTCAGGTTCTTCGCCTCCCACCCTGTTTTATAAGATTGAAAAATGTGGTTGGGTTTCCTTAGATACTTTTGCATGCAACATGAACACAGTGCGCAACAGACACAGTGCACTCTCCTTTGCACAACGCTGAATTCCACCCCCCCATGTGTGTACACTAACTTTGTTGGAAAGTGCCCTGCATCAACTCTGCATCCATAGACTTTCCACACATCGGCTTTCTCCTGCAGAAGTCTACACTTAACGTGTGGGTATTGGAAGCAGAGAGAGGAAACTGTATGGTCTTGGCATCTGCCCTGCGGCCCATTTAATTGTCCTGAGGCCTTACTTGACTGTCCTGCCTAGTGCTAGGGGGCTACCAACCACCACACAGGAGCCCATAGCTCTCAAATGTGTATGTGGGGGAGAAGAGAGGTTTGCAGTGCACCTGTGTACAGAAAATCTGCTGGTCCTTGGGATGAGCCTCTATACACAACAGGCTCACAAGATGGGAAATGCAGCAGTTCAGGGAGAATTGTTTTTGATATTCACCTCTGAGCCTTCATGTTCTTTGCTGCATTTCAAGGGACTTCTGTGGTTGTACTCTTCTGCTCAGTGGAGCTTGCATCAGTTGCGCTGATGCAGAATCTGGAAGGATTCTGTTTGTTCTTAGGATAATAATAATAATTTATTATTTGTACCCCACCCATGTGACTGGGTTTCTCCTCCTCCTCTTCCTCCTCCTCCTTCGGAGTGAGACACCTGAGGTGACAGTGAAGGCAACATCTGCAAAGGAAAAAGTGGTGACCATAGCCTTGTTTAAGGCTTTGTTTGCAGCAAAAGCAGACCCTGAAATATTTTGTCGCATATTTGCTCAACTAGCTTCCAACTAGCTTCTCTTTATCACCCTCTGTAAGTCATTAAAAAATTATAGCCTTACTAGCTTGTCTTTAAAAAAAAAAGTTTGGCTGAATGAAACATATAATTCGTACGCTGCAGAACAACAAGAGCAGCATGGCACTTTTTGTTCGCTATTAATAACCTCCTAAGATGAAAATTAATTGTTCTGCTCTTTATTTGCAGTGACATATTGCTTGTTGTCCCGTAGTGCCCACCAACTGCACTGCCGAGGGATGCCAGTGGAAGGAATGATGCTACAAATAACAAAACATTTAAGCTTTATTAAAAAGATATAATAGAACAGCTACGAGTTTATACAGGAGTTGAGGGCCACCAGATGTAATCTACCTGCAGCTGAAATATGAAGGGGTAGAAGATAATGGAAATAAAACAGCCTTTCATGCAATGGTCTAAAGAAAATGCAGTTTGGGATGAAAGCCTGCTTGCTACTGTTTTGTTTCCGGTATTACTATAAAAAAAAACACCACAAGAATACTCCTACACCCTTCCAGCAATTTCATATTGTTCAGGAAATGACCTTTCACTAGGCATTCCATAAACAGGACCAGCTCAACAGCTACTGCTTTGTCTGAGGTGGAACAACAACTGGTGTCCTGCCCACCCCGAAATGCCTCATAAGCACTACACTCTGTGAGTAAAAGTACGTTAATAAACTGAGCAGTTGCTGCCCCAAATCAGCTGCCTGGAGTGATCCCCTTAACTCTTATATAATGGTAGGGCCAGCTCTATTTATGACAAAGTACATCAAAATATATTCACAGGGGCATCAAGAATAAAGGTGCCCAATACTTTGTGGAAATCAACAGTGCCATTTAGTTTTGCTCAGTTATGCATTTTAAATTAAATGCATATTCCTCTATTCCCAAGAAGACACTTGCTTTTACTACTAGTCACACTGTTTCAGATCTAGTTGCATATGCGTATTTGTAAGGGGGGGGGGAGTTGGCTAGGGAGGTTGCAAGGCTTCTAATGAGTGTCAAGGAGTTTCTATACTGCCTAAAACAGACATAGGCAAACTCTGGCCCTCCAGATGTTTGGGACTACAACGCCATCATCCCTAGCTAACAGGACCAGTGGTCAGGGATGGTGGGAATTGTAGTCCAAAACATCTGGAGGGCCGAAGGTTGCCTATGCCTGTTCTACACCCTGGGATTCCCTGGGATTAGGAAGGCACCTTCACTGTATTCTTAAAACCTTTTCTGTTTACGAAAACCTACCCAGACACATAAAGTTGATGTGATCCATAATTTTTCTTGGAAAGTATACATTAAAGTGTTTATTAATTTTCCTTCTTAGTAAACTTGTTTTTTTTAATTTTGATTTTTATTGACAGTTTTAATGTATATTTCATGTTCTTTGCCAACTGCTTAGAGATTTTATTTACAGTTAAGCAGTATACAATTTGTAAAATAAATGCATCTTTTACTACATTTTTTTAAAGGACTTGGCAATACTCCACAGTCATAATACAAACAGGCAACATTTGCAAAGGAGAAATAACCACACATGCGACCATAGCTTCATTTATGGCTTTGTTTGCAGCATCTGTAACAACTGAGGCTTTAATTGAACAATGAACAATGGAACAATGGAAGCTTCTCTGGAGTGAGTGAGACAAATCTCTCGATACAATATCTTGAAATATCTGGTTCTGCAGTTTTTCAGAACAACTGGTTATGGATGGCAAAGTCTTTAGTTTATGCTTTTGTTTTTCAGCTTTTCCAAAATTGTACTCAAAGCACCAAGCGCCTACTGTAAATGTGTAAAATACCTTGCCTGTGTCTGGCATCTGTTTACTAAATTTACTAAATTTCCCTAAAAAGACAGAACTGGTTTTGAGCCATGGCTTATCACGATGGGGGAAAGCTGTTCAGTTTCAGGTTTGTTCCACTCTCCTCCTCCAGTGCAACTGGATCAGCAGCTTACTTCACCTTTTTGATGAAGTGCAGAATAGCGTTTCCCTAAACTGTGGTTGGTCCTAACATAGTTTGTTGAGACAAAGCAGCTTCATAAGCCATGGTTTGAAGTTGGCAGGTGTTGAACAAACATTTGTTAGAATTAGCCAAAGTTTGTCAGGTTTGGATGACATGACAAGCTATGTTTAATTAAAAAATGGAAGTGAAAGCTCACAATCTCCTCACAGTCAAAGAGGGAAGATATGATCCTGGGACTCATTCCCATCATGATATACACCATTAACACTGGTTTGCTTGAAACAGGCCAGTTTCACAACCAATTGTTTTAAGCTGGCCTTTAGGTTTGTTGGGTTTGGGTTGGATGACATGACTAGCTGTGATTAAACAACTGTGGGTGTGAAATCTTCCAATCCCCTCACCCTGGCTATTGCGATGTCTGAAGTGGCCCCCAATCTTCAGATTCTATCTGGTGAGCCTTTATCTGTCAGTGTGTGATAGTATGCTAACAATGTCAACTCACACAAGCCACCTTAACAGTCAGTGCCAGGTATTATACTAGTACTGCACTAGAGTGGAAGATCTGTGCAGGCTTCCAGTTGGGAAACAAAAATAATAAAACACAGGGAAGTAGCAGGTTCCAAGTGTGCCATGCTGATTCCTGAGTATACACAGCTGTTTTTCATCAATCAAGGCAAACTGTATATGTCAAAGGTCCAAATTTTTCCCCATTGAGACCAGAGTCAATAACCATCTGTCATTTCTGAAACAGTAGCAGTATTTCATAGAATCATAGAGTTGGAAGAGACCACAAGGGCCATCCAGTCCAACCCCCTGCCAAGCAGGAAACACCATCAAAGCATTCTTGACATATGCCTGTCAAGCCTCTGCTTAAAGACCTCCAAAGAAGGAGACTCCACCACACTTATTGGTAGCAAATTCCACTGCCGAACAGCTCTTACTGTCAGGAAGTTCTTCCTAATGTTTAGGTGGAATCTTCTTTCTTGAAGTTTGAATCCATTGCTCTGTGTCCGCTTCTCTGGAGCAGCAGAAAACAATCTTTCACCCTCCTCTATATGAAATCCTTTCATATATTTGAACATATTGAATATATTCCTTTGATTACACTTATGTAATAATAGTATCATACCTTACGCTGCTACTTACTGCTGCTTGTATGAATTGACATCGTCACCACGACTCTTTTTGTATATTCCCTGCCCCAGCCTCTGGAGAAAAGGTCCTGAAATCTTTATCATCAGCAATTACTGCCTCCCCATCACCACCAGCAATATTGTGCTTAGTCGCCCAGTAGCTAATGTTCTCTAGACAACCTACTACAATATGTATTATATAAAAGGGGTGGGGGTGGGGGTATCCAAAGGATTTGATCCTCTGCCTGTCCTCTCCCAAATCTGTTCTGGGGGCACCTCCTATCTCCTGGAGCAGATACAGGGAATGTACCAATGCCACAAAAAGTTACAGGACAACTTTGTTGGATGTAACCCAAAGACTGTCCTCTTTGTTGCAGGCTGTTTCTGCATCAGCACTGCACCCATTTACATTCCAGTTTAGCCATCTTTGTGTCTACTTCACCCTCTCGGGAATGTGGGTATTGTGACAGAGGACCACTGTTCTCTAGGCCCTCACCATTTCTCTAGGTCAGGCAATCCAGTTTAATAATAATAATAATAATACCTTTATTGTCATTGTACAACCTATGAAATTAAATGAGCCTCCCTTCACCCCCACCCCCAAACACTTAATCTCTTACCGAACAACACACAATACACAAGGGTAGTTAAGATGGCTACCTGGAAAACATGAGATGGACTCATATACCTGGCAAATGTGACTGTGGTTCTCAAGAGATCAATGAGAGAGGAGAAAGTCTGTCAAAGCTGGGCTGCCCTTGCTGCTTTGCCCCCTCCTCTCCATCTGGCATCCATACCATATTTCACTATGCACTGCTCAGAGAAGCTGGTCTTCCTTAAATCTTACTCATATAACAGGCTAGAAACACTGTGTTGTCAGGGAATTGTTGATCTGTTCTTGGGAAGAAACAGAGAGCTAGAGAGCTGGCTTTACTCTCTGGATAAATTGCAAGGGATTGGCTGGAAGAGCAAGGCTCACTGGCCCACAATTTCATGGTCTAATAGTTTACTCATTCATCCTTGTCTGTGGCGAAGGCAGCCTGCAGACTTCCACAGAGGTGGTGGTGGCAACCATCAGAGAATTAGAGACACTCAGCAGGCCTACTCTGCAAGGCAGGTGTGCAAGGAAGGGGCATAAGAAGTTCTCCTGGTGAGGCTTTGCTACAGGTACAAGAACACTGGTGTGCCTTTATTTATGCACATGGAAGTGGTCAAGATATTGTCTGCAAAAAGCTTTGCCTATTTAATTTCTGCTTCTCTGAGTGCTGTTTAAATTTATACATGCTTTTCTTTAAAGGAGGGTCAGAAAATGATGGCATCTTTAAGAAAAAGCGGGACACTAACTCAAAAGGCCAGAAGGACATTCCATGTGTTGAAATATACAAGAGTTAGTGAATCTGAAGGGCACCATATGTTCCTGTATTTCCCAATTGGATACAGCCTCCATAGCTTGACAGCGTTAAAGGACAGATGGAGATAGAAATCAGAGGCTGCAATCAGGGTGGAGGAAATGTTCTGGATATTTTCTCTGGCTTTCATCAGTTTTCTCCCCTGTTATTCCGTTTAAGTGTGTTTCAAATCCGATCATGAAAGCCACAGTGTCAAGTGCTTTCAAAATGTATGGAACGAATCCCTGATATCATCACCTCTCGGCTAGGTATCTACTCAGCTCTGTAGTGGTTAACTCCCTTCTCAACAAATATTGTGCACTTGCATCCACTCCATTTATCAGCTGCCCAATAACTGGAGTTGCCTGGGTGACCTCCTGCCATGTCAATAACTCTGATAGCCAAACCTTTTGTAACCATTTAGGTCAAGTATAATTGCAGAAATGAAGCACCCCTGCGTTTGAATTCAATTCACTGCACAATGCTTTTACAATTGCAGGAGGTGGGGAAGACTCTGTATGTACAGTACATACATTTCCCAACTCTTGTATACAAAACCGCCTTTTCTTCATTTCTTGCTGCTACAGATTAATTTATATCAATACAGTCATTCCTATGTAACATTAATACCTTTAGAGAGGAGAATTCATACAATTATATTCCCCCCCCCCGTAACAATTATTTACCCAAATGAATGCATAGCTGTACATTTTTATTCCTTTTGCCACTAGAAATCATTCTTAGAATATGCTCTGCCTTGCAGAGGAATCAGTATTCCAGTGATGCTTCTGTTGTCCTTCCATGGAACGGCCTTCATTACTGTAACAAATCTGGGACTCCTCTGGAGTACGTGTAATAGGAGATTTGTCTGGAGACTTCTTACCCAGGATTTTTCTTCTTTTCTTCTTTTCTGGATGGTTCACCCTTGAATTAAAATACATCTGAAGGCAGCCCTGTTTAGGAAGGCTTTTAGTGTTTACTAGATTATTGTATTTTATTTTTCTGTTGGAAGCCGCCAAGAGTGGCTGGGGAAACCCAGCCAGATGGGCGGGGTATAAATATATTAATAATAATAATAATAATAATTGCTCATTAATACCAGCATTGGGAGGTTTCTTAGATCCTGTCAATTCAGATCATAGTGAGCGCAACATCAGCCTGGACAGATTTCCATTCAGTCCCCAGCTGCAAAGCTAGATGTACAATATTTACTGCCAGACACACAACAAAATGCAAAATTAATGATGAAATCCCTCATGAATTTCAGCTGAGATATCTTGACAAACATCAAATGGGGCTCGTTTTGCAATATGATTCCCATTTTTTTCTCTCTCTCCCTCTTATCTGTAAGCCTATGGATAATTACTTGAAATATATGAATAATTGTAAATAGTTTCCACATGCAAACATACCGTATTTTTCAGTGTATGAGACGGGTTTGACGGCTGCTGGCAGCGATCGGGCAGTCGATTGGAGGCGTTGGTGGCTATTGATATTGTCAGTGGTCAGCAACTCCCCCCCCAAAAAAAAGCTCAACAACTCTGGGCAATCCCCCCATTTGTACTCCCCCAAAATTGGAGGCATCTTATAGACAGGGGTGAGTTATACACAGAATAATATGGTACTTTTTAACTGTGCAGTCCTACAGTCTCGACACTTAAAATGTTTCTATTCAACTACATCACAAAGAGTACCCAAAACTACATAAGTAATAAATAGGTAATAAAAGAGGTCATGCTTATCCTTTCTTACAGTTAGTTATTTAAAATTAAATCTATTCCAATCTCTGCTATCCCAATTTTTCTTTTTATATTATGTGCAACTGTCTAATCTTTCTTTATAATTCCATGTTTCTTTAATATTAGTGTCAATTTAACAATTGCCATCTGTTCCCATAAGCTCCTAACTCATCCTTTCTTATTTGGTTAGTGGCTATATTTCCAAGCCTATTGATATCTTTTATTGTTTTTACTGAGTGATAAGTGCAATCACAAAGTATTGGGGGGAGGCTATAGGGAAAAGTAGTACTGTTATGTTTATCAATGAAAGGGACTGACAGGTAAAATATTTGGTGGTCAGGTATTTTAAAGACATGTGGCTGCATATGGGGCATGTGCTTGCTTGCGTGCGTGTGTGTTTGCATGAGTGCATTGTGCGTGCATACACACATGCTGAATAAATAATTTCTTTTGATTTATGTCCAGGTTTAGTGCTCTAACTGCAAGCTCTCTATTTTTAGAAATGCTTTCAAGGTTGTTCTTGGGCTTTGTGCATTGCCTTTTCTTATGTGGCTTGTCTTAAGCCAAATTATATGAAAGGCCTTAAAAAACAGAGAGAAATTCCATCAATACGAGTAAACTCAAAATAGGCTTCCCTCCTGCAGCCCAACACGGTGACCTTCTCAAACATCCTAAATACAGTCCAAAGGTCACACTTGATAAATTTGCACTTTATGGGTGAAATTTAGTTGTGTATTTATTCTAATCATAATCTAATTTATGCAGTTTATGCACCCCTCTTATTGGCTCTTAGGATGAACTGCATGTACATAAAAACAGCATGGTTTTTAAAATCATATTAGCTGTGCGGCACCAGTGGCAGTTGAATCCTGGCAAAACAGAGATGCTCTTGGTAGGTAGTCCCTAAATTCAGGAATTGGGTGGCCGACCTGTCCTACATGGAGTCACACACACCCTGAAGGTTCGTGGACTGGGATAGCTCAGTTGGCAGAGCATGAAACTGTTAATCTCAGGGGTGTGGGTTCAAGCCCCATGCTGGACAAAAGATTCCTGCATTGCAGGCGGTTAGACCCTCGGGATCCCTTCCATCTCTACAATTCTATGATTCTATAATCCTGTCACTAGAAGCCAGCGGTGCCGGATATATGGGGTGCGAGGGGCTTTACCCCTTCAATATTCTGAGGCAGGGGGCGCGGCTTCCCAATATTGAGGGAACTGCCATCACCTGCCACCTCTGGGTGAGTGCTGGCATGATCACCCAAATGTCAGGATGGGCGGGAGGCTTGGAGAGCGATTGCCAGAGCATCCCAGCAGACACCTGCGCATCTCAATAGGTGTGGCCCAATGAAGGTCAGGGCCTTGTGCTTGTGACATCACACGCATGCGGCAGCCTCCCCAATGTGGGGCCCAACTTGGTGCGCCTGATAGGAGCCCAAGTGGCCTCATGGGGAGAAATGCTTATTTCCATCTACAACTAGCTGGATCAGGGCAGCCTTGTCGCCATATTACAAGCTGCACTAATTTATTGATTACTGCAAGGCACTCTACAGGGGGCTTCCCTTGAAGACTGACCAAAATGGCAGGATGCTGCTGATAGAGCAGGGGTACTCAATGTGATGTTGTTGGACTCCCAACTCCCATTAATGCCAGCCAGCATGCCTAATGGTCATGGGTGATGGGAGTTGCAGTCCATCACCATCTGGGGGAACTAGAAGTTCCTCATCTGCATTTTAGTGGACAGGGGTCTATGTTTAGAGCAAAATCTGGCAAAATCTATTTAGCTGTCAGGGTGTTGTCTTCAGCTCCCAGGTGGTTGCCCAGGGAAGTATAAAGACAAGGGAAAGTTTCTTATGTAGTCCTTTTTTATTTCAAACCTAACAGAGAGAAGCTATAGAACCCAGCCTCCTGGATTGTCCCAAGTGAATTTACACACACACACCTTCTCTCCCACTTCCCCATTCATCATCATCATCAGCCTCTACGGGTGCCGCTAAGTGTCCTCTGTCTTCGAGCTCTTTGCTCTGCTGCTTTTAAGGCTCACCGGGTTCTGGGAGATGGTGGGTCTGGAATGCTTTCTAGTGACAATGTGTCAGCCAGCTGCTGCTCCGGCTCTGCCTGCTCCTCCTCTCCCATTATTTCCCAATTCCCCCCCTCATCTGCCTCTGAGCTGTGACCTCCCACAAACCACTGTTGTAAATCTATACTGTACTGTCTTCCTCTTCCTCCTCCCTGGAAGGGTCAGGATGAGGAGGCGGTCTCCACCACTTCTCCTCCTCCGCAGAAAATTGTTGTCAGCAGATGAAGTAGCAAGATGTGATTTTTTGGTTGCTTAGCAGAACGCATTTTGGCACCATGATCCCTTGGAGTTCTGTTTGTTTGGCCTTCCACTGTAGGCAGTTCAAGGATAAGGGAAAGTGTGTGTTGTTTAACAAGCTAAAAGGGGCATGTTCCTTCCTGTTGCCTCCAGAGTCTTTGCCTGATCCATTCTTCAACAGCTCATGAAAAGTGACACTCACATCCATTTGTTTATGGGTAGAAATTACAAGGAATGACAGGAGAGCCAAGTGGAATATTCAGTTTTCAGATTGTTCTGAATATGTTGATATATGCAGTAAGAGCAAGACCATCCAGCTGCATGTCAAAAATTATAATAATTGCATATTAGCTTCATTTGCATTCAAGTTCCAAGCACAGAGCTATGATATAAACGTACGTGAAGTAAGAAACCAAAACTTTGTTTTAACGAAACACACAAACATATATGTTTAAATAACAAGGGTTTGCATTGAACAACACCCTGCAATTGGCTTCACACAAAAAGAGGAGGCCATTCATTAGCAGCCAGGGAACAATCCACGCTGCGAGATGCTCAACTTAAACAAAAGCATTAGAAATTTGCATTAATGCTTCCCTGTCACCGCTTGGAAAATACTGTTTATTCTGTGCATTTCAATTCCCGAACCATTTTGCAGTAAAAATGATTAAAAGACCTCACTGCCATTTAAATTCAAAAGGCAGAGTGAGGAATGTAGCCCCTGTTGCATGATTATTGTGCTGTGTTTTTAAATGTACATGACTGCCCCTTCTCCCCTGCATAAAGTGCTGCAAGAAATGAGGCAAAGGCAGCTGCTGCAAATGACATCCACCAAGCACTAGGAATATATCAATTGGTCAGAGCAGTCCAGAGCTCCTAGCTTGCACCGGGGGGGGGGAGGCTAGCTTTGCTAAGCCAGTCTCTTGTTGGTTGCCACCAACAGAATGGTGTGCCACTCCATCAGTGTAGCTCTTCTTCTTCTTCTGCCTGTCAAGCATGAGTGCCATTGGCAGGATGTCCCTAAGGGACAGCCAGCGTAAGAGCAGACTGGGGCAATCTAGGGCCAAGGAGCAAGGAGAGCTAAGCCAGTCCAGAATCCATTAGATCCAGAGACAGTTTCACTGCTCTCGTGCAATGGCATTGGGTCCAATCTAGGCCCAATTGTTGTGCCAGTTTCAGGTCTTCCTGCAGTGATCTACCTATCTGCTCCCCGCCCCTCATGTTCTGCCCTAGCTGCCATGCATGGCAGGACTGCAGATGTGGTGATCACACTGCCCCTCCAGGCAGTTGGCTGCCAAAGTTTGGATTGTGCTCAAACTCTAGGATGGGGAACTCAGGCAAGCCTACCCAGACATGTAAAAGGTGACGTGTTTTAATCTGTAATTTTAACCGCTGGTTTAAATTGTATTTTTAATATTTTAAAACTTGCTTTTAACTCTGACTTTTATTGATAATTGTAATGTCTAGTTTATGTTTTCAGCAAACCACTTAGAGGTTATATTTATAGTTATGTGGTGCACAGGTTTTGTTAAATAAAATGCATTAAAAAAAACCAACAACTCTTAGTAACATGGAGCCAGCTTAAGGTTTATGAGCCAATAAAACATCCAGACTCGAATCTCCAGAGGTCTAAAAATCTAGGAAGGTGTTTACACAGTTTATAGAGGTAATCCTAAGGTATTTGTTTATAGAGGTAACCTAAAAGAAAATTGAACCATGAAAGACTAATGTGTTCTACTTAACAGTTCTGCTGCCTAAGGAACTGTGATACTGCTCTGTAGTTTGGAGCTTGAGAATTTCCTCGACCTGGCCCAATTGCACTGCCAGTAAGCTCCTAAGCTGGACAGCTCCAAGTGCAACCAAGTTAGTTGCTTAGATAGAACACCCAAGTGACACTCCTGTGATCTCAAGGTGGATCTGCAAGCTGGAACATGTGCAGAGGATGGCAACCAAGATTATCAAGGGTCTGGAATGGTTGGGGGAGTTGGGTATGTTTAGTCTAAAAAAGAGGAGACTGAGAGGAGATATGAGAGCCATCTTCAAATATCTGAATGGCTGGCACATGGAAGATGGAGCAAGCTTGTTTTCTCCTGCTCCAGAGGGTAGGACCCGAACCAATGACTTCAAGATACATAAAGGAGATTCCGACTAAACATCAGGAAGAACTAGATTGGAATAGATGGCCCTTGGGGTCCCTTCAAACTCTACAATTCTGTGATTCTATAACCTGTGCTTATATGTGTTGAGATCAAAGATGGGGAACCAGACCAAAAAAAGAGGCAAGCTTTAATTATTTACTGTTTGATTTAATTATTTTAAGCTCTGACCAATAAGAGCTAATATTGCCAAGTGACTCAAAGCTTAGAAGAACTAATTCTCTAATATTTTTGCATGGTGGGGGTGCTTCCTTGATAAACCAGAAAAAAAAACTGCAAGACAGTTTCAGTTTTTACTGGAACACACTCAGAGGTATTTGGAAGCAGTTGATTGGGAGCTGCCCAGAGTGGCTGGGGAAACTCAGCCAGATGGGCAGTGTATAAATAATATATTATTATTATTATTATTATTATTATTATTATTATTAGCATGGTTTTTTTCCTACAGTGGAGGAAAAACATTGGGAATCAGGAGTCTTAGCCACTAGAAGCCTTATCCTCCATTTTATTCCTACAACTTAGCCAATTCCTGAGTCACAAGAGCACCTCTCCTCTTATCCCATGACTGCTGAGCTTATTCAGGAGTCTTTGGTAAAGTACCAGGTTGTTCATACACTCCCAAGTAGGTGAAGCTTGACACAAACCAATAAAAGCTAGGCAAATCCTGCCAGAGTCCTTTGTACTATCTTGTTCATTGTATTTCTGCAGAAGAGACTGGGAAAGGCTGAACTCCCATTTTCTGAGGGAGCTGAATGGATGGGCCTTTCTCTCTTTGAGTATTAGCTTCTCTCATAGGGGACAAAGGAGGGGCAAATGGTCTGAGCTCTAGTTTTGTTAGGGATCCAGGAAAAAGCTATGGTTTTCCCAGTAGTGATGTATGGAAGTGAGAGCTGGACCATAAAGAAGGCTGATCGCCGAAGAATTGATGCTTTTGAATTATGGTGCTGGGGGAGACTCTTGAGAGTCCCATGGACTGCAAGAAGATCAAATCTTTCCATTCTTAAGGAAATCAGCCCTGAGTGCTCACTGGAAGGACAGATCGTGAAGCTGAGGCTCCAATACTTTGGCCACCTCATGAGAAGAGAAGAATCCTTGGAAAAGACCCTGATGTTGGGAAAGATTGAGGGCACAAGGAGAAGGGGACGACAGAGGACGAGATGGTTGGACAGTGTTCTTGAAGCTACGAACATGAGTTTGACCAAACTGTGGGAGGCAGTGGAAGACAGGAGTGCCTGGCGTGCTATGGTCCATGGGGTCACGAAGAGTCGGACACGACTAAACGACTAAACAACAACATTTTTGATGGCCATCTCCTGTAGGCAGAGTAAGGAGGAGGAGTCAGCTGGTTTTCTAGCTTGCTTCAGGCTTTTATCCTTCTAAAATCGAACCAATTTGTCCATTGATGGAACAGTGATGAACAGACTTGGGAAAGGCAGCAAAATACCCTATGAATTTCCACAGGGTGACTTGTAACAGAAGTTAATCTATGAACATATTATTGTTTTAAGTGACACAGCTGCCCTTCCTGTTGTATTGTAAGCTTGTCAGGGATCACTGCGAATTGTGTGAGGAGTTCTTCATTTGGAAGCCGTTTCACAATAAATTGCAGTTTCTGTGTTCCAAATTGTTCTCTGAAAGAGATTCATCTTTCCTTCTTATTGATAGATTACTAGCTTACCATTGGTGGCAAACTGCTTTTAACAATGGGTTAAATTATCACCATGGTTTGCCGGACAAGAGAAAGGGACACCACAAAAGATAGTTAGGCTACTATTTCATGCTTCAAATGTATTTCTGCAATCCAGCCAGGAGGCGTTTTCAGACAATTTTATGTGGAAAAGAAAAATCCTATCTGTTTAGCTAATTGTTATTTGTTACAGCAAAGTCAGATGCTTTTTATATTTGTGTGCCTTCTGCAACAAGGGCATGAGAAAGAAGTCAAACACTGGCTTGTCTTAACCAAACCTTCATATATAGGATCTTTCAGTCAGGCCTTGAAATTCTTATTCTTGTTTCTATTGCCTAAGGTATATGATGGTGTGCCGCTGCCTCTAGCACTGCTTCAGAGAGAGAAATGAAAGTCAAACTAGTGAGAAATCAAATTCTGCCTGCTTCAGCACAACCACTGAATGACAAAATATTTTTAAAAGAAAGTCGTGCTTTTCAATAAATCACTTAGCCCTGGAGACATGAGCTTTGTTGCACAAATCTGAAGCATGCCCCAGCAATCACATCTGAAAATCGAGCATGAGCTCTACCTTTCCCTCCACCAATACATACCCAATAGTATACAGTGGAATCTCGGTTTATGAACACCTCGGTTTACGAATTTTCGGTTTATGAACGCCGCGGACCCATCTGGAATGGATTAATCCACTTTCCATTACTTTCAATAGGAAAGTTCGCTTCAGTTTATGAATGCTTCAGTTTATGAACAGACTTCCAGAACCAATTGTGTTCATAAACTGAGGTACCACTGTACAAATGTTTCAAGGCAGCTGTATTATAGATGGTTATAGATGATATTTTCCTATTTCCCATACTTCTCCATATGAGTAGGGTGGTATAGAGCCCCCCCCCCCAAAGATGGCCTACTTATTGAGCATTCAGCCCGATTTGCTTGCACAAAGCTTACATGGAGATTAGACCATGTCCGGTCTTCATTGAGCATTTTTTCTCATTAGTTTGTGGGGATTTTATATGACAAACAGCATTTATCTTGCACTGATCCTGATATTATTGTGTGGTTGTTCTGTATCATTCTGTTAATCATTTGCCCATCCCACACTTTTTCCTCATCACTTTCCTATCTGCAAAACTGCAAAAAAGCTGGAGGTTTTCTTTGGATTTGATGTGTGGGTTTTTCACGGTGGTTATATCATGTTCAGACTGGAACACGGGGTTATATGCAAGTTCAAAACACACCCAAAAGTTATCAACCATGGTCAGAAAACCTTGCCATTGTGAGGAGATGATAGGTCACCCAGGCCACTTAGACTAAAAAAAGTTTTAGCAAAAGAAAGCTTTTATTGAGCATGAGACTCCATAATCTCAGGTTTGTGGGTTCTAGCCCCACATTGGGTGAAAGATTCCTGCATTGCAGGGGGTTGGACTAGATGACCCTTGTGTCCCCTTCCAACTCTACAATTCTATGATCCTCAAGAGTAAAACTGCCATGTCAAAAAAAGACTTGAAACCGGTTTCAATACTCTGGACAGGGGAAGCTTATGTCACAACATCCCTGCTTATGTACATAAGATGACAGTTTAAAAATGAATGGTGGGTCTTCCAAGTGAAAGGGGGCTTGATAGAAGTGTTTCCTTTCTCTACCTTTAGCCTGCATTTTGGAAACTCTTCAGCTGGATCAGTTCATCCAGGATTTAATGGTTATCTGGGATGTAGTCAACTGACCTGATTGAAATGGTGCAATAAGTATTGTGTGCCCCCGAGAAATAGTTTTGTAATGGGAATACGTGGAGACCTTTAACGAGAGGCATTCAGGTGTGAGAGATGATAACAGTCAGTTGAGTGTCATGCTTTGTGGCTTTTCATCACAGAAGAGAAGTATTTGTAGCCGAGGCTGTAAATTGCATCCTGCTGCATGGGTGGTCAGGGAGAAATGGATACCCGCTGTCTGAGCTGGCTGCTATGCAAAGGTCACTGAGGCTCTGATGAAGTTCAGGGGCTGATTGAATGGTGGATATTTATCAATGGCTTGTGGAAGGGTTCTAAATATGAGCTCTCTTCTGCACTTTAACACCTGGGTGAAAATCTGATTTATAAAAGATTATGGTTACATGGATTATGGATTTTATGACCACTGGTGATGGATATGTTAGGGTATCAGTTATGTTTGGCATTTCTTTGAAGTGGACAGCTGAGGTTGTGCATGTCACCACTTGTTTCTATAAGTTTATCAAGATTCAAATTAAAATCTTCAATACAGGAGATGTGAGAGGACAAAAAGCAATTGAGGAGAAACTCCCACAAGCCTGCAAACTCCGGAGGATCAGATCCTGTTGAGACCATTGCCTCATGCCTTTTCAACATTTCCTCTTAATTCTGAACAGTGTTTATGTGCTTGAGCTGAAAATCAAGCACATATACAGTACAAACAAAATATTCACGGGCCTCTCCGTTTTTGTTTGGTTTTCATCCAGGCTAGGAAATCTGCTCTTGTCGTTGTTGATCAAGAGCCTACAAAGCTTTCCTTTCATCTCTTCCCTGTCTCCTAAGGTCACAAAAATGTTGAAAGAGCATCAACTTGGTATAGCGATCATGTCACCAGCCATAGGGACCTCAACTCATAGTGACCTCAAATGTGTCTAACCTCCTTATAAACCGCTTTAAGGTTTTTTTGACAGTCAAATGGCATAGAAATTTGATTAAATAAATAACTAATAAGGGAGTGCTGCCCCCTTATCCATCTTCAATACAGGCTGTTTATACTCTCTGATAAACCAAAATGCACTCTGTACATGCTCAAAATAACTCTAAGCTCACAGATTCTGGAGTGGACCTTTAATAAACTGCAACTTAGGGTCAAACTATATACAATGCCATTCATTCATGCAATTAGCAATGGCATAGATGGCTTTCTTTTTAAGTAAATTGTCACAGGGGAACTATTCCAGATAAGAGCTGGTGGAAGGCTATAATTCTTTGTCCGGCTCTGTCCCCAGTCCAGAATGGCACCTACACACACACGCACACACACACAAAAGCACACCTGCTATTTGAATTGGAAGAGAAGCCTCCCTACATGCATGAGAACCAAATAGGAGTGTATAAAGAGGATAAGAAAGAATGGAGCTGGGAAGAACATTCTCCTTATAGATTCCCAATGTGTTGCCTGACCTAGTCCCTAAAAGGATTCTGTCTGTGCCTATGTCTGCAGCAGGGAGAGTCAGGGACATTTCAAGCTAGCCCCCTCCTGTCAGTGAAGGTTGCTTACATAATTCAGGGGCATTTCCGACATGGGACTGTGCCACTGAAACTGCAATCCTAAATGCACATCATTTAGCACAGTGGAACTTCCTCATGAGTAAACATGTGCAGGATTGCGCTGTTTGTGCGCACCACAGCATTAGCAGCCCCAAATGCCTTTACGAAGAAGGGTTTTGGTGTCATTCTCGTTTCACAGAAGAGTAACAAGGCAGTGACAGCAATGATCATTCAGGAAAACGCTGAACAGTAGGAGAGCACATGCCTTCTCTTAAAGGATGCCTTTGATCTGACAAGGTCAATTTTAACCAGATTCATATTTTGTGGTGTACATTTTTAAATGCTGCTGCAGACAGACAGTCTAGCCACAGGATCTTCGGCAATGTGTGCTCACTTCATAGTTTTAACTGCTTTCCAAGATTGGATGGGAGCAGAATTTAATCTCCAATAAATCTTTATCTATGCCGAACTGTTGTGGCAAACATATTGCTGCTCCGGCTTCTACAAGTGTTAGGAGAGAATTGCACTGTAATAGCATTTTTTTACATGGCTGCTTCCAGGGACTCAATCAAGAATTCTTAAGCAATTAGAGACAAAGAGGGAATATATACCATCAGAATTTAAAAGTCTTGGTACCTGCTGCATTGAGGCCTTGTTGTTGTTGTTTAGTCGTTTAGTCGTGTCCGACTCTTCGTGACCCCATGGACCATAGTACGCCAGGCACTCCTGTCTTGCACTGCCTCCCGCAGTTTGGTCAAACTCATGTTCGTAGCTTCGAGAACACTGTCCAACCATCTCGTCCTCTGTCGTCCCCTTCTCCTAGTGCCCTCAATCTTTTCCAACATCAGGGTCTTTTCCAAGGATTCTTCTCTTCTCATGAGGTAGCCAAAGTATTGGAGCCTCAGCTTCACGATCTGTCCTTCCAATGAGCACTCAGGGCTGATTTCCTTCAGAATGGATAGGTTTGATCTTCTTGCAGTCCATGGGACTCTCAAGAGTCTCCTCCAGCACCATTGAGGCCTTAGCCACACTTATATTTTGTTATACTCTTTACAGGCACAGGTCCACACTTGAAAGCTCCTTGTCTGAGCACCTTTCCCCTCCCTCCCTCCTTGAGCTTTCCTCACAAAAACCTGCTCTTTAGTGCTCAGTCAGAGCAAAGGTCAGTTCAGGTTTTCAGGAGATTGACATTTGCTCTGAGTGAGTGCTAAAGAGCAGATTTTCACAGACAAAACAAAGAAAAAAAGAAGACTTGGAGCTTTAAAGCATGGACCATACCTGGAGAGAACAGAGGAAATGTATGTGTGGATAAGCCCTGAGAGATGGCTAGAGGGCTGCATGGACTGCAACATGACATCCAATTTTGGGGTGCCATGGCCCCCAAATTGTTTGAGGCGCAATCTTGCACAAGTCATTTGACATGCATGTGAGTGCATCCCAGAAGATGCGCATCCTAGTTTTCCACATATTGTAGGGTATGGGTTTTAGAAATTGGGACTGTATAGGGAGCAAGTACTTATTTATGCAGAACATTGTTAAGCTATGGAACTTACTCCTGCGGGAAGCAGTGATGACCATCCCCATGAAATCCCCCTGAAGCCACAGAGGAGTTGCATCCTAATTATCCACTGAACATTATGGTCTTGTTACCAGTGGATTCCAGTCAACTCTTGCCTCAGAGCAGTGGCTACTGTCTGTAGCAGTTATCTAGATTAATTGATATGCTTGCGTGTAACTGTACTGAAAACAACAACAGGCCAACCACTCCAGCCACTTTAGCGTTTGTATAAACTGTGCAGGTTTGTTATTGTTGTGTTCCATGCTGTGCAGTGGAATTTTGGTGTGTGTGTGTGTGTGTGTGTGTGTGTGTTGATTCTTGTACCTGTATATCTAATTCATAATCCGATTAGAATGATTAATTCTAGAGCACTGAGCAGCACGTCCCAATAGCTGCTGAGACTGCCAAGTCAGCATTCTAAGGATTGTGAGCAAACTTGCACGCTGCATTTATGCTAAAGCTTGTTATCTCACTAGTTCAGTGTGTCACAGCTGCCTGCATACATCTGTAAGCAAATACAAATGCCAAGCGTAACATATGTCTGTCTGCAGAGGAGAGGGAAATCAGCACTTTATATCTGATAAATCAAGAGTGAATAAGCAAGCCGTTTTGAAGGCATCTCCAAAACTCATTTCCTCGTTATGGATCCCTTCTCCCTCTCTCTCACATTTTCCTGTGTACCGACACAATGAAGCCTTTCTCAGCTGCTAAACATGGTCGCATCACACCCTCCCTGCTATGTGGGTAGAACTGAGACATTCCATCTGTGTAGTAATGATATTTTTAACCGCCATTCTTTATGCTTTTAGGCATACACAGCCAAAGGTATCCTATTTTGGAAGCGAAAGCATCCATCTTTTATGGGCCAATGCTCTCTCATTGTAGATTGACCTTAAAACAGCACATTCAGCACACTGAGCAATGCTCATGCTGCAGGACTGCAGTTGGTGATGTGTGCCATCTGCAGCATTATGAGAGAGTTCAAATTGTGGGCTAACCTGCAGCCAATGAGGAAAGGTACCTCCAGAGCAGTTTCTTTCTGCTGCTATAATGGAGTTATGTGCTACAGCTAAAGCTGTTAGCTATAATTCCTTACTTTAAACAAGCACCCCCAGAAATAAATTATCTCTCTCCTACCCCTTCTCTTTAAGCTGGATGTACATTACACATACACTGCTTATGCAGTCTTACAGAAATTTCAGACTTGGCTTGCATTGCATTTTTTTGTGATAAATTGCCACTGGTCTAATCACATAAAGCACAAAGCTGGCAAATAACTGGATTGGCCAGTATGAGACTTCTGTACAGGCAGCTGGTATTGGTATTCATGCCCCAGACACCATGGATGTTCTAGCCGCAGAATCAACACAGGAGTTTATTCTGAACGGATGGGCCACTGCTAATTTGCACATTTAATTAACATAATTGGAAATGTTGGTGGTTGACAGTATGGGAGTTGTGACAAGTCCTATCTCTCCAGCTGAGTCTTCCAACAGTCTTTGAAACAAAAACAAAAAAGCTGTGATGTTGCCAAGCCCAAATGTTCAAAAAGAGGACTAATGTAAGGGTCCTTTGATTTGCCTTCTGGTTTCTGAGCTTTCAGGATTCATTGCCAGTATTTTTCCAGGTTTTTCCACACTACAACTGACAAGTGCTACAACCCATTATATATATATATATATATATATATATATATATATATATATATATATATATATATATAATTAAGATTCCTGTTTGAACAAGAGTCCCCAGAACATTGCTTCTTAGAGCAGAGATTTCCCACCTCTCCAAACAATTTATTACAGACCTAATATTCCAACCCCCATGCTTGGCAATGTAATCTAAATCCTTCCTAGAGGAATTGCAACATACGGTACATAACAGTGAATGGACTGGCCCCATACACTGTGCGATTTCCAAATCAGAGCTTTTTCCAGAGTAGTCTCCTTCACTACTTTGCCCTCCTCCTTCCCCTGGGGTTTTGCTTGCTGCAAGCATTAGGGTTGTGTGCAGGGTAGGGGGTGGTGAGAGAAAAATTAAGGGAGCACTGTGCAACAGAAATCCTAAACTCCCTTAAATATGTAAAGGGCCAGAACAGATCTCCAGGTTGCAACCTGACAACTGCAGTACTCCAAGACAATATTAATAACTTATGCAAGATCAGCAGATATATGGAAAAAAACATAAACAGACCATAGCAAGAAGGCAGGAAAAAGCAGCTGATGTTTTACTCCTTTCTTCTCCTGTCCTATTTCTGTACGGCTTCCTTGCAATCTAGTGCATGCGCCATTGGGAAGGTTTCTTCAGCCATGTGGGTAGATGCCTGGAAATCAAGATGACAAGGAGGAAAATGCATAGATGCTTAAAAAAAAATACTAGCAAACTATGGCTGGTTTCTAGCTGATCACAGATCTGGTTTTAATCTCTAGCCAAGCCATTAATTAATGGTTAAATGCATCAATGAATTAATTGAACATAAAATGAAACACAGCAGAAAGGGAGGAATGAAATCTCAAGGCTATTAAGGAAGTGACAAGGTGGTGGGGGAGAAGCGGTGGATACCCAGGTTGTGTTAGCAGAGTCTTTGCACTGGTTTCTACTAGAGCACAAGGTTAGTTGAATCTGACCCAGAGTGCCCAAAAATACATTTGACCTACCAACAACCCTAATGTCCTTGTAGTATATGCCAGTGGAAAACATAATCTGAAATCTGTGTTACGGTTATTCCTATCAGCTTCTGCAACGTGGCCACAGAGGCCCTTCTCCATGTTCTATCTATAGGAGAATTATAGTGTCCATGTACAAATAACAGGGGCTTCTCTGTGATGGGCTGACTTTGGAATGAGGAAGGTACGCCTTCAGCCAATTCTCTGTTATTTCCTATTGTAGTTTTAAACATTGTCATTTGCCTGGCATTTTAAATTATTTAATTTGTATCTGGTTGAATGTTTTTATTCCTCTCAGTACTGTATTGTGTTCAACTATTCTATAATGTTTTAATATTGCATTGTGGATTTTAAATTGTCATATATACCTCCCAAGAACTCTATGGTTCATGGGTGGCATATATGACTTGGGGCAGTTTTTTTAATCCTCAAAACAAAACAAAATAAAACATTGTCTTTATATTGAGTGTTGCTACGCAGGCTCCAGCTTTCACTGAACTTGCTAACCAATGCTGTGTCATCTTATTTCTCCCAGGACTGCCCAAGGAGCTGATGAGGCTATCTTTACGAATGTCACACAGTAGGTTCTGAGACAACTTTGATGGAAAGAAAGAAAAAATGGTTGTTCCCATTTGAAAAAGGATTCTCACGCACAGACTCACAGCAGCCAACAGCCATGTCAAAAAAAGGACGCAGCAAGGCTGAAAAGCCTGAGGCACTGATTATGTCCTTACAAGCTGCCAATGAAGATCTCAGGACCAAGCTAACAGATATTCAAATTGAGCTTCATCAGGAGAAGTCTAAGGTGAGTGGGAAATAATGGTAGTCAATAATAATAATAATAATAATAATAATAATAATAATAATAATAATAATTTCTTATTTATATCCCGCCCATCTGGCTGGGTTTCCCCAGCCACTCTGGGCGGCTTCCAACAAAATGTTAAAATACTGTACAATGGTCTGTTAAACATTAAAAGCTTCCCTAAACAGGGCTGCCTTCAGATGTCTTCTAAAAGTCTGGTAGATGTTTTTCTCTTTGACATCTGGTGGGAGGGCGTTCCACAAGGCAGCAGGTGATTTAAAAGGACATGACATTGCAAGGAATTAATTAAAACTGCCCTCCCGCCATCCCAGAAGATGGGATGAACCAAACTTACAATGCTTATTTGTAAGGTTTGCTTCTGACTTCCCTAAACAAAGAACCACTTCAGTAATACATGCCAGGATAGGCTTTTACTCTACTGTATAACAATAGAACAGAAGGGTAAAAGCAGTAACTAGGGGTGGAGCTGCAGCAACCAGCCTGTGCAGTATGTTCTACAAAGCCAGCCACAGCCATCTGTGCTGCTCTTTAGCATATACTTAAGAAGCAGACGAACTTCCCCATATTATACCATTTGGTGAGTTGGTTCTCTGTATTTACGCAAGACCTCTTAGGATACTAGACGGATAAATGGTCGGTCTGCTTTTAGTACTGACATCCTTTAAAACGGGCTTTATGGAAAAGGACCATGGCTCAGTGGTAGAAACATGCGAAAGTTCCCAGGCTCAATCGAACTGCCTTGAAACCCTGGGGAGCTGCTGTCAGGAAGTGTCCATAGCACTGATGTAGATACCGTAGATCAGTGCTCTGACAGATTCATGCGTTCCTGGGCTGCAGAATGAGGTGGGAAAGGCACTGTAGAATTCCGACTGTACTATTTCAGATTGCAGAGGAGAGTTAGATTATGGAGGCTCTTGTGTCAAAAAACTAGCACAACAGGAAGATGGCTGGGCCTTTCTTTTCCTTTTCAGAAGCATTTTTTAAAAATGGCATTCTTCCACCTGTACATGTACTGTGAAATGACGTCCAGATTCTCTCTGAGTTTTACTTGCCGATCCGCTTCAGTTCTTACGCTGTCTTGCCACTTTGAATTCGCAGTCCAGCCACACTGGCAATTTTATAAGGTTCTTGGGGAAAATTTCCTCTCCCTTTCTCTCTCTGGCCAGAGAACTGTAATCGACATCAGTGACCCAGACTCTTTCATTCTTTTGTCAATAAGCATCGCCTCAGGCAAAACAAATCTAGGCTGCCACTGGATTCCATAATTAAGCAGTACCATTTTAACTTCCATGAAGTCTTTCATCACGAAGACCTTTCTGGGCTGTCCATAGATCAAGGCCACCATTAACCTCAGAGGACAATCAAATGTGTCTGTCGAAATCCAGTTTATTTCACAGTAGAATGATTGGGATGAAAGAAAGACTCGGTGCTGCATTAATATCAGACAAGATAGTGTACTCCAGAGTATTTCTCCTTTTGCCCTCCAGTGTGAGTCAGTCATTAATTTGCAGCCCATTTTAGCAACAAAATAATAATTTTGAATGAGAGGAGAGCTGCAACCCTACACCCCCCAAAAATATGTGCAGAAGCTCCAATCATGTCAGTGGGACTTACCTATGTGTAACTGAGTGGAAATAGAGCTTTTGTTTCCAATTCATCGTGTGCTGCACTCTATTTTTACAATCTTGAAAGACAGCTTGTGTTGGGTCCCCTCCCCTCTTTCTTTGGCACACATCCTGTAGCACTCAGGGAAAAATTAGCTGCTCAGTTCACTTAGGAACTGTTATGCTAGTTGCCAGAGGCCTGGAAGATGTAGCATGAGGAGGAGGTTGTCCTGACAATTGCCACTTCATTCCAACCCTACAGTCATCTGCATGTCTTGATTGGTTGCAGCTTTTTTGAATGTGCTGTTAACAAGAGAGAGATGAAGGGACCCATGTCATATATTGAGAATGGGTGGGGCAACCAGTTTTTAAGAGCAGAGAGAAGATTCATGGAATCATAGAATCATAGAGTTGGAAGAGACCACAAGGGCCATCCAGTCCAACCCCCTGCCTAGCAGGAAACACCATCAAAGCATTCCTGACAGGTGGCTGCCCAGCCTCCACTTAAAGACCTCCAAACAAGGAGACTCCACCACACTCCTTGGCAGCAAATTCCACTGTCGAACAGCTCTTACTGTCAGGAAGATCTTCCTAATGTTTAGGTGGAATCTTCTTTCTTGTAGCTTCATGGTGTTCGTTGCAGTTGCATTTTTCCTTCTTGTAATAATGAGAGATATTCCTGAGTAATAATCTTATGTGTTATAAAACAGAGGATGGGTAAGAGGCCCCTTCCTTAAATGGTACTCTTGTGTTCTACCAATGGGTCGCATAGCAATCACCTAAAGGATCAGCAAGATTGTCCCAACAGCAGAAAAGTGTCATCTACTGTACATTGCTGGTGGTATCATCACCACAATTTTAGAAACACAGTTTGAACAGAGGTGAATTCCAGAAGTCTAGGTGGGACAAATGAAAAGAGGTGCATAAAAACAAATCCAATAAGTATTGCATAAGCTTAAGAGAAGCAAATTAAGCCATTATATTTGGCACATTTTTATCTAACCCTCCAAGGAGTTCAAGATGGCATTCAAATGAGTTTCTTCATTTTATTCTAACAACTCTGTGAGGCAAGTAAGGCTGAGATGAGGTGACTATCCCAAGTCCACATCGTGACTTTTGTGGCTCAGTTGGGAACTGAACTCAGGTCTCCTCAGGTTAAGTCCAAAACACAGCCCACCTCACCAGGTGCGGAGAATCTTTTTTCATTCCGAGGGCCTCGTTGCATCCAACCTTCTAGGACCACATACTGGCAGTGGGCAGAGACAAACAAAAGTGGGTGTGGCCAGAACAGGTGAGGCCAGAAGTTACACATAAACAGCACCCACCATACATAGATTCATCACACACATGTTCACATAAACATACACACGGATACACATGGCACACACATATGTACACACACATATGTACATGTACATACAGGGGGGGAAGTCACTGGGGTCCTGCTCCTTATTCCAAGTGCATATGCGTAGAGCAGGCATAAGCAACCTAGGCTCTCCAGATGTTTTGGAACTACAGCTCCCATGATCCCTGACCACTGGCCCTGTTAGCTAGGGGTCATGGGAGTTGTAGTTCCAAAACATCTAGAGAGCCAAAGTTGCCTCTGCCTGGCATAGAGGTTACCATGTGAATTTTCCCCATGACATTGAAAGAAGACATCAGTTTGGAATAATTGCTCTAGGGTGATTCTGGGGACATGTTTTAGTCAGCTGTCTCCAAAAGCGATATGAAAATAGCTCTTGCCTTAGGAAGAGCACTAATCAGTTTTAGTTCTGACGTGGAGACTTTGGTGACTTATGCTGAACCAAAATTGCACTTTGGAAACTTTTCTTCCCATTAGCATTTATCCGGTTTAAAATATATTCCATACCCATGGACGAAGGAATAAAATAAAGGAGGGGGGAATGCTTTTGTTGCCTCAATACATCTTGCAGGGTGTGAAACAATATCCCCTGAAGTTAGCAATTTTCGTCCTTACATGGAATATTAACTGCAAGCAGACATCCCCTTATGTTTTAATGCTAACATCCTGGCAGCCAAGGTTTGGGCTGATAAGTTCCAGTCAAATGAAAATTGTCATCTCTTCTCCAAACTTTCCAGGTTCTTGGTCATCTCTTTGGGTTTCTAACTCTTAGGGCCACATTCAGCTAAACAGTTGCACTAGCAGAAGTTCCCAGCCTTGGGAACATATCACAGGCCTACTTTCTCTTTGGCCTTCCATTTATTGCCTGTGTTCCCTTTTCTTTCAAGCCTTAGGCCCATAGAGACTTAGTCCTTGAATAAAACTTTTAGAAGACATCTGAGATATTTAATATTTGATGTTTTGTTATGCTTTTATATTAGTTGGAAGCCGCCCATAAAATAAAATAAAATATTATTATTCAAAACAACATCAACAATAACTTTGCACAAACTACAGAGAAAACCACACTCTGGTTTTATTTGTGCTGGGGGGCATCAGAGATAAGCCCTGGAATCTGTTTTCATTTACATACTACTTTTTTTTCTTAAAAAATGTTTAGGGGTACTCTCATTTTCCTACTCATATTGAAATACTGCCCCTCAATGAGGCCAAACTTAGATTCACAAAATGTTTAGGGGTATGCGTACCCCTGGGACCCCCCCAGAAAAAAGCACTGCTACTTACATGCCAGAATGGCTTCCAAGTTCCCCATTCTTTGTCCAAAACGGGGTTATATTGCTCCAGGACTCAGGGCACAATTTTTTGTTTAATGCCAGGTTGGCTGAGCACAGATGGTCCCTTTTCCCCCTCCACGGAAAAAGTCCACACATGCAGTTTCTGACAAGGCTGCAAGCCTATTACAATATTATATTGATTTTTCCTTGGTGTTATCAGTGAGTGGGCCTCCCTGTTGGTTTTAAATATTTCTTTGCTTTCCCTTAAATTGTATTTCACTATATTTGTTGAAAAAGAAATGCTCAAAGGAAAGCCTTATTTATTGAACAAAAGCCTTTCCCTGGTCATCAATGTGCACTGAACACCCCTCCCCCCGCAAACTTTAGTATTAAACCAAATTTGTTTCTCTATCCCAGTGTTTTTCCCCTCACTAAATTGCTTTTGTCACTATCAGGCTGCACTTGAAGTCTGCCCTCATGATGATGTTGAAAGCAGCTTACAGTGCAGAAAAGGCTTTATTGTTGTCTTTTTTCTGTCAAGAACCATGAAATATTTATAGGGGCGAGTGCTGGGATCCATACATGAGCCCTTCTTTAGGCAAAATTCCTATTGAATATTGTTTCTGAAGTAATAAAGATGAAGTGCGGATTTAAGCCACCCATTCAGGTTGTGAGGCACAGAGACTTCAAAAGCTGTGTCAGCAGATTTCAGATGGGCTCAGGGAAATCAGTGTTGCGGAAGGGCCAAGCTAAATGTGAGGCTTGTCACGTAGTTGGCCCAGGCATGCTTGCTTATTTTAAAAAAATAAATAGCTGGTGCCTAAGGTGAGAGCAAGCCAGGTTGAGACCATGAAGGAAGGCTTAAAATCTCCCATCCTCTTGCCTTCTATTTGCCATGGTAGAAAAGTTTTCTTGGAGACTTACTGTTTGGTACTGTCTTGCATGTGGAATGAGAGTCACTTGGCCCTTACTTTGCTATCATTTTAGAACCAGGCAAATAGCTTTTTATTTACCCAGTCTTTAAAAGATTGTTAACTTTTATACTATTTTCAAGAACAGGCACCCCCAAGCTTCGGCCCTCCAGATGTTTTGGACTACAATTCCCATCTTCCCCGACCACTGGTCCTGTTAGCTAGGGATCATGGGAGTTGTAGGCCAAAAATCTGGAGGGCCGCAGTTTGGGGATGCCTGTCCAAGAACTTGTGAATTCTGATTTTTATCCACTTCTGTGTTGTTGTCTTGTTGTTGCTTTATTTGTTTCCTGCAATTTTTATTCTTTTGTAGGATTGCTGACTGGCTATATCTATATGCAGGAATGCTGACTGGCACATATATATTTACAGCAGATTTTGTAAATGATCTCTTCAGCTTGATTTATGCATCTTTTAAATGGTAGTTAGAAGAAACAAAACTAAATTCTCCAAATGACAGGATAATTCAGCAGCAGTAAAACAAATCGCATACACACAATAAAGAGAGTTCATGTTCAAGTGTCAGAGGATAGTGCGGGGCGGGGGGATATTCTTCAGAAATAACCTGTGTAATGTAAGCCATCTTTTGTAAAGTTGACTAGTTGATGCTTGGGGTCCCTTCCAACTCTAGAATTCTAGGATAGCAACAGCAACCCCCCCCCCCAAAAAAAATTATCTCTATAATCCAGAATGAATGCAAGACAAGCATCCAAATCAGTGTGTAATTCGTCAAAGTTCTAGTGACAGGTAGGTAGCCGTGTTGGTCTGCCGTCAAAACAAAATAGAAATAAAATAGAAAAAAATCCTTCCAGCAGCACCTTAGAGACCAACTAAGTTTGTCATTGGTATGAGCTTTCATGTGCATGCACACGTATCTGAAGAAGTGTGCATGCACACGAAAGCTCATACTAATTACAAACTTAGTTGGTTCTCTAAGGTGCTACTGGAAGGAATTTTTCTATTTTATTTTTATTTCAACTCCCCAAAGGTGGAGATCAGATTAACTCAGGTGTAAATTGCTTGGGACTGAGGGTTCACACTTCGGTTAAGGTTTGGTTGGAAGTTTGCTGCTCGGGACTTTAGCTACGTCAGTAAACAAGCTTTGGGTCTCACTCTTGGGAGAAAAAGAAGCCATTTGGAATTGTGTGACAACTGCAAATTCTGTGACCATTTTAAAGACTTATAGCACCATTATCAACTTTTAGGCTGCAAAGACAGATCTGTTTACCCCAGCATTTGTTTTTTAACTAAGATCATATGGTACTCATATCATACTCCAGCCTACTGGAGTTCACCCTTTTAGTAGGAAGGACTAGGATTCAGCCTTATCATATTGCAGCAGGAGTATTTCCCTGTTTCTCATATTTTAAGACATACCCATAAAATGAGCCATAGCAGGATTTTTAAGCATTCAAGGAATATAAGCCATACCCCGAAAATAAGACATAGTGATAGGCGCAGCAGCAATGCCAGCTGCGGCAGGAGGAGGAGGAGGAGGAAAAAAATAAGACACCCCCTGAAAATAAGCCATAGTGTGTTTTTTTTGAGGAAAAATAAATATAAGACGGTGTCTTATTTTTGGAGAAACACAGTTGTACTAAGGAAGGTTGTTTAATTCTTTTGCTGTTGCTTTAAACTCTTGCATTGTTATGCTTTTTTATAATTTCCATCTGCTTTGAAACATTTTATGTAGAGACAAATGTAATGGATAGTCATTGTCATCATTATTAATAGTTTCCTAACATCTCTTTTCCTTCTACCTTGCTTTATTGTCTTACTGTAGGTAAGTAGACTTGAAAGGGAGAAAATCCAAGAAACGAAGCGGATCCGGGAGCTGGAGCAGCGCAAGCAGACAGTCCAGATCACTGAACTGAAAGCAAAGCTCCACGAGGAGAAGATGAAGGAGCTGCAGGCCGTGCGGGAGAATCTCATCAAGCAGCACGAGCAAGAAATGGCACGGACAATGAAAATCAGAGACAGTGAAATCCAGAGGCTCAAGTCAGCCCTGTACGCGTTGCGGGAAGGGAGCAGCGACAAAGTACGGACAGCACTGACCATTGAGGCTCGCGAAGAGGCCAGGAAACAATTTGACTCTGAGCGCCTTAAGCTTTTGCAGGAAATTACCGAACTCAAGTCCGCCAAAAAGCAGGTGGACGAAGCCCTGAACAACATCATCCAGGCAGATAAGATCAAAGCGGGCGATCTTCGGAGTGAGCACCAATCCCACCAGGAAGCAATCTCGAAGATCAAATGGGAGAGCGAGAGGGATATTCGCAGGCTGGTTAGTAACCTTATCTGGATGGGAAGCCGCTTAACGGGGCTCAGAAGTACATACTGGTTTTGTGCAGTTGTCACAACTCTTATGTGGTGCCTGCAATGACAAAAGCAAGGTTACAGGGGCAGGAATGAATTGGCTGCTGAAACAGGGCAGTGTGGCTTGAGATGCCCCCATCCTCTCCCCTACGCCGACCACATGGATCAAATTCACTGTAGGAACATTGCATCCTCCTTCTGAGTGTTATCGAGGCTGACATATAAAATCAGTGAGCATAACTTACATAATAGTAGTTAGTCTCCCTCGTTGTTATTAGGGCATGTGAACAACGCAGGCAGGCAGCCCTCTTTGACTCTGCGTGATTGTGTGCATGGGTACGCAGCTGCCAAGAGAAAAAATATTTGTGTGAACTTGGGGTGGAGGCCCACAGCCGTTTCTTTCAGCACAGCCCCTGGGGTGGGGTGGGGGGGAATAAGCCAAAACTGTACAAATGGCAATGTTTTCCATGTACCCCTCCCCTAGGCAAGCCACCTCTTCTTATAGGAAACTCTGTATGACTTTTTGGCTTTGAAAATCCATTTCTGGAGGGGGGATACATTTAAAGCAGGGGTAGGAAATATCCAGCCCATGATACGAAGGCTGTTCACCTATCTAGCCCGTCAGACACTCCCCAGGCCTCACCCCTTCTCCCCAGGCCATAGCCCTCCTCCATGCTCTCTTTGGGTGATTTTTGCCTTGCAGGGGTGTGTCCTTGAACTGTAATAAAGCCACTTGCTTGCCTGTATGGAGGGTGGAGCAGGGTGTGTGTACAGAAAACACTGGCTTTTGCATGGCTGGAAAATAGACTTCCGTACAAAGTTAAAAGTGCAATCCTTCATCCTATCCACTTTCCCCTGTGTCCTCATCACTTACAACTGGCATGTGGCCCCTGAAAGATTGTTCCTTATGCCTGATTTAAAAGATGCCATTAGGTGCCATCTATATGGACCTGCACTGTACATAATTTCTCTCCCCCCCCCCTCATTTTCACGTTGTATCTTGGTTATTCCTGTAATTGTCTTTGCCTAGTTGCAAAGGTCAGCAGACAAGCAGTGAAGTAGATTTGTGTGACGAGGCTGACAGAAATTCCCCCAATAACTCACAACAGACACAATATTTTAGGTTTGGGTTTTTGGCATTATTTTGGCCACAACTTTATTTAAATACAATTATAATTGAGTGTTGGCTTAGGCTTTTGGTTAACCATTCGTCCTTCCCTGGGAAGGACCATATTAATCTGCCCCGCTTGGGACAGGACTCACATCATCTGTCCACTTGGGACAGGACTCACATCATCTGTCCATTTGGACAGGACTCACCATCTGTCCACCTGGGACAGTACCAGCTCTGACTTCCCCCAAGGGTATAGGGAAGTCAAGTAAACATCCATGGAGAGAGGAGGTAGCTGTGGCCAGACATTCACCCCTCTCAACCAAGAATGTTCCCCAAGGCTCGTACTCTGTAATTTGGCCCACCATCCCCGCCTATGGCGGGGATGCAAGGACTAGAGTGAAAGCCCCAGGATTCCTTTAACAGAATACTTCTATGTGGAGCAACATTAAGAAGGGGGGTAGGCATCTGGGTGCCTCAACCCCTCCTTCAACCAAATTCAATAACCAAAAGCCTAACCGCCAACCTAACAAGTTGTGACGATTCGCTAAACAGTAGGCAAAAACAAAGTGGCAAAGCCAATCAGCCAAATGGCAAAATTCCTACTGGGCCCCTTCAACAGGCAACCCCATAACAGGCAAAGCAAGGTCAAGCGGCGGGTGGGAGGGAGATTCAAACACCAATACAAGAGTGGCTCAAAAGAGACTAGGCTTAAATGGGGGGCCCTCCTGCCAATCGAATTACCCCAATCTAAATAACCACGTCCCCCCATTACTCAGCTCCTGAACAAGGCCTAGGCCCCAATCCAAAACCCCAAGGGACTTCTTCCCAGCCCTTCCACAACCCGCTTAATATCTGATAATATAAAGCGCTTTACCCATGCAAGTAGGCACACCAGCCTGCTATTTGAAATGGAAGCACAGGAACTCAATTTGCAATTGTATTTGTTTGCCCACAGGTAGGGGCACAGCTTGCCACTACTGCAATCCCAAAGAGCACAATGTTCTAGGGCTGAGGTGAAATGGGGGTGAAGTGTTTCGTGTACATTTCCACCCTTGGTGAATGCATTATTCCTTTATATGTCATTGGAAGGTTCTTCTGCACCCCTTTGTGAAAGGGTCTAACACTTTGCTCGATAGGATAGCAGGTTGGGGGGTAAAGAGGAGATGGGCATCCCAATGAAGGTGTTTCATGGCAGGCAAATGACACCTTCCGTCGCATGTGACATTCACACTGTGTCACTTAACTGAGATGTGCATTTGAATTGATATTCTGATGCAACATGCATGCATAAAGGAGGCATCCATGATTAGAGTTGGATTGTAGCAAAAATACACTGCCAGTGAGCACTAGAACTGATAGTACAGTGTGACACAACCAGGTGGACAACAGCGATGCTTTCTGTCCTCAGTGATATCATCATATAACAAATTTGACTGGATACATGCCACTGTGACATCACCAAATTCAGTATGTGATCCCTGATTAGATGAGTTAATCATTGGTGGGAAGCTCTTCACATAATAATAATAATAATAATAATAATAATAATAATAATAGACTCCAAAGCAGCAGTAAATGGGAAACAATGGCTACAAACAAATGTTGAAAACTGTGTTAAAGAGTGGAAGGTAAAGGATCAACTGCAGATATGCCTTTAATTGATTGTTGATGTTTAAGAAAGTATTTTCGTCTTCCAAGCTTAAAGAGGATCAACTTGCTTCTTACTGCTAGTCTTGTGAAGTGTGCACAGAGTCCTACACAGAACAAGACATATATAGGAACATGAGTATACCTTTCAAAATCATACATATATTCAGTAAAGCAGGAAGACATCTAGTGGCAAGCAGAAGTCTAGACAGAAATAACAAAACCAAAGCCAATCTCTCTCTCTTTCTCTCTCTCTCTCTCTCTCTCTCTCTCTCTCTCTCTCTGTGTGTGTGTGTGTGTGTGTGTGTGTGTGTGTGTGCAAACATTGCTGAGTGTATACAGAGAGGGAGTGGGAGTGTTGGATTCAGTCCACAGCACTGAATTTGTCTGGATGACTAGCCCGGAATACAAACTTTTTGGGAGCCATATACAAAGCCAGACCCTTGTGTCATGCATATTGGCTTAAAAACACTTTTCACCAGACTGCCAGCTCTGTAAACAAGATCAGACCCTGCCTCACAGACTTTGCTTTGCTTTTAGGAAAGCAACTCCTCTTAAGGATTCTGCAACCATGAGATATTGCAGGCTCTGGAAGCAGCTTTGAGTTGTGTGTGGAAAATTCTTCAGAGTCTATTTTGTATGAATGCTCGCGCACAGACACCCCAAATTAATCATTTTCTTCCACTGAGCATTTATTATTATTATTATTATTATTATTATTATTATTATTATTATTTCTGTTATCTAGTTCATACCAAATCATAACATTTTCAAGGCTCACATTGAGAAGTCTCGGTCAAAATCAGTTTTCCCCAGTGTGGTGTCTCCCTGGTATTTTGCACTACAACTCCCAACATCACAGTCTAAATTCTGGTTAACAGTTTCACTGCTAGAGAAAAGCTAATACCAAAAGTTGCCAACATGATGCCTTCCAGATGTTGCTCGATATTAACTCCCATCCTCTTCAACCAGCATGGCTGATGGTCAGGGGGGATGGGAATTATAGTTCAGCCACTTCTGGAGGGCACCAAGTTGACAACCCCTGCCTAATACTGCTCCAGGGTTATACTGACACCAATAGGATGTGTCAGAAGGATTAGGAATACAATGGTACCATTCTTAAACCGAAACCGTTCTTAAACCGAGGAGCGCTTGCCCTAATGAGCCCTCCCGCCACCGCCACCATTCGGATTCCGTTCTTAGACCAAGGTAAAGTTCTCAAACCAAGACACTATTTCCGGTTTTGTGGAGTTTGTAAACTGAATCGTTCTTATACTGGACTGTTCTTAAACCAAGGTACCACTGTAGAGTGGTAAGACAAAGTGCAGGCTTGATACTTGGCCCCTTTGCAAGAATCAGTTGGGGTCTCCACTCACCCTGTAAAAAGATAAACTCATCTCTTCTGTGGTAAATCAGAATAACTGCACTTTAGTGGGGAAGTACACTAACCTATGTGTATGCAAAGCCTTTCATCATTGCTTATGTCTGCAGTACAAGACATTTAGAGTAGAGTGACACATCGCAGCTAACATGAAGCCCACTCTCGTTCCACTTGCTGTGTGTTCTGGAGTCCTTGCTATGGATATTTCCTTTGCTGCACCTCATTGTCTGGAAGGGTGGGGCAAACACACATTGTAATGACCAGGCCTTCTTGGTAGTGGCACCCACCCTGTGGAACACCCTCCCAGCAGATGTTAAGGAAATAAACAACTATCTGACTTTTAGAAGACATCTGAATGCAGCCCTGTTTAGGAAGTTTTTTATGTTTGATCTTTTATCGTGTTTTTAGTATTCTGTTGGGAGCCACCCAGAGTGGCTAGGGAAACCCAGCTAGATGGGTGGGGTATAAATAAATTTATTATTATTATTATTATTATTATTATTATTATTATTATTATTATGACACAGAGTAAATTGAACATGACATTGGAGAGAGGAATGGGAGATCTGAGTGTTGAGGGTCTATCATTTGTGGCTTTTTTGCTTTGTTTAGTTTACTGGCACTGTGTTGTTGTTTTGCAGTACAGTATACAGTCCCACACTTAGCTGGGGAAATTGACTTTAGTTGATAAATGCTAGCCAGACATTAATCTGAGTCACCTTCTTGTTCTAAAATTGTTCTATACTCATCTTACATAAGCAAACATTTGTATGACTTTGCAAAATGAAGCGCTGCTCAGCATCTACTGATCTCACCGACTGCAAAAGCTAAACGTTTTAGGTATAGTTCAACAACCAGTACTGCAGTTAAGACTACTGACATTTTTTTTATGGACAACTGCTTCATTTTTATAGAGTTGCATGCAGACAATCAGGTTTCCCTGTGACTGCATTCTCATGCAGGCAAAAGAACAGACTGGCTTCTGGATATCAAGCTTATAAAGACACAGAGCCTTTTCCATAAAACTGTGGGCAGGTCTATGCCATGCATTTAAACCATGTCCAACATGCATTTAAAGTACATGAATCTCCCTAAAGAATTCTAGGAGCTGCAGTCCCCCTCCCAAAAAAAACCCCTTACAATTTCCAGCATGGTTAAACTACAGTTCCCAAGATTCTTTGGGGAAAGTCATGTGCTTTAAATGTGTGTTGGGTGTGCTTTACAGGTATGGTGTAGATCTGCTTTAATTAGCCACATAATCCAGAATAACATATGTAGAAGTTAGCAAAATGCGCTATGTCGGAGCCAAAGGTATGCCTTTAGCACACACTCTTAAATGGATAGAACACTAGCAGTGGCAAAGTTTTTATCGGTGGTCACAAGAACTAATGTTTCCTATTCCGAATTTGAGTAAGATGTCTGAGTGGTTTGAGGGCGGGGTGTCCTAGCTGTGTATCGCTTGGTAACGAATTGATGGGTCTATGGACCGTAATAAAGATTGTTGTTGTTGGATAGAGTGAATGGGGTGCACCTTACATTAAAAGATTATACAGGTGTTAGGTGTTCTTCCCTGCCCTGCTGCTTGCTGGTGAGTAGTTTGCACATGGCTGTGAGAATGTTTAAAAGAACCAATCATATGTTTATTACAGATTTGGCACAGCAAACACAGCCTTTCTTGATTTTGTAGGAAAAATCTACTTTATAAGGTCATTTAAGCAGTCTCCCCACTATACAAGAACTCCCTACAGAAGAATATCTAAAGGGCACAACAACAACCTTTCCACAGAGTCGTGCCAGCCAATACAAATTGAGTGAAAACTTCTCAATCCTAATGGCAGGCCTGGTTTAGATGCTCTAAAACCCTCAGCACAGAACCTCTCACAAAGTAACGTATGATCAGGTGCAACTGCCCTGATTGGTGCTGCTTCCTGGTAGCGATTGGTGACATAGCTGCCAAGTTATCCCTTTTTTTAAGGGATTTTCCCTTATGCTGAATAGGCTTCCTCACGAGAAAAGGGAAAACTTGGCAGCTATGGATTGGTGTAGGTGCAGTAATAAATCCCCGCCCCCCTTTATGACTAGCTACTGGGAAGCACCACCTCCCAATGTGGTCAGATTGGGTCAGACACTACTTCCTCTGTACAGCTGCCTCCATGGACCTTTCAGAAATTGTGTCAGAATGTGGATTGAGCTCAGATACAGAGAGAAATAAAGAAGAAGAAGAAATCACGAGGCCTAAAGAATTCAGTTTAGGGTAGTCCCACCACATAGCTGCTACATAACCAAAGGTTGTGTGCCCACCAAATAAAATATTTTCGTAGCTCTGTAGCATCTATATGTCCCCTTTCAACATCCTGTTTTCAGCCTTGGCTTGTGAAGAGTTGCAATCTATTTTTCCTTTGGCTTTTTCACATGCCATGACATAACAGTCAAAAATCTGACAGGTGTATCTTTTCTAAACATCCAGACACAGATATGGGGTTTTTTTGCCTTTTGGATTTATGCCTGCTGTACAGCTGTATAATCATTCCTTGACCATAAAAAGTTGCCGGCCATAACGGTAGGGGATGGAGAGAGTGAAACAATTGACTGGAAAGTTTCTGTTAGTAGATTGAAAGGCATGTTTGAATGTAAACAAGTTGAGCTTTGGTGAATGTGTATAAAGTATGTTGGCTCACTGCTCTGGCTTGTGGAATAACATTGTCCTCCCATGTCTTAATTCAGATGGATGAGATCAAAGCAAAAGACAGAACCATCTTCTCCTTGGAGAAAGAGCTGGAGACCCTGACTGGATATGTTCAGAAGCTTCAACTGCAGAAGGAGGCTTTGGACGAACAGCTCTTCTTAGTAAAGGAGGCCGAATGTAACATGAGCAGTCCCAAAAGAGAGATCCCAGGCAGAGCAGGAGATGGCTCTGAACACTGCAGCAGTCCTGTAAGAAAGGCTTTATATTTCATCACAAAGGGGGAACATTTGGGCTTTTACTGGATGCACTTTGCCCACTTATTGCATCATTTCCATGAGGAAGCATCCATTTGTGGTGCATGAAATGTGCCCTCTTGTGGCTGGCAGAAGGCTGCACTTCAATACTCTCAATTTAGCACAATTCGCAAGAAATGGTTATGGAAGTTAAAGCTTAGCATTCTTGTAGTACATGGAAGTGTTCAAATCTGTTCAAATCTTTAAAAAATAATAATCTGTTCAACAGTTCTGTAGAGTGGGGATGTCGAGGCTGAGAGATAGTGGCCTACCTAAGCCCATTGCGTTCATGGCCGATTCAGCAGAGACCCATGCATACTATGCAACAATTATTTCAGTGTTTGAATGCTTTATTTTATGTGAAATCATAAATGAATTGAATCCTAGAGGGTGAGAGACATGGTTGCAGGGTGGGGGTGGGGCTATACATTTTGTCTTCCTTGGGACCCGTCATTTCTGCCAAAGAACTTCCCTACACAGTCCAGCAGGTAACCAAGCAGCGCTTGCAGTCCATTTATCCAGCAAATGTACAGAACCTGGCATTTTGGATCAGCTCAGTTTCTGAGCAACCATCAAAGGCAGCCCCACATAGAGCACATTACAGTAGCCCAACCTAAGCCATGGGTATGCAGTAGAATAGACTTACCAGGTCCAGTGGCCTCAGGCGGCTGAACTTTGGTGTCATGAAAAGGCAGCAATTTGTTATTTATTTCATTTGCCATGTGGGGTTCAGGGGAAAGGTGCCAATGGGATTTTCTTCCTCAGATGCCAAAATAACTTATCTGGCCTTGGGCACTGCAGTGACAGCAGTTTGCCTATATGCAGCTCTTGTATTAAATGGTTTAAACATTTCCTTTGCAGGACCTACGCAGAAACCAGAAGAGGATGGCAGAGCTCAATGCTACCATACGGAAACTCGAGGACAGGAACACACTGCTGGTAGACGAGCGGAATGAACTGGTGGGTGCTTTTAGCAGTTTTTCCAACGGGGGTGCTTGAAAGCTATATCACAGAGAACAAAAGGACCTAAAAGGGGCCATGACTTATTATTTTGTTTATTAAATTTCTTCACCGCCCTTCATCCCAGGGTCAAAGGGCAGGTTACAGCATAAACCAGGTGGATTATTTACATGGCTCCTCATCTCTCTTAGATGGAAGGAATATGCAACACATGAGTAGGAAAGACAGAGGGCAAACACAAGCACATTCCCTAAAGAGGTGGGGAAGATCTCTCCTCCAAGATTTAGTCCAGTGGCAGCCAGTGCAGTTCCCTGCAGATGTTATTGGATTCCAACTCCCATCATCCCTGACTATTGGCCATGCTGGCTGGGGACTGATGGGAGTTAGTGTCCAACAACATCTGGAGGACCAGAGATTCCCCATCCTTTATATGTACCAAAAGCAGTAAACTCTTTTTCAAAGCACCTTTAGTGCTCTAATCTCCCACCCATCCCCCCACAAAAAACCCTCTGCCTTCAGCTTTAATGAAAGTTAGAATTGCCATGTTATCATTCATTTCCTAAATTGTACTAGAGACTCCCTTGCACAGTAAACAACAGCAATGAGAAATTAAATGAAGAAAGGGGTTTCTCTTATGAGTTATTATTGTTGTTGCAGTTGAAACGTGTTCGGGAAGCTGAAAAGCAATGCAAACCTCTTCTGGAAAGAAATAAGTGCCTCTCCAAGAGAAATGATGAACTCATGCAGTCGTTGCAGCGCATGGAGGAGAAACTCAAAGCAATTGCTAAGGAGAATTTAGAAATGGTTTGTACTGAGTACAGTATTCAGAACATTTTCTTCCCAGTTGTGCATAGTAATATTGGCAAGCTTTTGCCCATAAGTTTTCTTTGCAGTGAATTTATGGGATTTAAGCGCAAAAGGCAAAGCTGCCACTTGATCTCGTTAGTTGATGAAGGTTTTTCCTTCTTCAAAATTGAGTGTGAAGAATTCAGGAAATTATCAATAGCTAAAAACCAGTCAATTTCATGCTGACCCTTGTCCGGTTGTAGCTATGACATTGTAACACATCCAGATTGAGCATCCTGGTACTTACAAACTGACCACAGCAACATGCCTAAACAATAAGGAGTCTTTTTGCATTTTACAGACTAAGAAGTTTATTCTGGCATAAGCTTTTCATGGACTACAGTCCAATTCATCTGTCCAATTCATCCCAGGGGCCAATCACTGCTCCCCTTCTGTCACTTGCTCCTCCGAATTCTCCCTGACAGAGGCAACAAAACAAAACAAAATACTAAAAATAGCTGTGCCAATTTGGATGTCAGATTGTAGACACCTGGCAGAAAATGTTGCTGAAGCAGAAAATGTTGTTTAAAAGAAATTTAAAAGAAATTACTTGTTTTTAATAGTCAGGGGTTGCTTTTGTTTTGTTTGCTACACAGAAAGAAAAAATGACATCACATCCTCCTCTGAAGAAATTAAAATCTCTCAATGACCTGGATCAAGCTAATGAAGAGCAAGAGACTGAATTTTTGAAGCTTCAGGTTATAGAACAACAGAACATAATTGATGAATTGACACGGGTAGGTTGTCACTTCTACAAGACATTAGAAGTAGAGGAGTAGCCCCTGAAAGCTATCATTATGAAAAAGCAAGATGACCTATAATTATGGAAGCATTTCTCATATCCTGAAGTCAGGAGCAAGGCTCCCAGACCACATGGGATCAGACATAGCAATCCTTTATTATTATTATTATTATTATTATTATTATTATTATTAACAACAATATTTTTATTTGCAAATTTAACAAAGAAAATGAAGAGAAAGAAAAGAAATTATTGACAATAAAAAGAAAAAGAATATATTAATAATATGAATAATAGCAAAAACAACCATCAGTTCACTTTATGGATACAATTACTATCAGTTACTGCATCAAAAGTTAAACATTAACTTATAATAGAAGCCCGCCAGATATCCAAATAGATATCAACACAACATTGGCATTTATATGGCATGAATTAGTCTCCCACTGTTACGGGTTGTGTATGAATTTCACCTTGACTTCCGTTCATGAGTGGGTGCCCTGTTGGCTGGATGGTGGTGCAGTCTGCCACTAACTGAACCCACCACGGGCAGAATAATTGTGAGGATTGGTTTTTAATTCAGGGATGGGGAAAACTTTCCAGATTTTGCTGGACTCCAACTTGCACTAGTCCCAGCCAGCAAGGCCGATGGTTAGGGATGACACGGGTAGCTAACCTTTTTCAACTCATGGCCTTCATTTCCTCAAGAACCCACCTTCCATTGGGTTAGGGCCAGAGACTTCTCAATGTGGGGAATATATTTGATGCCTGAGACTGAGCCTGCCCTACCCTGGCACTCACTGTTCTTTGCTCCTCTTCTATAGGATAGAGAGAAACTTATTCGCCGCAGGAAGCATAAAAGAAGTTCCAAGCCAATCAAGGTAAGTGAAGCATAGAAATGTTTTGGACAAACAGGCTGTGCTGTATTTCATTATTGCAGAGCCCAATGCCGTGAGTTGCAGGCATTTTGGTGGGAAAGACACTAGGCCTTGCAGACATAATTTTGCCAGTAGAGACAATGAATTTGCACAAATAGCAGCAAATACAGGATGCATTTGCCAGGGGTGGAGCGTGTGGAGCCAAGAAGAAAAAGGAGCGGGATAAAGCAGAGATTTGTAAACCTGCATGTTGAGCTCAGTACACACCTGGACCTCATCTCCCTAGAGAGAGAGGAGCTGCAAATCTTCTGCCAGTTGGCCATGCATATCCCAAATACTTTCCACCCCTGTGATGTCTTATCCTTTATGTGGGAATAGAAACATTATAATACAAGTGTGCCTTAAATTCTCATTGATCAGTCTGTCTGCAAAACAATTTCACTTCACTTGGCAAATTTTAAGTGCTGATGCCAGTACTTTGCTATCCAAACCCACAGATTAAGCAGCTCTGTCATCTAACGGCATGACTCATCTTTCCTTTGATGTTTTCTAATTCAATTAGGAAGTCTGAAGGAACTAAGCTGGGGGGGGGACTGAATTTAACGTGGCTTACTTCATAAAGTAGCAGTTACTTTAGCATTGTCCCTGTGCCTTAGCTCCAACTAAGCCTGTGCATAAGGACATGTAACTGAAGCAACCATATATTGCTTCCCTGTTTCACCCACACCCCTTCCCTTCCTCTTTTGTTTTCCCTGTGTCAGATTTTAGAATGGAGGCTCCTCAGGGCAGGGACCTCAGTTCTTATATCTCTGTAAAGCAGCATGCACAGTGATGGAACTATGTAAATACATTGTTGCATGTGGAGACCCTTTAACCTGGCCTAGAAAAAAATTCAAGGGTGGTTGCATAGGCTCTGCTTCGGCTAGCTTCCTGCAGCATTGCAGGCAGCGCTAACTGTGGACAGCAACCATAAGTCAGCCTTGGGTGAACATCTGGGACAGAGGCAGGCACGGGTGCCTGCCACACCTGAAATCAGGCTCAGGGCACAACCCCACTCAGGGAAGACCAACCATGAGTCCTTGGATTCCTTTTAAAGGAATACCCAATGCATAGGGATGGCTAGGCATCCTGCCACCCCTATCAACAAGAACCAGAGCCTATCCACAACCTTACAAGTTGTGACAATTTGCTACACAGCAGGCGAAACCCAAATGGCGCCAGCCAATCAGCCAAGTGGGGGAAATTCCTGCCGTGCCCCTGTCCCAAAGACAGGCGACACACGACGGTATAGCAAGGTCAAGCGCAAGCCCTAAAGGTAGGGAGAGGTGGGCGGGTGTTCCGATGCACTGAGACCTGAAAGAGAAGCTCAGGGTCATGTGTAGCAGTTAAATAGTGATCCCTCAAACTACTTTGATTGCCATGCCCATAGCCCAATTGCTCCCGTGTTAGAGGGACCACCAATAGGGTGTTGTGGCCACTCCAATGATCATGCCCCAACACCTAGGCCTGATTGCCGGGTCCCACTGCAACACGTGCCCTCTTGTTAGGGAGGACCCGATACAACAAATCAATAGCAGCTGCAACAACAGTGGGTTGCATACAGTGGTGCCCTCCTGATCGAGGAAGGCTCTTTGATCCATCTGTGATTCCTGAATTGCATGGGGTTGGACGAGAAGACTCTTGTGGTCCCTTCCAATGCTACAGTTCTGTGATTCTGTGTGAAGAAAAGTGGGAGGCAAGCGCTTTTCACTGTTTCCCTCTGCGGTTCCCCCTTTGCCTCCCCAAATCTGTAAAGGAGGTTGGGGAGCTGTCTGGAAAAGTGTGGAAGGTGGTGCAACAGGGGTGCTGCAAGAGAAAGGGCAGCTGTGTGCAAAAATCACATCTCTCCCATTTGATTCATGAAAGCCTGCAGGCTTCCCTGAGCAGGGCCCATTGCTAGCCAACTGGAATCCTGATGCCCCTGCGCACTGATTTCAGTGAGAATTCTCTCACTTGTACAGCACACCGTGAAGCTGTGTCCACATCAATGACTGCCACTACTCTGACACTGGGGGGAGTGAGAGGAGGAATTCTGGTGTACATTGTACTTCTAAAACAGAAAAGGGCCCACCAGTGATGCCATGTTGTGCGGACCCCAGCGCAGCAATCACATCAGCTTGCTGTCTAGATTTTGTGGCTCAGCAGGACATGATGAAATAGCCAGTGCAGAGCCAGCCAGGCTGCACCCCATGTGCCTGAATCAAGAAAGTAATGACTGGACTTGTAAGCATGACTGAATATTGCTTGTGGTGATGGAACAATACTGGTAGTATTTTTTCATGCGAGGTTTTTCCTCCCTTCAGAGGCATATATTGGACACAGTTTATGGGGGTGACGATGACTCCATGGACTCCGAAACCTCATCCATGGCTTCATTCAGGACAGACAGAACACCAGCAACTCCAGATGAAGACCTGGATGAAGTAAGATATTTTGCCTCATACTATAGACCCTGAAGGGCTAGCAGTGGGGACTTCTGCAGTGGCAACACTTTTTATTTTTTATTTTTAAGTGACTGGTTGGAATTTTAAAAGCAGGAAGTCTGGGGCATGGCACAAATCTGTGCAAAATGTAGTTGTTTGTGTTTGTTGAATAAACTATGTGAAACAGAGGACTCTCTTGTGACCTTTTAAAAATATGCATTATAAGTTGAATTGGAAAGGGCCAAAGCTCAGTGGTAGAGCATCTGCTTTGCAGGCGCAAGGTCCCAGATTCAATTCCCAGCATCTCCAAGTTGGGCTGGAATAGACTTCTGTCTGAAATCCAGGAAAGCTCTTGGCTGTTAGTGTCGATAATACTGAACTTGATGAACCAATGGTGTGAACCACGGTATGGTTAGCTTCTTGTCAAAGACTACCATGGTGAGAAAAATTATTGTAGATTTCAGTGAATTTCTTCATGTTTTTAAATGTTTTTCTTGCTCATTCTTTGCCTTGTGTGTCATTTTGTTTTCAGAAAATAAATTCCCAGCATTTTGAAAGCATGATAAAATACCTTCTTACCAGCTGAATAATCCATTCAGCTGAGTTGACATGGGCCAAACTACATGTGATGCTAAAACAAATTGAATTCCATGATTATACTTCTGGTTTTTGTTTTGTTGTTGTTTTTTTAAAAAAATAGACTAAGGGGAAAGTGTGTGTGTGGAGGGGATCAGGATCAGGAATGGGGGGGGGACAAGAGACTTATCTCTTCCCCTGTACCATTTTCCCACTGAAAATCCTACCCTCCTTGCAGCTGCTGTTTGCTCCCAAAGCAAATAATAGCAAAACCAGGTTTGGGGGTAAATAAATAGCAGTTGGAGGTGGGACTTTTTCTGCTGGAAAGCCGCATGGGAAAAGGGGTCGCATTTCCTGCCCCATGTTGCAGTCCTGATAGTTTTGCCCCACCTTGGAAATGCTGCGAGTTACTGGTAAATAGAGAATTCCAGTCAGGATATTCAGAAATTTGTTTAGCATCATGTGCCTGTTTGACCAAGTGTTCTAGTATTGCTTAACTCTCAAAATAAGCATGGTGTATAAATCAGGGGGGGGGGGTATTTTGAATTCTTGTTATCTGGTGTTATAACCAGTGCTTTTTTTTCTTTAAAAAAATGTTTAGGGGTACTCACATTTTCCTACTCATATTGAAATACTGCCTCTCAATGAGGCCAAACTTAGATTTACAGAATGTTTTGGGGTATGCGTACCCCCAGAAAAAAAGCACTGGTTATAAGTACATTTTAAGTATGTTGACATCACATTTTTTGAAAGAGAACTGAGTGTTTTGGTTTTTAAAGGAAACCATATATAAGAGAGAACACAAGCTACAACAATGCTCTCTTTAGGTTACATTAATTTAAAATAAAATAAAGAAGTCCAGGAAGCAACAAACAACCCTTTTCCCTTTAAAAATAAGTTATTGATGGTTGCATTTCAACATAGTGACTCTTTTTAAATTTATGCTCATTAAACTCCTAAACAAAATACCAAAAAATTATGTGGCTTTTGACATGGTAAAAGCCCTAAACCATCCTAAGCAACCCTTCCAAGTTTTCATAACATACATTCCTAAAGCTTATACCCACTTGAGACTCCCTCTATTTATTTCTCTGGCAGAGCTTAGCAGCTGAAGAATCAGAGTTGCGATTTCGACAATTGACAAAGGAGTATCAAGCCCTGCAGAGAGCCTATGCATTACTGCAAGAGCAAACAGGGGGTATCATAGATGCAGAACGAGAAGCCAAGGTTAGTATTTGCCATGGGCAACTCAAACATACACCCCAAACTTAAAAACAGAGGGGGAGGAGAGACGTTAGAAGAAACTCATAGCTATGTCACAAAATCAGAGTTTTGTTATGGTTCATAGAGGGCCACCAAGGAACATGGTGCCAAGCTAGATGTGACTCTATTCATGCAATTATCAATAGCATGAATGTGTATTTTTTTATTTTAAAAAATAGCAAGCATTGGGATGATCAGGACTGTAGTAAGTGGCAAAGGGTTAAAGCCCCCTCCCAGGCTGAGTCTCTCATTCCTGCTATTTTTTATTTGTAAATCACACAATTGCCTAAATAGTATTACATCAGGTTTGATCCAGAGTTACACGATATAAGCAAAAACATAAGATCCTGCTTGAAGAAGCTTATAATTGAATTTTGATAGTGGAGAAGACAGTAAAAGAAGGAGATGTAGCATCGGAGAAGCAAGAGCACCAAAGTCTGAAAGTAGGGAAGTATAGTTATGCATTCCTGGGCCCATACATCTCCTGAGAATCAGTGCCAGTGATGGGACCAATAACAGGAATGAGAGACCCCATCTGGGAGGAGGCCAAAATGTATCGTATTGGCCTTTTTCTAAAAGCCACATTTTGTGAAAAATTAGGATATATATGAATAAATGATACAGCCAGTGTGGTGTAGTAATTTGGGGTGTAAGTAAAGGTAAAGGGACCCCTGACCATTAGGTCCAGTCGTGACCGACTCTGGGGTTGCGGCGCTCACCTTGCTCTATTGGCCAAGGGGGCTGGCATACAGCTTCCAGGTCATGTGGCCAGCATGACAAAGCCACTTCTGGCGAACCAGAGCAGTGCACGGAAAAGTTGTTTACCTTCCCGCTGTAGCAGCACCTATTTATCTACTTGCACTTTGACATGCTTTCGAACTGCTAGCTTGGCAGGAGCTGGGACCGAGCAATGGGAGCTCACCCCGTCGCGGAGATTCGAACCGCCGACCTTCTGATTGGCAGGCCCTAGGCTTTGTGGTTTAACCCACAGCGCCACCACAATAGTATTTTTACCATTATTTCCTCCTCTCACACTGGGGGAAGGGAATAGGGAGGCAGTTCTTTCTCCAGTTTCTCCTTCCTTCTTCAGTTCAGTCTGTCCTCTGGGAAACTGCTCTGGAGGGCTTGGGGGCTGCTGGAGCACAAGAAGAGCCCTGCTGGATCAGGCCAAAGGCAGCATCCTGTTCTCACCCTGGCCAACCAGATGCTTGTGAGAACCTCACAAGCAGAACACGGGTGCAACAGTGCTCGCCCCTCTTGTGATCAGCCAGAGGGGAAAAGCAAAACTGGAGAAACTCCATGTTTTTCCTTTAGTTAAAGGAAAGGATCCTGGTTTCTGCTGTGCAAATTGAGCCTGACTTTCTTTGCAGTGGGTTGTATCCCCAGGACCTTGTAATCCAGGCAGTATGATGTGCACACTTCATAATGTTGTGGCTATACTTTTTAACAGGCACAGGAGCAGCTCCAAGCTGAAGTCCAGAGGTACAGAGCTAAAATAGAGGATCTGGAAAAGACGCTGGCCCAGAGAGGACAGGTATATTCTTTACGACTGGTGTTTTCTGCAGCTGTTTTCACCCATAGGCAATATTTATTTGCTTCCGCATAAAGAAGTTGTTAGAAGCATGGTTTGTTGTATGAGAAATAAATGCTTTGCATACATGTCTCCACTATGTGAAAGGTGACATGTGAAGAACATAAGAGATACACAGAAAACTGTAACAACACGTCAAGGTGTCCCATCCATTAAATGTAGCTGCTTTCGGATGTCCCACTTCCTACAACACAACTATAGATTAATTTGGTAGTAAATGCAATATAAAGCTGAATAAGAGTTGAGTCAGCACAGTAAAAATAACATCCATTATTTTCTTAGTCATAGTGACTTTAATTACTATCATGACTGTGGTTTCCTGTCTCCTGCAAATGTCAGGCCTTTCTGAGCCAATTCACACAATATAATTTTCTTAGACATGTATTAGTTCGTTTCACACAAAAAATGTGTCCATACACATCATAGTGTATCTACTTCATTGCCTATCACACTTCTTTTAATGTTAAAATATTTCTTCCCATCAAACAGGACTCCCATTGGGTAGAAGATAAGCAACTTTTTATTAAGAGGAATCAAGAGCTTTTGGATAAGGTATATTCAAAACCTGAATTTCTAGATTGTACATCAGTACGTAGGATTTGGTGCTGAAAACTAGAGCCACTGTACCTTATTCTATCCAGGATTCCAAATGCATGCTAATAAGCTGTTCATTTCTCTGTAAATTCTGTAAGTAGTCTATACAACAGGTAGACACAAAGCATAGATATCAAAATGTTACTGAGGTTTGCATAGGAAGAAAGTAAAATATATTAATTCCAAAATGCAAGAAATGAAGAACAAATGAAAGATATCAAGATGAAACTTAATTACAAAGAAAGGGCAGTAGTTGTAATCAAAAATGGCAAAACAAAAGACTCTCGAACAACATCAGTTGTTGTTGTTTAGTCGTTTAGTCGTGTCCGACTCTTCGTGACCCCATGGACCATAGCACGCCAGGCACTCCTGTCTTGCACTGCCTCCCGCAGTTTGGTCAAACTCATGTTCGTAGCTTCGAGAACACTGTCCAACCATCTTGTCCTCTGTCGTCCCCTTCTCCTAGTGCCCTCAATCTTTCCCAACATCAGGGTCTTTTCCAAGGATTCTTCTCTTCTCATGAGGTGGCCAAAGTATTGGAGCCTCAGCTTCACGATCTCAGACTGTACAGTAAAAGTAACTTTTGGCAGCAATTTTTTCATCCTTCTTCAGAAGTGGCCTTTCAGAGCAACTAAGAATTCTTCCAATTTTGCTCAAAGGCCAGTCCTTACACAATGTATTTAATAATATAAAACATGAAAACTGAAAAGTCATCCAAGAAAACTGCATGAATCATCAAAAATAATCTTCAAAAGTATCTCTTAACCACAAGGAACATTGAATCCCTCAAAAGTCCCAAATCAGCACATGCAGATCTTGTTTTATGTGCCAGGTTGCTTTTGATATATTTCCATCGATTTTTAAAGGCAATTTATGCTTATAGCACATGACCTGTAACCATTATAGGCTTTGTTATGTTTTCCATTATCAGGCTGACCAGAAAGTTTAAAAAGTTGGATATCTTCCATTGGGGGGGGGGGTGGAATATTGCAGGGGAGACAGTGGCAGTAACAAACTTCTAAACAAACATGGTCTGGAATCTCCACTAATTATATATTTACATTTGCCTTATAGATAGAAAAACTGGAAATCGATAACCATCGATTGCAACAGGAGCTGCAGGATGCCAGAGATCAAAATGAGCTGTTGGAGTTTCGGAATCTGGAGCTTGAAGTAAGACGCCGTGGACCCTTTATTGCAGAATGATTTTTTATTATAACTTTGTGTTTGTGGTTTTCAGTTTGGAAGCTGTTAGCTGCTTTGAATATTTTATACAGAAAAACAGAGTGCTAAATGATATAAATGATCATTGATGAACAAAGATAACTGAACTAGGAAGAGCAGTGTGGAATAAAAGTTGCCCAGTTCTTTCCTCCTTCCTTCCTTTCCTTCTTTCTTCCTTTCTTCCCTCTGAACAATAGTTGCTGGGAAGCACAATTGGGGAGAGTGCTGTTATGCTCATATGCTCCTTGCAGGCATCTCATAGGCATCTGGTCAGCCACTGTGAGAACAGAATGCTGAACTAGTATTGACCTGAGCTCTTTGTATATCCTTATGTTAAAGAACAACAGAAATAATTAGATGGGCTCACCACCAAGCATCTCCAGGGACAAACAGCATGTCACATTCAAGCTTGGTGTTGCTATTTCAGGAGTTCCTCAGTACAGTGTCTCACTGAGAAATTCACCAGAGCATGCATTTTTAGTGTAGATCAGCTAATCCAGAATAAATAACAGGCTCCAGATCTGTCACAATCAATCATCCATATGAATAGTCTTCTATGATATATGTTGACAACACCATTAATAGCAGATCGGTTCCCTCTGCTTTGTATAATGTTGTTGTTTAGTCATTTAGTCGTGTCCGACTCTTCGTGACCACGTGGACCATAGCACGCCAGGCACTCCTGTCTTCCACTGCCTCCCGTAGCTTGGTCAAACTCATGTTGGTAGCTTTGAGAACATTGTCCAATCGTCTTGTCCTCTGTCGTCCCCTTCTCCTTGTGCCCTCAATCTTTCCCAGCATCAGGGTCTTTTCCAGGGAGTCTTCTCTTCTCATGAGGTGGCCAAAGTATTGGAGCCTCAGCTTCACGATCTGTCCTTCCAGGGAGCACTCAGGGCTGATTTCCTTAAGAATGGATAGGTTTGATCTTCTTGCAGTCCATGGGACTCTCAAGAGTCTCCTCCAGCACCATAATTCAAAAGCGATCACCCTTCTTTATGGTCCAGCTCACTCTTCCATACATCACTACTGGGAAAACCAAATGAATTTAAATACTGTAAGAATAGATAAATAAAGTCAGTGCATGTTTTTGAGAACATTCTTACTGGCATTTGGTAACCCATATATTTCATTTCAAATTAACATTCTCATGCTTTTTTTTTAATTTAGTAGATTTATATACTGCTCACTCAAAAAAATTCTCTGTTGTTTATTATTGAACCTACTGGTTGCTTGTCTTACAAAAACTCAAAGCAGCTTACAAACATACATTAAAACAAACAAACCTACAGCATATATCAGACATAAACACTATAGCTCAGCTGTATATTTGTCACTTCATTTTAAAGGATGAAGAACAAATTGCTTGAACAGGGTAAAAAAAGCAAAGTTTTCACCTGCTCAATGTACATAACTCTTCTAATTCTTACATAATTCTTACATTTTACTTGAAGGAAAGAGAAAGAAGGTCTCCACCATTTAATCTACAAATCCACCCATTCTCCGATGGTGTAAGTGCTCTGCAGATCTACTGCATGAAAGAAGGTGTCAAGGTACGTTAGAATGGATTCACTTAAAAAAGGAAACATCATGTCTTTCTTTTTGGAACTCATTTCAGTTGTTAAATTGTTCGTCTAGGTACAAACAAACACATGAAGATAGGAGCGGAGTTAGGATTATGGTGATCCCAATTTAAGCACATTCAAGGATCTCATTTGCATAGAGTCTGTACATTTAATCCATGACCCTCCATTATCCAGTGTATTAGTCCATGTACCTGCAAAGACACATGACTTTTGAGTTCAAAGAAGTTGGGCACAGGATCAGTGGGCCCGACCCTGATGAGCTCTTCCCAAAGTTCCCTGAACACTTGAATTTCACTTTCATGAATGAAGTGTGTTAGACAGTAGAGCTGGATATGATTTTAAGCACTCTAGTTGTGTTGATTATATAATATATTCTATATATCAGGCATGTCCAACAGGTAGATCGTGATCTACTGGTAGATCACTGGATGTCTGTGGTAGATCACTGGCTCCCCCCCCCCCCAAAAAGAAGCTCAGCAAATTTGGCTCCCCTAAAAAAGTTCTACCATGGTATGGTGGGCTGAACCCAGGTTAAATTGAAGAAGATAGAGGGTTTTTGCAAAAGACCACATTTCTTCATGCTGGAGATTGCTAGAGCCTTATGAGGCCTCTCCTCCTCCAGTTTTGGTGCTTTTGTAGCTGTGTCCTGACCTTCTCATGCAAATCAAATCTGCTTGGTTCCACCCCTTCAATAGTTCTGCTGCCTTCACACAACTCTACATTCACTTCACCCTTTCAGTCTATGCATGTTTTAGGGCTCAGTTGTTAAGTAGAGTTATTTTCGCCCTGTCCAGCAATAGGAAGAGAGGTTCTTATCACAAATCTGATATTACTGACTGTGAAAAGCCTTGATCCTTCTGTTCTTAATAAGTGTTATTTTTTTAATAGGATGTTAGCATTCCAGATCTTATAAAACAGTTAGACATCTTGGGCGACAATGGGGTAAGTGATATGCATACCTGACAGGTTCATATTATGTACAGCACCACAAAGGAAACTTACAAGGCTGCAGAGTAATGTAGCAACCTGTTTTTATCAAAGAGGAAAGCAATAGAACTGTGTTCGTAATCTCTTTTTTCAAATTACGTAGTTTTTATTAAGGTGTTTTTTTTAAAAAAACAAAGAAAATAGATAAACAGGGAAGAAAACTTTGTCTGAGATGTTTGGTTTTCAAGAAAGGTATTGCCCAATTGTGCATTTTGGAGATATTTCTGTCAGTTACAAAGACTGGCCTTTTGTGGATAAGAAAGGGTTTGTCTCTGATACAGAGTTCTGCGCTCACCGCAGAATGTAATGTCCATGCAGGCATGTTTCCCCATTCATTTGAAGAGAGAATGTGATTTTGCACAGTGCATCACATTACCTGTACACACAACTGCTTCCTCCACTTAAGTGAATGGGAAAGGTCCATTAAGGGCATGGGAATACTAAGAAACTAAGATGTATTGGATTATAGGAGAAACTGAAACGGAATTCTCTTCCTCAGAGAGAGAGAGAGAGATAGTACCTATTTAGCAAACAACTGTTGCTTTTCTCAGTTTGATCTTTTGCCTTTTGAAATTTACAGAATTTAAGAAATGAAGAGCAAGTGGCTATAATTCAAGCTAGCACCGTGTTGTCCCTGGCAGAAAAGGTACTTTTGGGGCATTTGGTGTCTTTAAGTGTACATGAATTTAATTGGAATATGAATTGGAAAGTGATGTAGCACAGAATGAGGGTGGGGGACTGAAATATTATCTGTCTGTCAAATAGTATGTGGTCTTCTCATAGGAAAGAATGGATAAGAGTAAAATATGATTCAGGTGCATTTGCCACAAAAGGAAACATCAGTTTGCTCCTGCTTGTTTGTTTTTTAAATAATTTCATTCATCAATCCTGTTGTTCAGGTTGGCTTGGTTCTTGGATATAAGCCAAATCATTTTATTTTGTGACCATTTACTACCTTTCAATTGCCCAAGGCACTGCTCACTTTAACATTCTAGTTCCAGTATGAGTTCATTACAGTTAAGAGTAAAAACCAGCATCTCATTGTTCAGATAAATGACAATTTGCTTGGCCTGAAAGCTCCTACTCTGTGAATAACAACAGATTAATGAGCAATGTGCACTTTAGCTAGCAGAGTCTGTCCTTGAAATGATGAGGTTACTACCCAGAATGATGCACACACTGATTCACATTAACACAGACTGCCCTTTAAATGGAGAGCAGGTCCGCAATTGGGTACATAGGAAGTAGCCATATACCGGTACTGAGACCATTGATCCATCTAGCTCAGTATTGTCTACATTTGACTGGTAGCAGCCCTCCATCATTTTTCAGACATGGTTTTCTCCCAATCCTACCTGACAGGGATTGAACCTGGGACCACCTGCACACAAAGCAGATGCTCTACCGCTGTGCCACGGCTTCCTGGCACTGATTCTGCCTGTGCTGTAAATGATAAACTGAGGAGCTCTGAGCATGAGCAGAAGCACTCAGCCCTTTGAATGGGAAAAGATGAGCAACAGCAAAAATAGATTATCCAGGGGGAAATATCTCAAACATACAGGACTTATGTTTGGGAAGATGGAAATATCCACAAGAATGGAATTGGAGGGATTTGCACAAGTGGTTAAGAAACAGAACTTGCCTGGACTTGGCTCTTGGACAGGGTTGGGTAACTTGTAGACTTCTACATACTGCTGGACTCCAGCTCCCATCAACCTCAGCCAACATGGCCAATGGTCTGGGCTAATGGGAGGTGGAGTCTAGCAACATCAGGAGGCCCATAGAGGTTCCCCACTGTTACCCTAGGCCACGTTTTCAGTGCTTGAGATGTGAATAGTAACCCCTGTGATCAGGGGTTTCTTTTTAAAAAACCTTAAGCACACGCACATACACTTTAGACAAATTAATGGCAAACAACTGAAGTAAGATATTTATTTATCCACGTTGTGAAAACTTATATCCTTACAGGTTACAGGTTGAGCCACAACCCGGTATATAAACCACATAAACCCAACATTCTAAATGTTCTGTTTTATTCTATTATTTCATTGTGATGGTTTGCTGCTTTGTTGTTTGCTGCCCTGGGCTTCTTTGGGAGGAAGGAAATAGGATAGAAATGTCAAGATTAATAGATAACAAATGCATAGAATTACAGGTCAGTAACATCAGTGCTGTTATCTGTTAGAATGCCATTAACTGCCTTTACAGTTGCTGAAAGAGAAAGCCGTTACGAGAGACATTGCACATATTTTTGTAAATCAAGAAAATCTTTAATAATAAAAAAGAAGGCTCCTCTTTCCTTTGTTTCTTGTTTTGACAAGAGTAATGAAAAAAAGATGCAAATAACTTTTTGACCTTGCTCCTTTTTCTAGTGGATACAGCAGATTGAAGGGGCTGAGGCAGCTCTGCACCAGAAGATGATGGAGCTGGAGAGTGACATGGTAGGGGGGAGACCATATATTAGACCTTCTTGAAATTGTTGCAATCTTTGTCCCATACACCATACATTTTATTATATATATCCTGAATTATTCTGAGTGTCAAATATGTCTTTTGCTACAGTTTCTTGAATAATTAATTTGTGGGTTTGTTTGTTTGTTTCCAAAATCATCCTTCATTGTAGGAGCAGTTCTGTAAAATAAAGGGTTATCTAGAGGAAGAACTGGACTACAGGAAACAAGCTCTTGACCAGGCCTATATGGTAAGTTGAAAGCAAGAGCAGGAATGAACACCAGAACATAGATCTCAGAACACTGATTACATGCACCTCCAATGTATTTGGGGGTACATTCTCAAGTCAGCAGTTGGAATTGTTTCTCTGTGTTTGGGGTTTTAGAAGGTAGAACATGTTCCCTGTTGTGGGGGTGGGAGGAAAAAAAATCAGCCTGAGCTATGGGTATCTTGCATATGCGAAAGCTCCATTGCCTACATGGAGGTTCCATGGGCATAATGGCAGAAAAGGGTGCATATTGTTCTCTGTGTGCAGGGTTACATCTGCTGTTGAAGTGAATGGGAAAATCTAAATGTGATTGTAAGCATTCACTACAGTACATCTAAGTGAGTAGGCAGGTAGATGATTTTAGACCTTCATGTAGAATTGTCATCATTTACCAAATTCTAGAGACTAATTAATACACTACAGAGAGAGAGAGAGAGAGAATGAGACATAAAACTATCACAAACTTTCCATTTTCATTTTGACCCCTCCAGTCTAGGCACCTTGCTCTTCTACATAATAGTTTTAAAATATATGCATAAATAGAAAACTCGGGCGTGTTTAGTGTGAGGTTATATATCCCCTAAACACCTTTTCCTCTTCCATTGCTTAGAGAATCCAGGAGCTTGAAGCCACTTTGTACAACGCTTTGCAGCAAGAAACAGTGATCAAGTTTGGAGAACTGCTCAGTGAGAAGCAGCAGGAGGAACTTAGGACCGCTGTCGAAAAATTAAGACGGCAGATGCTGAGAAAAAGCAGAGAATATGATTGCCAGATCTTGCAGGAGAGAATGGAGTTGCTTCAGCAGGCACATCAGGTGAGATTCAGATGACAGAAGAAATACTAGTTACAGGTAGGTAGCCGTGTTGGTCTGACGTAGTCGAAACAAAATAAAAAAATTCCTTCCAGCAGCACCTTAAAGACCAACTAAGTTTTTATTTTGGTATGAGCTTTTGTGTGCAAACATTTGCATTGTTACCCACTGTTTCATGGTCAATGCATTTGACCTGTAAAACATCAGCAACAAATAAGGTAGACCTGTGGATTTTGCATCACATAAGGCAACTCCAGACTGGCGGTATTTCACAGGATGGAATCATACCAGGAAATTTAGGTTCACACAATTAAAGAATAAAAGCACTCTGTCACCCTAGTTTAACAGATCCACTTAAAAAAAGAAATGGATTTTTTTGCAGTTAGGAAAGTAATGTATTGAAAAGTGGGAAATGAACAAATGATTTACAAAATAAACATACCACAAGCAAATTAGGATAAAAGTTCAATAAACTGGTTGTCCGGAGGAGCTCCGAGTGGTAAATAAGTACATGCTTTACTCACTTTCAGAAATTAAGGAAACCCAAACTTATTTTTGACGTTTTGAGTCTGTGATCGTATATTCCCTTACCTGGAAGCAAGCTCCATTTAACTCAATAGAACTTATTTCTGGGTAGACAGGTATCAGATTGCACTATAAGTAAAGTGCACATTAACTGCTCACCGTCAATACAAGTTCTTAATTTAGAAATCTTAAATGATATTTTCTCTATCAAAATTCAGCAAACCTAAAGTTTCTTTCTCTTTTTATGTGTGCATTTTATTTCTAGAGGATCAGAGATTTAGAAGATAAAACTGACATCCAGAAGAGACAGATCAAGGATTTAGAAGAAAAGGTTGGTTATTTACATTTTAAAAAAATGTGTAGAAGCCTAGGTGGTTTAATATTTTATGTGTTCTTTTCAGGTTTATTAAGTCTCATTTGTGTTTATTAATTGTTCTGCTGCTTTGCATTTTTCACTCTACAGATTGTACGCCATGAAATTTTGCAGAGGCTTTTCTGTAAACCTGTGCCTTTCCATTGGAAACCAGCTGTTTCTGTTAGAGCTGAGCCAGAATACTCCCTCCTTCACTTCAGTGCCCCCATGACTCATTGTGGATATTTGAAATGGACATGTGAACAGGAGTAAAGAATTCCCCACTACCCAGCAAGAATTGTTCTTGCTCCCTATTGTTACTGGATGCTATTTTGCTTCCTCCCCACCTAAGACATAAGGGCTGGAAACTTTCTGTATCTGCCCTTACTCTGATTTGGCTTCAGGCTGACGCCATCAGAATGAGGGCAGGAACAAAAAAAACCCTGACTTTGGCATCTTCTAGGTAGGAAAGAACTTTGAAGAATCATTGTGCTTTGCAGCAACACGCACATAATCACTCCAACACTGGAGAAAAGTGATAGAGGTCAATGGAAGGATACCTTCCAACACTCCAGTATGAGTGAAAAAAAAAGTTCTTTAAATAACTTTCAGCTCAGCTCTAGTGTCTATTTACTGCTATCCTATTTTAAAATTTACAAAGGGAAAGAAACACTGGCCTGAGATATTAGTTGTGATTCAGACTTGCAGATTTGCCCATATTTGTGTAATGGCTGATCAAGAGCAGTTTTTGGTTTTAAGTCAGTCTACCCCCTTCATCGGATTTTTTTCTTCCTGTTAATGAATCAGACAGCTGGTAGTGCACTTCACAGCAGCAAATGGATTTTAACTGAAGAAGCCATTCAGCCTTTAATCTCTGTGTGAAAATCAAAGCAAAATATTGGCACTAATCCACTTATGCCATCATGCTGAAAAGCGTTTCAGGGAAAAGAATAAACCCAAAAGATTTTCCATCTTGGTTAAGCATGAGTAGTTGACATTCATAATACAAAGGCTTTCCCTATTTAATATTTTTGGATGACCAAAATATATCATTCTATCATTTTGCTACTACAGATTTATACAGGCTGTCCAGTCTTGCACTCTAATCCTGTGTTGTGTTCAAGACATGGGAGCTCCAGTGCACCCAAGGAAATACAAATTGCACAGCAGCACCCATTCTTGTGCCCACAAATTGGGTCCTTTCAGTGACATGAATTTTGATTCCTACATGTGCATCTGAGATCATGCCTCTTCATCAGATCATAAATCCCCAGCTATTCAAAGTCAGCCTAACAGGCTGATTTCCATGGAAATTTGCCAAGCTACTAAGAACGAAGCCTTTAATAATTATTTGTGCCAGTCAAATGTTAACAAAATGGATGCAACCCTATAGTCTAAAAGTGATGTATCACTTCCAAGAGAAAGGGTTTACTGGAAGTATAATCATTGTAATCACATGTCTAATGGAGTTAGATCCTTATCACATACATCATAGTGAAAATAAATATTATAACCCCGAAATATAATGTGTTCTTTTCTTCTTCCTCTGCAGTTTCTTTTTCTGTTCTTGTTCTTCTCTCTTGCCTTTATTCTTTGGCCTTGATGTCAAATGTGCCTCTTGAAAGGTAAGACTTCTTTCTTTGTTTTCCCTTAAAATACTAAGCCACACGCATACCTCTTTCTAGGTTCTTATCCAAAGCAGCACAACTGAATATCTAAACCGATGTTGATCCAGAAACATGATCAATCAAGTGTGTTTCAGATCTTCTACACAGGGCCATTTCATACATTATGCAGAGGCCAACTTGAGTTTTCCACAGGAAGTTGCAGCCAATCTCAGCTCCCTGAGTGGACCTTTCTGTTGTGTGTGTTCGTAAACACATTTATTGCACTCAGACTTTACATTAGATGGTTGCTGTAATGTCTGGTGACCCTAAGGAAATGTGGAATGTTGCCTTTGTCCAGAATATATTATTGGTTGGTTCTAACCTTTGTCCTCTGTCCAGCAACCCTTCCCTCATTATTTTCCATAGCACCAGCTTTTCGTAATATAGAGTCTGAACCATAAGTCATCATTTGGAGTGACTAGCTTAAGATGCAGAACAACAATAACAACAACAACAAAAGATTTCATGGTTTGACTTCTCTTTATGTCTTTAGAGTATAATAAACTAATAGCTACTCACATAGACTGAACTGTCTTTGAAGACAATATCGAAGTAGAAAAAAATACCCCAAAATTCTAAATTTAAAGCCTGGTCTCTTCTAAATAAATATAAAGGAAGACACATACCATGTTTCTCATATTATAAGTCATGTCTTATAATCTTTTTTTCTCAAGAAAATAAGCCTATGGCTTATTTTCGGGGGGTGTCTTATTATTTTTTAAAAAAATTACAGTATGGTACCTCCCCTGTCCGGCGCCTGGAACTGGCTGCTGCTGCGCTGCTGGGCGCGTTGTCGGCGCTTCAGCAGGGCACGCTGCTGGGTCCCGCCGGGTCGGGGCTTCACGCGGCGCGCGCTGAGGCTCTTGCTGGATCCCGGCTCGGAGCAGCGCGCGCTGCGGCTCTTGCTGCGTCCCGCAGCGCCAGCGCCAAGCGCCAACCCAGCAGCGGGAACGGCGGGACCTGCAGCGCGCGCGACAGGAAGAGGAGGGACCAGCGAGTGGCAGCCGCGGCGGCCAATGAAGGCTCGGCCGGGTGTTTTTTGTCGTTGTAGCTGCGTCCCGCTGCGTCCCTCCTCTTCCTGTCGCGGCTCGGCGCCCGGAACTGGCGGCTGCTGCGCGCGTTGTCGGCGCTTCAGCAGGGCACGCTGCTGGGTCCCGCCGGGTCGGGGCTCCACGCTGCGCGCGCTGCGGCTCTTGCTGCGTCCCGCCGCCGGGTCAGCGCTTGGCGCGGTGCATGCTGCTGGACATTTTGGAGGGGCAGCAGCAGCCGATTCCGGGCGCTTACAGGCATCTTCCTCTTCCATGGCGCCATCCAGACCTGCTCCCACCACTACGGCTTATTTTTGGGGTATGTCTTATATTTCTTCAACTCAGGAAAATCCTGCCATGGCTTATTTTGTAGGGATGACTTAAAATATGAGAAACATATTTTGGTTGCTTTTTCAAGTCTCCTTATTAACAGTTGCTATTTTACTTTGATTTGTATAGGTTGTAGCAAGCTGCCAGCACTCGCCACTATGCTCCACTCTCTCCAAACTGGTGTGGGAGACGAGCCAGGAAGGTCACAAGTGTCATTGCGCACTGTGATGACATCACACGTGGGTGCTGTTTGCTTACCAACCAGCACCACAATCAGGTGCAGCCATGATTGCTGCCAGCTGGGCAAGAAAGGGCCTAGCTGGGCAGTACCTTAGAGCAGTGTTAGCCAAACTCGGCCCTCCGGCTTTTTGGGGAGTACAATTCCCATCATCCCTGACCACTGGTCCTGTTGGCTAGGGATGGTGGGAGTTGTAGTCCCAAAACAGCTGGAGGGCCAGGTTTGCCCATCACTGCCTTAAAGGTAAAGGTAAAGGGACCCATGACCATTAAGTCCAGTCGCAGACTTCTCTGGGGTTGCGGCGCTCATCTCGCTTTACTGGCCAAGGGAGCCAGTGTTTGTCCGCAGACAGCTTCTGGGTCATGTGGCCAGCATGATAAAGCTGCTTCTGGCGAACTAGAGCAGTGCACGGAAACACCGTTTACCTTCCCGCCAGAGCGGTACCTATTTATCTACTTGCACTTTGATGTGCTTTAGAACTGCTAGGTTGGCTGCCTTAGAGCCATGAAATGGTCCAGAGATGCTTAGAAGAGGGAGGAGATGGAAGGAGAGGAGAGAGCAGAGAGACTGGAAGCAGGTACAGTACTGCTCTTTAATTAGGAAGATCATTTGAATGGTCCCCTTTTACCAGACATGCTTTTCTCTTGCTTTCTAGAGCGATTGGCTATAAAGAAAAGTCCTCAAAGGGCAGATGCTTCCAAACACATGAAGAAGAGAACACTGTTTACAACTATTGCAAAACAAAGCAACACTCTGTCACCGAGAGACCACATCCACCATGTAGTTTTAAGCCATTACTTCAAGATTTGTTACTTGACAGTTCCCTGTCTAAAGCTACAAGATATGCTGCACTTAATAACATTCTATAAGGAGGGAGACAAATATGCCATCAGCATATATCACTAGGATTTTTATTTTATTTTTTATGGTGAAGAATCAGCAAGCAAACCACATCCAGCCGATTGAGTAAAGGTATGCCAGGCAAGGAACCAAAGTTACTATGAACAATCTATCCCTGCTGTGCAGGGGGGTTATTTTAAACACGGACACCAACTTCCCATGAAAGTCATTGATAATAAATGGGACAGAGCAGAAGAAACGTATCCAGGACTCTTAAGGGGACAGTGACAATAAAACAGGTGATGTGGAAAGTCTGGCTTTCTTAATACAGGGACTCTTTCTCTCTCTCTCTCTCTCTCTCTCTGATTTTAAACTCAGGAACAATGACAGCTGCAATGTGAACAAAAGGGGGGAAACGTTCTCTGTTTTTGTTTCATAATGGGTTGAAACTGACAATGGGATAGACGTGGTTGGAATGTTAATCTACTGCTGCCTGCAGTATAGCATGGGTGATCCATCTAGTGAGAATGCCTGACAGCGCTCTTGAGGATTCCTAACAATGCTGTAGCCTTATTTGTCATCGGGGTCCTTCCGCAAAGGGAGGGTGGCTGTTACATCAAGTGAAGAACTTGACAAGGACACAACACTCATTTCGCTAACCGTTTAATGTATCTTCGGCCACTGGAATGGGGCGGAAAGGTCCTCCGGCAAAGAAATAGCTGTGTCAGAGAGGAAGCAAATGCCTGCTAATCAAACCTCAGCTTCCGAAGAGTTTCTGCCTCCGCTCACTTGTACAAGTGAAATCCTCCTAAACAATTTGTTTTCCCCTGTCATGTTGTGTTTTCCCAGTTGGCTGCATGAACCAAAACGATGAAACCTAGGATGTACCCTTTCTTATCTCACCTATACATGACCAGTGCATATCTTGCTGTTGAGGTTAGTCTTGCGTTCATCATCAAGGCCTGCCTTTTAATGCAGCATTTATCTTCCAGGTGACAAATAACTCTTGATTTTGCAAGGTTTCTTGTTGGATGTAGTATCTGCTTGTGGAAATTCCTGCTTAGAATCCTTGGTTTGTGTTTGGAGAAGTTCTGGTGACTGGCAATGTGCATTGAGGGCAGATGTCATCCCTGTGCTGAAGGCAGCAGTAGACCCTGGTTTGTTATATGGTGTGCGGAGAACCTCAGCTCTGTTCTCAGAAGCCTGCACTGACCTTCTCTTCCATTTTACCACCTTATGCCTCTTCTCCCTTATAGAGATGGGATAAAAAGCAAGGACTTATCTTCCACCTGTGCACCTGCAAAATTTAAATACATTTAGAAATATAAATACGGCAAGCATAGAATTTGCTTGGTTGTTGTTTGCTCCTAATAACAGTGGCCAACATAAGATTATGCTATGCATTGCTTAGCATTCAAAACGGGGGCTTAATACAGACATAAAGCAAAGTCTCTCGTTTTTTAAATGCTGGAATGCTGCAAGAGCACCCATTGGTTCATTGCCATGCCATCATGTCTAACATTCATGCACATTTATCACCCCTACCTGCTCAGAACTGTCCTCCTGTTAGTGCCTTGTAAAGGCACAGTACTTCCTATCAGGCATTCATACAATCAAGAAAATCAGTAATGAAGGGATGAACAACATTCTCTCCTACAGTGGATCCACACCGCAATGTTCGTCTTATATCACATAGAGTTTGCCGCAGCAACACCTTGAAAGCATGAAGCTATGTGGCTAGGATTACCCATGTGACTTCCCTTGTTGCCCAATAAGGTTTTAAGATCCTCCTTATGAGGTGGTGACCTCCCACCTCCCTGGAAAAGCACATAAAAATGAAAGAGGAAGTATTTAGAACCACAGATCTTGCACTTTCAATTACTGCCATGGTGCAAAACGTGGATGTGAGGCATGGATCCCATCAAAACCACTAGTCATGTCATAGGTCACCTCTGTGACCTTGGGTGTGTTTTGTGACTTCTTGGTGGTTTTGTTATTACTACAAATAATGAGGATTTATGCCTTGGATCCATGTTTTTTATCATATTGGCAAGCCCTGGATCTTTCATTTTTATTGTGCCGTCTACCAAGGTTGGCTTTAACTTGATGGTGGTTTAGGGGACTGGAGACTATAAAAACATGCAAATTCAAGAGGATCCATTTTAATTCTACTGGATTTGACTTTTATTCAGACCCCATTGCAAAGCAAAGTTTGTGTGTGCATTTTCTCCCAGCCAAAGGCTCACAAGCTCTGTTTCTCAGATGTGTCTGTGATCCCTTGTAACAGCTTGTCAGAAAACAGATGCATTGAATGTTAAATTCTAACATGCTTTATTGCTAAACTAAAACTTACGTACAGTTCTGATTACAATTATAAAATGATACAAAGTTTCCATAGGTGTCACTTTCCTCCACCACAAAGGAATAGCACTCAGTACAATTAGTAGTGGTAAGAAATTGGTCCTTCAGAGATACTAAATTTAAAAAAAAAAATTCCTTCCAGTAGCAACTTAGAGACCAACTAACTTTTTCATTGGTATGAGCTTTCGTGTGCATGCATACTTCTTCAGATACTGTCAGTAAGTAACAGCTTGCTGTCTTCTGTCACTTAAAGTAATAGAAGCTCTATCCATTTTCTGCATCTTGTTCATTATATTATGTCCCTTTTGCAATATGATGAGTGCAGATTGGCACTGAATGGTTGAGGTACTTTGCTGAGCAAAGTTTGTGACATCTCAGTTTGGAAACAAAGCCCTGCTTGCTGTCGTTACTTTTCTATGCGTCACACTCATTTGTCACTTAGCATCTTGTGAGAAGCCAGGATAGAGTTTACTTCCCAACGTTAAATCTGAATTCGGTCCCCAAATTCTTGCATTGTCTTCACCATTCCACATATCCTAAAAATGCCCTGACCTAAATATTGGAAAAGAGCTTGCTTTGTCTTACCGCAGCATGGATGGATTCTGTCAAGTCAGGTTAAGTCTATGAAAAGGCACCTAAAGCTTCCCTGCAGAACAGCGCTGTGATTTTCTTTGAAGCCATTTCCTTTGCTCTTTGGAATACCAGAATGGTAAATCAGCTTATTTGTGCTGCAATTTACATGAAACCTTACAAGATGCAGTATGTGTTGCAGGGCATGTCCACACTGTGTTTTTTGCAGCTTTTGCCATTCCTGTTTAATTTACATAGTCCACGTGACTAATCTCAACACTAATCTCAACGCTTTCCCCCAGAAAATTCCCAGTTTATCAAAAATGGGGATAATCCAATAAATTGTGGGAAATCAGGCTCCAAAGCACTCCACTCAGGGTGCAGACTATTTTGTTCCAGTGTCTTTGAGTGGATCATCCATCACTATCTACTACTCTCATTTCCATGCTTCTTCAAAACATTCATTTCTTTTTCTGCTGTGCTCTGCTATTTCTGGCATGCCCCTGAATGGAGGAGGAAGCCATATCAATCTTTCATCTATCTATCTATTATCTGTCTATCATCTTTCTTTCTTTCTTTCTATCTATCTTTTGATCCTTCACATTTGCACAAAACCATAAAACTGCACAAGCAAAACACATTAAAATACCTACAACAGATACTGCACAGCAATCTGAAAATAGTGCTGAGAAATTACAATTGCTTTCATTTATTCCCCATTCCCTCAATGGAGAAGCATAGCCTTATGTTATATTATTTTTTTGTTCCCTCAGAAAACTTCAGCAGCATGAGCAGAGAATTTACAGTTGCCTAACTCTACTTTTGCACGTTTCCTGGGCTGGGATTTTTTTTAAAAAACAAAAAAAACAAGGTGCATCCTAGCTATCTACATGAATGCCTTGTCAGTATTCAACTGACATATTAGAATCAACAAATCAGAAGGCAGGAACAAATGCAAAATGGAACACCTACTGGTGTGAACAGGCAAAGACCAACATTGCTCTTCATATTCAAATTCAAATGTGGGTGGGTGGCAGTTACTTCAGTCTAATTTAGATGTGGGGGAAATCCATTAACAACTAAATAATGCTCAGATGCGGACAAGCCCAGAAGTCCCTTATTTTTATGTTACTGGAGACTCTACCACTCAAGATATTCAATATCATCTTCACTTTATAAATGAATTTCCTAGGCTTTTGTGGAGAAAATTCTAGACCTGACAAATTACAAACTTCATATGGGTGAAATATAGTGGTCCACTTAGTGGAGTGATATTTTATCATTGTGAACCTGTGACTACTTGGCAATGTTACACAGCTAAGAACGGGGGGGGGGGTCCTTACCACTTCCTGCTTCTCCAGCTTTCTGATGGGGTGCAGAATGTGGTAATAGCCTCCTCAGCATCTGGCAGGATGTCACACAACATATTTGGGCTGCCGTACATCCGGAATTTCCCAGATTCATCCACCGGAAATAGCATCTGGGCAGAATTTCTGAAATTCGGCAAAAATGTCCAGGAAAACCCGGGCATATGACAACCTATGTTGGAAGTGTCTTTTTGTGAATCCCCCCCCCCCCAATAAAGCTCAACAACTTTTAAAGTTAGCACTTGCTGATTGGTGCTTGTGCTAACCTGTTGAGTGAATACGGTTCTCAGGTACCACTTCCATTCTCCCTGCAAAATGAAAACCAACCTCCATTTGATGTTTTGTGCGCTCTTATTATTTATTTATCGTCTCCATTTTTGTGTACATTTCATTCGACAACTCAGAATTCTAGGCATTGCGAGCTTACTACCATATCCCCTGGTGAGTGGATGAATATTTACCTGAGAAATATACCCCTGTATCAGCACTCTTTAAAGTAACAACAACACTGCCCAGAATTCTAGTTACAGGTAGGTAGCTATGTTGGTCTGCCGTAGTTGAAACAAAATAAAAAAAATTCCTTCCAGTAGCACCTTAGAGACCAACTAAGTTTGTCATTGGTAGGAGCTTTTGTGTGCATGCAAGAAGTGTGCAAAAAGTATCTTTAGAAGTGTGCATGCACACGAACGCTCATACCAATGACTAACTTAGTTGGTCTCTAAGGTGCTACTGGAAGGAATTTTTTTATTTTGTTTCGACTGCCCAGAATGTGATCTACAATTTTCAATTTTCTGCAATTTTCTGAAATCTAGCAAAAAGTATGCACATCACTGGTGGTAAGGGAACATGGCGGGTTGATGGAATTTTTCTTTTCATGAATTGGGGCCAGGAGTGAAAAAGAGCCATGCAGGCAAATGGAATACCCACACAATGATCTTTATTCCCCCAGTGGAAATAACTGCTGTCACATGAAATACAGCTTATGAGATGCCATTTTACGGCAATTCTTACCTTATCTTCAAATTGTCTGAGGCCCTGTAATTACTGTGGAATCCACCTTCAGTATACAAAATATTTCCCATTCTTTCAGGGAGAGAGTGTTGTTCATCCCATCAAGCCAGATTTCCATTGCTAAAATGCAGGCACACACACACACACACACACACACACACACACACACACACACACAGGTCCTGTGACCGTCTTATAGTTTCTCTCATTAGCACTGATGCAATATTTGCAATGTAAAACATGCATTGCCCTTTAACACTACATCCCCGAATTCTAAAATATACAAATAATTATGGCAGTCATATGTAGGGGCAAATAACATTGGTATTTTGCCACTCAATTTATAGCATTTCCCAAACATGTGGCTTGGAATTAAGACCCTTTAGAATCGTGCAAAGGCAGCCCAGAATGCTGCAATATGATTTTCATTGTACCACGGGGTCTTTGGACTGGCGCTGCCATTTTTGCAATATCCGTTTGTTTTTTGTTTTTTTGAAATGTACATCATTATAGGACCGCTTCCTGAATACCTAGTTTCACACTTTAGAGTGCTTTTAACATGTGGGAATTTGCCTTGCGTGCCCACATGCCAGTTACCACAGGTGGTGCCAATTATTCCTCTGAACACACCAATTAAAAAACAGTCCAAATATGAACAACTTGTACCTTCATTGGATAACAACTGTCTGATGTGACCTTATGTTTTAATCTTGCATATGCCTACCATGGTAATTTCTCTGTTCTGATCTACTGCAAATATCATTCATATAATGTGCAATTTACATGCCTATGTCATTCAATTTTATGCATTTTTACCATTTGGCATCTCCAGTATTGAGTAACTCAGATTTGGTTCCTGTGAAGAGCCATGGGTCTTCAGCTATAGACAAGAAGGTTGCTTTGTCATTTTGTCTTCTGTCACACTGTTCTTGTTATGAGACACAGTTTGATTTCCACTTAAATGAATGGCTAAATTTTCACGGATGGTTTTTCCAGCCCTTCCATGGGAAAATGGAACTGCTTAAGGTGATGTTCCACAGCATTCTTAGCTTGCTGAAGAAGTTTACATGTTTTCAGTTCTGTCTTTGGTATTGCAATATGTTCCTTGTGTATGCCTGTTCATCTCACTTTCTCTAATACATACAGCCAGTCCTTTCATTAAGGCTCTGAAGGAGGGTGGATAACCACCAGCCCCTTGGTGACAATTCTATGACTCATAGTACAGAGTGGCCTGTCCAATTTGCTCTGTAGACTTTGGAGGCGCTTTTTGTCTCTCTTCAGTGCAACACAATCTGTGCCTAATATTCTTGACACTGACTTTGCAAACCCTCTGCAGATCAAAATGAGTTCACCTTTTGAAATATGTACGTAGAAGCAAATACATGCATATGTTACTGTACATATATCTATCTCCAGTGTATATAGTAGGATGCTCTTAGATCTTATAAAAAGTGTACTTCCAATTCTAAGAATGAGGATGTGGGGCCAAGGGTGGTTCAAAGGTGACGTGACTAGTGTGAATTAATGGCATGACTTTCAGCTCCTGGGGAATTTGGTAGCAAATCTGCAGTTCCACCCTCGTGAAACTGGAGCTGTTGCACCATTCCCAGCTAAGCAGGCCTCTCTGTGCATGTACAGATAGACCTAGCGCATCATCAAAGCCAAAGGTGGCCTGAACTCGCCAGAATCTGGTACTTCAGAAAAGTGGAATCAGGACTTCTAAATTTCAAAAAGAGTTGTGGAGCATTCAAAGTGGGTGGGGCGAATCAGTGTCTGCCGAGCCTTTTCCTGAAATGGAGTCCACGGCACCGCCCAGTTTGAGCATTTCCTCTTGTATCAGTCTGGCATCTCATTGACAATTCAAGTGTTTTCTTTTTAACATCAGCGTGTGACTCTTTTGGGGCTCTCTTTTTTGCCATGTGGTCGCTCAATTTCATTGTCAAGGAGCATGGAGAAAGAACCCTCAAACTGACCTTTGAAGTGCACATAAGGGGGAAATGCTTTGAATGGCAAACTCTGGGCAAAAGATAGTCCCACATCACACAATTCAGCAGTATTACTACTCACATGGATCACAGTGGCAAGCCTTCTCTTTTGACATATCAAAAGGGCACATTATATAGTTTACTTGTAACTACAGCAAACTTCCCAGTTTCTCAATTTGAGGGCAGTATGAAGACACTGTGAATCTCCAAAGTGTTTCTCTCTGCTCTATCCCGTTTGGACTAAGCTAGCCAACCCCTTTTTAATCCCACTGCATTTAGATTCAGCAAATTGCTCCTAACGTTGGACAAAAGTTCCACTTTCTCTCCACTGCATCTCCCTGTATATAAATTGATCCCATTTTTGTGTCTATAATTCCAGAAGAGAATTGTAAATTATTTGGCAGAATGACCCTTTGATAAACACTGCGGCCATGTATATGTACTGTATGTATTAACGTGTAGATGAGAATCCTTATTGTATGTAAAGTTTTATGAATGGTTATTTTTTAATTTATGTATTTAATATAGGATTCAATGACCTCTGGTGTTTTAGTTTGTATAAAAAATAAAAATAAAACAGCAGCATTTTTTAAAACTTCACTTTACATTAATGGATGTGTTATCCACAGCCTGCTTGAAATCTATTTTGAAACAATGCAGAGACAGCAATAAAGCAGCACACCTGCTTCCTGCCATGTGCGATATTTTCACAGAAAAGTGAGCAGAGTGTGAGAAAAGAACAAGTTTCAGGAGTTGTGCCAGGGATGATCAGGGATCAGCCTCAGGACTTGTTTTCAACATATGCAGTGATAATAAAATTGGTCCTGCAACATACAGTATAAAGAACTTATATGCAAAGTGAATCTTCTCCACCATTAAGATTTAGGTAATAGTCTCCCATGCAGTCCTGAGCCCCATTCAGCTTTATTTTCAGGAATTAAGCAGTTGGAGTCAGCAGCAGACGTTCTAGTGGCAGAATGATGGGAAACCTCCTAAGCCACAAACAGAAGCTAAAAAAAAACATCATGTGGGATGGTTTAATTAATGGTAAAACAGATCTATGATTTAGAACACAGCATATAGCAGAGATCCCCAAACTTATTTAGCCTACCGCTCCCTTTTCAGAAAACAACAACTCCTCAGCGCCCCCCTGGAAATCTACTTACTTTAAGCAAAGGGGCAGGGCTGCAGTTCGCCTGCCATTGACCAAATAGACCAGCAAGCTGTGATCCACTTCCCAGGCCTGGGAAAACCCCTTGACCGCCAGATCCAGGAGAGGCATTAAGCATCATTACACAATGGATGAAACATGTACAGTTTTTCAATTTTTTCTTCTTTATGCTTCCATCGCCCCCTTATTTTATTCAATGTCCCGCAGTTGCTGAGGCTACTACCACCCCCCTGGATCATTCCAGAGGGCCCCCCCCCCAGAATAGCTGTCAACTTCCAGATTGAAAAATAAGGGATCAGTAGCCTCAGCCAGTGGCGCTCATCTTGCTTTCAGGCTGAGGGAGCCGGCGTTTGTCCGTAGAGAGCTTTCCGGGTCATGTGGCCAGCATGACTAAACCACTTCTGGTGCAACAGGACAGCGTGACGGAAGCCAGAGCGCATGGAAACGCCATTTACCTTCCCGCCACAGTGGTACATATTTATCTTCTTGCACTGGTGTGCTTTCGAACTGCTAGGTTGGCAGGAGCTGGGACAGAGTAACGGAAGTTCACCTCATCATGGGGATTCGAACCGCCGACCTTCTGATCAGCAACCCCAAGGGGCTCAGTGGCTTAGACCACAGCACCACCCGCTCCTGAACCTTTTTTTTTTTAATGGGATCCTCAAATGCATGTTTGGGTTAAAAGTGAGTCCTGGGTCTTAAAACACTGAAGACTACTGGTGTTACATGGGATTTCACAGTACAGTGGTAAAGCACACACTTAGCATGTATCTGGTTACAGGTAGGTAGCCATGTTGGTCTGGGTCGAAGTAAAATAAAAAAAATTCCTTCAGTAGCACCAACTAAGACTTAGTTGGTCTTTAAGGTGCTACTGAAGGAATTTTTTTATTTTACTTAGCATGTATGAAATCTATGGCATCCATAGTTCCCTTTTAACTAGATATCTTAGATATCAGAATTCTAGAACAAGATTCTGATTCTTTCCACAAGATGGCAGCCGTTTGCTGTCATCAACACTACAATAGGACTGGGTGGGGTTACGGAATAGTTTTTTCAGTGTTCAGTATTGCTCTTTCATATTTCTCTCTGTGTGTCTAAAGAGTATGTCTTTTTCTTCTACACACACAGATGAGTCACAAATCCAAAAATTATTTGACATTAGATACAGTGTGACTGACTATGCATCATTACAAATGAAGGAGGAGTCAAAAATATTATTCCAAAATCTGTCTTTGTGAGAATTCTCCACATTTCTGCCTAAAGACTGAGGCTGGCTGTTACTACCGGTAACAGATGCAGTAAATTAACTTACAAATCCAAGAGACTCAGCAGTCACAAAGAGCCCTGGAACTAATTAATTGCACACAGAGCAACTCATCCTTGCTCTTCTGCCAGACAAGAAAAGGCTAAAGGTCTGTGTGAGTCACCCTCTTAATTTTCAGCTTTCAGAGGCACAAGTCATTTGCTTCTGTTTTGAGATGAGAAAGCATTCACACACACCCGTTTACATGCCTTCTGCTCTAGTACTCTTTTTTTATTGTTGCTGTTCCAAGTATAACCATAATTTCTAATTGTTGCTCCAGCACTCTGATTTACCAGGAGACCAGAAAAACAAGGCCTGTTCCAAGTAAATAAGGCACAGACCCTCCAAGTGTCCCTACCTTCCAGGGAAAAGCCCCAGATTTACAGAAGCTGCCCTGGTTTCTGATTTCATCCCAGAAGGTCCCCCTTTTCCTTAGGATGTCCCTGTTTTCATATTTTCAAATGTTGGAGGGTATGATCTGTAATCCTACACACACTTTCCTAGAACAACTCTTTGTGGCAGGTGTGCGTACCTAGAGGACTAGAGTAATACAGGTGTGTTTCACATTTACAAAGAGATTAAGGCACACTTGAATTTCTAGCCACTTTTGATTACGCTGCCCTTTTGCAAGTGAAATAATCTGTTTCTCTCTACTATCCCATTTAGCACTCCTTGCAATTCAGGATTAAATAAATAGCCCAGCAGCCTGTGCATATCTTTTAGCCAAGACAGTTTTAGCCCCTCAGCTCTTTATTGACACACACACCCCAAACCAGGGGTAGCCCTCACACAACCTGGGGTTGTCCAGATGTTTTGGACTACAACTCCCATCACCCCAGCCAGGCTAGCAAAGGTGGGCCTAAACTCCCAAGCAATTGAGAGATCAGAAAGCTCAGCTTTGCCAATAGCTGCTTCCCACCTAAACTGCAAGCCACAGCTTCGGGAAGTCAATTTTTGACAGGATTGGGCAGGGTGGGGGGTAGAGGTGAGAAAGAGAAAGAGAAAGAAAATTCCTGCTGCACACTATGAAACAGCAACACAGAACTTTAAATGTGATTGTGCTTTTAACACAGTATATTTGTAGTTTGGAGCTCAGCTTCTGCTGGTGGTATCTTGGATCCCACCCCCCCTTTTTTTTCCTTCAGTACAACCGCTGCTGTTGACCAAAGTAAGATATTTTAGAAGCCTGTTGATGTTAATCTCATCTCACAAACTTTGGCTGCATTCTTCCTGAGGAGATTTAACTAGCTACTGCAAACTTTGTTTTCTGAGTGAGATCACTGCAGGGCAGATACTTTGCTTTCTTTCCTTTAAAAAATACTTATTTAAAACTTTATTTAGCACAGCAATCAATTTTAGTCCTTTTGACCCCAGGGGCTGTTTGTGTTTTAAAAATGTGGCTTTATAAAAGTGCCAGGATCAGCACCTTAGCACATGACAACGCAACAAAGTTCAGTGAAATCCAACTCCTTCCATGTTCTCCATGAACAGCTTCCATTGTGCTTGTTTTGCACAGTCCAGAAAAGGAGGACAAGGGAGGGGGACAGAAGGACGGGCTCGCTTTTGTCTGAAACAGCAAGACATGGTGCAAAGACAAAGAGACCCCTTGGAACCGGGTCAGTGTGATAATTTAAGCAAAAGAAGAGCTTTTATTTTTAACCACTACAATGCTGGATGCTAGTTAAATATTTGGTACGCATTGAAGGGCTGCCCAATCTACATCCAGTTTAAAGACAGAACCATAAGTAAAAGCTGTGAAACTGCCCATCTGAAGTGAGCACCCAGAATACCCCTAAATATTTTTTAAGAAAAAAAGTATTCTCTCTCTCTCTCTCTCTCTCTCTCTCTGTGTGTGTGTGTGTGTGTGTACATATAAATTAGCATATGGAAAGTATCATCTTTTTTGTAATGCATATTGTCAGAGGGTTGTCGTGGCTACTCTAGAGTAACTCCGCCTGAGTCCAGTTTGTCTTCAAAGACGTTTATTGTGCTATTTATTTACAGTGTAGAGACAGCTTAAAAACATGACCTCTCATCCCGAATCAGAATCTGGGCAATGGCCTACGTCTGATCCTACGCCAGCAAAGTAGTCTGGGCACCCCAAAACGCCGCCCCCTTGACCTGCGTTGTGGCACTCTCCTTACTTCTGGTGCCGGAAGTAGTGATGCCCTTTCAGCTTCCTCCCTCAGCAGTCGGTGCCCTGGCTCTGCAGCATCCCTAAGCGTCTGCCTGCATCCCTCCGTGCCCCCCCGAGCTTTCCCATTGTTCCTCCCTCTAATTTCTCTCCTCCTCCGAGTCTCTCCCTCCCCCTCTGGCTGCTTCAGAACCACTGGTGCTCTCTGTATTTGACGAGGTGGACGTCAGGATGGTGGGGGTGGCTCCCTGTAGGGAGTCACCCTTACACATATGCAGCCACAACCCTATCAGATAAACAAGGCCATTCATGTTATAGGCCCAGCCATCAAGCAAAAGCTCCTTCAAAATACTCGGGAGAGAAACTGACATTTTTGTGGTATCGTATGGAATGGATGGCTGGGGTGGTGTTCTCCATGCCAACTCAGTGCCTGGCTTGAACCTCTGGAAGGGAACAGGACCGACATCCAAGTAAGGAGCTCTCCTTTGGCAAAGGATAAAATCAGAAATACAGTAAAATGATTCAGTGACATTACACTTGTTCAAGCAGCAATGATGTGAGATTACCGGTAGATTGTGGTCCTTAGCTGGAAAGCAAAGAGCTTGGTTTGCATGAAGCATGCCAGCAAGTAATCCTCCAGGGATGAGGGTTGCGCTGTGGTCTAAGCCACTGGGCCTTTTGGGCTTGCCGATCAGAAGGTCGGCGGTTCGAATCCCTGCAACAGGCTGAGCTCCCATTGCTCTGTCTCAGCTCCTGCCAACCTAGCAGTTCAAAAGCACACCAGTGCAAGTAGATAAATAGGTACCACTGTGGTGGGAAGGTAAACAGCATTTCCGTGCGCTCTGGCTTCCGTCACGGTGTCCCGTTGCACCAGAAGTGGTTTAGTCATGCTGGCTACATGACCCGGAATGCTGTCTGTGGACAAACGCCGGCTCCCTCAGCCTGAAAGCGAGATGAGTGCCACACCCCATAGTCGCCTTTGACTGGACTTAACCATCCAGGGGTCCTTTATGTTTACCTTACCAGGTAAGGAGCAGCTACGCATTTATTCTGCATATTGCAGTTCTTAAAGAACAAGTTTATAGACAATGGAGAAAGCAATGTCTGGACATTTCACAATGATGACCTGGAAATACACAAATCCGGTTTAAGGTTGAATTCTAGAAGTTACCAAAGAACAGAACCCTCACCCCACTCATTGCTAGCCTCCATCTTCTGGAGACTATCTTTGTCCGATAACTAAACTGGTTGTGTTGTTGAAATTTTAGGAACATGGGAAGCCGCTTCATACTGAATTGGACCATTGGTCCACCTTGCCTAGTTTTGCACAGTAACTGACAGTGGCTTGCTGGGTTTTCAGGATCTCTCCCGGTGCCATTCAGAGATGCCAGGAAGTGGACCTTCTGCATAGAAAACAGATACTGTACTCTGCTGCTGAGCTACAGCCTTTTGCCTTGTTCACTTTAGCTGAGAAAAACTGCTTCCTTTCTCACTTCTTGAGGTGGCAGCAGAGCTTTGCTTTCATTACATTTGTTGTCAAGAGAGACAAAATATTATTCTGCCTTTCTGGCAAAGTGTGCAGGGCAGGCCCACGGACGGAAGGGCAACAGCTCACAAAAGGGGAGGCAGGCTGCACCGCAATGGAGGCCTTGTGATGGGGAGTTGCCAAGAAAAGCCTCAGAGGAGAAACAGAAAGTATATTTTTATAACTACAAAGATTTAGTTAATTGCTTTAATTTACAGTCTTCCCCCCGCCCAAGTCAGTTCAAATCCACAGCAACCTTGGAAAAATGTTTTTTTTTATTGCTACAGACTTGGTAAATAAAAAAATCAAGAAAATGCCATTTTAAAATGGAAAAAGCTTTGTGCGTCTTTATGCCTTTTGCATGCATGTGTAATGTTCCTTCCCATGACTCACAGAAAGATGGGAAGCCATGTTCCAACCATTTGTTTTAGCATAAATCAGAAGACAAAGTGAAAAAGAATTATATAAATGGGAACGAATTATTCTGGCACTATAGTTTTAGAGTTGTTTTTTTTAAGGATCATTTATAACAGTGAATGTTGCTAAGGGAATAAACACATAACATGGGATCTGGAATGTATCTAAATGTCACTGAAGTTTTGTAGTGTCTGGACCATCTCTGTAAATTAAAGCATTCTGAATCTAGTGTGTAAGACTCTGTAAGACATCCTTAAAGTTTATGTTTGCTAAGGGAAATAAAGCAAATAGATCAGATTTGAAGCTTTTGAAGCACAGTCCAAACACATTTCCAAGGATATCTCAGCAGAATAATTTGTAACATTCTCAGCCAACCAAAACTGGCTGCAGAAGAAAATAAGGGATCATACTTATGCATATAGAGTACCTGCATTTTCACAAGACAAACTAATTCTGATAAAAAAAATAACTCATTTTTTTTAAAGATTGCATGGCTAGCAAATGTTATCAAGTTGGGTGGTCGCCTTAGTCCTGGGGTCCCAAATGTGGTGTCCATGGGTGCTACAGTGACCTCAGACTTCTCCGTTGGCACCCATCAATACCTTCTATCCCTCCCCTTTTTTTAAAAAAAGTTAATTTTTGTGTTTTGTGGGGAACATTGTCTATTTCGGGGGGGGGGAGAAATGTTTCTGAGCATTAACACCCTTTTTTTCTCCTATGAACGCCCTGCCAATGAAGCATGTGTTGAACCTATACCAAAAGAGGGACACAAGGCAGTGGAATAAATATTGTAACAGTTCTCAAGGTATAATAAGAACAGGAGAAGAGCCAGCTGGATCGGGCCAGTAACCCACATGGTCCAGCATCTTGTTCTCATGTCAGCCAACCAGATGTCTATGCAAAGCTTGAAAGCAGGACCTGACACTAGCGAATAGGCTACAAAGTGTCTCATATGCTGCAATGGATCACAATGTGAGAACAACTTCACGTGCGTACAAGGAGGGAGAACGTGCAATATTGTGACTATTGTGAAGCACAGAAATGCTGTTTCTCCTAAGGGAATGGCATGGGGAGCTTCCAAAACCCCAGGAACTGCTGTATTTTCTATGGCTTAAAAAGGAAGCCACATGTTTAGGAGCATAAACGCAGCTGCCTAACCTTAATAATCCTCCATGGCCTAAATCTTTTTCCAGTGGCAGACAACAAAAGCAAACCATTTTGCACGCAGATGAAGCCCTTGTGAAAGCACAACTTCTAACCAGAGCCCAGTTCACAGATGTAAAGCTTTCTTTGTCAGCCCTAGCACAACAGATGGGGTCTTCAGGGAGAAGAGTTGATAATCTGTGGATTAAAGACTCCCTAATTACACACCGATTACAGCTGTATTGTGGGGGCAGATGAAACGGGCAGACATAGCCATATCTACTCTAAGCAAGTACCAGATGGCCTTTAACCTGGAGGTCCCTTTGCCCATTAGAAATAACCTGAAATAACATGGGAGTGTTCTTTGCTGTTGTCTTTGTCCATGGAGTTTGTCCATCGAGTTTGTCCATGATCGCCGAAGAATTGATGCTTTTGAATTATGGTGCTGGAGGAGATTCTTGAGAGTCCCATGGACTGCAAGAAGATCAAACCTATCCATTCTGAAGGAAATCAGCCCTGAGTGCTCACTGGAAGGACAGATCGTGAAGCTGAGACTCCAATACTTTCGCCACCTCATGAGAAGAGAAGACTCCCTGGAAAAGACCCTGATGCTGGGAACGATTGAGGGCACTAGGAGAAGGGGACGACAGAGGACGAGATGGTTGGACAGTGTTCTCGAAGCTACGAACATGAGTTTGACCAAACTGCAGGAGGCAGTGGAAGACAGGAGTGCCTGGCGTGCTATGGTCCATGGGGTTACGAAGAGTCGGACACGACTAAACGACTAAACAACAACAACGTTCTTTGCTAAGCTTAGGGTATAGAGAAGAGTGACCAGAGCTCTCCCAATACTGGTAACACCACAGTTTACATCAATGGGGCAGGATGGTGCTGTGGCATTGAGGTTAAGTCTGTGCCAACATCCTGATGGAGTCAGTTAGTTGCTTAATGCTGGTGCATCTGCACAGCCCCAACCCTGATGCCTTTCTGCTCCTCACCCCAGCCCTGTCCAGGGAAGGTATAGCAACATTGTTGTCCAAACTGCAACACCATGGCTATTCCTCATTACATCACCTCTACTGATAGCCAAGCTCTCTAAAGTTACTCTAGCTCAGGCATCCCCAAACGGCAGCCCTCCAGATGTTTTGGCCTACAACTCCCATGATCCCTAGCTAACAGGACCAGTGGTCGGGGAAGATGGGAATTGTAGTCCAAAACATCTGGAGGGCTGAAGTTTGGGGATGCCTGCTCTAGCTCTCCCATCAGTGGCATAGCAAGGGGGGGCATTGGGGGCGGTTCGGCCCGGGTGCCACCCTGGAGGCAGGTGACACTCGCCCCCCCCCACAACTCCCAAGCCAAGCCCCGCCACCCAGTAAAAAACCTCACTCGGTACGGCAACGGCGGCTGGCTTGCTCGCTCACTTGCTCGGCCGGCATGCGCTTTGCTTCTTCCTTCCTGCTGGGCGGAATCGCAGAGGCAAGGCCTCCCTGGCCCGCCCCTCGCATCCGCGGATCCACCCAGCCAGATGGGCATTGTAATAATAAAATTAATATTAATTATAATTATAATAGTCTGTTCCTGAGTCCGTAAAACTGGTATTCAGTGGCAAACTGCCTCCAGTTCCAGAGGTTGTACAGAGCCAATGTGACTAGGGGCAATCAATAGCTTTATCAGTGTGTCTAATCCCCTTTTAAAGCCTGTGCCCTTGCAAACAATGGCAGTTGGCATGAATGATGCTCCCTAATCCCTGGCACGAGATTGGCCAGGAGTTTCAGGACACAAGATTACAACCCTTTAAAAATGAGCAGTCAAGAGTTGCCAGCTGGGATGTGCATTCCTGTGCCTTCAATCTCTCGGCTATATCTCTTAGGCACCAAAGTAACAGGAGGCCTCCCGACTCACAGACTCAATGTCACTCCAAGGCCAGGGCATTTTATTAGCAGGATTAAAGACTAGGGGAAAATATTTGTTGTCAGTATCCTAGCTAATCTTCAGGAGAAACTGGCTAGTCTTTATGAGGCAAATAAAGTGCCTTCCTACCTCTGGGCTGCACTGTGATGACCTAACTCTTTTACTATGTCTTTACAACTCAAATGCAGCCTGGGAGCCATTAGCCAAAAAAAAAAAAAAAAAGAGTGGTGCCCCGATGTGTTCTCTGTGCTTTTGTATAAGGAGCTAGTGAGTCAGCTCATGCATCATTCATTCTTTGCATAAATAACAGGACTTATTCTTCTCAGTTAATTGCATGCTGGGGCTTCAAACTTTGTGAGAGACAACCTGTCTCCCGCCCTTGGATCCAGACATTCTTTCCAGAGGCACATTCCAGCACAGGCTTTGAGTTTCTGAACACCTTCAGTTCTACATAGAATTCCTCATGTCTCCTCAATAACTGGGGAGGAAAGGCATTTTGAGATGCCCGTGGCATTTTGCGGAAAGCCATTAATCACAGATTGCAAACCACAACAATAACCCCCATGATCCCTTTGAGCCAAGAGACTTTAGTATTCTTATTTGTTGAAATTGTAGTCTACTCCACTCCCCTAGTCCTCTGCCAATCTTAAAAGCTATGTGCATTATAAGCATAAGAATAACTGACCAAAAACATGGTAGGAGCTGGAACACAGCCTATTGTTTCTCATGGGATGGCTAGTGGGAATGGCACTGTTAATACACACTACAATGAGATTTGGGGGTGGTCTTTAAAAGTGAGTGGATGAATTAATGGAGTATATGCCTGTTAATGGATACAGGGCCACAGCACTGACACTAACTTCTCCCTTTTCCTCTGCCCGCAACGACCTTGTGCCACTATTCTCCATCCTGCCACTTGCCATCTCATTGTCTCTCTCCTTACCTGTCATTTGCCACCTCCCAAGATTTCTGGGGCCTTCCTTACACCTCAATGCTGGGCTCTGAGATCTTCAGATGAAGGGTGGTATATAAAACTTGATGATGATGATGATGATGATGATGATGATGATGACAATCCCTCCTGGTCTGCTGCTTGAGCCACATGGCTTATTATAGTGCTGGCCCTGAACGCTATCAGTCATGATGGCTAAATATGGCTTGGTCAAATGGCCTGGCAGTCCTAATTAAGTCAGTGGAATGGAAGTACCCAACACTTGCTACAGTTATCTAGTAATCAATATACATCTGGGGGGAAACTAGCAAATATACCCAGTGATTTCACCAGAAGCAGAAAATAGGTGGAAGTCCTACATATCCCGTAGTAACTGGTTTTCTATTCGACTTGCAGAATACTAATTTAAAATAGTTTTTCCTCTCTTTAAATCCAAGTGTACAATGAGGGCAATAACGTAATCTTAATACTATGCACATCTATTCATATATGAGTGTGGAGCCCAGCATTGAGGCATAAAGAAGGCCCCAGAAATTTAGCCTTTTTGTTAAATGGTGTGTTCTGCCCTAGTTGCAGGAATTCTTGTTCTTGACCTAAAAATCAAGGGGAAAAACAGTGGTTAATTAAAACAAAAAAAATCATACAGAAGGCATAAGGTATATGAAAGAAGGCTTTGCCTATGGCAATGGAATAGTGTGGAAACGCTGTGTCTGCTATTTGCTCTGCAATAGCACACTGAAATTTTTCTAGAGCAAGTTATTTGCAGCTTGTAGCCTCGATCTTGGCATAATATGGAAATGTAAAACAGAGTGCTGTAATGGGAAATAAAGAAATTTGCACATGATGTTATAATTTGTAGCATACAGTCATACCTCGGGTTACAGCTGCTTCAGGTTGCGTCTTTTCGGGTTGCACTCTGCGCCAAACCCAGAAGTACCAGAACAGGTTACTTCCAGGTTTTGACGCACTTGCATGCGCAGCAGAGCTAAATTGCACTTTGCACATGCACAGAAGCACCAAATCGCAACCCGTGCGTGCGCAGGCGCGGGTTACAAACGCTGCAGGTTGCGAACATGCCTCCTGCATGGATCACATTCGCAACCCGAGCGTCTACTGTATTAGCAATTAGATTATTAGGTCCCTGTAAAAGAGGACCCATCAGCATATTTGTAAAAATGCTTTATAGAAAATCTCTTTGCTTAAACAAAACTCTGTGCATAAATATAATTTATTTTGGAAAAACAGTCTTTTGGCACTTCATTGCATGAAGTGCTGTCCTGAGTTTTAGGTATTTATATACATGGCTGGGTGGGGGAATTGTAAACAGTGAAGCTGAAATGAAATGTATCAACAAACATACTTTTTTGCCTTTCATTTCCTTCTGGCTTCACTGTTTACTATTTCCCCCCTCAGCCATGTATGTATAGGCTCACAGGCCCTAAAGGAAGAAACCAGACCAAATAGCTCTTCTATTGTACAGCTTATTTAGGTTGCAGTTCTTTATTTTTTGTTGTTGTTGTTTAGTTGTGTCCGACTCTTCGTGACCCCATGGACCATAGCACGCCAGGCACTCCTGTATTCCACTGCCTCCTGCAGTTTGGTCAGACTCATGTTCGTAGCTTCGAGACACTGTCCAACCATCTCGTCCTCTGTCGCCCCCTTCTCCTTGTGCCCTCAATCTTTCCCAACATCAGGGTCTTTTCCAGGGAGTCTTCTCATGAGGTGGCCAAAGTATTGGAGCCTCAGCTTCAGGATCTGTCCTTCCCATGAGCACTCATGGCTGATTTCCTTCAAAATGGATAGGTTTGATCTTCTTGCAGTCCATGGGACTCTCAAAAGTCTCCTCCAGCACAATAATTCAAAAGCATCAATTCTTTGGCGATCAGCCTTCTTTATGGTCCAGCTCTCACTTCCATACATCACTACTGGGAAAACCATAGCTTTAACTATACGAACCTTTGTCGGCAAGGTGATGTCTCTGCTTTTTAAGATGCTGCCTAGGTTTCTCCCAAGGAGCAGGCATATTTTAATTTTGTGACTGCTGTCACCATCTGCAGTGATCATGGAACCCAAGAAAGTAAAATCTCTCACTGCCTCCATTTCTTCCCCTTTTATTTGCCAGGAGGTGATGGGACCAGTGGCCATGATCTTAGGTTTTTGATGTTGAGCTTCAGACCATATTTTGTGCTCTCCTCTTTCACCCTCATTAAAAGGTTATTTAATTCCTCCTCACTTTCTGCCATCAGGGTTGTGTCATCAGCATATCTGAGGTTGTTGATATTTCTTCCAGCAATCTTAATTCCAGTTTGGGATTCATCCAGTCCAGCCTTTCGAATGATGGATTCTGCATATAAGTTAAATAAGCAGGGAGACAATATACAGCCTTGTCTACTCCTTTCCCAATTTTGAACCAATCATTTATTCCATATCCAGTTCTAACTGTAGCTTCTTGTCCCACATACACATTTCTCAAGAGACAGATGAGGTGATCAGGTGCTCCCATTTCTTTAAGAACTTGCCATAGTTTGCTGTGATCAACACAGTCAAATGCTTTTGTGTAGTCAATGAAGCAGAAGTAGATGTTTTTCTGAAACTCTCTAGCTTTCTCCATAATCCAGCGCATGTTTGCAATTTGATCTCTGGTTCCTCTGCCCCTTCGAAATCCAGCTTGCACTTCTGGGAGTTCTCGGTCCACATACTGCCTAAGCCTGCCTTGTAGAATTTTAAGCATAACCTTGCTACTGTGTGAAATGAGCGCAATTGTGCGCTAGTTGGAGCATTCTTTGGCACTGCCCTTCTTTGGAATTGGGATGTCGACTGATCTTCTCCAGTCCTCTGGCCACTGCTGAGTTTTCCAAACTTGCTGGCATATTGAGTGTAGCACCTTAACAGCATCATCTTTTAAAATTTTAAATAGTTCAGCTGGAATATCATCACTTCCACTGGCCTTGTTATTAGCAATGCTTTCTAATGCCCATTTGAATTCACTCAATTTTATTTATTATTTATTAGGTTTCTGTAACTGTTGGGAATATGTGAGTGTGGGTGATTGTGTGCAGGTGCAGAATGGCTGAGGCACAGGCATGTTAGTAGATGTGAATACTATTAGTGTATTGAGTGGAAATCTCTGAATATGATGTTTTATATATTGTAACCATGGATTTTGATGGTTACCATATAGCCTTTAATTTTTTGCCATTTCTGTAAATCGCTTTGTGATCTTTTCTGATGAAAAGTGGTGTATAAATACTTAAAATAAAATAAACAAATAGTATTTATACACACACATTGTTATGCATATATGGTGTTTAAAATTATACCTGTATTTTTAATGAAGAATTTAGATTTTATTTTATTTTTTGTGTTGGGGGGTGTAACCCGCTTAGAGGTTTCAGGCAATTAAGTAGCATACAAATTCTATTAAATATATCACACCTACAACTCAGGATAACATTTGCGCATTTGATGAAGCAAATGCTTTTGTCATAATTAATGTGTTAGTTTTTAAAGTATCACACAACTGCAAGAGACTAATATGCCGGCCTCCCCTGGAAATGGTTGTTTTGGATAATATTGATGGAAGAAAAGTCTAGTTGCTTACAGCCTATAATCATGCTTCTGTAACATCTTTTAAAAACTCTGTTTTGCTTATGTGTAAACCAAATAGTAAATACTCTGGTTCTTGTGAGTATCTTGATAGTTTGAAAGATTCGCAATTATTAGTTTATGTTGCTCCAGAAGGCAATGATGACTTTGAAATTTACTTTATTGATTTACATAGTAGTCTGTTGGTCCATCTAGCTCTGAAGTCGCTATGTCTTGACAAGCAAAGCTCACTCCCATCCCTTCCTCTTTAGCTTCTTTTAAGTGGAGATAGAATTTAACTTGGAAACTTATGTGCATGCAAAGTGCACGCTTTACCACCCTGGGCATATTTATTATTTGCAATGTAAAACTGCTTTTATGTGCCCCTAAAACAAATAGACACAGTTACAATTAAAGAAAATCCTACAGTAATTACATTGACCGACACTCCCATAAACATTCTTCATAAGAGGTCAGCAAAGCCACTTCCACTTCCACTTCCAAGAGAAAGTTCAGAGACCGGTGCTGTCACTCTCGTCCAAGAGTTTCCTAGAGTTCTTTTAGATTAGCCTAGGCTACATGGATGTGCTGATTCATATGTCACTTTGGAGAAAGAGAGAAAATCAGTGAAGGCAATCTGCAGCTTCCAGGATACTTGATTAAAGCCCAAAGGAATGACAGTCTTTGCCAAATATTTATATTGCAAAAACCCTCAGCCTGTGCTAGTTAAATAGTATGAATTCCTTTGTATATTACAAAGGGACACTTATAAGTAATTGAGTGTTCCATTATTTCTAGGGTTGCCATATTTCAAAAAATGAAAATCCTTTATTTTTTAGTTTTGCCCTAAGTTGTTGGGCTTTTTTTTGCAAAATTACAAAGAAATTAGAGCTATTTTTGAGGAAAATTGGCAAAAATGACACTATTGACATACATCTGGATTTTCCTGGACATATAGCCGATTTCTGCCAGGATGCTGCTTGTGGCTGCAGTATTCCGGTTATGTCCAGGAAATTCCAGACGTATGGCATCCCTAATTATTTCTCTCTAAGTCTATGCTGCAACGTTTATCAATGACTGTTGCTGTGAAAAGTTTCTCAACCCTTCTCTCTTGATGGGGGCTTGGGAGAGACTGTGTCACGAAATATTGGTACTGGGATTATTGCATCTTAAGGAGCACATTCATGGGCACAATATAAAAGTATTGTCAAGACCTCAAGAATTTCAAATCTGTGGATGGGAAGTTGCCTAGTGAGCTACCATTGGAATTGTGTGGTCTTAGACCTCACAGCCCTCTTCAGGTGAAGAAAAAATGACATTCTCCAGTATCTCACAAATGAAAACTAGTGGGACTCAGAACAAAATGTTGCAGCATGCCGTGCTGTTGTGCAGGATTCAGCCACTCCATTCCAATCTCGCCATCCGTGGTTTTCTATTTCTCCTCTCCCCAACAGATATACAGAGTTTCATTGCCATTTAGTATGTTCAGTCTCCATTGTGTTGTTCTTGGGGTTCTTCCCTTAAAGGCAGTTTCCACACACAGTATTATTTTATAGACCTTGGGATTCCATATTGGCTGCATAAGCAACATCACTCATAGTCTGGACTTCAGAAATAGAGGGAACAACAGGGACATGCTTGCTTGTTATCACACACACCCTTTTTTTTTATTCCTGAGATAATTTCTCAAACCTTCCTGTACCTCATTACACATGGCTGAAGGCTCTACTCCATCTGCTGTGTTGTGTTCATTTATTCCACAACAGTCCGTGGATCAACATTATTTGAAAAAGAACAACAACCAAGAACAAGTATGTAGTTTTGGTTGCAGGTAAAAGGTAAAGGTAAAGGGACCCCTAACCATTAGGTCCAGTCTTGACCGACTCTGGGGTTGCGGCACTCATCTTGCTCTATTGGCAGAGGGAGCCAGCATACAGCTTCCAGGTCATGTGGCCAGCATGACTAAGCCGCTTCTGGTGAACCAGAGCAGCACACGGAAACGCCGTTTACCTTCCCGCCGGAGTAGTACCTATTTATCTACTTGCACTTTGACGTGCTTTGGAACTGCTAGGTTGGTTGCAGGTACCAGTATGCTAAAATGATAATAATAAGGAAGCGGCCAACAATATGCTATCAACAGTTCAAAATGAGCCCCACCAGCGTGTAAAATGGCAGACTATGAACTGCATGGGCACTCTAATGTTCACACAGATAAATTTGCAGGTGCCCTGAAGACTTCAACAGATGCATCCATATATGCACACAACCTCCAGCTCAGAGATTTAGCTTCTATGGGTGTAGCTGAAACCTGAGTAAACCTAGCAGCTTGTTCAACAGGCATCAACTGAGACAAACGGGGGCAGCAATTTATCAGGGACAAGAAAACAAGGACCATCCTTAGTAAATAGGCACCTTTGGGACTCATAGAAAAATGATGTGTGCGCAACATGAGCATCTGATATCGGTAGGCATTCTGAAGCCTCCCGATTGGCCAGGCCTGGTCTAAAGACTAGGAACTTAGGCTTCTGCCTTGTCCTGCTTAGTGCAGAACATAACTTTCTAGCTGTAGCTCCAGTGCCAAGCTACTGGCAATGGGAACGTAAAAATGAACAAAGCCTGCAGGCTCTGGTTATGTCTACACATAGCCCCAGTCTGGCTTTGTCAAGAACAATATTCGTGATTTTGGAGGGGCAAGAGAAGAAGTCCACACTAATCATGTTGATAATGTTCCATCCCAGTGGCTTTTCTGTGTGTGCCAACATATTTAAAACCCAGAACAACTTCCCTGAAGAACTTTGCCTTTGGTATGCACAACCTCAAACTGAACTTGCCAAGTGGATGCTTAGAGTGACAGACATACTCTATGGATTTTAGCAGCGCAGCAACCTATTGTAGCAATCCCTAAGGAAGAAATATTCATGGTTAGTGGCTAGCTTAAGGCTTGTTCTTTGTTTTTGACCCCAATGGGGTTATTTCTGCAGACTGGGTTTTTCTTTACAATCCCATCCCCTTAGTGCTATTTGGCAACCATTGCAAAGGAGGAGGCCAAGAGCAAATGAATGCAGGATAGACATGAATGCTAGCCTTAAATGTATCGAGTAGAAGCATTACTCTGAGTAAGTCACTACAGGCTGTGAATGTAGCATCTGTGGAGTGTTCTCATTTTTGCCACATTGCATCTCCCACTCTGCCTGGAGCCTTTTGTGCCTTACATTGGCCCAGTTCCCAAACAGCTTCTTCAGATGCCCAAAGACTTTGAGCTCATTCATTTCATCTCCACAGCTCCTCTTGCTAAATCCCAGAGCCTCACTGTCTTGCTTGATTGATGAAGGCAGACAGCTTTCTTTGGCTCGTATAATCAGGAGGAGCCACTGAATACTCTCCACAAATGTGCATTTCTTTTAAGGATTTCTTCCTCTCCGTTTTTAATTTGGGGTAAATTCATCCCAGAGGTGAGATTATAACTTTATTCCCGCCCCAAAAACATACTCCGCAAGTTAACGTGCTGAAACACAGTAGTAGTGTTTCCATGAAAATTATTCATTTAAATATATCTAAGACAATAAACCCAGCAATCTCCTCTAAGGCATCTTCTTCCCTCTTTGGGAAGGTGTCCATGAAGCTCCGATGATAGCCCACTACTTGATCTATCTTTGCACCAGGAACGGGGAAAACATCTCAGCTTGAAGGCAGCGTTCCCTCATGGGCAAGTTTTGGAGCAGTGGGTGAGGCCAGAGGCAAAAAGTGGGCAAGGTAACAGATGTGGTCTCTGTGAGTAGGTTACAATCTATACAGATGTCAGTGGTTTCTACACTCACATTTCCACCCTCCATCCAGACAAGAAAGTGGCATTATTCAGGGACACACTTCATCCAGGCAAAAGTACTGGTTGCAGGGCCAGTAAGGAGGGTATTGCAGGGTAGATGAGGTAGGAAGTATGGTGCGGGAAGAATCCCAAAGGCTTGACAGAGAGACCTGGAGGGCCACATTTGATCTCCAGTCATGAGATTCCCCAGCCTTACAGTACCTTCCAGGGACTGCCAATGCAGCACCCATGCACAACAGTACCTCCTATGGCGCCTGCAAAAGGTCTCAGTAAATATCCACTCAAAGAGCCACAGTGCACAAGAAACAGATTGGTCTTTCGGTTTGCACTGACTTGGCCTCTCCTCTGCCATATTGAACACACACCCTTAACAAGACGAGGTTTCATTGGATGTCAGGCCTGGGCACCTACCCTCTTTCCATTATGAACAGAGGAGAGGTACAAAGAGCTTATTTATGAAAGTGTGGTGGTGGATGATGTAGGGGACTTTTCCCATTGATGGAGAAGGGGTTGAGGGTGGCATGCTCCCATCATTTTGTGGTCCTGCCTCTTTTTCCGCTCTCTTGGATGTGGCAGCCATCTTGTGTTGTGTCCTGATCCACGGCAGCCATTGTGTGTTAATGTTACTCTCCCACAGCCATCGTTTTGTATTATGCCACACACCCCACAGCATCCATGTTATTTATTGGTACCCACGGCACTTTTCCAAAATTCCAAATGTGCCAACAAACGTAGGCAACTCCTACTAACTATACACTATATCCTAGGAGAATTTGTTAATTCGTGCTAATTCTCCTGCTGCTTTATGCTGATGGTTTTAAACAATAATGATTCTACTTTTATTCACCCTCTCCTCCTCCTTAAAAAATAAATATATCTGTGCCTCACATTGTCAGTTCTTGGCCATGTTTTCCTGTTCCTGGTGACATGTGGCAAAGCAGATATGTGGAATAAAGAATTATACCATACAAGGGTAAGTGGTGGAAATGTTGTCAATTTGGATAAATAGCAGTTTAGGAAAAGGGGGTTGGGTGGGGCCTCTACTTTGATGAATCTCTCCAGCACCTGAAACAAAAGCAGTAGGAAAGGTTTTGGCTTAAAATGAAAAATAAAAATCTGAGATTCAGTTCACAGCATTTAGAACATCTGTTTTTCCTGACATGCAACATGTTCTGTTTTAGAATATAAAGAACTTAAACATATTTTCATCTGTTCCTACTTTGTCCAGCAGCCGTTGTTTCTCAAAACAAACTTCTGCCAATATCTAGGTTCATTTGATGGCCAAAAGTATGTCTCTCGGTAGGCTTTCTTTTGCATGTCTCTTCTTTCAAGTGCACAGCATTAAAAAATAAACTCCAAATGCTCAACATACGATTCTCTTCCACCCCAGAGGCTGAGATACTTAGAAATTTGCTTTTAGAAACAAACTGTCAAACAATGAAAGTGGGATCAGCTTTGTTTTTCATGCCTTCGATGGAAATAAATGGTTTCCATCCTGGTATTTAAAGCCTCATTGTTCCCTGTAAATACCCTCCAGTTTATAATGCTAGCCTAAATAAAATATTTTTAAAGATTTACTTATTTTACGCTTAATATTTTTTCTTAATGTAAGACAGAGTCACTATCTGAACATAACAGACAGTTTATACTCCAGGGCTTTCCATGGGACAAGCGGGTGCTAATTTGAGGAGAGAGGTGAATACAAATTTTGGGTTGGAAGGGAAGCAGATCGTGAACTTGTATTGGGAACAAAACCAACAACTTGGAAAATTGTGTGGATAAGATCCCTTGTCTTACTGAGATGGATTCTGCTGTTTCATACACAACACATTTCTCCTGTTGAAGGGTCAGGGTGGAGGTACTCTGGCCTTATAACTGATCATCAGTAGAGCACATGGTTCAGTTCCTAGCATCTCCATCTAAAAAGGATGGTGATAAGAAATATTTCTGACCTGGAGAGCTCCTGCGTATACCGAGCTAAATCATAGAATTATAGAAACATAGAGTTGGAAGGGACCATGAGAATCATCTAGTCCAACCCCCTGCAATGCAGGAATATGCAGCTTTCCATTACGGGGATGGAACCTGCAACCTTGGTGTTATCAGCACCATGCTCTAACCAACTGAGCTATCCATTTGGTCAAATGGATAAATACTGAGCGAGATGGATCTAGCAGAAGGCAGGTCCATATGCTCCTGATACATTACAGCAGGTGTAACATCACTTGAAGACACATCCTGTAGCAGCCTTGCTGAAGGTCTGGGTCAGTGAGAAGACAGGAGACCAGCTGGGGATCCTCTGCAAGTCATCTTAAGTTCCATGGAAGAAAGGCAGGATATAAACATAATCATGAGTATTTATTATTTCAAACATTCATATCTGCCTTCCCATCTTTTAGTGCCCAAGATGGCTTATTTAAGATCAGACAATTATTTTTAGAAATCAGTTAATACATGGAAATATGGAAACAAAAACCCAACCATATGCCCAAACACATCAAAAACTAAGTCGGAGAAGAAGGACAACTAACAGTGAACAGCCATCAGGAAAATGCCTTGATGTGTAAAAGATGGCACTGACTCAGTTTTTCTGTGGTGGGTGTTCCAAAGACTGCAAATGAAAGGGCCCTTCACCACCTAATTTGCCTCTGAAATGGGAAGACTTCTGTGGATAAGCAATTTCATATAGGAGGAGGCAGGTCTTCAGAAATGCCAGTCGTAAATCCCAGTCTGGCCACTGAAGGTCATAACCATTGGCACTAGTGGTGTTACGCAATTTGTAGTGAGAACTTGTAAAGCAAACAAAGAAGTCTTCAAATAGACCTCTGGAAAGACATTTTAATTCTGTTTGCTGGGTTTCTTTTACTAGTTGACTACCTGAAGTTCCTAATAGGCTTATATGCATCCTTGTGTGGTGGCAACCATTGGAGATAACACTGCTAGCGGAAGTGTCTCCACTGCTGTACTTAAAGTGGGTGCAATGGGGGCCTCCAGGGTGGTGGTACTGCAGCCCTTGATCATTCATGCAGTCACTGTGTGATATTGCTTTCCTCAAGCATGAAATGAATGCAAATGCAACAAGCTATTTATATACAATAATAAAAATAACTATAATTTCTTAGGAATGCAATATTGGCTCTGAAGAAGCATATGCTAACCTAAGATTAAAGCCCACTGCTTTAACCTGGCGATCCACGACCAGCTGGGATCAAGACACTGAAACGCCCTTGAATTCTTTGCCAAGTTAAGCCTTTAAGTTACAAAATAAGTATATTTGCTTGGGTGGGCCAGTACAGAATTACTGCCATTGCTTGGAGAAATGAGACGTGCATCAGATTAACCGCTGGCAGACTCTTTACAAAAGCCCAAACGGGATTCTGGAGACTGACTGTCTTTGGTCGCTTCATAAAGCTCTTTCTAGAGTGAATCCCATTGGTGCAGAGCATAGGAACAGAATTCAAAGCATTTTCCCAATGTACCAGTGGAGGTATCTTGCTTTGAAGATGCAACATGAAGACACAACAGTACAGCACATCCTGTTTTGGCTATGTGGGACAACCATTGAAAGCCGGACAGGAGAAGCAGTGCAGGAGACATAGCAATGTAAAGAAAAACTCTGCTCACTTTCAGCCTTAACAATTCGAGTTATTGTTAACATTATTCCTAACCATGCAAAATGCCGAGGGCTGCCCTTCTGCCAGGCCTACTTTCTTAGAAGAGGAAATATATAATTACAGTGTAATTACCCTTTATTGCATTTTCAATAGATGATCTATGGTGCTAGCTATATATCAGCTATGCCAATCGGGTTATTCCCTCATTACTTGTCTTCTGTGTACAATTACGAAAGGGTGCTGTCTCCAGATCCACCAGAAAACCATTTTAATATCATTTCCCACTGATGTGGTGGTAGCAGAGAAAAGAGGAATTTCCTCCCAAGGACTTGACTTACATATGGTTGGTTTGGGATGAATAAAGAGTATGGGGGGGGAGGCAGTTATTTCCTTGGTATTATTCGTTATTTCATTTGTGTTATCTCCCTTCCTCCAAGGAGTTCATATATTCCAGATAATTATGAAAAGATGAGACAAAAATCATGGTGTAGCAGTTATAGCAGTTTTTTTCTAACTAGTGCACTCCAGCTATGCTGGCTGGGATTGATGGAAGTTCTGGTCCAAAACAGCTGGAAGGCCCAGGTTGGAGAAGCCTGAGATACAGCCTAGGGCTGTGAAGACCGAAGGCATGAAGCTTACTCAGTGACTCTGAGACAGTCCTGAACTCTCAGTCTAACCCACCTCTCGGGGGAGAACCACACTCATGATCCTAAATTTCTTGGGACACGAATGCACTTCATCCCTTAAAATGGTGTGGAGCGCTGAGCAAAAGTGTTTGGAAAACAAATACTGAGCGACACTGTTTACCTGATGTTAGCTTTCTTCTACTTTTTGGGGGGGAACAAATATAAAGTGCAGCTGGTATAAGACAGGATGTAACTGACTTAAAGACAAACATTAAGAGGAATGTTGTGGTCATGGCCCTGAAAGCAGCTGTTTGTGTGTAATCACCAAAATATTTTATTCTCCAAGCACCTAAATCATTTGACCCACATGAGACAATCCAGAAACATAAAGACTCAGGGATGGGGGAAATTGTCCCTCGGTGTCTATAAATAACTCTCATGCCCAATGTAAAATAGAGCAAGAATAAAAACTAGATTTATTATACCACAGTGCTCTATTTGGTTTCGACTGAGGTGACCCACATCTGAGGGAGGGATGCTACTAATAATTTTTTTAAAAAAAATCACTGCACCGTATAAGCACTTTTGAGTTGAAATACTGTATCAGCTGAGTGGTAGAGCAAGTGTTTTGCATGCAGAAAATCCTAAAGTCCAAACTCTGGCATCTCCCGTTAGAGAATTTCAAACAGCAGGGCTGAGAACGGCCTCTGTGAGTCAGAGTTGACAGCACTAGGCTAAAGGTAGTGGGTAGAAGGTAGATCATGGAAGCTTCCAGCAAAAAAAGCTGGCATACTTGGACATAAACTGATAATGCAAAACACTTTTCAATTTCCTAAGCAAGAATGCAAAGTCAGAATCACTTAACACAACCCAGTTATGTCTTATAGGTTAAGACAAGCTGAATGTGCATTCTTTGTAAAGTTAAAAATGCATCAGTGGACACAAAGCAGTTATCCCTCCCCACCCCGCCTTACAATGGCCCTGGGCATTCCTACTGGGCATCAGTGGGTTACTTGTTGCTTGAAAAGGAATCAGTGCTTTTTTTGTTAAAAATTTAAAGCACCAGTGAAGAACCTTTTTCAGCATGAGGACCAGATTCCCTTCTGGGCCACCTTTTGAGAGTGATGTAAATTTTACCTTTATGCAGGCTAGTCTGCACACACTAATATATACTGCTGTCTCCCATCTAGACAAACAAGAGTTTGCCAAAGTTCAAGGGCACATTGCAGCCAGCCAAAAACACTTGTGGTGCAAAGCAAGGGCAGTGAGGGGTGCAGTCTGGGGAGAGTTCCATGGGCTAGAGAGAGACTCCTGGAGGGCCACATTTGGGCCTGAGGTTCCCCACCTGTCCTAAACTATGGGAGAGCGCACCTTCAGGGGTGAAGTCAAACCATTGGAGAGTTACAGCACCTGCTGTGGCTGTAGAGACTGATGAGGGAGAGACGTGCTTTGTTGCAGCTGGGGCAGATGAAGGCGTCCAGTTATGCTGTTGCAGATGCACCATGGCGTTTCTTCTCTCTGCGCTCTTCCCAGCTGTCATTCCTCCTCTGTTCACTGCTGTGGATACACAACCTGATTGTTTGTCTGCAAGTGCTGCAGTTGACTGCAAGGAACTCCCACTTGGTAGGGTTAATGTTGCCAGCTTTCAAGTCATGCTTGCAGACATCATTGCAATGCAGAGTTGGTCTGCCAACGAGCCTGGTGCCTGAAGCTGGCTCCCCATAGATTACACCCTTGGGTATCCTGCCATCTTCCATTCTGTGGAGATGGAGTAGACGCCACTGAGACAGCAGTGTGAACATGCTGGGAACATGTGGGCTTGGGAAAGCACATCTCTGTTTGAGACTGCTTGAGACTTAGCAGTACAGTCATACCTTGTGCTGCGTCCGCTGCGGGTTGCGTTTTTTCATGTTGCAAACATGGTGGACCCGGAAGTGCTTGCTTGCAGGTTTCATCATGCGTGCATGCGCAGAAGCGCTCTATCGCATTTTCATGCATGCACAAAAGCGCCGCTCGGTTTGTGGACTTTTCGGGGTGCGAACGGCACCCCAGAACGGATCGGGTCTGCAACTCGAGGTACCACTGTACAGCTAAGTGATGCCCAAGGCTGCTATCTACTAATCCCTTTATAGAAAAGACCTTTTAAAAAATTACACACTCTGGAAAACTGGGCCCTAATTTCCTAATAACACCAAGGTTTCCAGTTGTTAGGGAAGCCAGATTGCACGTAAAGAGGAAGCTGATAATTGCAGTGTTTCCACTTTCCTCCTGATATCCGTTTAGTTTTTATCACACAGTTTGGCTTACTATAGAGAGTTTGGAAAAAGAGGCCTACTAAAAATAAAGAGGTGTTTGATAACACATGTTTTGATGAATCATCTGCGAATCATTTGTGGGAGACGCTGAAATTAGACAAAACACAGAAAATATGTTGTGGCATTCCATCTTGTCTTGGTAGGGGACATACAGACAGAGTAGTAATTTGCTATTAGTAACTTGATTTCTGTCATTTGCATAATAGCAAAATGTAATAAATGTTTCCCACAATTACATATACTGAAAATTACAGTGAAAATCAAGTGGTTTCCCCCCCCCCCCATGACAAGTTCATAAGGGCATTTTAGTTAAAAATAATTCTCAATTTTCACAAAACCTAGCTAGCAGACCCACATCAAGCAACAAAGAAAATGCACAATAAATTCTAGGAGTCAAAAAATTATAGAACGCCATACCATGTGGAGTGGTTATGTCTCATTTCATTAACTAATCCTCCTGTAAAAAGGGATTTGCTTAAAGGATATTTTGAAGAAGGCTGGACAATTCTTCCTCATTCATAGTTGTCCTTACAAATTGTTTGGCAAAGCACTTGGGAGCTTCTTAACATTTCCAAGTGTCTGATGCTGAAACAGTATTTCCATTCAAAGAAGCATTTTAAAAATTAGTTTACTTTTCTATAAGCAATCTGACATGAAAAAGAATTGGGTTGCTGAATGAAGAATATGGAATTATAGGGTAGGAGTTCAAAGTATTGTAGTTTAAGTCTCAGAAATTAAACTAGAAATTTAAATGTGACTATGGCTTTTTCCTGAAGGGTTTGGAAAATCCCAAACATGCTCACTTAAGTTTCAATTCTATAGTATACCCATTTACCTTGGTTAAGTGGGGCCTACTTCTGAGTAAACATATAAGATTGTGTTGTCAGTGCAGTGCACCAAGTTAGCACAAGCAAAATAATACCCACCTTTACATCCTGTACATGCTTGCCTGACATATGCAAGGAAGTGCAGGCTACATACCGACACTTGTCATCAGTAATAGTGGCCCTATTTTCCAGAGACAGTCCTGGATTTACTGAAGCCATCCTGGTTTCTGATTTGATCAGAGATTGGCCTGCTTTTCCTTAAGATGCCTCTATTTTCATCAGAGGAATGTTGGAGTGTATGCATTAAAGGTTGCCACATAACAGCAAAAGTACAGAAGGCAGCTGAATTATTCTGTTTGGCCTTCTCGGTAGTGGCACCTTCCCTGTTGAACTCCCTCCCTTCAGATGTCAAGGAGATGAAGAACTGCATAAAGAAGACATCTGAAGGCGGCCCTGTATCAGGAAGTTTTTAATATTTGATGTTTTACTATGCTTTCATACAATGTGTTTTTTTTCTGGGGGTACGCAGGGGTACGCATAACCTTAAACATTTTGTGAACGGGAGAAGAAACAAAACAATTTATTTATTTATTTTTCGTTTCTTCTCTAGCACGGTGAATCGTCAGTTCCATTGCTTACCCCCCCCCCCGATGGTGGCCTCATTTCCTGTCACCGTGTTTCCTGAGTCTCAGACGGAAGCAAGCATTTAATGTGTGAAGTAGGAGTTGAAATCTAGAAGGGTGATTTGTCAGTTTCGTTGTTGCCACTTCTGATGGCAGCTTCATTTCCTTTCCTGGTGATTTTCTTGAGTCAAAATGAGAGTACCCCTAAACATTTTTTAAGAAAAAAAAAAGCACTGCTTTCATATATGCTGTAAACTGCCCAGATTGGGCGGGGAACAACAACAACAACAACAACAACAACAACAACAACTTCTTTTATGCACTTCTTTTATACACGAAAGCTCATACCAAAATATAAACTTAGTTGGTCTTTAAGGTGCTACTGAAGGAATTTTTTTATTTTGCTTCTTTTATGGGGAAAGCCTTATGTGTAGATATCCCTTTGGTCCCAATTCGTTTAGCGTTGACTCTGGAATAAGTGTAACTTAGGCAACTGTTTTATAATTCCTCATTCTAGCCATGGTCCCTCCCTATTAAAGTATTCCACGCTTTTCTTTCTCACACTGAACATGAGCATTTCTACTTACTGACCCATCCTTAATGGCACACCACTCTTTCCTTTTTTGCTCTCTCCTAATACTGAGTAGATATGGACAATTTCTAAGCCATTTGGAAATGAGGCTAATGCTGAGAAATATTTGTATCTTCTAATTGGATTGTGCTTGGAACTGTCAAGTAGCACACACAGTTTTGACATTATTAATATTTCAGATGATAATACTGTAAAAGGAGTCACTTGGAGATTTGTCATCCATTTAAGTAATGCAACAGAATAATGAGGTTTTGAGACAGAGCCATTAGCTGCTCTTGAATGGCTGTCTGGTTAAGATGCTGCTATTTGAAAGTCTATCAGCGCCAGTCCTGGAAATTTTGCTGCTTAATCAACTTCCTCTCCCACCCCCCAACCTCAATATGATGCTCCCTTCTTTCCTCTTTGCAGTAGTGTGTACCTGATCTGCCATTCTCATGAGATACCACAAATAATAATAATAATAATAATAATAATAATAATAATAATAATAATATATTATTATTTATACCACGCCCATCTGGCTGGGTTTCCCCAGCCACTCTGGGCGGCTTCCTACTGAATATTAAAAACAATATAGCATCAAATATTAAAAACTTCCCTAAACAGGGCCGCCTTCAGTTGTCTTTTTTTTAAGTAAAATAGTTGCTTATTGCCTTGACAGGGCAATAAGGGTTCCATAGGGCAGGCGCCACTACCGAGAAGGCCCTCTGCCTGGTTTCCTGTAACCTCACTTCTCGCAGCAAGGGAATTGCCAGAAGGCACTCGGCGCTGGACCTCAGGGTCCAGGCTGGATGATGGGGGTGGAGACGCTCCTTCAGGTATACTGGACCGAGGCCGTTTAGGGCTTTAAAAGTCAGCACCAACACTTTGAATTGTGCTCGGAAACGTACTGGGAGCCAATGAAGATCTTTCAAGACCAGTGTTATATGGTCTTGGCAGCCACTCCCCGTCACCAGTCTAGCTGCCGCATTCTGGATTAATTGCAGTTTCCGAGTCACCTTCAAAAGTAGCCCCACGTAGAGCGCATTGCAGTAGTCCAAGCAGGAAATAACTAGAGCATGCACCACTCTGGCAAGACAGTCTGTGGGCAGATAGGGTCTTAGCCTGCGTACCAGATGGAGCTGATAGACAGCTGCCCTGGACACAAAATTAACCTGCGCCTCCATAGACAGCTGTGAGTCCTTCAGGATCAGGGAGTCCTCCATTCCAGCCCACCTCCTGTTCCCCAAGAACAGTACTTCTGTCTTGTCAGGATTCAACCTCAATCCGTTAGAAGAGTTTGGATTTGATATTCCGCTTTATCACTACCCGAAGGAGTCTCAAAGCGGCTAACAATCTCCTTTCCCCTCCTCCCCCACAACAAACACTCTGTGAGGTGGGTGGGGCTGAGAGACTTCAGAGAAGTGTGACTAGCCCAAGGTCACCCAGCAGCTGCATGTGGAGGAGTGGAGACGCGAACCCGGTTCCCCAGATTACGAGTCTACCGCTTTTAACCACTACACCACACTGGCTCTTAGCTGCCATCCATCCTCCAACCGCCTCCAGACACTCACACAGGACCGGTGGTGTGGTTATGCTACAAAGGGCTCTGGACTGGGAGCTTTGTGAACAACAGGGGGGACAGAGTGAGAGAGTTCAATCGGGGGAAAGTGTTAAAGCTCTCTCCCCTACATGCTACGGTCCTGATCCAGCTTCTCCCCTCCCCAACAAACAAACAAACAAACAACAAGAAACCTCAACTGTGTATGAGCAAACTGTGTAACAATCATCATATCTAGTTTGGCAGCAATATCACTTTGTGCAGGAAATCCAGACAACAGCTACTTCTAACTTCCCTGGGTAGCTTGTACAAAGGGAAAGTGAAAAATTTACTGCTCCCCTAAACTTGCCTCCCAGTCTGTTCCTTGCGCTGTTCAGACCGGTACTGTTCTCCAGAAGATGTTCATAACAGTACTATTTTGCCTTAGTCCACAGAGTCTCAGTTTTTTACCCAACATTTGCTATTTTAAGTGTGAAATGGAAAATAGTCCTTTGTATTGTGAAATACAAAAACAGTTTAAAGAGTAAAAAACAAAACAAAACAAAACATGCCTGAATCTCTACTATGCAGTGGGTAGTGAAAATCAGGGCTCATTTAGTGATCATTTGTTTCCATTCCATTCCGTTCCATTATTTTCCTTAGCCACAGACTATTGTTGGTTTTGGAGTCAGGTTATACAGACAGTGGTGTGTATGAGAGGAAGAATTTATTGTTTTGAGAGTTTTCTCCTGTGAATCATACTAATCACTGATAGACTTTTCTTAAACAAAACTCATTGTGGCTTCTGACATCAGCTTCACAGATGACATTCAGACATGAGAATAAGTCAGAGATGGTAGTAGCAGGAGTAGGAGAGGGAACCAGACATGCTGACAATTATCTCTGAGAATGGCTGTTGTGTTATGTTGCAGAGTCATTGAGTCTAGTCAATGAAAGTCTAGTCAGCAGATCTTGAGATGCAAATTTAAATAATAATAAAAAACTGATAGCAGTCAGAGCTCTGTGAGTGGTCTGCTGATTTCTTGCTGAAGTTATAGATCTGGTCAGTTCTTAGGACAGCAGACTGTATAAGTATGTGATATAATACAGGGTTGTCCAAAAGCAGCTATACAATCAATCAGTCAATGGATTATTTTTCTTTACTGATATTGTGAATGATGAGAACTTGAGTCAAGAACAAGGAAACTGGATTCTAAAGCAGTATACCTACTTTTGGGCCACCCTGTATATAATAAATAAATATTTCATTGTAAACATTCATAAGGGACAATTCATATAACTGTGCACAGAAAGAAAAACACCGCAAACTGAGCTGTGCACACAGGAGACTCCCATGGTTTTTACAGTGGTGTCTAATATTAAACAGGATGGTTGTGACTGTATAAATGGCTTCTACCTTTGGGCACGCACAGATTCATTTACACTACCCTTTCTTCACCCTGGGACGCGGGTGGCGTTGTGGTGTAAATCACTGAGCTCAGGGCTTGCCTATCAGAAGGTCGGTTCGAATCCCCGCAACGGGGTGAGCTCCCGTTGTTCGGTCCCAGCTCCTGCCAACCTAGCAGTTCAAAAGCACGTCAAAGTGCAAGCAGATAAATACATACCACTCTGGCGGGAAGGTAAACAGCATTTCCATGGGCTGCTCTGGTTTCGCCAGAAGCGGCTTAGTCATGCTGGCCACATGACCCGGAAAAACTGTCTGCGGACAAATGCCGGCTCCCTCGGCCAGTAAAGCGAGATCAGCGCCACAACCCCAGAGTAGTTCGGATGGAAAAAGATACATCTGTTGATTTCTGCCTCTCATATAATTCTTAACAGTAGCAACTCTTCGAATTATAAGTGAGCTTCTGGTAAGCTATAGTTTTCACTAAGCAAATGTGTTATTATCTATGTGCCTAATGTTGACCTCAGTGAGATTCTGACTGCATACTGTACCATCATGTCTTTACTTCAACGTCTTTATTTAGGGATAGATATGATTTAATTTAGCTATAAGTCTTGTGATTATAGATGTTTATGGAAATATAAAATCATGGCTTCTGTTAGAAAAAAACTTCAGTTTGGAAGAAAAAAGAGGCCCCAGTCCCAAGCAGTCTTACATGCTTTTAACTTTCATGGATAAAAGTGAAACTCTGCATAACATTCCTTCATTATGCTCGCTTGAGCTAGATAGGGTTGCCATATTTTGAAGAGCAAAAAAGAAGACATATTTGTCGACTATGGATCTCTATGGCTCTCATCATGAAAAAGAGGATGTGTCCTGGAAAAAGAGGACATATGGGAACCCTAGCTAGAAACCACCGTATTAACAGTTCCAGTTCTTGGCCTCTGGAAGTAATGATGAAGGGGCAACACAAGAATGGGCCTTTTCTACAGTGGCTCCCCAGTTGTGGAATGCTCTCTCTTACATTGCCTTTAGGCACCAGGCAAAAATGTTCGTCTTCAACCAGGCCTTGGGCTGATTGTCATCCAATGCCCTTTTGAATGTGTTGTGGAAGAGGTGATTATTGGGTTGTTTCTGCTTTTGTTTTTATTATGTATTTTATGTTTTTTATACTGTAGTTTTGTGTTGGGAACTGCCCAGAGATGTACAGCTAAAGGGTGGTATCCAAATGTAATAAATAATAATAATATAGAACATGGGCAGAGAACATTTCCCTTACGTTACTAAATAATTGCATTCAGCTTCCATACATCTGATATTTAGGAGGAGAGGTATCCATGTTTTATCCATGAGAGCCAGTGTGGTGTAGTGGTTAAGAGTGATAGACTCATAATCTGGGGAACTGGGTTTGCGTCTCCGCTCCTCCACATGCAGCTGCTGGGTGACCTTGGGCTAGTCACACTTCTTTGAAGTCTCTCAGCTCACCTCAAAGAGTGTTTGTTGTGGGGGAGGAAGAGAAAGGAGAATGTTAGCCGCTTTGAGACTCCTTTGGGTAGTGATAAAGCGGGATATCAAATCCAAACTCTTATTATTTTAGAAATGAAATACTCCCAAACTTGCTACCTTTCGATTGCAATCTTCCTGTAACTTTAATATCTACATGGCGTACAGAAATTCATTTGGTGGCCCCCATCCCTGCATCTCCATGCCAGGAAAGTGGCACCTGCTGAACTTATGCCCACAATGTGGTTGTTGGAAAGCATGGGAATTCCACCTGAAGTACTACTTAACTTGCCTGCACATTCAATCACAATAGGGTAGGATGTCACTGGTTGTGAGCTATGGCAGCATAGGGGAACCTCCGGCCCATGGACCTAATTCGGCCCACCTGGTCGCTACAAAGGTCTTGGAAGGTTGTTTTTTAGCAAGCCCCACTTGCAGAAGTCCTATTTGACACCAACTGCCATTTATGGCAGCATTCCGCATGTTAGACTTCAATTTGTTATGTATGTTTCTTACGTTTATGAGTGTTGTGCACTATAGACTTAACTCGGCGAAAGAGGTTGGGGCAAACGTTTGATAAACCACCAAATGCCTCCTTCCCTTCTGCGAGTCCAATTCCTATTAAAAACACAGGAGGTCCAAATAGGGAGCCTCTCACCAATGGCCAGATGACAGAAATTGTAGTACAGCAACATCTCAAGGACCACAAATACGCCACACCTGATTTAGGGGGGCATAAGGAACCTCTCACCATAGGAGCAGAGTTCCCCTCACACACCCTCTAAAATATTTGAAGGGGCCGGGACCCCCCAACGTTGATGGGCATTGCCATTCAAATAGGGTGTGTGCACCGCATCATGTGACCTATTATGTGGGGCGGGGCTTACTTCTCTCTCCCCCCCCCCAATATTTTATTCAAATTGGCACTCCTGCCTCCCCAACCCCACCCCTTAGCAGTTGTGTGACAAGCAGAAGTTCAGCCGGTGAAGTTTCTCTCCTGGCATGTTTTCCACCTCCCCTCCCCCAACAAACTACTGCGAAGAGGAGACACAGATAAAAAAAGTAGGCCGTCCTGTCAAGGGACGTCGCGAGGATGGAGGCGAGCCGCTGCCGCCTGAGGACTGCGGCGCCGGGCGCTTCAGGTGCCCGCCGTTGCCGTTACACAAGCGCAGCCTAAGAAGAGCGGGCGCCGTTTTCCCTTCACGGCAGCGGCGGCCGGTGCTTGTCGTGTGAGGAAAAGTCCTCGTGGCCGCCGGCCGGGCAACCCTGCCGCCGCGCCGCCGCCGCCGCCGCCGCCTCCCTCTCTCCCTCCCTCCCTCCCATCAGGCGCTCTTTCTCCCTCTCTCCCCGTCAGCCAGTCACTCCGCGCTTGAGCTGAGGCGCGGCGGCTGCGGCAGAGGAGCCGGTTGAGGCGCGCTCTCCCCCTTTCACGCCTCCTTCTCCTTCCTCGCAGGCAGGCGAAGGGGCTCGACTTGCCACCCGGCGACGGCGGCAGCGGCGGCTTGGGCTCCCTAGCGTTGTTTGGCGCTGCCCGCCCGTCTGCCTTGCCTGCGGCGGCCATGACCTCGAGCGGCAGGCGGAGAGGCCGGGAGCGGGGGGAGCCTCATCAGCAGGAGGAGGATGAGGAGCTGCCTGTGTACCTGGCGCGCCCGGGCACCGCCGACCAAGTGCCCCGCCAGAAGTATGGCGGGATGTTCTGCAGCGTGGAGGGCGCCTTCGAGAGCAAGACGCTGGACTTCGGGGCGCTCAGCGTCGGGCAGAGAGGGGCCCGGAGAGCCCCGTCGCGGCAGCAGGAGCCCCAGCAGCCCCCGCCAGAGCCCGACGCGCCCCCGGACGAAGCCCCGGCCCGCAGCGTCGAAATCCGGGCCCGCTCCGGCAAGGAGCGCCTGCAAAACCTCGACTACGAGGATTACAAGGTAAAAGGGATGGGATGGGGAGTCCCTCAAGGGTCAGAGAGGAGGCAGGGGGACCGCGGAAAGGGGTGGGGTGGGGCGGGGGGTGGCATCTCTGAGATGGGAAACAAAAGATGAGGCGATGAGGGCCAGGGAAACCCGCAGCCTGATCTGGAGGGGTGTATGATGTGTGTGTTCGTGTCGACGGCTCTTTGTGGTGCCTGTTTACTCGCTATTAAACCGCCTCCGAATCGCAGCCTTCGGCAGCTGGGCTAACACGAGACAAAACTACTTACTTCTGGGCTTGTGCGTGATCTGCCCTCTTGAGAAACGTCCGAAGCATCTTTCGAACATCTCGCCCTCGTCAAGCTGCGAAGCGGTTAAATTTCAACAGAAGTTAAAACAAAACGGCACGAATCCTACTTGGCCATACATTTTTAGGGCCTGTTCCGAAGTTGATGATGGCTGTTAAGACGGTTACTAAGAGAGAGAGTCCCCTAGCGCCCCCCCCTTCCTCCTGAACAATAAACTTAGCAACTAAACAATGTGTGGATGAGACATCTTTTCAACACTTCTGCCTTGTGTTTCCTGACATTCCCGATAAGCCCTTGCAGCTAGGAGTAATTCTGGTAAGATATCAGGGTTTAGGGATGTAAGAAACAACCCTACACACTCTTAGCATAGCTGCCAAGTTATCCCTTTTTTAAAGGGATTTTTCCTTATGCTGAATAGGCTTCCTCGCGAGAAAAGGGAAAACTTGGCAGCTATGACTCTTAGTGGTGCCTTGATCTTAATTATAGAGGTCACGTGACCACATTCTAATTATTATTCACCATCCCTGTGAATGAATCAGTTGCTCATCCTGCTCTGTTTATATGCTGTATCTTCTTTATTGCTCGCAGAGGTTGTGGTTAACCAAGAGGAGGCTCTACAACTTCTGTTTCTTTTCAAGAGAAAAAAGGGAGAGACAGCTTTTCTTTGCCATCAGCCTGTACTGCACAAGCTGAGTGTCAGCATTTTTAAAGTTATTAACTTAAAAGCTCTATGTTCTATGTTCCAAGAATGGTCAAGTAAGCGAATCAGGAGAGAATGCAGTCAAGTTATGCCAGGATTGGTTACTTTAAAGTCAGTCCTCCCCATTTTCTTCATAAAAAAGATGAACTTGGAACTTAATTTAAATGGCTTGACTTTCAAAAGTTTGACCTTATAAGGAGCAGCTGAATAAAACAGAAACACCTTAAATATTGCATCATAGAAGTAAGAGCTCTTTTGTCAGAGGTTACGTGCATCCTTTTAGGTTTTAAAAGTGGCCTAAGCATTTTTTTGGGATCCAAGAATTTCTAAGTCATTTATAAATAGCCTTTATATTCTGTTGGTCTGGCCTACTGCAAAACAGGAAAAATACCTGAGAACTACTAAAAATAAGTGTCCTGCCTTCTAACCCCATCCCAGTTATATTTCAGGAAACCTTCTCTGAGCTGACACCAACAAAACTTGGTAGCTGAAATCAGGGGTGTGTTTTTCTGATTTTGGTCAGTAAGTTTCCTTGAGCTCATGTTTTGTTTGTAGCCTTGGCTAGAATACAGGTGTCTGGTGAGTGATACCTACTCCTTTAAGGCTATGTACACAGAAATGGCTTAAAATGCAGCAAGGTTGTAGTCCCCATCCTCCCTGCTGTGTTTTAAGTCACATTTGCAAAGTTGCTGTGCACACCAAAGAGGGGGCAGGGATGTCTTCACCCAATCCACATTACCTGTTTGTTTTCCTCAAGCCTACAACCCACTCACCCTGAGCTTCTGCTCATGGAGCTGTCATCTGTGCATGTAAATGTACACACTTCATCTTAACTGAAATGATTGTGGATTACGTTTTCAAATCAGATGAAAGCTGATTTGAGGGAAAATGCATCAAATAGCAGTATTTCTCAAGAAACTACATATGGATTGTGGCTGATGTCATGTGGACACGGCTTCAAACTCCAGTAGTGGAAGTGCACTGGAGCCAGAGTTAAGTGCTAAGTGTACATAGCTGGTGTTACTGATAGATACCTCATACATGATAATTTCCATACAGAATTAACAAGTGTGGCAACGAAACAGAACCACTGTTATGTATGTGGTAGAGCTTGTTTTGCTGCAAGAACATGAGTCAAGAATATAATCCCAGTATTATTTACACAATGTATATATTTGTCACACATAAAGTTTTTCTGATAAGTCTTAAGTGGTGGTTTACATTGTTAGTTACTCCATGCAGGAGAAAGCCACCATGCATTAACTAAAGGGGATGGAACTATGCCAGATATAGGCATAAGTATTGGTTGGAAGTTCTCCTGTCCATTTCTAGGTCAGTGTGGGCTGCTTCAGTGAAGTCAGCTGGAGCTGAAATCATCCTTAGAATGAACTTCTGTTTCATATGATTCAGTTAGGTTGCTGCTTTGTTAAGGGAATGCCTTAACAGAATAAGGCTAATTTCACACTGAACTTCAGTTCATCCAGTTGTAAATGAGTTCTGGATCCTTGAGACTGGGACAACAGATCCTATGTCACAGGTAAGAGCTGGCACGCCTTTAACCGTGTAAGCCAAATAAAACTGGTTTGAAGATGAAGTTCTTAAGCAATGAATAGGTTATAAATGAACGTCAACTTCTTTTTCTCTGGTTCTGCCTTAGAACAATCTGCATTGATCTAGGGCTGTTAGTTCAGGTATTCCTGATCTGAAACTTTGGAGGAGAGCTGTGCTGGATTTTTTTAGCTGCGGTAGGTTTTTCTTCAAAAAGGTGCAAATAATGTTGATTTATTAGTACTGTGCTGTCCTTCGAACAGCTTTTGCTAAATATTTGCTTAAAGAGTCTGGCATGACACAGACTTTCAGCTACCAACTTCCTATCCAATTCCTATCTTAATACAGTATTTAGTCTTGTTTATCCCACCCTTCCAAGGAGTTTATCCTTCCCTTCCAAGGAGATCATGGGAGAGTAAATGGATTTCTCCCCCTCAGTATTTTTTCTTGGAACAACCTTGTGAGGTTAGTTAGACTGAAATATAGTGACTGACTGAAGGTCACCCATTGGGGGTTTGAACCCAGGTCTCCCAGATCCTGCACTTAAGCCACTGCAACACACTGATTCTCTTAGGATCGAGACAGCATTATCACACAATTTTTTTTTCTTTACTAAATAAATAGGATGTGTGGTGATCCTGGCTGGGGCTGGAACATGCAGGGAACTTTAACCATTTGTCCTCACCACTGTTCCAATCTGGATTGAGTGGGGGAAGAGTTGCAGTTGTTATTTCCTCCTAGAACATTGGCAGTCACTGGGCTGTGTTGAGGACAAATTGTTGAAGCCGCCTCGCCCGCCTTTGGTCCCAAATAGGATTGGGGATTCCTGCAGCTGCTATTAAGTTAATAAAACTAGTATGCAAGGGCCAGTCATGTGTTAACATAATATCTTTGTTCCTTTGTGCATTACAATCTACATTAGTGCATAGGCTGAACCTCAGCCCTTGAGCATCCTGGAGGCTCTATTGCCCCACCAGGAATGATGTTAGAATATACAACACTCATTTATTTGGGAAGCCTATATCCCACCTTTCCTTTAAAATAATGCCCAAGGTAGCTTAGAGAAAGAAAATTCAACACCACAAGTATAGTAAACCATGTTCAAAACATTAAAAACAGCAGAAAAAAAATCAATAAAACAGGTACAGGACTATAGCCAAATTTGCCAATGGAAGAAATACTACTATCACCACATGAAAGACTTGTAACTACCTCAAAGTTGATATGAGTAGTAATTTCTGATAAAAATAAAATAAAATAAAAGACCACAGGACATGCCCACATTGTATGCCTCAAATAGGGTTTTCAGCGATATGTTGCCAACATCTTTCTGAACTAATCAACCCCTTCCTTATAAAGGTGATCTGGAGTTCCATATACTCCAAGCATCCATTTTTCATTGAATCAATCTCAATTTTAAATCTAAACAAACACCGTATATTGATGCTATAGCAACTTTCCGTCGATTGGAAAACATCTAACTCTCTGTTCTATTTGTCTCCAAGATCCTGAACATCAATTTTACAACATTTCTATAAACAAGTAATAAGGGTTTAATCTTCAAACATCCATTTCCTCCAGGAGATGCTGAGGCTTTCAAAGCTGATGGTCCAAAAATAGACTAAAATGTGCTGTAGTTGAAGGTATTGCTATTCAGCACTAGTGGGTCAAGTGGTGGTTGTTGTTTAGTCGTTTAGTCGTGTCCGACTCTTCGTGACCCCAGGGGACCATAGCACGCCAGGCACTCCTGTCTTGCACTGCCTCCCGCAGTTTGGTCAAACTCATGTTCGTAGCTTCGAGAACACTGTCCAACCATCTTGTCCTCTGACGTCCCCTTCTCCTAGTGCCCTCAATCTTTCCCAACATCAGGGTCTTTTCCAAGGATTCTTCTCTTCTCATGAGGTGGCCAAAGTATTGGAGCCTCAGCTTCACGATCTGTCCTTCCAGGAAGCACTCAGGGCTGATTTCCTTAAGAATGGATAGGTTTGATCTTCTTGCAGTCCATGGGACTCTCAAGAGTCTCCTCCAGCACCATAATTTTTTATTTTTTTTTGCCATTTTCAGTTTTGCGGTTACATACCACTTGACCCAGCAATTATGGTGCTGGGTCAAGTGGTATGTAACCGCAAAACTGAAAATGGCAAAAAAAAATTCCATCTAATCCTATTAAGTGGTCTAACATGTAAATAAATACCAATTCACATCTACTATTTTATTATTTGTTTTCTTGTCTTTTGTTGTTATATTTGCAAATATTTTTCAAAATTAATTTTTTTAAGGACACTTGCCACACATACATACAACACCCACAAAACACCCACAAAACACCCACAAACAGTAAACATACTTGCCAGGCATACATCTGTCTGTTTAAGAATTCAGTACATAACATTTCCCACTATTTCTGGTTATTTCCCACTGCCTCCAATGATTTTTATATAAGTTATGCTGCCATCAGTAATGTTTTGAAAATGTATTTATCATTTCTTCAGTTCTCTTTGACACGCAGGGTGCTCACTTTTTAAAAAAGTTGCTGCTAGCCTTCTTAAAGTTCATCTGTCTGTTCTTCTCTGCTCGCTGTTGCTGGTTGGCTGCAGAAGGTGCTATTAGTGTACTGTAACAACTTGTAAGGGACAAAGTTCTTAAATAAATAAGCACAAGAAATCCTCAAAACACCCAAGGAACACCTGAGCTATGGAGGGAGAAGACTGGTTGGTAAAAAGGTTAAAAGGTGGGAGGGATCTGCTGTTGCCACCATTAACATACATATATCCTGTATATGGGGCTGCTTGTCAAGGAAACTCAGGAGCTTCAACTGAAAGCCTTATTCCCATGGTGGCACATCACCCGTATGGCATTTGAATAACTATGCGACACAGCAATTTCTTTTTTGCTACATTCTACCTCCACTGTTTGAGGTAAAATGCATTTGAATACCAGTTGCTGAGTATCACAACTGGGGAGAACACCTTTGTTACTCAGGTCTTGCATGTGGACTTCCCCTACATCTCTTAACTAGCCACTGTAAGAAAGGATGCTAGACTAGATGGTTTTCTTACATTCTTGGAGAATTCCTATGTCCAGTACTGATATAAATTAGATCTGTTCTAGAATGTTAAAGTGGGGCTTATTTATGAGTAGACATATTGCACAATAAGCAGAGATAAAATATATGGCAAAACGCTGTGTTGTGAGCTTTGGGAAGCATAAGGCAGAATGATTATTCTGTTAATTACATCTACTTCATCTACCTTAATCAGAAAAAAGCTGAAGAAGAAGTGTGCATGCACACGAAAGCTCATACCAAAATAAAAACTTAGTTGGTCTTTAAGGTGCTACTGAAGGAATTTTTTTTTATTTTACAGAAAAAAGCCATTCTATTATGTTTTCCTTTATCCAAGAATTGGACAAGAAGTCTTTGTCTCTTCAGCATGTGGTCAAGACATTTTCTCTTTTCCTAGGTAATTCTGTGAAGTGGGCTTTTCCTTGACAGCTGGCTGTAATACAGTATTGTACTACACAACACAGGCTTTACTGCAATTGCAAATTACAACTTTGTTGCAGGATTAGGCACAGAGATGATCTGGTTTATGAGGGAAAATGCTCCTACTCTTCAGTGGAAGCCAGTGGACGCTAAGTAAATCTTCCATCAAAATAAGAGTTTACTGAATAATCATTCATTTGTTGGTATCTATTGCAGCATTGTGTCATGGTTACAATTGTCTATATAAAAATCAGAATGTGTGAAATTAGTACATCTATTATTTATGTCTGACCTAAAAGAGGCCAGTTAAATTAAAAATATAAAGTGTTCCTACTATAAGTAAGTTGTAGTACTATATAGAAATATGAATTGAAATTACTGTAATTTGCATGAATACAGATGCAGCTATATTATCAAGCAGTTTCAAGGCCCATTTAAAATGCTTTAGGTTTCTTATTTTATGGGGGGGTGGGAATGTGTCTGGCTAACTTATGCTAATTAGAAACTTATACTTCTTCAGAGAAATCGGTGCATAGCTCTTGTGTGGAAGCCCAAGTATGCCTGTGAAGAGAAGAAGAAAAGACTAGCTCTTAAATTGATTATTCTGAAGGGAAAGTTTCATTCCATATTCAAAACTGATTGTAAAACAATTTGATCACAATTTACCTGTACTAAATATTTATGTATGACATTGTGCAGTGTGTACTTTGACCTACAAATGCAGAGGAGACTGATTGGTGTTTGGATGGAAATGCTCCATCCAATAAATGAAGAAACATCTCAGTAAGTAGACGACATGGGGTTGGGGGGACAACTCCCATCTCTTGCAGGGGCTCAATTAGTGCCAGCGCCTTCTGTCAAGAGTTTGGGTGTAACCTTCGACGCCTCCCTTTCCATGGAGGTGCAGGTTGCAGCCACAGCAAAGGTGGCATTTTTCCAACTCCGCCGTATCAAGCAGTTGGTCCCTTACCTCTCTCGCCCTGATCTGGCCACAGTGATCCATGCGACGGTCACCTCCAGGCTTGATTATTGTAACTCGCTCTACCCGGGGCTGCCCTCGAAACTGACCCAGAAACACCAGCGGGTGCAGAATGCCGCGCTGTGGCTCCTTACGGGGTCCCTGCTGCGGGATCACATTCATCCAGTGCTTTACCAGCTGCACTGGCTCCCGGTGGAGTACAGGATCAGGTTTAAGGTGCTGGTTTTGACCTTTAAAGCCCTATGCGGCTTTGGGACCATCGTACCTACGGGACCGCCTCTCCTGGTATGCCCCGTGGAGGACCTTAAGGTCTACAAACAACAATATTCTGGAGATCCCGAGCCATAAGGTGGCTAGATTGTCCTCTATTAGGGCCAGGGCATTTTCAGTATTGGCCCCAACTTGGTGGAACGCTCTTTCACAGGAGACCAGGGCCCTGCGGGATTTGTCATCTTTCCGCAGGGCCTGCAAGACAGAGCTGTTCCTCCTGGCCTTTGGGTTGGACTTAGTCTGACCCTTAGTGTTTTCCTCCCTCATGGCTTGGATTTATGGACTACTTAAAATCAGGCTGCATTTTAATTTTAAATTTTAATACTGTATTTTAATCTGTATTTTAATCAGTTGCTTTTTATGTTTTATTGTAATTTTATTGGTGTGAGCCGCCCTGAGCCCGGCTTTGACTGGGGAGGGTGGGGTATAAATAAAAATTTATTATTATTATTATTATTATTATTATTATTATTATTATTATTAAGTGCTACATTACAGTGATGACTACTATTAAATGCCTAGCTAAGTGGCTGTCCGGTTTGATGGGGTCGAGAGAACGGAGAAAGAAAGTCAAGTCCTTCTTGCTCCTAATTTCATTTCTTGAAGCTAGTTGTCCAGGCCCATGCCATACCTCTGTGGCTGTTTTTAGCTGCAGCAGCATCTGCGGCTAGCAGGCAGGCCTTCCAATCACCCCTTGTTTCTCCCAGTAATGGCTCAGGGTGTTACTATTCTGGGACTAGTGTAGGTGGGAATGGAGGAAGACAAATGCTTGCAGTCTGTGGTACAGTTTGCTGTGACACTGATCTCCTTGACATGCTGCAGACCAGGTGTAACTGGGAACGAAGACAAAGACCCTGTTCTCACATCATAGTAAGCTTACTGGGATAGTGTGAACGAGCTTGCTAAAAGAGAAGCAGAGCAACTGTGATCTTCCTGGCAGCCAGCATATTTGTGCATTTGCACAAAGTCATGGTTTGGCTTTCATGCAAAGGTGGCCAAATTGATTCCAACTTAGTTGGAATCAGCTTTCCTCTTTTCTCTCAGCTGTGTCCTGCTCAACAATACGTAGCTGGAAGAAGTGGTAGTGGTTCTCCGTATACTCCTATGGGAGTCAGTTTTCCTCTTCTCTTTCCCTTTGTCTCATAGTTTCTTGCAGGTATTGTTGGCCTACCATTTTCCAGCCAAATATAAGGTATAAGAGCAGTGGTGAAGCTGATCCAGCTCTTTGCACAGCTGCATTGCATTTTCCCTCTTTCCCTTGCATGCCCCTTGCATGCTGGTGAGTGTGGCTTAGTCAAAAATATTTTGTTGGCCAAATGTGGAGGCCTGGCTGACCTAACAGGGGAGAAATCTTGGACGAATTAGTATTCCATAATTAAGGACCCTTGATAGGGTGTATATGCTTAGCACTTCATTGGATGCCATTTTTTCATATTTATATTCTAAAGAAATAACAAAAAAACAGGCACATGCCTTTGCAAACTGGAAATGTGCCCAAATAATTTTGTGCTCAATGTATTGTTTAGAAGATACAGTTTAGAAGATTTATAATAATGGCCCCAAAGCATGAGTGCAAAACAGTAATTGTCAGTTTCAATAGCACCTAGTTTAGAAGTTTAGTGATAGATAGATAGATAGATAGATAGATAGATAGATAGATAGACAGACAGACAGACAGACAGACAGACAGACAGACAGACAGACAGACATAAAGTCCAAACTGCTCACTTGTGGAAGTGCTCTGTTGTTTGGCCACTGGCAGATATATTTTGCCTTGAAGAACAATAGACATGAGGGTGCCATTATTTTTATCTGTTTTGGATTGGTTTTTTTTGTTACTCCTGTGGTGTAATTTCCTTTCGGACTGCCAGCTTAAGTGCACATATTTTGTTATGTAATTGCTTTAAGAAACTTCCTATATTTTCACGTAGCTGTTCACATACTTACCTGTGATTATGCTTCAGCTGTGGACTTGGGATGGAATTTAGGAAGGCAAGCCAGATTTCTCTAGTACTGCTCATTATTTTCAATAGATCTCCTGTCTTTTAGCATCTCTGTGAGAAAATGATAGATTTAAGGATGAATTGGGAAGCTCATCAGATGTGATTAGAAGAATTGTTATGATTGTGTTATTTTCATGTCATTGTCTGAATGACTTGGAAATGTGATGTAGTGGGTTTCTTTCTTTTTTTAGTTGGCTGTTGATGAACTGTCAACAAAAAACTTTTCAGCCAACATGTAATGATCCATGGTTTGGTTTTGATGGGAACAATGAAAACTTATTTTAAGAAACTTAAGAAAGAAACTAATGTCTGCAAGATTGTTAACAGTGGCAAAGGCATGGTGAATTCTTCTGAATCATTAGAGTGTTGGAAAAGTCTGGTTTGGAATTCAGCTTTTTTAGAGAAACTAACACTACAGGTACCAAAGACACACATGTAGAGCAGTTTGAAGTCAATTCGAATGACGTTGCTTTTCTAAATAAAGGAAACAGTGGTTGGACACCTCCAGTAATGTATTGTTTGATGTGATATTTTGAGTTCACAGGTGTGGTACCTGCAATATTCTTTATGTAAAAGAGGAATTGAAAAGAAAGTATTATTAGCTATCATGTTGGTTTGTATATGTTGTTTGTACTATAAAGTATTTAATGTTAACAAGTGATTGCCACTTCTCAGGATGAATATTATTATTGGTAATTATATATGATATGAGGGACACGGGTGGCGCTGTGGGTTAAAACACAGAGCCTAGGGCTTGCCAATCAGAAGGTCGGCGGTTCGAATCCCCGTGATGGGGTGAGCTCCCATTGCTCGGTCCCAGCTCCTGCCAACCTAGCAGTTCGAAAGCACATCAAAGTGCAAGTAGATAAATAGGTACCGCCACAGCGGGAAGGTAAACGGCGTTTCCATGTGCTGCTCTGGTTCGCCAGAAGTGGCTTTGTCATGCTGGCCACATGAACTGGAAGCTGTACGGCGGCTCCCTCGGCCAATAACGCGAGATGAGCGCTGCAACCCCAGAGTCGGTCACGACTGGACCTAATGGTCAGGGGTCCCTTTACCTTTATACTGTATATGATATACAGCTTCTAGAACTGTTGCATATGTGTTGATTATGAAGAATACTTGCATAGTATCAGGATGCTTGCAATCTAAATCAGGCATGAGCTCTGAACCAAATATCCCAAACCTTTGGAGAATTATTGTATCCAATCTTCACTAAATTTGTACTTATTTGACAAACAATTGGAAGCTACTTATTTGTATCAGGTTGGAAATGATTGCCTTTATATGTCTTGTACTGTAAAGGAGTGGACTAAAATCTAGGCTTTGGGAGGTTCAGAATTGCAGTGTGCTGCTCCAGCTCTGGGCCTTACGTGATTTACTGATGGTGCTTTGCATTGTACTGAGTTTATGTTCAGCAAGATAATGGGAAATTTACAAATACAAATATTTGCAGTAATTGTGGTCACCTAGTGGAAGAACTACATACATTGCTATCAGAATACAGTCATACCTCGGGTTGCGAATGCTGCAGGTTACGCTTTTTCGGGTTGCGCTCTGCACCAAACCCAGAAGTACCGGAATGGGTTACTTCTGGGTTTCGGCGTTCACGCGCGCGCAGAAACACAATTTGACGTCATGCGCAGAAGCGCCGAATTGCACGGATCACGTTCGCAACCCGAGGTATGACTGTAGTAGTAGCAGTAAAAGCGAAATAAAGTCAGTATTGCTAATCAGAAAGATCTTACTTTGCCACCAAGCGCCATATCCCTCCTTTCTGTAGCAGTAACCCAGATGATGAGGCCTCTTTCCTCAACTGTTTCTTTCATGGAAGAAGTAATGCCACACCTACCTCCTAAACGGCATATAACTGACTCAGCTACCCAGTTCCTTAGCAGGCATGCCTAGTAACGAAAAATGAGCTGTGCTATCCCACATTGAAGTAAATTTGAATCTAAATCTAGGCCTAGTTGTGTTAGATGCTTTTTATACTTGAATTACTATCCTAGTAGACTCAGAATTGACTTTCATAAAGAACAGTCACAGCATCTGAGTTGGAAATGATTAAGAATCCATATTCTTTTAATTAAATTCATTGGAAACATGTTGGTTTAAATTAAGGAGGAGCGGAGGAAGAGTAAAATGTTCTTTTGTCACAAGGGGAAAAACCATTTAAGTTAAAGCATGATTTTTTAAGAAGTCCAGTGCTTTGGAAAACTTTGTGTTGCTGGGGTGTTTGACTATATAAATTACAGGCTGAGGAGTAGGTGTAATATGTGCAGGAGATTCTAACATCTGTCTATTCCCATTGTGTGTGTTTAGTTAAAATTGTACAGGAAAATGTGCAAGGCAGAACAGAAATATATAGTGCAGCTTTGAATGAAAAGCAGCTGGACTGAAATCAGCAATGTGCTTTCAAGGAAACCCAGTTACTGTCCATTTCAAGTTCCCCAAATTCAGGGAGAGGTGCTTATGAGATCATAATTGGAAAAACAGATGTATTCAGAGGACCTTTCCTGATAGTGATTTTTTTTTGCTAAGTGAGCATTGATCATTTCTGGTTGTGTTTCTTTTTCCAATAGAGATTTTGTCAGGAATTTATTTTAAAAACAACAACAAATCCTCCTGAAGAAGTGTGCATGCACACGGAAGCTTATACAGTCATACCCCGGGTTGTGAACATGATCCGTGGGGGAGGCATGTTCGCAACCCGTGTGATGCGATTCGGCGCTTCTGTGCATGATGTCATTTTGCGCTTCTGCGCATGCACGAGTGCCGAAACCCAGAAGTAACCCATTCCGGTACTTCCGGGTTCAGCGTGGAGCGCAACCCGAAAATGCGCAACCCGCAGCGTTTGCAACCTGAGGTACTGTATGACTGTACCTATAACAAACTCAGTTGGTCTCTAAGGTGCTACTGGACAATTTTTTAATTTAAATCCTCCTTAGTTACTGGATTTTAATCTCTTTTAAAATCACATGCTGTACCCTGATTACAGGACAAAAAGAAAACCGAAAAAGACAACCTAAATATAAGTCTACAGAACATTCAAAAAGCTTCAAAATCAAGACAATAAAAAATATTCAAGCAACAGTTGTCCCAAACACCCCTTGCTAACACAGTCACATTTAAGATTTGAAGGTTAAAGTTTGCATACGTGTAATGGAACTGAACAGATAGCTGGAACTTTCTTGACAGTTTGCTGTTACTCCCAAAGAGAGGCAAGTGTCATGCCACTCTGTGTTTGCTGGAGGGTTTATTGGGAAGATACAGCACAGTATCACAAGCTATAAAAATACGTTTTTAAGCCCAGTATCTTGTCTCCGTTAACCATCAGAGTGTTATTGTGTCCAGGAGTCTGAGCTCACCAGATAGACCTAAACACTGGTGGACAATGACACTTAATTAGATGATATAAAGTATTGATACACTAATGAGGAGGCCTTTTATATTCTGCCTATCATGCTGTTAGCTGGCTATGTCCATAATGAGCTTTATTCTTGGAGAATGGACTCTGATATTACAGCATCGGTGGTCTCTCTTTCTTGCAAGGGTATGTTGCATTGATGTGGACTAAAATATAAGCACTCTGTATATGTACATAAGGCCAAACACCTATGAAAGTACAAGTGTTGCTAAAAATAAGAGACATGAACATCATCATCATCTATTTAATTTAGTGAAATGTGTCCCATAGACAATGTATGATGGGACAGATCCCCATCTAATATATAGATTGGACCGACTGGAGTATCTGTTAGTCATAGCTAGCCCTATATACACAGTATTGTATAAAAATTTGCTTTTAACATCAGTTTCACACTTTATATATAACTATGGCTAGTGAAAACATTGATGAATACTAATATTTAAATATTTAGAGGCAACATTAAATGCTTAAAAGCCTGGGTGATCAGTACCTGGGATATTTTCTCCTCTTCCATGTTTCAGAAGTAGATGCCTCTTTAAGACAACTTTCTATTTGGGGAATTATACAGCATTTTTCTTGGTGGTGCCCTTCAATATTCTGATTATTCAAAAACAAATAAATATATTGTTAAATAATATATCCGTGCTGAACCTGTGCTGAAATTTTTACAGTTTCTTTATGTGTTAGGTTTTATGCATTAGTATTTCATTTAAGTTGGCAAAAACACCCCTTTGTGATATTTGTTTGGCTGCTTGTTTTGTGTCATCCAATTTCTAGTGTTCTCATAGTCTTCCCCAGGCATCCCCAAACTGCGGCCCTCCAGATGTTTTAGCCTACAACTCCCATGATCCCTAGCTAACAGGACCAGTGGTCAGGGATGATGGGAATTGTAGTCCAAAACATCTGGAGGGCCAAAGTTTGGGGAAGCCTGGTCTTCCCCAATCTGGTGCCCTCCAGATGATTTGGACTACAACTCCCAGCAGCCCCAGCCAACCTACTTCTTACTCCATCACTGGTATGCACCATTTCAGTACAAATGGTCCTCAAGTAAACAGGTGGCTTTGAGGAAATCACACAGCAACCACTGTATAGAACTCACCACATGCAACAGCTGCCATACTGATGAAATTTGAAGCTGCCTGTATATGGCAGACACCTTGCATGAAATGATCCTTCAAAACTACAAATGCATCAATTCAATCAACCAAAGCATCTGGGAAGTGCTGCATGTTGTACAGCCTCACTGTGTGTCTCAGTGCATCTCAAATTGCAGCTGTGATTGTGGGAGTTCCTTGAGACTTTGACAAGCACACCATATACATGGTTACAGTGGGGAAAATAAATCATGTGAATTTGTCTTCAGAAGTCTTTCTGTATAAGTGTGAATTAAAACAGAGAACATTTGCTATGGGTGAATGAAGAAAAGAAATTGTCAGAAACAAAAACAAATGTCCGATATGCTTTCCAGAAAGCAAGTTAAGGAAGCAGGAAAATGGCATTGTTTCATACGTGTCCAACTGGAGCCTGGCTAAGGCAATGTGTGGTTCCATCCGTGACTTTCCCACCTCTCAAATGGGAAATTGCTATGATCCTTTTGTACTGACAAGTTTGGAGGAGGAAGTTCTGAGCAGAAATCTCACCTCCCTCTTAACATTCTCGGTATTGTGTGTAACTAGGGGGGGGGGAGTGAAACAGGTGCTTTGGTTTTTACAAACTTGCCTTTATTCTTCATTCTTGTCAGCAACTAAATTATTGCAGTGGGGAAGCTGGATACTGTTCGCTGTATTGACCAGGTGATAATTGCATTGGTGGTGGAAAGAGAAATATCTTGTAGTGACCTTTCTCCTCTTTTCTAGGCTCAATTTACAAAATCCTCAGATGCCCTGTCCTATTCAGGATCGCTCTTTGGCTCTAACTAGCAGATTCAGGATGTGGTGCTTTCTGTTCTTCCAGAAAGAAGAGGGTGATTTGGCAAAAGCTGTAATAAGCTATTTTCTCCTTCTGGCTTTCACAGTTTTTCCTTGTGGCACTCTCAACAGCCAGTTTCATAGCTTCATTAGCAACAATGAATGACTTCCACTAGCAAGTATTAGGGAAGCTTGGCCATTTCAAAGTTTATAGCTTCATATACTAAATATAGGTAAAATGAACATGCTAAATTAGATCACTCTCAAGGATATCAGAAAATGTTGCATTGCAAACTGAAAATATTCCAGTGCCAATTGCTTCAGTTCAGACTTTTCTGGAAATTCCACATCTCTGGCAACAGCCCACATGAAGGATTCAGCTACCTGCCTACTGCTCTGTAGCAACAGCAACACCTCCATACCTGCCTCAGTCTAAGAACATTGCCTACATGGTTTGTTTTATCCTTCTTTATAGCTGTTGAATTTACTTACTTTTTGTTTAGGCCTTCTTTTGGAGGTGGTGGTGGGAGGGCATGAACATGAACTAGAAGTTGTTCAAAATGAATTTAGTTCACCTTTAGATTACCCAGCAATGATGGAAACTACTTCCAGACAGGGCTCTCCCCCCCCCCCCCCCGAACTCAGTTCCAGCACCTCTCAGGAGGCATTCATTGTGAGCACCTCTTTTTCTAGAAAAGTAACACAGCTTTCAGGTATACTGCAGAGATGTTTGAACTAGTTCATTGAACTTCATTGAACTGAACTAGTTCATTCCAAACCCTGCTTATCATTGCAGATGTATTGCCCCCACAAACTAGGCTTTGAACTGTACTTCTTCAAGGCACACAACACTGTTACAAGCAAAGTGTCACCTTTAAAAGCCTTCTTTTGTTTGAAAAAGAACCTATCTTAATGTTTCCAAAGGACAACAAAGCATTTGCCTGAATATAATTACTGATCAAGAGCTTCATTAACTACAAAACCCAACATTTGGGATCCCCTCCAAATCTTTCGTAGGATTTTGTAGTCATTTTGTAGCTCTGCCCAAGCCAGTATTAGCACCCCAGAGTCTTTGGGCTATATTAAGACAAGGTCTTTGAGACCCATTGTAAAATTTGGACAACAGTGCATTGTAGGGGGATGGGGGGGCGGATAACGTCAACCCTTTCCCTGCATAGATTTCCCATTATAAGCGCTCCCTAGCTGCTAGCTGCCCCATAATAGCTGCTTGGGTGAAGGCATTTACGCCAGAAAACAGTGCAGTAGGGAAGGGTTCTACCTTCCCATCCCCACAGTACCAAGGTCTTGATTAATTCAGAGGGAGGAAGAGAGAGTTGTTGCTTTAAAAAAATGAAAAGGTTGGGAGAACCAATCATGGATCTCAAACATATCTAATTTGGCCCACTGCTGCAGAAATTGGGTGAGGCTTATATCATATCATGCACATCAGGAAGTCATCAATGGTGTAAGGCTGATGCAGAGTATGCATACTGTTTCCAGTGTGATTTTTGGCAGAAGCAGCAAGACCTAAGCACTTTTCTTTAAAAAAGAAAGAAAGAAGAAAAGAGAGAGTCTTTACAAGGGTAAAAAAGAGATATGAAACAGGCCCAGAAAGGAATGCTGGCAGCACATCCCATACAGGATGAATGTAGGGAAAACCATCAAGTGGAACAACTTCTAGCCTAGACTTGGCATGGAAGTTGATGTCTTGTGCAGTGAATCTGAGAAGTAAAAGCTTTTTAAAAAATGAATGTTTAAAAGAATAGAAAATGTGACTTGGCAACAAAGAAAGCAGAACCTCCCCTCACCTCCCAGGACATACATGTAGACTGCATGGTGTAGAGTGATGTAATGGTTAGTGTCAGACTAGGACCTGGAAGATAAGGGTTCGAATCCCCACTCAGCCATGAAACTCATTGGATGACCTTGGACAAGTGTTGGCCTAATCTACTTCTCACAGGGTTGTTACGAGGATTAAATGAAGCAGAAGAACCCTGTACACTGCCATAAGCTCCTTGGAACAACAGCAGGATATTTGTTGTCGTTTAGTCGTGTCCGACTCTTCGTGACCCCGTGGACCAGAGCACCCCAGGCTCTCCTGTCTTCCACTGCCTCCCGCAGTTTGGTCAAGCTCATGTTGGTAGCTTCGATAATTCACTGTCCAACCATCTTGTCCTCTGTCGTCCCCTTCTCCTTGTGCCCTCAATCTTTCCCAGCATCAGGGTCTTTTCCAGGGAGTCTTCTCTTCTTATGAGGTGGCCAAAGTATTGGAGCCTCAGCTTCAGGATCTGTCCTTCCAGTGAGCACTCAGGGCTGATTTCCTTCAGAATGGATAGGTTTGATCTTCTTGCAGTCCATTGGACTCTCAAGAGTCTCCTCTAGCACCATAATTCAAAAGCATCAATTCTTCGGCGATCAGCCTTTTTTATGGTCCAGCTCTCACATCCATACATCACTACTGGGGAAACCATAGCTTTACTATACGGACCTTTGTCAGCAAGGTGATGTCTCTGCTTTTTAAGATGCTGTCTAGGTTTGTCATTGCTTTTTCCCCAAGAAGCAGGTGTCTTAATTTTGGCTGTTACCATCTGCAGTGATCATGGAACCCAAGAAGGTAAAATCTCTCACTGCCTCCATTTCTTCCCCTTCTTTTTGCCAGGAGGTGACGGGACCAGTGGCCATGATCTTGGTTTTTATGATGTTGAGCTTCAGAGCATATTTTGTGCTCTCCTCTTTCACCCTCATTAAAAGGTTCTTTAATTCCTCCTCACTTTCTGCCATCAAGGTTGTGCCATCAGCATATCTGAGGTTATTGATATTTCTTCTGGGATTCATCCAGTCCAGCCTTTCGCATGATGAATTCTGCATATAAGTTAAATAAGCAGGCAGGATATAAATATACAAAATAAATAAATTAATATATTGTTTCTAAAATGCAATGAAATCATCACTTTCTTCAAAGAAGCTTTTAGTTGTATTGCTAGAGGGGGGGAATTGAACTTCATTGGGAATACTGGGTGTTGCAATATGTAGTTAAATAGTGCAGAAAGTTATAAATACATGTCAAACTTTTGTCAGCTGGCAAAGATTCATTATGTGGCAGCATTCATCTTGTAGTGGCAGAGGCAAATCAATGAATGTTTCAGAGGCCCAAGAGGGATGGGTGGTGTGTGGTTGGGGTTTTTTTTTTATTAAGGGATCTGTATTTAAACCATACCACCCATCATCCAGTAATACATACTGGGTAGAATTCAGTGTTGTACTATTACAAACGAATGGAGCAATTCTGCCCCTCCCTTTCTGGATATTCTCCCAACACCAGCAGCCAATTTCAGGGTAGGGGGCGCAGGGAGGCAAGGGGAAACTCCCATTGTGTAAGTGCTTGCATGGGGCTTCTGCTGATGGGGTTTGTTAAGCGAATCCCGATCATGAAGTTTTATTTAAAAGATACACAAATAGAAGTTGCTTCTGCTGATTTCCCCCCCTCCCACTACAGTTCCCCATACTACACATTAGCTCTTTCCTGAGGGTCCTCTAACCTCAGGAGAGGTTTTTCAGGGAGCTGTAGTGGGCCGGAAAATCCTGTTATACAAGCAGACTTATATCTGCCTAACTTTGGATACAGCTTATGAAATGTTGTGTGTTGTAGTCCAGCAATATTTGAAGGACCATCCCTTGTTTTTGAATTATGTATGTTGTTCACCACCCTGGAATCTATTGGATGAAGGGAAGTATACAAATAATTTAAACAAATAAAATAAAATAAAAAGAGTGCTTGTTTCCATCTGACCAGGCTGACTATCATCCACCTGCACCAATGCTGATTCACTACCTCTGTGCTGCTGCTCTCCAGAGACAGTTTACCTCTTTGGTAAAGGTAAAGGACCCCTGACAGTTATGTCCAGCTGCAAATGACTCTGGGGTTGCACTTTACTGGCCGAGAGAGCCAACGTTTGTGTGCTGACAGTTTTCCCAGGTCATGTGGCCAGCATGACTAAGTCGCTTCTGGCGAAACCAGAATGGCGAAATGCCGTTTACTTTCCCACCAGAGCGGTACCTATTTATCTACTTGCACTTTGACGTGCTTTCGAACTGCTAGGTTGGCAGGAGCTGGGACCGATCAACGGGAGCTCACCCCGTTACGGGGATTCGAACCAACCTTCTGATAGGCAAGCCCTGGGCTCAGTGGTTTAGATCACAGCACCACCCTTTACCTCTTTGAAGAGGGTGGAAACCATACTTGCAAATGATTCAAGAAAGGCTCCAGGCCCGTTTTCCCACATACCATTGCTGTGTTGAGAGTGCCACTGCTTTTGTAACCTAACGGCCATTCACGAGTGGACAGTATCAGGCTTAGGGGAACCCAGAGATTGTAGAACAGGCATCCCCAAACTGCGGCCCTCCAGATGTTTTGGCCTACAACTCCCATGATCCCTAGCTAAGAGGACCAGTGGTCGGGGAAGATGGGAATTGTAGTCCAAAACATCTGGAGGGCCGATGTTTGGGGATGTCTGTTGTAGAAGTACAAGTAATTTCTATGACAAACTCTTAAGGGGAACTTCAAAAACATCCCCCAAAGGATTGAGCGTGCTCAGTGGCTATGGCGTTTGGGGTATGAGGAGAGGAGGGAAATGGACTGGATACAATAGAAGAACAGAGTCTTTTGCAGCTCTTGCTACAGGTATGTATATGGATTTTGCAAGAGAATTTTTATAGCAATACATAAAATGACTTTCTGGATCTAATATCACACAAAAAGTGACAGGTGCCTTTCCCCTTTCCACCATACGTCCTGCCCCTTTCATTGGAAGTTCCGCCTTTTGCTATAAATTTTATATTGTTTAATATAAATTTGATACAAATTATTCAAAGAAGTGATTATAAAAGTTTGTTTTAGGGTATCATGTTACCTGTGTACATGGCTGTCTCAGTGCCACAAATCTGACAGCAGGTTTTGAGTCCCTGTAACCTAAGGTATAGGGACCCAGGTGGCGCTGTGGTTAAACCACTGAGCCTAGGGCTTGCTGATCAGAAGGTCAGCGGTTCGAATCCCTGTGACGGGGTGAGCTCCCGTTGCTTGGTCCCAGCTCCTGCCAACCTAGCAGTTCGAAAGCACGTCAAAATGCAAGTAGATAAATAGGAACCGCTACAGCGGGAAGGTAAACGGCGTTTCCATGTGCTGCTCTGGTTTGCCAGAAGTGACTTTGTCATGCTGGCCACATGACCTGGAAGCTATACGCCGGCTCCCTCGGCCAATAATGTGAGATGAGCGCGCAACCCCAGAGTCGGTCACGACTGGACCTAATAGTCAGGGGTCCCTTTACCTTTACCTAACCTAAGGTATAGAAACTAAATGTTTGGGTTGCGCACACACACACACCCCGTAGATGTTGTCACTAGCATCCAGCCTAGTGTTTGAAATTCCAGTGTGTGTATACTGTAATCTCTTCAGGGTAGCCTGCCCTTTGCCCCAGCTACAGAATGGATGTAGATGACGCAACCATCCTTACCCCAAGGCTTTATGAATGCTATGACCAATAGGAACAGGCCTTTCCATTGACCAAACCCATGAGCTTTTTGGAAGACAGGGACATGTCTCTGGGGTATGAGAGCTAGGAAAGTTATAAATTTGAATGCTGTATTTTTTCTTACTACATTTGTCTATTGATTTTTAAAATCTCATTTCTTCTCGGGGCTAAGATGCAGCAAATGATTATTTGTTACAGAAGTTCCATGTATTTCTGTGGAGATCCTGTAGATTAGGAAATCCAAATATTTTTATTAAGGGGATTTAATGGAACCACTAGTATATGTGCATTGCAGAAATACTCAATTTTAATTAAAAGCCAATGCAATTCTGGGCTGCATCAATAGGAGTATAGCGTCTAGATCAAGGGAAGTAATAGTACCACTGTATTCTGCTCTGGTCAGACCTCACCTGGAGTACTGTGTCCAGTTCTGGGCACCACAGTTCAAGAAGTATACTGACAAGCTGGAACATGTCCAGAAGAGGGCAACCAAAATGGTCAAAGGCTTGGAAACAATGCCTTATGAGGAACAGCTTAGGAAGCTGGGAATATTTAGCCTGGAGAAGAGAAAGTTAAGGGGTGATATGATAGCCATGTTCAAATATATACGTAAAAGGATGTCAAATAGAGGAGGGTGAAAGGTTGTTTTCCGCTGCTACAGAGAAGCGGACATGGAGCAATGGATTCAAACTACAAGAAAGAAGCTTCCACCTAAACATTAGGAAGAACTTCCTGACAGTAAGAGCTGTTCGACAGTGGGATTTGCTGCCAAGAAGTGTGGTGGAGTCTCCTTCTTTGGAGGTCTTTAAGCGGAGGCTTGACAGCCATATGTCAATGCTTTGATGGTGTTTCCTGCTTGGCAGGGGGTTGGACTGGATGGCCCTTGTGGTCTCTTCCAACTCTATGATTCTATGAAATAATATGCTGCACATGCGATAAAATTAACTTTGTGCTATTTCTGAAAAGAAACTCTAGCCATAGGTAGTTCAGATTACTCGCTGTCTCTTTGGCTTTATATTTAACAACAATTATTTGCTGTGATCTTGCTGTGTTTGACAAACCCACCACCTGCTCCAGCTCCAAGAGAGGAGGAAGGGGATTCCTTCTAATTCCCAGTCTCTAAGCATAAGCTGCTCCACTGAGCATTTTGATGGATGCCCTTGGCTCACTTTTAATCTTCAAACCAGTATTGGCTTTTCCATGGCATGCCAGGTGAGATGCATGCAAAAGAGGGGATCTGAGAGTGGAACAAGAGTAGAAAGTGGGAAAGGTTAATGTAGCAGAAGGATGCAGGTTAATCAATATGCATAAAGACTCATACAAAATAAAGCCAATGTTTGGGTCCACTTTATTCTCTAACTTCTCTGCATGAATTCTGAGGGTGGTGTGAATTATTGAAATGTGAAAGTCCCTGGAGGGAAAAGTTCTTCATTGCATATTTATCAAAATGAACACACTGAGCAACAAGAGCTGTTATGTTACACAAGTCAGAGTCATTCAGTCATTTGCTACCGTGTTTCTTTGAAAAGAAGACACTGTCTTATATTTTTTCCCCTCAAAAAAAACACACTATGGCTTATTTTAAGGGGATGTCTTATTTTTTCCTCCTCCTGCCGCGGCCGGCATTGCTGCTGCGCCTATCACTATGTCTTATTTTGGGGGTATGGCTTATATTCGTTGAATGCTTTAAAATCCTGCTATGGCTTATTTTACGACTGCGTCTTAAAATAGGGGAAACAGGGTAGCTACTGTGGAATTACTGAATTTCCAGTCAGCCCAACTGGTAAATGTTTTTGCCTCCACTGAAAATAAGCATTTGTAAGGGTAAGTGCGAGCCATCCCTACTGGTATAGTCTGTCAGATGACTTGGTAGGTGGTGGACCCTAAAGCGGGTCTGTGGTCTGAGCACCCACAGTCCTGGACTCATCCAAGGGGTTTGTGGTTAAAACCCTGGGTGCTTAGTGGGAATTCTAGAATGTGCCTTAGGATAGTTTGCTTCTTCCACAAGCTCTAGTGGCTGACTATACAATATTTCCCCTGCCCTCCCTTCAGCTTGCAGAGCAGATATTTTGTACATATGTTCTCCAAATGGATGAGATTATGTCACCTAAGGTATGAAGCACAATATCCACAAACCACATCAACAATCTTAGACCCCCTAACCACACTGTAAAACTTTTTAGAACAAAGAAAGTTTATATTCCAGAGGGCTTGATGATGAGAACCTTTTTGATTTTGCTTGTTTTGTGCCCCCCCTCCCCAGCTTTATGTATGTCAATTACTTTTCACAAGCCCTGAAAGAAATGGATTTCAAATAAAAACCTTCGCAAAAAATATTGATTTTTTTGGGGGGGGGGGAGATGAGAATTCTAAAAAAACTGGGTGGGGGGGTTGTTCTAAAATAAAGTTAGGTATTGCAACCCTGTTGCACTTCTCCCTTTCCTACACACACTATTTTCCTAACAACAGCAAGATTTTAAAAATGGGTGGATTTTAAATTCTTTAGGGAGCACTTTACCGTGAAATAGGGTTGAAATGGGTTAGATTTTCAAGCTTGGTCTAAAACCATGAGAACAAGAAGATTACTTTGCAGGGGATGGTGGAAGAATCACAATAATATGAAAAATTATGGTAAGGTAGTAGCTTTCCAAACTGTGTGTCACGACACATTAGTGCGCCAGCTGCAGTGTGTAGGTGTGTCATGGGAATGCTCCTCATGCTCTTCCCAGGGCAAGAAGGGGGTTAGTTTATCCTCTGGTTTGCTCTGGTTTGCTAGTAAAACTAAATTACTGTGGCCCGAAATAATGCATTGTCTAAAAAGTGTGTCACTAAAATGGAAAGTTTAGAAAGCTGTGTAGGGGTTTTAAGGAAACACTGTTGAGAATCAGTAAATATGAGTACTAGCTTAACTGCCTTTTCCTTTGCAAAGTTTTTACTGTAGTCTGCTTTACCACACGCCAACTTGGCTACTACTTTTCCACTTAATGTACATTTTTTAAAGCATCTGTTTTAGACAAGAAACAAACTAGAAGTCATTTGTTGCTCAAAGAGATGAAATATCTCTGACCATTTCCGACTGGGTATCTGTGGATACTAATTCCTAAAATCTTAGCTGCTTGCTAGTCTCTGAGAAGTTTGATATGCTTTTCTGACTGCTCCCTTGAATTGTCAGTGCTGGCTTGTAGCTCCTTGCTTCTTCTGCAGTAGCTAACGTCCCTGGGAAAGAGCTTATGGGCCGTGCCCAGCCCCTTGGCAAATCTGGTAGCTAGTCTTTCCACTGCTACCCTCTAGCGGCTGTCATGCCTTACTGCCATGACAGCAGCTCGGAGTGGGTGAGGCAAATAAGGCGAGGAGAGAAAAATCAATGCACAGAGAAAGCGAGACTGGGAAGAAGGAGAAGGGAGGAGTCGCCTCATCAGCCATTCTTGTCTTACAGGGTCCCAGCTGTCATTGGTAAAAGAGGAGGGAGGGAGAGGATTTACTATTGTGTGAAACAAGTGGGAGGGGGCAAGGCAGAGAGGAAGACGAGGAAAGGAAGGAAGCACCATTTGTTTCACCTGAGCTTGAGCTTCTTTGCAAGCTGGTACTGCTCCTAGGTTGGAGGATAGGAGCTGGTTCTATCCCTGTCACAACAGCCGAACATCATGTCTGGTTATCAGGGCAAGAAGAACATCCCCAGGATAACAGTGAGTGGCTTAACATATCTTCTTTCGCTCTCCCCACCCTCTGCTCTTCATGTTTGCTGCATTTATGCTTCTGTCTTCACATTTGTTTTGTATTAGTTTACTCATCCCTACCAGCTACTACCCATGTCAGTCTAGTTTTGAAAGAAGCTGGTGCTGATTCATTTCATACCGGTAGTTGCTAGGGATATTAAAAAGCCAGCCAGCTTGCAAAAATGAAGAGGTGCATGCAGGGGCAGCCCTGATTAAGTAAATCTTGGGACTTGCATAAACTATACAGTTGACATGGGGGGGGGGGCTTCATTGTCTCGTGCTGTTAAATTACTGTCTAGGAGGACTGTACTAGTGTGAAGCAGTAATATCAGACTGCAGTATCTTCAAGCCCCAAAATGTTGCTATGAAATCTCTCTTCTCCCCCCCCACCTCCCCCTTCATGTCTGTTGTCCATTTCTGTGGGGCATGATGAGGATTTAGTGACATTCTGTTTTCAACCCTGCATGTTGGGAGTAGATGTCCCTCCTTGTCCAGTTCAGGATGTTTGATCACTTTTTAAATGCTTTGGACAGACCCTTGATTTTGTTTTTTGTTCTGTCACCACTCCTTTTTTTTTAAAGCAGGAACACTGGTATGCCTAAGTTGCCTGCTGCATAGTTTCGTTTGCTGCATATTTGGGTGCGTCATGTGCTTTGACTGGCTCAGGAAAAAGAGGAATTGATTCATCTGTAAATGTGAAAGCTTTGTTTTACAAATGAATGTGAAATATATAATTTTCTCTTTTTCTAAATAATGGTTTGCTTGTTAACATAAAATAAAAACTGTCTGTTGGAGAGTTTTTGTTGGGGGAAATACTGCGAAAAATAGCAGTGTGTTTTGCATCTTTGCATCAGTGTGTGCCCTGCAGATGCATTTCCAGTGGCTTCATACTCCACCCTGATTTATTGTTGATGCAATGAAACGGCTTGCAGAGGGGGTACCCCCTTGGTCTTTAATAGGCCTGGGGTTTATTGTCGCTGGCTTCAGATGCAAGGAGTGCAGCTGTGCTTTGTCTCCCATGCATTTTAATGAAATCTTTTGTGGGATAGGGTATGCATTGGGGGAACGGGTGGCTACTCCATCTTTGAGGCAAACAAAGGAAACAGCACAACCAAGCATGCACACCACTCGCACAGACACACTGGGTTGGAGCGGGGAGAAGCTTAGCAGATATTTTGTCTTCCACTGTACCTGTTTAGAGGGCAACTAAATTCACCAAAGGATTGCCTTTTCTGATGGGATTTTATTGAGTGCTTTCCTTTGTTTGTCCATTTAATGGATTAAAAACATTTGAATAAAATTGATGCTCATTAATTCATTTTGTGATTTGTGGGGCATATTTTCCTACCTGTGATCTTAAATAAGGGATGAGTTTATGTTAACTACAGCTGCCAGTTTGTTTTTGTCACACACACACACACACACACACACACACCCCACCCCACCCCACCCCCACCGAAACAGCCGTTTTCTTGATCCTGCCTTGGAACAGATATTTTTCTTTTAAGGTGAAAAACACTGAGAATCACAGTCTAGACAGTTGGGACTAATTATATAAAAGAAGTAGACTTAGCCAACATCTTATTTGACATTCACATTTCTGGCAGTACTGAATTATTTGCCTTTAATGCCAAAGTCATTTAATATTTAAGCCAATTTTTACCTGCTTTCGGATAAAGCAGCTAGGTGTGTACATGCACAGTATAATACTATAAAGCAACCATGTAAAAGTGGTGCATTTTCTTCTCTCTTAGGTCTAGAAGGTGTGACCTACATTAGCTAGCTAAATCCCATGATATTGTTTTCTTTTGTGCTGCTGCACCTGACTGCAGCAGTTTTGACTGTGCAGTGGGGCCGCACCTATCTTGGTATACAGCATATGCTTTCTTATGCTTTCTTTGAAATAGTGGAAAGTCCAGCTGCACTAGGGTCCAGCTGCTCACTATTGTGTGTTGTTTCGTAGTTCTGCTTTGGTTATTTTATGGCTGCAACTAGCTTAAAAAATTATATGGCATTTAGTGCTGTGGATCTAAAGTCAGAATAAAAGTAGTTATAATTAATAAATATATTCTTTGAGGGTGATCCTATTCTTTTCAGGGGTTTTTAAAACATTCTCGGCAGCACTCACTCAAATTAATGTCATTTTAAAAAGCAGTTCAAGATGGTGTAGCTGGAAAATAAATGGTAAAGTTAGGTATGCACCCTTAAAGATGTATACCTAACAGTCCTCTGATAGTGTTAATAATTGTCAATTCTATACCACCTGGAGACCACATAGTATAGAACTATAAGGTGTGCACTATTGCTAGAATGTTCCTTGTTCAGTATATGAGATGTTGGTCACCTGAAGATACGACACATTGAAGGATTGCTTTCGTAGGAGTGCTTGGGAACCCCACCCCCACTTTCTTCAGGGAGGTGCATCCCTGCATTTGAAAGGGTGTGACCACCCAGGAACCAGAAGTAATTTCCAAGAGGGAAAGGGTATACTGGTATTCAAGATTTTATCTGCCCACAACACTAATTGCCACATGTGGCCAGTTCAGGCTGTGCACAGCCCATCGTTTTCTCCTCATTTGACAGGTTGACTAGCAGGGGATTGCAGTGCTGTAGAAGAACATCTGAGATCAAGAAAATAAACTCTTGAGGTATAAGAGCACTGAATCCCTTTGTCATCATAGCTGGCAGTAAATCTTACTGCTAGTAATGAATATTGGAGTGAAAACAGTACAGTACTACAGTAGTATGTTTCCACAGGCAGTAATGTGTGCCTGGTTTTATGGGTGGGGCTCTGCCTAAACTCAGGCATAACACTTTCTGTGTGATCCTTAGGGATAAGCCAAAAATCTTGCAGAATAATTGTGTTGCTTGTTTGTACTTAGCTTGTAAACAAACTAAGAAATCCACTACAACTTGCGCAGATATTCATCTTGCATATTGTTGAAAAGCAGTCTGATGAAATGGGAATGGCAGAATGTCTGTCTTGTCTTTCATACTGGTGCTCATGAGCAGCAGCTGTATTGTGCATATGTGGCTATTTTCACTGTGTTCTCTGGGCGTTGCCATCTTGAATATGGCTATATATGTATAGTGAGATTACCTAGACACCTGAATTAGGAAGATGGTGAGGTAGACTGAATAAAATAAGTTGTAGATAATATATTGCCAACTGGCCAATATTGCAAAAGCTCAGTGGGCTTAGGTTAGGAAGTAAAGATGTGAGACAGATAAGATGCAGACTATACAAATAGTATGTGTTTTGCTAAAAATAGACTCTTAGGGATCAAAATTACCAATGATACTATGTTTGTTTATTTTTTTAAGTCTTGCCAGATAAATTGACTATACTAAAGACAATAGCTGAATCTTGGAGAGCATGCAAATTCCAATCTGGAATATCTCACTGGGTTTTTTTCCTTTACTCATCATTATATTTAGTAGAAAGCTTTCATATTCACTTTGGGAAGAGAAATGGAGTCCTGAAGGTAAAGTGACTTTCTCAACTACATCTGCATCAATTACATGCTTTTATTTTTAGACCAGTCTTTTTTTCCACTGAGCATCTCCTAGCTCCACAGTATATTTTTGTTTATAAAAATATGGTATATTGGAAAATATACCATATATACCCAATTGGCAAACCCAGTGGAAAGTTGTTCATGGAGTCTAACAGTAACCACACCACCAGGATAATGCATACTCTGTACAGTATGTAGAACACTATTCACTTGCCCCTGCAATTCCCAGATATTGTGATTCTTGGATTGTCCTGGTAAAAAAGAGGGGACATAACAGCACTCTTTTACAAGGGAGAGCTGCATTGTTATCAGTGCATGGCCTTTGTAATGTTTCTTTCAGTAACAGGAATTACATTTAAACTTTTCCCTTCTTTCAACCCATGTGCCTTGTAGACTGTAAATATGTAAAGTATTATCTTCCTGGCTGAAACTAACCTGTTCCTTTTCTGACCTGAGTCTCGAAACATGTACCTAGTTGCTGTATTTCTGAACATCTTTTGGCCTGTGAAGTGTTGCAGAGGACCAGGAATTGAATGGAAGTGTTAAGCAAATTGGAAGAAAAGTAATGGCAAAGTGATGGTTTTCAAGGAAGTATACTTTTATTACACACACCAAGAACAGTTTACATAGGACTCCTTGATTCAGTCATTTTATCAGGCCAAATCTGCTTAGTTGCAATAGTAGAATTCCATTGTCTGCTGTGAGACCATTCTCTATATAACTGCTTGTATAGAGTGTCTGTGTAAAATTGCATTTTCATACTCCTGCCAAGTCAGGAAGCGGCGCTAATATATGTATGGTTTATGCTAATTTAACATACTTCATTGGCCACATATCCAATACTTTGAATATGAGTATACATCTGAAAGTCGCACCTATGCCTATAAAAGATCCAGGAAAACATCATGTAGGAGACAAGATGAACAAACTATGGAGCTGCTCCAGCAGTACTCTGTGTGCATCTGTTGCCCAAAATTGTATAAGATGGGTTTTTCCCCCTTAGACCTTTGAATATGTATGAAATAAGTAGAGTAGAAAGAATCTACTCCAGTCTTTCAAAAGTAAAATGAGGAGGGGACTTAAGATTTAGATGAATGCTATCTTTTTTAACAGAAAAAAAACCTGTTCTTGTAACTTGGGCTCCTGTTTATTTTATGTTTCCCTATTGTTTTTACAAATGTCAAATATGATGGCCCAAAAATATGAGAATCAGGTAGGGAATTGCACATTTGTGCTGGCTACCAGGAACATTTGACTGGATTGATCAATATAGATTTTTAAAGACCAGGAAAAGGGTCAGTTTTATCAAGGAATCTGGCAGTGGTGCTAGAAGTTTCAGTATCAGTCTTGGGACCATTTCACATATCTACAAACGTGACTTCCATTACAAATCTATGCAGTTAGTCTACATAGAGTGAATGTTTGCCTGTGAATTACTACAAGGATAAATAGGTTGTATTCATAGTAAGAGCATCAGTGCAGTTTGTCCCATTCATGGCAGTGATTTATGCTTGTGAAACATGAAGGGCTGAATTGTGCTACTATTTTACCTGTGTACATTAAATTTCAACTAAAAGAAACCTGTGCATTAGTATTCCATGTGCACCCTTTTTTCCTCATAAAGTCAGTGTTGTTTTGTGCAAGGATTTTTGGACGGCAGGGGGGAAATGGGAGTTCATGGTGGCTTGCATCTTTTTAAAATCAAGCCATCTGCCTTCCTGATCTTGCTTTTGCAGTCAGACAGTACTAATGCCTCTTCCTGTAGAAACTTGCAGAGGAGTAGCCAAATGAGTCTGTTCTCTTAATAGTCCATGGCAGTGTATCCTGTAATAACTTTTTAGTCTTAAAGGTGGTAGATAATTCTTTGCTGTTTATCCTTCTGGTAGAAAACATCTGGTGTGTAGGGTAACATTTATGTGAGAATGTACAAGCAATAAAGTTTCCTGTAGCAACAGAGAGGCATCTTCATTTAACGGGATGCTCAAAGGAGGTAACAGAGAAGGCCTGGGATCCGTGCCAGAATTTCAAAAGAGAACCCAAGATGCACTTAGATTCTTGGTGCTTTTGTTGTGACTCCATGAATGTGATTTCCCTCATCTGTATCTTGCAGATAAAATTTCCCTCAGGCCAACAGTGGCTAATGATGCAGTCTGAAACAGGGTTGGCAGGAAGACATGGCTGGGTGTGGGGAAGCAGAAATGAGCTTTGGCAGGATGAACAGTGTGTTTATTGTAATAGTCCAGGAGATCTTGGTAAGCATGCAAAAGCCCTTGAATTAGTCAGGCCCGTTTCCTGATAAGCGCTTCAGTTTCCTCTTTAGTTCCTCTTGCATACGAACGAATCCAGAACTTTCTGTGCCAGAATAGACATGATGTCATTGAATGTGCCACCCTCCCCCCCTTTTCTGCATACCAACTAATGGAGTTGGTGCTGGCCTTCCTCTTTCTTATTTTACTGCTACTAGGGCTTGGCACAAATGATGATAAATGCAAAACTTTTAAATATCAATGAAACAACCACTAAGGCCATTACATTCCGGCATACTGTACTTTCATTACAGCAACAGTAGACCAAAATAAACTTCTAATTGTGCTGTGCCTCCTCCTTTATTCAGATGCATTATCATCAGTTACTTCTGCCCTTTAAGAATTCAGAAGGGGGGAAATGTACTTCAGTCAAAAGTTATTCAGCAATGAGTTAGGGCAAGGTGGCAATAAGGGAAGTACACACAGACCTTTTGTTCCTCTTAAGGTTTTGTTGGGGTGCAAGCATGCAGACAGGGGAAGGCTGTATTGTCAGAATCATCCCTCTGTGGGTGCTGTCTGGTACGGGCAGATTGTTCACTTCTTATTTTCTCCACATCACATGAATTTTATTATTTGGAGACCACATTTTAGAGTACGGGTCTGAATCTAGAAGATAAAGATTTTTTTTTTTAAAAAAGCATTGCAGATCTAGTACTGTTCTGTATTAAAACAAACACAGATTATGCTACAATGTCCAATGCACTTCTGCATTTGGTGTTTCCAGTAATTTGCACACACTTGATACATTCTGCTTATGACCTTCAACACTTTCCCACCAACCCTTTAGTATAGGCAATGTTATTTTGCAACACCCCCTAATTATTCTGTTTGCTTCACAATTTTGAGAAACTTGGTGTCTAGAACTGAAATTGATCAGCCTATGTGAGATTTTTTTGTCAAGAGCTTGCTTGTTATTTTGTGCTGAGGAAATCACCAGATGTTCATTATATTTGTCAAAACAAAATAAAAAAATCCTTCCAGTAGCACCTTAGAGACCAACTAAGTTTGTCATAGGTATGAGCTTTTGTGTGCATGCACACTTCTTTAGATACCATTATATTTGTGTTATGTGTACTATTAGAATGCAGAAGTCTTAGGGCAATTTAAGAAACAAGCTGAAATTGTATAGTTGTTTTTAACAGTGTACAGTATTTCATATTGTATTACAACGTGTGAATAAAACTTTGGGTCCTTTTAAGGGAGACCATCTGAATGATACATATGTATCCCTGTCTCTTTCAGATGTGTTGGGCATTTAAAAATATGTTTGTAGGAGGTCTTCCAAGAAACTTTTCATTTGGGAGCAAAGCATAACAGTATACCATAAAATCAGTAAAAGCACAGGTTGTGTACGAGTGAGAAAGATGATGTTTAAGAACAGAGAATTGTATTTTGGTCTCATTGCACCTCAAGACTTACAAACTGGAGTTGTTGCTTACTGTATTTGAATTTTCACCTGTCCAATCTTTAAAAAGGAAGGCCAACTTTAATATAGAAGTAGTTGCCATGAGGAATGAAGAGGTGGAGGGGGGGCACTGTTGTTGCCATAATTTCCCTTCTAATATCTACAAGCCCTGGGTTATTTGGAAGACAGGTGGTGCTGTGGTCTAAAAAGCACTGAGTGTCTTGGGCTTGCTGATCAGAAGGTTGGCAGTTGGAATCCCCACAATGGGGTGAGCTCCCATTGCTCTGTCCCAGCTTCTGCCAACCTAACAGTTCAAAAGCACACCACTGTAAGTAGATAAATAGGTGTGGCGGGAAGGTAAACAGCATTTCCAAGCTCTCTGGCTTCTGTTCCGTTGCGCCAAAAGCAGTTTAGTTATGCTGGCCACATTACCTGGAATGCTGTCTGTGGACAAACGCTGGCTCCCTTGGCCTGAAGCAAGATGAGCATCGCCTTTGACTGGACTTAACCGTCCAGGGTCATTTACCTATTTGGAAGACTAGCAATCCTTAACTAGCAATCTGTATTGTAATGACTATTCACTTAACTGATATGTTTGGACTATACTCCGAATAACCATGGAACCCATAACAATAGAGATTCAAGGTTGCAGAGAGTAAAGAAACTAACGAAATGTTTATGTGTAAGTTATTGTAATAGCTATGAAAACAAAGCCTGCCCTTTTTGTGTGAACGGAAATAACTATTCCTGGTTCACGAGTCATGTGTGTCAGCATGGCGCAGCAGCAGAAAGGACCACAAAGGAGCAAAGCACCTGCAAGCTTCCTCTCTGGAAGCCCACTCATTTGTGCTAAGCTAAGTGTGATGTGTGGAAGAGGTGAATGCATTTCAGAAAAGGACTGTGTGTATCCAAGGGACCATTTCTTGCATTATTTCTCCCTGATTTTTATTATGATGTTTGCATGAGGTCTTGCTTTGGATCTCATTGGGAAGTAAGATTGGTCTATGTATGGGGTAGGTATGGGAAAGGGTTTCCCAAACTTGGGTTTCCAGCAGTTTGGGACTACAACACCCATCATCCCTAGCTAGCAGGACCAGTGGTCAGGGGTGATGGGAACTGTAGTATAAAAACAGCTGGAGACCCATTTTTGGGTTGTTGGAAACAGTAGAGAAGTGTACCTTGGGGGGTGAAGTCAAACTGCTGGAAGGTTGCAGCACCTGCTGTGGCTTTAGAGACTGATATGGGAGAGACGTATTTTGTTGCAGCTGGGGTTTCTTTTTAAATAGTGGTTTATACTATTATTGGGGCTTTCAGGTGGCGCTGTGGTTAAACCACTGAGCCTAGGGCTTGCTGATCAGAAGGTCGGCGGTTCGAATCCCTGTGACGGGGTGAGCTCCCGTTGCTTGGTCCCAGCTCCTGCCAACCTAGCAGTTCGAAAGCACATCAAAATGCAAGTAGATAAATAGGAACCGCTACAGCGGGAAGGTAAACGGCGTTTCCGTGTGCTGCTCTGGTTTGCCAGAACTGGCTTTGTCATGCTGGCCACATGACCTGGAAGCTATACGCCGGCTCCCTCGGCCAATAATGCGAGATGAGCGCGCAACCCCAGAGTCGGTCACGACTGGACCTAATGGTCAGGGGTCCCTTTACCTTTACTTTTATACTATTATTATTAAGCTGGTTTGGCACTCTTATACAATAAGATTTTTTTTATTTTTTGCATTTATATTCAAACTTGTTTTTTCACAACTGGTGCTTTTATTTTCCCCTCCCCCCCATTAGTGTTTACTTTTCTCTAGAGCCAGTGACCATCTCATTGGGTTTTTCATGAAGGGGAGGGTTTATTCACTTTGGGTTGCCTCCACCTAAATATTCATTTCCACTGCTCCAAACCTTACAGTTCCCTCAAGCATGCTGATAGCAAAAGAGCTAAAACGGAAACAACCATTCAACTTTCTTGAAGCATTTTTTAGAAAGCTCATTTTTGCAGTGAACTGACCTCTCTACAGCATAAAAACATTGCCTTTCATCCAAAATGTCTTAAGGCTGCAAAGTGTGCACGGAGCTTCTCCCAAGGAGGGGCTGCCCCAACTGCGGTGTTGGAATGTGTGCAGTGCATGCATGGCATGTAACTGAATTCTTGACCTGTACAGAGCTGGATGGGCACATTAGTCTGGGGGTCGGGTTTATTTGATTTTGTTGTCTCCTATGACAAAAAGAGAGACAAAAGAAAGAAGAATACTTGCCAAAGTAACAAAAATTGTGGGTTTTTTATTTTTTGTAAATTGCTTTAGAATTTGAGACAAGGGCATTTTAGTCAAAAAAGATTTTGAGTCAGGGGAATGCAGAAATCAAACATTGTTTTGGTTTCCAGTTGAATGCTGCTTTCAGGCTACCCATAGGCATCTTCTTGGCCATTGTGAGAACAGGATGCTGGGCTAGATGGACCATTGGCCTGATCCATGATTCACAGTGATATGGTAACATCCAAAGGAATAACTTCCATAAATACATTTAAAAAAAACACTGGTGTAGTGAAAGAGCTCCCCCCCCCCGACTGATGTAAACAGTGGGGATATATGCCTTAGTCTAACCAGCAGGGACCAATTAACTCTTTCTGCAGTCCTTCGGAGTAATTGGTTCTGGCATGTACCAGCTTGCTGCTTGTGGCCCAGTACTGTGGATTATGTTGGTTATTCTATGATGAGCAACCTTTTTCAGGCCTGGGACCCATCTTTAGCCCATTTGGGTACCCTCTCTAATTTTTTTAACTTAAATGGTGCTGCTGTTTTGACTTGCCTTAGGTCTGGCTGTGACCCAGTAATAGATCCCCATCCACCAGTTGAAGATCTATGATGTGTGGCAGGCATGGCCAAACTTGGCCCTCCAGATGTTTTGGGACTACAATTCCCATCCCTGACCACTGATCCTGTTGGCTAGGGATGGTGGGAGTTGTAGTCTCAAAACATCTGGAGGGCCAAGTTTGGCCATGCCTGGTCTATGGGAAGTTGGTAGGTCTTTCCTTTGGTCCAAGTGTTGAACTAAATCATTGGCACCTTCCAATGCAGATTATTTTAATGTTGTGAGGGCCCCCAAAAAATGTAATGTTGATATGTTGATGCTCAAAATTAGCTTCTACACTGAATGCTGTTAAAAAAGAACTCTCAGGACTGTTCAGTAGTAACAATATAAATAGCATCCCGGTGAAACTGCCGCTTGTTCATGGATAGCAGTGGGATTGCATCAGATAGCCAGCTCTAGGGAAATGGGCAGATAATTTGTAACTTATGCCAAACAGAGATGGAATTGATTAAAGATTGGGCACAGTTCATTGGCTTTGTGTTACTCTTTCCATGGACACCCTGTGTTATAAAAAGGAGATGAAAACATGTGCATAACATCTTTGCTTTCTCTTCACAGAGCGACCGTCTTCTCATTAAGGGAGGGAGGATAGTCAATGATGATCAGTCATTCTATGCTGACATTTACATTGAGGATGGTCTTATAAAGTAGGTATACAGTTGCCATAGCCCGCTCTTTGTTTTCCTAGTGGTCAGAATATATCTATCTCTTGAAGAGAGCAATGGGATTCCAAAAATTGTTATGCGCAAGTTTATTTTGCATGTATACTGTCTTGTTATTCATGTCAAACAGTCTATGATCAAGTCATTTACAGCACATGGCTTTCTATATCAGTGCATTTAAACTGTCATAGTATTTGGAGACCCTTTGCTAAAGAGAAGAGATGACAAATGTAATTTATGTTTGGTTTCTGGCTTGCCTACTCCATCATAAAAATGACTGTTACATTTATTGCAGTTAAAGATGGTAAAGATTTTCTTAGGGAAGCTGTGTCTTTAAGATTCTGAGAGGTTTTAGGCAAAAGTTGTTATGGTTTCTGTTTTATCTGGCTTCTGGTTATGTTTATGAAGTCAAAGTAATGACTCCAGTGGTTAAAGGCTGAAATTGTTCTAGTGTGTAAATACATGCAATTAGGATTAAATCCCAGTGCAGTGAGGTTTGAGTTGTGGGATATTTTATAGCCAAGGATCTCAAATGTTCTTTGCCATTAAAGTATAAAAGCAAATATCCAGATTCTTCTGCAGGAAATATTTTTAAAAGCAGCAACAGGGGAATCAAATAATATTTAAGAGGAGGAAATTGTCCAAGTGTTTAAACCCTGAGGGGAAAAGGCAATTTATTAACTGCTGGTTTGTTGCCACAAAGACATTTGGAAAGAGTAGCATCTGTAAAATATTTAAAACTCACAAATAATTTTTCAAACGTTGTGAGTTAATTGATACAGAGATGTGGGGTGTTTGTGTTTAAAGGTTGTGTTTAAAGGTTTCTTTCTTTATAACCCAAAAATGTATCTCCAAAAGATGTTTACAGGCAATGACCATTTTATCCTTGTTCAGTATGTGTGTAACTGCACACACGTGCATCATTGTAACCTGGAAGTGGACAGAAAATGGGGGTCGGAGATGTAACAGGGCTCTGTTGATGTGCACAGGTTAGGAACATAACCCCCGTGCAAAACGGCCATTGTCTGTCATATCACAAGCTGCCAGATTTGATATGAATAACTATTTGGTGTAATCAACATTTTGATGAATGCAACAATTGGAATTGCTTCAGTTAAAACTGAACCAGTATTCTTTGTGTACACAAGGTTGTGTGGGCTTGTAGCCCCCCCCCCTTTAAAAGACTTTCTGCAATTTAGGCACTTTGGCTTAGAGAAGTGAGTATTAGTGGTATAAAACATACTCCTATGTAAGCACACAGAGCATGGAATTGTGCACATATTCAGAAGGACTAATAGAAGAAGTTTTGGAGCATATATTTATACCTGTATCCCACTTGTCTTTCCATCATGTGTAACAGGATGCCCAAAGCAGCTTAAAATCAATATAATTTTAAAAAAAATATCAAAATTGAAAACAAAAAGCAAACAACAGTTAAGAAGAAGGGAAATTTACAAAAAGCTTCAGTTCAAAATTCAGACAAATTATAAGCTTGAATAAAATTGTCTTTACCTGGCGTCTAAATGCCACCAGAGAGGAATCAGCCACGTTCCCTTGGGCAACGTCCTCCAGAGTCTTGGCACCACTAGAGGAGGCAATGTTAGAGGAGAGGTAGCTCTAGGGGAGTGGTCGGTGTTATGTACTGAGCTGAATCCTAGAACAATAGGATCCAAAATGCAGCAGTCTTGATTGGTTTGCAGGAGCCACCCAATCCAGCTCCAAGTGGAAGTAAATCCACAACCTGACTGGCCTGCAGGAGCAGCCAATCAGGCTGCTGGCAGAAGTGAACCTGCAACCTGATTGGCCTACAGATGCAGCCCTGAAGTAGCCAATCACGCAAGGCCCATTGTGTAAATAATGTATATAAGCAGACGTTTTGGAAAAAGAGCCATTCTTCTCTTCTCCTTTGCTACTACAAGCTGAATAAAGAGCATGAAATTCACTCTCGACTCCGAGTATATTTCAGTCACACTGGCCATGGAACTTCTGGGGTGCAGGACCAAGCTCCACCACTATTGCTCCAATGTAGAGTGGGAGGTGGGTTGCTAGATTTTGGCATTGCACAGGATGCCACTGAAATTTGAGATGCCAAGGTCCACCAGTGGTTAGAGGGGTTTATATGTGGTGGAGATATCTTTGCTGGTGAGGATGAGGCCTACACTGTGCCTGCTAAAAGCACAGTGGAGTGCATTCAACTGCCTAAGGTGTTCCTACCAGCATTTACCGTTGTAAGACCCTGGAACAGAACACTATGTGCACAAGCTGGGATAGGGTTGGTGATGGATCTGCTGGATCCAAAGCAGGCCTGTTTCCTGGAGCTAGCAAAGCAAACAAAGTGGAAAATTACAGCCCTTTGGCTTCTACCCTGGCCAGCAGGGCTGTGGATGTGGCAGTGAATCCATTGGTTCACTACCACCCCAGCTGCAACATGGATTGCTGTGTAAGTCGTTCAGGTCAGGGGAAGATGAGATTCAAGCAAGAAGATAGTATTTCTTGTACTGCTATAGCACAATGAACGTGCTGTAAAAAATTCTGAACAGAATGCACAAGGCTATGTCAGTGGATGTCCAAATACATAGCGAACTCATTGTCAACTCCCAGGGAAAGGCTTTTGTTTGTTTTATAGAACTTTTTGATGGTGGTGGAATTACAAAACTCTGGCAAAACTTAAGGACAGTTCAGCAGCTGTGTCCATTATATTTGGGAGTTTTCATTTTTTGAAACAAGTAATCCTAACTTTTAGACCTCAAGGACTTGAGAATTGTTTTTGCATATGGAGACAGGGCTTTTTAAAATATTTTTTAAAAGCTTTCTTTTTACCTCCTATTTATTTACAACAAAATACAAGTTTATTTATTTTTAACATCTAGACAAAATTCTCATGGAATTAATCGCTTGCAAATTGTACAATTGGTGGTTTAATTTTTGTGGTAGTAAATAGAGGTGGGAGCTTGATCTTTTTTCAGTTTTTTTTCATGTTTATTTCAGAGAAACCTGATCTCATTACACATTTTAATGGTGTGAATAAAGAGTGATTGCATGCTGATGTTGCAGTAAGTTGAGGACTGACAAAAGGAAATGCTTCTTCACACATTTAACTTTTGGAATTCACTTCCATAACATTTGCTTGAATGCTTCATGCTTCCAGTCACTGCAGTGCTGTAAGCTTGGACAAGGGAAACTGAGGTTTAGATCCCTGGTCAGCTATGAAACTTACTGGGTGAACCTGGGCACTTTTCATTCTGTTGAATGATTGTGGGCACCCTGAGCTCCTTGAAGATACGATATATAAATGCAACAAATTATCCTAATTCATGAAACTTGGTCTGTGAATAGCCACACTAGCTGCCCTAAATGACACCATGTTTAGAGGCAGTATGCTTCTCAATTTTGAATCCAGGGGATAAGCAGGGGTTGGCCATCACAAAAAAGGAAATAAATCCCAACAATCTGAAGTCTTGATAAAAAAAAGGTTCAAAAATTGATAAAATTGGGTTCAACAAATAGTTGCAAACTAATGTAAACACATACAGAGAGAGACAGAGAGACACACAGAGAGAAGGGCAGGATTCACCTAACAAGCCCCTTCAGCAGAAGTCATGCACAAGGACTCCTGCTTGCACAGTGGGACTCCCCCCCCCCTTTTCCCCGTGAACCCCTCAAAATTGGCTCAAATCAGTCAGGAGAGCCCCCAGAATAGCAGAGAGAGGAGAGGGGGATTGTTCTATCTGGCAAGCTGAAATGCTTACACAGATGGAATAGAACAGTGTTGAATTCCACCATATATAATTTGGTGGAATCTAATGACAATTAAAAACAAACAATGCTATTTATAACCAAAGCAAAAGCATACAAATGCAAACAGTGTATATTAGCAAAATAACTGAACAGATGTAGCTCATAAGATATCACAGATCTCTGGAATGTCGAGAAACAAAATAAATATAAATTTCAAACTATCCCAAGGCTCAAGGATATTTTGATATTGGTCTACCTCACTGGTCTTTACTATGTGGCATGAAAACTGCTTGGTGGAAAAAGTAACTGTATCTCAACAAACACGAAGCCAAATGTACAAATTAAGAAAGTAACACCACCTGCTGATACAAAATATAATAATAATATAATAATAATAATAAATATTATTATTATTTATTCAAAACAATACATTTAAAAACTCAGAAGCTGCCTTCCCAAATAGAGCCTTAAAAGAGCAGAAAACATATCAAGTTACAATAAACTATACAGTGAAGAAAAACAATATAATGTTAATATAAATTCCATCCTTCAAATGATACTTACAAATATCATTTAAAAACTGCTGTTAGAACTGCTTCATAAATGTCATAACTTTCTACATGAATATAATTTCCATGTAAGAAATTGCTTGTGTGTACTTCAAGGTATGTGATGCACACCATGTCTGTTTCTCCATCATGAGAAGCTTTCATCTGTGATGAAACAGAAACATTTGCTAAGTGTGGTAGGGTATATATAGGGTACATGAAATTTCCTACATGAAAATGATGTAAATTGTCCAATTACATATATCTAGCTTTGCCTTCCCAACATTTTGGTCCATATGTCTTACAATGACATCGTATACCAAAAATATCATTACTATTGAAATTCACACACAGTGAAAATCCAATACATAATGAAACACTAGTCTTTTGATTACCAGAAAATATTTCACGGCTTTGTATAAGTTCAGCAGATGCCCGTATTGTTGGTGCCTGAAGCTCTGAAGCCTTCTCTGAGCAGGGTGTTCATGGGTGAAACGACCCTTAGTCAAGCTGAAGCTTGGCTTGCAAATCTTTGGAATTGCTCCCCCAGCTTAAAAACAGGCTGCTATACTCCATACCAAATGGAGAACATTTTGCTTAATGTAGCTAATCAAAATTAACTGTAAAAAGACAGACAAACTGTAAAAAGACAGACAAAGACAGAGGCTTCTTACTAGTTAGTAGGAGCAGAAATGCTGGACACTCGCTGCTGCAGCCTGTCTGAAAATCTGGGTCTCTGCCAAACAGCTGCACAAGTGGCAGGTGGAGGGCCCACAATTCTACATTTAAGGGGTACTGCTAAACTCCTTCACTTGCTGCCCTTCCTTGTGGTATGACAAATGTAGGAAGGTCTGAGCATCCTCTTCTTGCCCACAAGTGCCAGTCACATAGTCTTCCTACCTCTTTGCAGCTGTTAGGTAGAGTCCTGGTTTTCCATTTTTGGGTTTCCATCAATGTGTGGTTCTTCTGGCATTAGTATAATGATGTATTGAGTTCAGGTATTTGGCTTCTTAAATATGCACTCTTCTAATTAGGCAGGTCAAATAAAGAAATGTTTGATTAAATTCACTCAAATCCTAACTTTTTTGCAAAAGGAGTATAAAGAACATATATTTGCTCCATTATTGTAATACTTTACAGCCTAAAGTAAATAAAATGTATAAGAGAAAGCTGCACTAAATACGCTGGTTTGCTGATCAGTTATGGTGGATGAAAGAACTGTCTTATTGTGGAATAAATTGCACTCGACATTTGTCATTGTAAACGTGTTTATCAGACTGGTTTGTTATTATTTAATCAGGCAAATTGGAGACAACTTGATAGTCCCTGGCGGAGTGAAGACTATAGAAGCTAATGGAAGGATGGTTATCCCTGGAGGGATTGATGTCAACACTCATTTGCAGATGCCATACAAGGGGATGACAGCAGTGGATGACTTCTTCCAAGGGACAAAAGCAGCCTTGGCGGGTGGGACCACCATGATCAGTAAGTACAAGGGTGGACGGGGGCTCTCTTTGTGACTACCTCGACAGTTTCTGGTACTTCTAAACATTACCTTCATTATTTATTATTACAAAACTTGTTTCTGGTGCATAATATGGTGCTAGGTATAGATATAATGTTGGTTATAGTTAAGATAGGGTGAACGTTTTACAGGTGGAAAGTACAGTTCATTGAGTGTCCTCCTACATGCTCCCATCAGTCCCAGCCAGCCAGAATTGTGGTCCATTACCATCCCACATCAGTCATCCTTGCTGCAGAACATATTGAGGGCTGCCTCAGAAGCCTAATAATTGCCATTATTGGTTCATAGTTGTTTATTTCTATATCATTTGAAATGTTTAAAAATGCTTGAAAACTGCTCTACTCATTGCAACTCCATTGGTCATCAGATGTAATGGGTGATGCATATTTATTTTTGTTTTACCTCCATGGAAATAATTTGGAGCTAGAAAGTGTGTAGTTATGGCAAATGAACTTCAGTAGACTCCAAAGCGAGATGGAAGTTTGTGTTACAGCTTTCATGGAAAAATCAGGCTTTCTGGAAAATCTTACTGAAGTGTAAGGATTTATGCAATAACCCAACTTAGCTTCATTATACTGTGAAATTTTTGTTGGTCTTGTTTGCTCATATACAAAGATTTAATCTTTTATTCAATGGCATTTCAGCAGTTTAACAAAGAATAAACGTGCACAAAATTGTGATTTAAAAATAATAGTAGTAGAGCATGCCTCAGAAGACAAACAAATCAATCTCCCAGCATGTCTAGGAAGTAAACTAAAATGAGAGAGCAATTCTTGCTTCTTGTTTTCAGAATGTTCTGGTTCATAGCTTGATGGTTCTGCAGGGTTTTTTTTGGCTTATTGAGTCATAGGACAAGTTGCAAGTGTGACTGCAGTTGGTTGAAAATGTTTTACTTCCTGCTCCTTCATTTTTGTGTTGAAAGAACTGCAGTGTCTGCCGCAGTGTCTGTTGCACATAAGAACTGCAGTATAAAATGAGGATTACGTCAGGGGCAATAAAAAGGTACATTAAGCTGCATGTTAGGAAGAAACTTTCTTCTTTTTTTAATGAGTCGTAGTGAGGGAAAGAGATGAGGCAACCTGCTACTACTTCCTGCTCACTTCTTAGCAAAAGCCTGCTAAAAGCACCTGGTATAATGCCAAGAACTATTAATCCAAAGCACAGTGCCCTATTTTTTCATTCTCCCTTCTTGTAAGTGCACTCTAGATATATCTGAGAAATTACAAGCAGTAAGATGAGACATGCTCTCTTGGTTCACTTACTATACCCACATTGTGAAATACAGTAGATGCTCCTGCGTTGAAAATGCCTGGACAATGACTGCTCTTTATAGTTCTAAAATATCCCTTTCTTTGAAGTATCTTCTCTGTTTCTTCTTTACTCAAATTCCTTGCTATTAACTTTGTTGCCTAAGTAGCCTAGTCCTCTATACCCATTTATAGTGTGCTCCATCACAAAAATAAATATTGAAATAATGCTGCATCTGTTCTTTTGGTGGTGAAAACATTGCCCCAAACACCATAGTGAATGAGACTTTGAAAAACTGTTTAGCTGGTTTCTTTGGTACATTGTGTCTTGGAGAATGCTGGGAAACAGCATATTTTTTGAAGGATCCATGTAGTTGGCTATTAGGATTTCAGGAATCTTTGGGCTACAGAAGACATGTTGTATTTACTTGAGTCTAATGCACCATCAAATCTAATGCGCACCTCAGTTTTCGGAACCTTGAAACCCAAAAAAGGATTTGCTGGCAAATGTAAATGTGTCATTGAATCTAATGCACAGCTTAATTTTCGCAGTGTAATTTGTCCCCAAAAAGGGGGACATTAGATTTGAATAAATACGGTAATTGTTTAGAGGGAAATCTCCAGACAGAAGGGAGGGCATAAGACCTTCATTCTTTACTACAGCTTGCTGCCTTTGTTCACAGTTGATCATGTTGTTCCTGAGCCTGAGTCCAGCCTCATAGAAGCATATGAGAAGTGGCGAGAGTGGGGTGATGGGAAGGCTTGCTGTGACTACGCCCTGAATGTGGATATCACCCACTGGAGTGACAGTGTCAAACAAGAAGTGCAAACACTCATCAAAGAAAAAGGTTTGTCAATGCCAGAGGCCAATCCCTTGACTTCCCACATTCTAATTGTATGTTAGAATATATAGTGCATGATTCTGTCTTAACAGACGTGTGCTGAGATTTGTTGGGTCCAACCACAGTTTTCTTACTATCTCCTTTGGGTTGTATTAATTGTTCCCCAGTTGTATGATAAGTAACTCTTGAATCTACATGATAATTATCTTAGTGTAGAAATTTGCTTACAAATCATAGTGCTGATGTTATTTGGTATTGCAATACCAATACATCAACTGACTCAGTCTCTTTTTGCACGCTTTCTTCCAGGCTACTAAATCAGTGTGATCCTGAAAGTGTCCTCTCGTGTTTGTTAGAGTTCTATAAGTGGCACTCCAAAAGGTGGCCGCATGCCCAGTAAATATTTTCCCTTTTCTTAAGCTTTTTAAAGATTCAACAGAGCTTTGGCTTGATAACTCCAGTGTTTCAGAGAATCAACTAACAGGACAATAAACAGAAAATTTCCCTTTGCTGTTGGCTCTTGCCAAAGATTCCCATTCCATTATGTGTGAGTAATTCCTCACATGACTAGTGGAGTACCGATTTAGAATGACGTGAAGTAGAGAATAAAATCTTATTTGCCAACTTTTCTTCTTATATAATCTTTTGCTTTAGGTGTTAACTCTTTCATGGTTTACATGGCCTATAAGGATTTGTACCAGATGTCAAATACAGAGGTAAGAACTAAACTGTTCAAACATGCTGTATGCATTGCTTATCATCCTTTTTAAAGGGTTAATACTGTGTTTTAATTTGTGATTTTGAGCCTTCTTGGTGGCCTTATGTAGGACTAAATGCCAGGACAAAAATTAACTTACCAGTAAAAATGTCTGTGATTGATTTGTGACGACTACAATCTAATCACAAATCCCGCCCCTCCCCATTTTTTATGAGGGCTACACAGTATCTCACAAGACATCTGATTAAGAGGCAACAACAGATGTAAGTGTAGCTAGGAATCATAGGCTTCAGCCAGTAGTCCTTTAGTGTGGACATCTAGTTCCTTCTCCTGAGCTCTCACTATTTTTCTTCCTTATTCTTATTCTTAAGTGGTACAGTAGTTGACTTTGAATTGGTAGCTCTTTCAAAGTCCAGTGCTAATAACAATAAATAAAGAAATAAAATATCTGCTAATCAGAAACATGCAATGTTGAAACACATGTTTTCTAATGTTGGCTTTCTTGTTAATTTCTCTTTTTCAGTTGTATGAGATATTTAGTTTCTTGGGAGATCTTGGAGCAGTAGCTCAAGTTCATGCTGAAAATGGAGATATCGTTGCACAGGTGATGTTGTTCTATCTTCTCTTTGACCAAAGCACATATTGTAAACAGAAATAATGTATGTATACTACTGTAAGAGTGTAACATGACACGCTGTACAAATGTATTCTGAGAGAGCCAGGTGGGTCCTTAGGTCCCAGCCAGGTAGAGATTGTAAATGCCTGAATTAAGTTTCTGTCCTTAAACTGGAAATTCTAAACAGTTAAGTAGGATTACCGGCATGTTTTCTGAATACTGTATAGTTTGTCTTATGTCTTCTGATTAACCAGCAGAGCTGGTAATGTACCAAAATTCTGGGACTTAGTTGTGGGCAAGCATATTATCCAGATGTACCTGGGTTTTGCAGATATTTATCAGTGGTTTTAAATCTTTATTTCAGCACTATAGTTCTACTATATTGTTTTGTTCCAAAAAAATTTTGTAAATGCTAGCTTATGTAAAAGCTTAATAAGTTTTAAAAAAACTATAATAAACTGACAGCCAAGGCTATATATAACATTTAACTACAGTCAGTCCTGTATTAGGATAGGTTAACTACAGTAATCCAAGCTCTGGTAACTACACATTTAGACTTTGCTCTGTGCAACATATTCAGATGACTGTAATGTACTCAGATTTTCTCCTTAATAACAATTCTTAAATCTGTTTCTTAACTGCATTCTATTTATATTCTTTAGGAGCAAGCTAGGATGCTGGAGATGGGAATAACTGGCCCAGAGGGCCATGTACTTAGTAGGCCAGAAGAGGTAAGATGTCACAGATGAATCAACAAACACTCTTCAGACAGTTTGTTGCTGCTGCACACTCAATTTTGCAGTAGACGGTTTAAGTTCCCAGTGCTAACATGAACCAGTGCAGTTCCAAAAGCAACCCACAAGTCCTGTCTGGGCAAACTGGGCTTTCCATAGCACATTCCTGCAGCTTTGCTTTTTATAGTCTTGAGAAACAAGACAGTGAAAATTAGGTTAGGGTAATTAAAAGCACTCTAGCAGTGCATTTGCATTGTAAAATAATTGTCTAGAAATTTTCCAGTGTCTCATTTCTGCTTAGGGTCTATGACTTGTTAAAGTCAGGACACATTCAGCAGTTACAAGTTGGAGTAGAGGGTTTCCTGATTAAGAATCACTTTCAAGATGCTAATTGGATTGCAGCTAATATTAGCATCCAGGTTCTTTTTTATTTGGCCTATTAATCCACATTTTAGTTTAAGGCTGAATTTTATACTATCACTTGTGGTAATGAGGGTTGCTTTTTTGACAAGAGTAAACACCCTTCATACATTCCTAGTGCTATAGTCAGGGCTGGCCATGTTAGTTCTGCAGCACTAAGAGCAAACATTACTATGTTTAAATAGGTATAACTTTATACCCATAGGGAGCAGGAATGGTAGGAGTATTACATTTGCACATAATACTTTCATTACTATAATTGTCCTAAAATAGGAAGGTCAGTGTATGTTAAATGCTAACATGCTTCTACAGCTGGCTTTGGAATAAGATATCTTCCATTCATCTTGGTAGGGTGTAACACATTTTCTCTGCTTACTATATTTTTGTGGTTGGTTTTGAGGATTTTCGAGAAAAAAGGACAGGAATTCTGAAACTTATGTAAGTTGTTTGCCCAGGCAGTTGTCCCGAGTCTCTATAGTGCTGCTACTGTTCTAAGGTTGCTAGACTTCATGGACAGTCGCTTTACTCCTGACTCAGAACTGTCTGTGGGGAGGATGATGTGTTAACCACACATATGGTTTCCTTAGCACACATCCTGATGGCACATGTGGTATGGTTTTTGGACCGCAAGCCTCAGTCATTACCGAATAGTTGCAGCCATGTGGAAAACACACCACGTTGGTTATCTGGAATGTTGCACAAAACAGCCATTCAAGAATATATTATTTGGGATTCCTTTAAATTTCTAGGATAAAGCTACTCCATAATTCAGGGAAATCTGAACATGTTTGGGGTATAATTGAGATTCCGTGAGTTGTAGATTGGAGGGGAGCAAGTTGGCTGTCCTGAGACTGCAATTCCCCATCACCCTGATGTAGATCTTAATTGCATATTTCCTCTAGACTTAAAGCTGGGAAGATACACATCTAAAGCATGCTTCTTTTAAGCATACAAGACTGCACCATACTACTGTGCAAAGTTTCACATTGTTTTTTTTGTATTTGAATGTTAATTTGTTTTTCAAATTTGTAAGCAAATACATTGTTGAGCACAACACCAGTCTCCTTCCTTGGTGTTGTGCTCTCTCTCCGGTAAAGCAACAGTGCACATACATAGCAGCTGCAGCACTCCTCCGTCTTCCTCCAGCTGGCTGGTCAAGTGTGTAATAAAAGGCATGTCTTGAATCACTTGCTATGAAGTTTTTTTCATTTTCAGCAGAATTAGTTCATAAAGAATCACCTGCTATATGACAAAATGCTTAAATATTCTCAGGCTGGCTCATAACAGTGAAATAATACATTCGGATATTGCAACAATATTTTGCAAATAGTTCCGTTTTTATCCCTGTGGGCAGCAAGTGATTTTTTAATGGTTGCTCATAGCTGCCTTCACCTGTGGAACAGGGAATTGTGGTTTGGAAATATTTCAACCTTATCTTTGCTTGGAGGTTATTTATGTTTTGCATTTTCTGGTGCTTCTGATAAACATCCTTGTGCTGAATTTCCAGCATCCCAGCCGTATGGCAGTTAGGTCTCAAATAACATTAGATATTCAAGTTCTAAGGGGGTGGGGGGTGTACGTAAGCATGTTACTCTTGGCATGTCCCTTTACAATGCTGACAGATGGAATATAAATCATTTCCTCGGCAAATTGACATTAAGTAAAACAGCCCTAAGAATTGTATTCACATATTCTTGACACTTTGTTAGAGGAGAAATTGTTTCAGCATAGGCAGGTGGTTGAGTAAACAACTTTTCAAACTTTGATTCCTTGGGTCCTGTACAAGCTTGCCTACAGTCGAACCTCTACTTACCACCGCCTCTTCTTACTGTATATGGTTTGTTTCAGGACACTCTTTTATTTTTTCCTTTCCTTTTAAAAAATATCAGTATTTAAGTTGTTGGCAGTCAGAAGGTATTTTAGATTATGTCAGGCTGAACAGTGGATGATGTAATGCTCCAAAGATATCTCACTTGCTGAAGTGTTGAAAGTTATAACAGCAAGCAAGATATGAAAATTACAGGCTTCTGATGTCATGGGAGGCAGCAGAGGCCAATAGGAAGGGAAAACAGTCATCATAATTGGGTTGGAACTGCATCCTAAACAAATAACCAGCAGAAAACCATCCTCTTTTACAGTACAGCCATTGTTAAGTTACAAAATAGACTCAGGCTGCATGCCTTATTCAGTAAATAAGCTAAAGCTTTAGTTCAAAATCAATTTTAATCAGTGAGGGTTAAATTTGAGGACTGAGAGATAGGGTGATGAGGAGAAGAGAGAAATTGTAATTGTGGGTTGTACATATAATAAGAATGAAATTGGCAAATTTTGGGCTTGTAGCTTAGTTATATGGCTCAGGTGGTTTGATTGGCTCTCCAAGAGATGCATGCTGTTGCTTTTAGAACAGCTGCTAATATATTCTCAATATTAACTGTTAATAAAATTATGTACAGTCTATCACCACTAACAAATTAGTGAACTCCATTTTTTCCTTTCTGCTGCTGCTTTGGAACCATTCGTAGGCTAAACAGTCTCTCTGTGAATTATTGTATTCATTTCTATCCTGCCTTTCCTCCAGACTGGTACCCCAGGTGGCTTCTGGATAAAAATATAAAAACACAAGATTAATTATTCCTCCTCCTTTCCCCCTGTTAAATAGCTGACTGCTGTATGGAGCATATCTATCTAGCAAACACAGGTTTCATTTACTAAATGGGTTCAATAGAGAGTACAGGGTTAATGCACAAGCTGAGCTTAGATATAATAGTCTCACATAGCAGGTTGTGTTAGCTTTAATCTTTCAAGGCCCAAAATTGCTACTGTGCATGATTTGCAATGTTTTCTATCCTGCTTTTGAACGAAGGAGTCTTTGGAGAGAGAGGACAGTTGTGCAAGAAACACCCATCACACATAAAATAGAAAGTTGATACTGTGTTGGGTAGAATTTGGAAAGGTTAGTGAGGGAAACATTTTAGAATTTAATGCTTCTGCTTTGTTCAGGATTTGAGGATCATTCTTTTCTTGCTGTTCCAAACTTTCTCAAGGGAATGGAAAGGTCATGCTTTGAAGTGGAATATATTGTGTCATGCAAAGTTACTGAACTCCTTTGCTGTTTTCTGAGCTCACAGTCCCTTCTCTGTTTCAGCTGGAGGCTGAAGCTGTCTTCCGTGCGATCACCATTGCCAGCCAGACCAACTGCCCCTTATATGTGACCAAAGTGATGAGCAAGAGTGCTGCTGACCTGATTTCACAGGCCAGAAAAAAAGGTGAGTGGCTTCATCTTTTTTACCTACCCATGTTACCTTCCTTACAAGGTTTGCTAGAATGACTGTAGCCTCAGAATGACTTAAAAAAAAAAGAAACCAATATAAAAACAACTAGAATAAGGGTGACCATCTTGTGGACTACAACTCGTAGCAGCCCCAGCCAAAACGGGAGGGCCACATATTAAGCACTCTTGAACCAGAAGAACAAAAACCAATAGCACAGAAGCAGCCAATTAAAAGAATACAAAAACATAATTGAAATAGACCAAGGGCCACAAAGCTTCCCCTAAAGAAGGTTTTCATGATCCTCCTGAAAAGGAGTAAGCATGGTGGGAAGTGAATTCACTTGGAAGAGGATCCTACCATCAAGGAGGCCTGCTTATTTTAGCCTGCTTACATCAGAAGATGAGGCTCTTTATCAGCTACAGTGGAACCTCAGTTTATGAATACCTCGGTTAACGAATTTTCAGTTTATGAACTATCCTAACCCGGAAGTTAGTAAACCGAGGTGCCCAAGGCCTACTGAGCGTCCGATGCCTTCGGGGAGGCCGGGCCTTCGCTCCAATGCCTCCTGGAGGCCCGAAGTGAAGGCATCGGAGCGAAGGCCAAACCTCCCTGAAGACACCAGAGCGTCTGATACCTTCGGGGAGGCTGGGCCTTCGCTCTGATGCCTCCCAGAGGCCGGGGAGCGCTTCCGCGATGGCTGCAGCCGCAGAAGCTCTCCCTGGCCTCCGCGAAGGCATCGGAGCGAAGGCCCTGCTGCTTTAGGGGGTGTTTTTCCCCCTAAATTAATCAACTTTCCATTACTTTCAATGGGAAAGTTAGCTTCGGTTTATGAACAGACTTCTGGAACCAATTGTGTTCGTAAACCGAGGTTCCACTGTATACCTTTAACACTGTCCTTCAAAGGGGTCAGTGCTTTGTTCTTTTCTTCAGATAATTCCTTTTTAAATTCATCCAATATTCCCTTTACCAGCTCAATGTCTTCCTTACATAGTCTGTGTTTTTGGCACCATCGTGCCATCAGATGTCATCTTCAATGTCATCAGAACCCATCTGTTGAGTGAGTTTATGAATGTTAAAATGAATCTTCAGAGTTTGTTCTTTCACTCCTTGTGATATATCCTTCTCAGGGTCAATGTTAAATCTGAATAGTTTTAGGATTTGGAGTACATTTAATCTGTTATTTCATCTGGGTGAGGAGGAGAGACCTGCTCAGCCTGTCATTTTTATTAGTGATGTCACTGCTCCCCTTGGACTAGTTGACAGGATATTTGAACCTTGATTTCCCAAGTCCTAGTCAGACACTCATTTAAGGAACCCTGGGTTTAGAGCTTTAAAGGCAGTCTGATTTGTACTTGTAAGACCGGAAGTTGATGTAGTTCTTTAAGCATGGGTGATACTGTATATGCGTTATGCAGCAGGCTCTAGTTATAGCTGCCATATTCTAGAGCTAGACTAACTGAGGATGGCACTAACTTTTATAAATGTGTAACTGCTGCCAACAGAAGCAGCTACAGGCCTAGCTCCCCCTCTCCCCTTCTGTAAAATGTATTGTCCTTGCCGTAAATCTCTGTTGTTATTTTCACCATCAGGTAATGTAGTGTTTGGCGAGCCAATTGCAGCCAGTCTCGGAACAGATGGAACACACTATTGGAGCAAAAACTGGGCAAAAGCTGCTGCATTTGTGACCTCCCCTCCTCTGAGTCCAGATCCAACAACCCCTGATTACATCAACTCCTTACTGGCCAGGTTGGTAATAGCGAGAAAAGGAAATACTCTCTCTTGCAACCAGTCCTATGGAAACTGAATAATAAGATGATGCTTGGAGCTAACATAAACAGGAAAGTAGTGAACTGCACCCACTCAACGGGGGACTTTCCAGATTCTGCTTATATTGCCTTGTTCATTCGGACGATTCTGAGGTGTTGCCATTGCAAGTGCACATTTGCATCTAGAATAGCTCATGAGACAGCTTCAAACTGAGGACAGCAGTAATGCTGAAAAAGAAGGGATCTTTACTCAAAAATTAGACATATAGAAAAACAAAAGAAGTGGGTCATTTAGCACTGGGGGGTAGTTAGCTTAACTGCATGTTGGCACAGACCTGGATTAGTGAGCATCGAAAAACTAGGAATAAGGCTTTATGTTTGGAAATAGTGAGGTACATCTCACATTTCAAATTGTATGCGTTGACTGGCGACTTGGAAGAGAAGACTGAATAAACTAGGTGTGAGTTGCATTAAAACTGACCAACTTGGAAAAAAATATTTCATAACACATATGAAGTGGCCAAGTCCTGGAAAAAAGGAACCATGCCTGCTTTAAACTCTCTGCTCAATATTCTTTTGGATACAGTCTTTAGGAGGTTTGCATGCCTGTTAGTTAGCTAGCTTTTAGCAGAACAAATCTGACTGACACAAATCTCTCTGTGTAGTAAAGCAGACATATGGCACCCAAATTATTAAGAGGAGATGGAGATTATCATTGGATTAGGACTTGTGTTCTGAAGCCCAGACTGAGGCCATGAGGCTCAGAGACTCTTTGAATCAGAAAATCAGACACAGGGTCCATCTGGAAGGAAAACAATCTCTATAGTTTCCTTTTTTAGTGTTTAGAAAAGGCTTTAAGCCCCCCCCCCTTTTTTTTCTTAATTACCATGCATCCTTTCAGCTAGGTCCCCGGCAGCTAGCAGACGCCAGGAAGCAGGAAGTTTCCATGGAACTCTTTGCATAGTCTTTGGTATGATTGTTAGACCATGACCATTGTTTGTTGCTGCCCTCTAGAGCCACAAGCAGATAAATATAATGGACCAACGCAAATGACTTAGTTTCTTTGGCACTACATGAACTCTGAAACAAATTTAAGTTAATAGGTTATGCGGAAAGCTTGTTTCATACAGTGGTTGAAATACTTCGGATTATGTGGGTCAAGGTTTTGTTACATTGCAGGAAAGGGTAGAATAGAAGCAATGTAGCAATTCTTTCTGAGATGAAATCTGGATGCCTTTCCAATAAACGATTCTAGGTGTGGCTAAAGTAATAAAGTCTTTACCTTTACCAAGAAGCAGACAGACCAAGAAGCAGGTGCTTTAGGCCAGGCATCCCCAAACTGCGGCCCTCCAGATGTTTTGGCCTACAAGTCCCATGATCCCTAGCTAACGGGACCAGTGGTCAGGGATGATGGGAATTGTGGTCCAAAACATCTGGAGGGCCAAAGTTTGGGGGTGCCTGCTTAATAATAATAATAATAATAATAATAATAATAATAATAATAATTTATTATTTATACCCCGCCCATCTGGCTGGGTTTCCCCAGCCACTCTGGGCGGCTTCCAACAGAAAAATAAAACACGGTAATCTATTAAACATTAAAAGCCTCCCTGAACAGGGCTGCCTTCAGATGTCTTCTAAAAGTCTGGTAGTTGTTTTCCTCTTTGACATCTGTTGGGAGGGCGTTCCACAGGGCAGGTGCCACCACCGAGAAGGCCCTCTGCCTAGTTCCCTGCAACTTGGCTTTTCGCAACGAGGGAACCGCCAGAAGGCCCTCGGTGCTGGACCTCAGTGTCCGGGCAGAATGATGGAGGTGGAGACGCTCCTTCAGGTATACTGCACCAAGGCCATTTAGGGCTTTAAAGGTCAGCACCAACACTTTGAATTGTGCTCAGAAACGTACTTTAGGCAGTCAACCAATTTTATTTCTCTCCTCCACATAACATTTTGACACAGTATGTCGTTGAAGATTTCACTGCTGGTGGGCAATCTCTTGTGACTCCAGTATCTAATTTTCACACTGAGAGCTGGTTCTAATCATGCCGTTCTAAAAAAAATCCTGCTCACATACATTATACACCCCTGAGCATTATATTGTGGAACCTGTGAACTCCTGCAAGATCATGGCTCTCCTTCCATGAAAATGAAAAACACTTTCTGGTTTCACGGGAACTGTGGATTCGTCTTAACACTGTTCATGTGAATAGACTTGCATCAACAGACTTTCTTTAAAGCACAGTGTTGGCACTGATCTGTTGCCTGACTCAATTGTCAGCAATCAAATCAGTCTGGTGCTAGCTGCAAGAATTTTCTTGCTTCACTTTTCAAAAGCAAATAAATCTTCAGCTGAAAAAGGTTCTTGAATAGGTTTACAATGATAAATTAACAGGACTGTCTCTGTCCTAGGCTTACAATCTAAAAGGCATGACACAAAAGGAAAACAGATTTGGGGGGAGGAGGAGGAAAAAGGCAATATTGGGCATTACTATTTAGTCACATCCTGCCAACCTAGCAGTTCAAAAGCACATTAAAGTGCAAGTAGATAAATAGGGACCGCTACAGCGGGAAGGTAAATGGCGTTTCCGTGTGCTGCTCTGGTTCGCCAGAAGCGGCTTTGTCATGCTGGCCACATGACCCGGAAGCTGTATGCCGGCTCCCTCGGCCAATAATGCGAGATGAGCGCCGCAGCCCCAGAGTCGGTCACGACTGGACCTAATGGTCAGGCGTCCCTTTACCTTTACTTAGTCACAAGGTTCTTTTATACATTACTTTTCTAGTTCACATTTATACTAATTACAGTTCTGTGCCTTCATTTTTGTTGCTGCTGTTGTTACAGAGAGTGGAAACTTTCAGTAAACTACTTGGAGATAAAAGCATTCTTGTATGATTGGACTAAGCATGACTAACCAATACTTTTTGTTGCTTGTCTCTGAGCTAGTGGTGACCTCCAAGTCTCGGGAAGTGCACACTGTACATTCAGTACAGCGCAGAAAGCAATTGGAAAAGACAACTTCACAGCAATCCCAGAGGGGACCAATGGTATTGAGGAACGGATGTCTGTTATCTGGGACAAAGCAGTGGTAAGAAAAGAGGATGGGAAGTGGGGATTACAGGCCCTCTGGTTATTAAGATTGGCAGAGAGGACCCTCTTGGTAGTTTCACTACCTAGTGGTGGCTCAGGAGAGGGCAGTCTCTGTGGCAGCTCCTAAGTTATGGAATTCCTTCCCCACAAAGGTGCATCTGACACCTTCATTATATGGTTTCCAATGTACTCTGAAGATGCACCTCTTTATCCTGGCATTTGACATCTGAGATTTCTATTTTTGGAACCTGCTTTATTCCTGTGAATGTAACTTGTTTTACTTGCCTTATCTTCCTTTTATGATTCATACCCAACAGGCTACAGGGAAAATGGATGAGAACCAGTTTGTGGCTGTGACAAGCACCAATGCTGCCAAGATCTTCAACATGTACCCAAGAAAGGGCAGAATTGCTGTTGGATCAGACAGTGACCTTGTCATCTGGGATCCCGATGCAGTGAAAATTGTATCTGCTAAAAGCCACCAGTCAGTAAGTCTTTTGCCAGTCAGTAAGTCTTTTAACTTCACAAACTGACATGGCCAGTTTGTGAAGTTAAGCACAGGAATATGGGAACCTGAGCCCTGGAGAGCTTTGTCTTCTCTTCATTCTAGGTTGCTCTTTTCTGCTTCAGTCTGCCTTAGCCCACCCACATCCTCACAGAAACGAAGTAGCAAACAAAAATGAAATGTATTTCCTTATTTTTTAAAAAGATGTTTAGGCTATAGGGTCAAAGTGTTCATCTCTTGGTGGCAATAAGTGTTGGTCCTGAATATTTGTGTGTTTTCGGACCTTAGGAGGAATTCAATGCAGTGCTAAGACTATTTAGTTAGCACAAGCATTTCAGCTTGCCAGACAGAATGACACCCCCCCCCCCAAATCTGCTGTTCTTGTGTTTCATAGAGTGTATCTTTCTTTTCTTTGGTCTCAGGGTGGTTCACAGGATAAAATCAGAATACAAAACCACAGAATACATACTCACAAGAAGAAGAAGAACTCCTCAATAAAAGGGCATAGGGTGTCAGTCAAAAGATATTTTTTTAAAAAAACACACAATTTAAAAGCAATTTAAAATAAGAAGCAGTACTCTGCTGGGCAGCAGCCAGGTGGCTAGAGGCAAGAGTAGGTCTGCAGGGTAGAGGGTACCTGTAAACCGAGCACTGGTTTAGGTGGGTTGGTGGCTTGATGCATAATGAGTCTGACTCCAGTGTGTTGTAGGCAGCGGAATACAACATCTTTGAAGGAATGGAGCTACGTGGAGCCCCCTTGGTTGTCATATGCCAGGGGAAGATAATGATGGAAGATGGCAACCTTCATGTAACACAGGGGACAGGACGCTTCATTCCTGGCACCCCTTTCTCAGACTATGTCTACAAGCGCATCAAAGCAAGGAGGAAGGTAAGATAGAGAAGCCCAGTATGTAGGGTTTTAATGATGGTGTGTCTTCCTTCATACTGCTTTGTGGCAAGGGAACTGTGCACCACAGCTCTTTGTCATACTGTGAAGATGCCACCAGAAGCCCTGAGTCACATGGGAGTAGCCAGCATTGTCCCAGTTTCTGGGAGGTATCATGCTTATGTTGGGTACAGCTGTCATGCGGTCTCCTCTCACACAGCCATGAACTTCAGATATTATCTTTGTCATAGAAGCAGCCATAGAGTAGTAGCTTCTACAAATTAAGAAGAGACCCTTTCTGTGTATCAGTAATGATAAATGCATGCCTACAGTTCCTTCCTCAGAGAATTCCTTATTCCTTTATTCCGGTTGCCTTGCTTGGTAGCATGTTTTCACTGTGTTTACAAGACCAAAATCTGTAGTAAACCATCGTAGCACTCCCTCCCTCAGCTGTCTGCTCATGGTGGAAGGGTGAGATGATGATGGAGAAGTATGTTAAGGCCTCTGCACTGACAATTGAGCAGACAGCTGAGGGAAGCAAGGCCTAATGCAGAGGTTTTCAACCTTTTTCAGTCTACGGCTCCCTTGACCAAATACATTCTTTATGCGGCACCCCTGTGGGACTCAGAAGCCCAGTTATGTCACCCCTTGCCTGCAGAGCTGGCAGCTTCTCTCCCTTATTTTAACACCCTCCCTTGTGGAACGTTCCCTCAGCCTCCTCTCCTCTCCCCATTCCTTGGGAATCCTCTGGGCAGCTGCTGCTGCCGCCCCTAGTTTCTGAGCTGCACCCCCTGCCCCAAAGAGAGGTGTCTCCTCATATTGCCCCACAGGGACCTGGGAAGCACCCCGTGGCCAGCCCCAGAGGCACCATTCACCTGGGGAGCTTATAGCCAGAGCTGCTGCAACAAACAGCTATGCAAGCCTTTGGGAGGCAGAGACACAAGAGGGCATCAGAGGAGGGAGGGAAGGAAGGAAAGAGGGACATAGGCCAGTGTTGCACCCCTGACCATCATTCAAGGCACCCCAGGGTGCCATGGCACTCTGGTTGAAAACCACTGGCCTAAAAAATTGCTTTTTTCTCTTACCTATGACAGATGGCTGAGATGCATGCTGTGCCAAGGGGCATGTATGATGGGCCTGTGTTTGACTTGACCACTACACCTAAAGGGGGCACTCCTGCAGGCTCTACTCGGGGATCACCTACCAGGCAGGCACCCCCAGTAAGGAATCTCCACCAGTCTGGATTTAGCTTATCGGGTAAGCTATCGGGTAAGCTATCTGCTAAGCTGATTGGGTAAGAAGATGGTACATTGATTGCAACCCCTCTAGGCAGAAGGCAAGGGAAAAGGTGCCACTGGTATTTAGTACAGCTTCAAATTCACCCCACTGGCAGTTTTGAGATTTGTTTCATTCTATAGGCGGAGAAGGGAATGGGACAACTTTTCATTCCATATGCTTATTGTAACCTTTGTCAGCATTTCTGCATTAAGATCTTTAGTGGATTTCACACTCTAGTTTTGTAGCCACCTATTCAGATTATCAGGGATCCCAAATAGTAGGAAAGTTAAGCCACACCAGGTGCCATTCTTTGCTGTGGAATGGTTGACTGTCACCTACTTCCTATATGATTTACCGCTGCTTCTCCCTTTATGGTGAGCATACTGGTAGATATTTCCAGAGTTAGCCAGCTAGTGGTACCTGTGCCAAAACAATTGTGTTCTAAGATTTCATGGTTGACAAAAAAATGACCTTCATAGCAGGTCTTTTGCCGTATTACTTTGTCTTAGCCCTGTGAAGAAAAGCACCTAACTGACTTTTCCTGCTTTTTGCCCTCCATCTTGTGTATGCCCTGCAGGTACCCAAATTGATGAAGGTGTTCGTGCAGCAAGCAAGCGCATTGTAGCACCTCCAGGAGGCCGTTCCAATATAACATCTCTGAGTTAAGCACCCAGTACTCAGGGAGGGGAGAAGGGGGGAAGGGAAAGGGGGAAACTGTTATTTGAGAAAACTAAGCAATGGTACCTTGATATTTAAAGAGGAAAGAGCAACCTGAAGAAGCGTTCAGATTTTGAAGAATCAATAAGCCTCAAGCCTTATGTTTCATAAATGCTACTCGCTACCTAGCTTTAAAAAATATTGCGGGTTTTCTTTTCTGTTTATTCATAGCCTTAATATCCCCCCCTTTTTTTTTACATGCATGCAAATCTGACAGGTGACTAAGTTAAGAGTATGTAATTGTACATGGTGAGTGCTTGTGTGATAACACATTGTAAGAAGGGGATTGGATTAAAGATGGGAAACTAATGACATGAGCTGTTTATTTAGCCAGTTTACTTGGGCAGAATCAACCAAGGAGTTTTAGTGTTGGGGAAGGGTGGGAGCAGAAGATGGTGGGGCAGGGTAGTGGGAGGTGGATGGGGGGCAGACCAAGTAGATCTGTGTATTGTGTCCATGTTCTTCTGTTTCCACTAAATTCAGACAAGACATAGTTGCCTCAGAGCACTACATGAGGCCATGGAAAATTCAGCCATCTTTGTAATGGCTCTGTTGTATCACCTTCCTGTTAGAGATTTTATTACTTTGTACATTTTAATTGAATAAAAAATGGAAAGGCATGGTTTTTTCCCCCTCCTTGGCTTGTTGAGGCAAAGTAACAGTTTCTTCTTCACTTACAATTAATTTCAAGTTCTTGGGGCAGGGATAGGGGAAAGGATATCACCCCTGGCAAGGACTGAACTTCTTGCCAAATCCTCTTTCTTTCACATCACACAAACTGGTTAGTGAACTGGAAGTTGTAGGATCTCCTCTCATGAGGGCTGCGACTGATTTCCATTCTGCTCTGTAATCATCAAGGGCTTTTTGAATCTGTGGCTCTGTTGATTGATTGGATTTATATACTGCCCTTCATCTGTAGATCTCAGAGTGGTTCACAGCATAAAAATACAAGATAAAAACACAAAATACATAATGAAAACACATTTAAAAGGATTTAGAGCAGGCATCGGCAAGGTTATCCAGCCATGGGCCAGATTGTTCCCATGGACATCGTCCGTGGACCGGACAGGCGCTGAGCGACTCCGGAAATGGTGCCTGCGCATGTCCGCGCCAGAAATCGCTTCTACAGCTGCGCAGACGCTGGAAATTGTGCCTGCGCAGAAGCGATTTTCGGCGTTGGCGCAGGCGCCATTTCCGGCACTGCTCAGCAAGTCCCCGCCCCGCACTGGTTTAGCGCCCCACGCGGGGGACTCACCGAGCGGGCGGCTTGGCTCACAGGCGGCCCGTGGGCCAGATAAACTGCCTCCGTGGGCCGGAGGTTGCCAGCCTCTGATTTAGGATGTTAGTCAGCCAAAGGCCTGGTTGAAGTGGAATGTTTTCACCTAGCATCTAAATGTGTATAATGAAGGCGCCAGCCAAACCTCCCTGGGGAGAGCCACCACAGAAGAGGCCCATTGCCACCCCCCAGGTTGGTGTTAGTGGCATGTCTGCATGACCACTTTGAAGCCAGGCGAAGCTCTTCTCAGTGTTCCTCACATTCTACATGTCCCACTCTTCAGTGCTGTTCAGTACCATGGGTTGGCAATATAGCCTGCGCAAAAACAAGAAATGTGCTTGTAAATTAAAGGAGGCCCAAAACAATAGGTTTACCTGTCAGCTTTTGGACTGCCCTTACCTGGCACAGTAGAAAACGACATGGAACAGTTTTGTGATTGAAACAGATAAACTTCACACAAAATTAGCTGGTAGACTTAAAATGTGGAAGCTACTGGGTGAAATTCACTTTGCCCTATAAACATTTAGTCCAGCAGCACAAGCATCTCAGCGTGCCAGATGGAATAATCTCCCCTGTCCTCCCTCCACATGCAGTTCCACAAATGAACTATGATGATAAGAACGTCCTTTGCAAAGAGCAATACAATAATGTGGGTTTTGAGTCTCTTAGTGATGGCCTTGTTCCACATGATTTAAATGGATAATTTTGTTGCCTGACATTGGGCATGGTGAAGATGGAACATAAGAGTGTTTTTAAGGTAAAGCACTGTAGCTATAACAACATTGGAAGAGGCCTCTGTCATCTGTCATCTATCTGCCCAGTCTGCTTGGTTTACTTATCTGGTTCCTGGAGGAAACGCATGAGCATTACTGTATCCTGCCGCCTTAACTCCAGATTTTGCCAGGTTCATGCTTAAGAATATCCTTCACAGCAGGCTGCATGTTCAAATAACATTGTACTTAATAGTTGTTAAATTAATAGAAGATAGAAATAACTTTCCTAACCAAAGGTATATGGGCCCTTTGTAAAAATGCCAAATGACTCTATGGTAAACTTGACTTCTTACGTTGCCTAAGATGCACAAGTATGTGTATATGTTGTCAGTCACATTCCTATTTTGCCATCTCTTTGGTATGCTGGAGTAACCTTTCCTTCTGTACCTCTAAATATAAGAATCTCAGTCACTTTCCATTTTTTCTTGGTTGGCAAGCTGACTTCACCAGTGACATCTGTGGTTTGCTGGCACATACTTTGCCCACAAAACATCCAACGTTCTATCCCTGGTATCTCCAGGTAGGACTAGAAAAGATCAATCCAGAACTGGAGAGCTACTGTCTGTCAATGTGGAGACAATATTGAGCCAGATGGACCAATAGTCTCAATAAAATACAGCTTGCAGTGTTCCTACAATAATTGCATTATTCCCATGTTGCCACAAGATGGGGCCAAACTACAAATAAGGGAACACATACTGTTGAGCTGTGGTTTGTGTAAGAGAGAGTATAGAAGACAAAACTGCACACTTGCTTGTTCTCAGAAATCGTATTGTGTCTTAAAAGGAAGAAATGTGATGAGAGATGGGAGTCAGTTGTTTCTGCAACAGAGCATACTCCTTTCTGTGTCCACAATGGACTTTTCACAAGTGGAAAACTACATACTGGCAGCCACTTCAGGCTCATACAATGTTTTGTACATTTTGATTCAGCAGGCTGCTTTTTATATTTCTTACTTAAAAGTGCTTCTAAATGTGATTCATGGAAGACTTGTGAAATCACTGCTTACATCTTCATTTGTGGCATCCCCTTAACAAACCCTCAGCATCACAGAGCATCCCTTACTTACTGCAATAAGTTACCTGTTCAAATGAAAATAATGCCACTTCTGGCCACATTCTACTGTGCTCTGTGGATGACAGCACAGACCTAATACACATCAGATGTGAATTGAACCTTCTGTAATTCACAAGAATAGATTCAGCTGATGAAATTTCGGAAAATCAATGAGCTAGTCAAGGATGGCCATTCTTGCACTCTGTGACAAGTCAGCCTGAGAGCAGGTGATCTATATGCAGATGTGGATCAGTCCAGAAACTGACAAACAGCCTCTAATTCTTGTTAACAAAAGTTTTAACACGACATGGATATCTTAATTGCTGTTAGCAATTGTCAGTTAACAAACTTGATGACTTTTTAACATAACAGATTGGTTGAGACTTTTCCCTGCCTTTGCAATTTGAGGTAAGTTTTTTCAATCTGGGATAAAAAAAGAGGATGTCATCAAGCTTTGAAAAATACATAAAACTGTTCTTAACTGACGCTAACTGGAGCTCTGGCCAGCAGTGAAAATCAATCAGATGTGTGATCTTCCCCAACACATCAATTTCACCTTAAGTATGGTACTTGGAACTGGAAGGTTAGGAACATCATATTCCTTTCTGAGAATTGTTTTACCACTGCGTAAAAGAATAGGAAAAAGCTGAAAGATCATATATGTGAGAATTTTATCTAAGCTTCAAATAAAATGAAAAGTGGCCAGAAGTGGGGGTGGTGGGGGAAGAGAGGTCAGATTCCCACAAAAGCTCCTCTACAGAAGTCTCAGTACTGCAATGATACTTGAACTTTCACATACAGCCAGGCACCTGTTGAGTATATTACAAATGTTGGGCACAGTCTAGCAGGATGTTCTTTGCAAACTTGCAGTGAAAAGAATAGGGGCTGTCCAAGAGCATGGATTGTATATACTGTATAGTTAGTTTAGAAAGGTGCCAGGCAAACAATCTAGGGCCTTTTAGCCAGGGTTATTGTTTTCATTTGTTACTTTGTTACTATGTTCTGTATTTTTATATGGTAAACTGCCCTGTGATTGTCACATGTAGGGTGGTATAGAGATTTTATAAATAAAAATAAAGTATAATGTGGCCATTACAATGTAAATAAACTTCAATTTAAAAATGAAGTTCTACCGGTATTGCCAAAAGTTCCAACTCAGTTTATTGAGCAACATTTAATTCCGCCACTGTCCAAGGTGCTGTGTAGAACATAGGGTAGGGACCCTGCTGTCTGATCACAACCCTCACTAAATTAAGAAGATAGCAAGCAGGCTATATGACATCCCCTCTTGGTCACCCCTTATCTACCACATCAAAACAGACACAGCAAACCTACAAATTTATTGAATGGGGCAGGTTTCTCTTATCTATCCAACCGACTTTTAAAACAAGAACATTTAATAAATTAACACAATTTTTTTTAAAAAAAAATGCAAGGGTAAAAAAAAGAGTCAATGCAGTGTTAAGAGTCTTATAGAAAGTTTAATAGACCATATTTATAAAATGGAAGAGAAAAAAGTGCCAGAAATACCACTTGTGTATTTTCATTAAACCTGACATAATTACTAACCTGTTAACATTGATAATGAGCAAGCTGTCTTCACGGCCCATTTCTGTGCAAGACAAAAGGATGAAGCCTAAAACCCAATTGCTTACCATTGTTAGATATGTGACTATAACCAGATTTAATGCCTCCTATTTATTGCCGTGCAGAAAGCTATCCAGGGCAGACAGTGCATAGGCTGCCATTTTACTGTGACATGTTGAACAACTGTTTACCAGTTAAACTTTTCATGGGAAGGTTATTGCTTGAAAGTGACAAGAGATCAAAACTGCACCGAGCAAGGGTAGCCTACACCGTGCTCTTCAGATGTTGCTGGACGCAAGCTCTCATAATCTCTGACCATTGGTCATGCTGGCTGGGGCTGGTCAAACAACATCTGAAGGGCACCATGTTGGTTACCTATGGAATGCAAAAAAACAATTATTGCTGCTGCTTGGCCCTAAAGTGGTAGCTCTGAAATAGCCAGCAGCTCATGTCCTCTTCAATCCAAAGTGTTGTCTTTTAGCGTATTAAAATAGTGCAATACCTCACAAGTTGTGGCATACTCTAGGATTCAAATTAGACATAAGGCACTCCTGTCCACAAAAGTTTTATTGTACCATAAACAGTTTTCAGCTACTGATTCTGTTGCTGCAAAACACATTTACCAACAGAGCATCAAATAGGATAGTACGTTTAATGTATTGTTGCATCTCACTATCTTTAATTCAAAAAAACAACCACCCTGGGGGGAGGGAGTTTTAACCCTCTCGCCTAGTGCAGTTTTTCTGAATGAGAGGCTATAGCATAAATAGCAACTTCAGGGGAACATTTTTGGAGGAAATAGGCCAGGGTTGACTTTCACAGTTCCAATCAAGATGTGTGTGGGTGTTGATACATACAGAAATATGCTAATACATTTACTATATCCTGTTTGACCCTAAGCCCACAGTTTGATATACCAAAAAAATAAAAAATTTAAAAATGCTGTCTTGCCCCATAACTCACAAACCTATTTTAAAAAGTGGGTGTTTCACAGCTTATCATTGTGTTTTTTGGGCACCGATTGGGTAGTGCCAATGACGTCACTAGTAATATCAGTCTTTTGAGGCTGACTGTTCTACATTGTACAAATCAGTCTAGTAGCTCACATTCAGCCTTAAAAAAGCAACACATCTCAACAAGGCTGTGCTGCAACAATCCCAATTTATTTTTAGGCTTTACATGCAGCTGAGATATCAAGCCAATGGGACTGGCGTACAGATTGTGCTAGCATAGCAGTAAGACTTAAATTCAATATAGTGTGAATAGTGGAAAGTTGGACCAAAGCTGTGTTAAAGGGCTTTGTGGATTTTCATTGATACTGTACAGTGGCATGGGCTCCTCCCAGTTAAGAAGCAATGCCCTGACCATTCAGCCTGGTGCAGCAGGCCAGGCGGAATGATGGCAGGGAGAGCTGGAGCCTGGGAGCCCCCAGTTAGCCATCTCAGCTGTACAGCCCAGGCAGAGCACAGAGCATAGTCCAGCCTTAGAGCTTATTCAGTATGTTGGCATCTATTATGCTTAATGCACCATGGCCAAAGGAAGGGTAGTTTGTGATCACCTTTTGTGTTGGGTAATAATAACCTTGGCTATCTAATGATTAGCGTTATACAATTGCATTCATGCCTGGTCTACAGAAGAGAAATTGATAAAAGCCAAGGAGAGACGAGTGTACAGTCTCCAATGCAGGATGAGTCACTACAAAGACACTGCTTCTTATTGAATGCAATGATTCCAACAGGCACACAAGGCAATGCTCCGATCCCAACTACTTTGGAATCTGCTTCGACTCTGGTTCTGGGATAATTCCATGCCAAATATATTTCATTTTGGAAATATTTTGGCCCCAAGACAGGTACTGGCCTTTCACCTTTAAAAGCAGTGGAGAGCTGGATCACAGCCAGCTGCTACCTGGGGCGGTTTTCTTTGGCAGAAAGAAGCCAAAGTGTTTTGTTGAAAAATAAATTGTGGGTTGTTATTATTATTATTTTTGCAGGAAGTACACATAAAAAGGATGTAGCTAGAGGGCCTTAGAGAACATTTTATCGATTTCAACATCTAAGGCAGCAATTTTAGCTTAAGCTGCCTGAAGAAATAGATGGGTTTAAGCAGCCTGTCTTTCTTTGTGCATGCAGATAAACTACTTATTCCAGATGATTGGTCCTCTCCCCACAAGGCAGTGGCTTTCCTTGAGTGCAAGAGAAACCAGATATTAATAGAAAGCAGCTTTTTGTATGTGAAAGCAGCCCAGTGAGCCTATAAAGCAAAGATGGGATTGCTTGCTCAGCCAAATATATGAAGTGTCTGTCTGCCTTGCTTCAATACGGTGATTAAAACCCAAGATGCTGGGCATAGTCTAGCCAATGTTTAACTCTACTTTTCAAATAAATGGCATCGAAAAGTACTGAACTTACAGCTGGATTGTGTCTATTCCTTGCAGAGTTTCTTTTTCTTTGCTTCTTTTCTTTTAAAAACATTTTTTTGTGCACGAGTGTGCACGCAAAGGAAAGGCCACCAGGGGGCAGTTGGCCACAAGAGCGGTGGAATAATCACTTGGCTTATTTTGACTCCCGGTTGCAAACAGCCACGGAAAGGACTCCAGCTGGAGACTATGGGCTTGACTTTCACATCGGTGATATCACTTGGCCAGCTGCGTTCCAGCGGGAACATGGAGAGAAGAGAACATGGCAAGAAGATGGCTAGAGTCCTGAAGCAGGACAGAGCAAAAATCTAGTGAATTTTCGATACATACAATATTGGTTTCCCTTAAAGAACTATTCTTAATATTGCCAAAAATGGAGGCTTATGTAATTGTTATGCTTTGTACACTCGCTCCACCCCACTTGCCCGTTCTCCTTTGGCAGCTCCTAGCAGATCTGAGTGCATACAGTGTCAAATTGCAACCTAAGGCTACAAAGGTAATAGGCTTCATACAGTTAAGTGTGATGTGCTGTCATATTGATCTTAGGGAGCATCAACCTTTGCTGAATGACTATTTATTCCTGATTATGCAGCCTTTATTTCATTTCTTTTAAAAACAATGTTTTAGGTTCAGCCCCATCCCCCACGGTTAGAGTTGTCAGTTGCACTTGCTGGTGAGTTCTATCTAACCACATCCCCTTAGAAGATTTTAGTGACTTATATCTTTGTTTGTATCTACTTGCCAACAATTCAATTTCTGATTCACATAGCAACTCTAAGATCACACACTCACCACATCCATTTGCCCTTGAACGCTACATATATAGTGCCAATAAAGGGGGGGATCCATGGCAAATAATAATTCTTCGTATATTTTGAGCTGGTGTACTAAATATAAGCTTTAGATCAGAGTAGTTGCTGGTGCAGAAAAAGCTGGTGTTGACACTGGACTCTCTTGTTGTCCATTTGCACAATTTTAGTTTCGGGCCATCTGTTTGAAACCTCTATTAAAATATGCAGCCACCCACCTAACAAACACTTAATAAAAACCTTATCACTTGCCTACAGGCAGTTGACTGAGCCCAATAATCAGCAAACCCTACATCCTGCCACAGAAAAGCTACATAAAGAAAATATGACCTTAGCCTTTCTTCATTCTTGTTGCCTTTGAGGGGAAAACACCACCTCCTTTCCTGCTTTTCTAAAACACCAGAAAAGGCATAAAATCAGAATTTGCGCCTTATGCACTGCTGCAAGAGACTAGGCCCTAACTCCTTATGGTGGAAGGAGACACTCAGCTTCCGGTTTGGAGAGACCATAGCAAGGGAAGCTGTCTGCCTTGTCTTGATAGCAGTGTGCAGTTTGATTTGTTGAGCTCCATGAAGTAGGTAAAGTAGACGCCTGGACCTTGGACAGCAAGACCTCAGCAGAAGCTAAACTGATTTCAAAGATTATTATTTTGGTCGTCTTCTTCCTGATTGTCTTTGGTTTGTGTCAGTGTCAAGTTCTCTTGCATTTCATTATGCTGTTTCCTCATCCTACAAAAACAAAACAAAACACATAAGAGAATCTCTATAACAAAGATGCAGCCAAAAGCCTTCTGCAACCAGGATGACCAGGCTGGAAAGTGGGGAACTGACGCCTATCACTTCAGAACTCCTGAGACACATATGGAGCACTCTGCTATTTACAGACTAATAGACTTAGTTGTGGACAAAAAATGGTAGGGCTGACACCAAAAAACAATATAACCTGATAATAGTCATGTTGTGCAATGATGGGGATCCAAGAAGATATGCCGGGTCTAAAGACCAAGTTATTTCTGCTAATATAAAATTCACCCTCTTGTTGCTCGAGCCAAGGAGCTGTGTGTGGAGGTAGGATGTGGGCCTCTTTAAATGCTCAAAGAGCGAACCCAAGTGAAGCCTGGTGGTTCAGTTGGTCCCGCCCCTCGGTGAGTGCCCACCCCTTTGCACACATGCCATTGGCCAATTGGGCAGGCAGCTTGTATCCAACTTTCTTGGCCAGTGAGGAGGCCGGGACGGCATCAGGGGAAGTGGTGGCCAGCTTGCAATCCTGTGGCACCTTTAATAGATAAAATCTGCGGAGTTCACTTTTGCTAAACTCCCTAAATATCTAATTATTTCTGCTAATATAACATTCACCCAGTTACCGCTCGAGCCAAGAGCTTGTTCTTTGTCATTTATTTTAATTATTAGTTCATTTGAAATATGCATCCCCTGCCTTTCCTTTTTAAATGTCAAGGCAGCAAGCGAAAAAATCAAAACGTAATTCAACCGTTTAAAATGTCAGTCACAAATTCCTTTCTCAAAACTACGCCTTGTTCCCTAAAGAGGTGCAGACTAGAACAGAAGAGAGCTATAAACCCACCACAGTCATCATATACTTAATCACATGAATTCAGTAGGACTGCCTACTTCAGGGAAATGGGCTGGCATTGGCTTTTTAAAAGAATTTGTTCTAGTGGCAGCCCAACGAAAGAGCCTGTGAACATTACCTAACCTCCCAAAGCCTTTCAATAGATTCCATGCCAAACTCACTGCTTAATTATTGGAGGAATACTGATCAGACTTCCTTATATCTAAATAGTCTTAGTGACATGCAGTAGCACACTTGCCAATATAAAGTCTACTTTTCAGCTCAATACTTACTTCTCTCTGTTGAAAATGATGAAGTCCCTTTGGATTGACTCCAGGTGTTTCTGAAGCTGGCAAGTCTTCCATTGTGAAACAAACAGAAAAGTTTATGGGATGAGATGACATTAAGGCTCTAGACAGTTCACTGGGATATAGGGAAGTGATAGCAACAACAATAATAAGCAATGGGTTGAATCCAGACAACTTAAGCCTCAAACAAGTTAATCATGACTTAGGGAGATTAACTAAATTCATCTAACTTTGATCCAAAGCTTTGTTTTTCACATGTCTCCAATGCTTTATACGCCAAAGATTCTAAAATTCATGTGATCTCTTTACATTCTAGCACAAAGGAACATTAAAGTCATCTGAAATCTAGGGATACTGGTAATGGTGGGCTGAAGATACCATACCCCTCTGTCTCTCCTGGATCCAGATTCTGCTGTTTTATGAAGCTACAGAAAAATGAAGGGTTGCAGAATAAAGTTGTACAAGACTAACCCAATATATCCTGTAGGTGTGTCACATACAGAGTGGACAATCTCAGGAAAACAAAGAGAGATGTGCAGGAAGCAAAAAGCTTAGGAAGATCCTCTTATTTTTGCCCATTTGTTCTCTTAACAGAATGCAAGAGTGCCCACCAAAGGGTAAATTTACCAACATAGCCACTTATCAACTATTTCAACCTGCCAAGCAGCAAGCAGAGTTATAGCATTATTCCACATCTGATACTAAATCTGATAAGGGAAAGTAGTCCGTTCTCTCTCAGACACATTCATAGACAGACAGATATAGGTTTCAACTACTCCAAGTGATAGGGAGTTATGGTCTAAATTATTTGCCTTTGCACTATGTATTTATATTATATTTTGGAACACCTCATATGGGCCCAACTCCATATAGCTGGTAGAAGGTATAAGGATGAACCTAGATAAAAGCATTAGGGTGGTTTCAAGAAAACAGGAAGGTGCTCTCTTATCACAATCGGTAAATAGTCCAGGGAGAGTTTACTTTCCCCAATTTCTTCCTTGTCTGAATATGAAGAGCTAAGAAAACAGAAAGAATTATACACCTGTCTGTTGTAGAGGGGGGGGTTCAGTAAGGGCCCTTCATGCAGGTTATTGCTAACAAAAACCTGACACCAAAGTCAGAAAGAATTATTTGCTATTTGCAATTATTCCATATTCCAGCAGTTTTTAAAGTGGATGTATAGAAAATATAGTATCAGTGACACATAGTAAAAAAGCAAATAATTTAGAAACTGAAGGAACTACTACTTCCATTATTATCCAAATGTGCAGAGACAAGCAGCCCAATAGGCTGATGGCTTCGCTTGCCTGTTTTGGCTGCAATCTTCTCTTCAAGCCATTCATTTGGAGCACTGCCATTAACGTCAATGCGATTAGACCTGAGTAAGCAATTTGAGCATCACTGTCTCTTGTCTTTTGAGACCAATATGTCAGGAAGGCATCTAACAAAGCTGGAATGCATTAAAATGCTGGCATCTTTACATCGGCAACAAGTCCACTGGTCTGTGCAAATATGAATTTCCTTGACTGAAACAAGGAGCCCAGCTGCCTGCAACTCTCACCTCCATGGAATCATTTTTGCTGCTTTCCTTCTCCTTCTTAGCCAGGCGTTTTTTCTTCTTATGAAGTGGCTTGGACTCCAGGATCATTTCTTCAAGTTCAAAGGTTGGGTCACAGTTCAACTTCCCTTTCTGGGGTGAGAGAATGTTCCAAACAGAATGAGACTTGCATGGGAAGCTGGCTCTATATACTTTGGTTCTATACTTGGAAAAGAAACTCCTCAATAAGAGCTCCTCAATAAGACAAAAGCTAGGTACAAGAGATGGTTTTCATTCTATCATCCTATTCATCATCATCTAACTCAGGCATCCCCAAACTTCGGCCCTCCAGATGTTTTGGACTACAATTCCCATCTTCCCCGACCACTGGTCCTGTTAGCTAGGGATCATGGGAGTTGTAGGCCAAAACATCTGGAGGGCCGCAGTTTGGGGATGCCTGATCTAACTGGCAGGGAAGACCTGTATGATCTGTGTGATTCACTATTTGTTGCCAAACGTCAATAAAAAGCAATTTTTTAAAAAAGCCACCATATTTTTGGTACATAGTTACAATAAAGGCTACTCCCCCATCATTCCCCCTCATCCCCAAAAAGAGGAGTTTGGCCATCACTGCATCCAATGAACTGGTTTGTTTTTAAATTGCTGGCTGTAAGCTGTCTTCTGTGGACTTCAATCTGAAAAGCAGGCTAAAAATATTCTTAAAATAAACAAACAAACCCTATAATTAAAAATAGAATCCTTACGGTAGGAAGGAATCCAGGCTCTACTGTCTTTTGAAGTACAGCATCCCAGTTGATATCGGACAAATAAGCAAAGTCTTGGATATCGGTCAGTTGAGAAAACCGCTCCTCTGTATTTATTTCCATTAACTAGAAATGGAAATTAAACCAACTTGTAAACATTATAAGGATCAGAATGGAGAGAAAACAACAAGATTTTTACTGTAAATTAAATACAGGAAATGACGGTGGTTTGATTCTCTGTGCATTTCAGTCAGCCCTGAATCCCCATTAAAAGCCATACAACTTAATTTAATCATGACTAATTTGCTGCATTGGTTTCAAGTGCAATAGATCTTAGTCACAACTTTCACTAGATCAGGACCAGTGTGCTGCAAGCATAAAAGAAAAAAGGGCAGGTTACCAGTTTTACTCCTGATAACTCAATAGAGAATCCTCTTATACCGCTATATTGTGTAGCACAGCATAGAAGCAAGTCTAATCTATTGTTCTAATTTGAAAATATAATTAGGTTTTCCAGGAAGGAGAAAAGCCATAATCCAGTCTATTTAGCTTTACAGTAAAACATCTGATTGGGTTTTATGTAAGAAATCAATAAAATTTTGAGACAAAAATAAGGATGCAGTCTAGGGCAGAAGACAAATTGGAAATTCATATGCTCCATTTTTTCTTAAAGGTAAAGGTAAAGGGACCCCTGATCATTAGGTCCAATCGTGACAGACTCTGGGGTTGCGGCACTCATCTTGCGTTATTGGCCGAGGGAGCCAGCGTACAGCTTCCGGGTCATGTGGCCAGCATGACAAAGCCGCTTCTGGCGAACCAGAGCAGCACACGGAAACGCCATTTACCTTCCCGCCAGAGCGGTACCTATTTATCTACTTGCACTTTGACGTGCTTTCGAACTGCTAGGTTGGCAGGAGCTGGGACTGAGCAACGGGAGCTCACCCCGTTGCGGGGATTCGAACCGTCGACCTTCTGATCGGCAAGCCCTAGGCTCTGTGGTTTAACCCACAGCACCACCTGCGTCCCATCTGCATTTTTTCTAAAGTTAGCATTTACTTTTGCAGGCAACAACTGATAGATCTCAAGCTCAGTTGGGTTGTCTGAAGAGTTGCAACACATGAAGGGCAGTACAACTGTCACTTGCCATACAAACTTCAAAAATCAAACTTGTTGAACTAAGGACAACAATATAGGGGTCTTTTCTGACATTACTTGGGCAGCTTGGGAAGAAGCAGTGGTTATTGTACAACGTCACAAAGAAAGTGTCAGAAGCCCTGGGTTTCATGAGAGAGGTCCATACTACAGCTCCTTTGCAATGCAATAATACTCCGGCTTTCATGAAGGATGGTAGTGGCATAGGAAGGAGAAGTATCATGGATCTTCTCTGAAGGCTCCCACCATCACTTTAGAAGCCAAGGAGGAGCTGCACTGTAGCAATTTCAACAGGAATGTAACATCGAAAAGGTAGCCACAGTTTTACCTAATACAGTGGTACCTCGGTTTATGAACACAATTGGTTCCGGAAGTCTGTTCATAAACTGAAGCGTTCATAAACTGAAGTGAACTTTCCCATTGAAAGTAATGGAAAGTATATTAATCCGTTCCAGACCGTCCGCAGAGTACTTAAACTGAAGCGTTCATAAACTGAAGCGAACTTTCCCATTGAAAGTAATGGAAAGTGGATTAATCCATTTCAGACGGGTCCGCGGAGTACTCAACCTGAAGCGTACTTAACCTGAAGCATGGGTGTAATTGGTTCCGGAAGTCTGTTCATAAACTGAAGCGTTCATAAACTGAAGCGAACTTTCCCATTGAAAGTAATGGAAAGTGAATTAATCCGTTCCAGATGGGTCCACGGCGTTCGTAAACTGAAAATTCGTAAACCGAGGTGTTCATAAACCGAGCTTCCACTGTAAATGTAGGCTTTTGATAATTTTTATCCATACAAAAGCAACATATTCAATTTAGTGACAAGTTATCAGTGGAGTTCAAGGACTACAGGCCCTACATTTCCTAGATATTTGCTCCATGATGGACTGATGACTATTCTGGCAGTTTCTTCAAGCTGCCTTGTTCATATTTCAAAACTTACCACTATTCATTCTGCATAGCCCTGCAGGTTTAGTCTTCTGCTAAGGCTATGAGAAGAAGTTGTATGGGAGGCAATTATAGCTGTGCAATAAGCAATTTAGGTATGAAAAAGCATTTACAAAGGTCAACATGCTCAGTGGAACACATATTGGTCTTGAACTTGTGAATTCAAATTTATGACCCTTGGGCAAAGTTGTAATCTCTTCACTCCCTTTCTGTGAAATGGGAATAAGTGTTGGCTGTTCTCATAGGGTTCTTGTGAGGACAACTGACAACTGAAGATAAATGGAGAACTTTCCAAGAGAAAACCAACATTCAAAGTAGCACAGCCTCAAAACACTTAAGGAGCTGGCTTTGGACAATGAAAAATCCTTCTACCTTCCATTCTCCTGTAAGATTTGGCATTACAACCAACTGCAGGTAGAGCTAAAGACCACAAGTTTGGTTCCAAAGGTCAAACAATTTAATTTGCATTGACCAGAAATCAGCACCACCATAGAAGGCCTTTCAATCTTTTCTCTCATCTCCATACATCACACTATCCATGAGTGAGTACAGAATCTGGTTCTTTTCCTTGCTGGATGCTTGGCTGGCTCAAAATGAGAATGTGTTCTACTTCAGCAGTAATTTACTGAACTCCTTCTTCTAAGTAAGTTAAGCCAAACACTCTACAAGTATCTACTGCATTTGAACAAATTACTCAAAAAGTCCTGTTCTGACAGATTTATCTCAGAAAGATTTTGCAGCAGTACTTAATTTTTATGACTAGATAACTACCCACGTAGTTCAAACCAACTCCTGCTGAAATCAGATTCCCCTGTGGTTTATACAAATGCCACCAGTGTATACTGCCCACATAGTGTTGAATATTTTTCTTCAAACATTGCCTAGGAATCAGCAAAACATTTCAAAATGATTCATGTAGAACATGAATGCAAACAGATTGTTTTTGTGGGAGTTGCAAATCATTCAGGGAATTCAAAGCCAGCCAGTTACTTCATCAGCCTGCTTCCATTCATATGCCAGACTGACTGGAATGGGATACTGTACTCCTGCTGAACTGCAAACCTACATTTATGCAAGTTCCTAAAATGCTCCTCTAACATTTGCAAGCCCATACAAGCGATTTTCACATGAGACGTTTACTTGGTTTCCCTTTGAATCTGCCTGTAATGCAAACATAAAACCTACACAGGTTGCAGCACACATTTAATTTCTGTTTTCTTCCCTTTTCCACCCTGCATTACCAACCTTGCGTAACTGGCAGTAGAGGGGCTGGAAGGTGTTTAGTTTGTGTGTGGAAATGCTCCATCCCTGATTTAATGCACTGAAACCTTTCTTATGAAATTTACTCGAGACGAGAGAGCCAGGACCAAACTTGACATCCCAGTTGGTCTCATCTATAATACATAACGGCTGCTAAAACAAAGACAAAGGGGGGCACAGTGGAAATTTAAATAGCGGTGACATTGCATCATTAATTCAAGAAGGAACAAAAGGGCCTGTGGGGGTTCCAGAATGTCATGGCACAGGATAAAAAGCAAAGTAAAATGACATAAATAAATATAAAGGAAATCTACAGAAATGTGGAGTTATTACTATGTCTTGGCTAGTTTCAAATGCAGGTATTTTTTTTAAGCAGTTATTATGTGTATTTAGGTTCAGAGCATCATATATATATATACCACCACACATGCATGTTTTCTCAATTGCCGTTGGGCAAGTTTCCATCTCCTTGGTGCCATCTCTTAGAGTGCCACTGTTTGGTCTCACATAAAGGCAGTGGGGATGAAGAGTCAGTATGTAGGCAATGCATGCATGTATATGGGACTCTGAATGTATGGAGGCTTTTCACCTTGTGCAGAACTATGTGAAGAGCATATATTTGATACGGAATTTTGAAAAACATTCAGGATTGGGCTGTGGATTTGGAGTTTTAGCCCAGCATAACCTGCTATGCATTTTGGGGGGTAGGGGTAGGGTAGGGTAGTGGTAACTAATTCACTGTCTACAGTTTAGGGTCCCCAGCCAAAATCATGTCTCCCAGATCTATTAATCCTGCCTAAAAATATTAAAATATTGTGGGTCTTTACTAAAATGTAAAATGACTAAAAACATTTCTAGCATGCTTGGTTCATGTGTGTGGGTTAACAATATGGATCTGAAGTTCACCGTTACACTATATCTCCCCCTTGCTCTGGGGGTCATGTGGCAAGGCGAACATCACCCCCTTCTGAAATCAAACTTCTCCTTGCTACTTGGAACTGTGCACCCGAGTGACTCTCGCCAAAGACAGACAAGAGATCTTCTCAGTTCTGCAGGGGCTTTTTAGCTAGAGATTCTGAACACCAAAAGTGGAGGTTCATGAATTAAAAAAAACCTCGGAGTGCATCACTGAATGATAGCCCAATTTCAGGGTCATTTTGTTAAACTGCCTAATATATCATCTCTACACCACTTGCTGTTACAAATATTGCTGCCACTGGGGGCTGTGTAATTGCCACTTCCAGTCTAGTACCACCCGTGCCCCCTTCTGTTTTCTTTTCCCCCAGGGTAATAATAAAATATAATAGACCTCGGCCTGAACTTTTCTCAGCCTCAGCAGCAATAGCAGCAGCAGTCTTCTCAACTGAATGGCCTGCCAATCCTTCAGATTCTCGAGGCAGTTCCGTACAACATTGATTTAAAAATCACAGATAGAGACATAAACACAAATACCAGAACCTGCACACATATTAACCTATTTTCTTTTCCATAGTCTCTTTTGAGGGGGTTATAGGAGGATACCGAGGCTATACGTACTTAAACCTGTGCAATGGGACTACCTCTCCTCTCCCCATATGGAACCACAACACCCCACTCTCAAATCTGGGTTTGGGGTTTGAGGGAAAGCCCAAAACAGATTTAGGAGGTTGTATGAGTAGAGGAAGGGATGCGGGTGGCGCTGTGAGTTAAACCACTGAGCCTAGGGCTTACCGATCAGAAGGTCGGCGGTTCAAATCCCCGCGACGGGGTGAGCTCCCGTTGCTCGGTCCCAGCTCCTGCCAACCTAGCAGTTTGAAAGCACGTCAAAGTGCAAGTAGATAAATAGGTACCACTCCGGCGGGAAGGGAAACGGTGTTTCCATGTGCTGCTCTGGTTCGCCAGAAGCGGCTTTGTCATGCTGGCTACCAGGGCCAGCCCTCTCCATTCTGATCCTTATAATGTTTACAAGTTGGTTTAATTTCCATTTCTAGTTAATGGAAATGGGGGGGGGCGCTGGAGGGATCTTCGCGCCATGGCACCAGATATGCTTAAGACGGCCCTGCTGGCCACATGACCTGGAAGCTGTACACCAGCTCCCTCGGCCAATAATGCGAGATGAGCATCGCAACTCCAGAGTCGGTCACGACTGGACCTAACGGTCAGGGGTCCCTTGACCTTGACCTTTATGAGTAGAGGAAGTCCACAGAGCAGGCAGAAGTCCTTGAGCTAATGCAAAGACTTTGCTGGATATAAACCCATTCTTTTAACAGTGCAAACCTATCTGTTTTCTCAGATGAAGGCTCCATTGACTTAATGGAAATTACTCTCAACTTAGTATGCATAGGATGGCAGTCTGTCTCTTCTTCCCCAAGTTACCTATATCAATGAACCCAATTATCTTACTTTACTTTTTTTAAAAAAGCTTATTTGGTAGAGAGAAATGTAACCATCTTTCATAACTGTAAATTGCTAAATGGTCCTGTTTATACCATCAATCTTGGATGTGAGACCAAATTAATTTGCACCACTGTATCTGGTATAAAAGGAATTAAGTGAATCTCCTTATGCCATTTATTCCATATTGTAAAATATTTTGTTATGTAAAAATGGTTCACTACATTTTTCCATTGCATTTTCATACCAGTCAGAATGAATTTATTTGGAATGATCTTGAATGGTGATGGGGAATTTGTAGTCCTCTAGATATTGTTGGACTACAGCTCCCATCATCCCTGGCCACTGATCGCAGTGGCTGACACTGATGGAAGTTGAAGTCCAACAACATCCGGAGGGTCAAATGTTTCTCACACCACGGTCTTGGCTTTGAAATCTTTTTTTATGACAGGAATTGCTACTATGGGGAGAAGGATGTCCCACTGCAAGCCCCATACTGAGCATTAATCAGTTAGTTGCAATCAAGTATTAACTGAAACCTATAGGAACTTTAAGTTAGTCATGAGGTCCTGTTATTTATTTCAGTGGGTCAACTGAAACTTAGCTGAATACCACCTAAGTTTCTGTTGAATTGTGCTCACTGAATGTTTGAACAGAGATTCAGATTTTCATGGACTGAACCCATTATTTTTTGCTGCATTTTTTTCATTAACTTCCCCTTTAATCAAATCATGTTTTCAGGCATTACCAAAACATTCCCTTTACAGAAAGAAAGAGACTGAAAGTTGCACTGAGACTTTCCCAGCGGCAAACCTTCCAAAAAGGCATCCCATTCCAATTTCCTCTGTCTGATAAAGAATGCCTGTCAGCCATATTTTCTGATAATTCTTATGCTGACAAACTGTTACCATGTGGAAATATGTGAATAGAAGTTATGAATAAATGATGGCAAGTGAACATCTCTACAGAAGCTCGACTGTCACTTTGCCACAGGGAAACTGTGATGTCTGGAAACCTTCTCAAGTGAAAGCATGCTGAACTAGCAGGCAATTCTCTCTCTCTCTCTCTCTCTCTGGTAATTTTACATAAAACCATTATGAGGTGGGTTTTTTATTTACAGCAGTATTTAAATACCCATAAAATCTAATAATACAAAGATGTAACATAAGTCCTCTGCAAATTTTTTCTTCATGCCTCTACAACGAAGTGCAGTAGGTGGCTTTTGTGTGGTAACCTGAAGTCATGTAAAGTTATGTCACACATTTTGTGTTAGTAGAAATTACAGTGAGGGGTGGGGATGGAGAGGTGAGACATGGGCTTTTTGCAGCAGTCACACCTCCCCTGTAAGTATTGTTGTACTGAGCTGCCACTCAGAAGGTGTGGGACATGGGTTTTTTGCTAGATATGTCTGTGTCCAGTCCTGGGCACCACAGTTTAAGAAGGATATTGACAAGATAGAATGTGTGCAGAGGAGGACAAACGGGATGATAAAGGGCCTGGAAACCAAGCTTGAGGGAGTTGGATATGTTGAGCCTGGAGAAGATCAGAGTAAGAGGTGATATGTTCACCACCTTCAAATATCAGAAGATGAAGCAGGCTTTTTCTGGATTCAAATAACAAGGAAGGAGATTGTAAGAAAACTTTAGGGGAAATGTTCTGATGTCAATAGTTGTTTGACAGTGGAACAGACTTTCTTGGAAGGTGGTGGACTCTCATTTATTGGACGTTTTTAAATAGAAGTTGAGTGGTCATTGTGAGGGACAGGGGATATCGCGAAGTCCCTCCCCTCCTGAGTTCAAGCCCATCACCGACCACAGGGGGAAGCAGAGGGAGCTCCGATTCCAGTGGGGAAGCAGGAAGTCGGGTCCGAGGCTCAGGCAAGGTAGCGGAGCCAGGGTCCCAGGTGGGACAGGAAGGGGGAAGTAAGGGGGGGAGACCCATCCCCCCAACTCCAGAATTACGCCGGAAGAGGAGGGGAAAGAGGATGGGGCTTCCAAGACTTTTGTGCTGGGGAAAGACGCGCCAAAAGTCACTTGGAGGTTCTGAAACCGACTGACCACATCACTCCGTGTAAATAGCATGACTTCAGCACTGTAAATACGCAGCACCAATAAAAGAATAAAAATGCAGAGCTGCGTAGCGTCGTTACTCTGAAGTAGTCCACTCCGGCCACTGTGACAGCAACCTCCAAGTCTTTTTGGGGCTACTTTGGAGTTGCCGGGATGAGCGTGTCAGAGGCGGAGAGATGGCGGCAGATCGCGGAGCAAGCCCAGCAAGAACTGCAGCAGCTGTCGCTGCAGGCGCAGGGGGAATTGAAGGCAGCTAAAGAAGAGACTAAGAAGGTCCAGGACGACCGGCTACAACTGGCGGAACAGGTGAGAGCACTACAGGAAAGAGAGCAGGAATTAAGGGCGGTGGCGGTAGACCTCCAAAACAAGCTGGATGCAGAGAAAAACAAGGCGGGAGGGGCACCCCAAGTCCAAGTGCTGCCAGGAAGGAGAGCCGGGACCCTAGTGAGCAAGTTCAATGGAGACCCGAAGGAATATCAGGGCTTTGAGACTGAGATGGTGTATGCTCTTGAGCTACACCACGCTGAGTTCCCTGATGATGAGCACAGAGTAGCGTTTATTGTGGAGCACCTTACCGGGGCAGCCAGGGAATGGCTAAGACCGTTGATCGCAACAAAGAATCCTTGCATGAAGGATGTCAAACTATTTCTAGAAGGTTTGAGAACGATGTATTCGTCCGATAGTCATATGGACCAGACTAAGGAGGAACTTCATAATTTACGCCAAGGAAATATGACAGTTCGCGCGTACTGGGCGAAATTCACCATGCTGGTGCACAGATTGGGGTGGGAATTAGGGTCACCCCCAATGCAAGCGGCGTTCTACTTGGGGTTGCATGAGGACGTGAAGGATGAGCTCTCGAGAGGTCCAAAGCCCAGTGATATGGATCAGCTGAGCAAAGCGGCTCTGGCGGTGGGGGTGAGACAGGAATCCCGGTGGAGCGACAAACAAGCAACGCGTGCAAAGCGGGCTTGGTTCCCACGGTCGCAGGAGAAACCACTCCCCCAACAACCCTTTCAAGCCACGCCTGGGGCCAGCCAGGACCAGGAACCCATGCAGATTGATAGCGCGCGCGCGCGGGCTTTTCAAACCCCAGCGGCGCCAAGACGCAAGGAGGGAAAGGGCGGGAATTGCTTTCTCTGCAACTCCCCCCAGCATCTCGTCAGAGACTGCCCACATCGCAGGGAGTGGCAAGGAAGGGCGGGAACGGTGGTGCCCTCCCCCACTGACGCAGCACCACAGCAGGGAAACGGGAAAGCCTGGCTGCAGGAGACAAGGGGCAGCAGCCAGGCACAGTCAGCAGAGAACCGCCCCAGCCCGCCCACCCGCACAGAGAGGAGCAGAGCCAGCCCACCCCTCCCAGAGCAGGAGTGGTTCTAGAAGTCACGCTAACGCTCCCAAATGGCTATCCCCTGACAGTCCTTGCCTTAATTGACAGTGGTGCCTCAGCGAACTTCTTCTCGAGAAACTTTGCAGAAGAGCACCAGATCCAGCTTCTGCAGCTGGATTTTCCCCTTCACGTGGCAACCATTGACGGCAGAGAGCTGCTGGGGGGGGCCATCACTCATCAAACCCCCCCCATGAGAATGACGGTGGGAAGGCACTCAGAGACACTGGCATTCAACGTCACCACCATCTCAGACCCCCCCATCGTCTTGGGCATGAGCTGGCTGGCGCGCCACGACCCCTCCATCAGTTGGCACCAGAGATGCATCACTTTTGGATCGGACTTTTGCCTGGAACATTGCATGCAGCACCAACCAGGGGAGGGGCCTCCGATAGCCACGGTGGCCACCATGCACGTCAAAGGGGGTGAGGCGATACCCAAGCCGTACTGGGACCTGCAGGAGGTCTTCAGCGAAGCGGAGTCCGACCACCTACCCCCACACAGGCCTTTTGACTGCCAGATCAACCTGGTGCCCGGGGCAACTATACCCCCAGCCAAGCTGTACGCCATGTCAGACCAGGAACTGGAGGATCTGCGCGCTTTCATCGACAAGAACCTCAAGCGGGGGTTCATCAGAGAAAGCAAGGCAGCAGGGGGCAGCCCGGTCTTCTGGGTGGACAAGAAAGACACGCAACAGCGCCGTCTGGTGGTGGATTTTAGACGGCTGAATTCGGTGACAGAGCCAGTGGCTTTCCCCATGCCCAGAGTGGATGATCTTCTGACAGCGGCACGCAGGGGCAAGATTTTCACCAAGCTAGACCTAAGAGGGGCGTACAACTTGATCAGGATCCGGGAAGGCGATGAGTGGAAGACCACGATGTTCACGCCTCTGGGCTCTTTTGAATATCTGGTGATGCCCTTCGGGTTGCAAGGGGGCTCAGCATGCTTCCAGGCCTTCATGCACCACGTCCTGGGGTCCCTACTCTTCAAGAACTGCTTGGTCTTCCTAGATGACATCCTTATCTATTCCAATGACCCAGTGCAGCATGTGAAAGATGTCAGGTAAGTGTTGCAGCGCCTGAAGGAGAACCACCTGTATGTGAAGCTGGAGAAGTGCAAGTTTCACACCAAGGAGGTGGACTTCCTGGGCTACAAGCTGTCAGACAAGGGGCTGGCGATGGACAAGGACAAGGTGCAGGCCATCCTGGACTGGCACAGCCCCAGGACGCGCAAAGATGCCCAACGCCTACTAGGCTTCGCCAACTTCTACAGGAAGTTCATCAAGAACTTCTCTCGCGTTACGGCTCCCATCACTGACTGCCTGAGAGGCAAGCAGAAGTTCAGGTGGACACCAGAGGCGCAAGCAGCGTTCGAAAGCCTCAAGAGGGTGTTCGCCTCGGACCAGAACCTGTTCCACGTGGTCCAGGACGCGCCCCTACGCATTGAGACAGATGCTTCTGAGAAAGCTGTGGGCGCCATTTTGTTGCAACTGGACGCCAACAGGGAGTGGAGACCCTGTGCCTTCTTCTCCAGGAAGTTGACACAGCCCGAGCGCAACTACACGGTGTTTGACAAAGAACTTCTTGCGATCCACGCTGCGTTCAAACATTGGAGACACTTCCTGGTGGGCGCCAAGCACCCCATCCAGGTGTGCACAGACCACAAGAACCTGGAGTTCTGGAGAACGGCCAGGGTGCTCAACCAGCGGCAGATACGGTGGGCAGAGTTCTTCTCGAACTTCAACTTCTCCATACACTACATCCCGGGGGAGCAGAATGTCAGGGCGGATGCCCTCTCCCGCAAGCCAGAGTACATGGAGGAGGAGGCGCCACCAGCACCAAGGCACATTTTCCCCCCGTCAGCATGGTCCTGCGGAGCAGCAGTGGTGAGCGAGGCAGAACTCACAGCACTGACGGCAGCGGATGAATTTGCCAACCGCATCTTCAGAGAACTGAGAGGGGGGAGGGAGCAGGCAAAGGACTTTGCAGAACGCAGGGGGCTGCTTTTCTACAAGGGTGCACTGTACCTGCCCACCACCCAGCTTCGACGTACGGTCCTCAAGCAGATGCACGACAACCCAACGGCGGGTCATTTTGGAAGGGACAAAACCGCGCACCTAGTCATGAGACACTTCTGGTGGCCAGGGGTGAGGGAAGATGTTCGAGACTATGTACGGGGCTGTGACACCTGCCAGCGGGCAAAGGTGGTCAGAGCAGCGCCAGCAGGATTGCTGGAGCCCTTAGCCACACCACACAGGCCGTGGGAAGTGGTGTCCATGGACTTCATCACAGATCTGCCTTCTTCCAGGGGCAAGACCGCAGTGTTGGTGGTGGTGGACCTCATGTCCAAAATGTGCCACTTTATACCGTGTGCCAGGGCGGTCTCTGCAGAAGAGACAGCCAAACTGTTTGTTGATCACGTATTCAGACTGCATGGATTACCTTTAAGGGTTATTTCGGATCGTGGCCGCCAATTTGTTTCCAGGTTCTGGCGGCGGCTCATGAACCTCCTGCAGGTGGAGGTCAGCTTGTCGACGGCTAGACACCCGCAGACCAATGGACAGGCGGAGAGGGTCAACGCCATTCTGCAGCAGTACCTGAGATGCTACGTCAGCCAGCGGCAAACGGACTGGGTGGATCGCCTGCCACTGGCAGAATTTGCCTACAACAATGCAGTGCACGTCTCCACAGGGGTGTCGCCCTTTAAGGCCAATTACGGGCGCGACCTCAGATCTTTCCCAGAGAGGGAGGGGGAGGAGGAGGAGGAGGGCCCACAGGCTGAGGATTGGGCAGAGGAACTGGAGACGGTGCACCAGCAGCTCAGAGAACACTTGGAGAGGGCCAAGGAAGCGTACAAAAAGGGGGCGGATCGCCACAGGCGACTAGGGGAGGTCATCAGGGTGGGGGACAAGGTTTGGTTGTCCTCGGAGGGCCTTCCCACCAGAGGGAGGTGCAAAAAGCTGGCACCCAGACGGCTGGGCCCCTTCACGGTCACGCAACAGGTCAACCCGGTGGCATACAGGCTGGCACTGCCAGAGGATATGAGGGTGCATCCAGTGTTTCATAGATCGCTGCTGTCGCCGTACAGGGAAAGCAGCAGGCTCCGAGACAGCGAACAAACCCCCGAGGGAGGGGGGGAGAGGGGAGGCAGGGAGCAACTCAATGAGGCCACGGCCATCCTTGATTCACGGAGAGGGGTGGGGGGCCTGGAGTACCTCATGGCATGGGAGGATGCTCCACCGTCCCAGAATGAATGGGTCCCAGCCACTCAGATACAGGAGGAATTCTTGGTGGAAGAATTTCACGCCCTCTATCCCCACAGACCCAAGCCCTGGCACATGGAAAGGGAGGGGGAGGAGGAGGAGGCACGGGAGAGCAGCTCACCATGGCGCTGGGAAGCAGAGTTTGAGGACTCGGGAGACGAGATATGGGTGTCACCGAGATCCACACAGTCAGAGGCAGAAGCAGATTGGCAGCACATTTTTTCCCCCACCAGCTCGGACGCCACGGAATTTTTGGGATTCCAGTCCTCCCAGGCGGAAGGGGGAGCCTCGCAGGACTGGGGGGAGGTGTTCACACCAACGGGCTCGGAAAGCACTGAGTTCTTAGGCTTCCAGTCGTCACCGACACCTGGGGGGGACCTGGGGAGGGGAGAAGGGGAGCTTGGAAGGGGGGTGGATGTGAGGGACAGGGGATATCGCGAAGTCCCTCCCCTCCTGAGTTCAAGCCCATCACCGACCACAGGGGGAAGCAGAGGGAGCTCCGATTCCAGTGGGGAAGCAGGAAGTCGGGTCCGAGGCTCAGGCAAGGTAGCGGAGCCAGGGTCCCAGGTGGGACAGGAAGGGGGAAGTAAGGGGGGGAGACCCATCCCCCCAACTCCAGAATTACGCCGGAAGAGGAGGGGAAAGAGGATGGGGCTTCCAAGACTTTTGTGCTGGGGAAAGACGCGCCAAAAGTCACTTGGAGGTTCTGAAACCGACTGACCACATCACTCCGTGTAAATAGCATGACTTCAGCACTGTAAATACGCAGCACCAATAAAAGAATAAAAATGCAGAGCTGCGTAGCGTCGTTACTCTGAAGTAGTCCACTCCGGCCACTGTGACAGTCATCTATCAGGGATTCTTTACCAGACTTTGAAGGGAATTGGGCAGCATCTTAAAAAGCAGAGACATCACCCTGCCGACAAAGGTCTGTATAGTTAAAGCTATGGTTTTCCCAGCAGTGATGTATGGAAGTGAGAGCTGGACCATAAAGAAGGATGATCACCGAAGAATTGATGCTTTTGAATTATGGTGCTGGAGGAGACTCTTGAGAGTCCCATGGACTGCAAGAAGATCAAACCTATCCATTCTGAAGGAAATCAGCCCTGAGTGCTCACTGGAAGGACAGATCGTGAAGCTGAGGCTCCAATACTTTGGCCACCTCATGGGAAGAGAGAAGACTGCCTAGAAAAGACCCTGATGTTGGGAAAGATGGAGGGCACAAGGAGAAGGGGACGGCAGAGGACGACAGTGCTCTCGAAGCCATCAACATGAGTCTGACCAAACTGCGGGAGGCAGTGCAAAACAGGAGTGCCTGGCGTGCTCTGGACCATGGGGTCATGAAGAGTCGGACACGACTAAATGACTAAACAACAACAACAATGGCCAGGAATGATGGTAATAGTAGTTCAGCAACATTGTGGGGGGCTGGGGTTCCCCACACCTGTTCTAAAGCAAGTACCCTTCTCTTTACTGAAGTCAGCCCTCTTCTAAAAATATGTCCCACTTACCTTTTGGATTAAGGACACCATATCCTTTGACCAAGCAGCAGGATACATAACTGTGGCTGTCTTGAAGATGTGGGCAATTTCGTTTGCAGCAGTACTAGAGCGAATGTGATATGGCCTCTGTGAAGAAGAAAAGGGGGTGGGGAGCAAATAAATTTTGAAACAAATCCCTCATCCAGCAGCTGCAAAAACTACATTATTTTTTTTTAGATCTTTTCTAAGTAGATGACCTCTGATCAGGTAGTCATTGTGCTGATTTTTTCCAAGCCCACATTCTTCCTGTTCCCACCCACATCTCTCCTCCATCTCGCCCTGCTGTTCTTCTCAATTGAACCATTGAACTACAGTCACTGGGGAGCCTAATTCAATTGAAGTAAATAGATCAGTGCAGGAGAGGGCAGCAGCAGCAACAACAAAGCTACATTGGAAAAGCAAAATGTAAGGGAAGGGATCAAGGCTTTGCACTGTCATCCAACCAGCGTTTCACTAGGACAGCCTGAGTGCAGAGGAAATCAATTTACTGCTGTTTTTAAAAAACAGAAAACAACATTCTTTCAATATTCCCTGAAACATTTAAAGATTGCATTATCCTGTTTATGTCTGGAGTCGGAGCTTAACTGCCATTGAGGTAAGCTTTCACTTTTATCTCCTTTGAGGCAACAGAACCAGCAGAATAAGAAACAGACATTGACCATGTTTGCATATCATGCTAAGCCATAAAAGGATGGTTTGGTAAGTCACACTTGCATGAAGTGCAAGCTGACAAGAGACATCCAGGGGACTCCCACTTTGCTCCTCCCACTACAATGAGGATAACCCAGGAACACGCTGCGTTTTGTGCTAACAAACCATGATGCACTAAGCTAACGACAAACCATGGTTTGCCAAACATCTCATGAAAACAAAAGTGGCTGACCTTATAGCCTCTGGAAAGAGTGAGTTAAACTATGGAGGGCAGTTTCAAACAGTCCGTAGAGATCATGGGCAGCTAACTTACAGCACAGCCACCTTAAGTAGCACAGACGGTGGGAATATATGTGACTCCTGGACAGCTATGGTTAGTATTTTCTGTATAGAAAGAGGATGCCCTTCTGAAGGCAACTACCAAAATGTTAAAAAGAATCTATAAAAATATCACAAATAATAAAATTACCTAAGACACATCTAAATCTCTTAACTGTAGCAGATTAAAAACCGATATCAGAAGACAAAAATCACCCAAGTGCAAAAGCAGGTAGCAAAACTAGCACATTTCTGGGTTCAGGCTGGAGTACAACCTGCATTCCTGCCTGCCTCTCCTGTGCAGCTCAGTTAAGACTCCCGGCATGGGGAGATACATAAGGACTGTTGGGAACAACCCTCTCGTCCTCTGGATTTTTACCTATGTCCCATTTGCCAGAACATTCAGCCATGACTAGTACAGATCTTCAAAGGTGATACATGATGGGCAAGAAGTCTGCCAGGGTTCCAGGAAAGATTTAGATACAATAACATTTCTGAATTATTATAAGCAACTTCTATTCATAAGATTTAACTCTACAGTATTTTTTTTTTCTTTACAGGGAAGATGGAGGAATACTTCACCATGACTGTAGTGTATGGTAACAAGGCATGAATGTTTTAATTTCCTGCTATGTCAAAGGACTCCTTTGGGCAGAGTAGAAATCCAATAAAGCAAGCTTTAGAACGCATTACTGCTTTCCAGGTCACCAATACCTGAATGTTGGATTCAGGGCTTTTCACTCTTGCTGACAACCTTAGCAAGTGGTTATTGAAAAATGCCCATGTATAACAGGAGAGTGAGAAGCAAATATCTAACCCTAAAAAATGTAGACCGCTTTAGGGAACACTGACTTTGGGAGACATACAGGCCCCAGGCATGTGGAAGAAAACATGCAACTGAAAAGGCAAAGTACATGTGAAGTAAAGCGCAGCAGTGTAAGGAACTGATTTTTCAATCGCTGTTTAGATTCTTATTAGCAGCAACCACATGCATAGCTTATATATTTAACTAAATCTAAATGGGTGGTGGAAACGACTGAATACAAATATACAATTCTGTCCAGCCAGCAGCACATTCACAAATAAAACATATCTATCTTCAGCTGCATGTATACATATTTTAACACAAGATTGCCTTTCTTGTTTTCCCCAGAAACAAAGTGGGTACTGAAATGATATCTAAACTTGGGCTACTTCATTCCCCCACCAACATGCAGTTGTGACTTAAATGACGTAACATTTTGGATGCTTTAGAAGAGCTGTTTTGGATTAAAAAAATCTAAGGTAGCCTTAATTAAAACTAATTAAATTAAAAATAATTAAAATTTAAAACTATGAGACTTTTTAAAGAAGCAATTTTAAGCAGAGGTTTAAATTATTTCTGCCCTGCTTACTTTACCAAAAGATCCAACTGGTATAAATACAATTATTTAACAAGAGCAAAACAAAACAGAAGCCTTTTCCTGCTTTTTTTTTAAGGTTGAAATCAAACAGAAGGCTGCAATCTTGGATAGTCACAGATGAAGCTCATGTGCAGCAAAATGCGCTTTTTTTTAAACTGCAGCTATTACTCTGCTGAGCAGCTTGTAGGTGGTGCAAGGTGATCGGCTGCAGCAAAAATATTATTAACGTCTCCAGCTAAGCATGTGCTCCTCCCACACCTTCACTTGCCTATGTATCTCCAGGGCTGCAATCAATGGGACTGTTCACGCTTAGTTTATCACAAAATTGATGCTAATATTCTATATGTTAGCAATGCGACATACTGATCACAAAGTTTTATTTATTTATTTATTTATTTATTTATTTATTTATTTAAAAACACTTTTAGGTGTATCCATTGCGATAAAGTTTCCATTCTGCCTACTGGTTTGACCTAACTTCTAAAGACTCCCAGAAAACATTTTGGAAATATGTTGTCATCCAGACCAGCAGCAGCAAGACAAGCTGGAACATGAAATGTGTTGGATTAGTAATTCACACACAGCGGTCCATTTCTTCCTCAAACCGCAGGATCATTCTGCAATTGTAAAATATCTTTCTACATTTGTTCCTGCTGAACTCATGGTATATTTTATAGCAGCTGCTATATCAGAAATTCATATTTATCAGTAAGATAATTCCTTTTTTAAAACAGTAGTGATTCTCTCTGGAATTTTAATGAGTCTATCATAAAAATGGACACAGAGCTTGAGAGCTGGACAACCTGAAAACAATGGATTAATGGATGTATAGAGCAATAAAGTATATAAATGAACAGTACAGTACCCGGCCTCTCAGAAGTTCATAGGCTGTAATGCCTAATGACCACCAGTCAACAGCATAGGAATAGCCAATGGGTTTTATAGAACTGAACATCTCGGGTGCTGGGGAAAAAGAGAAAGTTGTTATTTGCTTTCGTTAGGAATCTTACAGCAAAATTATTGCCTTTGCTTCCATTGGTGTGAGCATATATTCCAAATGTCCAAATAGAGACAGGCACTTTGGGGGCCATGGCTGGCTGGCTACTGGGCCCACCTAGTCAAGAAGGGCTTCCTGATTTGCCTGGGCAACAGTGAGCTACGGGAAATGAACTAAAAGAAATGGGAGCTGGGAGAAAAGCTTCTGTCTAATGTGCGTGCCTAAGCCTTGTGGAATGCCTTGTGAAAATGGGACATCAACAACTATTTTTATTTCTGTACTGTATTAGGATTTAGTCTGCCTCCTCTTCAGTTTTAAGCTGTTAAATAAGGTTAGTTTATTTGTATTGTTTTATCCACTACTGAATGGGTTATTTTTAAATGGTGCTTTACTTATACTGACAGTATGATTAGCTGCAATTGTTCTTATTTTTAAAAATAATTTACGTAAATTTTTAAAAAATGTTATCGCTGTTCATTTGATTTTTTTGAACCGCTTTGGGTATAATCTCATGGAAATGTAGCCTACTGTCAGGGAGAGTCCCTACAGGGAACCTCCCCCCCATCATCCTGACCAGCACTTCACCCAGCAAGAGCAGTAGCAGCGGGTCAGGAGGAAGCGAAATGGAGGAGGGAAGGCTCAGCGAGACATCAGAGCCCTTGCACTGCTCCAGCCAACAAATGGAGAAGGAAAGGCTCAGCGATGTTCCAGAGCCCAGGCACTGCCCCAGCCAACAAGGGGAACAGGGAGCTCAGCAGTTTCCGGCACCCAAATTGCGGTGCGAGCCCAAACATAGGGCTAGAGGGCGGCGTTTCAGGGTGCCCAAGCTATTATGCTGGCCCCGGAGCAGAAGGGCGCCATTGCCGGATTCTGCGAGTGACTGGGAGGTCATGTTTTCTGCTATCTCTGCACTGTAAATAATATGCATAATAAAACCTTAAAAGACAGAACGGACTGGAGCGTCTTTACTCGAGAGTAGCCGCAACAATCCCCTGACACCTACCAATAAACATGATGATTACAATAATCAGATCTCTGGCTCTGGTGTGTTTTGGGGTGACATTTACGGGAGCTCTGAGTCCTATCCTGGTCCCTTGAATCAGTTTCTCTGACTCAGTCATTAGCTCCCCGTTCCCCTCTTACAGCTGCTTATGGCTCAGCCCTGACACTTTATTTATCAGAAGGAGTCAATATTTTGCCTTTCGGAGAGATACAGCTTTAAACATCTGTCAACAAACATGTACACGAGTTCTTTAGGTTTTGCCTTCTAGAGAAGTTAGATCTCTGAGCAAGAAACAAATGCATCTCTCGTCTGGTGCACATGCATCTAAAAAGTTATATCCATAGACTGCCAATGTACTTCTTCCCTCCCATACTTCCATAATAATCTGTTAATCAAAGAGCCATTTTTGCTGAACACGTTTTGAATTTTGACCATATTTATAACAATTGCAACCAAGTTCACTGCAAGATTAAGAATTCTATTCAACCATCATAAGCAGGCTCTTACAGAGAATGCTTTCCCTTTGGAAGTGTGGAGGATATTCATTTCCAAGCATTTTTAGTGTATTTAATGAGTATTTAATGAGTTAATTGACTTGGGGCGAGTAGCCCACTCTGAGCTTCCTTGCACCTGCTTCTACTGTTTAAACTGGCTTTATGGTTTATGATTTTTAAAAATGATTTATTGTCATTTGTATTTGGATCACGACCCATTGCGATCAATCGCAGAATACAAATATCCCCAGCAAATACTGGTATACAAACAAATGCAGAAGGCAAAAAAGTATTTTCAAACAATGTATTTTTGGGTGTGGGGAGAAACTTAAGCAATATTTGGAATGAGAATTGGGGGGGGGCAGTATAAGCACAAAAGTCTGCCCCTTCTTCTGTGAATGTTCTCATTGTCCTCTAAAAGAGAAGATGAAGGCGGTATGGCATCCTTCTGCTTTTGTCACCTAACCAAAACTACCATCAAGAAAATGAGCTGGGAGACTTCTGCCATGTTCTTGAGGTTCAGAAGGTCACTGCACAAATCCACGGAGCACTGGGGAACTGACTCATCATGCTTACGTTCTCTGGTTCTGTACAAGTTTTTACACTTATGAATCACAATTTCCAGGTCACACTTTGGCTGACTGTTTGATCTATCTATCTATCTATGCATGAAAGTACCTCTCCTTTTCCCCCTTGATCACAGATAAAATGCTTGTAGCTGCTGAGCAGATGCATGCATTATAGCCACCAAAACATCATTTAATATTGTTAAATGGAAGTGGCCTAACTTCTGCTTAAGTGCTGGGAGGGGAGATGCTAACTCTGGTGTCTGACCCATAGAAATGGTGCCCTCCTGAAGTGGAAGACCGTGGCCCCTTAAGCTTGGACTTGGGAGACCAGGATTCAAATCCCCACTCAGCTGTAAAGTTCTTTGGGCCACACACAGTCTCTTAGCCTAACCTTAGCAAGTGTGACCTTAGTGTGACCTTAGCAAGGTCGTTGTGAGAAGGCAAGAGGGGAAACCATGTGCACCATTTTGAGCTCTTTGGAGGAAAAGTGGTATATAAGTGTAATAATAAACAAGCATTCAAAATTAAAACAAACATGGGAAAAATACAACCATATGAAATAAGTGATCAAAGGGAGGGTACCAACACACAAAACCCACTACCTCAAACAGCCAAGTTAAACAGACAATTCCTGGAAGTGAGCACTTGTTAAATTCTCAAAGAGTATGTAATAAGTTCATTATATTTCTTGGTAGCCAAAAACAGGGGAGGGGGTGCCAGTCATTTGAGGATGATGCATCAATATTCTGTATATTCATTTATAGTTTGGAGGCTAGTTCAGATGATATTTCAAAGGCTTCTCCCAATGGGCTGGGCCACCTTTTATCATCACTCTAGGGCCTGCCCACCGAACTGAAGCATACATCTCTCACATAAAAACCCAAGAACCAATCATGCAATTTTGCCCTACACTCTTAAGATTTTAGGCACATAGGCAGCAATGAGATGGACCGTTCTGCTGGAGTTGGAAGAGGTGGGACCAGTTTGCTGGTTCCATGTGTCTGGCTGGATGGAGTCTATTCTAAGCTGCCCTTTGCTTCTTAAAAAGAAGAAGAAGAAGCAAAACTGCTTTAATACCTGCACAAAATTAGAATTAAAATGCTCAGAGCACAACCCTAGAACAAAGGTGTCACAGTGGCCGGAGTGGACTACTTCAGAGTAACGACGCTACGCAGCTCTGCATTTTATTCTTTTATTGGTGCTGCGTATTTACAGTGCTCAAGTCATTGCTATTTACACGGAGCGATGTTGTCAGTCGGTTTCAGAACCTCCTAATGGCTTTTGGCGCGTCTTTCTCCAACACAAAAGCTTTGGCAGACCCATCCTCTTGCCCCTCCTCTTCCTGCGTAATTCTGGAGTTGGGGGGATGGGTCTTCCCCCCTTACTTGCCCCTTCCTGTCCCACCTGGGACCCTGGCTCCTCTACCTTGCCTGAGCCTCGGACACGACTTCCTGCTTCCCCACTGGAATCGGAACTCTCCCTGCTTTCCCCTTTGCTCGGGGACGGGCTTGAACTCAGGAGGGGAGGGACTTCGCGATATCCCCTGTCCCTCACATCCACCCCCCTCCCAAGCTCTCCTTCACCCCTCCCCAGGCCCCCCCCATGTGTCGGTGACGACTGGAAGCCTAAAAACTCGGTGCTCTCCGAGCCCGTTGGTGTGAACACCTCCCCCCAGTCCTGCGAGCCCCCCCCTTCCGCCTGGGAGGACGGGAATCCCAAAAAGTCCGTGGCGTCAGAGCTGGTGGGGGTAAAAATGTTTTGCCAATCTGCTCCTTCCTCTGACTGGGTGGATCTTGGCGACACCCATACCTCATCCTCTGGTTCCTCAAACTCCGCTTCCCAGCGCCATGGTGAGCTGTTCTCCCGTGCCTCCTCCTCCTCCCCCTCCCTTTCCATGTGCCAGGGCTTGGGTCTGTGGGGAAAGAGGGCGTGAAATTCTTCCACCAAGAATTCCTCCTGTATCTGAGTGGCGGGAACCCATTCATTCTGGGACGGTGGAGCATCCTCCCATGCCATGAGGTACTCCAGGCCCCCCACCCCCCACCTTGAATCCAGGATGGCCGTGGCCTCATTGAGTTGCTCCCTGCTTTCCCTCTCCCCCCCTCCCTCGGGGGTTTGTTCGCTGTCTCTGAGCCTGCTGCTTTCCCTGTACGGCGACAGCAGCGATCTATGAAACACTGGATGCACCCTCATGTCCTCTGGCAGTGCCAGCCTGTATGCCACCGGGTTGACCTGTTGCGTGACCGTGAAGGGGCCCAGCCATTTGGGTGCCAGCTTTTTGCACCTCCCTCTGGTGGGAAGGCCCTCCGAGGACAACCACACCTTGTCCCCCACCCTGATGACCTCCCCTTGTCGCCTGTGGCGATCTGCCCCCTTTTTGTACGCTTCCTTGGCCCTCTCCAAGTGTTCTCTGAGCTGCTGGTGCACCGTCTCCAGTTCCTCTGCCCAATCCTCAGCCTGTGGGCCCTCCTCCTCCTCCTCCCTCTCCCTCTCTGGGAAAGATCTGAGGTCGCGCCCGTAATTGGCCTTAAAGGGCGACACCCCTGTGGAGACGTGCACTGCATTGTTGTAGGCAAATTCTGCTAGTGGCAAGCGATCCACCCAGTCCGTTTGCCGCTGGCTGACGTAGCATCTCAGGTACTGCTGCAGAATGGCGTTGACCCTCTCCGCTTGTCCGTTGGTCTGCGGGTGTCTAGCCGTCGACAAGCTGACCTCCACCTGCAGGAGGTTCATGAGCCGCCGCCAGAACCTGGAAACAAATTGGCGGCCACGATCCGAAATAACCCTTAAAGGTAATCCATGCAGTCTGAAAATGTGATCAACAAACAGTTTGGCTGTCTCTTCTGCCGAGACTGCCCTGGCACACGGTATAAAGTGACACATTTTGGACATGAGGTCCACCACCACCAACACTGCAGTCTTACCCCTGGACGAAGGCAGATCTGTGATGAAGTCCATGGACACCACTTCCCACGGCCTGTGTGGTGTGGCTAAGGGCTCCAGCAACCCTGGTGGCGCTGCTCTGACCACCTTCGCCCGCTGGCAGGTGGTACAGCCCCTTACATAGTCTCGAACATCTTCCCTCACCCCTGGCCACCAGAAGTGTCTCATGACTAGGTGAGTGGTCTTGTCCCTTCCAAAATGCCCCGCTGTAGGGTTGTCGTGCATCTGCTTGAGGACCGTACGTCGAAGCTGGGTGGTGGGTAGGTACAGCGCACCCTTGTAGAAAAGCAGCCCTCTGCGTTCTGCAAAGTCTTTTGCCTGCTCCCTCCCCCCTCTCAGTTCTCTGAAGATGCGGTTGGCAAATTCATCCGCTGCCGTCAGTGCTGTGAGTTCTGCCTCGCTCACCACTGCTGCTCCGCAGGACCATGCCGACGGGGGGAAAATGTGCCTTGGGGCTGGTGGCGCCTCCTCCTCCATGTACTCTGGCTTGCGGGAGAGGGCATCCGCCCTGACATTCTGCTCTCCTGGGATGTAGTGTATGGAGAAGTTGAAGTTCGAGAAGAACTCCGCCCACCGTATCTGCCGCTGGTTGAGCACCCTGGCAGTTCTCCAGAACTCCAGGTTCTTGTGGTCTGTGCACACCTGGATGGGGTGCTTGGCGCCCACCAGGAAGTGTCTCCAGTGCTGGAACGCCGCGTGGATCGCAAGAAGTTCCCGATCAAAAACTGTGTAGTTTCGCTCGGGCTGGGTCAACTTCCTGGAGAAGAAGGCACAGGGTCTCCACTCTCTGTTGGCGTCCAGTTGCAACAAAATGGCGCCCACAGCCTTATCAGAAGCATCTGTTTCAATGCGTAGGGGCGCGTCCTGAACCACGTGGAACAGGTTCTGGTCTGAGGCGAACACCCTCTTGAGGCTTTCGAACGCTGCTTGCGCCTCTGGTGTCCACCTGAACTTCTGCTTGCCTCTCAGGCAGTCAGTGATGGGAGCCGTAACTCGAGAGAAGTTCTTGATGAACTTCCTGTAGAAGTTGGCAAAGCCTAGTAGGCGTTGGGCATCTTTGCGCGTCCTGGGGCTGTGCCAGTCCAGGATGGTCTGCACCTTGTCCTTGTCCATTGCCAGCCCCTTGTCTGACAGCTTGTAGCCCAGGAAGTCCACCTCCTTGGTGTGAAACTTGCACTTCTCCAGCTTCACATACAGGTGGTTCTCCTTCAGGCGCTGTAACACCTCCCTGACGTCCTTCACGTGCTGCACTGGGTCGTTGGAGTAAATAAGGATGTCATCCAGAAAGACCAAGCATTTCCTGAAGAGTAGGGACCCCAGGACGTGGTGCATGAAGGCCTGGAAGCATGCTGAGCCCCCTTGCAACCCGAAGGGCATCACCAGATATTCAAAAGAGCCCAGAGGCGTGAACATCGTGGTTTTCCACTCATCGCCTTCCCGGATCCTGATCAAGTTGTACGCCCCCCTCAGGTCTAGCTTGGTGAAAATCTTGCCTCTGCGTGCCGCTGTCAGGAGATCATCCACTCTGGGCATGGGGAAAGCCACTGGCTCTGTCACCGAATTCAGCCGTCTAAAATCCACCACAAGACGGCGCTGTTGCGTGTCTTTCTTGTCCACCCAGAAGACCGGGCTGCCCCCTGCTGCCTTGCTTTCTCTGATGAACCCCCGCTTGAGGTTCTTGTCGATAAAAGCGCGCAGATCCTCCAGTTCCTGGTCTGACATGGCGTACAGCTTGGCTGGGGGTATAGTTGCCCCAGGCACCAGGTTGATCTGGCAGTCAAAAGGCCTGTGTGGGGGCAGGTGGTCGGACTCCGCTTCACTGAAGACCTCCTGCAGGTCCCAGTATGGTTTGGGTATCGCCTCACCCCCTTTGACGTGCATGGTGGCCACCGTGGCTATCGGAGGCCCCTCCCCTGGTTGGTGCTGCATGCAATGTTCCAGGCAAAAGTCCGATCCAAAAGTGATGCATCTCTGATGCCAACTTATGGAGGGGTCGTGGCGCGCCAGCCAGCTCATGCCCAAAACGATTGGGGGGTCTGAGATGGTGGTGACGTTGAATGCCAGTGTCTCTGAGTGCCTTCCAACCGTCATTCTCATGGGGGGGGTTTGATGAGTGATGGCCCCTCCCAGCAGCTCTCTGCCGTCAATGGTTGCCACGTGCAGAGGAAAATCCAGCTGCAGAAGCTGGATCTGGTGCTCTTCTGCAAAGTTTCTCGAGAAGAAGTTGGCTGAGGCACCACTGTCAATTAGGGCGAGGACCGTCAATGGATAGCCATTTGGGAGCGTGAGCGTCACTTCTAGAACCACTCCTGCTCTGGGAGGGGTGGGCTGGCTCTGCTCCTCTCTGTGCGGGTGGGTGGGCTGGGGCTGTTGTCTGCTGACTGTGCCTGGCTGCCGCCCCTTGTCTCCTGCAGCCAGGCTTTCCCGTTTCCCTGCTGTGGTGCTGCGTCAGTGGGGGAGGGCACAACCGTTCCCGCCTTTCCTTGCCACTCCCTGCGATGTGGGCAGTCTCTGACGAGATGCTGGGGGGAGTTGCAGAGAAAGCAATTCCCACCCCTTCCCTCCTTGCGTCTTGGCGCCGCTGGGGTTTGAAAAGCCCGCGCGCGCGCGCTATCAATCTGCATGGGTTCCTGGTCCTGACTGGCCCCAGGCGTGGCTTGAAAGGGTTGTTGAGGGAGTGGCTTCTCCTGCGACCGTGGGAACCAAGCCCGCTTTGCGCGCGTTGCTTGCTTGTCGCTCCATCTGGATTCCTGCCTCACCCCCACCGCCAGAGCCGCTTTGCTCAGTTGATCCATATTACTGGGCTTTGGACCTCTCGAGAGCTCATCCTTCACCTCCTCATGCAACCCCAAGTAAAACGCCGCTTGCATTGGGGCAGACTCCAGATCCCACCCCAATCTGTGCACCAGCATGGTGAATTTCGCCCAATACGCGCGAACTGTCATATTTCCTTGGCGTAAATTATGAAGTTCCTCCTTAGTCTGGTCCATATGACTATCGGACGAATACATCGTTTTCAAACCTTCTAGAAATAGTTTGACATTCTTCATGCAAGGATTCCTTGTTGCAATTAACGGTCTTAGCCACTCCCTGGCCGCCCCTGTAAGGTGCTCCACAATAAACGCTACTCTGTGCTCATCATCAGGGAACTCATCGTGGTGCAGCTCAAGAGCATACACAATCTCAGTCTCAAAGCCCTGAAACTCCTTCGGGTCTCCATTGAACTTGCTTACTAGGGTCCCGGCTCTCCTTCCTGGCAGCACTTGGACTTGGGGTGCCCCTCCCGCCTTGTTTTTCTCTGCATCCAGCTTGTTTTGGAGGTCTACCGCCACCGCCCTTAAATGCTGCTCTTTTTCCTGGAGCTCTCTCACCTGTTCCGCAAGTTGTAGCCGGTCGTCCTGGACCTTCTTAGTCTCCTCTTTAGCTGCCTTCAATTCTCCCTGCGCCTGCAGCGACAGCTGTTGCAGTTCTAGCTGGGCTTGCTCAGCGATCTGCCGCCACTTCTCCGCCTCTGACACGCTCATCCCGGCAACTCCAAAGTAGCCCAAAAATGATTAGGAGGTTGCTGTCACAGTGGCCGGAGTGGACTACTTCAGAGTAACGACGCTACGCAGCTCTGCATTTTATTCTTTTATTGGTGCTGCGTATTTACAGTGCTCAAGTCATTGCTATTTACACGGAGCGATGTTGTCAGTCGGTTTCAGAACCTCCTAATGGCTTTTGGCGCGTCTTTCTCCAACACAAAAGCTTTGGCAGACCCATCCTCTTGCCCCTCCTCTTCCTGCGTAATTCTGGAGTTGGGGGGATGGGTCTTCCCCCCTTACTTGCCCCTTCCTGTCCCACCTGGGACCCTGGCTCCTCTACCTTGCCTGAGCCTCGGACACGACTTCCTGCTTCCCCACTGGAATCGGAACTCTCCCTGCTTTCCCCTTTGCTCGGGGACGGGCTTGAACTCAGGAGGGGAGGGACTTCGCGATATCCCCTGTCCCTCACAAAAGGTATTACCAACAGAAGTAAACTGTGCCTTAATTTTTAGCTACTCACCCATATATGGTTTAGTGCCAGCAATAGTGGTGACCTGAGTGTCTTTTGTTATCACGGTGGCAATATTGAAGTCTGTGACATGCACATGTCCTAAGGGAGAGGTAAAGAAACCATTTTTTACATGAGCATCTCACATCTACATAACATTCCATTCTCATGGCTATTCATTTTACTATATATAATTACAAGGAAACAGGGAGCAAAGAGTATCAATCATTTGCACTATGTCCTTTGAATTTGCTCTCTTCCCTGCAACTTTTCCTGTTAAACACTGAGGCCCCAATGCAGGAAAGTGCAATGTGATTCACAAGCCAACACCTATCAACTCCCTTACCGAACAGCCCAGGAGGAAATATAAAAAGTACCCTGGCTGTTGAGCTGGCAAGGTGCTATAATAAAAGCAACACAGTAAATCCCTAGGCTCGGAGGTTCGCGTCCGTGGCACTGCTGATCAGAAATCAAAGCCAAAATCTCGCCCCAGCTGAAGCAAATGAGTACTCTATTTGCTCAACGGAAGAGTGAAAATGGGACTTATAAATAAATTGTGGCAGTAGAAGAAGTGATTCCTACAGGGGAATGTTTCCCATGATCACCTCAAGCATACTTCAGTACCTGCAAACTGCTCAAAGATGGTCGGACAGCACATTCTGCTATGGTTCTCTACCAACCACAATGAAGTTTTTTGGGTGAGCAAATGTACCCACTTGGTGCTGCTGATGCCTTTTTTGCATTAGAACAGCCTTTCTCAACCTTGGGTCCTCAGATGTTGTTGGACTACAACTCCCACCACCCCCAGCTGGCAGGAACCAGTGGTCAGGGATGATGGGAGTTGTAGTCCAACAACATCTGGGGATCCAAGGTTGAGAAAGGCTGCATTAGAAGCATAATCTCAGCAGGCGGGGAGAATGCTTTAAGGGCTATTCTCCCTCAGAGTCTATCACTTCCAGTATGAGAAAACCATGAATTATGGTGTCAGAGTACATCTGACATGCGCCCCCTCCCCAGCAATTGATTTGGCAAGCGGCACATGCATAGCCTGAACAATCTTAGAGAATCAGACACTGTGGTGCCCCCTTCCTTGTGGCTGTAGAGTGAAAAAGAGAAAAGAAAAGGCAATCCCAAAATGACTCCTCAGAGAACTCTTAAGAGAGGAGGCAGTGAAAGGCCAAGGCAATATTCCATCCTTGCATCACTCTTCATTTCCTCTCTATTGCTCTCGTTTCCCTGCGGGAAATTGCATTAATAAAATAATGAATTATAGATGCCATTATTTTTATTCAACCTTTGATATTCTTTGGGAAAGAAGCAGGGAGATGGCATTTTGGCTGTCTTGTTTGTCAGAAGTTAATTCTTGAAATACAACCCCAGGTTTCTTAAAAAGCAGAAGTAATTGGAACAGTAAACTGTAAAACTGAACTATTAAAAAAGCGTGTTATGAGGAACACCTCACACAGAAATATCTTAACTTTTAGTATTTTGAGAAGAAGCTTGGTGTAGTTACTACCACACATAAGATGTGAATATAATTTTCTGAGCAGCACCATAAATAATTGTGGATCCAATTTGGTTTTAGACTCTAGAGCTGATTAAAAAAACCTTTTAAAAAACCTAAATAAAAATGCTGTTAACATTAAACTACCAAAACAGTATGAAAAAACGCAAGGTGTTGTGCATGTTAAAGAAATGTTTGAAAACATGATATTCATTTGTGAATGCTGACAATCCCTGACTAATTTTTTTAATGGTGAAAAACTTAAAGAGATATTTCATCAGTGAAGCACAGTTAAAATATAAAATATATGTATACATATATGGACTAAAATATATGTATATATGTATATTTAGATAGTAACGAAATTTATCTGGAATTACCAGCATGCAGATGTAAATGTCAACAATCATTAAATTGTGGACATTCGGTATAATGGTATGAGACTTTAAAAAATGTTTACCAACCAAAATTAAGTCGTCCCCCCACCAAGTGAAAGGGAAAGCTATGAACTCCCCCTTTTTTCTGGGGGTACTCAAGGATATGCAGTGCCAGAACCTTCCCCCCAAATGTTAAAAGTGTGGCAATTACTGTAACAACTTCGTAGTGAGTACCAACACCATTTTTTCTACACACACACCCCCCAAAAAACCACCTGCCTCCGTCCAGCTGATCCTGCCCATTGAAGTCAGCCCTAACATAACCTCTTTCTCACACAGAGTGCTTTCACACAATCTGATTAATGAACATTCAGCCTGATTTGCTTGCAGGGACATTAGATGATTTTAAAAAGAGAGAGGGGGGGAGGGAGGGAGCATCCATTCGTATTTATTTGTGGGTGTTCAGATGGTGCTGCATCAAAGGAAGTGTCATTCCACACTTTCCAGTGTGTTTTTCCATCACCTTCCATGTTGCAAATATATATATATATATAATCCAATATTTTGGAGAAGTGCGCTTGTTTCACAAGAGCTCCAAATCAGCCTCAATTATGCAACCTGAATTTGCCAGGGGGAGACTGAATCCCACCCAAAAATAGAGACAGTCTGGAAGCACCCACAGTTTGGCATAAATGTAGCAAAGGTGCAACAGATTGAGCTTGCGTTTGAACGACCATTCCCAAGGAGAGAGCAAGTGACTGGAAAACAAGCACAATCTTAGTGGTCTAAATATAGATAGAGATGCTGCAAAAAACAATGGCTGAGGGGGAAACCAAGAGCAAAATTGAACTATAGGTAAGAGGCTCTTTGCACGCTTGAGTGGAACCACACAACTCTCCTGCCATGGTTGGAGAAACACACAGAGAAATTGCAAAGAGGAAATAGTCAGAAGGGCATGGATTTCAAGGGCACGTAGAGAAAAGACAATTCCAAATAGAATTCTGATGCTGTCCCAAATGCATCAAAAATTGAAAAGCCTCTGAAGCAGTTCTTTTCAACTGTCTTCCTTGAGCCCAAGCCTATGGCTGTAATATCTGCCCATGCTCCAAAAATTATAGCATTTAGACACATATTAACATCAATGGAAGTGCAAGTTCCTCCTCTTGAATTGTTTCTTAATGTAAAGTTATCAGAACATTGCCCATTCCACGCCTTCTCAGAGTGCCTCAGTCTACCACGGAGTGGACTATTCTGGGAAACAGCAGAGAATAGCTCACACAATATCCACACCTTGTGGAGGCAAAGCAGGGAATTTACTGTGTTTTTAAATGGTGTGAGAGCAGCATGACAGGGAAAGTGCTCTTGAGGAACCTCTTCAGAAGCACCTAAAGCATGGATGTTGCTGGGCTCCAACTGCCATCATCCCTGGCCATTGGCCGTGATGTCTATGGTGGATATGAGTTTGAATTGACAACCTTTGAAGGATTCCAGGTGCCTCATCCCTGGCATAAATGGTTTTCATGTGAAAAATGCATCCATGACCCAGTGATCTCATGCCTACTGGAACGAAACTGCAGTGAACCTGCATAGGGTGGGAGTGTTTAAAAAGGAAACTTGCCTTCAAACAGGCTGCATAAAACTTTTGCACATTCCTGTGGGGGGGGGGGGAGGAGAGCAAGCAAGGAGGAAATGCTCTGCAGCTCAGCATCCCAAACGCACCTATAGTCCTCTCCAAACACATTTCCCGTTATCTCTGATTGCACAGCTATGTTGCACTGCGGTGCGTCTGAAACACTGAGCCACAGCAGGTCTCCTTCAAAAGCATCCAAAATTAAAACCTTATTCTACGGAGGAAAACATGATTGTTGTTCGTGATAAATTTATCAGTCTGGTTCAGACAAAGCGCTAAGCCAGAGAAACTTGGTTATGCATGGGGCAGCATATCAATGCTGTCAATAAGTAAATAAATGTATGACTCCATGCCATAGTGAGCTTCATGTTCACTGAGTCCCTGTTCCCCTTCCCTAGAAAGACAGGAAGGTGACACAATGGGTCAAATTATTTGTCCATCTAGTTAGTATTGCTTACTCTGACTGGCTGCAGCGCTCTAAAACCTCAAATACAGGCCTTTCCCATCACCTGCTACATGGTCCATTTAGTTGGGGATATGAGGAATTGTATCCCAGACCTTTAGAATGCAAAGCATATATTCAACCACTGAGCTTTGGCCCCTGCTTGAATCCATCATGCACAAGGGAAAAACGGAAATAAAAAGGTTCCGCTTTTGGTTTTGAATAAATCATAGTTTCTCACTCAGAGAAACTGTGATTGATTCCTACTATGAATAACAAACCAGATCCTGAAGTCAGCAATTGATCCTGGCAAGTTTGAACTAACCTTTGTGAGAGTTTCCCCATGTTCAGACATAATGGTGAACTGTGGTTCATTCAAAACTAAAAGTGGATGTTTTCAAACTCCTCTCCTGGCACATGACAGAAGAATGGTATAGCATGCAAGAGGAACCTCTGAATGAGGCCATCATTCTAGTTAAAAGCTGGGTCACAAGATGCAGATGAAGAAAATTTATAGTTAACCTGGCTTGCTGTAGAGTTATCTGTCATTCTTGCCTTAATTCAACAGAAGCACAGAGCTAAGGTAAGATTATTATTATTATTTGCCTCAGCCTGTTTTCCATCTCCAAGTGACATGGTGGCTTCCTAAAGCCTGCACTGCTCACCTAGGAGACAGTATTTTGCTACAGGTTTGCATGTGTGAGGATACTATTATAGTAAGAAACAATTGGCTCTTACCCTGTTCATCCAGCAAGATGTTATCAGGCTTTATGTCCCTAAAATAAAAGATGGAGAGAGAGAGAGAAAGAAAGAAAGAGAGAAGTTTCCAGTAGTAGTTAGTATTACATCTGAGGGGGAAATTTACTGCAGCATGATCACATTCCTCGTAAAAATTGAAGGACACCCAAATCACTCTTAGCAATCTATAGAATGATCCTCAAGTCCTTCTGTTACATGCCACCCACTGATTGTAATCATACCTGCAGTTAAAATTCTGTAAAAGGAACAAAAACTGTCTGGAGCCCATATGTTCCATTTAATAATACAGGGACAACTTCTGATCTTTCACTCTGGGCACAATCAACTTAATTTGTCTACAAATAACTTTTTAATTGCCCATCAACGTCCTCAACAGCTGTAATGCATTGCAGAAAGTGCTTCTGGTCATGCCCTCTACCGAGCAACATTATTTCCCCCTTCTCCTTCCTTTCCCCTTATTTCTTTGTGTGAAGCCTGATGAAGAGTTCTGCAACAGTTGAAAGTGATTGCACTACTTTTTAAAATAGTCCTTATAAAGATATTATACTACCAACCATGTTTGGATTCCCCACCCCCACCACCAATGGAACTGCTTGCAGTTGTCTCGGCTGCTTTGTGGTTGAAATGCCAAAGAGCCCGGTAAACATATGAGGCCATTGATTTATTAGTCCTGTTAGCAGAAGCATGCACAAGGATTTCTGCTAGTGAAACATGGCTTCTCCCATGTCTCTCAAATATAGCACTGGGGGAGTTGGAAGAACCTACAGAACAGTGTGCAGGGGGAGGAAAGAAGGGAATGTTCTGTTGAACTGAAATGCTTGCACTAAAAGAACATTTACCTCAGCGCAACAATGAATTCCTCCCATGGCTAATAAGATTTGCAAAGTATTAAAATAGAATATGTTGGTGTAACATTATTGAACATTATTGGTTGAATCCAATGTACCCATGCAGTTCCCCTAATGGAACAGGACTTCTCCTTCCTCTCCTTACACACCCTCAAAATCTGCTCTACAGAGTCTTCCAATCTGAAGACTATCAAAAAAAAAAAAGGCAACAGGAACTGGGTATTACCATCCCAAATGAAATTCATGCATAATAATCACAACACACTCCTTCTCCCCCAACGTTACAGTCCAAACCTAAGGTTTGGCATTTCCCTTGAACATCCTGATTGTCTTCTGGGAAAGCTAATGTAATCCCGAGTATAAACTCCAAGACACTCTATATATTATAGATTACTGTAAACACTAGAGCACCTTTTCCTTTTCAATTTTGCATTTTTTAAATATCCTTTTTCTTTCAGTGTTTTAGAAGTATGACCCAGATAGGCAGACAGAGAGCTCCATCTGGATATAGAACCCAATTTCACTGATTTTTCGCTTGGAACAAACACAGCGGGAAACACAACTTCTATTGGCTTTGACTTTTCAGCTGCTTTCCTTAATGCAAATACTTTGCTCTTTTCCCCAAAAGCAAAGTACCCTTGGCAAGACATTTAGGACATGCTTAGTCCATTGAAAGTACTTTTACAACAATGGACAAAAAGCTTCTATCATGTAAGGTGCAAGTGCAGGAAGACTGTAATGGCAAAAAAATTTCAGTGTTCTTTTTGAACTTATTGATTGACATACTTCTGTCTAGGCCACCTCCATGGCAACATAATGTACATTCTGGAAGTGACTTCTACATCTTCTTTTAAATGCGAATGTTGGTACTCACCATGATAAGTTCCTTATCCTTAGGGAGAAATATGATCCTATGTGGGTTGTCATTGCCCATCTCACCGCTGGCAAGAAGTAACTCTTTTTTAAAAGAGAGTGTATCTAGCTTGTAATACTCATGAAGGTGGAAGGCGAAGGTGAAATGGCCACCTTGTATATGTCACCCAGAGGAGCTCAGGTCCTAAGGGTGCCAAGGCAGTGTTGCTGCTAATGAGATGGATTGAGATTCCCAATGACGCCCCCCATAGGACCCCCCCCCAATACCACCTGGTGAAGCTGATCCCACCTGCTAATGATGCTGGGGACACAGACATACAGACATCATTTTCAAGGAGGAGAATAGGGTTGCCAGACTCAATAGTGGACAGGGCTTCTGTGCCTTTAATTTCCCTGCTCTCTTTTGGGTCTGGAAACCTTAAAGAGAAGCCAGCAGACCCTTTGTTTAATTTCCAAGCAAAGGGTCTGCTGGTTTCTCTTTTAGGTTTCCAGACTCAAAAGAGAGCGGGGCAATTAAAGGCACAGAAGTCCTGTCCACTATTGAGTCTGGCAACCCTAGAGGAGAGGGCTATCAGGCCACAATTGCTAGGCTCTGGCGCCACAGCTGCAGGCAACAATGCTTCTGAATATCAGTTGCTGGAAACCCACAGAAGGGGAGAGTAGTCCTGTGCTTGAATCCTGCTTGTGGGTTTCCTACAGGCATCTGGCTGGTCACTGTGAAATCAGATTGCTGGACTAGACAGGTTATTGGCCTGGTCCAGCAGGCTCTTCTTATCATCTTATGTTCCACAGAAATAATCAATCATACAGTCTGAGTGGGGTTTTTGTTTCTAATTGAAAAGTTAAATGTTAATAAAATTTAGCACAATCACAATTGCTATCATAGGAGTATGAAGCCTTTAGGTACAAACAAATTTCCCCAGAAATCAATTTAGGCTTGAAACAGAGCCATCTCTGGGGTATAGCACAATCTCCTCAGTGGTACACAGCCCAAAAAAAATTGTTTTAAGAAAAACAAAATAAACGTTGCTGAGTTCTCAAAAGGTAAAAATCAAAGCACAGTTAAGAGAATCACATTTGTAACCTTAGGGAAACTTTCAAAAAAATTCCCAGCAGAGTTAAGTGCAAATTTTAATATGTTAACAGTAAAATAACAACCCAGGAAATGCAGTCTAAATTCTTTTCTGTTTCAGAATGCATAGATATACTAAGAAACTTAATCTAGTCAGTTCAGTTTATTATGTTTTACTACATATCTAAAGTTTATGTAAAAAAAATGTTAAATCTTTCATTCCAATTCTTTCTTTTTCATTTTTATTAAAATTTTCAGTTATACATTTTAAACAATAAAATATCCACCAATAAAATAGTATATTTGTTTACTTCCCTTCTCCTTCTTCCATGGTTCTTTTAATTTCCCCATTATTACTGCGTACTCTGTTCCAACCATCCAATTCTTAACAATGTTTAAAGGATGAACTTCCCCAATGGGTTGTTTAGCAACCTCTTTTCTACCAAGAGCTAGTAATAGCATGATTTTTAAAAATATAATTTAGCTCTTGCACTGAAATATATTCCAGTTGTTATAACATATGCTTTTTGTTTATCTAGGGTTTTTTTAAGGTAAAGAAATGCACTCCAAACCAAAATATAATAGCCAAGAAAACATGGGATTTCTGATGAATTTCAGTATCTATTCAATGAAATGTAGCTGCTCTATGATGGAGGGGGTGGGGAGACTAATATCCCAAAACTAGGGAGGGGGGAACTGGAGGCAAAGTGGCAACTGATACGTCTGCTCTATGCACTTGATTGACTTTACAAGAAATTACCTGATCTTAATGGGCTAATTACATTGCTTCCCAAGCACCTGCCATGGGAATTAGTCAAGCGCCTTGTAATCTAATACCCAGTACAGAGAGCATGGAAAACACATGCAAACATCTTCACTGACAAAAGGGGAGGTTTGATGCTTTCTGTACCCATGTGATGGCAATTGTTGTGGCCATGGCAAGTCAGACTCTATTAGGCAGGTCTAGGTTGTTTAGTCATCTTCTTGCCACTTCACCTGATGGCTGATATATCAAAAACACGGGTCTGACTCACTGCTGCTGTCTCCACAGAGCTTTGTTCCTACAAAGTAAACACTTGTCTGCACATCTCTTGAGGGTTCTAAGTACAGATGTTGCATTCTACAGGTAAGGTGCTGCTTTATCAATTTAATGTCACCCCGCATGGGAATAGCTAATTATAAGACTAGCAAAACCTTCCAGGTGGCCAAAACTGTTTCATCATGTTACATTTATCTCATGTATATAAGCTGTTTTCCACACTGTCTCAAGGTTTTGTCCTGTTACCTCTTGCATTTCCATTTAAGCCAGACATCTAAAGCAGGGGTCCCCAGACTTACCGGCGTTTGGGCCGGTTCCCACCGCGCCGATCGCGCGGCGGGCCGGAGGATGGGGGACCGCGCGCCTGTGCGGGCCGGCGGGCGGGGGAGTGCGCGCCCGTGCGCTTACTGGCGCAGCGGCGCGCTTCCAGGGTGGAAAAAGCGCCGAAAATCCGTTGTGCGCATGCGTGTGGGCCTCCCCCGACCCGGAAGTGCACCAGAAATGACCTTTTCTGGGTCGGGAGAGGCCCATACGCATGCGCACAACGGATTTTCGGCGCTTTTTTCCTGACCCGGAAGAGCGCTGCCGCGCTGCGCACCGTAAGAGCGGGTGGCGGTCGTCGCGGGCCGGATTGGCAGGCCAATTGGGCCGCATCCGGCCCCCGGGCCGTAGTCTGGGGACCCCTGATCTAAAGGCTACGATCTCCACTCCAAAAAGACAGCTGATTGAAACTAATGGGATTACACTGTACACTAGAATTCATGTTTCTGGCCAAAGTAACCGCTTCAGTCGCTAAATGTTCCCAACACGTTGACACACTGTTTACAGAATTGTTTGGGAGTGGGGGAGAAGAGGTTATAATATCTTAATAGCTACATCCTGAGGAGTAATTGAAACAAGTTCCTTTTTTTTATTATCATAAACCAGGATTCAAGGGGAACAAATAAGTTATTACCCAACCCATTCGTCATCAGCAACTGTCTCAAATGAAATAAATTACTTTGGGGGGAAAGAATCTGGGAAAATTCACATAAATTCAAGACTATTGATAAACAGCAACTTAGTACAAAAGGAAAAAAATCAGAATGTTCAGTATAATCACCCAGATATACTGTAGGATATAGCACTGTGGAATTAAGACAGGAAACTTTTAACTTACACCCAAATTGCATCTTGGGAATAAGGCCTATTGGGAGATGGGCTGGCGATTCTACAAAGCATTTCAGCTGTTAATATGAAAATGGAGAACAACCATAGGAGGCCAGATACTGATGTTTTTCTACCTCTTTGAAATTATATCCTGCTGTTCACTTTTCCAAGCTATGCAGGGGAGACTATTCTATCTGTCTGTACAGATTCAAACAGCCATCATCCAGAGACAGAGAAAACTGCCTTAAGATATCACGCAATAGGATGCAAGTTACAATGGAGCAGGTATCTTTTGAATAAACATATGTACTGAGCACAAATGCTAATAGTGCAAGTCCATGTCAAAAAGGCATGAAGTATAGGGGGGGGAGTAGCCCCACACCATAGGGGAACAAGCCCACTGGTGCCACAGAGCAGGAGAGCGGGAGACATCCTTAAAAGAAAGTCAACACAATTTGACCTATGCTCTTCGGAGGTATTCTGTGCACATGGATATCTATTATTTTTAACTGAAGATTTCTATCCCAGTTTCCATCTGTATTTGAACTATTTTTAACCATTTTCATCTGTAGAAGTATTTTTGATTGTTTGTATATGTGGAATTGTTTTTTAAATGAAACTATTTTTCATTGTTCTTACAATCACTTTGTGGTTGTAACTGATCTTATTATTTATTTATTTATTTATTTATTTATTTATTTATACCCCACCCATCTGGCTGGGTTTCCCCAGCCACTCTGGGCGGCTTCCGACAGAAAAATGAAATAAAATAATCTATTAAACATTAAAAGCCTCCCTAAACAGGGCTGCCTTCAGATGTCTTCTAAAAATCTGGTAGCTGTTTTTCTCTTTGACATCTGATGGGAGGGCATTCCACAGGGTGGGCGCCACTACTGAGAAGGCCCTCTGCCTGGTTCCCTGCAACTTGGCTTCTCGCAACGAGGGAACCGCCAGAAGGCCCTCGGCGCTGGACCTCAGTGTCCGGGCAGAACGATGGTGGAGACGCTCCTTCAGGTATACTGGACCGAGGCCATTTAGGGCTTTAAAGGTCAGCACCAACACTTTGAACTGTGCTCGAAAACGTACTCTGCTCGGAAATCTAGCCCAATAATGTCTTCATTGTTGTTGTTGTTGTTGTTTAGTCGTGTCCGACTCTTCGTGGCCCCATGGACCATAGCACGCCAGGCACTCCTGTCTTCCACTGTCTCCCGCAGTTTGGTCAAACTCATGTTCTTAGCTTCAAGAACACTGTCCAACCATCTAGTCCTAATGTCTCCATAGCACTTAATAAACACTTTATTTTACAAAGTATATCCCTGGGCTACAGTATCAGGCCTGCTGGATCAGACCAAAGGCCTATATAGTCCAGCGTTGTATATCTCACACTGGCCAGTCAGATGCCTCTTATGTGAAGTCCACAAGCAGGGGATGAGGGCAATATCCCTCTACTGCTATTGTTTCCCAGTGAAAGGCATTGAGAGGCATGCTGTCTCTGATCCTGTAGGTAGCATGTAGCCTTCATGACTAATACAGCTTATCCATGCCCTTTTCAAAATTTGTCAATATTATTCTCTTTTTTTAAATTATTAAAAGGTACTTGGGCATCATGACTAGTAGCCACTGATAGCATTGCTCTCCAGCTTCCCCACTCCCTTTTTATCTTGATCCAGGCTGAAGTTCTTGAGAACCTGAATGCTGACTTGCTTGCTATTTTACCATTATCCTGTTCTTATTTTTGAAAAGTAAAAGCTTAAAGTGTTGCTGAAAGCAGCACACCTGTGTGTCTACAGTATGGAGCATAAATAATAAATACCAAGGGCAGAGATCAACCTTATCTAATCTAGGATGAATAGGACTCTTATCGCTGCAATTTATGGCAAAAAGTTCTTACAAAGAAATCCCACATACATTTTTTGTAATTTAATTCAATGAGAATGCAGCTGTATTTTAGTTCATGAGTTCTTTCCTTCCAACCTATACTTTAGTTGTTAAACTGATCTGTTCCTAACTAGCATTTACAGAAAAAGGAAAAATGACATACTCCACTGTGCAGCATATTTGCAAATAATCTCTGAGTCTGGGAAAAACATAGGGCTTTGCTTATTGTTAACTTAAAGTGCTTCTGTATAGAGATGCCAGGTTATGATTACCATCGATTTGAAGAAATCTAAATTCTGGATATAGGGACAATGGCAGAGAAAGATTGGAGCAGAGCAATATGTCAGGTTATTTTTCATACAGCTGAGTCAATTAAGCACATGTAATAAAGTTAAATATATATGTCTATTTTAAGTTATCAGCTGCTAATAATAAGGAACTGTAACTTCCCCCCCCCTTAACCATTTTCTAAATATGCATGCATCGAGAAGGTAGGTGGTAATTGCAAGGCACTGAAGATCATCAGTCGTAGGTAATGTAGGTGTTTGCTTCCCCTTCTCCTTACAGAGTCAACCCTCTGCCCAGTCTGTTCCACACTCCATATAGATACACACCCTTTGACTACTCCCCTCCTTTCCCTCTCCCCTTCTTTTAAAAGAGAAGGTTTCACCTGAGTCTTTTGTTGCCGTTATCTCACGATGATGCCCCAACTGCCTTTGCAAAGATAATCATGTAAGAGGAGTAACATACTAGCAAAGTAACCAGCAGCTTTACATCTCACTCCCAGTAACGTTATCTTGATAGACGTTGGGCTTATGTGGCATTGGTCCTGTGCTCAAATGGTTCAGTAACTCATTATGAAAAGAGGTAACATACAACTGGCACCAACTTTTTATCTCCTTACTTTTATTATCTGATAACTTTTTCAACATGTGGTCACCCTAACCACCAACAGCCAGCTTATCAAGTGAGGCCTACGTTACATCCATGGTAACTGCCTCCTCAGAAGAGTTTGCAATTCATCTCTTAAAAAGGTTGAAAATCCAGAATGGTCAGGGATGTGGGGCTCACCCAGAAGCCTTGTTCATCAATGTGTGCTTTAAGACCAGCAAATCATGTTACTAGTAACCCTCCTGCTAAGAAGAGTAATGCAAAAACAAGCTGGATTGGGATCCTTCCAAGCTACATCTTCATGGTGCCCATTATTATTAATTGATTTCTATAACACCATCCATCCTTGGGTGTTTGCCCAATACAGTTTCCAGGCTTTTTCAAAGCCAATACAAAACAGCCTTATTCCCTCTGCGTCTCCTAGTGTAATTCATCCTCATTCATTATTTGGTGGCTGTGTGAACAGGTGCAGAGCAGAAAAAGTGAACCTTATACCTTCATTACCACACTGTTTTGTCTTGAAGTCTCCTTTGGTTACGCAAGCATGAAATAGGCATTTGAGTTTGTCCAAGTGCAGGCGTTTAAACATATTACAAAGGAAGTTGAAGTGTACATTTAAAAAAATTTTTTAAAAAATCCTTCCAGTAGCACCTTAGAGACCAACTAAGTTTGTCATAGGTATGAGCTTTCGTGTGCATGCACGAAATCTGAAGAAGTGTGCATGCAAACGAAAGCTCATACCTTTGCAAACTTAGTTGGTCTCTAAGGTGCTACTGGAAGGATTTTTTTATTTTGTTTTGACTACATCAGACCAACACGGCTACCTATCTGTAACTTGTACATTTTCAGAAAGTAAACCATAAATATCCTGAAAAACAAAAAGAGCCATAGGAAAACAACTCCAATCCTGTCCAGAGGTATGGAAGAAGTTTGATAATGAAGCATGCCAAAAGGAGTAGTCTAAGTCAGCTCCACTGACTATTTTATAGTTAGAAATATTGGATAATGACCTTCAGTATCACTATTCTTCCCAGTGAAGTATGATGCCTATTGAATAAATATTATTTAGGTTTGAAAGGCAACACCTGAAAGTCTCTTACCAAATGCATATAAGCTTTCAAATTCTCAGCCTACTTGAGAAAGCAAGGCCAAACACTCTCACCAAATGGATCATTCATACAACTCTTTCTATGCCATTCCAAGGAATTGCATCTATCCAGGAAGAGAGCCTCATCTTGCATGATCATCTACTCCTAAGTACACATATAACACCTCTGGTTGCATTTTTAAAGACATGTTTGCATCAACTGGGAATTACTCCAATCTGATGTAGCTGAGAGACATTTAATCTGTGGACTGTGAAGCTTCTGCTTCAAAGAGAGATGTTAGAAGTGAGGGCTTGAACATATTTATATTAAAATTTAGATTTCAATGTAAGTCAGGTTATTTATTAATAAGGAGACACCTAGTATTACTGGGTTGTTGTTTTTTTTAAAAAAACACCAAATAAATATAATCCAATTCATCATATTCACATATCTAAAATACAATTTATGTATTTTTAATCTAAAAAAACCACAGTTTTATGGGTCAAAAGTTTGCAACCCATTTTTCTCATAGCATATGTGATTACAGCAGGCATTACATTTGTTTCTAGAGCCTGAAGTTTTGCTTGAGTAATTTCATAGATAGTTAATAATACATATACTTAGTATACCTGTATTTCTATTCTTCAAACTTTATCACTTGTATAACTTCTTAAACTGCAATCTCCCTGCATTTCTTTTAATTTCCCAAGCTCTACAACATTATGGCATACACTCTGCATAAAAACAGATGAAGTGGAAACCAATAACGTTTTGATGGTATGCAATTATCCACTTACGAGCTGAATCCTATAGTATTTACTCAAGACAGAATTCTGTCAGATGCATCCCCCTCTCTGGACTTCAAACCTTTAAAGAGTTTCTATTGAACTTGTCCTTGGGATAACACACTGCAACCTTGTATATATTAATGACTCTCAAAGGAATGCACTATCAATACTGGTCACAAACCAGAGAACCACGCAACTAGCTATGCCCAATCAGCAAAGGTTTTGGACATCATTCTTGAATAGTTAAACTTCTCCCCTCAGTTACATAGTGAAATGATGACAGATGCAAGTCACAGCATAGAAAGGCTGTTTCCTCTTTCAAGGGCAGGGGGGAGTCAAAGTTCATTATAAGTGTGTGGATTGGATAGTAGATAGTGATGGCTGTCACCACCAGCTCATAAGAAATGCTCATTCAAAATTCACAACACTCAAAATAAAGTATGTTATCAAAATTAATTTTTTGAAACTATTGTTATTGATTAAAACAGTCTGTGGGCAAATGTCCAGTCCCAACTAACCTTCTATGGATTTGCTATATGGATGGTTCATCTGAATAAAATATATATTTATTTTTATTACATAAGTTTTTGTGGACTATAGTTCACCTCATCAGATGCATGAAGTTTTATTCTTAGTAACAGGCTCATTGGTTTTGAGTGGGTTGGGATTGTAAACAGTGAGGCTGAGATTCCTGCATTGGAATCCTGGGGTCCTTTCCAATAATTCTATTATTCTGTGAGATCAGTTCCTGAATCTTTAATGCCACATCATCAACTCCTAGCCATTTATACCGAAGAACAGTCAAACCTCGGTTGTCAAATGTAATCCGTTCCGGAAGACTGTTCGACTTCCGAAACGTTTGACAACCGAGGTGCAGCTTCTGATGGGTTGCAAGAGCTTCTTGCACTCAAGTGGAAGCCATGTTGGATGTTCAGGTTCCAAAAAAACATTCGAAAACTGGAGCATTTACTTCTGGGTTTTAGGTGTTCAGAAGCCGAAACGTTATGATAACAGAGGTTTTCGAGAACCAAGGTTCGACTGTAGCAGCCACGTGGCTGAGTTAGTGGACTGAAACAAATGTGTGTGCGTGTTTTGTATAAAATATGTTATATTATATATATATTATATTACATTTTATATGTATATCTCACTCAGTGCATCAGAAGCCTTCTGTATAACTTTTCTAAAACAAGTACAAGCTAGATATTTATGTTATTATTCCTTCCAACATATATTTAAGCATTCATAAATGTTAAATTAAATTATTTATTTAGGGAATTCCCCAAACACCTGGAGGTATCCCTTTATTTCTACAGGAGGAACAAAGCCATTATTTGTTTTGTTCATTATTTCAGGGTGGAATATAATACTAATACCCATTGGTAACTGAAATAACCACACGTGCTTTCATCCTGATATTCCAAGTGTCTGTCAACCCACGAAGGTAAGCATACAGAAAATGCTGTCATTCACTGGCACTACAGACAGTGCTTTTTCAGGGGGTACTCAAGGGTATACAGTACCAGCATCTCTTTTTGGGTTAGAAAGTGTGGCATTTACTGTAACAACTTCATGGTGAGTACCAGCACCTTTTTTTCTAGGGAAAAAGCACTGACTATAGATACCTGCCAGGATTAATGGTGTCTCATGATGGTTTGACTGGTAACAGTTTCAATCTATCTCTATAGTGCGTAGCTCACCTGTGGATGATGTTCCTGCTCTGGAGATAGTCCAGTGCCAATGCTAGTTCACAGATGAACAGCTTCACGGTGCTCTCTTGGAAGCGGACATTTTGCTGCAGGTGGTAACGCAAATCTCCTCCAAGAAGCAGATCAACCACCATAAACATGTCTTCCTCATCCTGGAATGAATACCTGGAACAAGATGCCAGCACACAAATGACACATAGCTTGATTAGTGCACAGTAGCCAAAGCATGTATTATGAGATCTATGACTCTGCCTGGAGTCAGACTTCCTCTTTGTCAATGCAAAGCAAAACAAAACACAGCAAACTCTAAGTCAAGAACTGGGGTTAGTAGTGTCATGCTTGCACAACAAAATATCTTAAGGTTTGAGCTATTCTGGGTTTGTTGCACTGTTAATAAGACATGTGGCCAAAGTTTCATTTCCATAATTCTTCTAGACATGGAACCCCCCTCCCTTTTCTCTACTGTGTGTGTGTGTGTGTGTGTGTGTGTGTGTGTGTCTGTCTGTCTATCTGTCTGTCTGTGGGAAGGAGTCCAACTCTGTAGACATAGCAGAATTGTGTGCACATTCTTCTCACAGAAAAATAATAAGGCTTATTCAAGGGCACATGAAATGCAAACAAAAGTAGGAAAATGAAAACAGCAACTGTGGTGGACAAGAAGTGGAAAACAAGGAAAGAAGCAGAGACACACAAAACTGGTAGCAAACAAAAAGAGAAGGCACCCCCAAGCCCTTTATTCAATGCCTTCTAGCTAGAATTCTAACCTCTCGTTACAAGGGCTCAAGGCTATCTAGAAACATCCCTCTCTAGTTCTGAATGCCTCCCTCCCTTAATCCCTAATGTGTGGAGGCTCCCAGTGGTTACAAAGGAAATGCACTTGACACCTGCTCAAGGGTACCTCCATCTATTCCTAGTTGATACATTCTAAAGTTATGTCCTGGCACTGCAAATAAATGGCAGTGCTGAGCCCCGGCACAAGTTAAGCCTCCACCCCCAACATTTTCATATTGCCTTCGAAATTTCCCTCACAAGACCTTTCTGCTTGACTTCGTTTAAATAACAGCGAGTTAAATGTGGGCTCAAGAAATCAATACGTTTTAGACTTGGAGCAGTCAATGCTCTTGAATACAGAGAGGAAAATTAGCTGCTTTTGTGCCCAAAGATTCCCTGAGGTGCCAGCATAATTAAATACAAGGTAAAATCACATCATCTCTAAGTCAATGGACAAAGAAAGATGCATGAACATAAGCAAGCAGCACAGAAGACACAAGCATGCATGTCTTTGACAGTCTGGAAGATGCAGGAACACTAAAGACAACTCCTTCGCAAAAAGCAAGAGTGCCCAGCCTCACCTAAAGATCTTGTTCCCATATCTACTCTTTTGGAGAAGGCCCATAGCTGAGTGCTAGGGGTTATAGTGTGCATACAGAAGGTCCCAGGTTCAATATCCAGATAGGGCTGGGGAAAGGCTCCTCTGAAATCCTGGAGGACTGTTGCCAGTCAGTGTACATAAGACTGAACTAGATGGACAAGCAGCCATCTAGTATGAGGCAGCTTCTTTTAGATTGGGCAAGAATAACCCATAGAAGTTTAGGAAATTGCACGTCTATATTTTGAAAATGCATTTGCAAATAGCTGTGATGATTTTCTTCATAAAAGTTTTGCCATCACCCCTTACCATTGTGATTTGGGAACGGATGCTAAAGAAATTTCCTTACTACCAGGTACTGTATGCTGAGCTGCAATGCATGGACACAGCTACTGATTAGGTTTCCTTTTCATGTGAAATCTATGTCAATCATTCAAGCAGCTATTTTAACACATACAACAAGGAGTGTTGCTGTTTTACAGCTCTCCAAGCTTCAGTCAAATGAGATTTCCAGAGTGACTTAAAAATCCTACTCAACAGAGAGGGGTGAAAGAAATCAATCTAGTGATCAATTGAGCTGTTACTTGGTTGCAATGTTCTCTACAGGTTTCTCCATCATGCTAGAGGTGCAGGTAGTCTGCGTTTAAAAAAAGAAAGAAAGAAAGAAAGAAAGAAAGAAAGAAAGAAAGAAAGAAAGAAAGAAAGAAAGAAAGAAAACAGCTCTAAAACAATTCTTTTTTCTATATGCAGGACTGAAAGGCAGCTGGGGATCACCAAACTGGCATTAGAAATACAGTCAATGCATAAACACAATGAATAGCTTCTCAATCAGGTTGTCCTTTTGATTCCACCACTATCACACAAAGAAAGAGCCAGCCTTCAGAATTTCTCATGGAATGACAGGTTTATATGGCTTTAATGTTGAAGCTTCAGATGTTCCCATCTCCAGACGTTGGCCCAGACAGGGGAATTTCAGCCCATGCTGCTGTCATACATATCTGCAGGGCTGACAGAACTGTGCAGCCTGCATGTAGAGGACTTTCCATAGTGAATATGATGGTAAGGGGAGGGGGGAATAATTACTCTTCTTTGCATGTCTTTGTGTTTTCCTGGTGGTTGTATTATGTAGTTGGTAAAGCACTGGATGAATATGATCCCGCAGCCGGGACCCCGTAAGGAGCCTCGCCGCGGCATTCTGCACCCGCTGGAGTTTCTGGGTCAGTTTCAAGGGCAGCCCCGCGTAGAGCGAGTTACAATAATCAAGCCTAGAGGTGACCATCGCATGGATCACTGTGGCTAGATCAGGTTGAGAGAGATAGGGGACCAACTGCTTAATGCGGCGGAGATGGAAAAATGCCACCTTGGCTGTGGTTGCAACCTGTGCCTCCATGGAAAGGGAGGCATCCAAGGTTACCCCCAAGCTCTTAACAGAAGGGGCTGACACTAATTGGGCCCCAGCGAAAGATGGAAGTTGGCCCCCCCGCCCCATGTCATCCCGACCCAGCCAGAGGACCTCTGTCTTCGAAGGATTTAGTTTCAGCCGACTCCCACGTAGCCATCCAGCAACAGCTTCCAGGCACTTGGTCAATGTGTCCGGGGCCGAGGCAGGACGGCCATCCATCAACAGATAAATCTGGGTGTCATCAGCATATTGATGACAACCCAGCCCAAAACTCCGGACAATCTGGGCAAGGGGGCGCATGAAGATATTAAAAAGCATTGGGGAAAGGATTGCACCTTGCGGGACTCCACACACCAAGGAATGCCGCGGTGACAACCCCCTCCCTAGCGCCACCCTCTGTCCCCGACCTGAGATAAAGGAACGCAGCCATTGTTGGACTGTACCCTGAATCCCCACGTCGGCAAGGCGGTGGTCTAAAAGCTCATAATCGACCATGTCGAAGGCGGCTGACAGATCTAGAAGAATCAGCAGCCCCGACCCGCCTTGATCCAGCTGTTTACGGAGGTCATCTGTTAGGGCGACCAGTGCTGTCTCGGTCCCGTGGCCGGGACGAAAGCCGGACTGGAATGGATCTAAAGCCGATGTTTCATCCAGAAACCTACCGAGCTGTTCGGCAACCGCTCTTTCAATTATCTTACCCAAGTATGGAAGATTTGAAACAGGGCGATAATTGGATAGATCTAGCGGATTTGACGATGCTTTCTTTAAGAGCGGATGCACCACTGCTTCCTTCAACTCCTCTGGGAAAGTCCCTGAACTGAGAGACAAGTTGATAATCTCAACCAGGGGCCCCCGTACCTCGTCTGGACACGCTCTAATCAGCCAGGACGGGCAGGGGTCTAGGGAGCAAGTGGTGGGCCTCCCAGCCTGGAGGAATCTGTCTACATCAGCGGGGAGTATGTGGTCGAAATGGTCCAATACTAAACTCGAAGACAGTCGAGGGGCCTCTAGTTCCGCTATTGTATCAAAATTGGCAGAAAGGTCACGGCGGAGTGTCAAGACTTTCTCCGCAAAGAAGCTCGCAAATGCCTCACAGCTATGGGTCGAATTTGTGCTTAAATTTGACTGATCCTCAAGGGTTGTTAGAGACCTGATTATTCGAAAAAGTTGTGCCGGGTGAGAGCTAGCGGATGCGATGGAAGCTGAGAAGTAAGACTTCTTTGTGGCTTTCACCGCCATCTCGTAGGTTTTCATAAGCGACCTATAAGATGTTCTTGAGGCTCCGTCGCGAGTATGCCGCCATACTCGCTCAAGCCGTCTGAGGTCCCGCTTCATTTTCCGAAGTTCCTCGGTGAACCAAGGGGCCCGGTTTCGGCGGGGTTGCAGAGGGCGCTTAGGTGCGATCTCATCAATGGCCGCCAAGAGCCGGTTATTCCAGTTCTCGACCAGCTCATTTAACGAGCCACCAGGGGGAGCAGGGTCCCGTAAAGCCTGACGGAACCTATCAGGATCCATCAGCCTTCACGGACGAGCCCAAATCGGCTCACCACCCAAGCGGGGCAGAGGCGGTAAATCAATCCTGGCTTTCAGAGCGTAGTGATCAGACCATGGCACTTCCATAATTGGGGACATGATCATAATCTATACCTGCACCAAAAATCAAATCCAGCGTGTGGCCTGCTTGGTGTGTGGGACCCAAAACAAACTGGGAGAGCCCTAATGTCGCCATGGAAGACACCAGGTCCGGAACCCGTGAGGAGGGGGTGGCATCGGCATGGATGTTGAAGTCCCCCAAAACCAATAAGTTAGGGAACTCCAAGGCCCAGCCGGCCACCACCTCCAACAGGTCCGACAGGGTGGCTGCTGGTGCGCTGGGTGGTCGGTACACCAGCCAGACAGCCAAGCCCTCCTTGGTGCCCCACACTAGGCCAACACATTCAATGCCGGTGATTGATGGTGATGGCAGAGCCCTGAAAGAGCAATCCTCCCGGATTAACAACACCACCCCTCCCCCCCGACCCACAGTCCGTGACTGGTGGAGGACGGAGAACCCAGGGGGTGTTATTTCATGTAATGCAACTACTTCACCTTCACGTACCCAGGTCTCCGTCACACAAGCCAGGTCAACCCCCAGTGAGATAAAAAAGTCTCGCATAGTGGCGGTTTTATTGCCTATGGACCTGGCATTGCACAACACCAGTGGCGGAGGTGGATAATCCCTGCTCACCCTACCCTCGTCCCTCGGGATGGGGCATAGATTGGAAGGGATTCGAGCATCACCACATCTCAAAACCCTTCGCCTGTGAAATCTACCCCCACCACCATACCTCCCTCGCCCATCGACAGTGGTGATCCCCAGCCCCGTGTCAGCGTCCTCCCCAAAGGAGTGATGTCCTTTCAATAACAGATCTGCCCTAGGCCCAGTCTCTTGAATAGGAAGGATATAATGATGATATATATAATCGGATGGGCAGACATCTCCAATAGGTATAAGTATAGCCCCTCCCGCCACATCCCGGATTAAATTAAAGTGCACAGTTTGTCCATCAAGGCCCCCGTCCACTGGGTCCCTGTGTCAGTCTTCTGCCTGAATGGTTTCTAAAGTGCCAAGTTTGTCCACAAAGACTGAACCATTTCCAGGCCTAGGCTGCACCAGTTCAACTTGGTGTGTTGTCAATTTTGGTGTTGAAGGAAGTGTTGGGGGACCCATTTCTTCCGGGGTCAGGTATTGACATGCCAACCACTCCTCATTAGATAGGGGCTTTGTTTTGTGATTGGCGTAATAATAATCCAAAGGGGCCGGAGGAGCTAGAAGGAAAATATGTTTTCTTAGAGCCGAGAGTTCATCGATCAGTGCATCCTGAGACTGCTGAAGTTGCTCTAGATTGGCCATCAGGCATTGCCCATTCTTTAGAATAAAATCATTTCCTTCCTTGCTAAATGATGTTTGGGGTTTTGGGGGCTTATTCTCATGGAGATGGGTTTTAACAGTGACTGGGTGTGGTGATTTAGGATTATCCTGGAGGCGGGTTTCATTTTTTATAATGTCTGGCTGTGGTGGTTTAGGATTTTCCACCTTGCTGGGCTTGTTAGTAGATATTTGAGTTTTGGGGAGCTTGACCTCCCGGGTGTAGGCTATAACTGTGTCTGATTGTGAAGACTTAAGATTTGCCATACTGCTAGACTCTGTAGAACCAAAGTTGGATCTGCCAGACTTGTAGTTCTCTAAAACTGGTGAGGGAGCTCCAATGTTTTCAAAAAGGCGATTTATCCGCAGTCCAGACTTCAGGAGTTTATCTCTGTTTGATAATACTTGCTTAACTGCCATCCAGTCCTTAAAAGTCACCACTGCCCTGCTGTATAACTTATCATTTGAGAGAAATGTTACCTTTCTAATATTGTCTAATCTCATAAAGCCCCCAATAGCAAGGTCAATTTTCGTCCGAAAGTTACTTTCCCTGTGATTGTACATTAGGAAGTTTCTATTATTGTGTGGGATTGTAAAAACGAGTTTATGCTTGTTTAAAATTAAATTCCAGCCATTTTGGATTAATTTATCACACACCTTTTTGGATTGATTTGAATGGGCAAGGATTCCTTCGGACATCTTATGTAAACTTGTTTGCTTAAGCGTCGAGGGGTCCTTTTGTTTTTCAGGGTCATCGCTTGGTAGCAGTGTAGGTGCTATACTGTTTTGTAGCACAGCCAGAGAGTGTTTTGTTGAAGAGCTTGGCTTTTGGACAGTTTTCTTCGTTATTGTGGAAGGGTTGTTTGTTATTGAGTCCTCCAGCAATTTGAAGAGCTTTGGGAAGTTCATTTTCCTGGTCTGGTAGTACAATTTCCCGGAGCGGCGGCCCATTTTGATATTCTTGGGCTTTTTCTTTTTTTGTACCTGTCGCTTTCTCTTTAAGGACAGTTTCCTGACCACCTTCTGTCGAGGTGTAGAGGAGTTAATTTCCGTGACTTCAGTGCCTGACTGGCATTTATTATCATTGGATATATTATTATTTGATTCATGAGGTGGAGGCCTTTCTTGTCTCTTAATTAGTTCAATTAAGGTAGCAAGCAGGCTCAGGCTTTCTGATAGAAAGTTTTTTATCAGCTTCAGGTCTTTATTTATCTGTGAAGAATAGTTTCTAAACAAGTCTTCATACATCCCAGACAGAAGGTAAAAGTGGCTGTGCGTGAATTGTAATCCGATGTTGACTTGCTGTTTATCCCATTCCGGTGAGGGAGGTAAACTGGGCACATTTAGTCCAGAATCAGGGTTTCCACTTAAAGGCCCCTGCTCCTGAGGTGGTTCATGATCTGAGTGGGCGACGAGGCTCTTATTTGCTAACGCTGCTTGTTGCAACTCCGTTGCCAGGTCTGTTTCAGCCACTTTATCATTTGGTGTTTCCTCCCACCTGTTCCAAGCATGATCCAAAGACCATTCGTGTGGGTGGGGGTCTACTGGGTTTTTTAATCCTTCCCCTTTTGATTGAAAAAAAGTTGGAATTTTGGTCTGCTTTTTTCTTAAAAGGCTTTCCTCAGGATATAGAGGTGATATACCCAGTTCCTTATAACACTGTCTTGTTAGAACCATAGCTGACTCAGAATGATATAGGCAAATTTAAGGAGTCCAGCGTTAATCTGGGAAGCTATGGAGGCTATGGAACTGCGGAGGAGGAGAATTTACGAGCTCTTCAAACAACTCCCAGTGTCTTTCAAAGATCTTGTCGGAGTCTTGTTGGTGATAAGGGAAGGAGGTTGGTAATTATTTCTACCCTGCACTTCTTTATCGGCTATTTGTTAAAAGATGCTCTTACTCACATAAGCGAGACTCAGAGAGAACTTGCCTCGGTGCCATCTTGATGGCGTACTTTGAGTCCCCCAAAATAGGGAGTCTTTGTTTTGCCTTTGTTTTGCAAGAAGTAGCTGGTTAGAGAAACCCCCTGTGATTAAATATTTGCCGACTGCTGCAGTTAACCATTCAGCCACTAGTTTCAGTAAATCTATGCTTGTTAATACAAAGTTTTCACTTAGGAAACCTATCCTGAGAAAACCTGCAATTATTATTCTGAACACACACTCCTGCAAGGAGTAGAACACACAGGGAATAATATAACATCCCATAAACGGGGCTCCTGCAGGTCGCAGTGCAAGTGAAGTTATAACAAATCATCAGTGCAATCACTTTTGATGGTGCTTCTTAAAGTGGCAGCCACACCCTTGGCAGTTTACATCTCCCAGTTTATGTATTCCTCTTTCAAAACTGATCCAGGATATTATCTTTTTTTTTAATTTAAAAAAACCCAGACTGTATAAGGAGGCTGCTTAAAGGAAATTTAACAATACAGAGGTGACATCACAGACCTAGGGTAGTATTCAACATAGCACTAAGCAGATCACTTTCTCCTTGCACAACAGAACTATCTCTCCCTCTCTTCTCTGCTGGATCAATTTGGTGCTTGCGGAAAGGCTCTCTGCACATGTGCTGCTGAATCATTATTTTTCAGCCAGTTTGGCAATACAGACAGTGCTGGCACTACTACCATGCAGCAGCATGAAACAACCTACTTCAGGCGTGTGCGAGTCTGGGAAGGCAGGAATCAGAGCCTGAATGGTGTAGCAAGACTTTTTCAAGTGTTTACCCTTGTAGCCAGAGGGCATCATTGCCTTGGGGTAGCACTGAACGCAGAGAAAAGGATCCCAACTAATGAATGATGTAGGAAACTGGAGCCTGAGCAGAACATTGTTGACAGAGTACAAACTTCTCACATGATTCTAATGCCTCAGAAGTGATGTGCTTGTTTGAAAGCACACCCTCCCCAAAATCACCATCCTTGTGAAAATCTTGCTCATTAGACAAGAAATATGTACCATGGCCCTGCACCATTGGACTGAAAATGTGGACTGAAAATGGACTGCACCATTCCTGAAAATGTGAAGTGAGGTTTTCATTCATTCACATCAATACTTCCTGTGAAGACAGCACATCTCCCAATCTTTTACCACTGTCTTCCCATTCTTATTCCACAGGAGTACTAGCAGCATCTGCTACAAGTTGATCCACATTCAGGGCATGTAACATAGACCCAGCTGGAGGATACACAGTTAGACTACGTTCTATGGTCAGAACAACGGAATAATCAACTTGAGCTAAGTTTTAACAATGTACCCTCTGGGCCTGAGAGTCTCCCCTGACCCTAAGCTACTGGAAATCCCTATATAAACCTAAATAACCCTGCCAACAGACTTAAGGCTGCACAGGCTGCGAACTGGGCTTTTCTCCAAGAACTGTTGTGTTTGAGAAGGAATTAAAAACTTAGGGTGATATATGCAGATGCACTCAAAATCACTATTAACCTCCTTGCATTTGAGGCTATTTGGTAAGGGAAAATTAATCTCCCAGCTTTTGCTTTTTCTTTTCTTTTTGGTACTGACTGCCAAAGGCATATTATTAATAGTCTAGACCAATGGCTCAGAGAGGCAGAGAAATTATTTATTTCCCTACCTTAAGGAGCACCATAAGATGCCTTCATTTATCATGCAGTCTGCTTCTCAAGCATCCGTCACTAAACACTCAAGCAACACTTGTAGACAGCAACTCCCCTGTGATAAGCTATTACTCTCACTTTCTCCTTGCCTTCATGGGTTAAGCTGGTAAAAAAGAAGCTAAGGAAACTAACAAGCAGATAGATAGTTAAGTAAGCAAAGATAAGTAAAACCTTTCATGTGTAGAAAGACCAATTATTAGTACAAAATTAGATGCTGCACTAAAATAATCTAACATATACCAAATCATTATTTAAGGGGAGTGTGCACATGAGAGTTCATGAAAGAGGAAGGGAAGAAGGGTGAAAATCTGAAGTGCAATGGGAGCAGACACAATCCTCCCTAGGAGAAAAACTGATGAGGAGAGGCAGAGTTTTTTGTGCGGCAGGAACACAGGCAGCAGAAGGGTTTAAATAGCCCCATCCCCACCTAATAGGGCATCTCTTGTTTGATCCAGACTGGGAAACAGTTCTGCTTTGTATCGGTATACATTTATTTGGAATTCCCTGATATTAATTTCCAGTTTTGCTTTGGGTTATTTGTTCCCCGTGGCAAGGAAGGGCCAAATTAGACAGGACACCATTCACATTTGTTGTTGTATGATGGCTTTTTAAACAAGTGAATTAGCAGATCCAGGGTGGGGGGATACTACCCACTCCCAACTTTCATTTTTTAAAAATGTTGAGGCACAAATTGGCTTATTTCTTTTGTGAGAAACAAGCCTGCTCCTGCTTTCAGTGTTGTTGATTTTTAGCCAATGAATGAAGTCATAGACAATGATTGGCATTTAGAAAAGCATATCTAGTCAATCAGATATAGAGTAGGCTAGAGTGAAAAACCCACTGTCTACAGAAGGAACTTCATGATGGATTTTTAAATATCTTGGGTTGGTCTTCTCCGGTGGAAGTTTTTAAGAATCTGTGAGGGATTATTTAGCTGGGATTTCTGCATTGCAGCGGGTTGGACCAGATTACCCTTGGGGTTGCTTTCAACTCTACAATTCTTTAATAAATTTTATTACTGCCTTTTATATGTATTTGGTCAAAACAGAAGAGCAGGGTATAATTTGTTTTTTTAAAAAAATACTTCTTCCTTTGTCAGCTAATACTTTGGTACCTCTGGTGAAAAGTAACTGAGGTCTGTTTTATTACCATCACCCTGCAACAGGGTGATTTTTGATGGAGGTTATTTACCAATGCTCTACCAGTAAAACCACCTGAAAACAAAATAAAAAAAATGGCAAAATAATCTAAGTCCCCGTTACTTGAAATATTACTGTGGCTCTTAACCGAGTTTAGTGTCTATTGGTAACAGAACTTTATTTCATCCTTCCTGTTTCAGGGCCACTGAAAGGGGGGAAAACACACTAAATCAAAGAAAAAAGGAAGGATCAACATGCCTTATAAGTGTGCTGATTTCATTGCTGATGGCACACGAGCTACTGAAAATGAGCTGTGCCCCCATCAAGTGTCCTCAGAGAAAGAACTGTTACAGACATTTCCCCAAGATATCAATCTGGTTTCATAGTCTGCCCCGCAGCAGGGTTACGTGACCTTATTCAGATGGCACCATGTGGGTACAGGGAGTAAACAGATATAAAGGCAGGAATTGGTATCTGAAGGGTGCAGCGATGTCCCCAGTAGTAGCTACGCAGTGTGGCTAGATGCCAAAGAAGGCAGGGTTCCTGAACCTTTACAGACTTAAGGAGAAGACAGAATTTCAGCAATTATTAAAGGTGCAGGAGCCCTGTTCCCTTTTGAAACTGACGGTGCTAATGGAATGAACAGGTGGAATTTGAGTTCTGCTACAGGCAGCAATATGCCTTGGGCCACGCCAATAAAAGTGGAACACTTCATCCAAGTTGTAATGTGGAGGGCCAAATCTGCCTCAGTAGAGGAGAGCCTTTGTGCTGCAGTGGTTGGAGTGTTGGACTAGGACCCACGAGACCGGGATTCAAACCCCTGCTTGGCCCTGAAGCTCACTGGGTATCCTTGGGCCAGTTACTTTACAAGCCTTTGCAATGAGGAGTCACCAATCTTTTGGTGTCTATGGGCACATCTTTTGGGCCTCATGCACAGCGCAACCTAATCTTTGTCGGGTTCCAGATCTCATCAGCTGCATCACATAGCACAGAAAGCACAAAGAAATTGGGGAAATGGGCAGCAGAAAGAAAAGCAGGAGGTTTATTAGGAATCTATTGACAACTAGTGCTAGCCTGAATGATAGCTCATTACAATCTCTAAAATTATCACATGAAAATAATGACAAAGGTTTTGGGCTGGTGAGGAGATCCTATCCAAAGGGCCATATCAACCCCTTTTCCAGACTTGTATAAATCACATAGAATTCCCTGAGACTATAATTTCAGGCTGAAGATGGGAGACTATAAACTGGAATATTCTCCAAGAAGCCAATGGAAAACCAGGATTATAGGCAGGGGGCTATATCTAAGCCTTCTCCCCAAAGGCACAGATTTCCCAGGTAAAGGTAGTTGTTTTCAAAAGTGACATTCCTTTGCACTACCAAAGTATATTTCCTATTCAAAACAGTCACGGTCCTAGATCTAACACATCTGCTGTTGGGTCAAAATGCTACATTTATTTATTTTACTGTGAAAGAAATAAAGGGCAAACAGCAGGGCACTTCGATGCCTCAAGCCAGAAAGAACGCAGCCAGTTATAAAAGGAGCTGAACAGGGGGCTCTATTATCCAGGCCCTGCCTAAGACATGCGTTTAAACCACAGGCAGCCCAGGGACCTGTTGTTTCTCTCAAAGGCCACTCAAAGAAAACTAGGTTATACGTAGAAGAAGAAAAACAAGGAAAAAAACCACCAGCCAGGCAACAAGTATTGTGGAAACTAACAATGGTAAATAAGGATAAAGTGAAACAAACAGAAACAGGTTTCCAGAAAAATGAAGGCAACCTCCTCCCTGGAAAATAATGGGAAGTATGGTGCTCAGCTTACCACAAATTCACAAGGAAAGGGTGTTCCAATCCCTGCATGATCTGTAGCTCCTTGAAGACATTTCTCACTTCATTCCGTTCCACACACTTTTGCTTGTTCATATATTTCATGGCGTACATTTTCTTGGTGTCATTCTTCTGGACAATGCATACCTAGCAAGGACAAACCAAGGTGGAAGCATGGTGCAAACTGTGGGATATGTAGCATCGCGATGTGCTGAGGACACTCATGTATCCTACCTTAACTTAGCAATATACAGTACCTTATCCTACCTTAAAAATGTACATTGCTAAATTGCCGCCTCATTTATCTAGATCCTGCTCTTCCCCACCATATACAAATGCACAGACACATTGCTGAGAATAGAAACCAAATATTAGGACACATTGCCACTGTAATTGAGTGGGACTAAGGTGAAACTGTGTCCAGTGTTTGGTTTATTAATTGGTCTGATGAACTATGTTTTATTTGCCTCACATTCTCATAGGCCTCATCCACCTCTCACCGTTCTTTAGCCTTCTTTGTCACATTATAACTATTCTTGAAACAGCAGTTTGTGCCTGGGCAAAGTGTCCCTGATAGCTTCCAGATACAGATCTTGACATAAAAATGAAAACTAATGAGAACACAGCAGCCTTAAAAATCACATTAAAACTTCACACAAAAGGCATCTTAAAAAGGCATCCTGTTCTCCTTTGGCAAAAATGTAGAGGCTGTACAGGACTAGGCTCAAAGAACTAGGCTTGCACACCTCAAAAAGTGCCGTGACTGTGCAAGAGAAGGGAGAAATGAGGCACAATGCCAGTGTGTCCTGAGTTGCTCCGGTGGAAAGTCTCCCTTTACCGGATGTTTACATATAAATTCAGCAGCTCTGGTTTTATCAATAAGAACAGTTTAATATCCTGTAATATAATTTAAAGTTTCTGAGCATACGAGGGACAAGGCTCTAATTCCTCCTGACGCTCCGAAAGATAAGGCTCAGCTTGTAGACATTGACAATGCAGTATTATCTAAAACCTACTTACTTGCTGTCCACCTTGTTATTTTAAGAATAATCTTTGGATAGCTATGGTTCCTGATGTTGGGAAAGATTGAGGGCACTAGGAGAAGGGGACGACAGAGGACAAGATGGTTGGACAGTGTTCTCGAAGGTACGAACATGAGTTTGACCAAACTGCGGGAGGCAGTGCAAGACAGGAGTGCCTGGCGTGCTATGGTCCATGGGGTCACGAAGAGTCGGACACGACTAAACGACTAAACAACAACAAAGCTATGGTTCACACCACATGGAGCGATAGTTTTGTTTGCAAAAAACAACAACATACCTTTCCAAAGCTGCCTTTTCCAATGGCTCTCAAAATTTCAAAATGGTCGAAGGTGACTGTAAAGAAGAATAAAGGTTTTAAAAATGAAAGCCTCAGCTATTCAATATTTGAAATAACCAATTTCAGAATTATAATACAGCGGGGAGAACCATTTTTTCCTTAGTAAGCGGGACTAAACATAATATACTTCACTATTGCTTGAAATAATATTGTTGTACTACATTTTTCAAAACTGATAAGATTCTATCTAATAGAATAAGTGCTCACTTTTTAAATGGAATCCTGTTTTATTACTATTTAAGGTAAGGGTATACACAGAATGTAAAGAGCCATTTTTCCCCACATATGTAGCTCTCTTTTCCCATACCCCTCTTCCCACAGGTAGGAACACCAAATAACAGTTATCTTCTTGGATGAAGTTCTGCTGCATTGGGATACTATAAACTTTCAAGTTACAAATGAATTTTCTTTAGATAAAATGGGAGAGGAAACATTTCCTGCAATATAAATTGCAGGAATCTGTAGATCATTTGGTTAAAAATTAGGGAGGGGTTTGTATTGTTTTTTAAAGCAGAATAAATGTGGCAAGGCAACCCAAGGTAAGCATCTGTGCAAGCAAGATAATTCCAGGATTACATTTAAATGCAAAATTGTGCCTCGCCCTAAATTTTTAGTTTTTAGTTGTTGTTTTAAATCAACATATAATGTAATAGCTTCAAAATCTGAACTTTTGCACCAGTGCTTTTGTCTCCTGCTCTGGTGCTGTGCTCCCACAGTGCCACTGTAACATGGTTTACCATTATGTCCTTGTGCTATTACACGGCTTTTTCTGCCCTATCCCAAAGAATTTTAAGCAGCCATTGGATACCAATCCACCGTTCTTGAAACCTCATAAGTGGTTCTAGCAAGGCAGTACAGCTGCAGTTCCTAAATCACTCTCTTTGAATTCTGCTCATACTAGCTCAGGTCTTCAGATGGAGATCAGGCAGCACTACAGCCACAGAACTATTAGTCAAGAAATGATAATAATGAGAGCAGTCCAGTGGTCATACCAAGCACAAACGTAATAGCACTTAAACCTCATTAGGGGGCTGATTGGAAGCACCAATTCAAGACTGTGGGTTTCCAACAGCAGCAGCTTTAATGATTGTGACCCCAGAACTGTCAGGTAATGCCAAAGTGACAGAGCCTGAAATTACACCATTTGCCTCATTCAGCCGTACATTTCCAACCAATTAAGAAGCGGAAGGAAATAGACCATGTTCATGACCTGCTTTTGCCCGAAACTCCCTCCTGAAACAAGGGACAATACAGTTCAGGAAAGATGTCTGTAAAGAGTGATGGTGAACAGAGGATACAGTGAACAAGACAGCTTATTCTACTAGCTAGTCAGTCAGTACAAAGTATTCTAAACCATCTATGAACGGAAGGGGGGGTATTTGTGAGGGAACCTGACAATGTATGTAGCTTTTGAGAGCCAAGTTTGGAGTCATGGGAGAGATCTAGGCTAAAGAACCAGACGGCATGGGATTGCCTCTGTGTCCCTCTGTCTTTCTCTCTGTCTCGCTCTCAGCCATCCTACTTAATAGAACTGAAATGTCAAGCCTCCATTGTGATTCCTTGTGACCTGTAGGGAGCTCACTGTTGTGATTTTGAATAGCAACCAGGAATCTTGACGTGGAGGAGGAAGAACCAGGTGGATCAGGAATATCAGTGGATATTCTGTTCAAGTCACAGGTTCTGAAGCCAATATGCAGCCTGTTAGCCAGAAGCCCCTTGAACAGAGTCTCCAAAAATGAAGTCGTTCCTCCCTCCACAATTTTTGTGGAGATTCCCTGTGATACTGGCTTTCTTAACACCAAGGACCTCACAGTCACTGGTGGTGGCTTCCTAGTGAGGTAACACACAAGTTAGGAGCTGACTGAGAGGTGAATGAGTGCTAGACTCTAACCAGAGGAACACAGCCTTTAGGAATTCCTGGGGAAAGGCTTTTATGTATTTATGTACCACCTGAGTATTTCTTATCCAAATGACAGATAGTATATACATTATTTTCATCATAATCATCATCTGGACCAATTTCAGATGACCTCCAGACTTCGTTCTAGCAAGTTGTCTGCTATGAGCTATCCAAGGTCCTGCAATTTCAACATTACTCTGCCTGTCACCTACCGGTACCTGACAAGCCATTCTCAAGCATTCATTGTACTACCTGGGCTCCAGCTTCATCAGGATAGGACATTCATATACCTCTAGGAACTTGAGAATATACTTCTAGTTTTACTGGTTAAATTGTCTCTCTTATGCTTGGATTAGCCATTGTCTATTGCAGCACACATTTAATAATGTCAGCCCCTCTGTTCACTAGTGAACATTGGGAGGAAATTGATTTAATTAATTATCTTCATAGGCTTAATTCATCTTATAATGACAAAATCATCATGAACGACAGTTATGGCAAACAGACATTTTCTGAATTGCCCGGGAAGACAAGTGAAGTAACATTCTAGTCAATACAAATCAAAGGCTTGCAGGATATGTTTTGCAATACTGGCACGCAAGACTTTCTCCTGATCCTGCAAATGAGCAGCAAAACATTTTACATGTGGAACAGCACAACCGAAGCTCCTCATTTGCTGATAAAAGAAAATAAGTCTTTAAAATAGCTCCCAGCATGCTAATATCCATCGAGAAGTAATTATGTATGTTTAAATTGCTAAAAATCCACACATATCCCTCAATACAGTATTAAAACATTATAGCTAGCCACTTAAAAAATACTGCCCCATAATTCCATACATGGCCAATAAGAGGAAATTTGGATGGCTTTGAACAAGCTTTGTTAGAAGATAGGAATGGCCAGAACTAGGGGTTCTTACAATCAAACAACTGATACACACAAAATAGTTCTCCTCCCTATTATACAAATCAGGGTTACCCAAATTCCCTAATTTACTATGTTCAGTATATAAATGTACCTGATTATTTGTTATTACCAGGGTGATGGAAAGAGAATTTGGAGACTGCCTCTAAAGGCATCACCTCTCAGCTGTTCTTAAGTTCCTCTATTCCAAAGCAATAAGGAAAGGAACAGAAGTTCTCTCCTATGCTCTAAACCAGGCATGGCCAAACTTGGCCCTCCAGATGTTTTGAAACTACAATTCCCATCATCCCTGACCACTGCTCCTGTTAGCTAGGGATGGTGGAAGTTGTAGTCCCCAAACATCTGGAGAGCCAAGTTTGGCCATGCCTGCTCTAAACTGAAGACAGAAAACTTGTACCTGATCCCTCCCTGCTTCAAATGTCTTGATGGATCAATACCCTAAAACAGGTGTGGGCTCCAGTTGTTGTCAGACCCCAGTTCCCATTATTTTGGGGGTTCAAGAGAGCTGGAGTTCAACAGCATCTGGAGGGCCATCAGTTCTCCATCCTTGTTCTAAATCCTCTGAGAAAATTTACATTCTCCCTCAATTTCTGTTGCTTGACAGCACAGCTTAGATGGTTAGACAAGAGTGGATGACAGAAAAGCCAATAACTTGGGACTTGTCTCCTAGTGAAGTGGTTCAGTTTCGCTAAGTGTATCTGATCTCTACAACTGCAGATGGAGTCCCATACAAATAAATGGTTCCTGGACGAAAATAATAATTCCACATATTAAACTATGCATGCAAAGGAGAAGGGTTCGATTTCAATTTCTATGTGGATGAATGCCTTTTTCTCATGGAGGAACTTCCCACCTGATATCTGAAGTGGTACAGCCCACTGGTGTTCAGCTGGTGGGCTGCAACTCACTACTGAGTCGCGGCCTGATTCACGTGGGTTACAACAGCTGCATTAAAGGTAAAGGGTAAAGGGACGCCTGACTGTTAAGTCCAATTGCGGATGACTCTGGTTGCGCACTCATCTTGCTCTATAGGCCGAAGAAGCTGGCGTTTGTCCGCAGACAGCTTCCAGGTCATGTGGCCAGCATGACTAAGCTGCTTCTGGCGAACCAGAGCAACGCACAGAAACACCATCTACCTTCCCACTGAAGCGCTACCTATTTATCTACTTGCACCTTGACATGCTTTCGAGGTGCTAGGTGGGCAGGAGCTGGGACCGAGCAATGGGAGCTCACCCCGTCGCGGGGATTTGAACCGCCAACCTTCTGATCGGCAAGCCCTTGGTAAGAATTATTTTAAGATACTGGTCCCACAAATGCATGTTTGGGTTAAAGGTGGGTTCCGGGTCAGAAAAGATTGACAATTACTGGTATAACCTGCTAAGAACTAAGTCTCAGTTTCAAGGGCATGTGAAGGACAAGCAGATTAAATTGCGCGATAGGAGTTGGTGGTAGCATTATCTAAGTTTGTAGTATATGCATTGCTGGGCAGAACAAGTGGCATGTAAACTTGCAGTCTAGTTTCACCAGGCAAAACTAACAAATTATAAAGAGACATTTTCTTATGTTTTTTTTATCTGTTATCAGTTTTAGCCTGTTGAAAACCATCAATACAGGACTTTTTGGTGTTCTGTAGGTGAAGATAGTATTTACACTATACAGTACAGGTATTGTGATTTTGGACTTATAGACTATTATGCCTGGTGCCAGCAACTATGGATACTGAGGCCACTTTGTGAGCTAGTATGATATGACACATCATTTATGTTTTTAACCTTTCTGTAAATCAGCAGCTGTGTCTTCTTTGAGAAAATATCAAGGAAAAATAATGCCATCATTGTTTTTCTACTTGTGGACAAGTAAAGCCCCTTGAGGTATCTGTTTCAAGGAAAGCAATTAAGCAATTAACCCAATAACTGGAACACCTAGAACAGTGTAAAATGCGAAATCTAATTCCTGTGCTGGGCCCAGAGATGTGGGGTAGAGCATTTTCCAAAACAGAAAATCTTCTGAAAACTTTCCCAGTACTTAATTTTTCTATGGAATATTCCACATTTCACAAGTTCAACAGTAGCAATGAATGGATGACTCCCAAATGCAAAAAAGGCAAGCTAACAGTTGCAAAGTTTTTACCTTTGTTTAGTAAGTACAGGTAAAATAAATATGCTAAATTACATCACTTTCTAGAGCATCTTGCATAGGATTGCACAGACACCCCCATTCTTCCCCAGTTCAAGTAACCTCCTGTAACCTCCAGTACCAACTCAACTACGTAGTTTATCTACTGTTAGGTAGTGGAGAAGTCTGACACACCAGCAGTATCCTGATTGCCACCTGCAAATTCAGCAGCAAAAGTACAAATGTTCTGTATCACATGAATTTGTCCCTCAGTCATTTTCTACAGGCTAGAATAACTTGGTGATCACCGCTACCTGTCTATCAGAATCTACACTGATCCTGTAGCCAGTATACCGGTGGAAACCATCCAGGCAGATTCTAGTCCAGACATAGCGTCCAGACATTAGTAATATATTTCAGAGCAGTAGGCTCATTGCATGTTCAGAACAAAGGCATTTGTGATGTGATTGAGCATCCAGGACAATTCCAGTTTCACATTTTTGTTTTCAAGCAAACAGAGCAACATACACAAGCCTCTTGAGTGAAAATGGCCTTAGGTGGTAACCCTATAAACATTTCCTTGTACAGTAAGTCTCACACTTATCTGAAGAAGTGTGCATGCACACGAAAGCTCATACCAAAATAAAAACTTAGTTGGTCTTTAAGTGCTACTGAAGGAATTTTTTTATTTTACTTGCTCTTACTTCCAAGTAAAAATGCATAGGATTGAACTATTAACAATGTAGCTATTACACATTAACTGCTGGGTACTAAGCCCTTATGAATCACTAGCTTAAGATGGAGCCAAGTTATTTTGGAAGTCTGGTCACAGATACACATACACACACCAACAAAGCTGCTTCTAAACACTTTGGAAAATCTAATAGCAAAGAATAATCCCAAACGCTGGCCTAGTCCCATAGCAAATGAACCCCTGTTTTTCCAGGTCTGTATCTTGATCTCACCACTGGAAATCAAGAATGACCACAAATGGGATCTCTGACTCCTTAAGCTGCAAATAATAGGTTTCTGTGGCTAGATTGCTATTGGGATAAGCAAATTAAAAGGGAAAGACCTCATAGGCTCACAGTGTATTTTAAAGTTGCTCAAGGAAGCAGATTGAGAAAAGAAACAAAGGCATATTGATATCCAGCAATGACAATAATCACAAAGGGCAGGGATTTAGAGTGACTGGAATGATATAAAACTGGTTCAATGAAGACACATTCTGGGAACAGTCAGGGAGACAGAGCACACTTCAGCAATTTTCTCTGCTTATTTACAGAGCTGGCACTAGGAAGTTGCAAAAAGAATGAGCTGGGAAGCCTGCAGTTCAAATTTCAGCACCCCCAAAATTCTCTTGATGGCTGTCAGCAAGGCATTAGCCCACGTCTTCAATGCAGGGATAACCCTGGCCTGCCTTACATGGCTGTTGTAAGGATTACTGATATAACTATCTATGTGGAACCCTTAGTGGTGGCAAAAATTGGGATGAATATGTTTTTATAGTGTTTAAATAACTAATTAAAAATAGTATGTGGCATGCTTGAGTGAACCCTACTGGCCTTTCTCTTGAACCCTGCCGCAATACAGTGGTAGCTTGGTTTAAAACTTAATCCGTTCTGCAAGCCCGTTCTTAAACCAAAGCGTTCTCAAACCAAAGTGTGCTTTCCCATAGCAGCGGGGGACTCAATGGAACACACTCAACAGGAAGCAAAACATGTTCTTATTCCAAGGCAAAGTTCACAAACCAAAACACCTACTTCCGGGTTTGCAGCGTTCTTAATCCAAGTCGTTCATAAACTAAGCTGTTCTTAAACCAAGGTACCACTGTATCACCCTTATCATGGTAAAACATAGTGGCACTTGGAGCCAGAGAATCCTTGCTTCAAGACACTCCACAACTAATTGCATTAAGACAACTTCTAGACACTCTGAGGCTTGGTGGCACCTCCATCCATACTACTGCATCAGCTGTTGGTTCCATCGCCTAGTCCTTTCCTTGCTGCTGCAGTATCTCTGCCTGGACAACCTACGCCACTGTGTACCCAATTACGTGTTCACTATGTGCCCACTTACACTCTACAACAGCACTTGCTTGCTCCTAGAGCTGACAACCATGGAACAGACCTTCCAGAGACAAACATAACCTTGGCTTTAGAAGCAAATGTCAGGCAGGTGCCTGACAAGACGGGAAACACACTAGCTTCCTGGAGGTGTCCAATATTGCACAAAACTGGCCTTTAATTGCCTCTGGAAATCAAGTACAGTAATTGCCTCTGCTATAATTATTGTGAAAATGTATTTGAAGAGTTCAATTGATGGCAAAAAAAAATATTGAAGAGCTTAACCTGTCAATAGTGAGATAAATTACTTTTGGCAAGTAATTAGAATCAGATGTTTCCCTATAAATTGCATTTCCTTAATAATGCTGGCCAGAAATAGCCTCTGTGTGTGTATCACAGCTATATTCACAACTATGGGGTAAGGCCATTTTCAGCCCTGTATAAATTAGTTCACTGTATGTTTACCACATAGCATCATAATTTCCGATGGGACTTGACATCAGTGCACTTTGCAAGGGCTCTTGATCAAATGATTGTGTCTTTTCTTACAAAATCTAAGAGGATATCAGGTTTTTTTATTTCTTGCAATATGACACCATCCTACAAACATTTTGCCAGTTTTAAGTTGCTTGGATCTGTGTGGGAAAATCTACAGATCAGCATTAGGGATGAAAATGATGATGATGATGATGACGACGACGACGACGACAATGATGATTTTAACAGTTTGGACAGCAGTAGGTCTAGAGTTGAGATGTAATTGTTCATTTTTTCTTCAACTTTCTTTTCTCAGTCAACACTTCCATAAATACCGGTATGTTTATCATAGGGTAGCTGCTCCTCATGCATGCAGTTTTTGGCAGCATCCACACAACATTTATAGCATCAGAACGCCAGCCCGTATTCCCCCACCCCATTTAATCAGTATTTATCCTTTCCAGGAAAAATGCAGTAAGTTTTTTTAAAAAAACTTCTGAATAACTATCTAGGACAGACATTCCCAAACTTTGGCCCTCCAGATGTTTTGGACTACAATTCCCATAATCCCTGACCACTGGTCCTGTTAGCTAGGGATCATGGGAGTTGTAGGCCAAAACATCTGGAGGGCCGCAGTTTGGGGATGTCTGATCTAGGAAACCTTTAAGTAATTGCATTTGCTTGCCGTGCCCCCCCATTGGTAAGCAAATATATTATGGTATGGCATCATCCTGTTTTATCTTCCTAACAACCTGCACCAAGTGGCTTGCCCAAAGCCATTCAATGAACTTAATGGAAGCTCACTGAATGTCGGATGAATCAGGACAAGCAAAAGAAAGTACTTCTTCACACAACTATGAATTTCACTTCCTCACAGGTTAGTGATAGCCACCAACTTGGATGACCTTAAATGAGGATTAGACAAATTCATGAATGATAAGGCTATCAATGGCTACCAGTATCAATGGCTATGTTCTGCCATACTGTTGAAGGCAGTATGTCTCTGAATGCCAGTTGCTGGGAATCACAAGAGGGGAGAATGCTCTTTTGCTCAGGTCTTGCTTTTGGGTTTCGCATAGGCATCTGGCTGGACATTGTAATAATAGCCACTGGTTAAAACAGCAGGGCTCTGGTTTTGAATATTGAGCAGAGGTCAGATTATTTAACCACTACAAATCTGTCCTCTTGAGTGGCCTTGGGCAAGTAATTTCCCTGTTTTTGTGACAATGAAACAGAGCAACCCCACATAGCCTGCCCCAAACAAGTTGAAGGAAATGGTGCTATTCCAATGCATCATTCTTTTATTTTATTTTTAAAACCAATTGCATACTACCCTTCTTCTACTCTAATAACAATATAAAGGGAACAAAATAAAAAAAAATTCCTTCCAGCAGCACCTTAGAGACCAACTAAGTTTGTCATTGGTATGGGCTTTTGTGTGCATGCACACTTCTTCAGATACTGCTATTTTGTTTTGACTACGTCAGACCAACACGGCTACCTACCTGTAATATTAAGGGAGTTAGGCTGAAAGATAGAGGCAGGGCCAAGCTTCATGGATGAACAGGGATTTGAGCCCAGATCTTCCCATTCCTAGCCCAACACTCCGTAAAAATACTTAACTAGCTGATTAATTGTGTCACAGTTCTGCCTCCCCTCTCCCCATATAAAGCCTGCCTCCCTTAAATAAATTCTGGCTATGCCCATGACTCAGTGACAATCTCCTAATATAGGGACAGAGTCCGTCTTGAAAAGTTGCTTGCTAAAATTCATTTAATCATTGTTGTTTTTCTAGAGATGGGTGAGGAGAGGAGAGGAGAGTTCAGAGAGGAGAAAGTGAGTTAATTAAATTTGAGGCTCTGCCCGAAATGTATTCTTTTGTTAGCTCCCATCCCCTAAAGAGGCATACCTTCAATGAATACGACATGAATAATGAATCCCTTGATACTGTAACCTGAACACCAGCAGTGACATAAGTGATAAATGTTTACTGATAATGACTTGCCATGCCAATATGCGGAAAGAAGAAAAGGTGCTGGTGAATTCAACAGAAGCATCTTTTACTAGGACATTGTTATTATTTTGCTACCTGAACCTGATGTGTTCCTTGTTGCTTTAAGGCTAAGCTTAACAGCCAAAGGAAAAACAGGACTTGCAAAATCAGTGTTGCAGCAAAAAATGCTGGCAGCAAATATGCCAATCAACACGCCACTTCTGTGCTCCTGTTTTCCTAACTGGAAATGAGTATAAAAACAGTTGTCATATTAGATTAAAGGGTGTTTGTCAGTACACCTTTCACCCACAAGCCCAAAGTACACAGAATCACAGAGCATTAGCAACATTACTAGGTGAATTAATTCCTAAACTTCACTGCCTAAACGACAGATGGACAGCTACTGGAAGGACAAGTGACAGAATCACCATGGGACAGAAGCAAGAGGGCTTGTTCCTTATACCAAGCCCTGGTGACTGAATTTTACTGCAATGCATCCAAGGGTGGCATTCTCTAATACTTTGGGATTATGACCAAAAGGGTGGCTATGAGTCAGTATCTATTGGTTGACATTATTGTTGTTGTTATTACTCTGCCTTTTGCCTTTTGAGTCTGATGGGACTTAAGGCAGCTTACAGATAAAAAGAAGAAGAACTGCAAAAAAAACATATAAAAAGCAATTATTTAAATATAATTAAGCATTAATGGAATCAAAACTATACACAAATATAAAATCTGTTTAAAAGATACCCATAATTACAATAAAAACAGCATGGCACCAACCCTTTAATTAAAAGGAATCAATTCCCCAAGTCAATTCATCTGCTAGTGGAGGGACAACCAGGAAGGAGCCAGTCTAGCTTTCCTAGGGAGTTCCAAAGTCTGGGAGCAGCCACTGAGAAGTCCCTTTCCTGCTTGTGAGGGTAGGGGGACCTGGAGTAGCACCTCCCCTGAAGATCTCAAAACCCAGGCAGGTTCGCGTATAGTCAAAACACATTAGGTTCAAGGCAGGTAGGATTGCCAAGTCTTTTTTACTGGATGCCCACTATTATTATTATTATTATTATTATTATTATTATTATTATTATTATTATTATTATGCCAAGTGCATATAGCTGAATGAGCACAAGTTAAATGTGCATGTTGTAAGCTACCTGTACTTCAGAATGAAATGAGAACAAAGAGGAAGCTCATGCTCTGACGAAAGCTGCAGGTAGAGGAGACACAAAGTTTTGGTCCAAACCAGAACGAAATGCAGGCTGAAAAGGAGGAAGCTTGAAGGGGGAAAGATGGGAATAAACAGGGAAGGGTAAATAGGATATGGTGAAGCTTGTTGCAGAATGGTCTGGACACAAGTTTTGGGGTGGTGGTGAATCAGGGGAAGAGGGGAGGCTCAATTAATCCATTTTCAGACTGGAGTTTGTGGCTCTCTTCAGTATTTAGTTTCTGCACACATTTCCGGGAATAAACACCCATGATCAAGCAGCCCCTTTTATTGATCAGGAAGCAACCACTTTCAGGCATCATAAAGATGCTGTTTATCAGTAGAAGTGCTAACTTGGGTCTGTTTTATGATTCCTTGAAGAACTGTAAAGACAGCCGTGAGGCTTCAAAAGCTGGCCCCTTTAACGGGAAAGGACCTCTCCTGTAAGATTGATGGTGTCTAGGCAGCAGATTAATCTTGAATACTGTTGCTGCATGGGTCACAGATCACAAAAGGCATAATGTGGTTGCTTAAATGTGAAATATTTTAAAGGAAGATCATCTTACCCACACAAGATTTCTGCCTCACCTAACATTATGGATTTCCCTCATTGTTTCACACTTCCCTACAATGTAATGGATTCCTTTTAAAATGCCCTTGTCTTAATTTTTTTACATCTTCATGTGTTGCTGAGAAGTTTCCAGCTTTTTAAGGCTTTTGTTTAAAGCAGAAGAAGATAGGTTGTATCCAAGTTACATGCTTGAAGAAAAGACTTGAGAAGCCCTGCAGCTGGCAGATTTATCAACAAAAGTTTCTCACCATCAAAGGACATAGCACACTGTGGAAGGAACCTTTTACCAGGGAGGTACAGCAGTAAAGCCCAAGCACCTTAACCCTGCACCACAGTAGCAATTTGGAGGTGGAAGGAACTCCTGGTCTGGTCTCTGCATTGCAGCACCATCACACACAGGCATTTGGAGAGCATTGATGGCTGGTCTTTGAGTGTCTACTAGAGTTCATACTGTCTAGACGGGGTGTGCTGTACGATACAACTTTTTCTTTGGATGAACATGCAGCTGGTTAGAGTATGGTGCTGATAATGCCAAGGTCATGGGTTTGATCCCCGTATATTCCTGCTTTGCTGGAGGTTGGACTAGATCAGGGGTCAGCAAAGTTTTTCAGCAGTGGGCCGGTCCACTGTCCCTCAGACCTTGGGGGGGGGGTCGGACTATATTTTGGGGAAAAAAATAGAATTCCTATGCCCCACAAATAACCCAGAGATGCATTTTAAATAAAAGGACACATTCTACTCTTGTAAAAACACCAGGCAGGCCCCACAAACAACCCAGAGATGCATTTTAAATAAAAGGGCACATTCTACTCATGTAAAAACATGCTGATTCCCAGGCCGTCCGCGGGTCGGATTTAGAAGGCGATTGGACCGCATCCGGCCCCCCGGGCCTTAGTTTGGGGACCCTGGACTAGATGATCCTCAGGGTCCCTTCCAACTCTACGATTCTATGATATTTTATATTTGTATTGTTTCACTCATTTTAAAAAATGTATTTTGCATTTTACTATTGCTTAGGGCCAACGCTGGGTATGTGAAGTGGTATATAAATACTACAAACAAAACTAATCTAATCTAATCTGTAGGGTAGTACAACAGCTTTCAACCCAGTGGGATTCAAGTGACACAAAGACCTACAGTGTCCAAATAAGGCTCTGTAATGCTATATACTCTGGCCTGGTTTCCTGAGCCTGAGTGACACTTAAGACTGCCTATCCTCGCTTGACTGCTTGTTGAAGCATTTGCTGGCCTCCAGTCTACCAATCCTAAGACTCTGGAGTCTTTTTTTTCAAAGAGCTGAAAGCAGTGTGAATGGGGGGGGGGTACCTGCTCATGGTGTGCCTGCTCATCCCACTTCTGCCTCTTTTAGAAAGGCTGTGCAGGCTTTTTCTTGACTCTTTGCTTTGCCAGAACACAGGTAGCCACCTTATAAGGAGTCAAGACTATTGGTCCATCTAACTCAATATTGTCTACTCTGAGTGACAGTGGCTCTCCAGGGTTTCAGGCAGGGGGACATCTTCCGACGTGAGATGCTGGGGATTGAAAATGGGACCTGCTGCATGCAAGGCAGATGGACGACCCATCAGCTAAGATCCCCTAAATTCCTGCACAACATATTGACCAGTATAAAATAAATATTTGTATGCCATGAGAAGAGGTGCCGACGCCCCCATCAAACCACTTTCAACTGTTTTTAATGTGGATTCTTCCCATACTTTTTCAGCATGCCTGTGTTTCTCAAACTCATCAGTTACTAGAGTTTATGCACACAGACACCCTAGTCTATGGGTACCAAGATGGAGAGGGTGTACTGTAAGACTACAGAATTTCCTCCTCAGGTTTCCCACTCTCAGAAAAGTGCAAAACAAAAACAAAAACATCTATCAATACTGCTGAGACTGCACCAGAGACTGCTTTACAACAGATGCCAATACAAAATGCTTGCATGCACAAGAATATAATTTGCAGTTCCCAGGATAATTTCAGGGTGGCATTGCCCCATCATAGTTTTCAATTACTTTAATGCATGCATACACAAAACCAAAAAACCCAAACAATAGCACTATTAATCTTGAAACAAAGCCCACAGTCACTCTAGCCAAATATGGAGGGAATTGTTGTCCACGCACTTACTCAGCATTTAACACAGGGTCCAGCAGTACGGCATGCAGTAATGGAAATTATGACATTCAGAGGGCATCACCATAAATTTCCTAAGTACACAATCAACCTAATCATCAAATAATTTGTGCCATGCTTGCAGAGTGCACCGAGGATCAGAATTTTTTTTAAAGAAAATGAATGAAATTTGGTCTTACGTTCATGGAGAGGAAATTGGCTGCAATGATTATTACAGAATCAGAACAAAATGATTTGGGAGATTAGAGAAAAATACACTACTGGGACAAATTGCTGTACTTTCAGAAGAAACAGCATTTAAGTACCCTGCAGGCACCATAAAAAGGACTTTAGTTTCTTTTATCCTGGCTAGAGAAGATGGGCCCTTTGATCTACCCTTTCCTTGCTCTTCTGCTTCACTCCATACATTATACGTACGGTATATACAGTACACACACGCTTGAGCCAGGCAAGACACCATAAAATTAGTATCTTTACCTCTGACAAATTTCAAACACAGATATTACTTCCAAATCAGCATGTGCCTTCATAAATGTTGGTGTGTGTGCTTTGCCCTGTGCACACAGTGTAGGTGCTGAGCACCAATCAGGGCTTTCTGGCATGAAGGTGCCCAGCAAAACACATGCTTGGCATTAATCACATATGCCAATGCACAGAAGCACACACAGTTTCCTACGCCAAAGTCATACCAATACCATTTCCCATATTGTGATGCAGCCCCCAGTTCCCTGCTTGTGTGTGTGTTTCATCCTCAAATGCCTTGGCCATCACAGGCAACTCCAACCTTGCATTCGATGATCACAAAATGACATTATGAAACCATTCCACCTGTGGTTAATTTCTCAGGCCAAAGATGCCAGGGCTTCCTTAGAATAACTTTTCCTCAATACCAGAAGTATGTGTGTTGGCCATGTAGCAAAGCCAATCTGAGCATGGTTAAAGGCACTCAGTTATTACCACACATGTTCCAGGGCTGAACCCTCAAGATAAGAACTGGCTCTAATCTGTGGTGAACTTCAACTCAGATTAAGTCCTGGGATTCCATGAGGACATGGACTGACCAGAGGCACAAGGGAGTCTTTGGCCTAAAGGCAGCCCAATTATCCGGTGCAGGGAGGGAGCAAGTTTTGGAGCAGAGCCTCAGCTACATGGGGGCCCTGCAGGACGCAAAACCCTGAACCGAAGTATAGGAGAGCATGATACGTGCTACTTTGCAGAACAATGTGCCAAAGTGGATCCAGTTCATTGCCCTGACCTTTCAGTCGCATCTCATTTCATGAGTTGCTACAAAAGTGTCTGCGCGAGCTGCGCTTGGGCCTCTTAGGTGAGCACAGCTTGCCTGGGTTGTGCCGACTCTCCCCTAAGCATCGCTCCCCTTTAAATCAGACGGAGGGAAAACCTGCTGTGTCAGCTGTGACTTTGTTGTGAAGAGTGACCGGCTCCAAAGCTGTTGGCAGAAGGAGGGGTCTTGTAGCGCCAGAACTTGTACTGAAAAAGAGCATTGCTCAACGGAGACAGTTTAAAAGCCTCTTTTTTCCAATGGGCAGGAACTGTTCAGGTCCTAGACATTTGGCACAAGAAAAACAACAACAGAGTTCTGCAACCCCACTGTATAACTTATATTTATACAGTGGTACCTCGGTTTACAAACAGTTCCGTTTACAAACGCCTCCATTTACGAACTCCGCAGACCCGGAAGTGTTTACATCTGGGTTCTGCAGCGTCGGATGTGCAGACGCGATCTGCGCAGCGCATGCGTGCGCAGAAGCGCTCTATCGGCGCTTCGCACATGCGCAGAAGTGTGCCTTCGGGAGTGAATGCCTTTGTTTACAAACGCCTCCATGGAATGGATCGCGTTCGTAAACCGAGGTTCCACTGTAAATGTATATTTATAATTCCAAAGTATATAGGTGCCATGCAAAAGTGAAAAAACCCTGGAATAAGCAGGTGTTGCATGAGTGAGTGTCATAGGGTTGAGTTTGCCTTGTGATAGCTCTGGCTTGAACTTAACAACAACAACAACAACAACAACAACAACAACAACAACAACAAGTTTTTTGGTACCCCACCCATCTGTCTGGGTTGTCCCAGCCACTCTGGGTGGCTTCCAACAGAATATACAAAAACACAAGAGAACACCACACATTAAAAGCTTCCCAATACCCGGCTGCCTTCAAATGTCTATATAATGTTTATCCCTTGACATCTGACGGGAGGGCATTCCACAGGATGGGCACCACTACTGAGAAGGCCCTTGCTCTGGATGGCTTTTCATCAGATCCCTTCCAACTCTACAAATCTATGATTTGACAATTCTATACTCTAAAAGGAAATCTGTATGCATCATTTAGAAGGAACAGCCAGAAATGAAAACCAAGGAGCTCTCCCATTTTTCCAAAATAAGCAGCATTCATAATCTGTGCCCAACATTAATAGGGATGCTGGCAAAGTTTGCCTGAGCCAGTCTCAAGAACAAGATCCAGGAGTTCATTAAATCTGACTTCAAAACAGAGGCAAGCCTTAACAAGCCCACAAAACTCTCCCCCAGCTTAGGCTTTGATCTGAGCTGGAGGAAAATGCTAAAGGGAGAGGACAGAACAGTGATTAGACCAAAAGCCCCTATTTCACCCCTGCGACATATTTTTCTACCTCCTCAAGTACTAATGGAGCCATTCGTGGTGGAGGTGGTGGTTGGAAGAAAGCACCTGAAAATAGGCATTGTGTGTGTGTGTGTGTGTGTGTGTGTGTGTGTATTAAGAAAATAGGCATAATGTTTTGAGTCCTTGGAATGACTCTGAAATACTGCCCAAGTTCTTCTGAATTTTTCAGAGGGAGGATTGGGAAGTTTGCTCATCCTAAATAATGATGTTTTACAATTTCAAAGTGCTAAAAAGAGCTGTTGTGCTAGGCAGGAAAAATCCAGGTTCAATTTTCCACTCAGAGAGCTCACAGCAGATAATTTAAAACAGTCATGATACACAAAACACCAGAGCTGATAAACAAGCAACAATAAGACGCAGAACTAACATCACAGAACCTTCAGTTGGTACCTATGCAATAACCTGATCGATATCCCTGAGCTGTGTGTTCCATGATCTGGACCACTGGTTCCACCGAGCTGACGTCTGAAAGAGGGAATGCCCAGAGCAGGGCCTCAGAAGAAGATCTTAACAAATGGACAATGCCATATGGGACCAAGTGGTTCTTAAGGGCAGGGATTAAGGGCAAGAGTGGGGAACCTGGGAGGTTGGGCTACAATTCCCATCAGCCCCCAGCCAACGTGGGCAATGGATGATGAGAATCACGTATTTAGGGCCACAGCTCACCATTCCTAGTTTAGGTCTTCCAGAGTCTACAACAGCACTTTGAATTTGGGCCTGGAAACTGTAAAATGCACCATCATTAGTAGTGCTGTCTACTTGCTTGCAAACCTGCTTTTTGACAGACCCTTTCCCAATCCCAAAGCTTCAAAGGTAGGCGTCCAAAAGAGCATCGGGCTGCAAACTAAATTACCACCCAAACCAGATATTCATTTAGTTCCCCAAAGGGGGAATTAACAACAATGACACAAATTAAAGAGATATCTGTGCTGCCTGGCCCGTGGCGGAGAGGCAGCGCTTTAAAAGGAGCTGCAATGTAGGATTTCTCAGGCACCTCTCTCTCCCAGTGTCTTACTGAACAAAGCTATTTCAAACACCACACAGCGTTCTTACCGTCTTCGTTCTCGTCAAATGGTGGTGACTTGCTGGAGGTGTTTGCGCCCATGTTGGATTTGGCTGGAAGCTCCTCACTTACACCATCCTTTAAATCCGAAGCGCTAAGAGCGAGTTATTAACTCACTCGGAGTTGGCAGATCTGTAGATCTTCCTGCCGGTGGACCCTGGTGGGGAGGGAAAAACAGAAAGGAAAGGGGGGGAGGGAACCACAGCTGACATCAAAATTGAAAAACTGTATGAACCACACAAATTTGTCACATTTTGACAGGAGTGTTAATAAAATATAAAAGGAAGGGGGAGAGGCCCTTAAAAAGGACACACAAGGGCACTGATGCTGACAGATTTTTTCCCTCTCCTAGGAGTAAACCTATTGACTTTTCTCTGACTACCTCAACAAGATCACCTCTACCTCTTTGCATGGTTCTACTAGTGTGGCTGTCATCTTGCTTTCTATGCAGAACAGCCAAGCTGGTATAAATTCCACTTGCTTCTGAAAATCTTAATTCTGCTTCGGACTAAACATGAGAAACAGAGGGCGTGCCACTTCACCTTTGCGGCTCTCATTTGAAAGGAAGCATATTAAACTTTCTTATTGTATGTCCTGAAACTCCCCAAGGAGGAACGCAGAACCATGCATTTATTTGATCTCTTATTCCTCCAGCGTGTAAGCAGAAACCTCTCTATCTGTGGAACAGTGAGAAATTTGGCTGTCATGATTACTTACTCAGTTTATAATCATGATCCCTGCACTGCTCCCATGAAACCATTTTTATCTTGGTTTTATAGTCCTCATTCTATTTCAATAAAATTTCAACAACAAAAAACCAGAAAGGCCCCGCCATGTATATAAAACCAGTTACCAGAAAGAGTCTGTATTCACATCTCTCTCTCTCTCTCTCTCTCTTTTAAAAAAACACCTGGAAGCTACTTTATGAGGTGGTTAAGTACAATGAACGCATAAATCAGGCTAGATATTTTTCATTATGATGCCTTGATTCATTGTCTCTTCCGCAGTCTGCTGGCTGCAGGACTGTCTGATATGCAACCCGGAAACAGGGACCGAACTTCAAGCATTTACGTGTAAACATAATTAATAAGGTCTCAACCTTGCACACGTAAATGCAAGCAATGCAGAAAAAGTTACTCTGGCCCCATCGAGTTTAGCAGGCTGAAAAGAAGTGCTTACCCACCTTGGAGGCAAGAAAAGGTTCAGCAAAGGGCAACCAAAACCATCAAAGGGCTGGAGCAGCTCTCCTATGAGGAATGCTTACAGCATTTGAGGTTTTTTTTAGTTTAGAGAAAAGGTGAGTAAGAGTTAAGGAGAGGCTTGTTAGAGGTGTTTAAGATACAAATGGTGTGGTCAAAGACATGTTCTCCCCCTGTGTCATAATACTAGAACCCAGGGCCAGCCAGTGAAGCTGAATGTTGGATGATGATACCAACTACTGCTTCTTTAAACTATGGGGTTCCTTTCCACAAGAAGAAGTGATGCTCACCAACCTTGGACAGCTCTAGGTAGGAGGACAAAGCATTCATGGAGGACAAAGCTTTCAATGGTTAGTAACCAAGAAGGCTATACTGTGAGTCTACTGAGCACAGTGTGCCTCTGTATACCACATCACAAGTGGGGAGAATGCTCATGTCGTAATCTCAGGTTTCCCATGGACATCTGATTGGTCACTGTAAGAACAGGATCCTGGACTAGATTGCTCTTTTGCCTGTTTGATCTGGCAGCACTCTTCTTATACTCAGTGAGTTGCCTTACTGAGGTCCAGATGTGGCAGTTCTCTGCTAGAGCCAACATTTTTAAGTCTTGATGTACCATTCAGATTCAGATTCCTACCTTTACCTATCCCCTACAACCCAGGGTGCCACCAAAACAGGTTATTTCATCCAGCAGCGTAACAGAGCTGTAGCGTAGCCAGTTACAAATCACCCCAAATCAGGAAACACACCACCTCCTCAACTTCCAAAAGACCAAGAGGGTGTATGTTTCCATTTGTTAATTTATATGTGGAGATATATAAATAATTACTATCATTTAACTAGAAAAACAGTACATCTCACCATTGTCGGGGCCCAGGGGCCTGCAGGCCTCTTAAGTTTGCTATCCGGGTACTAACTATTGATGGGATACTTTGAGGTTCCCACTTTCCTTTCTTAGGATTATCTCGCTTCAAATTGGACTTGGACCAGACAGCCCTTCAAATACAGGGCTGACCTCTGTAAAGCAGGAGATATCACCAGTCTCCTGGGCTGGCTCTCACAGAACTGGAGGTTACGTGGCAAGGAAGGACGAGGACACAGGAAACTGCCACATACAGAACAGTGGTCCCTCTAGCTCAGTTTTTCTACACTGACAGTGGCTCTTCAAGATTTCAGACAGGTGTCTCTTCCAGCCCTGCTTGGAGATGCTAGGGATTGAACCTGGGCCTTCTGCTTGCAAGGCAGATGCTTTTCAACTGAGCCATGGCTCTTCCGCAAAGGACATTATCACAAAGGCCTGCATCAAAAGTGCACTGGTTATTTAATGATACTTTAGTTCTGTACCAGACTTATTTCATGACAATGGGCAGACTCAACTTTTTGCTCAGGGGGCCCCAAATCCTCTCAACATCTTTCAAATGGTGGGACTGATTCAGAAAATAATTGATGCACATGTTAGCAAAGCTTTTTCTGTTGTTGTGAGAGCTTGGCAAAGTTCCCATCATTTCAAAATAAAACAGAGGGGTAATTAAATACTCAGGAAGTTGAAACAAGCAAAATTGTCTCATGGTTGGAGAGCCCAGGTGAAATTCTTAAGGATTTGGGCATGGGTGAAAATTGATGAGTCACTCCCTTAAGTAGTTAAGACTTTGCAGATAATGGCTGTCTTTGGTTGGCTGAAAACCATTACAGAGGTAGAGAGGGGGTAATTAAAGAATCCTAAGTATATCAGAAGGAAATGGGAAAGAAAACAGAAGGACAGTCAAGCAGATTGGCTGAAAATAAGAAATTCTTTTCCCTGTTATAGTAGCATATGAAGCCAACAATATAAAACCTAATTAGGTAATGTAGCTTGAGCAGACCTTTCAGAATTCTGGAAATATTAAGGTTTAAGAATTGGCATGAAATGTGGAGGGTTGCCCAGGACCAAATATTCGCTTCAACTCAAATTTCTTCTGTTTGCTATACAACAGCTTTAGAATATTCTTCAGATATTCTGCCTTTTATGTTTTTTAAAGTACTACCTGTGTTTGTCACCTGGCCCAATTGTTTATCCCTATGTGGCTAACAAATTGGTACCACTCTGCTGAAGAGTTCTGTACAACCAAAAAGGGAAACAAAAGTTGTGTTCCTTCCCCACAAAAAAACACCTGTGTTTTTTAATAATTCAATAAAATCAGACAGACATTGTTTTATTGCTGCTGGCAGTACGGTACTATTTTACAGATTCTACTTAAGTTGGGGTTTGTTTGGGGTTTTTTTTTTTTTGCATGCTCCACTATTTATCTTTGTCCTTTGGCTGCTTATTTGGTCTTGTTGTGATGTTTTTATGCTTTTATCCACTCTGTACATAATTTCACATACTAAATACTAAAATTTCAACATCTGACACTGGCTCCCAACCACCAGCAGCAGCCTGGTCTTTTGATCAAGCTGTGGTCACGCTCCTCTCTTCTGGTCTTTCATATACATTTCTGTTTCAGGCTCTCACATGGAAGAGGGACCAAGCTGGCATTCTGCTGCTACACAGGGTAAGACCCAAGCCAATGGATCCAAATTACAAGAAAGGAGATTTTGACTAAACATTAGGAAGAACTTCCTGATGGTACGAGCTGTTCAACAGTGGAGTGGACTCCCTTCGAGAGGTGATGAACTCTCCTTCCCTGGAAGTTTTTGAACAGAGGTTTGGCTGGCCATCTCTCAGGGATGCTTTAGTTGAGATTCCCGCATTGCAGGGGATAGACTAGATGATCCTTGGGGATCCCTTCCAGCTCTACAGTTCTATGATTCTATCATGCTCTCCTACTACCTAAACCAGCTTTAATCCAAACAAGTTTAAAGGAAACTTGCTGCCAGGTGGCAGCAACACCACAGAAACCATTAAATACACACCTAGACTTAAACTCAGTTATACAGGCCACAATCCTGCACATAATTACACCTCAGCACCACTGGCGCCTGGTCTGTTGCCATCATTTTTTAGAAGCTCCCCTTAAGGTACCAGTCAGTCAGTCTTATGTATCCTCAAGAAATCCCATTCTAGAAGCTGCTACTCTCTCTCCTTAGTCCCTGTGTGAGTGAAACTCTGAAATGATGTTGGACTTATGGGAGTACAAAGAGCTTGGGAAGGAAGAAGCTTCTGAAGAGGGGCATCAGAAAGGTAAAACTTGATGAATGACATTTTTCTTTTTAGAAGGAAAAGCCTCAAGATCACACATATTTTTATAAGGTTCAAATTTTGTCTTGGGAGTCAAACAATGTCATGTCCTTTTGATACATTAAGTAGTGCTGACAATGGCCTGGTTTGCACGGCACAATAAGCCGAACTATGGCTTACTGGGGGTGCACAAAGGTGTGGGGTCCTGAAGGGGCTTGCAACCACTTTGCTCCTAACCAGCTTTGCTTCTGCGAAGCCCTTAGTCTTGGGGTTCAGCTCTCTCCTTGCTAACCACAAGCTATAGCCAAGAACAAACCTTGGCTACAGCTCACGGTTAGTGTAGAGAGAGCTTAACCATGAACCATATTTGGGAAGAAGCACTTAGCCAAACCCTGTCTTAGCACAGCATGGTAGTAAATAAGAGGGAAGTTCAAAGCAGTTGTCCTGGTAGGTCATAGCATGGACATGCAATAAGTGAATCAGGACAGTCATGAAGCAAAGCCACATTTTCACAGGTATTGCTATTAATAGCCAACTCTTCCTTTAGTAGGCTCAAAGCAACTTTTCCTGGTTTCAGTGACTGTTCATCCAGGTACAGAACAGACCCATACCTACCTAGCTTTAACAAAGTAAAAGCATTAAGTGTCCCTGGATTATTCATTCGCACCTCAGTCTGACCAACCTCTGGCACATATTAAATGAATGCATGACCATTAACAGCACAATTTTCTCTGTTGCTGATTGTATCCATCCAGTTCACACATGCAAAAATGCACTCGGCAGCAGCCAGGGCTTCTCATGTGTAGAAGACAACAGGGTGTGTGAACTGAGAATGAAACATAGACTGCTCTTAATATTTTTAAACCCCATTATTTCAGCATAAAGCATGCTCTCACTATTGATCTAGTAGTAAAACAAAAGTGCAGCCATCAGCACAACCATTTCACAGGGACCAAATGTGCAAAGAGCTGAGATTTGGCTGAAGGCGCTCAGGAAAAAAGCGTAACTTCCCTCATTTAGGGGAGGCACCCTAGTTCAGTGCTAGAGCAGGAATGCAGAAGTTTCCAGCACCTCCAGTTAAAAAGGTCAGGTGGAAAGTGATGGGAAAGATCTCTCCCAAGACGCTGGATAGCAGCTGACAGTCAGGGTAAGCAATACTGGGCGAGATGGATAGACATTTTGACCTGATTTAAGGCAGCTTCCTCTCAGGCACCAGTGAGTCCTCTCTCCAAAGCATGTGACAAATCTCAGAAAAGTCCTTTTGAAGTTCAGATTGCCATAACCTGTACTAGAAATGAACCTGTACTAAAAACAGCAACCTGCCTTATTCCAAAATCAGAACCTTTGTCCACCTAGTCCAGTATTGGCCACACTGACTGGCAGCAGTGTTCCAGGGTTTCGGGCAGTGGATGGAATTCCTGGAAATGCCAGGAATTGAACATGGGACCTTGCACATGCAGAGCATGTGCTTCGCCACTGAGATATGGTCCTTCCCAATAAAGTTGTTTTAGTGAAACGGCGAAAAATGACCTAGCCCACTAATTAGTTAATTGTAATAATAATAATAATAATAATAATAATAATAATAATAATAATAATTTATTATTTATACCTCGCCCATCTGGCTGAGTCTCCCCAGCCACTCTGGGCGGCTCCCAATCGAATATTAAAACAATACAGCATTAAGTATTAAAAGCTTCCCTAAACAGGGCTGCCTTCAGATGTCTTTTAAAATTAAGATAGCTGCTTATTTCCTTGACATCTGATGGGAGGGCGTTCTACAGGGCGGGTGCTGCTACCAAGAAGGCTCTCTGTCTGGTTCCCTGTAACCTCACTTCTCGAAATGAGGGAACTGCCAGAAGGCCCCTCGGCGCTGGATCTCAGTGTCCGGGCTGAACAGTGGGGGTGGAGATGCCCCTTCAGGTACACAGGACCGAGGCTGTTTAGGGCTTTAAAGGTCAACACCAACACTTTGAATTGTGCTCGGAAGCGTACTGGGAGCCAGTGTAGATCTCTCAAGACCAGTGTTATGTGGTCCCGGAGGCTGCTCCCAGTCACCAGTCTAGCTGCCGCATTCTGGATTAGTTGCAGTTTCCGGGTCACCTTCAAAGGTAGCCCCACATAGAGCGCATTGCAGTAATCCTTCTACTATTCTTTTCTTCTTCAAGATAGCTATGAAACAAAACACCTTGGACAAAGACCTTCGGGTATAAGGTGGTATATAAATTAAATAAGTAAGTAAAAATAATACAGTCATCTATTTTGAAACAACAAAAATCTTGCTCACAGAGAAGGAAGCATTGGGAGAATGCTTTCCCCCTTGCAGTGAAAAATGCTACAGTAAAGATTAGTGTTTTTCCTGACCTGAAGAGCAAGAGGAAAGGAAAAAAACAGCATGCATGACATTATGCGGTGATATAATCCATAAAACAGGATGCTAAAATTATGTCTTATCATAAGTAGCTATAAAAGTCAGTTGCCATATCATTTATGTGCACTTGTTAAATAGAAACATACAAGCCTTATTGATGTCCCTACTGGTAGACCACTGACACACAGACATCTCAGAAGGGATTCAGGCCTCGTCTTTCAAAATTGTGGGTTGTTTGGGGGCTTTTTTATTTGCCAGGTTTGGGTAGTTTCAAGGATACTTCGTGACTCTGATGTGCATGTTGTTATTAAAACCTTCTATTACTTATCACCCCAGTTTAGGGTGGTTTCTTTTCACTGTGTTCCCGATTTATGTTGTTTAATCCTAAATATGTTTTCTTAGATGAAAGTCCCACTGTGTTCAGTAGGGTTTGCTTCCTACAAGTATATTTAGAATTGCAGCCTAACGGAGACTTACTCAGAAGTAAGTCCCACTGAGTTCAAGGTTAAGTGGGTATCGGAGCCTGCCTAAATCTTTTAAATGACTGCTATCTTCCTAAAGTTTTTTTTATCCCTATTATACAAATTATAATCAAAATAAAGAACCCTCCACAGAATCTCCAGAGGAAATCAAAATGACAATGTGTTGTATAAAGTGTTTCTACATCTATTCATGCATGCAATTTTTTTGAAGGGTGATAAAAATACCAAGATTTCATAGCTAAGTGGCAGGGTTTTGAACATCTCATGAGGTGATCTCCAACTAAATTGTATCCAGAGGAGACCTAGTGAAATTAAAAAGCTTAGGTATCTTAAGAACACTGATTTCAATGGGTCTCCTCTGGGTATGATTAGCTTTGGAGAGCACACATACTAATTTTTTATCTGTCACAAATATACATTTTAATGGCTTGGATAATTGAGAGACAGGAATCTATAAGCCCTCGCATACTTTGCTACGGCCTTTGTCGACAATTCAAAACATTGCTGAACTTTTATTAATCGGTCACTGCACATCTCCTCAGGGTTCCAGCTTTTTAATGCTCTGATGTTATCCGTTTATTGATCACAATATTCATGGTTCCATTAATGGAACAGTAAACAGACTTATAACTGGAGAAGAGAAAGGGGGAAAGAAGGGAACTTAGTATGGGGGTAAATCAAAACCATTGATTTAATTAGCATAGCACTTCCTTGCTGAGACCCCATGCATGCAAAGATGTCAAAGTAAAACCATACTTGGCTCTTTTTTAAAAAGTTATTCAGCTGCTGAGAATGAAAATCATGAAATAAAAATCATGGCTTTATGCTAAAGCTGTTGGATTTGTGTGAATTAAATAGTTATTTCGAAGAAAATGAATTATAGTTCTACAGTTTTTAAATACTTTAAAAGAAGGTTGGGGAGATGCAAATATAAAATACTGTGGTTTAGGAAGAAACTTGGTCATTAAAAAAACCAACCCTTCCTTCTCTAAAACTCTTATACTGAGGCTGGGTCTAGCTAGACACATCAAAGATGCGTTTCAGTTCAAAGCGTTGTAAATTTAAACAGGGAAAACAGGTAGGGAAAAGGGGGCTTCACAGCGCCATCTGGTGGCACAACGTTATATCGCATATACAACGCATATAAATCGCTTTTTATTTACCAATCTAGCTGAGTCCCTTTTAGGTTTGATCCACTGAAACCCTTGAATTTCAACCCATACTGTTCCACAGTGTTCTGACCCCAACTTGGTTCTGATACCCCTGCAGATGCACACAAGAACAAAGACTTCCGTTAAAAGTATTCAGTTAGCTTGACCCATAATTACTCTTTCAGGGCTTGTCCTGCTACTGGTAACTGCAACTGGAGTTTTCGCTAGGAATATGTAAACATTCAAAGTTGCTAACCATGAGCGGGGGCGGGGGGAGTTAACTTCTCTATAAGCCAGCATCTTTATAAAAGAATGCCCCAAACCTTAGGGGCATCGATAAGCGAGAGAGCGCGCCACTTCCTGCTTGGAAACCTTAGAGGGTGAAACGAAAACAAAAGCTACCTTTCTTACCTTGTTTTAGGGAGGGCAGAAAGACCAGAGAACGGAAGCCAGCATCAACCACAACAACCTGAAGCTGCAGAGCAAGAGAAACCGGGAGAGGTGAGTGCGCTGGTGCAGATTGACACTTTGTGCGTGGCTTTTGCCTCTCAAGGTTCCTTTTTGCAGGATCTCGGCTGGAGGCAAGGACACTTGGGAGAAGAGCCTGAGCCGCTATTGCAGGGAAGTTTCCCCTCTTGCAGATTGCAGGAGGAGCCTGCGGTAGTCACAAGGGGGGTGAAACAAACCAGACAACAGCAACGGTTGCAAAGACGCACATAAACGCGCACAGAGGACAGGAAATAAAAAAAGTCTGAAGGAGAGGAGAGCGAGCAGGAGGGGGTCTTCGGAGAGAGATACGGTAGAAGCAGCGGCCAGCCACTGCAACTGTAGTTAACGCTGTGATCGAATTGGCAGCGATTCTGCAACTGCAGACGAATCAAAAGCACGCCGGCCGGGTCCGCCTGACACACCGTGTCGTTTAAAAGCTTTATGCAGATCAGCACTTTCCAGAGATCCCTTGAGTAGTTGCTTGTCATGCATGGGGGCGAGGACAGTATCCCTTTACCCCCTTTTTTTCCCTAGGCAGGAACCCCCAGCATCCCAATGAAAAAGCATGAAAAGAATGCAAATGATGCTGCAAAGACTGTTACTGGCGTTTCATTGGCAAAGAGATTTAGGACCATTGAGCGAGAATCTCCTCTCCGCCCCCAGATATCTGCATTAAAACCATGCATATCATGCAGCACTTTTCGTGTCCCATGCACGGTGGCTTCGGTTCCGGCCAGGAACCGAGCTAGCTCTTTTGGCCTGAATCCAGCACGGCCTGTAAGCGCACAGGTAGGGCTAATGGTTCGTGAAATTGCCCCCGGGCTTGAAAATAACTTAAGGACGTGCCTGCCTAGGTACTGCGAGGGGCATCAGGACCAATGACATGAAGCCTGCATAAGCCATCGGTTGTTCACGTTTCTCTGAGAGGCAAGAGGAGAGCCACTTCCTTAAACCGTGCAATCCCTTCTTCAAATTGGAGGAGGGCGTGTCAGCCTCTGAGCTCCTGAAACGTAGAATCTGAGGACCGCTTAGGACACAGGAACCTTGGATCAAGTGCATGGTGGGGGTGGACGACGTGGTCCTTGGAAGTGCTACTTTTGCGCATCTGCTTTACCTCTAAACTGCGCAGTTAAACATTAATTGGTGTGGTTATTCAGCTGCTAAAGCACTTGTCCACCGATTTATTGATGGAGCTGGCAACAAGCCAAAGTCTGGGATAAGGGTACTTGGTCCAAACATGTAACAAACATGTAACAAAAGCCCAAGGTCCCGAGTGCGGATAACCTCTGGAATGTGGCTTGTTCTCCAGCTTGAATTAAAAGTTAGCAGGTTGAAAAAGAAGGTACTGTGTGTGAAACCATTTAGACTTTCATTTCTATACCAAGAGCTACTACTTTTAAATAAAGGTGACTGTTTTGTTGCAACAAGCAACATCAATGTGTCTTTTAAGTCTGGTGGTTTTGAGCTGCAGTCATATGCTCTCACTTGGTAAGTGGGTTTTACTTCCGAGTAAACATATAGGATTGGGCAAGGCACTCGGGAAGCCTGGGAGAACTTCATTGTCTCCCTAAGGAATTCCTCCATCCAGGTAAAGTCCAGTGCCACCTAGTGACTACCTATATAATGATGCAGTGAGTATAGTATGTCTATTAAATTGCAACTTTTGACACACTTAAGAGAAAGTGTACTTTTCTTTCATGGTCCTCAGAGACGCTTTAACTGAGGCTTTACAATATGTAAATTTATGTAGATTTAATCAGTCAATCAATTCATCAGTTAAAAGCCGGATAACTAAGAAGGGTTTCATAATATGTAAATTTATTTACATGTAATCAGTTAATTATTTCATCACTTAAAAGCCAGATAATTAATTGATTAAAAATTATTGAGAGGTTGACAGCACGACTGATGTTACTTAATTTCCTTATCAAAGAGTTACATGCAAATTGATGGTATTCCATTAAGCAACAAAAATTATTTGTGAAGTGTCTTTAAAAATTTTACCATAAACCTGCTATCATATAGGTTTTATATTTCAATCATTCTCTTGCAGAACAATAATAGAGAAATAGTTATTTTTACCTAGTATTTGTAGGTATCATGAAAAGGGAAAGGAAGGATAAGAAACCCATCCTCCCAGTTTTAAAGACTGGGAAAAGATAATAGTTACTTTCCTATAACTAATCTTTAGAGTAGCTCCAGCTAAGCATTCATTGTGCAAAGTGAAATTCTACTCATAGCACCTCACTCTCTCCCTCAGGGCACTCATTTACAGAAAGAACCTAGTTACCGTACATTGGAACTGATAGAATTTAGGTAAATCCACACAGCCTGCGACAACCCTAAGCTATGAATGAAAGGCTTCTATAAGGAAAGACAGGAAAATAGGATGGATTCCGTATGCAACTTGAAGCACAGGTCAAGTTACTGCTTATTTATTTATTTATTTATTTATTTACTTACTTACTTACTTACTATGTTGCATTGAGTTACAGGAGGATCTGTCCTGGAGTGTTAATACAAGGGGGCTTGTGAAGAAGGCGCAGCAGAAACTGTATTTTTTGAGAATTTTAAGGAAAAACCATCTTCCACAAAAGCTGCTGCTTGCCTTCTATCACTGTGCCATACAGAGCGTGCTCACGTACGGTTTATATGTGTGGTACGGAAGCTGTACTTCTCAGGATAGAGCAGGGCTATGTAGAATTATTAAAACAGCAGAGAGCATTATTGGCTGCTCACTCTCCACCTTAGAACAAATCTACACCACCAGGTGCCATAGAAAAGCACTAGACATATCAAGAGATCCAACGCACCCTGGTCACCATTTCTTTGAGCTCCTGCCATCGGGACGGAGATACAGAACAATGCAGGCAAGAACGAGCCGTCTCAGGAACAGTTTCTTCTCTAGAGCGATTTTGGCCTTAAATGGAAAGCCTGGACTTTGAAGTCATCTTATTTTACTTGTTATCTTGTATTATATTTACTGTTTTTAATTAGGGTTTGTAATTTTGGATTATGTGGAATGCTTTATCTGAGTGGATGTAGCAACCGAGTAATTTCAATAAGCTATCCAATAAGATATTTTATCTCTTATGGAGTATGACCATCTTTTTTCAGTAGTTTCAGTAGTTAAACTGGTCCCGCAGAATAAAAATAGCTCCCCTCTTATTTTTTATTAGGTGAGGGAAGATATCTTTTGGATGGCACAGTACTTTTTGCATAGATGTTCAGAGCAAAAGTAAGGCATAACTGTTGGTAAAGTAGGCGGGGAAGGAAAGCTGGTGTACTGTGGGCTAAGATGTCATGGAGATTACCAAGTACACAATCAGTTTGCTCCCCTTAGGAGTTGCATAGAGGGGAGAATTCTGCCCACATACTGCCTGTGCCATCAATGCAGCACTAAGGGTGAGGAAAACACACATATGGGCCAATTCTCACTTCTTTTAAAGAGACAGAAAGCTTCTTGGGGCAGAGAAGCCATAGAGAGTGGAGCTAAATTTTACCAATTTAAGTCAGTGTGGAGGATGAAAGGAGAGGCAAACCCATTAAATTGTAATGGTGTTAAGCAGTAATGACATTTAGCATTGTCTGTTCTCTCTCCCATCAGCTCACCTTAATAGTGGCAATTTTTCATAGTGGCTACCACAGGGGGAGAAGGCAAAGACTGAATCAGCCCTGGCTCCCTTTTTTGCAGCTGGGGGCAAAGGGTGTACACTTTTTGCAGTGCTATACTTTTTAGAAGGCTACAGAGGTGAGCTTATTGAACTCACTCCCCAAACAATTCAGGCACTGGTGTTAAATCCAGATGTGACACCAGATTTCGGCTGGTGTGGACGGTTACCCCACACATGGGGTGCCAAATAACAAGAACAACAACTTATGTTTATGTAATAATGTGAGATCCATAAAAAGCAACTGTACCAAAATGGAATTGTTGTAAAATTAAGAAGTATTGCTGGAGGGGCACCAAATTTTGTCCTCATGCAGGGTGCCATATTACCCAAGTCTGTTCCTGCACTAAATATATCATTTGAAGTTATTTTGTTTTAACTAAAATCACCACCATCACCCCCAATCTAGGCTAATATTACCAATGGGAGACTTCCTTCCACCAAGTAGCAGCAGCTTCAAGGGTACTGAGGCTGTATTCCAATAGGTATGAAAGGGTGAAAAAAAATTCCCACAAGTTATGGTGCTGACAAAATCCATGCCTGGTGGTTGCTGTTAGCTTTAACAACAACAAAAAATTTTAAATTCCCAAATGCAAAACACTTAGCATCGCATCTATTTTGGCCTTGTGATTGGACACTTTACCAGTCTTGCAGCTAATCACCTGCATGTTTATAGTTGGATATATGTCCCACTGTGTTCAACAAATGCGGGCTAGACAATGCTACCATTCAGTGGATTTGTAACTGGCTGACTGACCGAACCCAAAGGGTGCTCATCAATGGCTCCTCCTCATCCTGGAGAGTAGTGAATAGTGGGGTGCCACAGGGTTCTGTCTTGGGCCCAGTCTTATTCAACATCTTTATCAATGACTTGGATGATGGGCTTGAGGGCATCCTGAGCAAGTTTGCAGACGACACCAAATTGGGAGGGGTGGCTAATACCCCAGAGGACAGGATCACACTTCAAAATGACCTTAACAGATTAGACAACTGGGCCAAAGCAAACAAGATGAATTTTAACAAGGAGAAATGTAAAGTACTACACTTGGGCAAAAAAAAATATAATGAAAGGCACAAATACAGGATGGGAAACACCTGGCTTGAGAGCAGTACATGTGAAAAGGATCTAGGAGTCTTGGTAGACCACAAACTTGAAATGAGTCAGCAGTGTGATACAGCAGCTAAAAAAGCCAATGCAATTCTGGGCTGCATCAATAGGAGTATAGCATCTAGATCAAGGGAAGTAATAGTACCACTGTATTCTGCTCTGGTCAGACCTCACCTGGAGTACTGTGTCCAGTTCTGGGCACCACAGTTCAAGAAGGATACTGACAAGCTGGAACGTGTCCAGAAGAGGGCAACCAAAATGGTCAAAGGCCTGGAAACGATGCCTTATGAGGAACGGCTTAGGGAGCTGGGTATGTTTAGCCTGGAGAAGAGAAGGTTAAGGGGTGATATGATAGCCATGTTCAAATATATAAAAGGATGTCATATAGAGGAGGGAGAAGGGTTGTTTGCTGCTGCTCCAGAGAAGCGGACACAGAGCAATGGATTCAAACTACAAGAAAGAAGATTCCACCTAAACATTAGGAAGAACCTCCTGACAGTAAGAGCTGTTCAGCAGTGGAATTTGCTACCAAGGAGTGTGGTGGAGTCTCCTTCTTTGGAGGTCTTTAAGCAGAGGCTTGACAGGCATATGTCAAGAATGCTTTGATGGTGTTTCCTGCTTGGCAGGGGGTTGGACTGGATGGCCCTTGTGGTCTCTTCCAACTCTATTATTCTATTATTCTTACTCCCAAGTAATTGGGCACAAGCTTGCATGCTGAGACTGTATTGCAAAATAATAGCCAATGTGATTCAGTGATTGGTAAGCTGAACTTCTGCCTTGACAAAGTTAGTAAGCTTGCTTGACTATCTATGTGTTGTGTGAACTATAAAATGGGAACAGTAACCCGTTATCTCACATGGTGGTTGTGAGGTAAACACCGCAAAGCAGTTTGCACATTAAAATACCATGATAGAACAAAGTTTTAGAAGTTCAACTGTTTTTCTGGGAATGTTTGCTGCCCTCTAATGGGGATAAAGCAACATGGCATGCAAAAGGAGCATCAGCAGCCTGCCATTATGAAGCTACTTTATACTGCACTAGCTGGCCCGGCCACGCATTGCTGTGGCTCAGTCTGTTAAATAGACCCTCAGAGTCCCCCTTCAGACTCACCTCACCTTCAGAGTTCCCCTTCATTTTGTTGAAATGTTTTATGTGTGTTGTTTACACAGGGTTATCCCTGTCACTCCCCCCACCCTGTCCTGACCCATGACCTATCCCATCCCCATCTTCCCCTACCCCCAGTTCATCCCTGTGATTGGCCCCACCCTGTCCCGACCCACGACCTATCCCGCCCCCTCCTCCCCCCATCCCCCACCCAGGCAAGCCCCCACCTCCAATCGGCCCAGTCTGGAAAGCCGAGCCAAGATGTGGTGGAGAGGGAAGCTTTCCTAGGTGCAGTACCAGTGTAGCCGTTGCTAGAGGGCACTGTTTTGCAACCTTTCCTGTGCTCCCAGCATGCACTTTCGTCTGAGTTGTGAGTTCTGGAACACGTGGTTTGGGGGCTTTTATGTGGCCCAGGTGTGACATCTGTCTACACAAACAGTATGGGGTCACTCTCATATTCACTTGGGACGTTGTGTCAAAATTTGAACACAATCGGTCAAGCAGTTTCGGAGAAAAGTGGAGACACACCCACGTGCCCAGTTTACATTTATATATATATAGATTAGATCACTAGTCATCTAGCCCAGTGCCGCCTACTTTGACTGGTAGCAGTTTTTCACCAATCCCTAACCCCACTCTTTGTCTGCAGAAGTGTCTGGGAAGATGTAGTTCACCACTCTGCCATTTGTTTGACCTACACAGATACAGTTTTTTAAAATCTTTCGGCTATTATGTGCCAAGTGTTACAAAATTCAGTTTGGTATGATGTTGATAATAGTAGTTTTAAAAACAACCTACAGAATTAGTATTCTTTTGATGAAGGTATGAAGTGAATGGAGTACCAATGATGGATAGCTAGAAGCTTTAAGGTTCATTATCTTCAAACAATCTACTACAGGATACGAGCATATTTTCCCTCAAGTTTATTTAAAAATCTAACAAACAAGAACACTTGAGGGAGTAAAGTACAAGGGTTATGTTTAACCAGTCTTTGCTTATTGAATACACTCCTGCTTTATGAAACTCAGTGCTGGAAGCAGACAGCCATTCTTCTGAATCACTGAAGGAACATCTATTATACAACTTTATTCATGTTCCTGGACACTTTCTGAAATCTGTTAGGACACTGAACAAATTTTCAATTCCTTTTTTGCTTCTTTGCCTATTACACTTACTATTTCACCTGCCAAACCCACCTCTACAGTTCAAAATATTTTAAGAACAAGGCAAAATGAGCTCACAGAGTTTGCTTCTCAGGTGGCCAACAATATACATTAGTGCTTGTTCTTTCTTCTATGAAGAACTGTATGACCACGGAACAGTAAGCGTGGCATCTGATTTAAGATGGTGGCTTTTTCACATCATTTGCTTCTTTTGGAATAGAGAACCCATATTTAAGTGTAACAATCACAGTCACTATCAGTACAGAAGCGGTAACTACAGTGGATATCACTACGGGAATCCACCACTTTTCTGGATCATCCACTGGCTCAGATGCTGTGAAAACAAGGAAAGAGAAAATATGCTAAGCCCTCACTACACTGTAAAATATGGCCAGACCCCAGTGCCCAAGACACTGCTAATTAGGAGGTAAGCCCGTAGGAAACTTCACTATTTTAAAAATGTATTTATTATATGTCAGTGTTGGGAAACCTTTTATTTTATTTTATTTTACCAGGATCAGGCTGAATTTGACAGGCAGAAAACCCAACCCATCAATCACATTATGTCATTATGATGTCACATGATTGACAGTTGGACACCCTCCCGCCTGTCAAATTCCCTTGTTTGGAGTTCCCACTTGGCAACCACACCACAAGGCATGTGGTTTTGCAATTTAAACATGTTGCAGGGTTCCCCAAAAAATAACTCAAAGATGCAATCAGCTTCACCCAGCAGAGTTTTCTTTTACTACTGAAGGCAAATGAGCATAACGGTCACCAATCCAACTCTTCAGGATTGGCAAAGTCCATAAGAAATCCAGTTGCAACAGACTTAACAAACTTACAATAAGACTAAAACTTAGCACTTAAACATACTATGTACAGAACACCACACCAGAAAGAAGAGTCAAATAGGCCTTGAGAGAAAGAGATAAAAGAACCAGCTTAACTCAGCTTCTATGAAAGGATAAACCAAACATCAGGAACCTTCTGATTCTTTCCAGGCAGAATGGAAACTTGTTATTTAGAAACTTCCAGCTTGCACCAGCTTGTATCACACAGAGAAGGCTCCAGAACCTTCTTGAATCAATAGAATAGGAAATATCTCTACGCTTTAAACCAATACTTTCTGTACCAAAAAATGCAAACCTGACAGTTGTCAGCTTCATGTTTGGCGTTTGGGAAAGCTCTGAGCATAGGGCTGCCAAACTGCTTATTCCTCTCCTCCCCACAGCTGGAGTTTGTAAGCAACAGCAACAAATGGGTGTTGTTTGTAAAATGTAACTTATTTCCAACCAGTTAATGGGGATTGGGGAGGGAGTACACTTTACAGTGGCACCTCGGGTTAAGAACTTAATTCATTCTGGAGGTCCGTTCTTAACATGAAACTGTTCTTAAGCTGAGGTACTACTTCAGCTAATGGGGCCTCCCACTGCCGCCACCGCACAATTTCTGTTCTCATCCTGAAGCAAAGTTCTTAACCTGAGGTACTATTTCTGGGTTAGTGGAGTCTGTAACCTGAAGCGTCTGTAACCCGAGGTACCACTGTACAAGGTAAAGCACCCATACAGTATATGTATATTCTGCTCTTTCATTGGGCTTTCAGTGCTCTTCCATTCAAACTGCCAACAGATTACATCTGCTTAGCTTTGAAAATGCTGTTTACAAGCAATTCCCTATGGCAGTAGTTCCCAATTAGCTAAGTACCACGGACCCCCTGTATTTCAAAAGCCAAGCCATGGACCCGCTACTTTTGAAAATGTTGATATTTCTGTGGCAGGTTTTGTTATATGAATGCATATGTGAAATATATATCCATATATTCATTATATATATCCTCCAAGATGTCCCAGAGCAAAACTAGGCCACATGTCTTCTGGGCCAGGCTCCCATGAGAGTCACGTAACCTGTGCAAGAGCACAGTGCCCCCAAATGGAATGTCCAGGACAGTTGGTGGGCATGTGCCACAGACCCCCCTGGGTGAGTTACATAGACCCCCAGTTGGGAACCACTGCCATATGACCATCAAAATTCTATATTCAACACGTTTTAACTGCTCTTTGTTATAACTCTGTAAGAAAGGTACCCTGTAGCATTTTTAGAAAACCATGTTTGCCATTCTGGAGAGGGTAACAAATTCTGCTCACTCCCCAGTAAGGATTTCTCAGAACAATGTTCGAAGTCATGTCGCTGCTCCTCAATAAAAGACCTGAGCATACATGTACTATGTGTTAGGTTCTTTTGGTGTTGCCTTTTAGTTTCTGAAACTTTCATTCACAGGAGAGACAGAAACATGGTTTTTTTTCTTTTTACAGAATAAAAACAAATGCTAGATTTCTATATGGGATTTAGTGACTGTCACCCAGTAGTTTACAGGGAGGGTGTCATATTAATACTTTGTCTACATTGTAATATGATTTTTGTTGCATCATACTTTGCTGACAATAGTTTGTGAAACCAGTGTTAACCATTAGGAATGCCTTAGAATACTACCTAATTGCAAGGAAAGTCATAATAAAACAAAGGAAATGCCTTATCAAAGTGAGGGTTCAGTACTACTTTCAATAATGATTTTTTTAACCCCTCTGCTTGTATAGACCTAGCACCCTAATACAAACTCAAATAGCTACCCTGGCTCAGGCAGTATCAGTTGTAGAAAAGGAACTCCCAATGAAACTTGAAAGTAGCTTAGTGACTTTTACCCAAATTCCCAATATCTTGCTAAACATTAAACTCACCTAATGGGGCTTCACAGATCCATGAAGCTTTTCCCGAACAAGGAGCTGATATCAAATAAGCCAAAGCAGGTTGCATCTGAGGACACAACTGCTCGGCATCAAAAAGAATCCTGAAACAAGAAGTAGACATAAATCTAAAGAAACCTAGACAAATGACACACACTTTATGGTATAAACAGCTTTGGGTGGTCAATAGTAAACTACCGGTATTGTGGTAAAACTATTCCTATTAAAGACCTCCTTGTTATTACAATCAACGCTCAGAATGCAAAAACCAGTATCATAGCCTCCTACAGAACAATTTATGAGTGAACATTCCAAAAAGTTAAAGTGATCTGCTGTTGGATTGCAGAATGGTGTCAAAACTACAGGATGATGTGGTTCCCAATGACAAGTAATATAAACACACACACAGCCTTATGACATAATTATTCTCTAGTAAATCAAAATTTGGGAATTTGTGAAAAGAGAGCTGTTTAATTTACCTGCCTTCTAGCTTTTCTTCCTGTGAAAGCCACATTTTTGGCTGGAAAGCTGGGCCCGCAATGTGAACCCAGAATGTTGTAGAGATCATTTTAGCTACCCAATCCTGCAAAGAATTAATAGTGACAGAAGACAAGAACATCTGATGACAGCTGAAAATATCCAACATCTTTTGAAGTTAAATTTCAGTTACAAATTTCTTTTAGCAAAAGACCACATACATGTCTCACTGTGCAAACTAGTAGGTTTTCAGCCAGTTAAAAAGAAGACTGGGAAATAAATTACAATGGATTAGCATGATTATGTGAGCACGAGACAATTAAAAAATGCATTATTTTATTTAAAAAAAAATGTGAGCACGAGAATTTCCAGAACATAGCTCACAGTTCTTTTGCTTCTCAGCAATGAGCCATTCCTAAGTTTAGCTTATCTGTTCTACATAAAATTAATAGCAGCTTGTTTTGAATTTATGGTTTTAAAGGAAATATTAGCAAAGTATAAATAAAGGTGCAAACAAGGTCAAGACACGCACATTTTTTTTTAAAAAAAAAATGTTTATTCTCACACCTCTCTACTTTCAGCCCACTCCTAAACAGAAATAAAGCCTACTGGGGCAGAATTGCAACCTGTACTATTTTATCTCCCCATGTAATCTAACAGGTTTCCGTAAGATGAAAGCCAGTAGAAACCCATTAAGAAATCAGAGAATGACAGTGACTCTTTTTTTATCTACCTGATTGATGCCTAAGTCACTGACCTTTTCATCAGTGTCAGTCATATGTAGAAGATGGGCTCCTTTAAAAAGGCTGCACATGTATTCTGCATCACTATGATTAATCTGCCCATATGAAGGAATGTAATAACATTGTCCATTGAAGTATGTCCAACTGTAGTAACAAAACTGGCTTTTCAGATCTTTTCAAAAAGAAGGAACAGTGGGGGGAAATAATTATTACTAGGCACACAACAGTACAATAAATAAAAGGTCACATTGCCCCTCGCTATTTTGAGACAAAGTGGGTCCCCAGCTATAGACAGAGCCACTTAGCTTCTTGCCTCCCACAATTCTTTGCTCCTGCCTGCTGTCATATGGTGTGAAACCACCCACACCATTGGTTCCATCATCCCACGAATTAAATTGAACAGATTACAAAAATGGAATATATCAATAGCCTCAAGCTGATAAGACCAATTTTGTCCCACTACTGTAGTACTCACTTATTTCACAGAGCCTTAAATCATGTTGTGAGCAGGTCACATCACCAGCACACTTTCCTGTTAATCTATTGCATGGTTTATCTTCTGGACATTGTGGGCACTTTTCTTGACAAAAGGCTCCAAAATGTCCTTCTCTGCAAGCTGAAAATGTATTTTAAAATTATGGACCAATGTTTAGATAAGAACAGTACTTTATGGTCCCACCCCCCTTCAAAAAGCCGTAATCTTTATCTAAGTCCCCATAAAATAAGGCATGTAGGCATGAAGATCTGACTCCATGAAGTTAAATGATATCCACATAATGCTAGGAAGGGCACATAATAAATAGGGTCTACTTACCCCTTCCTGTGTGTGTCCATAGGGGACAGGAAGTGGAAGCATTCCCCCCCCATTTTTTTTGCAGATTCCCAGTTTGTTTGTTTTCATGTAAGTTTTATTCAAAGTTTAAAGTGATTCCACGTTTTTAATTCTTTTATCATGCAAGTCTCTAGCCCTTGTACGTATAACCTCAAGTATGAAGCAAGATGTGCAGGCAATGTTCTGCTCATTCAGTTTGTGAGAAAGTAGTCTGCTCCTGATTTTCAGTGCCTTTACCTGATGAATGAAGTCATACTGTTGTAAACAATGTAGCATTAAGTAAGTGTCCCATCAGTGCAGCAATTTCCCACTTGAGCAACAGGACTTACTCCTTGAGCAATTGGACTTTCTCCCCCTTTTCTTTCCCCCATCTCTAAGGAGAGTGAAGACAAAGGGAACAGAGGGGAGAAGGTCCCTGTTGTGCAAGTGAAAATCATTTCACTGAAAGGAAACATTAGTGGGATAATGTATGGGGGGGCACATGATGAGATTTCTGCATTGTAGATGGTTGGACTAGATGCCCCCTGGGACGCCTTTCAACTTTTGAAGTGTAGTTTTTTTATCCTGGGTTGTCTTTTTTTCAAAAAGGGAAATGAAAAGTGTCAGGTGGCTATGAAGTTTATTCTAACAGCACTGTAATTAATTAAGGCAGGGAAGCCAGGAAAAAAATCAAGGAGTTCAGGGGTTCAGTCATGGTGAAAGACACTGGGCGCCTTCAGACTGTGTTATGCAAGAGGGATTCAAACACATACCAGAAATTTAGGCTTGTGAAATTAAAGTGGATTAAATTTATATAGCAAACTGGCAGGCTGGATTCCTAATCACCAGCCCAACCCACTTGAGCCAATTTACACCAACCTCCTTTGAAGATGCCCTTTGAGCACCTGTCAGCTAACACTGTCTGGATGTGCAATACATTAATTTTCCATAAAGGAACAAATGAAAGCCATTCATTTATAATACAGTATAAATTTTATACGAAATACATATACTCAAGGACATAATGGGATAAATGGTTAAACTTGCCCAATGCCCTTGATGATTCCAGTGTCTGAACGAGAAGCAGGTTTTGCCTCTTATATTATAAGGGATGGGGATATTACTTTATCCCAATTACCCTAATGAGAAGCACTGTGAACAATGCCAACCCCTATCTATACAGCCTTGCCCTGGATTCTGTTTCTTCATGTTAGAATGTGATGGGAACAGGCTATTTTAGAAAGAGCTGCTATATTTTATTATTGTTGTTATTGCTATACAGGTGGTGACCATTTTAGGTGCATCCAATTGATGCGCGATTACCAATGTGCAGGTCCTTTTGGATGCAGAAAAGGAGCGGGATGTTCTTATATTTTAATTTTTAATTTAATTTTGATGTATTTAGTCTTGTTGTGTTGTATTTTAACCAGTTGTTTTGTATTTGGTGTTAGCTGCTCTGAGCCCGGCTTTGTCTGGGGAGGGCGGTGTGTGTGTGTGTGTATATAATGTGCTCCGCCAATGCTTGCGGTGCCTGGGAATGGAACCCCTGCGTGAAATGGCCGCTGCCTGTATTTATTTTTATCCTGCCTTTTCCTTAGTTTGGGACTTAAGGTGGCTTACACAGACAAACTAGAAAAACCTAAAAACATAGAAAAGACAATTAAATTAAATGTAGCTAAACACTAACAGAATGAAAATAATATTTAAAAATTCGTTAAAAACACAGACAACAATTAAACCATCACAGCACTAGGCTGCAGACATATGACTTTCAGAAGAAGAAAAGTTTGGATTTGATATCCCGCTTTATCACTACCCGAAGGAGTCTCAAAGCGGCTAACATTCTCCTTTCCCTTCCTCCCCCACAACAAACACTCTGTGAGGTGAGTGGGGCTGAGAGACTTCAAAGAAGTGTGACTAGCCCAAGGTCACCCAGCAGCTGCATGTGGAGGAGCGGAGACGCAAACCCGGTTCCCCAGATTACGAGTCTACCGCTTTTAACCACTACCATGTTTCCCACATTTTAAGACACCGTCTTATAATTATTTTACTCAAGAAAATAAGCCTATGGCCTTAGTTTGGGGACCCCTGCTCTAAAGGAAAGCAACATAGTACGTCTTATTTTCGGGGTATGTCCTATATTTCGTGAATGCATAAAAACCCTGCCATGGCTTACTTTATGACTATGTATTAAAAAAGGAGAAACACGGTATACCACACTGGCTAACTTTGTGAAGCATGTACATTAAAAGGTCATTACTGTGATGATTAGTAACAGTGTTCCACACCTTTCTAATTTCCTTTTCTCAGTTTTTGGCTACTCCTTCCCATAACCATTCCCCACACTCAAAAGTGGACAGTTACCAGTTTTCATGAATGTAGCATCCAACTTTGAGTTAGGTGAGATCAGTTCTTTACCACTGACTGGTACATACTGTCTTTTCCATAAGCTGATTCCAGTGCATTTTTCTTCTAAAAGGCAGGCTGATATTGCAAGCTCCTTTTGTACATACATTCTGTCCCCCAGAGGCAATATGATCATCTTTCCAGGATATACCCAAAACATTTTGGCATCTGAAAGGTATTTTAAAAAAAATATTTGCATTTTCCTAGAACAATCTGCCTGATCATATTTTCATAACAAGTCCAACACTAAAGATTTCACTTGTGCCATTATTATACACAGAGCCACCTGGCTTGCCAATTAATAATATGCTGGCTTCCTAATTCTTTTTTTTCTACCAAGCGAAGTACAAATGTTGCATTTGAAGACGGTTTTCTGAACTATTTACTGCTGTGCAGGAAGACATTGTACTGAATTCTGGAATTATTCTGGTATCTGAAGAAGTGTGCATGCACATGAAAGGTCATACCAATGACAAACTTAGTTGGTCTCTAAGGTGCTACTGGAAGGAATTTTTAAATTTTATTTCTGGAAGGAATTTTTTTATTTTGTTTCGACTACGTCAGACCAACATGGCTACCTACCTGTAACTAGAACTCTGGAATTATTATTCATCTTGAAACTACTATTGATAACAATTGGAGTTAACAACCAACTACCATCTGGGAATTTTGAACAGGGATACCAGCCAGTGGTAGCTCAAAATATAGACCAGTAAGCCTGTCTTGCAGTGAGCTACTAACCTAGGCAAGTAACAATTTATTCTGCACAAGTAGCTTTGCTGAACTAATAGGAATATAGAAAGGTACCTTATACTACCTCAGAATGTTTATCTGTCTATCCTGCTATTGTCTGCTGTGTCAGATAGCACCTCTCTAAGGTCTCAGCCATCAACCACTACCTAATATTTTTAGCTGGAGATATCAATAACAGAACTATGGAGCTGTCTGTGTACAATACTGCTCCTCTGCACCTGATCCTGTAAGAGTATATCTATAATTAAATACACAATTAATAGATTTAATATAGGGTAACCCAACATTTCCTACCAAGTGGGCCAGAAGAGTATTCAGACATGGAACCCACAAGCTGCACATTGTCTTTTGCAGGATGAAGGCCAAACATGACCCCTCACGCTGCCTTCCCAAAGCCAGACAAGCAAGGTGCTAGACCAGGCATCCCCAAACTGCGGCCCTCCAGATGTTTTGGTCTACAACTCCCATGATCCCTAGCTAACAGGACCAGTGGTTAGGGATGATGGGAATTGTAGTCCAAAACATCTGGAGGGCCAAAGTTTGGGGATGCCTGTGCTAGACATTGGGAAAGAGACCATAGGCTCTGGCAGCGTCCTAGAATCCTCCCACCTCCTTCCCAAAGCTGGGGAAGCACTAACTAGGCTTCAGAAAGGAGGAAGGAGGACCCTAGGACTCTGTCAGAGTGCTCACGCCTCCGCCCCAAAGTCCAACGCCTTGCTTACCGGCTTTGGGAAGGTGGTGAAGGGGGGGGGAGTCATATGTTGCCGAAGGCCTCCAAATAAAGCCTCAAGGGCCACATGTAGCCCTTGGGCCATGCGCTGGACCACCCTGATGTAGATGCATGTTGTGCCTGCAGACAACCCAGCTTGGGGAGGGGTGGTGCTTGGCAATGGGCACTGTCCCAGGTGGCACATTTCAAATTGATCTTGGCACCCATCTGACCCTTGGGTCATAGTGTAGAAGCAGCTGGTTCTATAAACAGAATGCTAAGTCAGGTCACCATGGCTTCAGAACATTCAGTATATGCTAAAAGGCATTGGATAACTAAGTACCAATCTGCCTTATCAGCCTGAGAGGTGTGTATCATGTTAAGTCATTACTGCAAGTCCCAGAGATCACGTTCACCAAACATCCTTGCTTCTAGTTGGGAACTGTTGGGAATTTTCTCTTACCTACACTTCTTTTACAAGCCAAGAGAGCAAAGAATGAACATGGAACTTCTTCAAGGTCCCCGTTCTTCCTCATTTGTGTGCAGGTGGAAGCTTTTCCATACATTTCTTGACTAAGAATCAAACACACAAGGTGTTATACCAAATAAACCCTTGCACATGCGGGATAACTTCTGCAAGCACAACAGAATGTACCTGATCACAAGAAAACCAGCTCTGTAGCTCTCCCAAGCCTCTTGGGCAGGGTACAGGGAACATGGGGGAGTAGAAGGATGGGAGGTTGCCTTGCACTTTCAGAAGTAGTTCTGCACATACAATGATCACCAATATTTTAAATTATAGCAGATAATATTTTAAATTATAGTATATAATAGGCAAGATAATGTATAGCAAAATATAAAGTTTAAAAACAAGGCTACACAAATGAGTATCAGAGAAAAAATTGAAATGATGAAATTTTAAATTTGTAATTTCTATTTATATGTATAATTTGAATGGCAAATCTTTACATTAGAACTGAGGAGTCTATATCTGTGACAACACTGTATCCAAAAATGGCCCCCATTGAATGGCATATTTCTTGATCATTTAATAATTAGTAGACAATTTACAGTTACAGGTGGCTGCTAAATACTGTCAGCAGCATGTCTGAGATTTCAAACCATTGCCTGCTGTCCTGCCTTCACCTGTCTGTTTCTAATGTTGCTGCTACAACAAAACCACTGGATGTTCCACTCTGATCTAAAATAAGAATCATAGAATTGTATAGTTGGAAGGAACCACAAGGTCCATCTAGTCCAACCCCTGCTATGCAGGAATCTTTTGTCCAACTTGGGGCTCAAACCCACAACCCTGAAACTAAGAGTCTCGTACTCTACTGACTATTATTCAGTAAATGAGCTGGTCAAGCTAAGTGTGGCAGAGCAGATGCAATCGTCCTCTAAGGCTACTTGGAAAAAAGCTGCAAGAATATATTGCTTCAAAAATTTGGTTTTTATCCAGTAGCCCTCCTAACATCTAATGTGCAGTCTACCTGAAGGTTTATTAAAGAGCATTTGCAGGAACTATTGGTCAGACAGGATATGGAAACAGTGAAGGCATCAATAACATTAAGCACCTGCTGTAGCTCAAACAAACTACTGTAGTTATGTTTAACACAGTAAAGCTTGTGCTAAGAGCCTCTCAACTCAGGAAAGCCCTGGAGTCCTGTCGTGCCCTGAGTTTCCCACCTGAGTTTGTTTATATCTGTGAAGTGTTTTATAATGTTTTTAATAATATGTGCTATAATATGTTTTTAAGACCTGTCTGTTTTTGTTTGTTTTATTCTTGGCTATAACCTGTACATGTACTTGGTTGACCAATAAAATCTGATGACTGATGAACATCACATCCCAACAGGTGCTTATTTCTTATGATCAGCTAGACAACTAAATCACTAAATCACAGCTAGACAACTAATACACCATTAATGAAAACAGTAGTTTCTCTTACGAGTTAGTCATTTCTTTGGGTTTTGCCACTGCTGAGTTAATCCATATAGCATCCTTTATCATAGACATCAACCAGGCCTGCAGATTAAGAATATATTTATTTTATAGACATACATACTGAACATCAACAGCATAGTTCTGTAATCTGCCCTACCTTAAAAAAAGAATTGTTTGAAACTATTTATCTATTATTTATTTAGACCATTTCTATATCACTTAACATAAAAAATGGCATCTCTAAATGGTGTACAAAAAATTAAAGCAAGAACATACAACTTGAACAAGTAGATGAACAATGCAATGTAGATTTTTTCTATATGTTCCTTTTCCTACTACCATACACATTGTTCAGATCTTCTTGAATGTTCAAAATATTCAGCAATTTTATAATGTAACACTGTGTCAAGACAGAGCAATGGCAAATAATGATAAAGCCAAAGCCACTTACTTTATGCTGCAGGACTAAACAAGTCTACAGTACATGTTTTCACTAACGTTGTCTTCCCTAATCTTCATATTTTAACCTATATCATAGGTTTTATATAGGAAAATTGGTTGCATTATATGATATTTAACATCATCAGACACCCACTCTAGAGCAGCAGAAATTTCTCTTGCTCTCCAAATGCATGTTAAGTTTAACTTCTGTATCCAATAGGAGAAGGTCCTGTTTTCCAGTTGACAAGTATCGTGTTACAACAGGCTTTGGGGAACTGACTGCTTTTCATGAAAGGGCTGGTGCCATGCTGGTTTTATTGTAATTGTTTGTATGGCCTTAATGGATTTTATATATGTATACCATTTTAATTCTATCAGTGCTTAATTACTTTTCAATTATTGTTTTTTCTATGCTTTTAGCAGTTCCTATTTTTATCTGTAAGCCACCTTGAGTCCCACCAGGGGGAAAGGCAGGGTATAAATAAATAAACTCTTATTTACCATCATTTACTCCATTCCAGAACAGTGTCAGTTTATGCATGTTACCTTTTCCTCTTTGCTTTGTGGCAGTCGTATCAGTTCAGTTTCATGATAAGCATTGCAGAAATCCTTTGCTCCCTCCCAAGTGAATTGCTTCACCGTCTCTATGTAATAACAATTGTCTTTCCAGTACCACCATCCAGGATCTGTTGGACACTTAAGATTAATCACACCTGAGAAATTAACAGCAGCATTTTAAACAAATATAATTTCTGAGTCATTGCCGCCGCCCCCTCCGGCCCATAGGTCAGAAGTGTTGTAACAATTAAGCCTGCTTGCAGAGGGCTGATACTCAATCCACTACCCACTTGACTATTTGGGGTCATAAAATAGTGTCCAGTGCATATGTTATAATAAATGAATGCTGAGTGGTGATGTATCAGGAAAGTGAGCCCTTCACTGCCCATGCCAAAACACACCCTGCTAAAAAGAGAATAGGGTAGCGTCAGACATCTATACCTGCAGCGATTGCATGGCTCTTTCATTTTTCTCAAAAAAAGGAGTCAAAACTTCCTGTAGTCCAAAGAAAAAAAGGAAGAAACACAAGAAAAATATGGGATGACTGCATCATATAGATGCCCCTTAAAAACTGAATGGGCATGGTAATTCCACACTACGCACCTAGTGTGAAAGCACCCCAAGTCAGCATAAATCACTCTCTGGTTACATCATAAAAACTTTCACCTGATGAATGCAACAATATCTTGATAACCCATATGCAGAAGGAAACCTACTGCTAAAAAACAATTCATTTCACGCGTCCCAACTTCACGTTGAGGAACTCATCTGCTAAAGATCACATCAGTCCTTCTTGCCAGATGGCTGGTTTGAAATCCCACAGAAGCAGGTAGGAATCAATTAATGTCATTCATTTGTGCATGAGACACAATTTGGCACCTGATTGACATGCTGGTATGCCATGCTTCACTAACATGCATGATACTGAAAATAGTGTTTGAATGGGTAGGCATGATCAGGTCCGACGGTGCCAAACCGACATCTGCAGGCACTACAAAGGCCTTCACTGTGACACCAGACCCTGCATAGAACTCCTAGATTCTGAGCTTTTATATAAAAAAGAAAAGAACATAGTCTTCCTAGAAAAAAGTTATGAAGCAAAAGGGTATCGTTATTCTATTATTATTATTATTATTATCATTATTATTATTATTATCATTATATCCTCTATCCCATTATATCCTCACAACCATCCTGTGAGATAAGTTAGGCTGAAAGGCAGTTACTGTCCCAATATCTCCCAAATTAGCTTTCTGAGTGGGGATCTAAACCCTGGTCTCCCAGGTCAACCAAATTTGGCTATGTAGAAATATTAGCAATACCGATTTTGTGTCAAGATACAACCTTATGGCAGCCATTTTGTGACTGGTGCTATAGCGCTTTATATCATCTAATATAAAGCGGGTTATGGTAGGCTGTTAAGAAATTTAATCTAGGGTTTGGGCTGGGGCCTAGGCTGGGGTCATGCTGAGTAATGGGGGCGTGGTTATTTAAATGCTTGTATTGGGATTGGTGGAGTGGGCCCCCATTTAAGCTTGGTTCCTCCATTTTCCGATCACTTTTGCCTTGGCGTTTGAATCTCCCTCCCGCCCGCCTCTTTCTTTCGCAGATTTTAGCCTGACATTGCTTTGCCTCTCTAGGGGTCGCCTGTATTCAGGGGCCCAGTAGGAATTTTTCCAATTGGCTGATTGGCTTTGCCTCTTGGTTTTCGCCTACTGCTTAGCAAATTGTCACAACTTGTTAGGTTGGCGGTTAGGCTTTTGGTTGTTGAATCGGTTGGAAGAGGGGTGTGGCATCCAGATGCCTACCCACCCACCTTTGTTGCTCCACATAGAAGTATTCCGTTAAAGGAATCCCGGGGCTTACGCTCTCGTCCTTACATCCCCGCCATAGGCGGGGATGGAGGGGCCAATTATAAGAGTACGAGCCTTGGGGAACATTCTTGGAAAAAGAGAGGAGGGAATGCCCGGCCTCAGCTACCTCCTCTCCCAGGGGTGTTCACTTGACTCCCCTTTAGGAAGTCGGAGCTGGTACTGTCCAAGCGGACAGTGGTGAGTCCTGTCCCAAGTGGACAGATTAAGTGAGTCCTGCCCCAAGAGGGTAGATGATGTGAGTCCTGTCCCAAGGGGACAGATGATTGAGTCCTGTCCCAAGTGGACAGATGAGTTGAGTCCTGTCCACAGTGGACAGATGAAGATGGTCCTTCTTAGGGAAGGACGAATGGTTAACCAAAAGCTTAAGCCAATACTCGGATTAAAATTGTATTTAAATAAAGTTGTGGCCAAATTAATGCCAAAAACCAAACCTAAATTTTCGTCTCTGTTGTGAGTTATTTTAAGGGTAATTTCTGGTAAGCCTCGACACACAACGGCTTTCTCTCAAAATTCCAAATGTGCTACTGGGCCTAAAAAGTTTGGCAATCTTTGCTATAGGTAGCAGGCTAGAAAGCCATGGGAGAACAGAGGATTGCATTAGTGTGCATGAAGATGGAAAAACAGCCTATGTTTTCTAAGCAGAATGCTGACAAGGCCATGGAAAGGGAAACAGAAGTGCTAAATGCACAGACGTGCTCTGGTTAGATCTTGCAGGCACATTACAAAACTTGCTTCCTTATCTCTCCCTAACTGGTGACCGGTATGAAGCTAGCCTTGAGCTTAAAACAATCTGGAAAATGCAGCAGATACCTCTGAAGCAGAAATGTGCATTTACCAGGACTCTGGCATCAAAACCTTCACTACACCTAGTTTGGCCAACTAGATCATTTGTGAGTTGCAAATTTGAGTGCAGTTTAGGATAAGGTTTTTAATCTACTGCTATTTACTAGATTTACCGTAATAAAACTTTATAACTAGAATTCCACTATTTGGTATGTTGTGGGGCTCCTTCTGCATGACCATGAGTCACAAATAGGACAAATGAGGGTCTTTATTGGTCACAAAGACATGAGGATACCTAGTTATAGAAATCTCATGTAATGTCTCATTTGTTTCTCAGCAGATTTGCCAGACAAACCTGAGTCCTACAATTTCTGACTTATTAATTCTTCCTCAGTAACATCCCCTTTCACCATTCTTACTCTGCTTGTCAATTTTGACACATGCTGTTGACAATAAAGAGTAGAACAAGGGAAGTAGCACATCCTTTCACAATTTTTATTGTTATTAGGTGATATGAATAAGAACAGATTAATATTTTTACACTGCTTCTTCCATAAAAGCTTTGTCACCTTGATCAATGAGCTCATTTTTTCTCTCCCCTCCAGATCAGTCTGGGGAGGGGAGGGCCACCCAACCAACAGGACTGCAAATTGTATACCTTCTTCACAATCTGTTCCTATGAAGTCTTCATTACACTGCTCATTTTCTGCACATTCTCCAGTTAATGGATTGCAGTTCTTAGTGCCATTACAGGCGCAGTTTATACTGCAATCAGGACCATAATACCCTGGTGTGCAAGCTGCCAAAAGAGATTTCAAAGATCAATTATAACGGCATATTAAAATGACCATAATGTTTTTGTTTTTTTAAAAAAGCAGGATGGTCAAAATTACATAATAACATCTCCTCGCTGCTCTGCAAAAAACTGAACAGTCTTATGAAACAACTGTGTGACACAAACCTTAGGCCAGTCCCCTGATGACCCAGAAACCAATTAGGGGTGGATGGAGTGTCATCCAATCAGGAGGAGGATGTTAAAAGTTAGAACCTGACAGTCTGGGCTTGAGTACCTGTGAGAGCTGAGATAGGGCTTGTCTGTCACTTAGGTTTAGATTTAGACAAAGCTTGGAAACTGTCTACTTCAGGATCAGTTCAAAGCCTGGTTAGGGCTGCCTTTTGGGTTAGCTAGGCAGGGCAACCTGGACTGCTTCCTATCTCTTGCCTTCAACCACAAATGTAAAGACATGCTACAGAATATGTGAATAAGTTTGTGGAACAGTCACCACCTATTCAGTGTACAACAATTTGGGAATCCCTGGTCTGAAAGAAGTGTAAACTGAAGCATCTTTTGAAGCTTCAGTGGGTGCTCAGTAATCATTTCAAAACAATAGGTCTATCACTAGCTATTAATCATGATAGCTAATAGCGAACCTCCAAATATGGAGGCAGTGTACCCAGAATACCAGTTGGTTAGGTACAAGAATGGAGGAGGGCTTGTGAGCTTCCCAGAGGTCATTGGGCTAGCCACTATAGTATGAATAGAAAAAGAGTGATTCATTTATATAATGGGTTAATTAATCCCTGTCACAGGATTCCACAAGTGTGGCATACTGTTACATACCAGTTTTCAAATATGCTGTATAGAGATTTGCAAATGATCCCCTGACAAATACCAGACGCTTTGCAATCAGTGTTATGTACGTAGCTCTTATCCTTTGAACTCCAGTGCAAAGACTTCCTTTGTCTCTACAATGCTGAAATGCATCATGCAATGATATGTGGGTGACTTCTTTAGTGTTGACAATGCCAATGAGGTAGTAGCCACCAAACCTGATGAAATCTGTACTTTCTAGAACACAAGCAAAATTAGTTTGGATAATACATCATTTGAAGGACTTCTGTGCCAATCAAACATTAAGCCTAGGCAGATGAAAATAAGCTGCTGGAGAGAGACTGAGTAACATAAAAGAAGGAGTGTTTCCAGCTATCCCATCCCTTGCCTGCCTTATAAACTTCTACAGGAAAGGGACTATGAGCAACATCGTGGGAGGGGTGTTCTTAGGACTAATGAAAATGTGAAGCTCCTTGATACTTTTGAAATTGGATGCTATGTGTAGTTTATGTAATCTTGTTGTATTTATAATATTGAAATGTGGGGTTTTGTCTTTTGTGTTTTTTGCTGTTATGAATGTTTACTATGTCATTATTTTGCTATGTTATTGTGAAATTGTTTTTGTAGTGTTTGTTTTAAATGTATCCCTGTTTCTTTGTTGTGTCGCTTTGAGCATGTTTTTTTGTGGAAAGGCAGCATACCAATAAAATAAATGAATGAACAGAGCAAAAGGGGAAAATATAAGTGCCATGAATTATATCAGGAATCTGGCAATTTCCCCCCTTCAATTCAGAAGGCAATGTAGGAAAAGTCCCACTTACCTAGAACAGAAAACACAATAAACCCAAATAACACAGGTACAGGATATTTGGAGACATGGTAGACCCTACAAAATGAGTCAACCTTGCCAAATTTCAGACAGGTAGCTCAGAGTTTTTGGGATAATTGCCTGTACAGTTTACTTTTTAAAAAATTGTTAAGACTATACTGTTGGTTGAGTGTCAAAACTACAGAACACCCGGCTCCCTGTCTCTCCCTGTAGGGTTTCCCCTTGCTGACTTAAGGCTAGTTCTGTCCTTAGGGGACAGTTGGTGAACCAATGCCTACGCAACCACTCACATATTTTGTATTTTAATAAAGTTGTGGCCAAATTCATGCCAAAAACCCAAAACAAAAATTATGTCTGTGGTGTGAATTATTTGAGGGGTGGTTTGGGGACCTCGACACGCAATGCTAAGTAAAATCTGATTATGCAAGTAATTCAGATCCCACAAGAAAAGCTGATCCTAACTTACTGGGCTAGCAATTTGGGTTAAAAAAAAAGAGTTGTACTTTTTATGCACAAAGTATTGGTTTTAATTAAATTTCAGCAATTTGTGTATTAGGGTAGCCATACTGAAATTAGCATGGAAGTCTTCTTAAAATTTAACTATCTTATTGTATGTCTTCTAATGTTTTACATAAATCAGTAGTAGTATTTCACATTACCCTCTTCTCTTTTCTTGCAAACCCACGATTTTTTCCTGTAACAACTAGTTTCTGGCATTGTACCTTCGGGAACATTTAGCTGCACACAGCAATTCCAGGAGAACGTCCATGAATCATTACGTAACCTCAATTTTTAGAAACAGTCACACAGAAAAAGCTTCGTTATTTTGAAAATGTATTTACAAACTTTAATAGTATTCAATGAGTTACTATTGCCCATTTGCATTCTATTAAGGGCTACTTCACAAAGTACCTTGTTAAGAAAACAAAATATTGCATATAAATATGTGAAAACATAATGCACATACACATATGGAAAAGCATGAAACATACACATGGTAAATACATAATTATGTATGACTACAGTTAGCCATAACATCCCATTATATGATGTGTGAAACTGCCCAAACTTTTGCTTTCTGTTCCATAGTCTCCTGGTTTACACAACACAGAAAGCCAAAAATTTGGCTTAGTGTGTTGTCCAAACTTGGGCTCATGGTACAGAAGGAAAAGGGCCAGAGAAAAGAAAAGCAGCTGCAAGCTGCATGTTTGTGTGGTCATCGTAAGCCAGTTTCCTGTACCATGACATGTGAACCAGGGCAGTAAGTAGTGCAGCTAGTGGTCTCCTGGAATGAGTATCAGAAATACCACAGAGCAGATGGAAGCAGCAGAATTAAGCAACAGAAAGGGTAAATTAAGGGTAAATTCTAACACGTGCTTTGAACACTTCGTAAATACGTTTGAGGGGGGAAACCCACATTTCAAATTCCTCTAATGAGTCTTTGAATTTGGCAGCTTCAAGCATCATGTTAGTATCACACAACAAAAACAACATTCAGCAATGTAAGCCTACCAGGATTTTATACTGTTTCCCCAGTAGAGCTACTTTACGTTTCAGAGGGAGCATGGGGCTGATCATGAGCCTTAGAACTATTATGATATATTTATTTATATGCAACCTTTTTTCCCTGAGGGGACTCAAGGATGCTTACAGATAAAAATAAGAACTGCCAATATCATCAGCAATTTGAAAAATTAAACATTGATAAAATTATAAACTATACACACAAATAAAATCTATTAAAACATTACCAACTATTACAATAAAAACAACAAATTGTCGCTTTTTTGTGTTGAATATATGCTATATGGTAACTTATGCACCTAATAGGTATCTAAAGCCATTTGCACACAACAAATAGGAGCCTACACAACACAAAACACTGTAGCTGTATGTAGGTTTTATTTTATTTAATTTTTATCTTATATTTTGGAAATTTACATCCAGGTGTTTTTTCTTTAAATTTTTTTGGGGCCCCCAAAAGAGTGGGGCCCTAAGCTATAGCTTGTTTAGCTTATACGTAAATCCGGCACTAAAGGAGGGGGTTTCAAAGTCTGGGAGCAGCCTGGGACATTCAACTTTGTCGTAAATTTCAGAGTGTGTGTGCTTATTCTTGCTGGCAGCAGCAACTGTGGGCCTCACTCAACTTACCATTTTAAATCTCTGCTTGAAAGGTTTGCCTTTGACCACTCCAAATGGGTACAAAATACATTACCATGAAGACCAATCCAATAGACTCCTCTTGGCAATATAGTAAGAAGTGAATCCTAAATAATTTAAAAGGTAGAACACCTATGAAAGAGTAGTGTAGAAATGGGGGACATATATTTTACAAAAACTTGTATATCAGCTTAAAACCACCCCCCTAAACTGGCATTTCCCACTGAAGTTGCTGCATGGCATATCCAAAATCATATAAGTAAATATATATTATGTGAAAACACAGGCTTATACCAGCTCGTTTCTACTAGTTATCCAGAGAAGGTCTGTGTCTGTATATCGTCTACACATATCTCTTGCATCTAACCATGTGCTTTCTGTTGCTTTGGGGAAGTAATAACAGCTGCCATGCCAGTACACCCAGCCACCTTCAACTGGACATCTCCCACCAATCAAGGTCCCTGAAATGTAAACACATACATACAGGGTGAATTGTTTCCAGGTAAGCCAGCCTAAACATTATATGTAATACTATGTTTCACTACCTATGTAGACCAAACAAATAAGATACATATCAAATCTCACAGCTAGGATCAAAGAAACATGCTGCAAGCCTTATTGACTAGGCCAGTGTTTCTCAACCAGTGTGCCTCCAGATGTTTTGGGACTACAACTCCCATCATTCCTGACCACTGGTCTTGCTAGCTAGGGATGATGGGAGTTGTAGTCCCAAAACATCTGGAGGCACACTGGTTGAGAAACACTGGACTAGGCCCACCTCACAAGATCAGGTTCCACCAGTGTGCACTTTTCAGGTACCACAGAGCCTACAGCTGTCTTCTCTTCCATCACTGTGCTAAAGTGGAACCCTTCTTGTTAGCAGTGAAATAATATGAAAGTCAAACAGCAACGTGCAACCTCTAATCCTGGAATGACTGCTAGGAAAATAGAAACAAAAGTGGGCACTATATTCCCTGAAACCATCTGATATGAGGCACCTTCATTTATATAAAATTATCTGAAAAACTAACCCTTCTTCACAATTATGGGCATTCCTCAACTATTTTGGAAAATGCCAAGATTTACTAGTAAGCAAAAGAAATTAGGGAAAAATGGATCTTTAATTTTTGAGCTAAATGTCAGAAAGCTTGTTTTGGACATTTTACCCAACACAATAAAAACTGCCCTTTATTGACAAATTACAGAAATCAAGCAAGCTCATTTATATCATTCACTCCCTACAATTAATTCCAAAGTATCACTACAACACATGGTATTATAAAAAAAATAATTAGCACTCATTCTGATTTGATTAAGAAGTAGCTGACTTTCTTCCAGAGTACAAATATAAAGCATCTGCCTCTTGCAAGAAACAATTAAATTGTGCAATTGCCAATGATATTTTTTTTGCCCATGATCAGTTTTATTTGTTGTAAAAACTTAATGCTGTTATTTTCCACACTGTCTTCAAAAGGAGGATACTGGATTATTGCCAAATGATTATTGCCAAATGATTTGTTGAATTTTAAGCTTGTTATCCTACAACATAATTAATAATCTTATCCTACAATCTTTATCAAATCCTTGATACCTTGAGTGACGTCTGAATGCTATCTCTATTCTCTGATTTTTTAATATAATTCAAGTACTGTACTGAGCTAATCCATGACTTCAAAAGGCTACCAACCTTTCCTTCCAACCTTGTGAGTAACAAATAGCAGTGTTATTACTTCACTTAGCTATATCCTGCTTGCATTTTGATCTGGATTTACATTTCAACTTCACACCTTTCAAAGAAATAGGATTGATTCTATATACTTAAAGGAATTTAATTTCAGCTGAAACCAGAAAAGGATCATGACCATTGTTTGATATTCCTACAACTTTTGTCATAATGTGGATTCTCATATTTATGGGAGCAGAAATTTTTAAGAAGAAGCAGAGAAAGGGGTTCCCAGATCACCTTTTTCGCAAGTGAAAGTAGGGTCATTTTTGCTGCAAAACAAGCTGTCACCACACAACCCTGTATAGGGGTTGCATGGCACATCATCACCACACTTGCGGCATATTTGTTCACAGTTCTCCCCAAATCTTCCACCGACACAATCTACGAAAGATGTAAAATGTTATATTACAGTGAAATACAAGAATGACTTCCAAAAATTCACATGGTAATAACCATGCTAGGTGTAGGCTACATCTGTGGGTAAATCTGGCTACAGCTGCATACTAAATGGATTATGAAAAGACAATTTTATTCAAAACCCAATTTTAGGACAGGGGACATGATGTATAATAATAATAATAATAATAATAATAATAATAATAATAATAATAATAATAATAATAATTTTATTATTTCTACCCTACCCATCTGACTGGGTTGCCCCAGCCACTCTGGGCAGCTTCCAGCATATACAGAAACATAATAAAACATCAAACATTAAAAACTTCCCAAACAGGGCTGACTTCAGATGTCTTCTAAGGGTTGTATAGTTACTTATCTTCTTAACATCTGCTGAGAGGGTGCTCCACAGGGTAGACACCACTACCTAGAAGGCCCTCTGCATGCTTCCCTGTAACCTTGCAGTGAAGGAACTGCCAGAAGGCCCTTGGAGCTGAATCTCAGTGCTTGGGCTGAAAAATGGGGGTGGAGACGCTCCTTCAGGTATCCTGGGCTGCGGCCGTTTAGGGCTTTAAAGGTAAGCATCAACACTTTGAATTGCACTTGGAAATGTAGTGGGAGTCAATATAGGTCTTTCAGGACTGGTATTATATCGTCGCAGCAGCCGCTCCCAGCCACCAGTCAAGCTTCTACACTCTGGATTAGTTGTAGTTTCTGAGTCACCTTCAAAGGTAACCTCACATAGAGTGTTTTGCACTAGTCCAAGGGGAAGATAATCAGGGCATGTACCACTCTGGTGAGACAGTGCGCAGGCAGGTAGGGTCTCAGCCAGCATACCAGATGGAGCTGCCCTGGACACAGAATTAACTTGCGCCTCCATGGGCAGCTGTGAGTCCAAATGACTCCCAGGCTGCATACCTAGTCCTTCAGAAGCAAAGTTACTCTATTCAGGACTAGGGAATCCCCACACCTGCTTGCCCCCTGTATCCCAGAAGCAGTACTTCTGTGTTGTTAGGATTCAACCTCAATCCGTTAGCTGCCATCCATCCTCCAACTGCCTCCGGACACTCACACAGGACACTCACACACCTTCACTGGCTCCAATTTAAATGAGAGGTAGAGCTGGGTATCATCCACAAACTGTTGAACACCCAGCCCAAACCCCCTGATGATCTCTCCCAGTGGCTTCATGTAGATGTTAAAAAGCATGATTGAATCATCCAAACATGAATATGACATAGAATTTAGTATCTACCAGAAAATAGTATAGCAAATGATGGCACATATTTGTTATGCCCACATTCATTATTCTTTGTCTCTTTGTTGTCTTTGCCCACTGCGACTATTTAGTTAAGGGTGCCCAAACTAAAGCCCGGAGGCCGGATGCGGCCCAATCACCTTCTAAAAGGTAAAGGTAAAGGGGCCCCTGACCATCAGGTCCAGTCGTGACCAACTCTGGGGTTGCGGCGCTCATCTCGCTCTATAGGCCGAGGGAGCGGCGTTTGTCCACAGACAGCTTCCAGGTCATGTGGCCAGCATGACAAAGCTGCATCTGGCGAACCAGAGCAGCACACGGAAACACCGTTTACCTTCCCGCCGGAGCAGTCCCTATTTATCTACTTGCACTTTGATGTGCTTTCAAACTGCTAGGTGGGCAGGAGCTGGGACCAAGCAACGGGAGCTCACCCCGTCGCAGGGATTCGAACCGCCGACCTTCTGATCAGCAAGCCCTAGACTCTGTGATTTAACCCACAGCGCCACCTGGGTCCCTATAAGTCCGGGAATCAGCATGTTTTTACATGAGTAGAATGTGTCCTTTTATTTAAAATGCATCTCTGGGTTATTTGTGGGGCATAGGAATTCATTCTTCTTATTTTTTTTCAAAATATAGTCCGGCCCCCTACAAGGTCTGAGGGAAAGTTTGCTGACCCCTGATTTAGATGGTAAACTCTTTAGAGCTACAAGCTTCTTTTACTTCTATATTACATATATCTGAAGCATCCCCTCAGAATGTAGAAACCACTGCCTCATTTAGGATGGCCCAGTGTCACTTTCTAATTAATAGGCATGCACCCATCCCAAATTTGTTTTTAATAAAAATAATACAGACAAACCACTTGCATTTGAGTTAAATTATATAAATTTCAGCAAAGAGATAAAAGCAAATAATTCTGCACATACTTGTACTGCATACCTGATTTAATCCAGGTTTTCACACTTTTGTCCCTGGTATTGTATATGCTTAGACCAGTGTGTATCATGAAATCTTTCCCTGCTTCTACCACTCCAGTACATGTTGACAAGGCTAAACAGACTTGTTTAGCCTCATTTAAAGTAGAATACCTGGGAGCTTTTCCATCAGGTAGGTAAAATGCTCTTCCAATGAATTTGGTAAAGAGATCAACATCTGTTTAAAATAAAAGGAACAGTCAACTTAAATGAAATGTATAAAATATGACTGCTCCTAATTATTGTGCAGATTAGTGATGTGCAAGTGCAACCTGCCAGTTCACAAATGAACAGATATACTCTGATTTAAGTGCCCCAAACTAGAGCTACTGTTGCAACAGACAGACTAACAAATAACAATGCATTGTTATGTCTTTTTCACCAAATTAATTTTTTTCTAAAAGATTCCCCTTTTCATTGGTACAAATGTTTGTCTTGTCAAGGACCTGAGCTTTCAGAAGTAGTACATATTTACACACAAATGATTGCAGTGCCAAAATCAAGAATTTGAATGGCCACACAAGTAATACTGATAATTAATTTAAGGATTGTACTTAGAACTACACTGAAAGGTATCTGAAATGTATCTAGAAAAGTCTGTGCTTTTGGACTGTGTTTAGTGGGACCACCTAGAAGTAAAGAAGTAAATGTACAGTGGTACTTTGGTTCTCGAATTTAATCCATTTTGGGAGTCCGTTCGACTCCCAAAATGGTATAAAAACAAGGTGCGGCTTCCGATGGGCTGCAGGAACTTCCTGCACTCAATTGGAAGCCACAGAAGCCGAGTCGGAATTTCAGCTTCTGAAAAATGTTTGCAAAATGGAACACTCACTTCCGGTCTGTGGTGTTCGGGAGCTGATTTGTTCAGGAGTCAAGCCGTTTGACAACCAAGGTACAGTACTATTAAATTGATATGTGAGTGTTTTAAATGTATGGATCGGGATGTGTGGATATGGCCTGCAGCTTTTTCTTATTTTAATGTATTTTTTAAAATAAAATGGTGAGTGTGATATGTCAAGAGTATATTTTAATGAAGAAAAGTGGGACAGAAATCACAAATAAAATTAATAATAATATGCATACTTGTGAGTCAAATTCACTGAAATCAGGAGGGCTGCAAGGCCAGAGAAAGTCAATAGGTTTTAAGAGAGCTAAAGGAGGTATGATAGAGTTGTTACAACTCATTACATATTGTCATTTCCTGTCCAGTGCTGATCTGGCCAAACAGATTTCACATATTTTTGAAGCACTATCATCTGTTTGATGAGGTGATGCTGATAGCAATATTGACAATGGGGACAAACCACAAGAAATAACACAACTATATCACTTCCAACTCTTGGGGGGGGGGAGACATAGTTTCTAGCCAGAGTCAAGTTGTGCATCTGTTTCTGAGAGACAAAAACAACTTATTAATTTACCTTGTCTCTTGCAAATCCATTTTCTGCGAAGAGAACAATCAATCACAGAAAGATATCTCTTGAAAGCAACTCCACAATCAGAAGCAGATTGTGTATATCTTCTGTTTTGCCTAACCACCCTGCCAGTAGTTAAGAAGGAGAGAAAAATGTACAGGTTCCTATTAATTAAACCATTCCTTAAGGCTTGCTCTATTTCAACAATACTACGGGAAGTTTTCAAAACCACACAGTAATCTTGGGCAACAAACTTCAATTGCATTCTAAAATTAGCAACCTGAAAAACCATATAAAGATTTAAGGCTGGTTCAATCTGAGAAGAAGGGTTTTTTGGAAGCCATATCCAGTATAAAAATTGAGGCTATGAGATCCCTGCCTTTCTTGGGCAGGAGGAAGAGACAACCCATTCTTTCAGTGTCTCATGCTCACTTATGCCAGAGAATGACAAACTGCCCTGAAATTGCCATAAATTATCCATTCAGTTTGGACAATGATATTTTAACTTCGTGTATGAACAAGCCTTTTGCCCATGTGACAACTCCTTCACAATGTAAACATTCAAACCTGTAAGTCAAAACATGAAACTGCAATAACTGATTTTGAACCAAACCAAGATATTAAATCATAGTTTGAATTTGGTTTAATATACTATCTTGTGCTAAAGATGATAACCATAGTTTCTAGGGTCAGATGAAATGGGAAACCATGGTTACCATAATTTGAGATTTTCTAATTTGGACTGCTTGCTCCACAAAGAATTAAGAAGCTTAAAATGTGGCTGAAAGGCTTGTTCATAACTTGACTTAATACACTGAATTGACAGTCATAGTGGGTTTAGAGACTTGAAAATCAGTGAGATCCTTACTGAAACGTAAAGAACCTCTGAATACCTTCTTAAAATAAAGAGCAGGTACTAGAATCAGAATATATCACATGATCATTTTTTCTGTTGAGAGAATGGACTTTACTAATGCTCTGAAAACAATCTTTTCTGCTAATATTGGACTATATTAGAAAACATCTCACCATGCATTTTGAAAGACTGAAGTTGTGTTATCTACCCAAATATATTGATATGTCCGCTTACTGAAGATCAAACCAATCCAACTGTCATCTCCTTTATACTGTACCCACATCTGAAATATGAATAATGAATAAATAAATCTGAACGTTCTTTATGGTGTAGGAGTAGAATAGTTTAATTATAAACCAACATTCAGAAAATGGAAAAGTCCTAAAGCCTATTTTATAGCAAGAATCCTAAAACCTTATATCCAAACAACATTTAATCATCCTTTGAATCAACTTTCCAACACATAAAAACCTCCTTTAATAGGTACCGCATGTCTAGTTTAGATAATGGTGGTATATGCTTTTAAATAATAATTTAAGAGAGAAAACTGAAGTAAGCACATGTATTACAAAGCTCCAAATCTCTTCAGATAGTAGCATTGCTAACATAGATCAGTTTCTCTCAGCTGCAAGGAAGCTTTCTAAAGCATTCATAGTCACTGTAAGAGCGCTGTATAAGGGTTCTCTCCACCACTTTCTATAATATGTCCAAAATACTTCTGTTCTTGTTAGGTAACTAATGCTGCAGTTGTAACCAGAAGTAACAGTGGCTCGCTGGAGACACTACAGTGGCACTGCTGGAAAAAGAAAGACCCACACAACTGGCTTGAAGAAGCCACACACACAAATCATAATCACATGATATAGTAAACTGGGGAAGTATCTCCCATGTTGGGTAGGTATCTGAATTGCTTAAATCTGAATGGAGAAACACCTGCAATCTGTATGGCTTCTAAAATGAACAAAAGAAAAAGGTCACAGAATTGACCTAATTAAGTCTAATTCACAAACCAGCCCCTATCCAGTATGAGAAGGATATAAAGCAATTACCACCCCCAGGTCACAAATAGTACCTTTTCATGACTGTTTGTAATTTTAACTAGGTCTGTTCCCTTAAATCCTTGGCATGCAATCCTGGCATCGGTCCATGTGGCTGTTTTTGTGTGTTCCACATAGTAACATGACTTGGAATAATGGTACCACTGGGGCTTCTTTGGGCACGGATTTGTGAAAGCTTAAAAACCAATACAGTAAGTTGTAATATAACTTTGAAACCACAAGATACACCTGCAAATCTATGTAATTTAATGCATTGCTAGCGTGAGCAAACCATACTAAATTTATAAAGTAAAAAAAGGACCCTTGGAGGGTTAAATCCAGTCAAGGCGACTACAGTATGGGGTGCGGCGCTCATCTCGCTTCAGGCCAAGGAACCCGTGTTTGTCCACAGACAGCTTCCAGGTCATGTGGCCAGCATGACTAAACCACTTCTGGTGCAACGGAAGGCATAGTAATTGTAGTACCTTTGTACGGTAGCACTTCAGAGAGCGCCACCTAGTGAGTTTGTGGCTCAGTCGCTTAAGTTACTATTACAGCAGCAGTTTCCTGTATCATTTAATTTTATTTACACAGATAACTAATGTTGAGGTAAATAATAAAATTTTAACAGAAAGATATTAGTAAATGAAAACCAAAATTTCAGTAGTTGGTAGAGGAGTTAGAGTGACTTCTACAGAGTGGCTGACATAAATTAAAGGAGGTACTAAAAGAAAGGCAGAGAAAGTCACATAAAATGAGAGAATAAAAAAGGAAAACCTTTGTCTAGAAACTGTCATATTTTGTACCTTTTGCATTACATGCTGGCTCTGGGGAGTCCAAGGTACACTTGGTAGGGCCAGTGGCTACACATTCTCCATTAATCGGATGGCAAGGTAAGTTATTGGCACACTTTTTGCAAGTGAATTGACAATTTGTTCCAAAAAATCCAGGACTGCAAACTAGAATAAAATTTGAGAATTAAAACAGCAAAAGAATAAACTAAAAACCGGATTATCAAGTACATTTCAACATTTGACTTTTACTATGAGCTGTTCCAGGTATGCAAATAGAACCCAACTTGCTCAGCACTTCCAAAGTATATTACCATTGGTTGGCTCCAGGTTAATATTACTAATATGTAAATGCATCTTTATAGAAAAGTTAGGTCCCTCTGTATTCACTGGGGCATACTCGCTCCCAAGTGTGCATAGGATAGTCACCTTAGTGTATATTTAGTTCTTTTCCTAAATGTGAAAAGGTGATTCACAAACTGAAGATAGGGCATTATTATTATTATTATTATTATTATTATTATTATTATTATCCCATATTAGATTTGGGAAGAAACATGAAGAGAGGAGAGAATGACTTGCCATCTAGTGAGCTATAAATGTGGGACTTGGGGGCTCACCAGTCAGTCTTCCAACCACTATGCTACACTAGAGCTCATTAATTGTGGATTGAATGAAAAATAGCTTATTTGATAGAGAAGTTTAATTTTATCTGAAAGAGGCTATGATTTATTTATTTAATGTATTTCTACCCCAACTTTTGTCCCATAAGAGCAAAATAGTAATTAATGCTTTGATGTTGACATCACCAAAGCTGTAAACTCCTGACCTAGCTGGACATATTTACTTTTGGAACCAAACAGTAAGATTAAAAAAACTAAAACATTACATAAAATTTAATAAGCTCTCTTATTTTTGGATCAGAGTACTTTGGATAAGTTGGCAACACTGAAAATGCCATAACAAGAAAGAGATGTACGTAGGAGCCAACAGTATGCACCTGCCAGTATGCACCTTAGCTTAAGAGGCATTTCATAAGATCAGGAAAAAGATAGTTTGATAGCCACAGCCACATTGTTATAGATAAGTGTATAGATAAGTTGCTTTAAGTGACTCACCAGACTTCACATATAGGATGTCATGTGCATCAAAGCTTTTGAATGTATGCGTTCCACTAACCATATAATAATGGCCTTTTGATAAAACTATACCAGTACAAGTAGTTTTCTCAAAAACGCAATCCTCTTCAGCATCACTGAAAGTATAGAACGTTTTTGGCAATATGTTTTGTCGTTGTGGTATAATGTGACCTTTGTATTCGTGGAATATATTCATTGCTGTCCAAAGAAAACAACCATAGACTGTGATTTTTACCATCAATTCAAACATTAAGATGATATAAGAAGAGCCTATTGGATCAAGCCAATGGCCAATCTGGTCCAGCATCCGATTCTTACAATGGCCAACGAAATACCTGTGGGAAACTTGTAAGCAGGACTTGAGAGCGACAGAACTCTCCCCTTGTGTGGTTTCCAGAAATTGGTATTCAGAAGTACAGTATACTGCTTCCAACCAATATAGCCTCCATGACAGCTAAGAGTCATTGATGAGACTTTTCCTCCATGAATTAGTCTAATACTTTTTTAAGCCATCCAAACTGTGACCACAGTTTAACTATGCTCTGCCTACTGTAATTCTAGTACATAATTTTATAAACTTCCATCATGCATTGCCACCTCTTACTCGTCTTTTTTCCTCTAACCTAAAAAGTCTCCAAATGCTGCAACCTTCCTCCAAAGAGGAGTTGCTCTACCCCTTTGATCTGGTTGCACTTTCTGAACCTTTTCCAACTCCACAGTATACTTTTTGAAGTGAGGTGACCAGAACTGTACATAGTTTTCCAAATGCAGTAACACTACATATTTGTGTAACAGAATTATACTCCCTAGTATGGAATTTGCCTTTTCCATAGGTGCCATACTCTGGACCGATGTCTTCCTCAAGCTATCTACTACAACCCCAAAGTCTTGCTCCTGATTAGTCACTGCCAGATCAGACTCCATGAGTGTATATGTGAATTAAGATTTTATTTGTCCAACATGTACCACTTTCCTCTTGTTTACATTGAACTGCATTTCCCATTTTCTGCTTCCTCCTACTTAACAAATTCCTGATCCACAAGAGGATATCGCCTCTTACCCTGTGACTGCTGAGCTTACTCAGGTGTCCTTGGGAGGTACCTTCTTGAAAGCTTTTTGAAAGTCCAAGTACACTATGTGTATTACATAAGATCAAGCTTTCTCAAGGACACCAAGATATCCAGCAAGTATCATACATATACTACATAAGGGCTTGTTCTTGAAAACAGTTTGGAAGCTTCAGATGGTACAGACCTCAGTGGTCCAAATGTTGATGAGAGTGAACATGCAAAACATTTTACTATGTTCTTGACTAATCTGCTTACAAATCATTTACTATGATCTTCATTAACCTGTCCTGAATTCCAATTCACTTATGAATTCAAACTGCTGGTCATTATCTCCTGAATTCCTGCAAAGCACGTTATTTCACTGTACCACCCTCTCCTGGAATTAAGATTCTAAGTTGAAGTCATGCTTTGCATTTCCTCAGCCATAGAAATGAGATGAGGAAGGTGAAGGGGAAAAGGGTTATTCATTGGTGGCCCTTACACTGTGGAACACTCTTCTGAGAAAAGCAATTTTTCCTGGCTTTGTTTTGCCAGCACGTTTTTCCAAAGATGTTCAGCTGTTGTTATGGCAACATGAAGTAATTTTGTTGTTGATTGCTCGGTGTTGGAAATCCAATACTGATGTTTAAGGTGGGTTTTCTTTCAAGTTTTCAAACTATACAGGAAAAGGCAGTGCGTACTGTATGTAATAACCTAGCTATTATTATTCATCTTCTAGTAATATCCGAATAGGATTATTGCATCCAGGAGCCACAGAACCATCAACATCTTATTGTATTCCTTACCACCCTTCTCCACAAGGTCCCAGGACAGACTACATCATATAAAAACACAATCCAACTGAAAGAATAAAAAATCCTTTAACTCCCAAACAATAATTCCACATAACACATTGCAGAGAGGACAACATTAAGTAGTGGGATGAATCTTTAGAATAATCTTTCTTTTCCCTCAGTGAGAGACAGTACTGAATAGGAAGAATATAAAAGAAGAAAAGGGAGCAAGAAAAATAACAATAAGCTAATACTTACATTCTTGTCTTTCACATATAAAATAAAACTTCTCAGAGCACTTTGCTGATTGCAGCAGTGGCTTATTTTTGAGAAGATAACCACAGCCATCAACCGGGTCCCCTTCTATATTTAACCTAAAAGGAGAGGCAACATTTTGAACTAGAGATAGGAAGAGAAAAATATTCATACTAATTTTTATAACATAATCTGTTATATCACACATCAGTATGCAGAATTCTGGAGGGTCACTTTGAGAGCACTGCCACATTAGAAATAATAATAATAAATAAGGCAGGTAGCCTCTGAAAAAAAGAATGTTGCAGTGCAGAATATACAGGGTTCTACCAAGTTAGCCATGTTCATTATGCTCCATTCCATTTCCCTACACAGTTTTCTAGTCGTCATCTTCCTCCATCCCTCAACATTCTCAGTTTTCATATGGCTGGAGTTCCCACCCTTTAGGATTTTCTCCTAAAGATAGATAATTAGATAGATAGATAGATAGATAGATAGATAGATAGATAGATAGATTTATATTTTTTACTTCTGACAATCTTAGGTGATCTATTATTATTGTGGACTCACTCACAGTGACTCTCCGCTCCAGGGAGCAAGGCCTAAGCCAAGAAGGTGAACTGGACAGGACAATCTGGGATTTTAAAAATTGGCCACAACTTTATCTATTCCAGATGTAGGTTGGATTTGGGTTAGGTATTGGGTGTATATCCCTTACAACTCTCATGCTGGAGGGCTGTCGCATGACAGGGTCAAGCCCAGGATTAACAGGTCCTCCACAAGCCGCAGGTCTATAGGGATTACATTCCCAAGCTGCCCATATGCCAAATGCCTTGGCTTTTGGACAAAGATTTCCTTCCTGTTGTTGCACAGCTCTGAGGTAGGGGTGATTCACCACTTTCACACACACCCCGCGCAGACCCACTGCAGACCCTTGGGACAGACACAGACAACTTTTACCAGGTCTCAAGCCCAGCTCACTTTGCCTGACCAGATTGGCCAGGATTCAATAAACAGATGTCGGGAAAGCCTGCCACTCCCCCAGCGGCCAGCCTAGGAGTTTCCCAATGGCCAACTGCCTAACCCAGATGTTGCTCTTGAGGGTAAGCATTTGGAGTGACGGGTTGCACCAGCCACCCAGCCTGTAACTGGGCAAGCAGCCATTATCATTATTATCATTTTAATATTTATTTATATCCCGCCTCAGAAACAGCTAAAAACATAGAAAAAACAGTCATTTAAAACATTTAAACATCAATAGAACATGAATGTTTAAATACTAACTGTGAAAGAATATATATCTGTACGATTTATTCAAACATACAGATCATTATAAGAAAAGCATCAACACCAGCTTTTTTCTTAAAAACAGTCAGTTCCCAAAAGCCTGTTGGAACAAGAAAGTCTTTGCCTGCCAGCAGAAGGAGAACAAATTGGAAGTCAGTCTAACTTCTCCAGGAATGGAGTTCCAAAGTCTGGATACAACCGCTGAGAAGGCCCTGCATGCTTCTTGTGGATGGATGGTGCTGTTCTGGCTACATAAGGATAGGCATTTGAAGAATGAATTTGCTATTAGTATAATGGACTACTTCTTACAACACCTAAGGCAGTAACAAGTGTTCCTTCCTTCAAGCACCAGAGGAAGCTCAAACCCACTTGAGTACATCTTATATCCAAGGGGGAAGTGACTAGTTCTTCTGCTTCATGTTACCATGCTGATCATACCACATCCTAATAATTTAAATAATTTTTGTAAAGTTCAAAGTATCTAAAGCCATGGTTGGAGAAAGTATGCTTCTAGAGATCTTCCAGTTCGGAGCCGCCATGGCGAACAGCAGTTCCCGCGATAAAGGACGCTGGGTGTGTTAAGGATAATTTCAGAGTAATTATCCTTGCAAGCAGGGGATGCAGAGTGCATAGGACTGCACGTATCGGTAACTCTCCAATGCAGTCACCATGAGCGGCGTTTCCTCTGTTTTTTAAGAGAGATATGATATGAATTTGGACTTTAAAAAGAGACATGTTCTGGAAGAAGGAGACAAGATAATCTGCTAAATGAATCAGCCTTTGAGTGCCAATGTCTTGATCTGGAGAGGACTATCGCCGTAACCGGATTGGAAGGTAGGTAGACGGAAGCCTTTGTTTCTTCTCTATACATCCACTACTTCATTTTATGATTTGGCAACCCTTCACTGAAGAAAGAAAAATAATTTCTAATGGAATATAATTATTAATGCATTGCGGAATGCAAGAGGGAATCAACAAAAACTTAATAATTTTCACAGACTAATTGAAAGAGAGGAACTGTGTGGAATGTGGAATGTTTTGTATACCCCCCTAATGAGGACCCTGACTTTGATTTATTACGGCTCGGGAGAGATGCCAGAGATCAAAGAGAAATGCTGGAAGTCAGCCCGGAACAAGGCTAGATGCCAAAGGAAGATGGTGGAGAGGATTGTGCAGTAAGAATTAAGTTCTCAGAGTGCGGGGGGGGGGGATGGAGGGAAATAATGGATTGCAACAGGAAAGGAAAGACAAACGTTAAAAGATATTCCACACAGAAAGTTACAAGATATAAGCCCCTCTGGCAAATTAACGGATATGGAACAGTTAAATACAAACAAAAGTCATTACATCAGTGGCTGCGAAGATAAAGGAATAACATTGGAATGGTATTATTTGGATTAAATAAGAATAGACGGAGGAGAAGGAACAACAACAGCATCTCCCCAAGATCAGAACATGGGAAGTCACCCAAAAATGCTGAATTTGGAATGGAATAATTGGCTTTTTAAATTGTATTATGATTTGGTATTGTATCAATGTGGCTTATATTGGATTATTATTAATGAAAAATTAATAAAAACTATTATAAAAGAGAGAGAAAGTATGCTTCTAAATACCAATTGCTGAAAGCCACAGGAGGGGAGAGTGCTCTTCTGCTCAGGTCCTGCTTGTGGGTTTCCCACAAGCATCTGTTTGGCCACTGTGAGAACAGGATGCTGGGCCTGATCCAGCAGGCTTTTCTTACGTTCTTAAATTATTAACAATTAACTTCAATAAGTACATATCCATACACTGAAAACTGCTCAGTAGGTATTTCAGGGGCATAAGTAAAAAGTACCTCCAGTCCCATTCATAAAAGGCAATAAAATGTGAACATCTTACCAATTTATATTAGTGTTCACATTCGTTCCATCTCCCCACTGCCAACGAGACGTCTCTGAATGCCATTTCATTCCTACCCACATTTGTTGATTTATCATTGTTTTCAGCCATTTCTGGAGCAGAACACAACATAGACATAATTAGCATTGTTAAGATCTGATGGTGTGATCTCAATATACTCCATGGGTGAAACTGCATACACATCAGGGGATAAGTATGGCTCAATTCTCCCTTTGAACAAAAAGAAAAGGGTTGACAGCACCTCCTCTCCATCACTCCACCTAGGTATCAGGCACAATGTGGCAACCATTACTTGAAATAAGAGAACTGATACGCATCTCACATGAAGCCATTTGCCTGTTTTCTTCCTCCCCAGTATCTCACCCAACAAGTGACTTCTGACTACAGCAAGAGTATGGGAGGGAGAGAAGAGGGCTTTATATACTGTATATATTTAACACTCCTCCCTCACGGTACAAACAAAATCTCCCCCTTGAAATAAAAGTTGAAGTGCCATTTGCAAAAAGGTAGATTTTTAAAGTGCCCACTGAATTTTCTTTAAGCAAGTAAATGTTATTTACCACCTTCAGCACTCTTGAATAGAAAGGTGACCAACATTGTATAGGGTCTTTCTTTTCTTTTTTTAAGATTCTAACCTTTTCCTCAAAGCTTTGCAACTCAAGTAGATGTGTGCCTTTAAAATGTGTGCATAGCTTCTGTGCTTCACTCCATGCCACTTTTCTTTTTTCTTCTATCAAGTAGCATTTTCCTCTCCAGTACCACCAACCATCACCAAAGGGGCATCTTAAACTGTACAAGCCTGACACACCATCAAAAGAAAAAACAAATGCAAAAACTATTACGGTTTTCCATGTTTTGTTGCTTTTCATAGTCTAACATTCCTTTGTATCTTTTGCCAAGTGAGTATTTTCAGAGTGGGTAGACAGTTGTTCATTATATATAAGGCAGAATCTTCCCATTAACTTCCAATAACTGTCAGTGATAAGCTTACTCTGTACAAGTGATGGTTTGCAAATCAAGATCCATCCTCAGGGGCACATTCTCCCTTTCCCTCCGTCCACACATCAGGATGCATTGTTTTATCCTGTTCTTTTAATTACATTATTTTTCAGATACTGCTTTTGTATGTTTTTATGTCATCAATTTTAAGCTACATTTTGCAAAGCTTTGTTTTCAAAACTCTTAAATGAATAAATAGGGGTTTTTAAAAGAAAGAAAGAAAGAAAGAAAGAAAGAAAGAAAGAAAGAAAGAAAGAAAGAAAGAAAGAAAGAAAGAAAGAAAGAAAGAAAACCCACTTACCAAAAGGACATGAACCTACATGCTCAGATGCAACACAAACAATGGGACTTTCACATATTCCTGAAACAGGGTGGCATGGTTTGCCCCAATGACAGGGCCGGCATTCAGCTTCACACTCTGGCCCATAATATCCATAGTCACATGCTTAAAATAAAATAAAAGTAATATAGCAGTATGGAATGTTCAAAGTGTTTCACATACATTATCTTGTTGTAACCTTTACAACAGCCCTGCTAGGTAGGTCAGTGTTATTATTTCCATACCTGAAGTTGGAGGAAAGGTTTGCCTAAGGTTAGAGCCTAGTTGGGACTCAGCTAGGTAAAGGTAAAGGGACCCCTGACCATTAGGTCCAGTCGTGACCGACTCTGGGGTTGCGCGCTCATCTCGCATCATTGGCCGAGGGAGCCAGCGTACAGCTTTCAGGTCATGTGGGTAGCATGACAAAGCCACTTCTGGCAAACCAGAGCAGCACATGGAAACGCCGTTTACCTTCCCGCTGTAGCGGTTCCTATTTATCTACTTGCATTTTGACGTGCTTTCGAACTGCTAGGTTGGCAGGAGCTAGGACCAAGCAACGGGAGCTCACCCCATCACAGGGATTCAAACCGCCAACCTTCTGATCAGCAAACCCTAGGCTCAGTGGTTTAACCACAGCGCCACCTGGGTCCCTTAGGGACTCAGCTATACAGCTACAAATAAAAAGTTTTAAGTGTGTTTTATGTGCAATATACAATATGACAATAGATGGCGATGGTGAGCCTTATGGAAAAGTCATTGTATTTTTTTAAAACTTTTTTTAAAAAAAGCATTTTCAGAATGTTTTTTATATGCGTGTAGATTCCACCTCAATTTGGAATTCCTGAGTCATAAGCTCAGCTATCCCCAACAATTAAACACTCATGCTGAAAGACACCCAGTTTTTGTCAGTGTTTTTCTTGAGCCTGATACTGCCAAAAAGCCAGTTCTGTTCATTTCAAGCAGAAGCAGCTGTGCATACCACTGACTGGCTAGGGGCTTGTGCTAATATACTCCCATTTCTACATTCTCTGCAAATCAACTTAAAAATATTTTTTTACAAACTTTGGCACACATATGCAGAGTGAGGGAGAAGGTACAAGTGGTAGATTTGTTAGGGCATCCTGTAATCACAGGGTTGGGTTACAGCTCCATTCCTGTTGATGAAGGCAAGAGCAAAACACTCTTTGGGAAGTGAGTGGCTCCCATTTAGTTTTGCAGAGCCACTAAATTTGAAAAGTCATTGGAGTATCACCAAGGATAAGAAACAACAAGAACTAAAGAGCCCATTTCCTGCATAACCATAAGTAGTAGTACTTAACTACTACTAACCTATATAGGGACTAAGCTACAACCATAACAGAAAAGAAAAAGCATAGAGAAAAGAATCAGTTGCCGTCCCTATTAGGGAGAGGCCCCAGAGACAAAACTCTCTTCGGATAAGTACCAACTGTACTATTTACAGTGGGCATCAAGCGGTCACTGGGTTGGGACATATCACAACTTTCTCCATTAGGCTATGTCTCAACAGCAACAGATTAGAGCTTTAAAGCCGGTTAAAGAACCTTGAGACCAAAGATGATGTCCATTGAGGCAAATAAGTCCATTTTATAATGTCTGGCAAATGTGCTATGCAAGGACCATGAAGCCACCCTGCAAATCTCTGACAGTGGCGCATTAGTAGAAAAGGCAGCTGTTGTTGCAGCAAACCTGGTAGAATGCGAGGATAGGAAGAGGAAGATTTTTATTGGTCCCTTTTCTGATTTTTTTTTCAGATGAAGAAAGCAGGGAAGAGAAGAAGCAAAGAAAAAAAAGTAGGAACGACATTTCTGAGGGAAGCAATCTGAGTAAGCTGTGAGGAGAGAATGGGCTGAAGAGGGGAGGAAATCAGCCAAGTTGAAAGAACTAAGGTACAAACAGAGGAGGTAAAGAGGGAAAACCCTGACCATGTGAAGAAAAAATGAAAAATGAAGATTACTGCTTTGCACAGGCAGGGACAGAAAACCTCAGTAAGTGGGAGCTGCCTACTTTCCAAAGAACTTTTCTCTCCTGCCTTCATCACCAGGAATGGAGCCATAGCCCAACCCGGTGACCGCATCATGTCCACTATAACTGAAGATGTTAAACGAATGTTTGTGAGCAGTGCTTTTTCTCTTTAAAAATGTTTAGGGGTACTCTCATTTTCCTACTTACCGTATATTAAAATACTGCCCCTAAATGAGGCCAAACTTAGATTCACAAAATGGTTAGGGGTATGCGTCCCCCCAGAAAAAAACACTGTTTGTGAGTATGCTTTAAAGCATTTGGAAGAGGCAAAAAGAAAGAAGAAATCAGTGTTCAGTTGAGGGGGTATACTGGATGAGTAAAAGCAGGAACAAGCAAATATCACACCTGAGGGGAAAACCAAAACAAAACCGTATTCTTTGTTGTACTTAAACATCTGCAGGTGAAAGAAACTGGCTATTGCAAGGTGCCAGACTCTTCAGCAAGGAAAAGCATGAATGAGATTTCAAAGGATCTACAGTGGTACCTCGGTTTATGAACAGTCCGGTTTACGAACTCCGCAAAACCGGAAGTAGTGTTCCAAACTTTACCTTGGTCTACGAATGGAAGCCGAACGGTGGAAGGGCACCGATGGCGTGAGGCCTCATTAGAGAAAGCACGCCTCGGTTTAAGAACAGATTTGGTTTAAGAACAGACTTCAGGAATGGATTAAGTTTGTAAACCGAGGTACCACTGTATTTAGAATACAGAAATATCATAGAATTTTGTGTTTTCATGAGAGAGAATCTTGATACGATTCAGTATTCAATAATTCTAAACATTTAAGAAGGTACTCAAGACAATTACGACTACCTGATTTTAAAAATGTTACACTTGGACCAAATCCGCCACCAACTAATATTAAACCATTGAACAAGAAATATCCATTTTCCCACAGTCCATAGCCAAGACATCTTGACTTCAATCTAATACATTCATCCCTTGAATAATTGTAAGTAAAATTGGCTGACAAAGTTGGTTTCTCTGAGATCACTAGTGAATCCCAAAAGCCTGTATATACATCAAGGTCTGTAGGGAAGAGAGAAAAAGGTTATACTGAGGTTCATCTGCTTAATATATAAGAGCAACCAAATATTAATATCATGTATGTGATGCTTACACAAGAGGCCTCTTTAAGAAGATTGACCTCTATACGTTCTACGGCTTAATTAACTGTGATGTAGAAGTATAAAGCTAGTTTATGATACAGTTGACCCGCAACAAAGCCAGGCAAGGTCGGTTAGCACTTTGAAAAATCTATACTGAGTATATTTCTTTAAAATGTTAAAATTTGTAGACAAAATAAAGAATGTCATAACTGATATTTTAATCATCCCTATTATTGCTCACTTGTCTGCAATCAATATGCTTGAACATATGAGGGAATTCAGCTGCACTGCTCACAGATTTTTCTGTGCTCAAACCTCCACGATTTTTTATTATTATTATTCTAAACCTTTGCCCATCAACTTATGATACATGAGCCACAATGCATGTACAAACTCAACAGAAAAATGAAGACACTGAACACTGGGTACCACCATTAGACCCATAACAGCATTTGACAAGTTATGGCTTTGTTGCCATAAGATCAACTACTATTAAGCAATTGCTACTAGCATGCATTAAATCAAGACTGTAAATCCCGCAGAAATAATGCAAAGCAATTCTTTAAGGCAATCAGTCATTCAGTGCTGACATAGGTAGCAAGAGATCTAGAACTTTCTGGGGATTTCTTTAATGCCAATGTAATATATAAAAAATAAACAGAAAAAACATGTGGGACTCTTAACAAAATGATTCTGTTCAGATTTCCAACAGCTCAATTACAATCCTCTCTGTTACAACTGGGCATGCTCATTGTGCTGTTTTCGGGAACTTGCCTCATGGGGAGGGTTAAAGAGGATTTGTCTTTTGACCTTCTGCATATCTTAGCGTCCTGGTGATGTAATTCTTTCTTCTCTGAAATATTGCTTAGTATGTGACTGATTCCTGAAGGATCAGACTAAAGCACCAACTAGTTCAGCATCCTATTCTCAAAGTGGCCATCTGCAAGCAGGCCTTATTTCCACCTCTTTAAGACTTTTTTTTTTAAAAAAAGCTTTTTTTTTGGCACTTCTGCAAATCATTCATTTAACTGAGTTATGCTTAAGGGGGTAAGAAATGTACATTTTTATAAAACTACAGAGGATCTTCATTATAACAGCTGGTGAGTTTAGAAAGCTCCTGCTGACTCTTCGAATTGCTTCTGCAAACTCTATGCAATTCTCAGATTTCATCTAGGTTGCTACCTCATTTAGACGCTGAAGCTATCAGAATTTTGTCAAAATACAAATATTCACCACAGCAGATCACATGTAAATTGAGAGGCCAATGACCTAAAACTTCCCAAAAAATACAGAAAGTTTGCATTAAAAGCCTTCAGATTGAAACATATGATCTAAAACCTTATGGTCTGTTGATCATCGATCCACAGCAAAGTGTACCTAAAGATTATTTAGTGTCCCAAAACAGAGTACTATAAACTACAGTGGCACCTTGGTTTACGAACTTAACCCATTCCGGAAGTCCGTTCTTAAACCAAAACTGTTCTTAAACTGAGGCGCGCATTCCCTAATGGGCCGCCGGTGCCCTTCTACCGTTTAGATTCTGTTCTTAGACCAAGACACTATTTCCGGTTTTGCGGAATTTGTAAACCAAATCATTCTTAAACCAGACTGCTCTTAAACTGAGGTATCACTGTACTATGTTGCAACTGGTATATTGTAATTCAGGGCTTTTTTCTGTTCCAAACAAGTAGCATTTAATCCCTCTGTTGGGACAGCTGATCTTCAAAAAGTCAACAATGCTAACTCTCATTCAGTTGTCTTCTTCCCCAAATTATACATGAGCAACTTCTACATAACAATAAAGATCAGTAAACTCCGAACCTCGTCCAGCTGGTCTCTTGCACACCCATTCTCTCTTTTCAGTACAGTGAACTTTACTAATAACACCTTTGTTTGACATATCAACACATCTACGCCATTTATACCCCTTTGGGAGATCCAGCCTGTCAAAATATAAAAAAGAATTAATTAAGTAACTTCATCTGTACATGCCCATGTAATTTCTACATGATCATTACTGTTCACTGGTGACTACCAACTATTCTTTCTCCTAACTGGAATGGAGAACAGATACCCCTTTCTGGGCCAAGCTGGGAGAGTGCACTGAGAAGATAGTGCAGGCTGATGGATCATTCGGTGCACTTTCTTAACCTGTCCGGGGAAGGAATTGCCTGCTCCTCACTGAAACTGGGTGAGTAGGGTGCTTTAAAAGTGCAGATTGTGCTGGCTGACAACAGCAGGTGGGATGCACACTTACAAAACACCATTACTTCTGTTTTTAGAATGCTCCTGGCAATCAAACTACATCGTCACATGATGCATTCTGGCCCAACTGCCAGGAAATATGATCTTGCTATGAAAGAACAAAGGGTTTTTGTTGTTCTTAAAGAAGCAAGGGAGGATAAAGTTAAGCAGCTCACCACTAGCTTCTTCCCTTTCCAAACATACTTGTTATAAGATCTTTGTATCTGATATACCATAACACGCGGACCATAACACGCACTTTCCCCCTCCTAAAACGGGAGGGGAAAAGTCACTGCATGTTATGGAGCGAAAGCAGCCGATTTCGCGCTGTCCGCTCCTTTCCATTTGCCGTTGCTGTCAGCAAAGCGGAAGGGGGAAAAGCAGACAGCACGAAAAGCGGCGCTTTCCCGCTGTCTGCTCCTCCCCCTTCCCTGTTGCTGTCAGCAAAGGGGAAGGGAGAAGAACAAAAAGCGCCCCTTTCCCGCTCCTCCCCCTTCGCCGACAGCGACAAGGGGGGGGGGGGTGCAGCATCAGCCCAAAATCGGGCTGGTGTTGCCTCCGCAGCTGCCTCCGCCAGCAGCTGAGGGGAGGGGGAGGCAGCATCAGCTCGAAATCGGGCTAGTGCTGCCTCCGCAGCCGCAGCAGCCAACAGCTGAGGGTTGAGAGAAGCGGCTGAAAATGTGGTGCTGCTATTGCTGCTGCCTCTCAGCCTTTTAGAGGAGGAAAACCAGAAAAATATTTTTTTCTGGTTTTCCTCCTCTAAAAAACTAGGTGCATGGTATGGTCCGAAAAATATGGTAACCTTTTCGAGGAAGAGGTGGAATAACTTAAGGAATTGATTGGCAGTACCTTCTAGTAAGAAATGAACACTTGCACAGATGGTCTTTACAGATATTTTAGTACCAGTGGTGTGACTGGTATAAGGCAGTCATCTATATTCCTATGATTCCAGCCAGGCAAGCATTTAAGCAAGGCCACTAATGCCTATGTCTTTGGGTACCATACAAAGAAAGAAGAAGAGCTGACTAATGGTTCTCAGAGTGGGTAAAGTCCTGATATTTTCCAATACTCAGAACATACAAGTGCATAACCAAAGCCAAAGCCAGTGACATTATATGATAGGTGAGAAAATCAAGCAGTCATGCCTCAACTTTCCTACAAAGTGCAACATATTGTGATATGGTAGGAAAGCAACATGCCTGGCCCAGCCTTTAGACTTGAGCCAATAGCAAAACAATAATTTAAATATGAGTGGGAAAGGGATAAGGTTTGGCCAGATGTAGACAACAGCTTAACCCTAAATATTTATTCACTACCCTGTGCTTAGAAAAAGTAATTTTGTCATGTGTTACTTACTCATACCTCCATAACTTTCTCCAGACTCTGCCTCTACACTCTTTGTCTTTCCCTGACCTGTTCTCAGTATTTTGTAATAATAAAGGCGACTACTGATACCAAATGAGATCTGCATACAGAAGTTCCAAGTACTGTGTTTATTATCATTGATGAGTCTTTTCATAGCTGTTTGCAAACATGCAATACACAACTGAGATCTGCTTAAACTGGCAACAGTTATGGATTGGGCCTGCTCATTATACATACCATCGCAATGCACTTTCTGCATTGTCTTCATGTGACCAAGTCCAGACCTCATCATAGTTTATATCTTGCAGTCCTAGCCATGTTCTTTCTCTAACAAACTTTTGTATCCACTGCTACAATTGAAATCAGAATGAGGAATAAAAACAGAAATAGCCAGGTAGTATTGATTTTTAAAAGCAGTGCAAGTGTTTTCACAATTAATGAAAATATTATCACTTTGTTCACATTCCAGCTGCAAATGTTGCTTCTGATATTAAATTAGTGTTGGGTTATCTTGTGCATGTATCATTAAAGCAGTTAGAAATTATATGATTTTAGTACTATGATAAACATTGAGCAGAGTTGAGATATGGATCTCCAGTACATATTGTATTTATTATGAGGACTGCCTATTCAACTGTGATATACAAGCTCTTTAAAACCTATTTGTAACTTGGGTCAAAGATATCTCAAGGACTTTTCCCCACTTGAATCTGCCCAAATGTTGTTGTTGTTTTTACAGAGGCTGTCCTTTGTGTCCTACCAGCACCTGAAAGAGGACAACTGCTGGAAGAGTAGTTCCAGCTCCCTCCTCAATTGTCATTGATTGGCAGCCATTTCATCTGGCTGCAACAGAGGGAGAGGTGGGAAGAACAACAGCCTCTGTGGACTGTGCAGAGGGACCAGCTTCAGTTGGCTCCTCCTCGCCCTCAAACAGGTCATTTTAAACTTTGTAAGTTAAGACTAAGTGCCAGATTTTGTTTTTCCTAGTCGCTCCTCTCTCCTCCTCTCATGCTGCGTTTTTAGACAGGGAGCCTACAGGGAGGGACTGTGCTGTCTATTGTTGAACTTATCTAAGCCACCCTGGAAGCCTTTTTTGGCTGAACAGCAGGGTTAATACATAAGGAGGATCTTTGTGCAAAATTACACATTAACGTGGCTCACTTACTGAGCCAAGAAGGACAAACATAAATCAGATGCTCATTCAACTAATCATTCAGTTATGTATACCTTGGTGTTCTGCATGCCACTGCTCATCCCCAGCCATATTAGGCTTACAAAGACACACAATGGAATGGAAAGGTACTTTAAGGCACGAATCAAATAGTAATATAGAAGTGGGCACTTGTATCCAGTAGGGTCAAGTTGATCTATGCTTGCTGGCGTTATTGTTTGAAATGCATGTGGTAGCTCTTGTTCCTTTGTCTGATGGATGTGGCCTATCTCCTTGCTCCTACAATCCCAGGGAAACTAGCAGCTGGAGCACTGTTCTTCCCAGAAAGGATGGGAGGAAATAAGCTCCCTTCAGCTGCTCCTTCTCTGGCCAATGGATGGGGTTGATTGGTCTTACCCTTGTCCCAATTATCTTTCTGAGGCAGGGGGAGCAGCCTCCTAGTGGCCTTTGGTCCCCTGGCCAATGGCAGAAACCAGAATGTGCTGCCCTTCAGCTGTGCAGTCCCTGAGCAATAGTGCCATGGATTTCCTCTGCCAGCAATTCAACAGTGGTAACAAAATTCTTTGCACCAGCAAAGCACCATGAATGACCGGGAAGGAGCAAGCAAAGCTGAACAATGTGTTGCAGAGCAGAAGTTAAGAAGAAGTTACATGACAGTGTATGAGTACCTAGCTATGGTATGTACTGGCAATAGCAAGGGCCAGTAAAACAGCTTGCAGAAGTAAGCCAGTGTAAAGTTTTGCAGGCCAGTAACTTGTAGGTTTGTTCATAAGGCTGAGGTAACATGTGATCTGGGCATTCTGCATTTAGGTCCACACATGATATGTTTCCCTCTAAAATGGTGGGGGGTGAGGGCAGAAGTGAATGCGTGAAACAAGCTTTCAGGCAGAGAATCCATATGAATATTGCCTTCTTTGTGTGACACGTAGAAGAGCATGTACTAATTCACCACATGGACAGATATGAACCAGCCTTCTCAGGCCTTACCATTTTAAAAATGATAATTGAGGTTCTGGGGATTCTTACAGCAATTCTTTGCAACAGCATCACTAAAGGAACTTGCATCAGCTTGGAAAGAATAACATAAAAATGTAGAAACATTATTTTTTTACTGTACAGTGCCTGCAATATTAATAAAAAATACAGCATTCTTCTGAATTGTGATACTTCTACATAGGTGCTAATGTTCTGGAAGTACAGGCCAATTACGACAAGAGTCACTAATGGTAAAATAGCCATACCAGATCATCTTGGTCTTCTACCCATAGAAGTTCAGCAGCCCTAAAACGGCTGCAGGAAGAATTGGCCGCTTCCCAGTGTTTTTCAGCACCAATACGGACTGAGAAATAGTAACAGTATCTGTTCCAGTAGCGCCATTTACCCATATCTGGACATCTCTGGCTGACTGTGGCTTTAAAAACAAATGCACAAAAAGCCACTTCATACTCATGCCAAAACAAATATGCAAAACAAATATGCAAAACATTTACCCTATGCAAACAGAAACTTTCCAGTCTCAAGTTACAGATAGGTAGCCGTGTTGGTCTGCCGTAGTCGAAACAATTATTATTATTTTTTAAAAAAACCCTTCTAGTAGCACCTTAGTAGGGACCCAGGTGGCACTGTGGGTTAAACCACTGAGCCTAGGGCTTGCTGATCAGAAGGTCAGCGGTTCGAATCCCTGTGACGGGGTGAGCTCCCGTTGCTCGGTCCCAGCTCCTGCCAACCTAGCAGTTCGAAAGCACGTCAAAATGCAAGTAGATAAATAGGAACCGCTACAGCGGGAAGGTAAACGGTGTTTCCGTGTGCTGCTCTGGTTCGCCAGAAGCAGCTTTGTCATGCTGGCCACATGACCTGGAATAATGTGAGATGAGCGTGCAACCCCAGAGTCGGTCACGACTGGACCTAATGGTCAGGGGTCCCTTTACCTTTTACCTTTAAGGTGCTACTGGAAGAATTTTTTTTATTTTGTTTCCAGTCTCAAGCAATTCACTCTCATATCAACAAAAAATATAGGGATGGCCTGTAGAAAAGGACAGAAAAACTATATTTTCCAGAGTACTGTGGATTTGGTAAAGATTAGCTCAAATTCAGATTGGGGTGGGGGGAATAGCTCCTCTTATTCCAATCCACAGAGAATCCAGGGGGTGCCAATCACTAGTTTCCACAACTATCATGATTCACTGGGGCAGAAATGTGTATCTGATCTGTGAACAACATACTGTATAATATTTATTCTCCTGGGAGGCTTTTCCCAATTCATTGCAATGTAGAAGTCATATTCAGAGAATGAATCTGGATACAGAACTGGCTAAACTAGGTATTATATTTGCGTGTAATCACCTCTGAAAGGATAAGCAGGCACTCAAACAGTGCTAGTGCAGCTACTCTTAAGGCATGGTCCTAGTCTCCATCATTCAAAGGTTGTTACTGAGAGCAAGAACATTTGCTCTGAACTGTGCTAAGCAACTACTGTACAAGACAAAATATGCACCAAGGAACATGGGGAAACAGCAGTGTTCTGTATCATTTCCATTAAAATGATCCTGAAAACATTTAGGGATATTTTGAAGACCCGCTTCAGCCACAGAACAAAGGCAGCAATATTTCATATAAACTAAATTTATTTATTTATTTTAAAGCTTACTTTCTGAACACCTCTCTATAGAGGATGTGTCTCTGCAGAAGGCTTTCTCGTCACAGAAACCAGTCAACATGTTACAAAGGGCATTATCCCTGCATAGTGGACATTCTTCCCCACATCCATACCCGTAACGTCCTGGTGAACAGGCTAGAGTGCAGAGAATTTAAATATTTTTAAAGTAACAAAGCAGGCTTGGACATCTATGTATGATAAAAATATTCCAAGCTACAAATACACAGGCAAACATATAGGGATGAATTCAACATAGTATTAAGAAGACCAATTTGTCAGCACAAGAATTTCCGATTGCCTGATGGAACGAGTTCTCCTCTCCTCCTCCCATGTACTGTTCTAGGGATTATCCTGACCTCCCCATGAGCAAATTTGGGGGGACATGGTGGGGAGGATGGAGAAGCCACATCATGCTATCAGAAGTCGCTGCATGGGCTTTCACTAGCTGGACTGGTCAGCTGAGTCCAGCCCTAATAAATTCTTTTTTCACAGCAAGATTCAGTGTTTTACCACAGCAACATGCCTTACTATGGACGCACTACTGATTACAGTCATACCTTGGATCTCAAACACCTTGGCTCCTGAACAAATCGGCTCCCGAATTATTGAAACCCAGAAGTGTTCTGGTTTTCGAACAATTTTTGGAAGCCAAATGTCTGGCATGGCTTCTGATTCCTGCAGCCAATCAGGAGCTGTGCCTTGGTTTTCAAATGGTTCCAGGAGTCGAAATGGTTTTCAAAGGGTTCCGGGAGTTCTGTTCAAGAGCCAAGGTACAACTGTACTTCACAATCCTCTTGTCAACAGTAAAGTAGATAACCAGTGAGTGGGCATCCCTAAGAAAATTCTGCCACACCAAGCAGCCCAACTGGGACCTGTAAAGAGACCATGACCTATAGAAGGCTGTTCAGAAGATACTGCAGCCCTCAAGCTGAAAAATTCTGTTTCAGGAAGAAGTAGATAAGCACTACTAAAACTGTAAATAATTACATCAGTGTTAAATTCTGAATCATCACTTCAGCTTATGGATTTATACCCATTCTGGATGCTTTGTCTCAGCCTGTGTGAAATAAATCACAGAGTGATGTACTAACAGGGTTGAGCAGAGAATGCATGAGTTGGACTATTCCAAAACATCCTGGGATCTCCTTTCTTATCTGTGCTGATTATTAAAACCCGGATGTGTCCCCAACACTTCCAGGTGCTTCAAACTCAAAAGCTAAGCAGCATTTTCTCTTTCTGAGCTGAACACAGAACAGTAAGCAAAAAATCGTATCACTACAGTGAGAGCAACTGGAGATGGCTCAGCATTGTTTTAAAACAGCAATCAAAGAGAAAACATAAAAAGACCTGAGTATTACTGTGACAGCTGCAAAGCAGGTAAATTGTATAAAGGTTCCAATAAACCCCTAGAATACAATAGGATATATGACTACCCTGAGATAGCCACAGAATAGCAACAAAATATATGGGTCATTTGTGAGGAAAGTACTGTGGTCCTCCGCAACAACATGGAGACACTGTGGGCAACACAACCCTAAAAGAATAATATAAGCATATGGATATTTAGCACCTTTGATAAAGAAGAAATACAAAGGGCAATAACTTACTTTATCATCCAAGTGCTAAGCAGCAAGATAAATAGAAATTTACAAGAAAAAATACAGAATCAAACATGTTAGACAACATAACAGTTAAGGCTGTAAAATATCAAAATGCTGCAAGGCTATGCTACGTCTGCCAGCTCCAGTTTCCACAGCTTACTATATCTCTTGGGCCTTTATTTAACCTCCTATTCCAATTACATTCTACTACATTTGTCTTTTATTTTCTACTATGCTCCCTCTTCAGTTTGTCTATCTTGGTCAATTCACTTTTCTCCATTTCTCTCTTTGTCTCCTAGGCTATACGTGCTCTCTCACTAGCTCTCTCTCTCTCTCTCTCTCTCTCTCTCTCTCTCTCTCTCTCACACACACACACACACACACACAAAATGCATGTCAGTATTGTTATAATATTTTCCCTTCCCCCAATTTGGTTTGCTTCCTATGCTTCCTAGCTCAATATCTCTTAGACCAGTAGTTCTCAAACTGTGTGCCAAGTCCCATGGTATAATATGAGGGTACCCTTCAAAAGCATGTTAGCACTTTTTGAATGGCTACTAGAATGCATTGGAATGTGTTGGAACCTGCAAGCTTCAAGATAAAGAAAACATGCTCTCAAGTTTATTATTTAGCAGGATACTGAGCCACCGCAGTGTAACATGGGGTACAACTAGCATGCTCCTCCAGATGATCTCAGTGTTTGGGCTGGGACATTAGGGTTCAGACACTCCTTATGGTAACCTGGACTCAACCTGTTCAGGGCTTGGGCTATTGACATAATATATGAACCCGGCCCAGTAGCATATAGGCAGCCAGTCCAGATGTTTTCACAGAGGTGCCACATGCTGTTGGCTTTCTGATCCCATCTGCAGTCTAACTGACGCTTTCTTCACCAGCTGGAGCTTCCAGAGTAGGGCAGTACTACATACAGTGCATTACAGCAATCCAGACTTGAAGTTACCAATTCATGGACTACAGTAGCCAAGTTATCCCAATCCAAATACGAGCGTAGCTGGTGTACAAGGTGAAACTGCTAGGGACATTTGGGCCTCTTGTATCTAGGTGTATCTAGGAGTACTACCAAGTTACAGACCTGCTCCTTTAGGAGTGCAACCCTCCCACCCCCACAAGGTATCACTTTATAGGGAAAAAACCTAAATTTGGTCAATATTTAAGCTCCACTGGTTCTGATCCTTCACAATATTTCCAGGACATTTCAAACCAAACAGAATTTTGAATCTTTACTCAGCATCCCACCTATTAAAAACAGCAATTTCCAGTGCACCAAACAACTATAAAAACAGAAATGATCCTTACCGGTCTTCAAGTGAAATACATGATGCCTCAAACCTGATACCATTTCCATTCCTGTGATAAGAAAATGTTTGTCTGGCCAGCTACTTATTCCAGTACAGTTTTCTCTTAATATACAATAGAATCTTGCTTCATCATAGTTTTTGTATACAGCCAGGGGGTGAACAGCCAGCATTATTTTCCCAGGGTAATCAATGAAAATGTCAGGACCAACTTTTTGGGGGGGAAAGAGACAATTTAGTAACATGTTTATAATTTAGTAACAAGATTACTGACAGCAAATATAGTATGAATTGCTGACATAAGGTGAAAGAAAGCAAATTTAGGAATCTTCTTGTTGTTTAGTTGTATAGTCGTGTCCGATTCTTCGTGACCCCATGGACCAGAGCACGCCAGGCACTCCTGTCTTCCACTGCCTCCCACAGTTTGGTCAGACTCATGTTGGTAGCTTCGAGAACACTGTCCAACCATCTTGTCCTCTGTCGTCCCCTTCTCCTTGTGCCCTCAATCTTTCCCAACATCAGGGTCTTTTCCAGTGAGTTTTCTCTTCTCATGAATCTTAAGTCACTACAATTAATCATACTTACTCTGGGCAAATTCAGATTTATAGTCATAAAACAGAGCAAAAGGTTAAGGGATCCTATGATGAGCATTTATATTGTATAACAATCAAAAATTCCAATCAGTACCTATTTCTTTTTCACAAACATATAAATGTTGCTCAGTGCATGGTAATGCCATAAGTTTGCCTCCTCTAACCATCATAGCACATCCATTTGCTGTGGCAGGAAACTCCCATAACCTGATTAAAAATATGAAAAATAAGCTGGTAGAATTAACAATGCAGTTTATTTATACTCTCCGCATTACAAAATTTAAAAAAACAAACCAAACTGAATATCCCATACATTTCTGTACTCTTTAGAGCAGTATTCTCGATAATGCAGAACCAATTTGTTTACTTCAGAGGGCACCTTTATAATGTTGTATGTTGTCTAATTAAAAGCAAACAGGAAACTTTTCTAGAATATGTAGAAAAAACTGAAATCTAAAAGCAGAATGCAAACAAAAAGCAGATGGCATAGAAATTAGGGACATCTCTGAGAGTCCAGTTCCCAAATTAATACAGAACGGATGGAAAAATAACTCAATGCTAAACATAGCAGTGTGGTGTCACAGGAAAGTGGGACCAACTGCCTTTATATTACTGAACAGAACAAAAATCCAGTTATATTGATATACTGTGCGCGACCATGTCTATGCACATCATGCCAAATGTGGAAGTGACCTGGAAATACCATAAAGACATCAATGAAAGAGTGGAATGGAGGCAAGGGCAGAATGAGGTGTTTGCAGGCTTTTTCAATGGTTTTCTTTGGTACGCAAAACGTTAATGGGAGGCGACCTGTAAATTGGGAGGGGTGATCTCCCTAAACCTAAGAAATTAATAAATGTCAGAATCTAGCTAATATTTGGATAAGGAATGGAAAATGCAACCTGCTGAACTGTGCCAGATGAGGAATCCCTGGGTTGGTGCCTGCTAACTACGGTAGGTGCAGAGCCATTAAAAACCAAGTGGGCCATTGAGGATTTTGGCAATACAAATGAACTGTCCTCTCCACCACCCATCCTGATTCTGAGGAGTGAACAGAGACAGGACAATTAACGGGTGATGGGGAGGGGTGACTAGAAAAAGAGTAATTTCATAGGAGGCTTGGGTTTGGGGTGAAAAGTGTGCTGGGAAAGAGAAGAAAGACCAGCCCCCAAGAACTGCTGGGCAGGCAGAACCAACTTGGCTGCTGCCTGGAAGAGGCTTAATTAAGAGACAAGGGGCCATGACTGACTGCTGCTTTGGAACTAAGCATGGGCGTAGCCAGGGGGGCAGCTGCCCCCCCAGAAGCCAAAAGGGGGGGAAAGGTGTAAAAAACAGCTCGGCTGTTTTTTTATACAGCAGCAGCAGCAGCAGCAGTCCAGCTACTCCTCTGGCACTGCGGCGGAACAAGTGCCGCCATCCGCCTCTTTCCCTCCCGTCTCGGAGGGGCAGGACGCAGTGGGGGGCTCTCTTGTGATGTCACCCTCCTGGCGCCCCTCCCCCCGCGGCCGGTCACGCGCGTTCTGGGTGAAGGGCTGTGCCGGCGCCGAGAGGCCGAAGCGCGTGGGCATCCGGGCAGCCCCCTGGGCAGTGTGGCAGCACTGGGCGGCCCGCTGCCCATGAACCTGTTTGCGGCCTGGGAGGTGGACGGCTCCAGCCCCAGCTGCGTCCCGCGGTTATTCCCGCCTTCCTTGCGCTCGCTCCGGCGGGCCCTGCCGCCCCGTCAAGGCTCCACCTTCCGCCGCCCCAGCCAGGATGCTCACCCTCCGGGGGGCGTGGACGTAGACCATGCCTCCTGGGAGATCCCAGCCACGTCGTCGCCAGCCAGCCAATCGGGTGGCTGGGGGCGTGGCCGGGCCCCGTGGCTTGCCTCCCCCTCCCTAGTTTTGATCCTGGGTATGCCCATGGAACTAAGCTTGCTGAAGCTATTGGGGGGGGGATATGAGACACTCCTAGGGTAAAATGTTATGCACCCCCGTCATTGAAGATTTCCAGGGGTAAATGTGTTAATAAACCATATTTCTTAAAGGCACTAGCCTCCACTGTCTTTCCCTATGTAAGCTCCTGGAACCACTAGAATCTCACACTGCACATGGAGATTATGGTGACATGTAACAATATTATTCCATTATTCCATTCAAGCAAAACTGAAGGAAGGCAGTCACAAAAGAATGGGAAAATAATGTGTATCTTCCAGAGAAGAACTAGCTCCATCAGTCTGTAGGCCTTACCTTCCAAAATGCTTCTCATCACCAAAGCCTTCTTTAGCATCCTCTTCTGATGACAATTTGAGAGTTATAACTGAGCAAGAGTGTTATTAAAAACAATGCTCAATAGGTACTATGGAAGTAACTACGGAACTATGCTCTTTTCCTGCAACTGCTGAAATTGAATGCTTACCAGGAATAGTGCGATGGATCAACAGCTTCTCGGCCACCACTCCATTTCCATATACTCCCTTCCTGTAGCAAACCAATCCAACTCTGAGTTTCCAGCATAGTATTAAGCCACTTCTAGAAAAAGAAATCTTTTTTTAAAATAGCTTATCGAATTTAAGACCTAAACAAATATCTGGAATCTGTATTGGGAAGGATGGAATTCAACAGGTACTGTTGGTTGATGACAGATGCAAGCTACAGAACCCTGCTAGATAAAGGATCCTTGGGATGGCTTATGCAAAGTCATTAAAAGACAAAGGTGTTGACTGCCATCCATCAGTACATCAAAGGAAGGGTCTCAGGACTGTGAAAGACAGGGGTAATCAAGGTGATAGGGAGGGAGCAGGCTGTGCTCACATGAAAAAAAATGTGCCTCTAAAAATGTTCTTGGGATAGGGAGGAGTAGGGATGTGCTGGGAAGAAGATGGGGAACAAAAGCCAGAAATGATCTTGGCAGGCTGACTGAAGGGAGGCTGGGCTCTAGTGCTGCACTGCTGTGGGGAACATGCCCTTCTTGCAATAACTCCTTCCATCTAAATTGAGGTGTAAATATTGAATAAAACATATTTCTTAAAGCTACAACAGCTTCCACTGCATCTTGATTCTCAAAGGAGCACAGACTCTGGTTGGGCACCTAGAACTGTCCTGGAATCTTGCTACTGCTTGGCAGTCAGCAGGGTAGTGCTCAGCCTTTGTAACAATACTTAAAACACTGGTACAGGAGTTACAGCTCTTTAACCATGTACTTCAAGCCTTGATGGTAAATACAAGCAATTTTCCTCCCACTATTCCCTAGACTGCTTTTTAGCACCAGCTAGTTTACTCAAATGCAGCAATTGCAGTAGACTCATCTTGATGCTATTAGGGCCAGTTTCTTCTTCTTCTTCTTTGGCGATCACTCATAGCTGAGTAAGATTGTCTTCCATAAACATGATTTTAACAATGGGTCCGTAAGTGACTGTGGAGGCCAATTCTGGACCCACATGTCCTTCCACAGTGGGGACATTGGTTTCCAGGCGGGAGTTGAACACGGTGTGGATTTGCCAAGTGTGCCTTCCTCTTAGCACATTTCTCCCTTGCGTCCTGAGATCGAGTGTCTTCAAAGCCCATGACACCTTTGGTAAAGGCTGTTCTCCAACTGGAGCATTCGCAGGCCAGTGTTTCCCAGTTGTCGGTGTTTATATTACATTTTTTTAGATTTGCCTTGAGACAGTCTTTAAACCTCTTTTGTTGACCACCAGCATGACGCTTTCCATTTTTAAGTTTGGAATAGAGTAGTTGCTTTGGAAGACGATCATCAGGCATCCGCACAGTTTATCAGTGGGCTGGTAAACTTTTTAAAGGAACTGATGTAACTGAGGAATTAACCTAAATTGATTAAAGGGGGAAAATGCTACTCATCACAGCACCTATCCACTGGGCTAGATATAGCAGGAACTTCAAGGTACAAATCTACTTTGTTTTTTTCCTTGAGAGGGAATACTATTAGTTTTCTTTAGTTCTTAGCCATCCAGCTAGCCTTTTCCCTCCCTCTGTTGTACATACATATCTAGTTTGGCTAGAAAACTGTCTAGAGTCTAGACCCTGCTCGCCAGTCCCATTTCTGAAGCTTACATGCCTTCCACACCCTTCTGCCTTTTTGGCTTGAGCAATAGGGAGAGAAAACCATCTTCAATGGGTCAGATTTACCTTATGAATCTCCAGCAGCCTATTACCTCTTCAGTCTAATTGATTACATATCTGATCAAATGTAAAAAGTTTCAGTGCATTAAACTTAAATTGGTCCGTTTTAAATGTACTTATGCCTGTTCTTTTCAATGATCTGAGGTGTATCTGATTGGGTTTTTGCCTTTTTGAAATATTTCCAGCTCCATTTCCTGAAAATAGGAAGAAAGGTAGCCTAAACTGAAACTAGCAACGTTTAAACCTTTTACAGTATGTATTTTTGTAGTCTCAGATTTATCCCTGCACTAAAGTACAATACCTTTTCTTTTTCACTGTCAATCTTGACAAGGTTGACATCTTTGTAGTATGAACACCGTACACTTGCCTGTACGTGCTCCTGTTTCATTTCCTTTTCAAAATAATAGCAGTGCCCATCATAAAACCACCATGGGGCATTCTGTGGACATTTTGGATTCATGATGCCTGAAATGAAGAAAATTATAAGGAAACTAATGCTGATCTCTTACAGTGAGGGGGGAAAGTATTTGATCCCCTGCTAAATTTGCCCGTTTGCCCTCTGACGAAGAAATGACCAGTCCATAATTTCAATGGTAGGTTTATTGTAGCTGTGAGAGACAGAATAACAACAGGAAAACGAACAGTGCTTTTCTACTGAAGTTCATATTGTGTCTAGCCTTTTGTTTTATAGGGCCAAATGAGCTGCCTCCAGAGATATGTAGTTTTAGTCATCATGCCTTGTCTCTAAGCCTGTCTCAAATATGTTTCCTTAAAAACAGCACCAAGAAATCTCATAAGTATTTTGTAGCAACATCGCCACATTGTATCTGCTTTTAAATACCGTATTTTTGTTCCATAGGACGCACCTAGTTTTTTAGAGGAGGAAAACAAGAAAAAATTTTTTGCTTTCTTTGATGGAGCTAGGCGTGGCTCTGGTGCGGGCTCTGGTTTTGGGCGGGCTCTGGCTCTGTACGGGCTCTGGCTCTCGCATTCGCTCCATAGGACGCACAGACTCCCCCCCTTCCTTTTTTTGGGAGAGAAAAGGTGCGTCTTATGGAGCGAAAAATACGGTAAGCATCTTTTTGAATTTTCTATTGTTTTCTGTCATGGAGACTAATGAGCTCATCTAGCAAATACTGTATACAAATTGCTCGTTTTTAGTTTTGAGAAACTGCACAAAGATGAAAACTTCTATTTTGGAAATAAGAAGGGTAGAGGGTGTTGTGGGTAAAAATGTTCATGCAGATTGCACATGCTGGCGAACATATATCAAAACATCATGTTACAAGGAAAAATCTAAGGATAGAATTAAAAAAAAACCAACTACTTAGTTATTGTATTTGAGCAAGTGGCCTCATATGCATTTCATCCTGCTGTGGTTTTACACTTGGTTGAATTCAGTAGAAATACCCTTAACCTCACCTATAGTCAGTTATTTGCAAGGGTTCTACCAAGGCTTAAAGTCAACCAAAATTTTTCATAGCAAGACAGCTCTACCCTTGCAAAATAAACATTCTAGATTTTCATTTGTGCTTATACATAGACAAAAAAAAACCCACACAAATCTGTCCAAAGTAATACTGTACCTAATTCACACAGTTCTCCTTTGAATTGGCCAATACACTGCATCCTTTCTGGGCACTTGCCATTTACTGAATTACACCTGAATCCTCCCAAGCATTTTTTACAATCGGATGCACAGTTATAACCATAGAAATGAAAGTTACATTCTGTGTAGAGAATCGGATAAACATTATCACACACTTAAAACAAAATTATACAAAACCTCAGAGAAAGCTGAGTGAAGCAACGAAATGACAACGTCACCATCTAGCTGGCTTTTGCACAGAACCAGCTGATCTAAATGTTAATATGCAAAAGGGGTCATGGGAAACAGGGGAGTTGAGGATCTTGAGGCATCTGACGTTAATAAAGATGAAGGCTGATGTAACTGCTTAACTCGTTTTTTTAAAAAACAAAGATTGCTTAAGGTGAATTCCACCATTCCCAGTGAGAAAGCAATCAAACCATTTTAGAGAGAGAAGGGGCAGTAAGGAGAAAGCAGATAATCCTGGTTGACTCGTAACACAGACACATAGATCTTAATCTAAAGGCTGTGCCTAAAGCTTTATGCAGTAACTATGCTTTGCCTGCCTGCACCATATACTTAATTCTCAGAGTTGTTTAAAAATCAACCCCTCTTCCCAGGAACTCTGGAGAATTGTAGCTCTATGAGGGGAATAGGGGTCTCCTAACAGCTCTCAGCACCCTTAACAAATTACAATTCTTAGGATGCCATTGGGGAATATAGAGCTGTTTTAAATCATCATGCAGACAGAATCTCAGACTGCTGTGAAGCTAAACTAGGGAGGAGGGTGGAAGAGAGAAACAGAATGTAGGAACAAGTCATGAACATTCAAAATTCTTTTTTTGGTACCTAAAATAATGTAAATGAGTAAGTAAAGACTCCCAATTAAGACCAAGCGATACAGTACATGAGTGAAAGGAAGTAAAGACTAAGTGAGCAGAGTCTGAAGGACCAGTCCCTAAAACAAAGAAAAACAGGATAATCATATATGGGAAAATTATTGCTTCTGTAAGTCTCCTCCATTTAAATTGCAGGACTTAAAATCTCTTGCTTGAAGCTTGGGGGGGGGGTATTTTTTTAAAAGGGGGGCAATCCCTGTTGCAGGTAATTATACTGCACCCCACATAATACAGTTCTTTGAATGTGTGATGCAGCAGCTAAAAAAGCCCAATGCAATTCTGGGCGGCATCAATAGGAGTATAGCATCTAGATCTAGGGAAGTAATAGTACCACTGTATTCTGCTCTGGTCAGACCTCACCTGGAGTACTGTGTCCAGTTCTGGGCACCACAGTTCAAGAAGGATACTGACAAGCTGGAACGTGTCCAGAAGAGGGCAACCAAAATGGTCAAAGGCCTGGAAACGATGCCTTATGAGGAACGGCTTAGGGAGCTGGGTATGTTTAGCCTGGAGAAGAGAAGGTTAAGGGGTGATATGATAGCCATGTTCAAATATATAAAAGGATGTCATATAGAGGAGGGAGAAAGGTTGTTTTCTGCTGCTGCAGAGAAGCGGACACGGAGCAATGGATTCAAACTACAAGAAAGAAGATTCCACCTAAACATTAGGAAGAACTTCCCTACAGTAAGAGCTGTTCGGCAGTGGAATTTGCTACCAAGGAGTGTGGTGGAGTCTCCTTCTTTGGAGGTCTTTAAGCAGAGGCTTGACTGGCATATGTCAAGAATGCTTTGATGGTGTTTCCTGCTTGGCAGGGGATTGGTCTGGATGGCCCTTGTGGTCTCTTCCAACTCTATGATTCTATGATTCTATGTTCATGTCATGTCTTTTGGGGAAATCTCTGCATAAGGTCACTGCAACTGTGATTAACTGGGTTCCAAAAGTTTTAAATTTCTAAACTCTCTCAAATGTGTGTATTTCTTGATTTTATTTAAGAAATGTGTTTTCTGGTCCTATGTCGAGAAAACACAGTTATGGCCAGGCTTTAGAAGTCCACGTATGACAGTTGGCATGTGCACTGGAGGCTTTTCCTACATCACCACTATCCATTTTAGTCACAAGAACCCCAAAATGGGTAGTTAATATAGTAAAGAGATGCAGCAAGAAAGGAGAACTTGTGAACTTCCCCCTGGCTTCCAGATATGTGCATGAAAGCACTTTCTGCATGGGGTTCATTAGATCCTGACTTATGAGTTTTGAATGTAAGCGAGATACGGCTTTGGCTAAGACATGAAATCTAAAACTGGGGAATGAAATAGAATTACGTTTTACAGCTCAGATTTAAAATGGGAGCTATTTAGACTACAATAAGAACAAATACGCAAGCTTTTCAAACTAAATCAGAACTTGCATAGTGAAGAAAAATGAAACATCCCTATAAGACCCATAATACTTTGCAAATACTTTTAGAGTACTAGTGCATTTTAAAAGCTGTTTACTAGTTTTTATTTCAGGCGCACAAACATACCACGTCTTACGTATGAAGTTGCAGTTTCATCATAAGTAACAATTATATCAACACCTCTTGTTCTTCTGTAGTATCGGTAATCTTTCACTATTCCTGTGCAGCTGGCATCATTTAAGCAGTCTAATGCAGCGGTGGAAAAGGAGGTATAAAAGTGGGGTTCTAATGGTCCTGACAAAAACTGGTCAGTATAGACATCAAAAAGATTTTCCACTGAGGTGAAAAGAAAAAAGAGGGAGGGGGCAGGAATTGTCTTTACTATCCATTCTAATAGAAATATGCTTTGAATAATTCTCAAATAAAGTTTACAAGACATTCTTTTTATCCTAGATAGTCCATTGTTTGGCAGTGCAACACCCTCAGCCCCCCACACTGAGCATTCAGAACATATACACGCCAGAAATACTCTAAGTGGAATTCTTATAACAGAATTTTCATCACCTTCAGAACTCTACTGTGCGGTTTACCTTCAATTCTCTTGCAAATGAATTTGTGTTTTTCCTCACAATTTAGTCTCAGAGTAGTTTGGCTTACTGAATCAAGACCCACACATCTTCCAGCTGGGCTCCCTTTAAGTTCCAACCTGTAAGAAAAAGACATGACTAACTGAAATAGACACAGATATGCACATTTCTCTTACATCTTATAAAAAACTTTTCAGCCACCTTACAGACCACAACAATAATAAACCAGGAGCAGCCAGAGGAGGAGTGGCACCATGCTCCTGGCCTCCAACAACAGAGTTGCTGCAGCTTACTGGGAGGGAGAGGGGCATTCTACAGAGTGCATTGACTCCTCAACCATACAGCACCAACCTTCTCTGTTACCTTGCCTGTCTCCCTCCTTGTAAGCAGCAGTGACTTCACAACCAGGTGCATGATGTCACTCCTCCTCACTGGCTGCTCCTAGAAGGAAACATTAAAAATAAACCCAGTCTGACATGCCATCTGGACTGGACTACTGTAACACACTCTTTACAAGAAAGCAGAGAGACCCTTCGCATCCTGGTTATCACCTGTTTGATTTACTCCCATCCGGACATCGGTACAGGACTCTATATACAAAAACGTCTAGGCACAGGAATAGCTTTTTTCCTTGTGCCATCAAATTGTTGAATCTGTAGTTGTGGGTGAAAGGGAGGTCAGTTGGTGGTATGGGGTTTTTTCGCTGTGCTGTTGTAATGTGAGGGGAATAGTGTTTGTATGAGGTACGTTTTTCTTTACATTGCAATATAGTCAAAGCAAAATTCCAAGTATGGTTGATACTTGGCCAATAAATTATTCTATTCTGCTCTATTCTATTCTATTCTATTCTGGGGCAGCAGTTAAAAACCATCCAAGAACTTCTACCAGTGTAAAACACCACCACTAAAACTTTGATTGGGGCAAGTACTGTACAAGACATGCAGTTTTCAAGTGAAATTCAAGGTGTCAGCTATTACTTCTAAAGCCTTAAACAGCTTAGGACAAAGCTTCTTGCAGTTTGTCTCCAACCAAGTGGAGCTGTCCATCCTTTAAGATGTGTGACACATCCCTCCCACATGTGCCAACACCTTCTAGGCCTGGCTTTCTCTATGGCAGGCACATTCCACATGTGCAATTCCTTGTTCCAAGAGATTACCTTCCTATTTGTGTTTCACCAGCATTTCAAGACATTTCTTTTTAAACAAGACTTTGATTCTGTTGTTGCTTAATTTATATGCCATTTTCATTTTGAGAATAAATGAATTTAATGTATTTATTATTAGCTCTGGATTTCTGTGCTCTTTCTGCCTTTGCTTTCCCCCCTCTATATAATAATAATAGTAATAGTAATAATAATAATAATTTATTATTTATACCCCGCCCATCTGGCTGGGTTTCCCCAGCCACTCTGGGCGGCTTCCAACAGAAAAAGAAAACACAGTAATCTATTAAACATTAAAAGCCTCCCTGAACAGGGCTGCCTTCAGATGTCTTCTAAAAGTCTGGTAGTTGTTTTCCTTTTTGACATCTGTTGGGAGGGCGTTCCACAGGGCAGGCGCCACCACCGAGAAGGCCCTCTGCCTAGTTCCCTGCAACTTGGCTTCTCGCAACGAGGGAACTGCCAGAAGGCCCTCGGTGCTGGACCTCAGTGTCCGCGCAGAATGATGGAGGTGGAGACGCTCATTCAGGTATACTGGACCGAGGCCATTTAGGGCTTTAAAGGTCAGCACCAACACTTTGAATTGTGCTCGGAAACGTACTGGGAGCCAATGTAGATCTTCCAAGACCGGTGTTATGTGGTCTCGGCGGCCGCTCCCAGTCACCAGTCTAGCTGCCACATTCTAAATTAGTTGTAGTTTCCGAGTCACCTTCAAAGGTAGCCCCACGTAGAGCGCATTGCAGTAGTCCAAGCGGGAGATAACTAGAGCATGCACCACTCTGGCTAGACAGTCTGCAGGCAGGTAGGGTCTCAGCCTGCGTACCAGATGGAGCTGATAAGACAGCTGCCCTGGGCACACAATTGACCTGCACCTCCATGGACAGCTGTGAGTCCAAAATGACTCCCAGGCTGCGCACCTGGTCCTTCAGGGGCAGTTACCCCATTCAGAACCAGGGAATCCTCCACACCTGCCCGCCTCCTGTCTCCCACGAACAGTACTTCTGTCTTGTCAGGATTCAACCTCAATCTGTTAGTCGCCATCCATCCTCCAACCGCCTCCAGGCACTCACACAGGACCTTCACTGACTTCACTGGTTCTGATTTGAAAGAGAGGTAGAGCTGGGTACCATCCGCATACTGAACACCCAGCCCAAACCCCCTGATGATCTCTCCCAGCGGCTGCATGTAGATGTTAAAAAGCATGGGGGAGAGGACAGAACCCTGAGGCATCCCACAAGTGAGAGCCCAGGGGTCTGAACACTCATCCCCCCCCACCACTTTCTGAACATGGCCCAGAAGGAAGGAGCGGAACCACTGTATAACAGTGCCCCCAGCTCTCAACCCCTCTAGACGGTCCAGAAGGATGTTATGGTCGATGGTGTCAAAAGCCGCTGAGAGATCCAGCAGGACTAGGAAACAGCTCTCACCTTTGTCCCTAGCCCGCCGGAGATAATCGACCAGTGTGACCAGGGCCGTTTCAGTCCCATGATGAGACCTGAATCCCGAATGGAAGGGATCCAAATGGTCCGCTTCTTCCAGGCGTGCCTGGAGATGTTCAGCAACCACTTGCTCAATCACCTTGCCCAAGAATGGAAGATTTGAGACTGGGCGATAGTTGGCCATATTAGCCGCATCTAAAGATGGTTTTTAAAGAAGCGGTTTAATGACCACCTCTTTCAGCGGGTCTGGGAATACTCCCTCATAGAGGGAAGCATTTACCACCCCGCGGAGCCCATCGCCCAGCCCTTCCCGGCTCGCTTTGGTAATTATTTTAGATATATTATTTTTGCTTTCATTGTTGTGTTACAGTGCGTTGGAGTTGTTTATAGTTTGCCTCTGCAGACAATTAGGAATACAGACTTCCACAATTATAAACTGATGCATTTAAAAAAAAACATTTTTATGATTTTATTGTATAGTTTTATGTTTCTATTGTTGTACCAATGCAATGCTTTAGCAGCTGATTTCATATTTGACCAAATCCATATGGATTTTTGCTTCCTGCTATTCAGCCCAGTCCACAAAATGTCATGAGGGTTTACAGAGAACAACCAGTCCTGCCAAAATACAAGAGACAGTAAAACAATTTGGGATGCAACAATATTTGATGGCTATATTAGCCTTCTGCTGAATTTTACAAGGTCAGAGTAGAGCTAACAGTATTTTAAACCACATAAAAGGAACTCCCCCAAGCCCTGGGGTACAGGTCCTGGCAAAGGCTTCTGTAAGCTCCAGCTAGAAAAGATGGCTTCCTACCTCTTCTGAGATAACACAGATAGGATCCCTAGCCCCAAGCTGGGAGAATTTTAACAAGTTGGCAGCAACTGCATGACAAGACAGGCTCCAATACCTGGAGTTTGTGTTTGGCTCTGGCTCATGGCAAAAATGGGATTTCCATTTTCCCAACTTCCCGAACTACCGGTAGGACATTTTGGTTTTGAATTCTCTCAGTTTCAATATTTGCTGGCATTGCTCAGCATTACTATCAATTTCTAGCACAAGAGGGCAGCATCCACAAGTCGAATGCTGGGCACAAACACATCCCCCCCCCGCCCCATAACTCAACATACTTTGAAACTTTATACAGTTATTCTTAAATAGAAAGCTCAGTTCAAATCACAGTTTTTTATTATAAGTTTTTCCTGTTTTTGATAGACAACGCCAATCCCAGGTTCAATTTGTAACTGGGTTTAGTAAACTAAGCAGTTTCCACACACACACCAAGCTACAGATAGCAGCTCAGTTTATTCCAAACAAAATTGACTGTTCATAACTCACAAAGAACTTTCTAGAGGTATACAATACTTGTGAAATAAATAGCTCACCTCTTGTATGAGCATACTTTTATGTAATAAACTAGCAATCAGAGCCAGATATTGCAAGAATTTGTCTAATAACTTTCTGAATAAAACACCTTATGATTTAAAATGAGACCTCTTGAAGACCTACCTGTTTGAGACTCAAAAACATAGTGGGACTTAAAAGCAAGTCCTACTGAATTGAATGGGGCTTACTCCCAGGGAAATTTGCAGCCTTACTCTCTCTTGAAGAAGAGACACACACTGTAGGGAACTCTCTGACCTCTGTTGTTGGCACTGATAAGCAGACACCCCTGACATTATAAAAGCAAAGAGAATTGCGGGCCAGGGTGGAGAAAAACAGTGTCAAAGACAGCCACAGCACCTCTGAAAAGAGAACTAGTTGGAAGAATGAGCCAGAAGGAACACTGGTGTAAATCAGACCTGGCCCACAAAGTTAGGGATATTTGATTTAGTCAAGGAAACCTAATTAGCAAAGACCTTCACTTGAAAGTGTATGTGGTGTAGGGAAAGACACTCACAGCACCTTGGGACTCGAGCCAGACTGGGGCTGCATCTTTTGATGCTGCTGCCACAGCACAATCATCACACTCATAACTGTTATTAAAACACAGTAGGTTGTAGTAATGACAGGGGCAAATATCAGAAAGCCAAACCAATGCCCAAACTATGCTGATATTCTGTTTAAAATTTACAAACCCTGCTTTTAACTGAAGCATTTTCAAAATAGTAACACACACACACACACACACACAGCCATATAAAATCTACCACTAGATCTCCATTATTTGTGTTTTGCCATAGGGATGGGTAGATACCATTTCACTTGTGCTTTCAATCCATACGAGGTCTGTACTTCTGAATCTTCTGCAATATTTCCGAGAATTTGCCCAGCTGATGCTGACACTGCTGAAGTAATAGCATCCATTTCCCCAGTATTTCCAACCAGAAAATCGTGGACACCATGCACTGCTCATAGCTAATCAAAACACAAATAAACAACAGATAACATTTCAGTCTGTATGCTGTAATAAGATTTGTCACATGCAAGGACCACAATGCAGGGGTGAAACCATGCTTTATTTCACCTGAGTCAAAGACCCAGTTTGGCAGCCTCCCATGTGTATTTGCCTACACACACACAGAGGCTGAGAACCTCAATGGCGAGGCAAAAAATGGCTAGCCTCCTCCATAGCTACGGCTCTGTACAATGCATGCCTATAATATTAGTTTCGCTGTTATGCAAAAGCAAATAGTTCACCCAGGATCCACTCAAATTTCTCCCCAGATTTCTCTGTTTTAAATTGCCTGGTTGTATTTGCAGAAGGGGACAATTGCATTCCCAACCCACTAACCTTGTGTGTGTTGTTGTTGTTGTTTGCAGACTTTAGGCTTATCCACACTTCTACTTGTCCCATGTCTAGAAAGCATAGGTCCGAAATGTTTTCTACTTGTTCCATGTTTTCCAGGCACAGGTCCAAGTGGTGAGGCTTTTTTTTTGTCCCACCGCTTTCCCAAGGAAAACCTGTTGTTTACCATTGAATCAGAATAAACATGAATCCACACCAAAAAAACCCAACTGTTTCTTCTGATTCAGCAGTAAACAGGAGGTTTTCCCAGAGGAAAACGGTGGGACAAATGGAAGTGTGGATGAGCCACACTTCATACTACTGTGTATAGATGCGCTGTCACAATTTTCAGTTTAATTTCTTCTCTTACTGGTTCCAGTGCTCAACAGGACATATATGCTTTCATTAAAAAGCCATGCAAAAAGGAATCTGAAGTGAAGGCAGAAATCAATCACAAGTACATTGCAAAGTAGTTTAAGCAAAGCATCTATGACAAATGGTCACAGATCCACTTGATGGTTTATCAGGCACAAGAAAGACTCTGGAATTGCTTTCATTATTTGTTTTGTTATTTTGAATTTTTCCTGCAGCACCAATATCCAAAAGGATTGAATTTTGGGCCATTCCCACATGTGGAGGTATGTGCCTGTGGAGGTGCAGCCTCTGTGTACAGACTAGGAGGCATTGATAGGACAGGGATGTCTTTAACTTCTGAAGAAGTGTGCATGCACATGAAAGCTCATACCAAAATAAAAACTTAGTTGGTCTTTAAGGTGCTACTGAAGGAATTATTTAACTTATGCAAAGGTGTTCACACCTTGGCTAGAGACAAATTGGGAATGGTTTAATTATTTCAATCTGTGTGAAACCATTTTAGGAAACAATGCATCAAAGTAGAAGATACATATACATTTTCAACAATGTCACATGGAATACAGATTAAAAACCCAGCACTGGAAATGCAGCGAGTGCACAGTAAACAGGAGTATGAACACAGCTGCTAACTCTCCTTCAAATTCTGACAAGCGGAGGGCTTGGAAGATGGGTGAGGATTTTTCTCAGTTGCATAGAACTTTGTATTAGAAAAATTGCAATAATCTCTCCTGATTTTTCTCATTTTATCCAAGTATCCATGTGAGTAATCACTGTCTCTCTTTCAAGGCCTCTGCTGAAGGGCTTGAGGAAGAGTTTTCTGTCACTTGAGGTGAAGTTTTAATATGGGACGAAACAGTAGGTGAAACTTCCAGTTTCAGCCTTCTCTGGGTGACAATGCACATAAGAGAAATCCCAGCCTCTCTATGAAGCATTCTGCACATGCTAAAGAACTTAGGCAGGGTAAGAAGCGATTATTAAGGGGGGGGGACCCAACAGGATGCTTAATGAGACAAGTCAACAGTTGTGGCCCACTGTCCTGTGTAATCACACACTGCAGGAACGTGTAAAATGGAAGACAGAAGGTGAAAACTGCAGCAAACTGCACATGCACCAATTCCAAAATTAATTTTAGGAATTCTACAAATTAAGCCATAAGGAAGAACACAGCCACCAAAAACAACTCACAACCCACAGGTAGAACTGGAGGCATCCATTCCTACCACACTCAATTCTTAACAAGGGGTTTAAACAAGGCAGCTTAGTAAGAGCATACAGGTCACATAAACTGGCAGAATGAGTGTACACATAGCACAAGAGGCATCTCATAGTGGATAAACTTGTCAGAATCTACGTGGTGGCTCAAAGATAGAGGCATGTCACCCACAATTTATGTGCTTGCTGCAGAAAACATTTGTGTACCCATGGCAACCGTGTATGCATATAAGTATGCAGCCACTATCAACCACTGAAGAATAGGTGATGGAAGAAACCTATTGGGAATTAATCAAGTGCAACACTGTAGATGTCAAAATGTGAAAATACCAGCTCAGTCACATAGCTAAAATGTTACTGAGACAGAAAGCAGGTATGCCTGGGCTGTTGCTACAAGCTTTCCCAAACTAAGGTATGTCATGTGCAATGAGGAGTTAGGAATAACACTGTTTATATTTATTGGGGCTTCTTGAAAGTTTTTTTTTAAAGTTTATATTTAGTTTTGCACTGCAGAAAGAGTTCTTCTCTGCTCCCAATTCATCCCCTACTAGCTTTGTTCAAGTACCTCGATCACAAATAGTAGGCGAATCCTGAGCTCTACAAGAATGAAAATTATCACAAACTCCAGTGTATGGATTGCATAATTCATCACCATAACATCCACTGCAAACAGAGGAACAGTTCCTTCCAAAGTAACCCAAGGAGCAATCTATGAAAAATAATAAAAAGGACATAAAAATAATCATATTTGCCTTCCACAGTTCTCTGTTTCTTCTCCTGGTCATCTAATACTTAGGTTTTATTTCATTTCAGAAATTATAAACCATTATACAGAGAATACCCAAATAGTGTACAGAATATCTATTCCTCTTTCCCTTTTATGCCAAGCTCTCTCAAACTCTTTCTTCACACTATCAAAATACTTTCCACAAAGATTCTGCTCTTGAAATGAGAATGCAAGCTATCAAAATGAATGTTTGCTCAAAATGGAGCATTTTAGTTTTAAATTTCTATTTCTCTCAGTTGAAACCTTTTCATTTAAGGCAAAGAACTCACATTCTGATTACAACTCAGAATGCTCAGTCCCTAGTTCTATAAACTGTATCAGTCAGTTTTTCTGTTATCACATAATAATAAAATAATAATAATAATAACTTTTATTTATACCCCGCCCTCCCCAGCCAAGGGTGGCTAACATCAGGTATAAAAACAATTGATTAAAATACAACTTAAAAACAGGATTAAAATACAACTTAAAAACAGGATTAAAATACAACTTAAATGCAGTCTCATTTTAATGGAAGCCCAGTTTGGGGGGAGAAAATATCAAATCTTCACCAAGGCTAACTATCCAGACTGGTTCTATGTGGGCCAGAAAAAAAGCCAGGGAAGTCTCCAAATAGGGGTTTCCTCACAGAAGGAAAAGGACGGGGGGGGGGGGGGGATCAGGCTGATTCCAAGCCAAAGGCCAGGTGGAACAACTCTGTCTTACAGGCCCTGCGGAAAGAAATCAGATCCCGCAGGGCCCTGGTCTCATGAGACAGAGCATTCAACCAGGCCGGAGCCAGTGTTGAAAAGGCCCTGACCCTGGTTGAGGCTAATCTGACTTCCTTAGGGCCCGGGACCTCTAGAGCAGGCATCCCCAAACTTCGGCCCTCCAGCTGTTTTGGACTACAATTCCCATCATCCCTGACCACTGGTCCTCTTAGCTAGGGATCATGGGAGTTGTAGGCCAAAACATCTGGAGGGCCGCAGTTTGGGGATGCCTGCTCTAGAGTGTTGCTATTTGTGGATCTTAAGGTCCTCCACGGGGACATAATACAATACTGTGAGCTGCAATCTACAAATATTTGGCCAACCTGATTTGACATATGCTGCAGACCAGGGCTCCTCACTTTTTAGCAATACAGTTCCTCTAGCAATCGCATAGGCATTATTCCAGATAGTGATCCCTGTACATTGTTCTCTAAGCTCCAAGCACGCTGCCTTTGCAGAAATCAAATCTGCATGTACTTGAGATACAGAGCCTGGTGGTGATAGAAGCACCTTTCCTTTGTGTTCCTGATACCGGTCAACACCTGCAATAGGAAAAAGAATCCACACAGTAATGCAACCAATTTAAATTACCGTAGTTGCACAAAATTGCCAGACTCACACTGGAATCAATTCCCAGTATATATGAAAAGTGTGCAAATGCCAGTTAGGATTTGGCACACATCTTTACTTCAAGCGTCATGTAACACTGTAGGCTTTTATCATTACTACAAAGTAAAAACAGCAAGAATAGGTGGAACAGTTATTCAAAGTTACATATCACAAGAATTATCAACTCCCACAGGGTCAACAGTGGCAAGCTGTTCAGTTAAATGGTCTATAGATGAGCCCTGTTGAGATTTGACTTTTTGTCCTATATGGAAGATTTATCTTATTTTTAGTCGATTGGTAGCAATGCTCCCTGTGAGGTGTTATTAGACATGTTGGTGGCTGGGTTAACTGCCCACAGGGTGAGAGTTTTTTGGTGGTAAAGGTAAAGGTATCCCTGACCATTAGGTCCAGTCGTGACCGAGTGGGCTTGCGGCGCTCATCTCACATTATTGGCCGAGGGAGCTGGCGTACAGCTTCCAGATCATGTGGCCAGCATGACAAAGACGCTTCTGGCGAACCAGAGCAGCACACAGAAACACCGTTTACCTTCCCACCAGAGTGGTACCTATTTATCCACTTGCACTTTGACGTGCTTTCGAACTGCTAGGTTGGCAGGAGCTGGGACCAAGCAACGGGAGCTCACCCCATCACGGTGATTCGAACCGCCAACCTTCTGATCAGCAAGCCCTAGGCTCTGTGGTTTAACCCACAGCGCCACCCGCATTGTTGGTGGAGAAGGGCTTCAATGAGAGATGGGGAGAGGGTGTTTGCATTGCTCGAGGTGAGAGAAGGGATGGAAATTATTGGGGTTGAGCTTTTCGCCTGCTGCCTTGTACATATGCACTGGTTGTTAAATGGAATTGATTGGACAGAGTAAGTTGTTCATGCATGAAGAGTATGATTATTGAGTGACTCAGTATAATAGTTGGTTCCTGAATTCCAGATTTGTATTTTTATATATGAAGACACCTAGTTTTGTAGTATTTATGATACTACTAAGGTACTTGACGTATTTTTTTATATTATTTTTTGTTTTTTGCTTATGTATACTGTGTGGATATATTTACTCCTTAATTCTCTTATTTAAAATGTATCATATATTAATAGCAGTTGGATTGGATGTGGAATCTGTATGTAATATATTTTGAGCCAGATTAAACTAACTGGTCTGGTCCTGCTACTGGAAGCCAATGTGAAGACTTCTGGTAGCACACCAGTGCTTTCCCCACCTCTCTTCCCCACACATGCCTCAGCTGGCTCTAGGAGGGTCAGGGAAACACGCAGAACAATTAGTAGAGTGAGGGAGAGATTGTTCCATCAGGCATACAGAATGTTTTAAAAGGAGCAATGTTGAATTCCTCCCTTTGATTTCTGTTGAGATGTAAACCGCTTAGAGATTTTCTGAAATATTAAGTGATATACCAATTCAATAAATGAACAAACAACCAAACAAGAGATTTCTCTGAATATACAGGCAAGCCATAAGAATCACAAGTATGAAAGTGGCCCAGAAATCATTTATACTTACTCCCTGCTCTAGATTTATTCATTGTAATTCAACTGTGCAATAAAGTCTGCATTTGGATTATTTCATCACATACCATGCCAGTGGGTTAGGAAAAAGCTAACCACTTGAATAACTGTCTGGAAATCACAGATAAATTGGAAAAATTTAATGAATTAAAAACCTGTAAAAACCAAACTCACCTGTATTTCGCTTGCAGATCCAATGGGCCTTTTCATTGCAATGCAAAGCAACCAAGTGACGTTTGGAAACTTTTACACAATGCACAGTATTTGGCTGGGCTGGGGACGATAGCTGAAGCCTTCCCAATTGGATTTTAATACAACAAAAGAGAAAAATTACAGTGAAAACATGACTGCAAAAATATGCTCTTTCAAAATACTGATGTCAGAGATCACACTGATATTGTAATGCCTTCTGTCTCCAGTACATTGCCCTTCCTCCTGGAAAGGGCTTTTCCAGATGTATGCCCCCTGAGCTCCTGGTTAAGTGGCATGCCCCAGGAGAACCACTGGGACCTCTAAGACAGAAAGAATTACTAAAGGGTTCTCTCTGGGAACTTAAGACTTTGCATGAAAAACAGTTATATTCATGGCTCTTTTTATGGCATGCCTGCTGGTTTCTTGGCCCCTCTAACAATGACCTACAAAGCAGTACTATTAATATTCTATGGAAATATAAACATAAGAAAAGTTTTGTGAATACCAATGCTAACAGGCCTTGCTGCCACATTAAAAGGGGGTGGGGGGAGGCTGTTGCTTAAACACTCTGGCTTACCATAGTCCTATGTTCCTCAGCATCTTTTTAATGTTTTTTCATTATTATTATTCTCTATTTGTTTACCTATGTACTCCCCATGATATCAATAACACAAAATTCCAATATACAGGATGAATGAAATATATAAGTGGTAAAAGAAAGAAAAAATACACTTGCATAGTTACAAACACCCCTGACACAATCATATCAGAGGAAAACAAATCAGACTTTAATTGTGTTTTTTCATGTTCACATCTTACCAAGAAAGCCTCATATTTGCTGGTGTACCTTCTGACCATGAAAAAGTATTAATATCTTCCAAGTTATTCAATCCGGTCCAAAAATCATCCAAAGGTAAAGCTAAGATCCAGTTCTGTGGAAAAACAATGGCAAAGTTTAAGATACTTTGACATACAAACCGTATCGGCAAAAACATACTCACCTGGACCTCACATCTCTTTTATTTATTTTATAATTTATCTTCTCTAATACTTTTTATGATCATACCTTACAAGCCTTCCTAGATATTACATCGCTTAAATAATGTTGTTTCTACTTGTACAGTACTCTGAGCATTAGTTCAAAGATAGTAATGTTCCTGACATTCATAAGAAAACATTTGTTGGCTCAAAGAAGTTAAATAATTTGTGATGTCACATGGGAGTACAGAGAAAAAGATCAAGAAGTTATTGTTGCTCATCTGTTTCTAAGTAAGAACAAATCTTGTGTGAACAACTAGTAGTTATCGTCTACCCTTGAGTTACAGTAAAACCATTTCCGATTTTATCAGGTTTCATTGATGTAACTCAAAAAGAGCATCATCTGCTCATCTGTTGCATAATTCGTATCTAAGACTGTAATATAAACTGCAATACAGTGGTCCCTTGACTTACGAACTTAATCCGTTCCGAATGCACATTCGTAGGTCAAAAAGCGCGTAAGTCGAAACGCAGCTTCCCATAAGAAAAAAAATATTCGAAAAAATTGTAAGTCGAGGAAACCGCATTAGAAAATTCGTAAGTCAAGGAAACCACATTTAAAGCCGCCAACAGTTTGCATTCGGATGTAGAAAATTTTGTAAGTGTGCAGCCATTTGTCCCGTTCGTAAGTCGAAACTGTTGTAAGAATTTTGAGGTCATATATATAATAAATGTTCATAAATGTACCAAGCAAACAGTACAGGAAGACAGGCCTGAAAACCATTTTGATTCTCCCAAAACAACCAAATGTTTCTCTGCAAGGAGAGAAGGGGGGTGAAGGAACTTTCTCATTGTCTCAAGAATTAAAGTGATTTCCATCTCAAAGGAATGGCCAGGCTACCCAGGAAAAGGCAAACTAAGAACTTTGTTAAATTAATAAGTTACATAGTAAGACAGGATAGACAGGACTTCACATTAATATCTCCTCCCAGCAAAGCATTCACCAACAATACTTGAATTTACATATTGACAACCGAGAAATTCCAAGACATCGAGAAATTCTGTAATCAGGGTACCATCTGTAGAAGATTCACAAGTATTCTGTCTATTGAAAAAATGTTAACCTTTTAAGAGTTCACAAGTACTCTGTTTACTGGAAATGTTAATCTTCCTTTCCCGCCTTTTTGCTCCATCCACTTACATGTACAACTAAAGATATATAATGGGAAATGTTCTTTTGTTCGGGATTCCTCTTGCCATCTCTGCTTTTGGTGGTGGGGGGGACCTCTGTTATAGCAGACCTCTGTCTTTTTTAAATAAAAATCATGCTTTGCTTTACAAGCCCTGGGTTTTGGTCTTTGTCATTTTATCCCAACCAAAAGGAGCCTAGGTCTATCTGCTCCTTAGAGGATTTCAGTCCTCCTTATGAGGCTGATCTCCCTTTAAGGTAACTTATTAATTTTTATAGCAAAACCTACGGATGTCGAGTCATTCGTAAATCGAGGGCCCACTGTACTGTCAAATGTCTTGTTACCTAGAATTTGCTGGTTTCTCTGTAACCCAATAATCTGGTTGGCCACTTAGAGAACAAGATGTTGGACTAGGTGAGCCTGTTTCAGTAGAGAAACTCACCTGGTACCTATCTTAATGTCATTGCGGTGCCAGGTGAACACACTATTGCAGGCCTTTTACACTGGAACCTCGGTTTATGAACACCTCGGTTTATGAATTTTCGGTTTATGAACACCGCGGACCCATCTGGAACGGATTAATTCACTTTCCATTACTTTTAATGGGAAAGTTCGCTTCAGTTTATGAACGCTTCAGTTTATGAACAGACTTCCGGAACCAATTACACCCATGTTTCAGTTTATGAACGCTTCAGTTTAAGTACTTCGCGGACCCGTCTGGAACGGATTAATCCACTTTCCATTACTTTCAATGGAAAAGTTCGCTTCAGTTTATGAACGGTTACTCCACGGACCGTCTGGAACGGATTAATCCACTTTCCATTACTTTCAATGGGAAAGTTCGCTTCAGTTTATGAACGCTTCAGTTTATGAACAGACTTCCGGAACCAATTGTGTTCATAAACCGAGGTACCACTGTATTCTGTTCCTGTTTTAAATATGCTTCATCTGATCCATCATGTAATGCTGCTTGTATGTATTTTATTGGTTGTATCCAATGGTTCTATTCTGTTTGAAGAAGACTCTGACATAGTAGAGGTATCTATAAACAGAAGGTGGGTAGGAAAGTTTTGCTAACTCCCCCTGTGGGAGTGCTGCAGTGGACTGTAGGGATATTTTAAATATACAGTCGTACCTCGAGTTCCGAACACCTCGGGTTACGAACAACCCGGGTTACGAACTTCGCAAACCCGGAAGTATTTTTGCCGCGCGTGCGTGCGCAGAAGCGCCGCGCGCCTTTGCGCATGCGCAAAACGGCGGTTCGGGCCCTTTTCGGGTTACGAACTTTTCGGGTTACGAACTGCGACCCGGAACGGATCCCGTTCGTAACCCGAGGTACCACTGTAAATGTATAGGGATGCCAATACCCTTTTAAATGTGTTGTGGAATGGGGGATTATTGGTTTGGTTTTGCTCTTATTTTTATTAAATAGGTTTTTTAAAAAAAATACATATTGTATTATGTCGTGAACCGCCCTGAGATATACAGATGAAGGGTGATTTAATAAATAAAAATAATAATACATGCACTTCAGTAAGTTGATAAGCCTTCTGTTTGCTGTATTGTTGGGGGTTTTTATAACTGGTTTTTTTATGTAATTGTTGTAACCCTGCCCTGATTGTTGGTATCGCAAGATACAATTTTTAATTAATTAATGTGAATTTGTGGACTATATTATGTAAATGCAATATCTGTTTGGGCAGAAAGTGTCCTCAATGTATATACTGTACTGTATACAAAAAGTAAATATATATGCAACTTACCATTTCCTGACTACTAGTAAATGATACTAATTCTGTAAAGCTGTATCTCTTGCAAAATTTTAGCGCTTCTATCCAAGTCCCCGTATTATTTGCTTCTAGGCAATAACAATTTCCATTCCAGTAGTGCCAGCAGGGTGCTTGAGGACAATTCAGTCTGAATCTAGCTTTAGATGGGAAAAAGTAGTAATTTAATTATTATATTCTAACTTAAATTGAAGACTGTCTGTAATTTATTGCTGCCCTTATTCCTCTTGAAACTTCTAAGTTCTGCTTCCATCTATATTCTTCAGTCACCAAGCCAGAATAGAGAACATTGTACATCCTTCAAATATGGCATTCTGACTGACTTCAGAGTCAGAATGCAATAAAACAGGTTAGATAGGATAAGTGGGTTGCTTGTTTCAACAGAAAATTTAAAAATTAAAAATTAAAAAATAGAAACGTGCAAAAAGCAGGAAAAAGAAATGTTATTTTATTACACTTATATTACTTCTAGCTAAAGCAAGTCAACATCCAATTCTAACACTGCCTGTATATTTCGAAGCAAGTTTCTTATAAGAGATAAGGCAGGAAAGAAAAGCATCAAAATTGTTTTTGGTAAGCCCAGAAACAACCCAAGTAAATGCTTAATCCTCACTTTTCTCCCTTTATGTGTCTCTACACAATCATATGTGCAACAAAAGAAGTACTAAATTCTATAATCTTCTCCAGGAATGTGTTGGATTTAGTTCAAAAGTATGTAAGCACAGGCACACGTTTTATTCTTTTTTTTTTTGGTCTCCTATAGTTACTCAGTTGATTACCTTGAAGTTACAGCCTCTCTACCTGTCTATATAAATATTATGTGTATTAGTCATCCAGCATTAACTACTTTTATATCACCTTGATTTCAAATGGAAAAATTAAGCACAAACTTAATCTTCTGTTAACAGAAAAATCTAAGTGCAGAAATCCACTATCTAAATCTAAAAACACACATTTTGGGGTGTTCAGAAGCTTCTGTGCATTTGCAAAGGGCCCCATAGTTTCAACAGTCAATACAGGTGCCTTCAGGGGAGTCTAATGCATTCCTTGTCCCATGATCCCAGGGAGCTCAAAGCTACCACTGACCACTCAGCTTCACAACAATTATAACCTTTCCATGCCAGAGAGAACAAAGAAAATGAATGGGCTATTTTCCCACTTTTTTCTGGTGGTTGCTCTTGCCAAGAGCTGGAATAGGAAAAAACACTGCTGCCAAAGAGAGAGAAATTAAGAACTGCCTCTGCAGCTCGTTCTTTGTTCTCTCTGGCAAAGAGAAGCTGGAGCAGCTTTGAGGTGAGTGGGCAAGAGTAACAGGGGATATCAGCTTGCCCAAAATGTAAAACAAGGTGCAGGTTGGAAAGAGAATTTCTAGCCATTGGAAATAGTACTGGTGTTGGAAGTTGAGGCAGTTCACAAAAGCTCATACATGCGGCATGGTTCACTAATGTGTGAACCAACCTTAAGATACTTCATTTACAGCTTTCATTTATTTACTTAAGAACCTATAAACACACTCAAAATTTAAGGGACTCATATAATCTACTTTTGATGCATCTTAACAACGCAAACTGTGTGGAGCATTAAAAACTGTGTCTATGTGAATAAACGTGTTCTCATTTAATCATGTGCTCTGCAGTTTGGAATCCTTGTCTATTATTTTTACAACACCTTTACCTGCCTAGAAAAACTATATCCACTGAAGAAGAGGCAGAGGTGTGCGTTTTCCAGAACTGAGTTTCCCCCCAATGCATATTAGGGTAATTTGCATTAGGAAACTGTTTGCAACAGACAAATTTCTGATGACTTAAAAACTGATCTAATTTTGCATGTTTATTTCACTTGAATTTAAAGGGACCCAGGTGGCGCTGTGGTTAAACCACTGAGCCTAGGGCTTGCTGATCAGAAGGTCGGCGGTTCGAATCCCTGCGACGGGGTGAGCTCCTATTGCTTGGTCCCAGCTCCTGCCAACCTAGCAGTTCGAAAGCACGTCAAAATGCAAGTAGATAAGTAGGAACCGCTACAGCAGGAAGGTAAACGGCGTTTCCATGTGCTGCTCTGGTTTGCCAGAAGTGGCTTTGTCATGCTGGCCACATGACCTGGAAGCTATACGCTGGCTCCCTCGGCCAATAATGCGAGATGAGCGCGCAACCCCAGAGTCAGTCACGACTGGACCTAATGGTCAGGGGTCCCTTTACCTTTACCTTTTTCACTTGAATTTAGTAAATAAAGTTAAAAACATCTTTCATTATGTCATCTTCGACAACAAAAATTCCTTCTCCATGAGCCCACTCGCCACCTGAAATTTAATCAACACATTTTGTTGTCTACCCTCTCTACAGAAGTATATTCTGTAAATTTAATCAACACATAAATTTAATCAACACATTTTATTGTCTACCCTCTTTACAGAAGTATAGGATGGTAAAGGCTAAGGGTTGTATCCAACAAAGTTGTCCATTTAGCACAAGGACTTCTACTTGTGCAACAGAATTTCTCTGTCCTCTCTTCTCCCCATATGCCCCCACAATCTGTTCCAGAGAGTTGGGGGAAACCCAAAGCAAACTGGGATGTGTGCATGGGTGTAGCCAAGGGAGGGCAGGGGGGCAGCTGCCCCTCTAGATCAATAAAAATAGAAATACTTAACTGAGTTTCTGTCCCCCCCCCAAAAAAAAAACACCTGGCTACTTCTGTGTGTGTGTGTGTGTGAGAGAGAGAGAGAGAGAGAGAGAGAGAGAGAACAGGTTGGAAAGTTCCATTGTGTAAAGTCCTTGCACTAACATAATTACTTCATTGAACACAATCCTAAGAACTAAGCATTCTATGTCCTGGCCCAAACTAAACACACAAAACTGAAAACAGAAAGAATTCCCTTAAGAACTCACCTTGCCATTATTTCGGGTTTTTTTAAGAAATGAGTGGGGCAAGTGGAAAACTGCTTGGACTTGTGCTTTCTAGGCACAAGCAAAAGTGTGGATGGAGCTTAGCCTTTACCTCTTCCAAGATATTCCACCCCCTCACCTCTCCCACAGAGAGCCAGCATCCTGTGACTATTACACAGCAGAAACTACTGTACTTCATGGGCGTACCCAGCACGGGGCAGGGGGCGCAGCTGCCCCCCTAGAAGCAGGGCCGGCACAGCCGTGGGCAAGAGCGGCACTGCCAGCAGGGCTGGTGGGCAGAGGTGGAGGCGGAGCACAGCCTGGTGGAGTGCGAGTTCGGCATTCCCGCCCACCACGCCTCGCCCTCCCTCCAGCTCCCCGTCGCGCCCTCCGGCAAGGCCAAGCGCGGCGGGGAACTCGCGCTCCGCTGGGCTGTGCTCCGCCTCTGCCCACCAGCAGCGCTGCTATCGCCCACGGCTGTGCGCTCCGTCAGGGTCCTGGCCATAGTGCACCGGGGCAGCCCGGCGGGCCAGAGCGAGCACCCTGGCTGCGTGCTGTCAGCAGAGCCCCAGCGCCTCCGACTGCAAAAAGCTTCGTGGCGCCAAGGTGAGACCAGAGTCAGTTTCACCTGGGCTCCGTAGCCCCGCCCATGTCCCCACTTTGTGGCCCCTCCCCTCCCTGGCCCCGCCCCTTGCCCCCCTAGTTTTGCCCCTGCTGTACTTAATCACGAATGGGTCTGCCCTGACTAGCAGAGGCTCTCCAGGATTTCACATCTCCCCCAGCCCTACCTAGAGATGCCAGGGTGACATCTGGGACCTTCTGATGCAATGCAGGTGTTCAACCTCCGTCTTCCTTGGGTGCTTCTGCCCCCCCCCTTCCCTTATAGTGACAAAAACTGCCAAGGGCACAAGACAGGTGTGTGTATGCTCTGGATCTGCTAACCCAGCCTTGGGCAGCTGCTGGAAAGTAAAGGACAGAGGTAAAATCATCTCAGGTACAGGCACCAAATACAGTTCAAGCCTTTCCACAATGGACGGGATGGGGCTGCAGCATCTCTGCTGTGGGTGTTTTCATTTGCATTGCTTGCGACGGCAACACCTGTTCGCAGCGCAACCTTCGTTTACCTGCATCCCACGTGTCGCCAGGCAGCAAGCGGACGTGCACCGCCAACAGGAGCAGCGAAAGAAGCAGCAGCCCAGGCGCCATGAGAGCGCCTTTGCGGCTGCTGCTACGCGAGGCTCCTGTGGCTCCTCCCCACCGTGGGCGGAATCGGCGCCAGAGTTCAACCGTCCTCCTCTCGCGCCTCGAGAACAGTTTTGCGCACGCTCGGTCCCGCGCGCAGGAGCCGACTTCCCGCCCCCGAATCCCCTCCGCCAATCCCCGCTTCCTCCTCCCCCCCTTCCTTATAACGTTCGACTCAGACAATTATCCCAGCTAAAAAAGCCGGCTGTTCCTTTCAAGTACCTCCGCTGCCAAAGCATGTTATCTTATTATACAGGCACAGCGGTTTCCTGCCATTGTATCCCCATTCTCCTCAGGGATTTCCCTCTCCCAAACCATTCCCTTGCCAACCCTCCATGCCCTATAATGCCCAAGAGCATTCACTGACGTGAAAATGATTGCAGTGCTTACACCAGAGACTCAGCTAAAGCTATCAGGGTAATATTCATAGAATAATAACTCTGTAGAGTTGAAAGGGACTCCGAAGGTCATTTCGTCCAACCCCCCTGCAATGGAGAAATCTCAACTAAAGCAGTGCATGACAGATCCATTCCAGCCTCTGTCTGCTTTAAAATCTATGAAGGAGAGACCATCACCTTTCGAGAGAGTCCATTCCTGATGTTTATTTGGAATATTTTTTTGTGTAACTTGAAACCATTGGTTCATGTCTTACCCAGTGGCGTAGCAAGGTCAGGTGGCACCAGGTACAGAAAATTTCTTGTCACGCACCCACACATTTTTAAAAGAAGGAAAAAATAAGATACAGTTGCAAGTGTAATTTTCTGGTTTATTTACTTAGCATGGTGACCACAAGCACTTAAAACCTGTTTTTTGACAATTGGAATTTGTTATGGATGAATTTTTTAACTTAATTTTGCTATTTTGCAGCCTACTGTTGATGTGGACTGCCTCAAAGTTCTGATAGAGGAGCATCACCTCTCAGGAGGAGCCAGGTCCAAGGGGGGGGGGAGTTTGCCACGGTGACAAGTACTTGCCCTCCTTTGTGACATCTCTTGCTTTTCCCTTAAAAGCCACTGACTTGCAGGCAGCCACTGTGGGTTAGTAGTGAGGCAAGTGGAGGAGAGAGGAGTTGGTGGTGGTTGGAGAAGATAAGGAGAGGTGTTCATTTGATTGTTATTGTTATTTGATTAATTACTTTTATTTGATACGTTTGATTTTTTATTATTATTTTACTTTTTATGCTAACACTTATTTTACTTTTTATTTTGTTTTTTGTTCTTTATTTTCAGCCTTAGCTCTCTGGAAATCGACCTGGCTAGTCTTCTCCAGAGAGCTCAGTTCCGCCACACTCTTTCCCTGTCTTCCCCTTTTCTCTCCCCTCTCATCATTTACATTTACTAGGACATTTCTAGCCCACTTTCCTTCCAGGAGTTCAAGGTGGCCTTCATGGTTCTCCCTGGCACCAATTGTTATCTTCATAGCAGTCCTGCAAAGTAGGCTAGGCTGGCCCAAGGTCCACCAGGGAGCTTCATGGCTGAGTGGGGATTCAAACCCACTACACCTCTGCCTGGCTCCTATTTGCATCTCTCCAGCTGCTCTACAACATCGGACCTCTCCCCCTTCCTGGGGGGTCTCTCTGACTCCAAGGAAGACTCCAGCACCTTCCTCATGTTCCCCTTTTCTGAGACACCTTGATGCTTGGAGGACCCTCCTAGGGGTCTCCTCCCTCTCCAGGAAGGGCAGGGCTGTCCTAAGAAGATGCGGCAGAGCAGCCCTTTAACAGCTGGCAATGCTTCCTCTTTCCTTTGGGCTGGAGCTCTTGAACCCATAGCACTTGGAGCCTCCTTTCTCTCTCTGCCAGCCCTTTGTGCTCTGGGCTACCTCTTTCCAGCTCTGGTGATGCCCTTTCAGGTCACTGAACTGCAGAGAGATGGAAGGAATTGGGCCAGATGCCCCTCCTCACACACAACCCCCCCCCCCAACAATTGGGGCTGCTGGCTTCTGAGTCGCTCTCTCTACTCGTCTCTTCGAGGTTCAGGTGCTTAAGATGCCTGATCAGCTGCAGCAACAGGGTGGCCCCCCTGCAAGGCCTGGAGCAGCCTGTGGTGTCAGGTGAGCAAATGGCCTTCCTTTTTGGGACAGAGGAGGGCAGGAATGGGCTAGGGGGGCAGCTAGTCAAAAGATACATAGAGCCAGATGGCTGGATCCAACTCAAGGTCCATCTGGGCCATCACCTGGAAACCCAGCCCCCCCCCTCCCAGCGACCACACCATTTTGTGGGATCTGATGGAGGAAGCAGGGAGGGGCTGGGGTGTCCCCTGTAGTAGGACATGGAATCCAGGAAAAAACTATTGAAATAGCCTTGCCAGGGGCTTGCCAATGGCTCAGGTATGTGCTGGGGTTCCACATCCCTTCCCCAGGGGTGAGTACTGGATAAAACTAGAGCATGGAGTGGATCCCTCAGACCTGCCCCCTGCTGCCCGGGCTCTTTGTCCTCCACTCTGTGCTGTGCACTCTCAGATGCGGAGGAGCCCTCCCCTCCATGAGGAACTGACAGCCTGACTTTTGCATTTCAGCTGCTGGAGGAAGATCAGCTCTACCTCCTGGAGGTTATCCAGAACTACCAGGCAGCTCGGCTCAGGGGCGCCAAACCCTGAATTGCTCCAAGCAGGGGGCGGCCCAAGCCATTATGGTGAGTGATGGGTGGTGTGAGGGACCCCCATGGGGAGGGAGGGGCAGAGAGGGGTTTTGCGGGTTTGTGCATCTGCCAGAGAGGAAGACCCTTCTGGCTTAGAACATGGGGTGGCCAATCCCCTGGAAACACAAGCCTGGCATTTGGGGCCGGAGCCGTCCTCCGGAGACCCCTGGAAGGAGCTGACTTTCCTCCTCTGATCTCCTCAGGACATCTTTGGCCACTTGGAGCACTTCAGGGATCGCCCCCTGAGCCTGGCCCTGGCCTTGGAGGCGCTCCTCCAACTGAGTTGAGTGGGCGGGGGTGGGTGGGGTGGGGACAGAACTCCAGGGGGAGCTCCAGGTGGGCAAGAGTAGGCAGGAGGGAGAAAGGGGCAAGGAAGTCTTACCCCTTCCCTTTCTCTCTCCAGCTTAATGAGACCCCATTTGAACTGCGATATGGTCAGTGCTATCCTGCATAGGACAATGGAGGCTGTTCTTGGGGGTACAGAAAAGGAGGAGGACAAAGAGGTATGTCCTCTGCTTTGACTTCCCTTTGCACAGCTCTTTCTTCTTCTCACACCCTTGTGCAAGATTTAACCCAGCACTCAACCTTTCTTCTCTCTTTTCCCACAGGAACTGAAGCGGCACTTCCAGAGCCTGCTGGGGGGGTCTCCTTCTGGAAGCCCCCAATGCTGGCACCCTCCTCCAGCTGCTCACTGTAAGTGTCCTGATGGCATCAGGAGTACTTTTAGGGTTCCCCCACCCCCATCCCTTACCCAACGGACTGTCACATTTCTGGGGCAGAGAGTCCGCTGTCCCATTTGGCCCCTAATTTAGCCCAAATCCCAAACTGGCAACCCTTATGGCTCGAGAGTGCCAGGGACTCTGTGATGGGGGCAAAGGAGGGCCACCTTGGCCCAGACTGGTCCCTGACGCTGAGACAATCTTTCCTCCCACAGGACCTCTGATATTCCCCTTTGGGGAAGTGAGGAGGAAAGGAAACTAGCGGCCAGCAGCATTTCTCTACTGCTGGCTGTTTCATGGCGATTCCCCCACCTCAGAGTAAGTATCTTGCCTTCTTGTAATCATTTCTTTGGTTGCTTCCAGCCCCCCAAGAGCACACACCCCAGTGAATTTTAACGCAGAAGATGTGGCCAGAGGCAGTGGCGGAGCTTCATGCTCTGGCGCCGGGGACGGAAAGCAGGCAGGGTGGGACTGGTGCATGTTTTGGGGTGTGGCATGCCGCCCGTAGGGGCGTGGTGCGCATTCTGGGGCGGGGACTGTTGCCTGCGGGGGGCAGCCGCGATGGCGCCCTTGGGATCACGCTGCCCGGGACGGAGCGCCCCATCACTCCCCCTTCCTACGCCCCTGGCCAGAGGCTTTTTCTGCCCCCTTTCCTGGTGCTGTCCTTCCACCTCTTCCCAGAAGGGTGCAGGGCCCAGGGAGGTCCTCTGGGACAAGGGATTGGGCCCAAGCCATAGGGGGACCTATCCTTCCTGGCATGGGGCTGCTTCTGTGTTCTCTTGCACCCATCCAGGGTGGGGTTCGCAGTGTCATCTGACCCAGATTTTTTTTACTTGCAGAAGACAGTAATTCGGTCAGAGCTGGCCTTCTTCCGGCAAAATCTGAAAAAAGCTAAGCCCCACATCTTGGGGACAGCAAACACCCTTGCCCCATGTTTGCCCAAGACACACCTCCCAGGTCTTCTTGCTGGGAGTCCTCCATGGCCTCTCTGCCCAGCGGTCTCCCTGCCTGAGCTGACAGAGCTGGTCTCGCAGGTGGAATTGAGGACTCCCCAACTGCTGGTGCTGGCGGACTTTGAAATCCGTGCCCAAGCAGCTGGCTCTGGGGTGGCTCAGGACTTCCTGGCTGCTATGATGACCATGGGGCTATTCCATCAGGACACCACCCCAATGCAGGTGGCCGGCCACACTGGGCAGGAGAAGAGTGATTAAAAGTGGGGGATCTAGACTCCAGACCCTGAGAAATAGGTGGAAATATGAGACCCCAGACCCTGAGAAATCTGGAAATATGGTTAACAGCGAAAAACTCTAATATATTTCATATTTATGTAAAGACATGGAAAGATATAAGAAAAAATATTGAGTTATGGGGAAGAATGAAACTCTCTCTAATGAGAATAATTTTGGTCATAAAAATGAATATTTTGCCTAATTTTATTTAAAATTCTCCAATAGTAGGCAGAACAAGATGCTTCAAAGAATAGCAAAAATATATTTCTAGGTTTGTATGGGACAAACTCAAGTTCGGTTCAAGGGGAAATCATATTGACAATAAAGGGAGAAAACAGGGTTCAGAATAGCATAATGAAAATAATTAATGTTCATCCATTATTCTAGGGAAAAGAACTTCACATACACTTATTATGCCAAGGATCAATGCACATTTTGTTTTTCTAAAATGACATTTTCTACAGTGAAGTTAATAATGGCAGATTTCAAATTTTAAGAGTGGTATTGCAATCTTATTTTGAATAACATTGCCAAGAAGATCTGCTTATTGCCTTTTCTAATTATTGGTGATTAGATGAATTACTAATAGGGCAATCCTATCATTTTACTAGAACTAGGAAATTTATTTATTTGCTACATTTAAGTACCACTTTTCTGTAAAACCAGTCAAGGTGGCTTACATTTTATGTAGGTAAACGAAGGTAAAATCAAAGCCCCCTGATACAAAAGTAAAAGAAGTAAATTTAGGCACTGACACTTTCATATGGTCACATCATGACCCAGTGTGAAGTGGTCACTGCAGAAGAGATATGGAGCCTGTAGAAGGGACATACTGTCTCCCTCTGGCTTTTTAAAACCTTTAAATATTATAAAATGTGTAATAAAGAGAAAAAAGAACTTGCAAAGTTCATCAAATATAATATTTGTAAGCAGTGCTTTGTTTTTGTTTTTTGGCAATAATAATAATAATGAGGTGTCATATACTGTATTGATAAAAAAATATGCTGCATTTAGAGTAATAATTCCACCAGAGTTCATTCCCACAACTATTTTCAGCGGGACAAGGATGAGGAGTCCTCACAAACACTGTGATTTACAAGTATCTCTTTAAAAAGTATCCTAAAACATCTGGTCATTATGTTCCTGAAACAGTTTAAAGATGTTTTGAATTAGTATTGTATTTATGCCAGTTTTGGCCTATTACTGGCAATTGTAAATTGCTGAGTTTAAGTACAGTATGCCAGTTTGAAGGGCCTATGATTAGCAGCCAGTCTTTATAATTTATGTAATATTCCCTCCAAAACAACAGGAGGGTGACCTCATCCACTGTGAATCAGCTAAATGTGAGTTGTAAGGCAGAGGCTATTCAACAGGGAATATCATCACTACATAAACAGTTAATTCATTCAGAAAGGGTAAGAAAATACTGTAGTTCACTTCTTGAGAGAAACATGTTCAGTTGCCATCATTAAACAGGAGGGTGGCATTTGAGTAATTTTAATCAACTTTTAATCAACAAGATTAATCCATAGATCAATCAACTAAAGCATTATAAACATTGATTAATGAAAAGCTATATGAACACTTGTTTATGTGTAATGAATTGGTCAGTTGAACTTGATATTTTCCTTGCATTTAAGAATCACATTCATTGCACTTAAGAATCAGCTTTCTGGATCAGATCAAAGATAAAGTAGTTCCAGTAGTGGCCAACTATCTCCTGCCATGTGCCACCAGCATCTAATAGCAATGTGAATTACATTTGAACATAGAGGTTTAATTATTAGCTATTGTACATGATAGCCTCTGATAGACCAGTGGTGGTGTGTGTATATGTATCACAACAGAGGGAAGTGAAAGGAAGAAGCAAGAGTCATATACAGCAGAAAGAGGGGACAGCCACTTTAAATCTAAGACTAAACATTTATTTTATTCTAAAAAACAACAATTCAGCTGTTATTTTGTTGCACTTTTTTATATATAAGACGAAACAGAAACTATTGTGTCTGCATTAGTATTCTGATGAAGAGAGGCTGTGATAAAGAATGTGACTGCTGGCCTCCTGACTCTACAATGATGCTGCCAATGATGTATTGGGAGCCGACTCCGATTGCACCATTTTTTAAATAGCCTCAGATGGCATGAATAAAGCAGACAGAAAGGCAATTCACAATGTGGGCATAATGTTGCTACTTTCCCAGAGGGCTAGGTTATCTCTTTGCATTGCAGAATGATTCCAGGTAAGTACACATTTTTCCTTCTTTTTATTCGGACAAGGCAGCGACTACACATAGATCTCCATTTGTTAATTAAAAAAGAAAATCTTGACCCTCTTTCTCATTTTTTTGATGGGGCGACGTGTCTATCTGCAGGATTTGAGAACCTCATGCAAGATGTGCTGTGGTGCTTCAGTCAAGTGAAAGGAAATATTGACATAGGGGTCACAGAAGGTGGGTTTCCTTTTACTTTTCTTGAAATGAAAAGGAGCTTGTTTTCTTGCACTAACTGCTTAGTCAATGATGACTTTGTTTTGGTTCTTCTTGTGGTGATAACTTATGCTGCAAACAGGTAGCAATGATGTGTCTTTTTTTAAAGGTATGTTTTAAGAAAGCCTCAATTAGCCTGTCACTAAAATGGGAGCATGGACCTTTCTGCAATTGCAGAAATCCTTCTCCCCACATTCTTTTTTTTTTGAGGGGGGGTTAATTTACTTCTTTTTCTTCATGTTGACTATATTAGCATATTAACTACTGCACTGTATACAATTTATTGCCTTTCTTACCATAAGATATGGAAAAGAGAGAGTCCTAAAAGTGATCAGGAGTGATGAGCATTGCAGCACTCAATGAACTATTTGTTCCTAGTAGTTCTGGGACCTTTCACAGTCAGCTCATGTCCCTCTCTCTGTGCTACTCACAATAAAAGCAAAATATGCTATCTGCCGTATTGGGAACAAACTTGAAGGGATAACTGTGCTGGTCTTTGCACACACATACCCTTTGAACAACTGATGGAATATATGCTCCTGAAATGGAGAAAGTTTCTACCAGCCAGATCCCACAAGGGTATACATTCCAGATGTTTTGCAGGGCAAAGGAGGCTTTCCTTCACGATACACTCAGAGTGGAAGTTGTTTTCCCCCCAGAACCAACTCTTTCTCGCATTAACTCTTTCTACCTCAACCTGTCTCCTAACCTGTCTCCCTACCTATCTCCCTACCTCTATTCCAACCCACTTCAACCAACCATCTCTCAAATCCTCTCCTTTTAAACCCTTCCTCTTGGAATTATGGCCAATCAGAGGCTGCCATTCATTAACCATTTGCTGGCAGGGAAAGAAGGGGGGGGGACACTTGTTGATCCAACCACTCCAGCAAAACCAAATTTTCTGTCACGTCCCACCCCTGAAAATCATTGCATAGGCGAGGTTGCATACACCAGCCTCCACACAGCAATGGGCAGGAACTGAAAAATACTTGGGGGGTTTGTTTCAATTTGCAAATACACTTTAAACCACATTACAAACTTTTGTATCTCAATTAAATAAACACATATACCGCCTGTTTGTCCCTTTATCTAAAGGTTTCGTGACAGGGTCTCCACAATTGTCTTATCCTTCCCTCTGCCCTGTTCATAATAAGGTTTAAGCGTGTTTACTTGGAAAACTTCACAATGTCCACCTTCCAAGTTTAATCCAACCAAATAGTCTACATTGGAGAGTCTACCAACGACATGGAAGGCTTCGGCTTTGTTCTGTGGTAAGACCAAAGCGCACTTTCACACTCTTTAAATGTGAGGTAATCAGGTTTCATCCTCTCTGAGATTTGAGTATATTTCACTCAAAGTTCCATATATCTGAGGGCGCAAGTACAGCATCCAGTTTCCCTCAGGAATGTTTAAGTCTTTACAAGTCCGTTAAAAAAAATATACTGTAGGAATACTTGCACATCATCACCTTTTACATACTTCGGAAACCTCTTTATATTAGCTGAGGAAAAATATCCACCTGACATTGGTTGTGGCAATTCTGCCCTCAGCTTAATTTCCTCCATTTTTAAAAGAAACATACAGTATCTTTTTCATGGGCCGTCTTGGCCTCCCTTTCTCTGTATTCTTGGGCTGATCTGGCATATCTTTTTTTCTCTTTTTCCTCATGAGCTAGCTATCTCTGCCATATCTCTCTGTCTGTATCTGTGCTAGCTGAATGTTAGCTGTGATTCTGGTCTTTTCTTTTTCTTTCTCTGCTTCATCTTTAGCCATTTCTAATCTTAGTCTCATCATCTCTAATTCAATTTTAGGATTCTCCTCAGATGCAGTAGCTCCCTGCACTGGGTCATCCCGAGTCTCTTTGGCTTGGCACTTGCTGGTCATTTTCTGACAGAATTTTTTTTCCTTTTAATAAAATAACTTCACCACTTTATTAAACTGGTTGTTCTGTGTCTCTGGGTACGTTTCTGTCTGGGTTTAAACTTCAGATCATGGCGCTGCCACCAATTAATATGCAGGGGGTGTGACAGCACTTTTTCCTCTCATGCCGTTGGGCCCGCTCTCACTTAGAAAAATTTCTCCCACCTCACTGAACAACCCTTTATCTAAAAGGTTTCTTTTCCTTTCCTCTTAAAATTCTAGCCCAGAATATCCTGTGGGGGACTTTTGTGAGGGGATATTTAGTAAGTTGGAGTCTCAGACCGGTTTTTCTTTAAATAAAAAAGATTTATTTAAGGCAAGATAGTATATAACACAAATGGATTAAACTTAGGTTACTTCAGGCATACAGTCCGATTACACTTTAATTCGTCCTCAGTTGTTTTTGCGTTATAGGTTTGGTTCCTTTATACGGTGATACTTTCTTTCAGTTATCCACCCCCTTTAACAATCCTGCTCCTAAGGTACCTTAAGTAATATACCCAAGGGCCCTCCACACACCCTCCCTTCACTGGGTTTGGGAGTTTCTTATTTTCCTTAGAAGAATCTCTCCCCTCCAGACTAGATTTGAGTCCCAAGTAGGTTGTTCCTTTCCAGCTCCTACGTATCCTGGCTCAATCTCTGCCTCCCAGTAAAATTCTGGTCTATTCCTCCTACAGGACACCACAGAACCAACTTTTTCCTCACATTAACTCTTTCTACCTCAACCTGTCTCCCTACCTATCTCCCAACCTCAATTCCAACCCACTTCAACCAACCCTCTCAACAAACCAACTGTCTCTCAAATCCTCTCCTTTTAAACTCTCCCTCCTGGAACCACAGCCGATCAGAGGCTGCCGTTCATTAACCCTTTGTTGGCAAAAACCACTTGTTGATCAAACTGGTCCAGCAAAACCAACTTTTTCATCACAATGGCCCTTCTCATCTCCTCTGTTGCAGGCCCAAAGTGGTGAGAGCTGGAAGTTGAAATGAAGTTTTTCTTACTGCTGGCTTGCTGGAGTTGAAAGCCACCTTTTTTGGTGCACAGTTTCTACTTGCATTATGGAGGACAAGAATGTTAATCAATGTATATCATTTACCACAGGCTATACATCTATATTAATTTTGGGTGGAATTCAACATTGCTGTAAGGCCATTTTTCAATCAGCACAAGCATTTCTCCTTGCCCGATTTAATAATCTCCTTCTGTGTGCTGTTCTGGGGGTTCTTCCAATCTCCAAGAGCTGGTTTGAAGGGTGTGTGTGGGGGGGAGACAGGGGATCTCTATTGCACTATGGGAACTCATTGTACTTGTTACTGCAAGCACACCTATTCAGCCTCCATGACATGTTTGGACAACTGGGGCACAAATAAAACTAATATGAGTAAGACTAGGTATGCACCTTCTAGAGTACTGGGGATCCAAGCCAGAAGTATTTGACCCTACTGTATTCCCCTGCTGTTGTTTTGTGTTTTCCACAAGGTGTCTTTAATTTCCTACTTTCAGTTTCCAGGGTTGAGGGGGAGGTCTCATTGCGCACTCTGCACATTTGCTGTGAGTTAAGGGGATGAGTCTGTGACGAATGTCCCCCTCTCTATTACTAAAAAGCAACATAGGAATCCAGAGGTGAATCCACCCACACTCTTCTCCCACCTCCTCCAAATAAACCCCTTTATTCTTGTGGGTTTATAAGTAAAGAGACTCTCCTTCCAGCTCACGTGGCCTGGTATAAAAACAAAACAAAACTCTAGGCTGTTTGATAGAATAACCTCCTGCCACCAGTAAAGGGTCTCTCTCGGCTTGATTCCCCATACTGCAAAAGTTTGCCCTTTCCACGCTGGCAACTTGTTGACACCCCAGGTTATCTTTCTAAGCCTCCTCAGTGTTACTCTTAAGACACAAATGTTTGCCTCTTTTCCTGAGGTAAGTTTTGTCCTCTAACGAGTTACCACTTCTGAGAGTCCCGATACCTTGCTGGGAAAATAATGACGATACTTCTTGGCACAAAAGAGAAGAATTTTATTAACCTTAGAACATAGTTGTTTCTTTAACGTTTCATGTGTTTAAAAGCTACGTTTCGGTTGTAGATAATCTCTGTCAAACATTTAACATCGAGCCTTCCTGAACCTCATCTAGATCCCCACTATCCTGGCCTCTCAACTTTCTTCTTCACACCTACCCTCTCACTCTCCTCAACTGACAAAACCGCTGCTCCCTCCTTTTAAACTGGGAACAGTCCCGCCCCCACCAGAATGTTATGTCAGTCAGGCTGGAGGTGGATTAACTCTTTTCCAGCCAGGTAGGAATAAATATTTCAAATATTTCAAAACCGTGTCAATCCGTCAGTCCTTCCCCCAATTTCACCCGCACCTCAGAGAACCCTGGGATGATTTCATGTTGTTTGAGCCATTGCATTTCTATTGTCCTAATATTGACAAGAATCCTTCTGGGCACATGAGGCAAGTCAGCACCATGGAAAGTTCCAAAGACCATAAATGGGCAGGCCTCTGTTTTGGAACTGAGCACTTCTCCTTTCTGACAAATCCTTCCAGGCATGTTGCCTACATTAATGGGTTGCCATGAGGATACAAGTTCTTTGAGTGAAGGGGATTAATTCCTCAGGCAGGGCAGGATCTGAAGGTAGGGACTCAGGCCCATTCGGTCTAGATTCTAGCATTAGATTCTTCCTCCCATGCTACTGCTCTGATGGATCCTGCCACACCTCCACTGGAATCAGATCCTAGCCTGCTTGCTCAGAATGGGGTCCCATTCTGCTTAGGGTTCAAAAGCTCTCTGAAGATACCTGCAACAAGCTTCCACTATTCCAACAGTTGCATGGGGTCCTTTGTTCCACAACTTTAAAACTCTGCCGTCTGCTAGTGTAAGGGTTCTTGTGTTAGCAGACAACCTTTCATTTTCAAGTGATTTCTGGATGCTAAATCAGAAATAGTTCCTATGACCTTCCATCATATTGTATATAGGTATGCAACTTTGTAACATATTACTGACAGCTGGGAATCAAGCCTTTAAAATCTTGGATACCTTGGATATCTGACTCTACAATATCATTGGATTTGGCTGTGAGCCCAATTTCATTGGCTTCTTTTTACATTGCTTGCTAATTGCTTTCACAGTTTTCATTCTGCCGTTTTCATAGAAAGTAAAGTGCTATTAGTTAATGCAACCTAAAATCTCAGCCTAAATAATTAAATAAGAGCCAGCTACCATGAGACTATGGCTATTTTTGTGCATATGGTTTTAAAGTAGAGTGAATTTACTCCAAGGGAAAGCTAAACCACCAATTATATATACTGTAGCTTGGGGTGAAGGGAGAGGATAGGCAATGCTTAGGGGAGCAGATTTAAATCAATAAATGTTTCTAGTGTAGACCAAAAACCATGGGTGTAGCCGGGGGGGGGGGGGGCGGGGGGCAGCTGCCCCACTAAATCAAGTAAATCAATAAAAATACTTGACTGAGGTTCTCCCCACCCCAAAAAACCATAAATCCTGGCTACACCCATGCCAAAAAACACCATATATTTCAGTTTAAAGCTAAAATCAAACCATTTCAGTGTTGATCTGGAACAATTATTGAGACCCTGTGTCTTGGAAACCAACGCTTTATTTATTTATTTATATTCATATTACTCTTGAAGACAAATGTACATATTTTTCTTTATGCTTTCTTCCAATACTACTTCCTCTTCTAATCCAATTTTCAGAGATATATTTCAAGCAATTTTCCCCGAACAGTGGCATAAACAATGTCTTAGGGAAGTCCTTCTTAACATTTTCCATTTATCAAATACAGTAGGTAATTTCAAAGCTGACAGTGCTAAACAAATGAGATTCAAGCAGCGATAATTTCCTTGAATTGATACCACACATTTATTTGTCAGGAAAGCTGGAGGCAATGCTCCGAGTAGTACTAAAAAGGGGGAAAAGAGATTGAATGAATCTAATTTCATACCCAGGTTTGTATAAAATATTAAAGATGTGTGAAGTACAAAGTGCCAATTCAAGAAGCATTAATACTTGGTTTATTGTATACATTCTTTCAATCACATTTCTACTTATGCATGCAGCTAATAAGCACATTCCTGTTTCTGTCAAGAAAACCCAGAAAATGTTCAATCAGCATGTCCTGGATCATGAACTGTAGTATTCAAGAGGGTGATGAGTTCCTTAGGGTCAAACTAAATGCAATATAGTTTGACCCTAAGGAAGAGATGTGAGAGATTTTACTTTCTTGGGCTCCTTGAGCACTGCAGATGGTGACAGCAGTCACGAAATTAAAAGACGCCTGCTTCTTGGGAGAAAAGCAATGACAAACCTAGACAGCATCTTAAAAAGCAGAAACATCACCTTGCCGACAAAGGTCCGTATAGTTAAAGCTATGGTTTTCCCAGTAGTGATGTATGGAAGTGAGAGCTGGACCATAAAGAAGGCTGATCGCCGAAGAATTGATGCTTTTGAATTATGGTGCTGGAGGAGACTCTTGAGAGTCCCATGGACTGCTAGAAGATCAAACCTATCCATTCTTAAGGAAATCAGCCCTGAGTGCTCCTTGGAAGGACAGATCGTGAAGCTGAGGCTCCAATACATTGGCCACCTCATGAGAAGAGAATAATCCTTGGAAAAGACCCTGATGTTGGGAAAGATTGAGGGCACTAGGAGAAGGGGACAACAGAGGACAATATGGTTGGACAGTGTTCTTGAAGCTACGAACATGAGTTTGACCAAACTGCGGGAGGCAGTGCAAGACAGGAGTGCCTGGCATGCTATGGTCCATGGGGTCACGAAGAGTCGGACACGACTAAACGACTAAACAACAACAAATGCAATATTAATTGTATGTAAGCAATTAGCATGCATGGTTTTGAAATTTTAAATCTCTGCAATGAGAAAGAAGAAGCAGGTTTGGAACTATGGCACACTGTGATGGGAGTAGCCTCCCCTCATCCCAACATCACCCCCAAAACCATTAGAATCAGGAAGAGAAGTCCCATGGGCATATTGATCTCTCTGAGCAAATACCAGGGATAAACCAATGTAATTGCGACAAAATCCTTTCTAGAATATCTTTAAAATAATCTAGTGCAGTGGCTTAGAATGTGAGCCTTGGACACCATGGAGTCATTTAGTCATTCCCTTGCCTCAACCTCCTTAGGTAGCAAGTAACGAACTTTCAGCTTCCACTGTCTCATATGTACTATGAAGTAATATCACTGACCCACCTGGGTGTTAAGAATATTTAAGAAAATACAGCCATACCTCGTAAGTTGAACACCTTGCGACTCAAACATTTTGGCTCCTGAACGCTGCAAACCTGGAAGTGAGTGTTCTTTGGAACCAGAACATCCGACAGGGCTTCTGTAGCTTCTGATTGGCTGCAGGAGCTTGCTGCAGCCAATCGGAAGCTGTGCCTTGGTTTCCGAACGTTTTGGAAGTTGAACAGACTTCTGGAACGGATTCCGTTTGACTTCCAAGGTACGACTATATGCAAAACTTTGGATGTGAGAAAAGCACTATATAAAGGTTATATATTTTTACCCATGTTCTTATTTCTTCTATGCTGTGTAAAGTAAATATTAGCCCAAATCCCTGATGCTAAAAGTAATTTAAAATGCAACCCCTATGTGCATTTCTGCAAGGACAAGGTGGAGGGCTGGTTATAACATTTGACCAAAGTCTACTTGAAATATACACGGAGTCCAGTGGTGACTTCATGCTCTTTACTGCAGCTTGTAAAACAGTGAATGAAATGCCCCCCAAACTTCAGGCTTTTATATACATTATTTACACAACGAGTCGTCTGATTGGCTGATTCTGCTTCCCTCCTGGAGCCTGATTGGTCTTTTCCTGCAGGCCAATCAGTTGTTGCATTCTACGATCCTACTTGCCTATTGTTCTAGGATCCAAGCTTAGTACATAACTTCACCCCTCCAGATGTTTTGGACTATAATTCCCATCATCCCTGACAACTGGTCCTCTTAGCTACGGACCATGGGAGTTGTAGGCCAAAACATCTGGAGGGCCGTAGTTTGGGGATGCCTGCTGCAGATCCTTGATTTTAAGTTTCTTCCTTCTCCTGAAGTCCAACCCTATTCATGTTAGCTGGAACACAAGTATCACCAGTTCCAAGGGAACAAGTCACACAGGACTTAATTTTCAGTGCACATGGCTAGATATGCACTGCTCGCCAGCTGTCCTATGACCATAGCTGCCAAGTTATCCCTTTTTTAAAGGGATTTTCCCTTATGCTGAATAGGCATCCTCGCAAGAAAAGGGAAAACTTGGCAGCTATGCCTATGACACTTTCCTAGGAGTAAACCTTATGAAATACAGTAGGGCTTATTTCTGAGTAAACATACATGGGCTCGCCCTGCACAGTAGGGTGGGTCATAAAAAACTTTTTTTGGAAAATGTTTCCTCCCTTGATCTTATATCAGGCGTATGGTATAAACATAGTCAAATTTCAAATTTGGGACAAATCGGTTAATATTTAGACCCTGCTCCTACAGATTGAAATTTTGCCTCACTACGAGTGATGAAAACATAGGAATTTGACTGATTTATTCTCAGTATGTTAAATTGTGAACTAATAAACATAAATTTTAGGTTTTATGTAGAGCAATAATAGTTGCATACTATTATCTTCTGCAATATTTATTTAATTAAGATAAAACATGTTGATAATTTCCATGAAAAACCAATGGTTTTGAACAAATTATATGGAACAATTAAGCAAACGGTGTACTAAACAAGTAAACATAAACATTAAACAATAAAACACACTCATATTATGTGTTGCATCAAAACATCACATTATACTTAATTACTTAGGTATAAATTGTACTAAATACTTACATTTTGTGTAATTAATAAAATTATGCCTTATGCAATATTATACATTGTACATGTACACCATATTATATCATTCTAAAAATATGCTTTTATGCCTTACACTAAACGTCTATTTTGGTGCAAAGTCCTTATTTGTCTCTTGTTTTGGGAATTTAGAGCAATTGTTCATTGTTGTTTTGATGGTAGCATCACGTCTTTTCTCTCCAATAACTATCCTAGATGCTCTAGTAACCTCCTTCACTGCACGTTCAACCATTTGCGAATGGCACTTGAATTTTGGAATTGTTAATGGAGTGGTCACAATATTTAACAGTTCATTGTTTGTCATGTTCCTGATTATTGGTGGCTCATATGTATAAGTTTCCGACCATTTTATCATTTATTCCATACAGCCGGCAGATACGACAGGCACTAGTGAGCTGCATGGGCCAATTCTGAGCAGCTGTAAGTCACTGCTGAATTCTCCAGAGATGAGTGCAGATGTAACTTGCCACAAATACTTTTTGTCAGTAGATAGATTTTTCCATACTACTTATGGCATTTCTGGGATTAAATCTGATCGTGCAAAGCATTTATATTCAACAACTGGCAAATCGGTGACACTGGGCAGTAATTTCCCAATATGCCCTGAAAAGGGGTTAGCTCCAGATGTGGGTCCATCTAGTCCAATGATGAGATGTTGTAGAGGCAGTTCATTGGCAGGAAGGATGCAAATATTCCATTGCAATGTAATTTCCATCAGGCAATGAAACAATTGAAATATGCTCCTCTGTTAAATTGTATTAATTACACAAAATGTAAGCATTTAGTACAATTTATACCTAAGTAATTAAGTATAATGTGATGTTTTGAAGCAACACAAAATATGAGTGTGTTTTATTGTTTAACATAGCTGCCAAGTTTTCACTTTTCTCGCGAGGAAGCCTATTCAGCATAAGGGAAAATCCCTGTAAAAAAGGGATAACTTGGCAGCTATGTTGTTTAATGTTTATGTTTACCCTACTGCACAGCTGCAGTCCTCTGTGCCCTAACTTGGAAACAGGCCCTACAGTACTTTACACCCATGAACTCAGATTCTGCAGTTAACCTAGTTCCCTGCCGAAAATCTAAACAACTTCTACCGGTAGCCATTCCAGCACCAGCACCCCAAAATATAAGGGGAGCGGTGGGAAGGGCGACCATCTCCTTTTCGACCAGTCAAGCACCTTTAAACATGCGGAGGAATTTCCCTTTCTGTAACAGGTTTTTTTTTTTTCCTTCCCCGTCCGTCCGGCACTGCGGAGGAAACGTCTTTTGATTCCCAGGGCTCTCCGCAGAGTCCGGGACGCTGAGCAGAGCGAGTCGCGAGAAGCTCTCCCGCCGCCTCGCCTCGCGCGCGTGTTTACAGGCGGGAGGGTCTTAGTCAGCAAATCTTGCTCCTATGCGCTGCAGCCAATGAGAAGCCTTGCTCGGCCCGCTCGCCGGGGGGCTTCGGAGTTGGCGCTGCTGCTGGGCGCGGGCAGAAATGCGAGGCGGTTCTCGCGGGCGCTGATGGCAAAATGGGGTCCGGCCGCCGCCGCCGAGGTGCTTTCGCTGCCGCCGCCTTGCAGCTCCGCCGGGAGGGCTGCCGCGGTGCGCCGCCGCTGTCCACCATGTAGCCTCCCTCGCCAGCCTGAGGATCTCTCCTGCTCCTCCTCATGGATTGAGGAGGCTGCATTCAGCCCTCATTGCTTCATATTTGTCGCCGGAAGATGAAATGCTTCTCCCGTTACCTGCCTTACCTCTTCAGACCTCCGAACACCATCCTCTCTTCCAGCTGCCACACGGAAGGTACAGGTCGGAGAGGAGCGTCGGCGGGATGGTGGGTGGGACGCGAGATGCGGATCAGAGCCGAGGGGAGGGGAAAGAGGGAAAGTGGGAGGAGAGCCTGCCCCCCCGCTCCGTCCCCCCTCCCTCTGCTGACATTGCCTTTTGCAGCCAGTGCGTGCCCGGGGCGAGTGGGGGTGGGGTGTGCCAGCAAAAAAAGCTTGCCTTGCGACAAGATTTGAGCAATCAGTGGGGCCTGGGTGGGGGGTGGCCCGATATCTCCCCGGCGAGTCAGCCATTTATCAAGGAGAATGGTGCAAAACATTACAGCATCGGAAAGGTCTTCTGGACTGCAGGACTATGATCCCACACACCTTAGTTACTGTACTTCCTTTACAGGACGGGTTTCCATCGAAAACATATTTTACATCGTGCAACTCTGTTTACAGATTGGGGAGAGGGTGGGAGGTTAGCTGTGCAGATCAGGTATTTGCAATCTGTTTTGCCAAGGATTAAATTTGAGAAGACTGGAAGGGAAAGTATGTTCAGGATTCTGGAGCCTGGGAGAATGCTAGGAACTTTTGCCATTCTGGGGCAAGTTTCTCTACTACAGGACAGTACTAGTTTGCATGATCTGCTGTCAGGAATTTTTATGAATCGCCATTGATGCCACACTCTAATAACTGATATATAGTGCACAGGAAGTAATCATGGAGGTAATCAGGATTTTTGTTCGGAGGGGGGCAGAAACTGAGTTTGCTATGTATTTTTATTGATTATGGGGTGGGCAGCTCCTCCTCCCTGCTCCCCCCTGCTACACCCATTGAAGTAATATCAAGACTGCCATACTATAAAGATAGAAGGGGGATAATCACATTTTCTTTAGTCATAATAGAAGGTACTTGCAAGAAGAATCTAAGTTCTAAAACTTACAAGCAGTGTTAGAGATTTTTTCCCAGAGTGTAGATTTTGTTTCTTTCCATGTAGCTGAGAGTAGAAGCCCTCCTTATGAGAGCTTTAGATGAGTGTTTAAGTATTGCAGAGATTGATGCTGTCAAGACCCAGTTGCATAGCTAATACAAGGAATGCAAGCAGACCATAGCATATAATTACAGCTAATTAAATGTTAAAGCAGCAATAAGTAGAACTAGGAGCACAATCCAATAGTTAGTTGTCTTTAATCTTTACATCTAAAGCCACTTTAGTTTAGTTTGGTAATTTATGACTAGAAGATGGAAGTAAATGATAGGCAATAGATCGGCCTCTAATTGTCCCCATATCGGCCATCCAAGTATTTAATTTTTTAAAGTGTTTGAGCAGGTTACTAGGGTCACATGGGGCATCATTCTAATCCAATAAACTGTTTTTATAGTGGGGAACCTTTTTTCAGCCTGAGGGCCCTGTTCCTTCTTGATGACATTGGGGGCAGGTGGATGCCAGTGATGGGCAGGCCTACAAGCCAAACGTGATTGAGGCAAAGGATGTGACGGATCTTTGACCAGTAGGCTGCATTCCAGCCACACAAAAGCCACAGGTTTCTCTATCCCACAACACACATTTATTTATTTAATAAAAGTTAAAATTCTGAAACATTAAAACTACCTCGGCTTGGTAGGCTTGTCTAAACAAGCATGTTTTTAACAGCGTACAGTGAAGGTGCCTGCTTGCTCTCAATAGGCAGGGAGTTCCACTGCCACACGAAGCGACCCAGTTCTTACAAATGTGGAATGGATATTACGTGGCTCGCAACTCAACAACCATTGCAGATCTCTGAGCACAGGTGTTGCAGTAGTGTAGCTAGGGCAGGCGAGAGTGGGGTGCTCCCGGCAGCACTTATCTTTGGGGTTGGCACACTGGAGCCCAAGGTGGCGTGCAAGCCCCAAGCACCCCAGAGTCCAGGGCACCACTCCCCAAAGCAGCATGGCTCGCAGTGGCCAGAGGGTGGCCAGCAAGGATGCAAGCAGCATGTGCTGACTCTGTGAGTGGTGCTGGGCCTGCATCATGCCTGAGCCACCACGTTCCTCCCGGGTGCCCTCTTTTTCTTCTTCTTCTTTTTGCAGCCATTTATCTTATGCTTAAGAGAAGTTTTCCCATTCTTTCAGAATTCTCAGATGAGACCTTCACTGAGGTTCTGCACTATGTAAATTAGTTTATAATTGATTAATCAATTCAGTTGTTAAAAGCAGGAACGCTAATCAACTGCGCCATCTTTAATCAGATCCTAACAACAAAAATGACCTTAAAATGATACTCAATTTTCTTCAAATAGTACATTCTGTTTTGTTCCCAAACCATATTTCAGAATGATCATCTTATGTTGCGTTCTAGCCATATCTACTCTAAAAACATTGTTCATTTTTTGTTAGACAAGCATACCCAGATGCTTAGAAAGTTGAAGTAATTTTAATCTGTTTTAGTGTAGAGAGATATACTGTAGTCCAGTAATGCGTTCCTCATCCCTGCTCCATTGTTTTTCTTGTTTGCCAGTAAAGATTTGGAATCTAACAAACATTTACTAGATTTTTTTAAAAAAATTAAGCTCAGGAAGTTTGGTGAGTCATTTGGATGAGACTGTTAGACACCAAGGTCATTGTGGTTGCTCATGTATAGAAGGATTCATATAATGGCTTTAGGATAAACAGAAAACTGGGAAGTCTGTATTCCCTAGTTTAGAGAAATAAATGTTTCAAGTTGGTGTGTTAGTTAACGTGTGCCATACAAACCCAAGGGAATTCTGGAAGAATAGCTTAGCTGTCTGATGATTTCTTAATAAGGGGGGGAGGGAAGTTTCATTTAATTCTTTCATCTAACTCGCTAAGTCAGTATTCATAAACTCAGATTTATGTAAGCAAAGTGATACCAGGCTGAATTATGAAGTAGCATGTTTGCATGGCTTTGATGGCAGCTCTTACCAATCTCTGTAGAACTAATTAAAGGCATATAATGATGACTCCCCTTCCCCAAGCTGTGGCATGACTGGAGAATGTTGTACTTTCAGAAGAATATACCAGCCCAACAGACTGGAGGAGATATCATACTCATGTAGATATGGAGAACATAATAATACCCTTATTGGTCCTTGCTCTTATTACAGCAAATGACATGTCATAAAAATGGCATCTGTTAAAACAATTAATATTCTATGTGTCCACACTGCTGAATTCTCTAAATCAGAAAATGGAGATGGAAAGAGACCACCAACACCTATTAGAGGGAAGGTCTTTACATCAGTCCTGCCCTATGAGTTTGGTCTTTGCCTTTTTTCATGCCAGAAGATATATACAACATGGTAATCGCCTGATTTGCTTGTGATCACCTATTTGTTTAGTGAGTCCCTTTGAATCCTTTGTGGCTTCATTCTGGATAAGCATGGCTAGGACTGGGTTTCCTGTATCCTAAGATAGTACTACGGTAGGATAATACAAGGAATAAATGGATTCACTTTCAGCTCTTTTTATACCTCTGAAGTTTATATCACAGCAGCTTAAAATAGCTTCCAGGTTATCCTTAAATGCACAAAATGTGCTTCTGTTCCTTTTGTGTGTGCAAAATGCAAAGGAGCGAAATGAAAGGTAATCAAAATGGCACATGGTGTTTAATGCTTTCCTAGGACTAGCTTAAGCCCCACTGAGAACAGTGGGACTTCTGTAGGTTTAGGGTGATATAAAAGTAGAATACAAAATATAAAGCAAATCCAGAGATAAAGCAACAGCAAACCAAATTACATCCAGAAACGAGCACTTTCAGTTCCCATATTCATAATTCTCCCATTGATCCCAATGCAAGTATACAAGGACATTCCTTTGGCGGGATCATGGCCATTAATAATACCAAATTGCTTTTTACATGCAGGTTTTATCGACAGCCATAATTTTATTTTCTATAACATGTCTTGAACCACAGCATGAAAATGAACTGTAAGCATTAAATCAATTTAGTGTCAGATTAAACCCGGGATTTAGAAAAAAAATTGCTATATTTATTTTCAGTAAGAGCCTGACCTCTTCAAGGGTAAAAAGCACATTATGAACACAGTGCAGAATAGGACCTGAGGACATAAACCATCCAAAGTGCAGTTTTTACCTGAAGGTCAGTGAGGTTTACTTCTGAATAAACATGCCTAGGCTCGCCTACACAAATTCGGCTTATTTCAATGAAAGAGATTTACAGGGCAATTATAGGCAAGCGTACACTGTAATGCCTAATAAAGGTTTGGTGAAGTAAGCAAGTAAGGCATGTGTACAGCAGTCAGAAATAAAATCTACTAAGCTCAATGGGGTTTACTCTCAGGTATAGGTGGGTTATAGGATTGCTGCCCTTAGCACATGCTTAATTCTCAGTTGAAATGAGCGGGACAAAACTGATTAACTGCAGCTGGAATTGTCACCAAGTCTTTGAACAACTAGATTTATATTACAAATGCTATTGCTGTGGCCATTACCTTAAACTGAAGATAGGCGTCTAGTAGCTCCTAAGCTGAAACTGGATTCCGGATGCAATTTTATGTTTATTCATTTAGTAGCTTTATATACCACTGTTTGACTGACAGCTCACGACATTTATAAATGCAATGGGTACATGAAGGGACACAGGTGACGCTGTGGGTTAAACCACAGAGCCTAGGGCTTGCTGATCAGAGGTCGGCGGTTCAAATCCCTACAACGGGGTGAGCTTCCATTGTTTGGTCCCAGCTCCTGCCAACCTAGCAGTTCGAAAGCACATCAAAGTGCAAGTAGATACAGCGGGAAGGTAAACAGCATTTCCATGCGCTGCTCTGGTTCGCTAGAAGTGGCTTAGTCATGCTGGCCACATGTCCTGGAAGCTATACGCCGGCTCCCTCGGCCAATAATGCAAGGTGAGCGCCGTAACCCCAGAGTTGGTCACGACTGGACCTAATGGTCAGGGGTCCCTTTACCTTTACCTTTACATGAAGAGCAACCACAACTGAAGCCATCCCAGCAGCAAGTGTCTGGTGCCGTCTTCTGCCTCCCACTCTGTTATGTTCATTCCCACTTAGCTTATTATTATTATTAGCTTATTATTATTGGTTTCCTACCAATTTTAAATTGAGGTGCGTTAAACATTTGGTTTGAAAGGAAAGGTTTTCAAAAGTTTTGTGAGATAGGGAAGGACAGTTTACGCAACATTTTCTAATAGAGCCTCTAGAATAGAGCCTCCCCTCATCACCCCAAAGAGAGAAACTTTTAATTCAGCAGTCCTGAATTTGCCCAACCAATTGTCTCTGCATCTTATCAATGTTCCCTAATAAGATATCCAGAGGGCAGTCCTGATGTAAATATAGCTTCAGTTGGTGGAGGTGTTTCAGGAATTTATTCCAGTTTGTAGCTGCCTGTCCCCAGAAGCCTCAGAGTGGGTAACAGTATTGAAAATTTAATTAAAAACAAACCATCATAACTTGAATTATAGAATTTATGTTAAAATAAAATGAGTGTAAAATGTTGCTTGCTTTTGTTATTCCTAGCCAGTGATTTCTCTCTGCCCTACCCCCTGCACTTACCAAAATAAAAACTTAGTTGGTCTTTAAGGTGCTACTGAAGGAATTCTTTTATTTTATTTCGACTCAGACCAACACGGCTACCTACCTGTAACTATTTATTTCATAAAATGTATATACTGCTTAACTGTAAAAAAAACAACAACCTCAAAGCAGTTTACAAAAAAATATAAAACAATAAACTTGTCAATAAGAAGAACAATTTGCCAGCTTTGGACAACATACATTTGATGAAATAAGCTCTAGCCTACAAAACCTTGTTATCCAATAAATGTATTGGTCTTTAAGGTGCCACAATACTCTTTCTTGGTTTTTATATAATCTTCTGTATTCTGATCATGCTTCCTGAAGTTCGGCACATCTCTCTTTATCGTCAAGTTAAGCTGCTCAATACTACAGAAAAATCTTTCCAGAAACTTACAATATAGTCTTGTACTTCATTTTGCCTGTCAAATGTGTCTTTAAAAAAACCCCAACAACCTTGCAGATCAATCAATAAAGGCACAGGGGAGCTGATGGGGAAGCTCAAAGACACACAAGAAATGAGAAGCTTTCAGCTGAGATGGTGAGCTGATAAGAGAAATATCCAAGAAATCTGTTTCAGACCTTAAGACAACACAGGCAAGCAGAAGCAGTAAAAAAATTATTTGAGACATAATTGTGCAACCTGAATTTACCCGTGTGTGATTGCAACTATTTTAGGGTGGAACTCAAACTAGAAGTGCTTAGAGAAGCTGGGACTGCAGAAAGAAGCCTCAAAAGAGGAGAGAGTATAAATTGTCTTTCCTTCCCTCTCCTTGGCTGCTACCATCGCAGACAGCTATTGAATCTGGGTGGGGGAGGAGAGACTAAGACCCCTCAGAGGAGAAAAGGGCATGGATAAGTAGAAATGACTGTGAAGGGGTAAGCTTGGTAAGACCAGACTGGTAAAAGCAAAGTGAAGAAGGCAGAATAGTCTTTTTTGAGTGTGGTAGGGGACAAGGGCGTACCCACCACGGGGCAAGTTAGGGCAGCTGCCCTACTCTAGAAGCAGGGCTGGTGGGCAGAGGCGGAGCACAGCCCGGCGGAGCGCGAGTTCGCCGTTCCCGCCCGCCGCGCTGCGCCCTCCCTCCAGCTCCCCGTCGCGCCCTCTGGCAAGGCCAAGCGCGGCGGGGAACCAGAGAGCGCGGCGCGGCAGGCGGGAACGCTGAACTCGCGCTCCGCTGGGCTGGGCTCCGCCTCCGCCCACCAGCCCTGCTTCTAGGGGGGGCACAGCCCGGCGGAGCGCGAGTTCGCCGTTCCCGCCCGCCGCGCTGCGCCCTCCCTCCAGCTCCCCGTCGCGCCCTCTGGCAAGGCCAAGCGCGGCGGGGAACCAGAGAGCGCGGCGCGGCGGGCGGGAACGCTGAACTTGCGCTCCGCTGGGCTGGGCTCCGCCTCCGCCCACCAGCCCTGCTTCTAGGGAGGGGCACAGCCTGGCGGAGCGCGAGTTCGCCGTTCCCGCCCACTTTGTGGCCCCTCCCCTTCCATGCCTTGTCCCCTCCCCTTGCCCCCCCCTAGTTTTGATCCTGGGTACGCCCATGGTAGGGGATTGAGCTGTGTTTCAGCCATGCCTTTTGTCCCAGAAGCCCTGCTCCCCTTCTTCTCTTAATTGTAAGGATGTGGGGCCAGCCAAACTGGTGCAGTTGTTCAGTCAGGGGTGATCGAACGCCACTCTGTGCATGCTGGAGACAGCTTCCTTTCTTAGTACCTCACTGTCTAGGATTCAGGCATGGCACAGATTAATTGGCAAGGGGGAGCACAAACCACGAGCTCCCTATAGTAGGAAGAAAGTGGGAAGTTTTTAAGAGTGAAGGCTGGCTCAAAAACAAGATAATGCTGGAGAAACATTGAATGGGCCTGTTCTTCGCAACAAGTAATAAAATGGTGGTAATATTGGAACTTCCCTGCTTCCTAGTGGAGAAGGGACAGTGTTCATTAGTCATTCATGGTAAAGGAGAGGGATGCAGAAGTGCAATATTGAATCATAGTTCCAGAATGGAAAACAGATGATTTTAATAGGCAATTGTGTTTAATTAATTAATTAATTTAAGGGTGTCTCATTAGATGACATAATCAGCCTCTTTATTAGCCCATTATTATACAGCTCTACCTGTTAGTACACATGCCAACATTTTGATCAAAAACCCATTGCTTCTTTGGGAAACTACAATTTGATTTACAAGATAAATAAAATGTGTAATTGACTCAAGGTGCACAAATATCCAGGGAAATTGCATAAACCGAGACAAACCAGATGTAAATATATGATCTATTTTAACACTTAAATGTCAGGACTGATTTAATAATTATTTGGGATTCCTCACCCCCACCACCCATAGTCTCTAGCTATATTTTGCTGTCTGCTGGATTGCACCACTTGATGGCTCACTCTGAAAATATGATGGATACTTTGCTTTCTAGCTCTTGACCAATCTGTGCACACTGGCTGACACCATAAGGCAGGGATGTCCAACTTCCAAGAGACGGCGATCTACTCCCACTATAAAAACACTGGCAGTGATCTACTCATTGGATTGATCAAATTTGTTGAGCTTTTTTTGGGGGAAGACTTCACCAAAGTTGTTCAGCTTTTTTTTGGGGGGGGGGGAATCCATCAGGATCACACAATCAACTGGGATCGACCAGGAACGCCCTGCCATAAGGGATCTACCAAGTCAAGCCATTGGCATTTTCACTCTGCATCTGTATGGATAGAGCAGTGTGATAAAATGCATCCAGTGTGCTGTAGTGGTTAGTGGATGTTCAGTCCAAAACATCTGGAGGGCAACAGGTTGGGAAAGGCTGGGTCATAGTCTTAGATGAGGAGTGGAAAGACTATGAATTGTATCCAGTGATGTTATCACACAGAGAAGAGAACTTATGTTCACTCAACAGAACTCCCCCCCCCTCTCTTCCCCATGCACATCCTATAAACCCCAGATCTGCTCTGGGTTTCCCTCCAACCCACCAGAGAAGATATGTTTCTGTGTGTGTGTGTGTGTGTGTGCAGACTGAACACGGAGAGAAGAGGGAGGGGGAGCTTTATTGCATGAGTGGACATGATTCCGCTCATGCAGTGACTTCATTGGATTCAACTCTGTGAGCTTCGTCCATAAAGCTCACTGGGTGACCTTAGGTCAGTCATTGTCTCTTAGCTTTGCCTACCTCACAGGGATTTTTTGAGCCTCAAATGGGAGGAGAGGGCCATGTTCCCTGCTCCAAGCTCCCTAGGGGAAAGGAGGGATATAAGACTTCTTCTTGTTGTTGATAAAATATGTGATTTAGCAGACACACACCATCAGTTCACCTCACAGCACACCTTTGCCTGGCATGTGATTTTGACTTCAAGTGCCTTTAGCTGTTCTTCATTTGTCTTCTTAGAAACTATTATTCTTATGAATGGCTTTGATCGTGGAGCGGCAGTTATTTAAATATTTATGGTCATTTTGCTCCATTACTGAGCAGAAAACACTAGAGGGCAGTTTAATAAATGGACAGAAGCCAGCCAGCTGAATGTTTATCTGTGTTAGAAAAATATAAATGTTCTTTTAAGGGTTTTAAACAATTGGAGGCATTGGCATCCTAGAATCATTTCTCCGGCATGAACTGTAGCCTTCAAATGGAAACAAGCAATTGATTGTATGCTGAAGCTCATTTGAGAGCTAGTATTTTTCAGAAGACAGTGCTGAGTGGCACAGCCTCAGATTCTCCTTAGGCCTTGAAAGAATTATTATTATTATTTATATATTGAACTTATTATCCCAGTCTTCCTCCCAAAGGAGTCTAGGGCAACATACACACCCACAATTAAAAACAAAAACACAAAACCTAAAACAGTTAAATCATTTAAGAAACAGTAACAGTTAAACTCACGATTACATCCAGTGATTTCAGAGTTGCCAGGAATAGTATTCTTCAGCCACCAGACAATATTTAGGTCTATTGGCTGTGCATGCATGGCCATCGTGTGTGTGTGGTAATCTTTATGTATAGTTACAAGTTCAGAAGTAATTACTATTTAAATAAAAATACAAGATATCTCATCCTAGTGGGGAAGAGTGCACCCAATGTGGCTGATCAGTCTGCTGAATGTTGATATTGTCCTGAGTTAGCTCTTGTTGACCCTGTGAGTACAAAAGTGTCAGACCTGGCTTTTTCTTCAGAGTCAGTGCAGATGATTCTTTGTGTAAGGCAAAGGGTAGCAAACAAAGATCAGGAAGATGAATTCCCTTGTTATGCAAGAGAGCTAACTTAAAGCAGAAGCTTTTATAGAAGTCGGGTACTATCATCTGGCCAGGCCTGCTGTATCATGTTGCTGTTCAAGAGGCTTGTTTGGCTCTTCATTGTCCTTCTATCTTGGGCCAAAGTTGGGTAGAGGTATACAGGCTGGATTCTGATTTGATCTTTCTCAGGCTCCATGTTCAGGACCTGCTCCCTATGGAGTCTGGTAGCCTTGGGACTGGTAGGGCAAAGGCAGGGAGGCCAACCAGAGTCCACTAATTCTGATTTTGTCCCCATCCTCCTATTGGCTGAACTCTACAAAGGCTAAGGTGGAAGGTGCTTACACACAGTGCCGCCTTGTGGACAAGTTTTAAGGAAGGAGGAAGGTGGGAGCTGGCTGAGGATGGATTATGCTTGGTGGAGGGATGCCACTTTTGCTCTAATGGACCAGCTTTCACTGCCTACTCCAGACTTGATATAGTTTGCAACCTGGATAAGGATGGCATTAAACTTCTGTCTAATTGTTGGAAGGTTTTATCTCTTTAATAGTGTGTAAACCTTTATGCAAAAATCCTGAACTAGAATGCTGAACCTTAACAGATACTGTGCAATCTGTGTTTACTACTTTGAGCAAATAACTGTATCAGATCCTGCAAAACAACTGTCAGTCTGGATGCACCCTCAGGGCCTATTTCATCTGATTAAGGATTCCAAGAGAGAACACAACTCTTTTGTGAAATCATTAAAGCACTGATGTTTTATGAAGTCTTCCCATCTGATTGAAGTACAGGGGAACTTGCACTAGTGGATATTATTGGCTGTAAATTAAGGGGCAGTGACAGACCCAGAGACAGGAATGAAAATGGTTGGAAAAGTGCCAGGTTTGAAAGCTTAGCTTAGATGTGAAACTCTTTTGCAGTATAGGTTCATTCTGCCTAGAGGAAGAATGCAGTGTGGGAATCTCATCTTTGAAAACAGACATTGGTGTTTGTGTGTTTCCTCCTAAGTGCAATTTCTATGTTCCCATTTGTCTGGAGGGAAGAAAGAACAGTTCCAGGGGCTTTCAACTTCCTCCAGCCCCAGCCAACTTGGCCAGTTGTCGGGCTAGAGGGGAGTCCAGCAGCATCTGGAGGCTCCAAGGTTTCCCCATGCTTGCTGTCCATCATTCTGTCCTTTCCATAATGGAGTGAGTTGGATGATAGAAACTGATAGCTCTTGACTCTGAGTTTTTATTGAACAATTCATGCATAAATAAAGGCTTGGCAGCATAATTACTCCGCATCACACAGCCAGTGCCTAATATACTTTTATGTTTAATCACAGTAGGTTTTCGTTTAGTGGCTATTGTTTTAAAATACATACCCAGTGCTTTATGGAATGTTGTTGTTTTGCAATAAGGATTTAATCACTTCAATTTCCAATCTACAATGTTTTCAAAATACTCAGTACAACTACTATATACTTGATATATGATGTTCTGGAATAACCTCTTAGAAAAAAAAAGCCATCTTAACAGATGCTGGATAATGGTAGTTCACTCTTTTGCAATAAACATCCAAAAAGCAAATTAAGGTAGACAAAGGATTGAGGTTATGTAATCAAGTAATCAAGGTCAGAATTTCTCTAAAGCCTGCTGGTTCTTTTCCCTTCTTTCTCCTTCTGTCTTCTTCAGAGGCCTTTAAACTGCCATTTCCCATTCCAACTGCAGAATAATGCCCTTGCAATGGACCTGTGGAAGCCAGTTCCCCACAGTACAGTATGTGGACAAAGAAACTGTGTGGCGGGAAGAGCGAATGGTAGATTCTAGCACCGCCACCCCGCTATTGCTGTCCCACCCTAATTGTGAAATTGCAGCACAGAGAAGCAGTTCCTAAATCTTATTACATTGTCTCAAACTTTGGGTCACATGAACATGATCAAAGACTACTTCTTTTATCCAGGTTCTGCTTACAAGAAAGTGGAATGTATAGCCTGCAAAGAGAGTTCCCCCTGGTAACAGCAGCCCTATCAGTCAGTAGCCAGTCAAAAGGTCGTCATAACAGAAAAATAGATAGGCCAGCCTGAGAGAGATAGATTTAGGGCAGACATCCCCAAACTTTGGCCCTCCAGATGTTTTGGACTACAATTCCCATCTTCCCTGACCACTGGTCCTGTTAGCTAGGGATCATGGGAGTTGTAGACCAAAACATCTGGAGGGCCACAGTTTGGGGATGCCTGATTTAGGGGAAACCAGTGAAGCTCACGATTGATCAGGAATTTCAGTAAATATGGGCCAGATTCAAGCCTAACAATTTATGCATTGTATCAGGAACATGTGTTTGGCTTTTTAGGCACAGAGTGCTGGGGTTATGCCCTTTTTGGCAGCAATAGAAGCTCTGCCACTGCCTTAATTTGGGTAAGAGCTTTTCTGTGATCTGAAGTGGGTCATCCCATCAATAAAAGAAAGGAGTGAGCTTCTTACCAGCTAAGATTAGCAGTGGTGTTAAGTGAAGAAAAGTGAGAAACCCTCTTTGCTAAGAACAATTAAGGTTGTAGCCGTTAGCTCAGTTGGTAGAGCATGAGACTTTCAATCTTAGAGTCGTGGGTTTGATCTCCACGTTGGGCAAAGATTCCTGCAATTCAGAGGTTGGACTAGATGACCCTCATGGTGCCTTCAAACTCTACAATTTTATGAGTATGATCACACTTGAATGTGTATGTGTGCGTGTGTGTATGCTGACTCTTTGAATTCCTATTTCTGGCTTTAGAAAAAAATCATTTTGAAAGTGCACAGAATTAGTTGCTGACCTTGCCAAACAAAAAAAATGGAGTCTGCTGAACAGAAGGAAGTACTTCATATTATTATTATTATTATTATTATTATTTTATTTTGTCTTTTTTATAAATGATTTTTATTAGATTTTACAATAACACACACATAAATCCAAAAGAAGATATAAAAACAATAATAAAAAGAAAAAGGGAAAAAGGAAAAAATCATTACAATACAATACAACACTATACAATAAAAACACACAACTTGAATATATATATCATCACATTTTTAAAAATTTGTAATTACTGTATTTTGTCTTGGTGTCATGAAGCTGTTTAGCAGAGTCTTGCTTAGCAGCATTTGTTTGGCTGTGTTACCTAAGAAATCCACAAGGTGGTGCTGTTCATTAACATGTTGCGATGATCTAGTAGTCTATCCTTGCCACCCTCCAAATACCTCAATTGTTCTTTGTTAGCAACATTCTGCCAAAAGGAAAGGCAAGCCTTCTGCAGTTTTTGTAACAAGCAAAAGAAAACAAGCAATCTATTTTTTCATTACTGTTTTAATGTGGAATAGCAAATTTTTAACAAGGGATATATATATATGAAGGAAAATCTATTGTGCCTGAAATGAATTAACCAATTTGTAAACATGACACTTCCTGCATCTTCATCTTTAAAACATTAGCCCGTAGGGCAAATGATTAGCATTTTCCCTTGACACTGGCATCGATACCTTAGCTGACTTGGCTGAGCCAATAAATGCTTTGGCTCTTGCGAGAAGTTCATTTTAATGGCTGAACACTGTTAGAAAGGACTCGCTGCTGCGGGGAGCGGGAAGTGTGGAGGGCCCATTAATGTGCACACAATATATTGGCAGCTCATTTAATAAGGCAAACAAACAAGGCCACCTTTCATTGCAAGAGCTGGCCTAGAGAGGCTGCGGCAAGCGAGCAAAACCCCCGCTGTGAAAATGTTTTCAGAAAAGTGCTCTGAACAGAAACATTACTATGACTTGTCAATATTGCTCTTTCAGGGAAAATAACAGCATTCATGCATTTTGTATAAGGAAGGCAGATCAAACAGATGATCAAAGCCATTTTATTATGTATAAGCTCTCCTCCTGCGTTGTTTTTAATGTCAGATGCTTAGGCACTCAAGAATGGGCTCATTTGCCCATGGTTATGACCAATGGCATCTTTTATACTGCCAAGGAAACAGCAAAGTCTTTTAAAGGTTGTGATTTCTCTTTCGCATCCATTCAAGTGAGAATCTTTTCTGGTGGCTTTGGTATGGGGTCTTTAAAACAAGGACTGACAATATAGCAGGATCCTATGCAATTCTATTATTAAGAAGTAAGCCTCACTGATGGACTTACTCCTGGGTAAGTATATGCAGGATTGCAGTCCTAGTCATCCTTGCTTTCACCTGTTGACATCCCATAGTTTTAAAGTGACAACACATCTTTATCCCATGATCTCTCCACACACAGGAGACTTTTTCTGTGTTTCTTTGGAGCGGTTGTCTAGGCTGAGTTGTTTCTGATAGTTTTAGCTGGCACAAAGAGTTTCTTTCTTTCTTTCTTTCTTTCTTTCTTTCTTTCTTTCTTTCTTTCTTTCTTTCTTTCTTTCTTAAAAAGGTCCCATGCATTGTGAGAAATATCTAGAAGAGCACTTCCCAAAATGATGCAGTGCTGAAATCTGGAGTGGTCCCAGTGCCCTCTGCTGTATGTTCTCCACGGCACAAAGTCAGCAATACGCAGACAGTCATTTGCTGCACCAGCACATGCCTAGTCAGCATTCCATCTGGCCTATTGCAAGAGTCTGCTTGAAAAGCAAAGCCTCGTTTTACCTCTGAAGCTTGGCAGTTTCCATGCTTTTGAGAGCTGCAGCCACACAGCAGTGAACGTTAGGGCCTTTCGAGATACCGCTTCCTCTGTGGAGAAGGTTTTGCTCCATGCAATGGCGCATGCGGGGAGAATAACGTTTGCAAGAACCTTGCCATGTGTACAGCCCCCTGTGCTGAACTGCAGTAATGGGGAGCATCAAACATCTGCTTGCTGGTTCTGTCTGCCTCGGCACTACCAGCATGAGTGTGCAGCTGCTACCACATGGGCTATAGCTGCACACATTGGAACAGGGTTCTCCCAGCTTCTGGTGCCGCTACAAACAAGGGTTTCCCCATGGTCTATGTGAGGGCAAAAGGAAGTCTTAAACTTAGACTCTGTTTGATCTTTGTGGTTGGGACAGCTTGCTTGCAGAGTCTATTCAAACCAACTGCAAAAAGTAGGTTATATATTTCATTTTTGTAGTTCCAATGCCCCAGGAAAAGGAGAGCTTCCACTAGAGGTGTAGAAATATCAGCTGGGTTTTTGCATGCATTCCAAGTGGCTGGAAACTCCTGCCAAAGATTAGTGGATTCGGTTAAACAGTATGGGAAGGTATCCTAAGGCCCTAAAATTTCAAAGTGAAATGTCCTTTAATTTCATTTATGCTTAAGCGGCATTCAGATTTTGTTAAATATATAATTTTTTTCTTAGTGGCTCAGATCTTACACATTTTATTCCGCCCTATTTGAGTCTTCTGGTCATGTGTAAACTCTATACACAAGTGAGCACGAGGGCATTAAGCTCTGTCCCCACATGGCCATCTCCCCACTTGCCCTGCTCACATGTAGGGTTTGCACAAAAGCAAAGGCCTGGATAGGATTTATGCCCTCTTATGGCTCAAATATCAACTCTCTCATACTATCTGTGTACACATTTTGTGCAACATTGGGATGTGGAGAGACACTCCCCCCCCCTCATTTGCCCCTAAATTGTGGCATACACCCATGAAGAAACATTGATCTCAAACATTTTTGGCCGAATTTATAGTGGTTCAGGTAAGTGCACATTATGCATGAGAGTAGAGCAATTAAACAAAATATTTCAAATAATAATAATATTTATATTGATTCAGTGTGATTACGTATATATTCTGCTGTCAACTTACTATGTGTTTTAATAGCTGCAGCCCAGAATTTACGGTAGCTGTTTTTCTTTTCTCAAACTAAACCTGGTATCCATTAACATTAAGTTTTTCATTTAAAGCTTCCTGGGTAAGCTTAAAGCAGTGGTCAGATAAATGCTTCACATAATATGCAGGAAAAAAATCAATTGGGGGAAAAAATACACAAATCAAATTTTCTAGTTCTTCAGACCTGCATGGACATTGACATCTAGCAGTACAAATGGTTCAGATAATTTATCTTCTAGCATCACACTTTTCTCCATCTAATTGTATAAATGATCTCTATGTTGTTATCCTTTTTAAAAAAGAAAATACCATGCCATACCCTGATATCCAAGAAAAGAGCAGTATAGAAAGCCAAATGAGATTAAACACAATTTTGTGCATGAGAATTCCGTAATTCAGGCCGTGTAACGCACCATGAGCTCTAATTAGTTTCTGGCTATAAACAGGCACCTATGAATGTCATCACAATGTGCCATTGGAGACTGAAATCAAACCCTACAGTTGGCAGAGGTCCCTGTCCTCTGAGGTGAAAGTGATTCTGCACTTTAAACGCTATCCAGCAGAGGGCCAGAGCATTGAAGTACTGCAATCAGGTTGCTATTGTTGTGGCTCCTTTAATTTGTGTACTGGTTGACAATGCATTTATAAAAACTAATTGCAGAGAGGGAGGTTAAAATGTCTTTTACCATTACGATTGCATAAAACTACTTGTAGGGGATGTAAAACCTTTTGTCTGACTTACCAAGCCCCTGAGTTATAAAAAGGGCTTGGCTTTCTTAATCTCTAAAAGGTAAAGGACCCCAACAGTTAAGTCCAGTCGCGAACGACTCTGTGGTTGCAGCACTCATCTCGCTTTACTGGCCAAGGGAGCCAACGTAGAAAAAAATCTAATACCAGTTTCACAAAAATATTGATTCAGTTGACAAGAATGCAGGAAAGGCTTGCTTGTAAAATTGTAGGAATTCATCCCTAATGCAGGGAAGATGAAGCTGTGGCCCTCCAGATGTTGGTAGACTCTCAACTCCCATCATCTCTGATCACTGGGCCACACCGCCTGGGGCTAATCGGACTTGGGGGTCCATCAGCAAATGGAGGTCACAGTTTCCCCATCCCTGATCTAAGGGATGTGTCCTTCAATGTGTATTATCATACATGCTTATCAGACAAATCTTAGGGTTTTTTTTGTGACACTGATTACTGTATGCTGCATTTTACAGAAGAGCAGAACCAAAGGCAGGTCTCTGCCCTGAAGAACTTACAAATGTACTTGTGGACCAGGTGTGGGGGACCTTTGGTGCCCCAGATGTTGCTGATGTGGCCATTGTCCATGCTTGCTGGGGCTGATGCGAGGTCTCGTCCAGAAACATCAGGGGGCTGTGGAGGGCAGAGAAAATAAGAGTAGGAAGCGTAGGCAGAGGCAAACTGACAGGCTTATGTTTCTTTTTTTTGGCCACATTTTCTTTCTTTGACACTACGTGTATTAATCTGGAATGAAATGATTCCCTAATAAACTAAGAAAAAACATCAGCACAATTTTGCTAACATTTTGTAATGTTGAGCATTTTTAACTCTCTGTTTTAATTCTCCCTGTTTCTCCATAGCTGTGTCTGTATCCTTTGGTTTAGTCACCTCTGCCTAGTACATAAAAATAGGAATCAGGATATTAATTGTGACAATGAGAAGGTGAATCAGGTCAGAACAAGCCCTCCCCTATTGTCCATGTGCAAATGCATGTGTCCTCGTTAAACTTTCCAATTGTAGCATTGACTGTTTGATATCAATCTAACACAAGGCTTTCTCCTTTGCACTTTGAATGATTTTCTAATTTGGATTAGAATGAGAAACAGACTGCCATGGGCTAATCTAGCTATATTTGGAAAGCAAATGTATTATCAGCTTTATAAAATCTATGGCAGGTTTATTCATAATCAGCAATTCCATTCAAATGCAAGTTCATGGCTCTTAGTAATAAATTTTCCAGTACACAACTCAGCATGCTTTTTTTCCCCTCACGTGACTCAGCGGGGCTCTGCTTGATGTAATTTTTTTTACACTGACCATTGTTTGCACAGTGCATGGACTGAAATATTACTTATCATTTACATTAGTGGTTCCCTGGTGACTGCTGCCTGCTTTATCTGTAATTTTTGACACCACAGAGATTCATCACTGTTGTGCTCCCCCCCCCTGCCAATTCCACAGCCCACATAGTTCTAAGCTGCATACTTACATTCAGATTTGCTTCTGATTTCATATCTAATCAGTGAGGGAAAGAGCCTTATTGCTCGTGACTGTACATCGCTGCGGGTGGATGGCTTCCCTCTCAGCATTGTGCTTGCAAGGGGTGAGGACAGTTGGCCAGTGAGAGTTAATTGTTGGACTCAGAAGTCATAGGGGCAGAGGTGGTGGGGCTCATTACCCACTCATTCCAGGATCTGAAGGGAGCAGGTCTTTGGAAATTTAACCAACAATGCCCAAGGGCCAATTAATGCTGCAAAATTCTTCCATGAAACTATGTATACCAGTACACAGTTCTGTGGGGGAAAGGATAACATGAGCCAGGCTGGAGACCAGCAAGCCAGCAACCAAATATTGTAACCACAATTACACTTTCAAGTCCACCTCCCACCCAACCCAACACTTTCAACTCCACCTCCCACCCAATGTTTGTGATGGTTCCTTGTGTATGTAGTTTGGCTCACGCGAACCTTTTTCTATGTGGCTGTGCTTCCATACATTCAGGAAAGAATGTAGAATATTGAATAGTAATGCAATGAGCAAATGTAACTTAAGTGCTGATGTAGGAACAGTGAAAATGCTCTGAAATCTAGCTGGGGTTGTCAGTGTGGAACCCTTGAGGACTTCCCTTAGAACCCACAAATCATCTGAGCCTCCTCCACTCATTCCTCTCATTGTCAAAGGGTAGCAAGTGTGGTCAAAACAACAATCAAATCTTAGGTTACTTCTGTGTCCACAGATGTGTTCTGGGATTTGTTGGTGTGTGTGTTTGTTTGTCCTCTTCTGATAAAGCAATGGAGATTTATGAAGATCTGCATCTTGAATCAATGTATATATAGTGCTGGCCATCTCTAGATCTATAATTTATTTGTTTTTGTAACTGTGCTATCCCTATTGTAAGCTTTAATATGATGGTGGCTGAGGGTGGGGACTCCATCTAAAATCATGCAGGTTCAAGAGGAGCCATTTTAATTATACTGAATCTAACTTGGAGAGAAGCAACCAGACAGGGCAGTACCCACTTCCCTCACTCAAAATTCTGAATGGGTCCTTGGGCCCAAAAAGTTTATTAACCCCGGTATATGTGTTCCCCGGTACAGTGAAATGAGCTGATGCATATGCCCAGCACATGTTTCAGTGCAAGTGGATGTTTGTTTCTTCTACTGCTGGACTGCAGCAGAATGTATACTATAAGATGACCCGATAGAATGGGGAACAGAGTTCCTATACCTTTCAGTTGTTAACTAGAAGCAGGTATTTGAGCAGCTTTGTTTTGCTGGTTTGAAAAAAGAAATGTGTAGAAATTACCTCTCTTTTTATAACTTTATTTTTCATTTATAACAAATAAGCATTTCAACAATAACAACAAAAATAAACCATTCTCACATACCGGGTATCAAACCTCATCTTTCCTCCCCCTCTTTCAGTGGTTCCATGGATTTACCCTCTTTTTTTCTTCTGCATATCCCAATTAACTCTATCTATACTTTTCCTCTTCTATCTCATATACTGTATGTTTTAGAAACTGCAAGTTTTTACAATAATCCTACTAATGTCTTAATTTGTTTACAATTTGTTTGTAAATATGCAATAAACAATTTTCATTCCTTAATAAAAAGTTTGTTGTCTTGTTTTCTTATTCTTCTCGTAAGTTTCGCCATTTCTGCATAGTCCATTCATTTCTGTAGCCATTCTTCTTTTGTCAGGACTTCTTCTTTCCATTTTGGGTGAATGTCATTCTTGTGGCAGTAGTTACATACATAAATAAATTTCTGTATTGTTTAGGTAACAATATAGATGTTCCCATACAATATAAGTATGATCCCATAATTCCCAAAAGAAAAGCTTCTGTTTTTTGTGGGGGTTTTTTTGTTTTTGTTTTACAAATGTTGTCTTAAACATCTTTTTCAATGCATTCATTATACAGTATATCATTTCCCAGTAAGCTTTACCCTTATTATAAGACCACCACATATGAAAAAAGGTAGATTCCTTCCCTTTACATTTCCAACACATATTTTATTTTAATTTATACATTTTTGCCAATCTACATGGTGTTAGATACCATCTGTATGACATTTTCATATAGTTTTCTCTTAAACCATAACATGCTGTAAATTTTATGTCCATGTTTCACAGTCTTTCCCATGGCTCCATTTCTATGTTATGACCAATATCTATTGCCCAGTGTGTCACTGAAGATCTCACTTGTTCATCTTTTGTCTCCCATTCCAATAAAAACTTATACATTTTAGCCATCACCTTAATTAACATTACAATCTAGCAGGTCTCTCTCTGGTTGAGATACTTGTTCCTCAAACCCCCATGTACTATCCTTTTTGAATACCGGTACTTCATTCAAATGATAATATTGTATCCACATTGCTAACAATAAGCTAATAAATCCGTAAACTCTTTTAATTTAAATTCTCCACCTTCCTCTTTTAATAAATTTCTATAAGTACCCAGTTTTCCATCATGATGTTCTTCTTCACTGCTATAACTTCTACTGGTGAAAACTATAGTGGTTTTTTGTCTCCAATAAATTTTTATATTTATCCCATACTCTATACAAATTTTTCCTAATTATATAGTTTGTAAATCCTTTATGTACTTTAGCCTTTTCATACCACAAATATGCGTGCCAGCCATATATGTTATCATGACCTTCCAAATCTAAAATATACAGATTCTTCAATAACAACCATTCCTTCAAGCAGCACAGACAGGAAGCTTCATAATATAATCTCCAATCACCAGTAATGATTGAAACCAATATAACATCCTTGGTAATACATTCATTTTTATGGTCGACACTCTACCCAGTAACGAAAGTTTCATTCTATTCCATATTTGTAAATTTCTCTTTATATCCTCCCAAGTTCTCAAGTAGTTATCTTCATACAAATTTATATTGCCTCTTCTGTTTCACTATTAAGAGTGCAGGAGCCCTGTTGTCCTTCGCAGCCTAAACATCAAAGGATTTGCATGCACATTTAAAAATTGCAAGCTGGGTACACCATGAAGGAATCTCACGTCTGCTTAACCATGTGCTCACATGCATGCTGGCACATGTGGCTTTTAATTTCTGGGTCATTTTGTAATACTATATTTCAGAGCTATGGCTTACTGTGACTCCAGACATGCAGAATCCACTTACAAAAAGAGTCCTGGATATGCTTTTATATATATTTTTCTACTCTTCCTCTCCAGTCATACCTGGTCCAGTCAAAAATATAAACAGTTAATACAATAAACAGGCTATTCTATTCTCAGAAAAAGCTGCCTGCTGATTGAAGTTCACAGGGTGCCCTACACACAGGACTAATCAATATGTTTGAGATGGAGCTAATCCAAGGAAGAATGGTAAGTAACCTTTGTTGCTATTTTTAGCCTGAAAGGTGAATGAGTCCTTTTTTCAAGATAAAATGTGTTTGAATTAAATAGTAACTTTTTAAAAAAGGCCATTCTTCCAGCAGATGCTTTCAAAATTGCCAAAGCAACAAACATCTATTCTTGCCTTAAGAAATCAGTTTTTAAAATGGTCAGTGAACCCATTGCATGCATGATTCCTTGCTATTTATTCTGCTGTCCCCCTTCACCCTACAGTATGGCAAACAGATCTTCCCAGACAGCAATTACCTCCATGCTAAAGGCCATATGCTAAGGAGTCTTGAATGCCTGCTTCTCCCACTAACGTCACTAGGAGCTCATTATCTCTCCATATTTGATCTGAAATTCCTCCGAGGCATTCTGTAGCAAGCCTGCGAGTTTTCTACTAAGTTTTAATAGGGGCCATATCTGAAATCATGCTCTTGAAAAATGGAAACCAACAGCTATAGGACAAAGCATGGAGAACGATGTATTTGTGTGTGTGTGTACATCTCCCTTCCCACAATAGTTTGATGATCTGGACATCTGTGGCAGAACATTGCGCTTAATGCTGAAGATTGCATACATAAGCCTGATAAGTCACGCAGGTTCCTTGACTGCAACTTACTTGTTTATGTTACCCAGATGGATAACAGCCAAATCTTGCCCCAGTATTGCAATAGAAGGGGGAGGAAGCGGAGACACTTGGAAGCAGGTCCCCTGCAATATAATCCTGCTAGAGCAAAGCAAAACTCCGTAGGGTGGCGTGGGACAACCTGCTGAGTGGCACACTTTATTGCTCGAGCAACCTACATGCTCCACCATCTGCCGCCTTAATGCTCACTGCTGTGCAGGCAACATATGTGCCAGCAGGAGGAGGTGGAGAAGGGAGGGGGGGCTAAATACGTTGCTTCTTGTGAAGACCCTATTCCCTTGGGGGACACGGTGAGTGAGTCAATATATTAGACAGACATGGCTCCTTGCGCTCTCTTGGGTGTGATGGAAAAGGAAGCATTTCTGGCCGTCGCAATGCAAGGCAGCGCTGCATAGAGAGATTTGTAGCTGCCTAAACTCCACCCTCCACCCTTTTTGCTTATGCCCAGTTTGTTAAGTAGGGACATCCTGTGATAGACAGGTAGAACACAGTGAATATTAAACAGTCCCTGGAGATTGTCCGTTGAATACTTGATACTGACGGGTTGTGCAGGCTCAAATTCAGTTGACTGTGCCAGCCCCCTGCCCCTGGTTGGTCTGAGCAACATTCTAAGGCTGTGGCTCGGTTAATTGGCATCTCAGGTTTACACTAAATGGGAGCTCAAATCAGAAGTACCATGCCATGTATATTTTAGCTAATAAAGCTAGGTGAGGTCAGATGGTTAGTTTTGTAATAAGCAGTATTGTTTCTTTTTTGAATAATCGGATCAAGTCCTTCTGGAATTGCTCTTGCCAGAAGTCCTTTTACAAACGTCCCTGTCATAGTTGCCACAGCAGATGAAGGTCATGGGACAGATTGTGTGCAGAACTCTTCCCCCACCCCATTCCTGTTCCATGGGGTTCTTGCCAAGCAGTGAGAAAAACTGGACATATTGCAATCCATAGAAACGTAAGAAGAACCCTTCTGGGTCAGACCAAAGGCCTGTCTAGTCCAGCATCCACAGTGGCCAAACAAATGCCCCCTGGAAACCCACAGATATTCTATATATTTTGGAAGGTGGTCTGTCTGTACTCTGTAGATTTGGCTGCCTCTTGAGATATCATCCCCAAACCTGGTATGCATGTTTCCGAGGTGGGGGTGGCAGACTTCAGTGCCATTTGGATGCCAGCCACCATTCTGAGTCAAGATGGTGGACCAAAACATTACTTTTGTGTGACTTCACCTTTTTTTTTTAGCATAGGTTCAGCCACCTCTGGCGATACTATTTCCAAACTTGGCAGAAGGATTCCCAAAGTGGGGTGCCAGTCTTTATTGACGTTTACATGCTGGACTCCAATTTGATTCCAGACGGGGGACTGAAACATCCTAAAAATTTTTTTGGTTTCTACAAATTCCTGGGCAGAACCAGGTACACCCCATGAGTAAGACATCGACACAATAGCCCTTTGCTGCTGCTGTTTCCTAGCAACTGGCATTCGGAGACATGGTGGCTTCAGTCCTGGAGGGATAGAGCCATCATGGACTAGAATCCACTGAGCCTTTATCTAGCATGAGCATAGCAATTTCACCCCCACTCATGCTGTTGCCAGAAATACAGAGAAACATTTCCAGTAGCCATTTTACTGCATTTGTAATTAAAAAAACATTTTGAAAGAGAAAACCTTTTCAGTTTGCAACACAGAGGTTGCACTGTTATCTTAAACAAAGCATATGCATTGGGAAGATGCTGCTGCACACACACCTCTTCCTATCTAGGTTACTCTGCTCATTGTCTGCAAAGTTCTTTCTTCAGCAGGTGGGGAAAGGAAGGTGGATAAGCAGAAGGGCACAAATGGCCATTTGGGGAGGGGGAGATGCACAGCAACTCCTCTATTATGGCACCATCCAGTAAATTTAGAGGAGCATCATACCTGCCTCTTCCCTACCCCACCCCTACCACCTAGATACATGAAAGAGGCCAAAATAGAAGTTCCACATGGCCTTTGGTAGAAAGGCTGGAGCTCAGTGCAGAAGGTCCCAGGTTCAATCCTCTAGGTAGGATTGGGAAGGACTCCCATCTGAAACCCTGGAGTCTGGGCAGCTCCCTCGACCCTAGTCCTGGTGCACCATAGTTCAGCCTGTGGAGGAGCCATCGAGTGAGGAACTGGTCCTATCAGACCTAGGAACTGGCCGTCCTGAAGCAGGCTGACCGAACTTTCCCTGAGGAATTGCCCCTCCAAGACCCATATGGCATCAGATTCTCATGTACGACATTGTCTATCCCTAAAACTATCCATTGGTAGGCGAATAACACGTGATGAACCCGATGCTTATGAATACTGTACATCCACACCTTTGCTGGTTGTTACTACTATGTTTTCATCTTCTAATGAAAATATCCGATATAAAAATTCAGCTCTCAGAGGGGAAAATGCAGTACAATTTCAATCAAAATGAAACAAAAGATGCAGGATGCCGTAGTCTTGCTTGCCAAGGAAATGCTTGAATACTTATTAATGCCATATTTCTTAATTGGGATCTGACTAGTATTAATGCCAGGACACAATCAAGTAGCATTTTAAGTATTTAATTTAATTTCTTTTTATTTACTTTTGACCAGTAACTAGAAAGTTGCCATGTAATTCCCCTCCCCCTCAACCTGTTAAGGAAATAGGACTATTTTCTTCTCTTTCCCCTTTTCTCTCTCTCTCCCCCCCTCCCAAGCCTGGGGACATTATCACCATGGTTACCTGGATACCTGTTTGGAGGAGGATGTGCTGTGGCAATTTAGCTATTGAAACATCTTGTCATTCTGTCTTTAAGTAGAAATTTGTCAATACCACCAATGGGCCATTGAATGAATGGCTGCCTAAGCAATGTTTATCCTAAACTGCAATATACTCCTATCAAGAGCTATAGAAACTGAAATCAGTTTGGATCATTACTGGTCATTGATTAACTAGTCTATTCAGTGGCAGAGAGATGGAGAAATGCAGTTAGAAGAATGCAAGTTTGGATTAGGTTGACATTATGGATAATGCCATAGGCGATATGTAATGTATAAGGGACCAGCTTGGGCAGGTGGTAACTAAGTTGTTTCCTTTTGTATTCCTCTGTTCTTTGTGTTCACACTTAAAATTGACATGTTTGTTTCACACATATGTTTATTTATGGGAAAGACAGACAAAAGATTTAGGTTCGCTGTAGTCAAACATATTGTATATCTTCATAAACAGGAATGTTACAGGGCAAATGCTGGCATTTTCTTATGTAAAATCTTGCACTGTTCCTTTGTGTAGCACTGTATATTCTTTTGTTCTCCTGCTAAAGAAAAACTCTCACTCTCTTTCCCTCTTTTTATCGCTCTCTTCCCATAACCTTTAACCTATTTGTGGACATAGACAAATCCCTAATAATTTGTCTCGGGTGTCAGACTGCAGTGGATCCAGAATAGCAGGGAAGTAAGGGCTCTTTCAGAATGTGACCCTATCATATGAAAAGAGCAGTAAACAACATAAGGGTGGCATCAGTGCTGAGTGTATTATAAGAGGGCTTACATCATCTCTGCTCATGTTACAACTCTTCCATGGAAGAGATGTAAATGACTCTTTCAACATTTATTCATTCATTCAACATTCTTGTACTGTATGGCGCTTTTCATTCAAAAGATCACCTCAAAGTGGTTTACATCAAAACAGATCCTATCAATATAAATAATAAAAAACAGAAAAAACTACATTTAAAAGCCAATAATAAAATCATAGGAATCAGTATAAATCACAGAAGCTTCAGAAAGTAAACCACTCATAGCCTCCTGCTGAGAGAGAGAACCAGTCTTCACCATGCAGCAGAAGCTTGTCAGTATTGTGGGTGTCCATGTCTCCATGGGAAAGGAGTGCCACAACTGGAGCCCTACCATGGAGAGGGTCCTTCTCCAGGTTTCCACAAGCAGCCTCCACACCACTTACTGATCTCAGTTCTTGGGCTGAGTGCACAGTCTCAGTTGTGTGCTAAGTCTCAGTTTATTTCAGTGGGATGTATTTTCAACTCTACCCTAAAGGACCTGCACATACATGATTTGTCTGGATTATGTCACAGTTTTCAGCCATTTCTATGTATCGGTGCTGAAATTAACAGCAGACAGAGGAAGCCCAGTCCCCGTATCTTTGTGATCCCCCCCCCCCGGTCTATCATTTTAGAAGGCTGCAATGGAGCCATTATTTGGATTAAAATGTGAGGGTGGGAAGGGGTGCCTTGTAGATTTCATTAGGGGCTTCGGACAATTTACCTTCCTGCCCCACTGTGAACACTGTTACATTTCTTTCTAAATGGAGGCCATGTTGTTGTTCCTTCCTACCTTACAAGCTTTGAAAGTTCCAGAACCGGTACAAGCAATAATATGCATTTGTGTGCAAGTATACCAACTTCTATGTTACATTTTGAAGATGTTCTGGGTTGTTTCTTTATGTGATATGAGTATGGCAAATGTGCTTGCAACTACTCAAGAGTTGGGATTTGCTTGTTTCCCTACACAGGCACATCTGGTTGCTAAGCACATTTTGATGGCATATGTGATAAGCAGCTCTTTAAAGAAATGGGGAAGCACAAAATATGCTTTGCATGCAATCATGGGCGTAGCCAGGGGGGAAGGGGGGAAGCTGCCCCCCATCAAGTAAAACAATAAAAATACTTAACTGACCAATCACGTTGGTTCTGCCCCTCTAACAAAAGTCCTGCCCCCACAACAAAGTCCTGCCCCCCCCTAACAAAATGCATGTGCATGCATGCAGTCCTCAGTAACTCCAGTTTAAAAATAACTTGGGAAACACCTTGGAGAGCTGCTGCCAGAGCAGACTATTAGGGATGCATAGCTGCCAAGTTATCCCTTTTTTACAGGGATTTTCCCTTATGCTGAATAGGCTTCCTCGCGAGAAAAGGGAAAACTTGGCAGCTATGGGGATGTGTGAGCCACCATCACTCTGTCTTTCACAATGAATCTGACTTTTTTAGCCTGTCCCTTTGGAACATTCGAAAGGAAGAGTGGGGAAAAAACCAACCCTGAAATTTTTATATTACCCACTTCTTAACCGCTTCCCCTTCCTCCTCACAGGCAATAAAATAAAATCCTTACCTTTGTGAAAGGAGGAGGAACTGGTGGCACTGTGGGTTCACAGACAGATGCCTGTTTCTCTGACTCTATATTACCTAGGTGTTGGATGAGCCTTGATTTGTGTCAGTCATAGATTGGAGCCTAGAGTAGTAGCTCAAATGGGGGCATGTATTTTCAAGCAGGGGGGGATTTTCATTTTAACTATATATCATTACTATAACTAGATTCATTCCCCCCACATTCATTACAAGGCAGGTCACAACAATGTAAAATACAAGGTTAAAGGCAGTTTAAGACAAATCACAATCACAACTAGGTTATGTGCCAAAGGGCAGAGTGAAGATGTGCATATTCAGCTTTATGGGTAACACTGGGCTAGATGAATGAATGAACTTATTCTGTATGAGGCAGCTTTTTGTGTGCAGATGATGTCTTGGATGGGGTTTGTATATTTTGTTTTCTTGCCATGCAGTGTATCTTAGCCACAGTGAAATTTGGGGGAAGTTATGGTTAGGGTGGCAGCAAGTGCTGCTGTCTTCATGGAGGCCTTCTTTGGTGTCTGTGATTACGGAAGTCAGTGATGGCCTATAACCATGACTGCCTGATTCACACATTACATTTGCACATGTTTGCACATGTATTTGGGGGATGGCCAAGACAATGTGGGTGATCAAGAAATTGTGTGTCTGTTTTGGCCAAAACAACAGATAATCAGATCTCATTTCAGTGATCCTAAACTGGCAACTCTCTGTTGACTGGGAGTAGCTGCTGAGACCATATAATACCGGCCCTGAAAGACCTACATTGGCTCCCAGTATGTTTCCGAGCACAATTTAAAGTGTTGGTGCTGACCTTTAATGCCCTAAATGGCCTCGCCCCAGTATACCTGAAGGAGCGTCTCCACCCCCCATCGTTCAGCCCGGACACTGAGGTTCAGCACCGAGGGCCTTCTGGCAGTTCCCTCACTGTGAGAAGCGAAGTTACAGGGAACCAGGCAGAGGGCCTTCTCTGTAGTGGCGCCCACCCTGTGAAATGCCCTCCCATCAGATGTTAAGGAAATACACAACTATCTGACTTTTAGAAGACATCTGAAGGCAACCCTATATTGGGAATTTTTTATGTCTAATGTTTTACAGTTTTTTATGTGCTGTAAGCTGCCCAAAGTGGCTGGGGAAACCCAGCCAGATGGGTTGGGTATTATTATTATTATTATTATTATTATTATTATTATTATTATTATTATTTCTAGACATTCACACAAGTTGAAAGCACTTAGCTACTCCAAAAGAATACTGGTCATGTTAAAGAAGGGTGATATTTTTAGAAAAACAAATTATTTTGGATCCTTGTGATCCTTCCTTTTCTTATTTCAAATATCAAAGACACCACAGAGCAACTTGGAAAAAATTCATTGTCTGAATGGCACTTTTGAAAAAACACAGATTTGCCGACTTGTTTCAGAAGCCTCTTATTAAATATAATTCTAACAACAGCTGAAAGGAAAATTAAGTCCCCTGCATATTGGCTGAGCACAAAAGCTTAGCTATATACCAATGAGCCAGAAAGCAGTGTGTGATCAAACATATGTTTGCTCAGTTTTGCCTTTCATTTTTGAGGCAAGGGAGGCAGGAGAGTGTCAATCTTTATTTTCCCTGGAGAGTACCACTTTATGAAGTCAGTAAATTATTTTCACAAATGCTTACTCTTAACTATCATGTCCACGAAACAGACAGACATACAAAGCTGTCAGTTTTTACAGCAATTTTCTTTTTAGATTCCTTGGAAACATTTGTGTGCAAAGACAGTTGCCCATTGTTGTTCTGGCTTTTGCTTCATTAGTTTAGACAAACGTTTCACCTGCACCTCATTTACTTTGGAAAAGCCACCTATTTTGTGTGGAGAGGGAATTTCCAATCTTCTCTCCCCTCACATTGTAAATTTTGCAGGCAGAGGAGAAGAAACTAGACAAGGGGGTTGTCATTATGACAGCACTTCCAAGATTAGCATTACTTCCAGTTCTGCACATGATAATTTGCAGTCCCTTCTGTTATCCACTCTAACTATAGCATAATTTAGAGTGCCAACCTGCTTTATTTTGGAAATTTGGAATAACTGACAAGAGCTGGCATGATCATAAACAGTGTGAGAAGGAAAGCAGCTTTAGCTCGAGGGAAGCAAATTGGAAATTAGCATGAAGGAAGCTGAGGCAGTAGGGCGTGTCATTTAAGGGGTGAAACTTAATTTTTGCACATTTCTTCAGTAAGGGCTCATAATATGTTTTTGGGTATGAGGGATTCATCTCTGCTGTTATTTTTGTGATTGGACAACATTAGCTTGGTAAATCTATGCTTGATTAAAAAGCACATAAACTGCTCTCAGAAAACCAAAGAATGTAATTTTATCTTCTGAAAATGTCAGATAGTGCTACAAAAATTATCGTTTCTCTGCTTAGAATATATCCTACTAAGTACCCAACATTACCTTATAAACATACAACAACATTAGAAAGTTATGACATCAGTTCATAAGAAATTTAACAAGAAGCTTCACCAAGTCTTGCTTTGATTCATTCTTGGACATCAGCCGCCGACTTGCTTCTTGGCCTCTGATGTAGCCCGTAAGATCCGATAACCATATGCTTCATCAGAATAGAATAGAATAATTTATTGGCCAAATATCAACCATACTTGGAATTTTGCTTCGACTACGTTGCAATGTAAAGAAAATACGTACCTCATACAAACACTATTCCCCTTACAATACAACAGCACAGCGAAAAGACCCCATACCACCAACTGGCCTCCCTTCCGCCCACAACTACAGATTCAACAATTTGATGGCACAAGGAAAAAAGCTAGTCCTGTGCCTAGACGTTTTTGTATATAGCAGGCTTCCCCAAACTACGGACTGCAAGGCTCATTTATGTGGCCCCTGGCGACCCCCGCTGCTGCCACCCGCTCATGGCTGCCCACTTCTGGGGGGCTGGAGCGTTGGAAACAGCTTGCGCACAAGCTATTTCCGGCACTCCTCCAACCCGGAAGTGCGCTGGAAATAGCATGTGCGCACGCTTTCGCTCACTCCCCTGCCCTCTGGCCCACCACGCGATTGGCACGGCGCGCACTGGCCCGAAGCCAGGTAAGTTTGGGGACACCTGGTATATAGAGTCCTGTACCGACGTCTGGATGGGAGTAAATCAAACAGGTAATGACCAGGATGCGAAGGGTCTACAGCAATTCTCTCTGCTCTCTTCCTAACTCGAGCGGCATAAAGTTTCTCTCAGTAGATCAGTAGACAGATCCTTAACAGCATTGTCACTCAGTGAAGTAAGAGGCTTTCCAGTTGAGAGTTTAGTGCAGGCACCCCCAAACTGCGGTCCTCCAGATGTTTTGGCCTACAACTCCCATGATCCCTAGCTAACAGGACCAGTGGTCGGGGAAGATGGGAATTGTAGTCCAAAACATCTGGAGGGCCAAAGTCTGGGGGTGCCTGGTTTAGTGTATGAAAGATCAATTTCAAGTTCTGTAGCAGTGACTAGCATCTATCTTGCCAGTGTTTGCTGTCCACTTGCTGTTAGACAAGGTTTTCCCATTGAGTGCTGTGATCAAGTGTCGTTAACTCCTTGGTGTAGAGGGCAACAACCAACCAGCATTTGCAGAATCACCTCTAGTGGCCTGCAGGCTCTTATCAACATATCTCATACTGTCTGTCTTTGTAATAAGGTTTTTTCTCTTGCACTCATACCCTCTTTCTTAAAATGGCATTTTCCTCCCTTACACAACTACACTATGGTCAGTGTGTAGTGATGCAGAGATTACTGATAAGAAGATGAGCTTCACCCAAGTGTTTCTAAGCATATTCAAGAAGCATAGTGGGTGTGACTCCCTAATTTCTGTAGGAAACTGGACCCATGAGAAGTGAAACAGGCTACCCTAAAACACATACAGTACATGGACAGACAGGGAGAGAGCCTTTCAGATTTGAAACTTTAGCGAGAAAGTAATTGCATACTGCGGATGTGGGGTTTGGAATGGCAGGTTTGATGCTGAACATGTAGATCCTTCTGCCCCAAATGAACATCTCCCCTGACCAACACCATCCCATCTTGTTGATCATTAATTCCTAACTCGTATTATTATAAATAATAGTAATAAATAATTCTTTGAAGCATCAACAGCAAAATTGGTGTTAGTTGTGGTGGGAAGATAATATCCTTGAGTTATTGTTATTTTTTTGCAGATCTGTGACCTCTGATCTTTCAAAGAACTTGGCAAGTGCCCCCAGATGGTACTCACACTGTGAAATGAGACCAGAAATGCAATGTACAGTATGTTTCATCTGTTACAAATTTCTACTTAGGTGGGAAGCCCTGCATTTTCCTTCCAGCCGTGTCTGCGTGTGCCGTTTCCTCTCCCCCTCACATGCTATCTTTGTTTCTCTTTAATCTGGTTTCTTAGTAACATGCCTGAAATGGAAATTTCAGAACAAAATGAAGTGGCCGTTAATAGCTTCAGGAAAAAGGGTTGCTAAGAAGCGTTGTTTTCCTTTCAATTTTCAACTGAACTCTGCCTGAGAGTTAAGAGAAATTTGGAAGCAGTAATGAAGCGGTAAACCCTGATTACAACACCATCAAGGTATATTTTTTTACCGCCTGTCTGATAATTAAAAGTGGATTGTTCCACTGAAACAAGTTAATTGATGTGACCGTTTAAGTTAATAGCAGATTAAGTTCCTATCTAGGGTCTAATGTTTTAATCAGAAATCTGAAAGCAGTGGAATGATAGATCGAGAAATAACAACCTGATAGAAACAGGATTTATTCCTTTATAGCATTCTTTACTGATTCTTATACAGCATGCTAAAAATGTGAGTGATATCATTGTTTCATGTCAGCTTCGACTACTGTAGGATCTTTGCAGAAGTGAGGGTGAAAGCCCCAATTATGCAATGTCTTTTGGCTGCTTCTACCTTGCCTTAACAACGGGACGCAGGTGGCGCTGTGGGTTAAACCACAGAGCCTAGGGCTTGCCAATCAGAAGGTCGGCGGTTCGAACCCCTGCCACGGGGTGAGCTCCCGTTGCTCGGTCCCAGCTCCTGCCAACCTAGCAGTTCAAAAGCACGTCAAGTGCAAGTAAATAAATAGGTACCGCTCCAAGCAGGAAGGTAAACGGCGTTTCCGTGCGCTGCTCTGGTTTGCCAGAAGCGGCTTAGTCATGCTGGCCACATGACCTGGAAGCTGTATGCCGGCTCCCTCAGCCAATAATGCGAGATGAGTGCCACAACCCCAGAGTCAGTCACAACTGGACCTAATGGTCAGGGGTCCCTTTACCTTTACCTTGCCTTAACAGTAGATTTATTGAGTGATTCACAAAATCAGTATTGAAATAAATGCAGGAATCAGTACTTTGGACTAACTCCCCAAGCAGTGAGCTAGGGGTTGTTCCAGTAGCAACAGCTTTGTACATGAGACCAAATTGTGACAGAACAGCGGATTGGTCCAATTATGTGTGTGCCATTTGTTCTTTCAGAATGGGCCTATCTGTTGTGGGTATTACTCTTTTTGTATCCTAATGCCGCCTGGTCATGCTCTAACTAGTGGGTGTGGAGAAACATTCAGCATGGAGGTTCAGGTGCTTTCATCTATTTATGTTCAAGAAGATAAAAGTGACCATTTTCATCTATTTGAACAATGGTCATCAGCCTCTGCTGACGTCTTGAAACTCTGCTGACCTTGAGAGAGTTCCCATGGAGATCCAAAAGGAGAGATTCCATTGCTCATAACTTTCTAGTTTGCATCCTTCACTTACATGTCCTTCTACGAAATGTGCATGTCTTCTTTCCCACCCCAAATCAGACATACATGCATTGCAAAAAAAGGCCCCAGATGTGTACATTTATATCTTCCTTCTGCTAGACCACATTCAGATCTGTTCCTTTTTCCTGTTTGCTGAAAGTGGAGCTTTGCAGGGACACTTGTCCTTGAGAGTGAAAGCAATGCAGGGTGTGAAATGCATCGCATCAGTCTCCATTGTTATGAGTTTTGGGATACAAGACTCCCCTGAATTACTCCAGTAAATTTTAGAATTTAATAAGTGCTCGCAGTGTTAAACTGGACACTGAACCTCTGCCAGATACTCAACTCCTGGAACCAGATTTTATTAAAATACAAACCAGGCTGATGAGGTAATCACCTTGGAGATGAGCTATTAAAAAGAGAAAAGGAAAGTAATGTCCCTTTAAGAAAGCTATGGAGAGGGGCTCTGAACCTGATGACAAATGGAGGAGAGCCCCTCCCTCCCTCCTCCAAGTTAGTTAGTAGTTGGAGAGACAATAGGTGAGAGTCATTGGAGGGTTCTTTCTTTCTTTCTTTCTTTCTTTCTTTCTTTCTTTCTTTCTTTCTTTCTTTCTTTCTTTCTTTCTTTCTTTCGTGTGAGCTAGAACCAGGATGCAAAAAGTTGCAGGCTGAAAGCTGGAGCAGAGAGTTGAAGAGCCATGGCTGTTTTCTTTTTGTTTTGTTTTGTTTTTAAAAATTATTACAGATTTTCTTGGTTTACAAAAGTATGTGTGTTGTCACTTTTGTCAGGTTGTAAAGCCTTTTCTACAAATCATTTACATTTGACATGAGACATTATTCATTATTATATCATTATTCAGTATATTATACTGTATTATAATATTATACTGTATTATATTATTCAGTATTATATATATATTCAGTATAGGGTTGGGGAAGAAAAGAGAGGAGAGAGGAAGGGTGGGGTGGTGAAACATATTCTTTAAATAGTGTACAAGTGGAGTTTTTTGTCAGCGTCAACGGGGTAGGTTCAGTTTCTATTTGCTTATTACATTTCCTTGGTAGTGAGAGGGATGGCGGGCAGGGCATGTTTGGTTGTCTGTTGTTGGCTGCAGTGAGGTTTGTTTGCATTTGTTGGGGGGGGGCAGAGGGATTGTTGGGTCAAGTAAGCCGTATTGATTTGTATACTGTCAGTGGGTTCTTGTTGTGGTCTTGTTGAGCTGTGTATGTGATAAAGGGCTGCCATACCGGGGTGAAGGCGTCCTCTTCTATTTGTCCCCATGTCAGATTCAGTCTGGTTGGTGTTTAATGCTCCATCATAGGCTCAGGTTGTATATATGTGTAAATAAACCATGTATCATACAAACCCCACAGTCTCTGTTGTGCCTCATTTCCAAAAGGAAACATGGACCCTAGGTAACCGCCCCTGGAATTTCACACTGCTTGGAGATTGGAGTGGCGTGCAACACTATGTTGCTTGAACTTAACAGCAATAAAGATTGTGTTTGGAATAGTTCATGTATGCAAGGCAGAGTGAAATTTTTGGTGGCACTTTTTATACTCAGAAGCTAGAGGAAGGAATTAGTGAGTTTGCATTTTACATTATTTTCATTTTATGTGTCTAACAGAGCAATCCTAGCTGTATTACTGGCAGGTGTTAGGATGTGTTGGTGGTGCATGGAAACACCTTTACAAATCAGATATTTAAAATATGAGCATTCTTTTTTAAATAATAATAATAATCTGCTCAAATCATTACAAACGAGGTTAATTTTATTTATTAAATTGGATTACACAAACCAAATTACCATCTTGGCAAATGGGATTTAATGTTTAACAGAATAGCTGTTATGACATGGTGCGATTCCAGGGAAGAATAAAAAAATGCATTGGCTACAAAAATTAAAAAGAAAAGATGAAATGTTAAAGGTTGTGAAATTTACATTGTCATTTCATTTTTTGTGACCTGATGTCTGTATGCAGAGTAGAGGTGAGGGGGTTACATTATAGTAAAATTATTTGTCAATCAGGCTAAATGTGCATATACATGTGTGTGTCTGTGTCTACAGCTTTATGTGGTAAAAGGAATTGTTGTTTGATTCTTGATTTAGCTGAGGCTATTAGATTTTCTTCCCTGAGGCATTTGATAATCGGTTTAACAGAACATAGTCATTTGTCTTGTTTGCTGACTACATAACAGATGGATTTGTGATTTTAGTAATTATGATATGAACGTTAATAAGACATGATATCTTTTATTAATTAACACTTTTCAGCACTTCTTTTTCCAGATGATATGGGTACATATAAATACTGATAGTGTACAGATATTAGGTTTATGAATTACATTTCCCCCAAAAGATTTATAAAAACCTATTCAACACCACCTTCACTACCCAAGGTGCAGGGACCAGAAACTGCTAGTTGTTTGAATGTACAGAGTAATGAAGGAATGTACAAAACAATGACCCTAAGGAATCTTGTTCTGGGTTAAGGGTATCCTTGTTTAAGAAAGACAGCCATTTTACTTTATTTTTGTCACTTTCCTGTACTGTACATGGTGAGCCAAGTTCAAGATTTTGCAGCCCTTGTTGTGCACTAACAATATCCTAGGCCAAGGACACATTTTGCCACAAAGCCAATTTTAAAAATAAAGATTTGGTCAACATATTTGGCTGCAGGCAGAAGGTCATGTGAATAGTCCTGGTGTGCCTCCCTTCTCAGTCTATATAAATAACACTCCTTTGTATTCTGATCTCTGATTACCCTCCCAAAGGAGACGTGTTAGTGTATTGCAGAAAGAGTCAAAGATCTCTGTGGTGGCAACTTGAAGACCAACAGATTTGATATGAAATAAAAAAATTCCTTCGGTAGCACCTTAAAGACCAACTAAGTTTATATTTTGGTATGAGCTTTCGTGTGCATGCACACTTCTTCAGATACAGTGTGTATCTGAAGAAGTGTGCATGCACACGAAAGCTCATACCAAAATATAAACTTAGTTGGTCTTTAAGGTGCTACCGAAGGAATTTTTTTATTTTGCTTCGACTCAGACCAACAAGGCTACCTACCTGTAACTAGATTTGATATGGATTGTGAAAATCATAGACTCCAATGTATGCACCATAGTGCAACGGAAGGTAAACTAACACTTTTGTCATGGAAATGTATTTGCACACATTTCATACACCTGTGAGTGTTTTCGGAGCCTCTGTTGCAGCTACTTCCACAGCTAAGGAATTGCCCATGAAAATCTGCAATAAAAAATATTGTTGCCTAACAGAGCCCAAATGCTGCAACATTTCCTCATGGGGGAGTTGCTCCATTCCCTTGAACATGTTGGTTGCCCTTTTCTGAACATTTTCAAACAGTATTCCAAATGTGATCATACCATAGATTTGTATAACAACATTGGCAGTTTTATTTTCCCTACCTGCCTACAGATTGTCTCGCCAGAGTGGTGCATGCTCTAGTTATCTCCTGCTTGGACTACTGCAATGCGCTCTACGTGGGGCTACCTTTGAAGGTGACCCGGAAACTACAACTAATCCAGAATGCGGCAGCTAGAGTGGTGACTGGGAGCGGCTGCCAAGACCACATAACACTGGTCTTGAAAGATCTACATTGGCTCCCAGTACGTTTCCGAGCACAGTTCAAGGTGTTGGTGCTGACCTTTAAAGCCCTAAACGGCCTCGGTCCAGTATACCTAAAGGAGCGTCTCCACCCCCATCGTTCTGCCTGGACACAGCTCCGAGGGCCTTCTGGCAGTTCCCTCATTGTGAGAAGCCAAGTTGCAGGGAACCAGGCAGAGGGCCTTCTCGGTGGTGGCGCCGCCCTGTGGAACGCCCTCCCATCAGATGTCAAAAAGGAAAACAGTTTCCAGATTTTTAGAAGACATCTGAAGGCAGCCCTGTTTAGGGAGGATTTAAATGTTTAAGAAATTAGTATATTTTAATGTTTCTGTTGGAAGCCGCCCAGAGTGGCTGAGGAGACCCAGCCAGATGGGCGAGGTATAAATAATAAATTATTATTATTATTATTATTATTATTATTATTATTATTATTATTATTATTTTCAATTCCTTTCCTAATGATCCCTAGCATGGAATTTGTCTTTTTCACAGCTGCTACATACTGGGTCAACATCTTCATTCTTCACTGAAACCCCAAGGCTTCATTCCTGGCTAGTCATCACCAGTTCAGACCCCATGAGCATATATATGTGAAATTAAGATTTATTTATTTTTGTCCTGGGTGTGGCATAGAGGTAGACACCCCGTGTGGAGGCTGGAGCCGAGTCAGAACAGGATGTAAACAAGCTGGATGTTAGTTCCAGATCAGGAACAAGGGGGCTGGAGCAGCAGAACCGAATGTAAATGAGCTTGAAACGGAGCTGTTAGAACTCAACAAAGATAAAGAGGGGACTGAGAGCCTTATACAGTCACTGCCAGCTCTTCCTCTGCTGGGTCATTGCTTTCAGCTGGCTCTTCTCCCTCCTGAAATCATTCTTCTCATTCACATAAAGGATCTTAGGTGCCAAGAGTTACAATTCGTAATCCAGTCTTCCTATTTGGGGCAAGTTTTTTTCTGATGCAGAATCAGCACCAGAACTGAGGTATGGCTCTTCACCATGTGTACAGTAGTAATATTATAGAAAGTTATGTCCCATTCATGACCTTGAATTAGGCTGCATTCCACTTAGCTTTATTGAATTTGGCTATATTAAGGCCAATGCTGCTGGACTCAGGTTGGCTTATTGCTAGCACTTCCGGTTGTTCGGATGCATCTTCTCTGACTTCATCGCTACTGACTACATGCCAACAGTTTTATGTTGTCCACAAAAGTGATCAGCAGCAATCCATCTTCTCCCTGAATATGTTTTCAGAAAACTTTACACTTGCTAATGTTTTCATAGAGCTACCACCATTACCACAACTCTAATAAATCAGAACACAAAAAACCCACATACACCCTCATTGAATTACTTACTGCAGATGCAGCCCTTCTGTATATTTATGGGGATAAGAAAAAGGCAACCGATACTGATACAGCCATTTATCTGTGGTTCATAGCTCATCTCTGTGGCACATGAGGGCAACACCATGCTGAAGCTAAGCAGATCTTGGTCTGGGCAAGGCTTGGATGGGTGGCCTCCTGGGAACCACATGTATGCTGCCTTGGGTTCAGTGACATAAGAAAGATGGGCTATAAATGTAAGAAAATAAATCAATAAATCTTTTGCCTTTTTGTGTGTGACCTATGATGAGGGAGTAGGGTCTTAGCAGGTCAATGCAAGGCCAACCAAATTAATTGACAGGGAAATCAGTCAGTAAAAACTTGGGTTAGTCTATGGATTTCTGAAAAAAGTGACCTTTCTCAATCAATGAAAAATAATATAGCACAAGGTGTATTCTGTTGTGTGCCCAATGGATTTGACTGCTTAGCTGTCAGGGATGGCTAGATGCAGAGGAATGGTGGGAGGAACCAGCCGAGGAACCCCCAAGGAAAAACGGCTCAGAGACAGGAGATTGGTGGTGGGTTGACATTGAGTGGTCAGAGAGAGAAGGCTGGGAGAAGGTGTTGGGGCTCAGTGAGCAGGGGGAGTCTGTGGCAGAGAGCAGCCCAGAATCAGAAGCTGAAGCAAGTGAGTGGGATGAGGGAGGCCAAGAGGCAGAGATGAGTCAGAATGGTGAAGAGGCATGGGTGTCTCCTGCTCCTGATGTGACAAGCTCCCCTCGCTCCCGGTCTCACAGAACCAGGAGAGGCATGAGGAGGGTGGAGGAGAAATTAGTACCGCACAGGTGTAGTCTCAGATTGCTTGGGGAAAATACTGGAGAGGAGGGGACTTAGGCAGCTGTGGGAAGGCAGGGACCTTCAGTCTCCACAACTGCTTCATTCATATAGGCAAGACCTACCTAAGAAGAATTGCTGTGCTCCTGGGCAGATCCTGGTTCCCTCCACCCCAATAGAGAGTTAACTCCACTTACTTTGTGTGATTTACTGCTGGCTCACTCCTTTGTACTCCACCTTGTTGCCTCCAGGGCCACATCCCTGCATATTACATCCTCCTGGCTGAAGTATCACAGTGCTGCATTGCATCACTTAGGAACAGGATGCCAGAATTTAAATCATGCAAACTACCACATACATTTCCCTGCCTGTGCACTTATTAAGCCGTATTGCTTTAAAAGGGGTCGCGTTAGCAGCATGCTGGTAAGAGAGTAGAAAAGCATCCCAGATCTGAGGTCAAAGAAAGCATGAAGCAATTTATTCTATTCCTCCATTTTGCAGTATCAATGTGGTTGGCAAATAAATAGAGAAAGCAAAAAGCCTCATTTGTGGAAGTGCTTAGAAAGGGCAATTTGAAAGCAAAAGATAAGCTTGTGCTAAGGAACCTATGCTCCAGCCATTCAGATGCACTGGCATGGCAGCATATGGCTTTGCGCATTTGCAAATAACAAATCCTATTTGCTATATAAGTAGTTAAGCTAATTACAGTTCTGATGCAAGGGTGTGTGTGACAGGGGTTTGCACTATCCCCTCTAAAAGACATTAAAGTGTTGTTTGATCCACTGGAAATATTCCACATTTCATTCTCTTGATTAGCAAGGATTATATGCTTTCTTTCAGCAGCACACAACCAGCTGAAAAAAGCAGGAAACAAACACACTCTATATAATTACATATGCAGTAATTTAGATAGTGTGCTTAAAAGTACCGTTCTGCATAGTTCAGTAAACCAAAAAGATGCCTAAATGTTGTATGCCTATCAGGCGGGGACACCTTTATGTCGTCTGCTGCAGTTAACAGAATTGCACTGGAAAGAACTGAGTTGCTTGGTCAGCTGCTATGAAGATCAATGGCTGCCTTCGTTGTCAGTATCTCAGAACCCAATCAAAGTAGAAAAGGAGATAAACCATCTACACTGTCCTGTACTCCTTAAAGGAAGGGCAACCAAAATTATCAAGGGACTGGAGGAACTCCCCTATGTGGAAAGGTTGCAACGTTGGGGGCTTTTTGGTTTAGAAAAAAGACAAGTAAGCGGGGACATGCCAAAGGTGTATAAAAATCATGCACGGTGTAGGGAAAGTGGACAGAGAAGCATTTTTTTCACATTACAAGGCCCAGGGGTGCCCAGTGAAGTTGAGTGTTGGAAAGACGAAAGGAAATACTTTTTTACTCAGAGCATAACTTGATCTGTGGAATTTGCTTTCACAAGAGGTTGTGGTGGTCATGGATAGCTTTAAAAAGGGTATTAGACAAGTTTGTGGAAGATAAGGCTATCAATGGCTACTGGTTATAATGGCTATATATTCCAGTGTTATGTATCTGAATATCATTTGGTGGGGATCATGAGCAGGAGAGTGCTATTGTGCTCATGTTCTGTTTGTTGTGAGCTTCCCATAGATGAGCTTTTTGTCTGGTCCAGCATGTCTTCTTATGATACAAATGTGAGTATTTATAGATGCACCTCATTCTATTGCGGATGACAAATAGCAAGTATGTACTTTTATTGCACCTTAGCAAAGAACTTGAGTGGAATGGGATAATATTTATACATATATTTACACAGAGAATTTGTCTCTCTTGTGGAAGCTTGTCTCCTGAATAACTGCAAAGCCCTCCTCATTTATATAGCACTTTTATTATCTACTTTGTTTCATTAATCCTTGCAGCAACCCTGTGAATAAATTATTATTCCCTATAGTTTATATTCCTGGTGGGCGATGTAGATTTAGAATTTTATGATTCCTCTTTAGGAATGTTATAAACATTATTGCTGTCTCGATTGGGAGGGTAATTAGTTTTGCTTTGGCAGGTGTCTGTTTTTAATCTGACTTTGCAATAACTGTTCATTCACTATTAGTCCCATTTCAAATATGAAGCATTGAGGCTGAAGAAAAAATATGGGCTCAGATAATTGACACAGTGATTTGGTGTCTCAGTTTGAGAATAAGAACACTGCGAGAAAATATCACCAGATCCAGTCTGTTGTTTAAAAAAAAACCACTTTTGCTACATGGGGTTTATCTGGGCACATTTTCTCTTGGGAAACTATTAGGATTTTGATGGGTTATGCAAGAGGGAGCAATAAAGATTGCATTTTTAGCACTGCTGCTTTAATGACTACTCTCTCCATATTCCTTATATAACATTGTTACTACCATGAACTCTAGTCATTGTTTGAGTTAATGGCCTGGTTTGCACCTGATAATAAGCCATAGTTTATTCAACTGTAGTTTATTAAACTATGGCTTAGTGTTAAGTGTGAACCCTGTTTAGAGTGTTAACTGGTTCTTTACTGCCATCAAACCATAGTCTGAAGCCATAATTTGTTGCTGGCTTACAAACATGGATTTATTTTAACCATGGCTCAGTGTTACATGTGAACCCACCACCATTCCTTAACCATAGTTTGTTTGGCTACCCCACCCTAGACACAAAACAAATTACAAAGGCTGCAAGAGCAGCTGGAAAACAAACCAATATTTGGAGAAACATTTGTTCAACAAACTATGGCTTAGTGTTATGTGCCAAACAGGACAATGTTTACTTGCAGCTGTGGTTATGTGGATAACTATCAGCAGAATAGGATATACATTTCCACCCTCAGTTCAGGAAATATGGGAAAGCCTATCTTCATCTGTATAGTGCAGTGTTAATGGAGATCACATTGCCTGGATTATATGAGCACCCACATTCTAACATCCTGTGTATTGTATGCGGCTTTCCCATGTACAGCATTATCCAATATCAGCAGGTGTGAACTGAAGACAGAGCCTCCCTCTCTCTCTATGTTATGGGATATAGTAGGTCATGTTGGTTCAAGCATGGCAGGACAGCTTCCTCTATAGTTTTAACCCCTTCATGCATTAATTAGACTTAAGCATGTTGGTTATATGTGGCTGGTTATCCCACAGGTATGTGTACATGAAACAGCACACATAGGCCATCTGCTGAGGCTGGATTGGGGCAATTAAGGATACGTTGAACATGTTATGGGAAAAGATACTACATCATTAACAGTTCCACAAAGTACCATTTATATATTTATCTGTTTTTGTTAGAACTTATTTTCTGTCTTTCCACCCCATTGGTTGCCCAAGGCAGCTTGTTTTCTTAATATCAAAACCGTGATAAATTGAAAACTCATTAAAATCACTCCTATAAGAGCAATAAAACTGAGAGATGCAAGTTGAGAGATGCATCAACTTAAAAATAAAATATACACTGGAGATTTATTTTGATTTTTAAAAAATACAGAAATTGGATTTTACAATAGAAGAGCCTATATCAGCTGGAAATTGCGCCCTTAAATAAATTGAAATCCATCTATTCACAGCAAAACAAAATGAAAGAGAGGAAAGAATACTTCTGGTAATGGCTTCAGTTGTACATCATTGATGGGAAGGAGGGATCCCTGCATCCCATTGGTGTGTTTATAATTTCTTTCTCTGCATACAAATATCCGAGTCACTAATAAATTACTGGTATGTTTTCATTCTTTCCCAATCTGAATGTTTCTTTTGTGACACCCTACCCCACATGGGTAATACAGCTTGATCTGGGAAGGAAGATCTTGTCATAATGTGGACATTTCTCATTTTTCTCTCTCTCTCTTTAAAAAAAAATATTTTTAGTGATTTTCCAATATAGTTCCAATAACAGCCTCATTATAACAATGCCCATTTTATCTAATTAATACAATTATTAAAATCAATTATTCATGTACCAAATTATACAATTTAGCTAGATTTGATGGCTCCCTCTTTGTTTTTATTTTCTGCATTTCAAAATTTTAATAATTTCAGTTACATTCCCTTCAAGATAATAATCCCTCATACAACAGCTACAATCTTATGTTTTCAATTCATGTTAATATATTAAACAATTTATAAAGTTTCAGGTGAGGTACTTAGTCTGTAACCATTGTTCTTTCCTGCATGTGGTAGTCCCCCCCCCCCCAATATGTTTTCCCAGCCCATATCTGGTGTTGTGTCCTTCATTCTTCCAACTGTTGATATTTCCCATCATGACTCGGGGGAAGCAGTTGTCCCACAGTTTTCCAAAAAGCCTCTGCGTTGCTTTCAGCAATACTTCAGCAAATTTCAGCAATACTTACTGCTTAGGGCAGAGGTGGAAAACCTTTGTTTTCTTCTAAAGGCCAGACTCCTTTGGGAGAAATCTGTTGCAGGCAGCATGCCGACAGTGGACGAGACCAGTGTCAAATGGGACTTCTGGTTGATCGCGCGGCCATCACAGTCAGAGACGGGGAAACCGCTCCAGCACAGCAGACCCCCAAAAGAACCCCAAATCGAGTGTTTCCGTCGGGCACGAAAAGCGTGCTCCCCCCTCCCCAGTAAGGCTCTGTTTTGAGCCCCCGAGAGCGAAGGGGTCGGAGCTGCAGGGCATCGGACAAAGTCACTTCTTCTGAAAGCACGAAGTTGCGAAACTGAGAGGCATCAGCAGTCAATTCTTCCAAAGTAACTTTTAAATTCAAGGACTGTATCGTGAGTAATGTGATTTATTGGATTAAAATTTGAAGAATTTGGCCACAGGAGAGAGATCTAAAAACGGAAGCCAATCTCTCCTCACTGAGAGAACTGAGAAGCAGTTACATTTCCCGAAGCCGGAAAGATATATAGAACTCTTTAAATTTCCAAAGACTGAACTTAAATTCTCCCCTTGAGGCAGGGTGAAGGGGGGAATAGTTTCATTCAATCAAAATTCCTGTAAAGTTTTATAAATTTGGACTGGGAAAAGCCGCTTTTTACGCTGGAATCGGCATCCCGCATGGATCAGCGAGACACCATTATGATGTCACAATAGAAAGGAATTTGTTTACTTCCTAGAGGCTTTGAACTGTTTGCAGCGAGGAGCATTGAAACAAGTTTGACAGCTAATAATTGGACTTGCAACTGTTCTTTCTTTTTAAATGGCTATAAGAGTTTTACAGTAACAAAGAGGAATTTATAATGATACAGTACTTTGTAGCCAGTTTGGATACAACCTTTGTTTCTTGAGCTTGGAGGCATAAACTGCACCATTTCCTGTTTTCCAATCCCTGCTGTGTCCTTGAAGTTTGAAAAATGCCAGCAAACAACACCTGGCTTTCAACAGTCAGTCTTAAAATTGTTGTGGGAAATTAAAAGCGAGGTGAAACAGATTACAGATTGAAAGGATGAATCATTTTTTTGAGGAAAAGGAAAAATGAATGGATATTCTGGAAAGGAAAGGAAAGGAAAGTGGAGCATTTAGTTGTTTTGGATAATGCACGAGATGTCGGAAAAACCTACCAAGATCCATCATGGAATATTGTTCTCTCAGTGATGGGAGAACAAGATCCATTTTGGGACAGAATTCAAGGGAATTTGAAATTGTTAGTATGAGCTGAGCTGAGATATGAGAAAAAGTTACCAAGAGCCATTAAGGAACTTTGCTCCCTCACAGTTGAGAGAGCAAGACTTATTCTTGGGACAGAGTTCAGAAAGAGGACTTGAAAATGTTATTATCAGAGGTTGGCAATTCAGAGAATTGGCTGAAATAGGGGGCAGCAGGGGGAGAAGAAGGAAGCTTGGGTTATAAAGTGTGTTAGATTGGGAGTGGGGTAAAAAGGGAAAATTGTTGTTTTTTCTCTAATAGGTATAACTGGAATGAAATTTGACTGTTTTATGGAACTTGCTGAAGCGACTGGGAGACACCGAGACATGGGGAGGACATGGTAGAAATAGAAGAGAAAAAGTTTAAATGTTATTTGGGGGGAAATGATGAAATGTTTAAATTCATGGATACCTTTGGGAAGTAGTTTTAGGCTAGGGAGAGAAATATAAGATAGTATGGTTTGAAATTACTGTAGATACAAGTTAGTAATAAAAGTTGAAATAGTAAATGAAGTTAAAATTTATGTGTTTTGAAAATTGTTAAAGATATATGAAAATTGCTAAAGTTGAGTTAAAAATGGAAATCAGTGAGGGGGGACCTGAGGGAGTCCACATAAAAATGTTTAGCAAAATAGATGGGTAAGATTATGTATTAGTATTGTTTTTTATTGTTTTTTCTTTTTCTTTTATTGTCTTTTCTTAGTATGTGTTTGCATTTTGTGTTTATTATATGTCTTATTATAAAAAGAATGAAAAAAATTAGAAAAAAAGACCAGTGTCAAATGTGGGTGGGGCCTGGAGGTTCCTCCATATGTAGCTATTCTGTCTCCTACCTTCCTTTTAGAACCAGTGTGGTGTAGTGGTTAAGAGCGGTAGACTCGTAATCTGGGGGACCGGGTTCGCATCTCTGCTCCTCCACATGCAGCTGCTGGGTGACCTTGGGCTAGTCACACTTCTCTGAAGTCTCTCAGCCTCACTCACCTCACAGAGTGTTTGTTGTGGGGGAGGAAAGGAAAGGAGAATGTTAGCCGCTTTGAGACTCCTTAGGGAAGTGATAAAGCAGGATATCAAATCCAAACTCCTCCTCCTCCTCTTCTTCTTCTCTTCCTCCTCTCACTTTCCTTATTTCACACATACACACACACTTTCACCTTATTCTCTCTTCCTTTTCCTTCTCACTCTCCCCTACAGCTACCACTACCCCAGAAACGCATTGGCAGCAATGCAAGCTGCTTTCAAAAGCCTAATTGCTGCATGTGGTGGAGGGGTGGTAGTGGAGGTTACAACCTGCAGGAGAGGAAGGCTAAACCTTATTGTTCCAGCTGTAACTGCCCCTCCCCTAAATGACAGCATTAACCATTAGGTTTAAAAACAGTTGAGAATGGAAGGGTGTGGGGTGAATGGGAAGGCCCCATGGGCTGGAGGTTCTCCCCCTTTTCCTTATGGTTACCAGGTCACAATGCTGCAGTGGCAGAATTCCCCCAACAGGGTCTAGATTCCAGTACTCAAAGAGGTCTTCCATCCTTTATAACCATCCAGCCATGAGATCTCTGCTTTAGAGACAGATATATGGAAGGTGATGGGGACAGTGTTTATCCCCAATTGCCCCACTTAAACACCTGAGGGGGGTGGGAAGGACTTAGGTTTAGCCAAAATGACATTTTAAGAACATTAATTCTAGCAGTGCTTTATAGATGTTGATTGTGTAAAGCAAAAAGCAAACTTTTTGGCCGGTTAGGGGGGAAAGGATTTAGTGGAACTTCATTGTGGGAAGGGGAAACCTAGTCATTTGCTTCCATGCATACATGCAGGAATGGATGAGGACAAATGGAGAGAGCCATGAACAAAACGTCACAGAACAATGATCCATCCAATAGAAGTTTGGAAATACACTCTCCTAGACTACAAATCCACTGAGCCAAAGTAAAGGCGAGTCCATAACAGTGTTCATTAACTGGGCACTGTTTATCATAGGCAGCTTGTGACTGTGAAGTTGTACTATTTATCATATGACCTTTGGGAGGTAGAAAATCTGTACCTACTTTGCATTCAATGAACTGATTCTTTTATTGTGCTGTTGGAAGGTCCTGACCCTCATTCTTCTTCTCATCCGTGAAGGAGGAGTACTGTGTCTCCTTTTGTGTGACTTGACTCCCTAATTTTGCTAACCTCGTGCCTGACATTATGAGATGCTGTGTGATTCTGGAACACTCACTGAAGATCAGCCATGCTATTGGTCTCTGTTACTAGGAAATTTCCATTTTCCAAGTTCCCACTAGCTTGTTTCCGATTCTATAAAAATAAGATGAAATATCCTAGTCTTCAGTAATGACATTAGCGAAGTCATATTCCGTGTTTGCCTTCAGTAGAAATTCAAGGTAGAACCCCAGAAATCCTGATATTAAATAACAAGATTTATAGGGATAAATAGTCCTGTACTGTATAGAGATGAGGGAGATTCAGTTTGCATTTAAACTTACCAAATTCATATTTCCATAGTAATATGTAATATGTGAACTGAAACAGTTATTGTACTTAACCAAATGTTGCAATGCAGTTTTCCAGTCAAGTAATGTGTACACAAAAATGAATGTACTGTGGCAAAGTGTGCATGCAAATGTTTATATTAGTGAAAATAATGCACAAAAATATAGTATGTCAGGGATTATTGCTTTGCAGAAATGTGTATTGGAGGCAAAACTGCATATAAAAATTGCATAATAGGAGACCATGCAAACCAATGTAGAAATGTGTAGAATGGAACTTTGGGGAAATGAAAAACTTAGAAAAACTTAAAAAAACCAATACTGGAATTTTCAGCCATCCTTACCTTCCAAGTCCCAGACTGCAGAATCTGGGACCGGCAGCCGTGTGACACCGGAAGTTGTGTCAACATAACTTCCGGTGTCGCTTTGCCCTTCTATGGGCACCAAAAATGGCCGCTGCCGGCTTCAAAAGTAGCTTCTACGCATGACCAGAAGTGCGTCGACGCAACTTCCAGTGTTGGCGGAGGCCATTTTTTGGTGCCCATAGATGGGCGGGGGGACACCGGAAGTTTTAACTATATGTGATCTTGGCTTTAGGTGCCATCCCCGGAATGTAATCCCTGCGTAAATTGCAGGCTTATTGTACTGCAGTCTGCTTTTAAGATTAGAAGAACTACCATGGAGAAAAAAATCAACACTCAAGCCAAGCAAGCCAATGTGGTGGTGAGGTTACAGGCTTGGAATGGAACCTGGAAGACTCTGTTTCAAATCTCCACTCATGGCCATGGAGGTCACTAAGTGTACCTTGGGCCAGTCTCTTTCTCTTAGCCCAACTACTTCACAGGGTTGCTGTGAGGATAAAATGGAGGGTGGGTAACCGTGTATACTTTCTTGAGCTCCATAAAGGAAAGGCAGGATATAAATGTAGGTTTTTTAAAAAAAGTTTTACAAAAATGCTGCAGCACGCTGCTGGAATCTCCCCATTTAGGAAATGTGTGTGTATGTGTCACAGATGGGGTGTTGGCTACTCCCGAGTAAGCACTCCACACATCCTCTGGATTTTCATAGTTTTATTGTGCATGCTATATACAGTGGTGAGATGTCTCAAATCATGTCTGCTCTGCATGGGGCAGAAGCCCACAATGGCGTCTCGTGGGCTCTGACCCCCCTTTTAAGACTGGGCATCCAAACGCCCCTCCTCCTTGCTCTATGGGTCCTCCGTGGTCCCAAAACAGGCTCCTGAGGTGCCGTTCTACTTACTCCCTCCTTTCCAGCCCCTGCTGAAGCTAGCTCCGCCCCTGCTTCCCTTCTCCCAGCCTGGAGCTGAGCCTCCAGGACTCTGCAGAGCCCTGGACCCTTCTTAACCCTTCCTGTTCCTGATTTGAACTCCCAGACTTGCTGCTGCTCTCCCATCTGATGGAAGTAAGCAGAGTGGGCTGCTCTCTGCAAGCCCTCTCTCTTACAGTATGTGTTGTGTGTGTGCATATGTGCATGCACACTCTTTTCAGTTTCTCATGACAGCATCTTGTAAATGATCCTTAAGCAGTGCATTTGACCATGGCCATCATATTGGTTTAAACTCAAAATCTCTGCTGTTTTTCATTGTAATGCTGGTTAGATTTAAATTAATGAGAAAGGTTCTTGTATGTCTAACAACGAGCCAATCGGTTTATTGCCTTTGATGCCAACAGGCCCAAGAAACAGCAACAATAGAACTGGGGAATTCGTCTGTGTGTACTTAGGAAATTCATGGGAAGCAACATGCTTAAAGGTGAACTTTCTAATGTGATTTTATATCCATGTTAAAAAGGAGGTCTTAGTAAGACAGCATCCAATTCAGTTAACTATCTACATAATCCTCATGTCAAGATACTGCTTCCATTCCTGGAGCAGATTTGTTGGATTTCTGGCACTCTTGTGCCTTTAGATTCATTCAAATATGGTTAATATAAACTAGGGCTATTAACATCTGCACTTTTTAATTCACTTTGAAAATATTCCCATTCTGTCTGGGTGAAAGCTTTCCCAGTTCTCAGCTACATTTTCAAAGCTACAGTTTCATCTTTTTTGGGGGGGGGGGAGGGAGTCAATATTGGTTTAAAATGATTGCATTGCTTTATGAAATAATAATTGGTGCAATGAATGTCAGGAATTCTAATTAATTTACATATGCATTAGAGTCCACTGTCATGAAAGACCTTACTTTGCTTTCCAGCACATGAAATTAAATATTTATTCCTGTTGTGATTTCATATATACATAGTTAATACCTCTCCCACAATACCACCTGCTCACCGCCATATGTCATATGCCTTAAAGTTCATATGTAACGCAGCCTAATGGCATTCAGGCTAACATGCTCCTGGAATGAGAACAGACAATTAGGTGAAATTACTTGGATCTTCAGGATATATCTACTTACATGGTATTAGTTCGCAGGAGTACTAAAAAAGCTGCCTAAAGCCTCAGGACATGATTATCTACAAGCCATTTCAGCTGGGGTATTTGCACTTAATTTGATCTATGGTTCATGCTCTTTTGAACTGCTGCGCTGGGATAGCTGAGCATAGTGTTGGCATTGTGGGTCTCAGCACCCATGAGAGAAAGGAAGAGAGAGATTGCAGCTTGGCTGCAACACAGCATTCAGCCAGCAGGCTCTGCCCCAATTGCCAGAATTGGGATCAGGCGTTCAATGTCATGTAGCAGCTCCCTGGTTGCATTACTACTCTGGTCTGTCTCTTGTATTGGACTTCAAGTCCCATGGAAGTCAGGGAAGATAATGCATTACAAGTGCACCTACACAGTTTTAAATGGTTAGCAAATACCATTAGTCTTCAATGGTGCTACTTTATATAGTAAAACTGCTAATGTTCAGGAACTTGATATTTGTTCATCTAGCAAATGTTTTCTGTTGACTTGAATAAAAATACAACAGTACCTGTATTGCAGTCTGTAAGTATTGCTCATGGATAATGCAGGGGGGGGGGATTGTATTATGTGACAAAGTTAATTCATGGTGTTTCAACATCTGATAGTGGGTTCTGCAAGGAAGAGTAATTGATTCAGTAGCTTCCCAGTACCTTGGATATGCCTGCCTGTGTGCAGCTGTTGCGTTTACCTTGAAAGTTTGCCAGCAAGCATCAAATAAGACATGAAAACAATAAGCTGGTGGTGGATTTGCTTGTTATTTATTTGGACTTAGTGGGGGGTTTTGTAGCAATTAGAGAACACTCAGAAAAACTATATTCTTTTCAAAAGTCTATGACAGTGTTTTTCAAACTTGTCATATTATTAGACTACAACCCCCATCATCTCTGACCACTGGTCCTGCTAGCTAGGGATGATGAGAGTTGTAGTCCAGTATCAAAACCTTTATTGGCATGACGAGTTGTAGTCCAACAACAGCTGGACAACCAAATTTGAAAAACACTGGCATATGATATTGATACACGCATAGGAGATGCCCATTGCTCCACCCTTTCTCAAAAGTTCCCTTTACAGACAGGAGGTAGGAAAAGAATTGCTAGGAGCTCCATTTATGTGGCTTTCTGGTAGCACTGGGCAGTCTAGGCTAGGGCATCCATGACTTAAATATGAGATCTCCATCATTGTTGCAAAGAACTGAGCTGCAAGACATTGGGAGTTCCATTTTTTTCTGCTGCCTGAAAGCAATGGGTGTTCCTAACTATGCAACCACCCAATCCTTCAAGATGGAACCATTGCTACCTCACCTACCAGTCTTCCTCAAAAGGAAGCCCTGTAGTAGCAGAGGTATCAGGAATGCAATTTACAGGCCTCCTTAAAGCAGTGTTCCTGCCTTAAAGTATATAGACCTTAAAGAAGAGGTCTCTGCCACTATAAACCCTCCTTGCCACAACACACTTCTCTTCAACAAATGTATATTTTGGTAGTGGCCTCACAGCTGTGAAATTTGAGATCCAGAAAACTCCAGTCCCTCAGTACTTTAAAATGGCCCTTTAAGAAATATCTCATGGATGAATATCACTTGGGCTGTAGAAAATATTGTGATCTGACTCAAATATTTTTTACTAGCGGGGAGTGGACAGTGCAGCCCAGGAATTCAAACAAACAAAACCAATATGATTTTCATATAGATTGTGTAATTTGTGAGTTTTGGGGCTGTGTACACACACACACACACACACACACACACACACACACAGGAAACCCAGATCCAATTCAATCTGTGTGTGTGCTAATGTTTATTTATTTCTTCTGCCATCTTGATTCAACATGGTGACTGGTGACCAACTATAGATGAAAACTGTCTCCTCCACTGGGAAACCTCATGGCAGATTGGGTAATACTATCTCCAGAGGCATCCAAATTGGCTCGGGTTTCAACTGTCACACCAAAAATTGAGGGGAAGTAATATCAAAGTCACATTTTGGTCTGCCATCTTAACTCAAAATGGCGGCCAGTATCCCAGCCTTGACAAAAAACCATTGCCTCCACCTCAGGAACCCTTATGCCAAGTTTGCAACCAGCAGTTTGGACCCATCATGACAAAAATTGGCCAAAGACATGCCAAAATCACATTTCTGACCACCATTTTGATTTAAAATGACAGCTAGTGTCCCACCATCAATGAAAACTGCTTTCCCCACTTCAAGTAACCCTTTTGCCAATTTTTATTGGGTATGTTGTAAACTGCTTTGGGTCTGGAAAGCATTCTGTAAGTCCATTAAATAAATGGATATGTAATTCTTAATCTTTGCAGATTAATAGGAAAGGTTTAATATGGGTCACAATGTTATGAGTCTTGGACTGGAAATAGGCGCCCCCCCCCCCACAAATTTAATATTAGGTACCTAGAGCTGCTGTTAAAAAGAAAATAATATTTAATATGCATGATTTCTCTGAAGTAAGTCCCACTGTGTTCTGTGGAGCCTATTCCTGGGTAAGTGTTCATAGGGTCCCAGTTTGATTCTCTCAGTGGCAACTGAATTCTTTCAGGCTGAAAGGAGCTGTCACAATGCAGAGGACAGAAAGCGATTTTGTTAAAAGGTTAAAATCAAAACCTTGAAATACAGAAGTACAGTATTTAGTGGTAACAGGACATAAATGGCAAGAATAAATAACAACGTTTGCCAATCTAGAATTATCTTCCTTTGTAACGTTCAATCTGATTTATTCCACCAATTAGTAAATGGATTGTGAATATGAAAATTTTAAAGTGGTTAAGTTGAGGCAATTCATCCTTTTCTGAAAAGGATAAAGCTGGAGCTTTTTGCATGTGTCGAACAGGAAGTTATCATAGTTATTTTATTGCACACTTTTAGCCTTATGCAAGATAATGCACAAAGGCTCTTAAATCTAAATGAAGGTAAAAACCACTGGAGTGAAAAGTGCCTCCACTCTTCAAGATATGCCAAAGAATGGGACATGGTAGATACCTGGGGAGGTTGGACAACAGTGACATGCTGACCTTTTGTGAATTTTAATCTGCAAATGCATTTGTGTTCAGGACTGCTAATGCTTTTAGTTGTTGTAAAGGCTTGTTCCTTGATTTTAGAGAGTTCAGAATAGAAGAATGTCACGAATCAGCACAATGCATGTTGCATAACAGATTGATCACGGCACCATCCAAGTCATATGGAGGCTTGATACTAAGCCTGTAGTAGTCAATGAAAGTTGTTTCTCTGGAGATGAATCAACTGGATTATGCAGGCTAAAAAATGGAAAAACCACATAGAGTTGACAGATAATACCCAATGATGAGAAGTGAAACATTTTAGAACAATTCAGTCTAGGGGTAATTAGACAGAAAATCTCATAAACAACAATGGTATTCTTGTAAAATAAACAATTGTGCCTCACTTCACAAGAATGTACTATTTGTTTTTCCACTGACATGGACAACAGTCCTACAAACTATAAGGCTGAATGAGTTATATTGACTTCAGCATTATTTAAGTAGCATAATTATGTACATGAATAAACCCTGTGTAGGCAAGGGGTGGGCAAGCATTTGTGAGTTAGTTTGACCCTTGGTTACTTTCTTTCACATATGAGCTCTTCAGCTGTTGATTTTATGACCCTCATTGCAGTGACTTTCTGTTCTTAATGGGAATTCCTAGGCAGGAACAGTAGGTTTTTGCAGCATGGTTGTACAGTTGTTTACACATGCACCTGAACTCAATAAACTGATGAATACCTAATGAAGGGTTTTCTAAGATATGCAGGATTAATAAATCTTAGCCCTAACAACTCATGCAGCTTTATAAATGAACAAAAGTAAATCTTTCTAACATCCCTTTTAGAATTAGGACTCCCATATCCCAATAAGTGTACAGAAGAGAGAATTCCAGGTAGTGCAGCTTGTCATGTCAAAGAGTGTCGGGGAGAGAGAAACCTGTGCCTCCTGTAGCTGTTTCTATTGGGAATAACTGGGTACTGAAAGGTACTGAAAGGTGCGAAAGATAAACTCACACCCCAGTTTTCCAGTGGCCCATGGAAGTATGCTTCCAGCAGAGTCAAAAGAAAATGTGCAACAGAAACTGACTTGGCTGAAGCAGGTCACCAGGAGTCGAAAGGTTTTTCCTCAACCTAGTCTTTAATTCCTGCAATCTGTATCCTTAGCAGTATACAGAAACAAATGGTTGGCTTTGCTTCAACAGAAAGGAAAATAAAGGAAACAAACTCAGAACTCTCTGTTAGCATCAAACCTTCTTCCAGAGACTTTAAACTAATTCCAAACATGCTTTATCAGTGCATTCACACTCCCCAAACTCCCACAGCGAAATGCTTCTCAACAGAGCCTTATATACACAGAGTAACACCCACGCTTTGGAGCAATTAAGCAAAAAACACTGACACCTGTTTCATCTGCACAGTTTAAAATGTAATGAACCCTAATCTTGAAAATTTGGTGACCTCTGCAACAGAAGAATAGTTCTTTTTTGTGTTAATTGAGGAACTGATACTATTGAGATGAAATTGACTCAAGTGTAAATGTCAACAGAATATGTTCCTATAGGGTTATAGCCAGTGTGAGAATCCCTACTTTGAGAACCTGCTGGCTGATTTTCACCAGCACTCTTAATATGAATTTTGTGGCATGTGAAATTTCTGTATTGGGGTTTATGAGGTGGAACACCTCCAGAAGGATACTTATGGCTTGCCATGTCAGTAATTTTCATATTACAAAATCCCTGAATGTGAGATGACATGATAACCTAATAAATCCTTTAAGCTATAATGGCTATTATTGGGTCAAGGTGAACTGGGCAGTTTTATACTACACTGTGTCAGTAGTACACTGTGTTAATGTACAATTAACATTGATGCGAAGATGAAAATAGGATAAGGTTTCTTCTTTGGGAAGGATTTGTCAGATTGCTTCTTCTGATTTGCAGTGAACACGGTTTCAAATAAATCCTTTTCACAAGCGATGTTTGGCCAGCCTTAAGGTATATTGTATTGCTAGTCCATGTATACAGTATTCCTGAAGGCTTCAAATAGAGATTCTATCTTCTGGTTTGCCTTTTAAATAGGTGGGCAGTCCTTTCCTGCAGCAATAATGTGATGCCTTGAGCAGCTTGCCATATGGATTGCACCATCCAGTAATGCTGATGAACATGTGTAGCATCTGGTGGTAGCTTTGGGGTTATCCACATTGTGGTAGCGATCTACATTGAGAGTGCACATCCCATTGAAATTAATGCAGTGCTGACAAACATGTACATTTGGATGTCATTCTGATGTGCATTAAATCTCTGTTTTCTCCTGTCTTTGTGTAGCTTGTGGAAGAGTTTGCATGTCTTGTTGCTGATTATTTCTCCTCACAAAAATTGACTGCAGTATTTTGCAGGTTTGCTTGTCATCTGTTGTGCTGTTTGTGCACATAGTAATAATAATAGACTACTTCTGTGATCTGTGAACTTTCTTTTATTGCATTCCCTTAATGTGATCTGTTAAACGTACATATTAGAAGCCCAAGGAGATGTATGAATTAGGCCCAAGTGACAAAAGATAAATATGAACCAGCCCTTAGTTACCATAGTTTCAAAGAAAATTACTGCTTATCAGCTCTCAATCAGACAGCCAATTAAGCATCTTTAACTTCTTTCTAGCAAATTGGATTTCTGTCAAGTATCTTCAACATTTTTACTTCCAAAGTAGATTTTACAGGGGAGAGGGATTTCTTTGTTCAATTGATAAAGGACACTTGTTTCAGTTTTTTAAAGCATTTAAAGCATTTTACAGTGGTACCTCTACTTACAAATTTAATGTGTTCCAAACGCACATTTGTAAGTAGAAAAAATTTGTAAGTCGAATCCCATAGGAATGCATTGGGAGAAAAAATTCGTAAGTAGAAAAAATCCTATCTAAACCGCATCCAAGATGGCGGACGGAGCTCCATTTGTAAGTAGAAACATTCGTAAGTAGAGTTATTCGTAAGTAGAGGTACCACTGTACTTGTAAAACCAAAATTTAGAATTAGTGATTGGCAAACTCTGCTCTTCCTAGATACATGATACAAGTCTCTTTCCTTTTTCTTTTTTTAAAGAGCATAACCTGGATTATTATTTTTGAGCAACTCAAGGCTTGGAAAAACGATGCACCTTGTCCCATCCGTCCTCCCTGTCCCAAAATCACACCCTATCATACACTCCCTGAACTTCCTCCTTTGGAAACCTGGCAAGCAATGGTAGTAGCATCGCTACTGGGAGTAGAGGGAGAAAGGAGAGAAGGGAGCTTTGTACCTTCCCTCCCTTCATCTTAGTACCCTAGCAGTGTTCTGATTAGGAGCCTGCTGGGGTACAAAACCCAAAGGGTTCTGGAAGGTGGAGTTCTACTGTTATGAATTAGGGATCCTGGGTACCAGATTTCTCTCTCCCTAATTTCTAGAGTTAGTAAATGTAAGAGATTACAAAATGCTTTAAGTCTTCACCCAGGTGCAAGGCAGCTTAAAAGTATAAAAATGCAGGCTGAAACAGTTTCTTGGCCCGGAATTGCCTGAGGAGAAGAACAATCATGTAGTTTGTACAAAGGAAGGTAATGGGCAACTGACACAAGCATTCACCCTGTAACAGAGGAGTGCGAGTCCCTCTTCCCAAGAGGGGATGAGGAGCCAGGATCAGAATTTCAGTGTACCATGATGTAAGCTGGGAGGTGGGAGGTAGCCTGGGTAAAGGGGTGTGATGTCACCATAGGGAAAAATGTGTCCTTTTAAAGCAGAGGTTTCTAAGAAGGTGGGGAGGCCTCAATGCGGGGCTGGCTGGGAGAGGCTGCATGCAGAGACTGGGGGACATGGCTAGCTACCACGCTTGCAGAAGCTAATAAGGAGAGCAATAAGAGATACTACTGTATTGGAGTGTAGAGTTCTGCACTCCCTCCATTTAAAACTCAGGTGTAAATATGTGTAAATAAACCATATATCTTAAAGACATTGCAGTCTCCGCCGTGGCTATTCCAAAGAACACAAACCCTGCTTAAGTGCCAAGACACCTGGAATTTTGCTACTGCTGAAATTGGGGTGGCCAGTAACTCTACCCTAGGGCTGTAGCTGTTCCTCATACCTTCTCCTGGCACTCTCTCACTGCTGTCCCCACCACCTTTTGACAGGCTTTTTATCTGAGCTGGAAAAAAAATTCAAGGGCCTCAAACCCTTGCCATTCATCAGAGGCAAGTGTTGTTGTTGTTGTTTTTTTTTGGGGGGGGGCAAATTCCTCAAGTGCCTCTCCATGCCAGACCTGTTATCCAACACTTCAGTCAACTTGGGAAAAGAGGGAGAGTTGTCTCATGCAGGGTGATTACGCATAAGCCAAGAACACCAGGAGGGAACTGAATGCATAAAGAATATTATAGATATACTGAAGGAAAATAGGATAGCTTTGTCTGGCAAGCTGAAATGTAACCTGAAGCTCTATCATGCCTTTAATTTTAAAACCAAACACACCACATTGTACTTTGCTCAAGAGATACTAAACTTGCTATAAAGAACTGCACATATCAGATCTCTGCCACAGCTGCAGACACCCCAAGTCACAGTGAAGGAATGGTGGCAATTTGCAGTGAAAAATTGATTGCAGTCTGTCCCTGAAGAGAGAAGCAGCAGCAGCCTAGAATCAGACAACTCTTGCTTCTAGTCTGTCACTGAACAAAATAAAGGTAGCTCTCTCTTTGTTTCCAAATGGCCCAGTTTTGCTCATGATTTCCTTTTCCCTGTTGAGTTAAGGCACTGATTCCAGAGTGTTTCCTGCTAGGTATTCTGTTGGTTTGTTTACTTTACAAGGAACACTTAAAACATTTAAGGATAATTGAAATAAACAGGGGAAAATATTAAAACACATCATGTCTGGATAGGCTTGTCTAAACCAAAAATATTTTAAGCAAGTGCCAAAAAGGTGCTTGCCCTAATGGCAATAAGCAGGAAGCTCCAAAGTGTAGTTGCTGCTAGACTAAAATATTTATTTCTTACATCATGTCGCACCTGTAACAGTGCAAGTTCTGCAGTTGAGTGGGCACATAAAGGGCAAGGCAGCCCCCATTAAGGACTTGGGATCTCTATTGACCTTTCAGGATCACCTTCTTGTCTTCAGAATAACTGGCTCTCATAGGGCCTACACAATTGTCTCTCTCCCCGCCCCCATGAGCAATGCCCCTTCTCCAGTTAGTACTGCTCCAATGATAGCCTTGTTTCTACAACAGCTCTGCTATCACTATTCAAACACAATTGGGTCCTTGGAGGAGAAATCTTGTTAAAGGGCAAACCTTTCAGTGGAGCAAAACCTCATTCACCTAATTTGAAAAGGGAGAGGGGGGACATTAACTCAATACACTTCAAAGGAAAAATAAATAAAATAATTTATTAAAATGGAGGGTGGCTGCTGCGTTACATACAGGCAACCACACTACACAGAGATTGCTGCAGGATATACTGTGTGAAGCAGCTTCCGTTTATTACTGATACAATTTGCCAATATGCATATCCAGGACAAAGCCTTTAACAGTTGTTGCTATTATATTCAGTCTTTGCTCAACTTACCTTGTTGACACCCATTGAAATAAAAGTCCAAAATACTCCAAAACTCCTCAAATGATTATTCGATTTCAGGTGTGTGCACAGATTTCTGGGTTTGTTTTGGCCAGCAGTTAATAGTCCAGATGCCCAGCCATAGAAGTTATTTTTCTAATATGGGCATCTGGTTCCTTGGCACACATACTTGGCTTGGATAAAGGCAGGGACACTTAGCAGACTGGCTATCCACTTTGTAACCATTAAAAGGGAATGAATACTGCATTGTGCTGGCCCTACGCCTGCTATTTACTATTATAGCTTACCAGGGTGCAATCTGCAGGAGAAGCTGAGATAAGGAGTGGCCACAGAGCAGAAAGGTCCTCCAAAGATTTAGCAATATAAGGAAAGTAGCTGCTAAGCAGCATCCTTTCCTTGTTGACAGCCTGCACTGCTTTTACTGTAATTTTGACTGAGAGTATACCTGTTTGAAAGCAGGTACCAGTTGTGAAAGTAGTGTGTACCCCATGGGGTCCTGCTGCTGCATTCCTTGGTTTGGGTGCAAGAAGATCACTAGTACAAGGTGGCAAGCTGCCCTGAAGCAACTGGTGCATCACTGAGCAAGTGCCACCCTGGTTTGTATCTCAGTGATGGTGCACATCCTTTTTATGCAGGAGTGTTCCGAGATGGGGGTGAGGGGCGGCCCACCCCAGGTGCCATTCCAAAGGGTGTGTGTGACAAAATGCTGACCCCCCAATCGGCGGCACCCCCAGGATGCTTGCCACACCCCCTGGGATGAGCGCCGCTCTGGGTACCAGAGTAGGTTGCTCTGCCTGTTTGTATGCAGAAGGTCCCCGGCCCTGGTGTGGCCAGGTAAGTCTGAGAAAAGCCTGAGACCCTTGGAGATCTGCTGCCAGTTAATACGGGCAGTACTGTATTGAGCTAGATGGTCAGACTTGCTATAAGGCAGCTCCCTATGTCTTTAAGTATACCGTAGTTAAATTATATGCCACTTTTACACACTTCCCAAAGTGGCTCACAATAAACATAAACATTATCTTTTCATGATTTGTAACATATTGTGCTTTGAATTTACTGATACGCTTTTAAATAAACATTTAGCATTGCAAAGCGTATCAGTAAATTCAAGAAGGGCAAAATCAAACACTCAGTGAACATAGGATACATTTAGTGTTACACCGTAGTAATCTAGACATAATGCATAACAAGGGCAAAGCAAAATAATAAAGAAGAAGGGGGGGGGAGCTAATCCACACTACCAGTTCTCATCTTGCTGCTCTCCAACAGGACGCGGTGGTGTGGTGTAAATGAAGTTCAGAGAGCTCCTTCCTCTTTTCAGCACCATTCATTATTAGGTTTACTGGGGACAGCTCCCTGCTCTCAAGTGCAGCTGTAAGAAAGACATCGGTTTTCTCAGCTGGTCTAATATGCTTCCTGCATCTAAGCAGCTCAAAATGTCAGTGTTTCCCTCTGAATTACTTCATACTGTCTTGCATCACCATACAACCTCTCTGCACCGAGAAGTGCAGACCCTTGCCCTCCTGCTGGACCTTCAGGCGTTGGGAAAAGTTGTATTCTTAATTATCACCACCACCAGCTTTTCTCACCAGATGGCTTCCATATTGGATCATTTGCTGCAGGACTCTTGTGTGGGTCTGCTCTTTCATACCCCAGGAATAATGGAATACCCTCAAACACACTATTTCTGGTCTACCTCATTTATTCAGGATAACACATATAAAAAAACAGTAAAAAGAAGTGCACAATAATAAAAAAATATTATTAAACACAGCAGAATGCAGAGCAGCAGTTAAGTTTTATTTCACATGCATTCCAGTGTGTTAGAAAGAACAGTGCTGTGTGAGCAGTAGGATATTTTGAAGAATAGAAGGGACTAAGGCTGTCTAAAATGATGCCCATTGAAAAGAAAAAAGTATTTTTTCAGCCTACTGTGGAAACAGGGGACATTGGATGGGGAGGATTATCCAGCAGATGTGAACTTTAAGCAATATTCTGAATATGGAGGAATAAAGTGGGGTATGTGGTACAACTGCTGACTCACAACTGATTGAAATGTGATGCTTTCTGATGAATCAGACCACTTGACCATCAAGTCCAATATTGTCTACTGCTCTAACCGGAAACAGGTATCGTTAGCCCTTTAACCCCTTCAGATCCTTTTAACTGCAGATGCCAGGGCTAAACCTAGGACTCATGAAATCAAAACATGAGCTCTGCCACATGCCCCTCTACTGACAATATGGATTGTTTAATTGATTTGTGTGCCAGACTTATCTAACGGACATGTGGTATTATTTTATTATATGTACCACTGAAGCAGTCACAAAATTAAAAGACGCCTGCTTCTTGGGAGAAAAGCAATGACAAACCTAGACAGCATCTTAAAAAGCAGAGACATCACCTTGCTGATAAAGGTCCATATATTTAAAGCTATGGTTTTCCCAGGAGTGATGTATGGAAGTGAGAGCTGGACCATAAAGAAGGCTGATCGCCGAAGAATTGATGCTTTTGAATTATGGTGCTGGAGGAGACTCTTGAGAGTCCCATGGACTGCCAGAAGATCAAACCTATCCATTCTGAAGGAAATCAGCCCTGAGTGCTCACTGGAAGGACAGATCATGAAGCTGAGGCTCCAATACTTTGGCCACCTCATGAGACGACAAGACTCCCTGGAAAAGACCCTGATGTTGGGAAAGACTGAGGGCACAAGGAGAAGGGGACGACAGAGGACGAGATGGTTGGACAGTGTTCTCGAAGCTACCAACATGAGTTTGACCAAGCTGCAGGAGGCAGTGGAAGACAGGAGTGCCTGGCATGCTCTGGTTCATGGGGTCACGGAGTCGGACACGACTAAACAACTAAACAATAACAACCACTGAATCGTGCATAACTATAGTGGTTTTATGAATGGGGGAAATAAAATTAGTAGCTTTGCGAAATAATCCACTCTCAATTTAGATTTTCAATTAAGTTTCTACCTACGAGATTAGAGCTAGAAAATTTAAAAATAAACCATTGGATAACTTCTTGTGAACTGAGGATGCCCCCCCCCCCCATATTATAAATCAAATATTCCATTATTACTGCTTGCAGAACCTCAAATGGAACCTCTCAGGATGCCAACTGCATTCTAACTGCAACATTAGGCCCCCAGGTTGCAAAAACTGCAGGCAAACGCTTGTACTACAAGTAGAAGAGACACAAGAGTAATGCTTTGTTCTTGCAGAATTTTAATAATGCCTAATGTAAATTCCACTTTTCAATAAAGTGTTGTTCTTCTAGAAAGTGCATCATAAAGTTCAGAATTGGCCTCATGTACAATGCTTGTAGCAAATTATATTATGGATACACCACATCTTGATAATCTATAATAACTTCTACCTGTGACACCTACCATGTTTGGTCTAGAGAGCAAATCTCCCAAACAGCCAGGCTTCTAAAAGCAAGCACATACCAATCTGCCCCTGTGATGCCCAGTCAACTCTGCTCAAGTGGCCTAAGTAGAAGCCTGAAAACCTTGCATGATGCTGAAAATTGCTGCCTGGAAGTGGTGCAGGCCTTAGGATGCTTCCACATCTTACCTTAAAAAGACAAAAGTAGGTTCACCCTCCCAGTCTGGACCTATTAAAGAAATACCAACAGCTGGGTGTGGGTAGAATGGCACCCTAATCTGCTAATCAAAGCAGCCCAGCCCATTAAGAGTCCTGGATCAGGCCAATGGTTCAGCATCCTATTCTCAGTAGCCAACCAGATTCCTGTAGGAAGCCTGCAAACTACACTCTCCCCACCTGCAGCTGGTCTTCACACACACTAACAAAATAATGAGGAATTTCTACCTGTGAGGACAAATACTATTTTTTTCACACTGTCCACAAAAGTTACCAGGACTTAGTTAGCTGCAATGCTAAGCTTGGTAAGGCTTCTTCCATTCTCCACTGCCTCTGTAGTGAAGGGTTGAGGCTGACTCCACAAGTCCATGAGAGCCGCTGTGGTGCAGTGGCATTATCATAGCCAAGAGGCACAAATATTGCTGATCCAAGGGCCTGGGAGACCAGGGTTCGAATCCCCATTTGGCCAAGAATGGGTGACCTTGGGCCAGCCTAACCCGCCTCAAAGGGTTGTGGGGGTGGAGAGGGGAGAGCTATGTGCACCATTATGCGCTCTTGGGGGAATAAAATGAAGAACCCCCAAATTACACTCGCGTGGAGACACATGCCTACTCTCCTCCTCTTCCAGGCCCCTTGCTCCCCGGTACTTCAGCGTCAGCGCTCCCCCACCCGTTAACTCTGACAGGGAAGGGCCGCGGGAGGAGGTTCCCCTCAGAGGTCGCGCACCGTCTACCTGCGGCCGCGCCACGTGAGCACCATTATCGCCCCGGGCGCGCGAGGTCACGGGGCCCTCGGCGCCTCAGGCGCGGCTCCGCCTCGCGAGCGCTCCTCCCTCGCCGGCCTCGTGGCGGTGCCTTCCTGGGCGTCCTTTCGAAGCTCGTCCCTCCGGGGTGGTCCTCCTCTCTCGGAAGCTCCACTGCAGCAAGAAAAAAAGCTGCTCCCGCTTGCCGGGGGAAGAGTTCCCCAGGCCGCCGCCGCGGTTGGCCAAAGCCGAACTGTAGGGGAGGAGCCTGGGCTTTAATGCACCATCAGGTTCCAGTAAAGCCGCCGCCGCCGCCACAGCACAAGCCCGAGCAGCTTGCAGCAGCAGCAGCGACGACTCGCGCTCCGCCAGCCTGGGCTGTTCGGCGGCGCTTTGCAGCAGAGCCCAGCCCGCGGCACTCCGCGCCCCACCTCCCGCCTGCCTGCCGCAGCGGCGCCAGTCCTCCTGCCTCCCCGGAGAGAGAGGGAGAGAGACCCCCGCCTCTCCACCCTCACCGCCTCGGGCCGTGGCTTCACGGAACACCCGCCCCCCTCCGCACTGAAATAATTAAAGAAAAAGAGAAGAAGAAGAAGAAACCCAGCGAGGAAGAAGAGCCTTGACGCCGGAGCTGTGCGATCTTTGCAGGAGCGGACACCATTTTGTGGCTAGCGGCAGCCTGACTTGCTGCATGCGGAGGAGAGGTGGGCAGCCAAAAGGGGAACCTGTTGGGCGTCGCGATCGGGAAGTCGCCCAGCTGCGGCACTTCTTCGCCCTGGAATTGGGGGTTGTAGCAGCGTCCCTGGGAATCGGATCGTGCGCGGCAGCGGCAGCCTTGGGAAGAGGAGGAGGAGGGAATTCGCAGGTTGTGCAGCAGCAGCAACCGCAACGTCGGCAGCAGCACCAGCAGCAGGCGGCGAAGGGGAATTGGACCTTGCGCATCCCCATTCCTGGGTGGAGGCGAAGGAGATTTGCACCTTTGCGTCAACGGCACGAAGAGAAAAGCATTTGGACCTTTGCAACAGCAGCGTCCCTGACAGGAGGAGGAGGAGGTGAAAGCTTGCTTGCATATATATAGATTACATATATATATACATACACGTACATATTTCCCCCCCTTGCAGGGCAGGAGCATGTTGGTTTCGATGCAGCTCCCCTTCCCTCCTGTCCACTGATCCCAGGCTTGGTGGGGCGATGATGGATACTTGCCCGCTTGTTCTCACTTCCCACAAAAGTAAGCCCGCTGTCAATGGAGGAGGACATTGATACCCGCAAGATAAACAACAGTTTCCTGCGCGATCACAGCTATGCAACAGAAGGTAATGGATGGCCCAGCCGCTTTTTTTGGGGGGGGGGAGTAAATAAATAAATAAATAATGGGGTGGGTGAAGAAGAGAGGCAGTCCACTGCGGGGAGGCTCCTTGCCAAAGAGCAGCTCCGAGTCAGCAGCACAACGGCGCTGCGCTTGGCGACAAGATCGGACCTAGCGGGGCAATAGCGGGGAATTGGTGGCGTGGTTGTTTGGTTTGGCAGCTGTGCTGGCAAGACGCGCCATAGGGCGCCGGTGCCTGGGAAGCTGGGGCCCCGAGCAGCAGGTGGATCAGGGCGGAAGATCCCTCGAGCACTGGTCGAGGGCGCCTCCGGTTCATTGGGGCCCTGATCGCACCTCGGCGTGCTCCGCTCCCCAGGTGTCTGCAGCCTCCCCTTGCATCCGGTGTTTGCGCTCTCTCTCGGCTGCTACCTCTTAATGCTCGGGGAAGTGTAAATTAATGACTGGTTGCTTACAAGGCAGGAATTGGGCCGGTTCACTCTGCTGGGGGGCTGCGTTACCCAAGCTCGGCAATGCAACGATTCAGCGCCAGGGAGGGTGGGGGTAAACCCTGGATGTATCACGATGACGACAGACCCAAGCTGTTTCTCGTGGAAAGGGCCAGGGAGCTGTAAGGCAGGTGTCGACATGCTTACGGGAAACGAATGCAATGGTAGGTAGCCGTGCTGCAGAGTCGATTCCGTTGAATCAACTGGGAGTGGAAAGGAAAAGGGGGTTAAAACAGAGGTGTCGTGGATGAAGGGAAAGAAATGGCTTCACTGGGCCTGGTTTTCTCACTGATAATGGGTCCTTGTCTTGCGGTCTCACCCCCCCCCCCTTTCAATTCATCAGAGTCTTCAGTGAGCCACTACTGAAGATATTGAGCCTTGGCTCTGAATATAAAATGGAGAGACAGGATGGTGGGGAGGGAGGGTAAAACAAGGATTTACTTGAAATAGGTAGTGGGGGGAAGGAGGGTGGAATCTAAACTTAGCTCCTCTGTGATTTACTTAATCTGCAAATAAATCCCAGGAGGGTTGGAGGTAGCTGCATGTGGCTCTGGCTTGTTCCTGTAGTTCCGTTCCCAAGTACCCTGTTTCTCATATTTTAAGACATACCCATAAAATAAGCCAGAGCAGGATTTTTAAGCATTCAAGGAATATAAGCCATACCCCGAAAATAAGACATAGTGATAGGCGCAGCAGCAATGCCGGCCGCGGCAGGAGGAAGAGGAAAAAAATAAGACATCCCTTGAAAATAAGCCATAGTGTGTTTTTTTGAGGAAAAAATAAATATAAGACATGTCTTATAATATGAGAAACACGGTATGTGAGCCCACCACTGGGCCATGCAGTGGTGATGGTGGAAATAGGAAATGGGGTCTTGTGTCTGAAATAGGCGTTGGTATTCTTGGGGTTTGGCCAAAATCTTTAGGTTGGCAGTGATTTTTTTGCTTTCAAGACAAGAAGGTTTATGGAGGGCGGAAATTGGGTACCACAATACCTGACCTCCCAAATGTGTTTAGGGTTTAGGATTGATTGTTAAATCCTCTGGGAATTGTAGCTCTGTCAGGGGAATAGAGGTCTCCCAAGAGCTCTCAGTGCCCTTAACAAAATATAGTTCCCAGCATTCTTTGGGGGAGGTCACGAGTGTTTAAAGTGGTATGATACTGCTTTAAATATATAATGCAAATGGGACCTTGGTTGGAAACAACTCTGTTTCCATTTAGACAGTGGAAATAGCCAGAGCAGGCCAAGATATGCAGAAGGCTACAATAATGTGGGCAGATAATAGGTTGGGGCTGCAGTTGGTACCTGGGAGTAAGTCCCATTGAACTCACAGAGACTTACTTCTGAGTAGATGAGTTTAGGATTTGACTGTTCCTGTACATTACAAATGGTTGCTTAAAAAAATAAGAGTTTTATTGCTAAAACTGGGTCATGATTGAAGCCTTCTATTGGATGAAATGGGGAAAGGTTCTGCTGTTCTGTTGGAGGCAGTTTATGTAAGTTAATCAAAAAGATCCATTTAATCCTTTGTGGTAAATTAGGCGGTACTCAAATGTGTGGCTGTCTTAACTGTCATAACTTCAAGGCCTTCTAAGCCACCTCCTCAGGCTACTGCTTGACTGATTCCCCCAAGGATTGCCCTGCTAGAACTTCCCTAGGAATCTGATCACTGATTCCAGCAATAATTTAAAATCTGCATAATTCTGAACACACCTACTTACAGTATATAGAAATGGCTCTTAAAAAGATAGCCTATTCCCAGGGAATTTTAGGTATATTAGTTAACTTATGTATGTGTGTCTGCCTCTTACTCATGCAGAACAAAGCAACACTTTGATATTTCTGAGCAAAATGGAGAATGGATAAAGATCCAAGGAATTTGGTGTTTTTCTTCCCCACACAGAAAAACTATGAGTAAGACATTCCATTGCAGCCTTTATGCTGGCTGTTCTAAGTAGGATGAATTGGATTTTCAAGTGAAGATGGTGTTGTATTAACAGGGGGGATATGGCATCTCCCCCCCCCCCCGTAACCTGTTGCTAGTTGGAAACAGTATAGGGTTGTCTTTTAAGGCATGCCTTGAATCCTATACTTCTGTGCAGAGCAAATAATGTAGGCCTATAGTCCATCATCATCAATAGGCAATAGTTAAAATAATTCCTTAAGCAGCTCCACCCATTTTCAGTGCAAGCCCTGTACACACTATGACCCAATTCACAAATAACACTTAAGCCAAACCATGGCTTACCTTGAATGAGCAAAACATTGGGTTCCTGGAGAGAAGGTTGAGACCTCCAGGCCTGCTGCAGTGAGGCAAGTCAGAGCTTGGCTTAGTGTTATGTCAAAACCTGGGCTCATGGTTTATCTCACTCCTGATAAGCTTCAATCTATAGCCAATGTTTGTTTTATCGCCCTCCACATGCATTTTGTATGAAGCAGCTAAACCACAAGCCTCGGTTTGTATGTAATGCTATGCCCAACCATGGCTTAGTTTACAGCTGTGTGTCAGCAGCAGGAAGACTGGCGGAGGAGCAAGGTGGCCATGATCTTTTATCTCAGAGCTGCTCATTTGTGCTAAGCCATGGCTTGGCTTAGCATTATTGCAAACTGGGCCTGTGTGATACAGTTACATTGCTGCCACAGTATAGGTCTCTGTGTGTATATATGGCAATCTGCTTTTTAAAGGTAAGGAATCATTCTCGAATCCTGCTTGCGGATTTCCCATGGGCATCTGGTTGACCTATCACTGTGAGAACAGGATGTTGGACTAGATGGGCCATTGGCAGGATCCACCAAGCTCTGCTTATGTTATTATGTTCTTTATAGGTCTCTCCGAAGCTAGTCTGTCTCAATTGTATGTAACAGATATTGCTTCAATCCCTTGTGGATCATATCTCACTTCCCTTTTTGGTTTGCTTCAGGCAACGTTTGGCATTAATGAACACAGAGGGCTATTGAATATAATACATCTACCATGTGGAATGTTAAATCTCTCTCATAATCTCTATATCCAGGATCTCTCATACTATGGGGCAACAAAACAATAATAATTCATTGATGGAAGGTGTAGGAAGAGAGGTAGTTTCCAACCTCATCTACTGTATGCATTTATTTATTTTGTCATTGTCCCCCAAAGTGTCTTCCATTTAAAACAAACAAACAAAAACACACATACAATGTGGATTGATTCAGTACCATTGTGGATACATTTGCTGCTTGGGCACTCTCTGGGCCTGCTGCTCTAGTTGTTTGTTTGAAACAACTGGATGAGATCTTTGAGTGTTTTATAACAGATATCATTGCTTGTCCTTCTGCCTGCTACCTAATTCTGGTGCAACAAAGGGAAAGTCCTGTTATGCACTTTGCCACGAGGAAGCTTCTCTCCTGATTGCAAGTATATGAGAGCACCTCATAGATCCATAGATGGGGCAGAGGGTTTCAGTGGAACTTTGAAGTGCATTTTGTCCTACCTTGCTAGCGCTCTCTCTCTCTCTCTCACACACACACACACACACAGACACACACACACCTTTTCAGGCAAAATGGAACAAAGGTGCTTGGGTTTGAACCAAGGTGCTTGCAAGGGAGCATGAAACAGAGGAACCACATAGACTTCCCCTTGTCTAGAGTTTCATTCCTTAGCTTGCACTGCTCCATGTATTCTGCACTTAGCTGATCAAACATTAAAATATGTAGCATCATCTGGCTTAATTGTGTTTTTTTTTCTAGAATATAATTGGTAAAGCATTAACAAAGTATATGCTCCATAAATGTGGTTTTTGACCATGTCTCAATGCTGCCTAGACAGATCTGGTCAGTCTTTAACACTTGTTTTTGTAAAGTACCATCCTGCTTTCCCTCCTATTCCTAGGAGCACTGCTCTTTAAATTGGGGTCCCTTTGTGACAAATCCAAGGGACTGTGGTCCTTCTGTGTGCTAAGTTGTTTGGCTTTCTGTAATCTGCTTGTGCCTAAGGGGAAGTCTGAGTCATCTGGGACGACCCCCCCCCCAATGAGAGCCTGACTCAAAAGTGCTTTCTGGGCCAGGAAACCTCTGCTGATGCACTGGGAAAGGTGGAACTGCAGGCAGTACTGTGTTGTTCGATGTAAGAATTCCCAGCTGCAACAAAACTGGGTTTCTCCCTGTCCCTAAAAAAATAAAATGAAAACTAGCACGAATCGTTGGAGCTGGCATCCAGGTTTGGAAACGAATACAAACCAAGTACTCCCTCCCTGAAGGTTTTGGGGCCTCTCAGAAATCATGTTCCTGCCTGTGTGTGAATGCCAAGAAATCATATGAAACAATAAACCTTTTTCTTCCATTCAACTCCCAAGCAGGTGTCCAGAATAAGCATCTCAAATTAACCTGCCCAATCATTCTGGCAGAGACTTGCAGAATAAGTAGCACGCTGAGTCACTTGGCGAATTAGCAGTAAATTGAGGAGTGAGGGTATCATGGAAGCGATTCTACGTGTAGTTGGCATCTTTGGGAGAAAGAGCTATTAAGAGTCCAGTCTGGAGTAAATTGAATTTTATTGAAGCAACCACTAGGTGGCCCTCCTAGAGGAAGCTAATCTCTGCCAATATAGTACAGTATTTTTATTTTTTTCGGAGAGGGGGCCGGATTCAGACCATATAATCCAAATAAAGCACCTTAGCTGTTGTGGGTATTCTTCTAGTGTATCTATCAATAGATACTGTTCCACATCTGCTGATGTTGCTGCTGTTGTTTTTAAACACCACAACACAAATTGTCTCCAAAGATAAAGGATTGATGATGAGAAATCTTGTTTAGAAATAAATAAATGGGATGGGTTGAGAAATTGTTTCTACAACAGGAGCAGTAGTTTGGGATAATTCATGGGTAACACATGTGGAAACCGTTATGTTGGATTGAGCAGGCCATGTGGCCATTTCAGTAAGTACCTGTATGAACAGATCTTTCCAAACAGAAAAAAATCTGTATTGAAATCAGCCTGCAGCGTTGCTTCTTTAATTGATTATCACATTTATATCCTACCTTTTCTCTAAGGAGTTCCTGGTGGTATATATACAGATGGATGGCCATCTATCATGGATGCTTTGGTGGAGATTCCTGCATCGCATAGAATCTCACATAGAATCACATCACATAGAATCCTATGATTCTATTATTCCCTTCCTGTGTTTTTAACCACACAACAACCCTGTGATCTAGTTTAGGCTGAAAAATGATGATTGGGCAGGGTGAGGAAGCATCATGGCTGAACGTAGATTTGCATCCAGGCCTTAGTTGAGCATTCCAACCGCTACACCAAACTGTCTATACAGTGGGATTCTCCACTTAACTCTATCCTGGTGTGCATTCCAGCCTCTTTTATTTGTGCCCTTATAAACAAGATGTAATTCAGTTAGATGTCCCTTTGGGTTGTGCTATTTTGAATGAGTGTTAGGGCTCAGCAAACTTAAGTCTATTCCTTAGTCATGCCCCTCAAATAATATTTTATGGAATGGCTTAATATTCCGCAAAGGTTATGATGCTAATGGAATAGACACACAAAGATTTGCATGGTTTGTTTGTATCCTTATTTATATCCTCAGATTTGCTAATGAATTTGTAAAGATGCAGGGTAATCTACCTTGGTGATTAACGAGGAATTTTGATTCCCCGCCCCCAATATTCCATGATGGGGCTGTTTTCCCTAAATTTCATTTGGGGCAAATATCCTGCCAACAAAACCACTTTTAACAGATTTATCTCTACCTTTGTTTTGTTTCAAAGCATAATCATTGCTTTTCTTGTAATTAATCCTGCCATTGCCTTCTCAGGCCTTCATTTTCTCATCTTAATGTCTACTGTTCCTTTCTTTTTAATTTTATTTATAGTTTTCATTGTATACATTTCAATAAGTTTACAAAAATTATAACATTTCAAACAGTTTGACTTCCTTCCTCTTTTCTGGGATTCCTTAAATTTAATTTATCATTTCCTGCACATTCTAAATCAACTTAATTTATGCTTTTAGTTACTTATTTTAATTCTATATTCTTTTTAAAACTGAAGGTTATGTCTGTACTATTCCTGACCTATTTGAGCTCAGTGTTCTAGCTTTGACCAGAAAGTGTTCATAACAAATATTTCCCTCCTTTCTGCACCTGCTTCTACCATCGGATGCCTGGGGCAACCTTTAAAACATGAACTTGGAACTTGTCTCACATTGATGGTTACTCAAGGAATCCTTAACCTTTCAGAAGCACAGTCTTTCCCTCATGTATTGTAAAGGGCAGCTTCCTGTGCTTGAGAACAAAAGTAGCCAGAAGTCATCAGTGCAGTGAGAGGCAACCTGTCTTGACTGTGGCAGGTTCTGGGTGTTACATTTGTGTTATGCATACTCCCCTGACTGTACTGGCCATTGATTCAATTTCCTTACCTTGCATCTATTGCTGCTGGCAGGCATTTGAGGATCTTCTGTAGAAAGCAAACGAATGCATTTTTCCTTACACTGACAGAATTTTAAAAAGATTTAACTTTGCTTTAAGGGGTTGGATTTTGCTGTGCTGGAAACTTTAAAAGCTTTCTTACTTTAGGAGCTGACTTGAGAAATAACTCTCTGAATTCCTTACTTTTAAAGAGAGCTGGTGCCCTCTGCAAAATCTTACATTAACTTTCTCATTTTCACACGTTTTGAAATTGAAGAACGGAAATGGTGCACCTGAAGTATCCAAAATAATTACATAAATCAAAAGAGCCATTTCAATTTTAATCCCCCCTCTTTCTGCCTGAAGATTATGTATGTGAATCTTGCAGCTTGTGCAGTCTCAGATAGCAGAGATGCACTCTTATTTCATGTATTTGCAAGTCCCAGATAAGCCCAGGGCTGTGTGTATTCTGCAGTCCTGTGACATATTAAAAAAAATTCCTTCAGTAGCACCTTAAAGACCAACTAAGTTTTTATTTTGGTATTTTCCTTCAGGTGCTACTGAAGGAATTTTTTTTATTTTACTTCGATCCAGACCAACACGGCTACCTACCTGTAAACTGTGACATATTAGTTATTGGTTTGAGAATTCAACATCCTAGGAATTTAAGGGTTTGTTTTTTTAGTTAAAAAGAAATGTGAGATAGCTCAGTTGATAGAGCATGAAACTCTTAATCCCAGGGTCATGGGTTTGAGTCCCATGTTAACCAAAAGATTCCTGCATTGCAGGGGTTGGACTAGATGACCCTTGGGCCCCTTCCAACTACGATTCTTTGAAATCATTTCTTGACCTCATGGCTTTAAAGGTAGTTCTGACTAATTTGCAGTCAATGAGGCAACAGTTGATAGCTATGCAGGGCTTCCAGTGATTAGCGACTAGCAGTTCACTGCCCTTCAGAAGCGAACCCCATCAATTTCAGTGGCTCTGACTTCCAAGTTAGTGCTTTGTGGAGCTGCTCTTGAATAATATTGCCATGTGGGAGCCAGTGCAGAATATGAGATTACCTGTCTTTCTTAACTGGTGTGAGCTGTGGGTGAGATACTGCACTTGTTCTAGCATTGGCAGTAAGTTATGAGCACAAGAATGACTCAAGGTTCTGGTTTTGACTTTTAAAGTTGTATAACAATCCCTGTGTATTTTGGGGACCACCTCCTCCCATGTGTTTGTTGAGATCAACAGGTGATAACCTGCTTTGTGTATTTCATTCATTGGAAGTTAGATTAATGGATGCATGTGGTGGGACAGGACTGTTGGGTGAACTTCCCAGAACAGTGGAACTTCCTCCCTGGAGAGGTCCATTTAACACTATTGTTTCAGTTTAAAAGAGGAGCTGTGACCTGGTTAATTCAACAGCTTTTGAGTAATACTGCTTGCTGATATTTGCAGTGGGTGTTAGCCCTGATTGTGCATTTCATTTGTGAATTTAATGTGTTTTTATAAGGATTGTGAATATCTTTCTATGGTGGAGGAGACTGGGAGGCTTTTGAAGTTTTTTTTTTAAAAAAAGATTAATTGTGAGGATTACGTGAAGTACACTCCCATTTTTTATTTGGTCTCTTTGAGTCGACTTCAGTTTTTAAAAGGAAATTGGTCCATCTCCAAAATGGCACTAGCACCATGGGTAAAAGTACAAGCTATGAACTAGAATTCCCTAGTTCTGATTTCTGTTCAGAATTAACTTAAAGGGTAGCTTAGGCCTCTGCCCTCTATTTGTAACAAAATAATATCAATAGTGTTTTAAGGATTATTGAGTCAACATATTGGAAGTGCCTAATAAAGTACTATTTGAGTTCTGAGTATTATTATAGTCCATACATGACTACTGAATTGCAAGTAATGATGTTGCCAGTGTTTGTAGTTACTTGATTTGGAATATGATTTTGTTTCTTGGATATATTACAAATTGAGCCATTTCCCCAGAAGATAATCTCTGGCTGAAATAACATTTTTGTACATGTGTGGCTTGCGTTTTCAGAATGGAAGACAGCTGTGTTGTAGGAGTATGCACCAAAGTTGCTCATTGAATCCCCTTGTAACTCGATGGAAGCTCTCATTGATAGTTGTGAACTGTGTGACCAGAACACCCAACGACACAGCCTTTTGTTTATTTAATATTGTCTTCATTTGAATCAAGTATTTGACTTGTTTCTTGCAAATGTATAATACGATTGCTGTCATTGCAACCTTCTATTGTTGTTTTTTGATGGAAAGAGGAAGATTGAATTTCTAAGTGGCTTTCTGCCATGCCTCATGCTTGAAACTACATTTCCCAAGACCCAATACAATAAGACACATGCATGCAAGCATTCATTAAGAGCCTGAAGAAAATATTTGAAAAGCAGATGAAAACTCAAGAAGATAGATATTAAATATGCAGATTGAGCTGAGGAGATTTTGCCAGTCAGTCATTACGGGGTTGGGAGTGGGGATAGTGCTGGTACAAGTATGATTATGCACAGCAGCAACACTTTAAAAAAAATGCATTGATTCAAATAATAATAATAATAATAATAATAATAATAATAATAATAATAATTTATACCCCACCCACCTGGCTGGGTTTCCCCAGCCACTCTGGGCGGCTTCCAACAGAAGTATTAAAATACAATAATCTATTAAACATTAAAAACTTCCCTAAACAGGGCTGCCTTCAGATGTCCTCTAAAAGTCTGGTAGTTGTTTTTCTCTTTGACATCTGGTGGGAGGGCGTTCCACAGGGCGGGTGCCACTACCGAAAAGGCCCTCTGCCTGGTTCCCTGTAAATTGGCTTCTTGCAACGAGGGAACCGCCAGAAGGCCCTCAGTACTGGACCTCAGTGTCTGGGCAGAACGATGGGGGTGGAGACGCTCCTTTAGATATACTGGACTGAGGCCATTTAGGTTACCTTGCAGAAGGCCTGAAGTTAGGTGGCAAAAATGACAATACTAGAGGGTCATCTAACCCAACCCCTTGCAATGCAGGAATCTCAACTAGATCATCCATGACAGATGACCATCCAACCTCTACTTAAAAATTTCCATGGAAGAAGTTGGAGTCTGTTCCACTGTCGAAGAGCTCTTACTGTCAGAAATTTATTCCTGATATTTAGTTGGAATCTCCTTTCTTGTAACTTGAATCCATTGGTTTGTGTCCTGGACTCCGGAGCAGGAGAAAACAAGCTTGCTCCATCCTCCATGTGACAGCCCTTTAAATGGCTATCATATCTCCTCTGTTTCCTCTTTTCCAGGCTAAACATGCCCAATTCTCTCAACTGTTCCTCATCAAACTTGGTTTCCAGACCTCTGATTATCTTGATCACCCTTCTCTACACACGTTCCAGCTTGTCAATGTCCTTCTTAAATTGTGGTGTCCAGAACTGGACATATACTCCAGATGTGGTCTGACCAAGGCAGAATAGAGTGAGACTATTACTTCCCTTGATTGGGACACTATACTTCTGTTGATGCAACCTTGAATAGCATTAGCTTTTTATTTATTTATTTCTTTATTTTTTAAAAAATCTCTCTTGCAAGCCTGAGTTAATTCTGAACTTTGGCCCACCAGACCTTCTTCCTGCAGCTGTTGGCTACTCTTGCATACTCTTCTTGCAAGTTAAGATAGTTAAGACAGGAGTGGTGCTGCCTGCAGCCCACACACAACCATTGGGAATGCTGAAGAAAAAGAAGCAGAAAGCCTTGGTCAGTCCGTTGGGTAGGCTCAGGCAGACAAAGGTAGTTCAGCTGTTCATTAGTCTCTTTAGACACTGGCTATTTGGCATCAGACCAAACAGATGTTTACAATGAACAGCCTGGCTATGGGATTGGAATGGTGGGTATGGCAGTGCAACTTGCATTTTAGGATATCCCTTTAATACACTTGTAGATAAGCTATGAAAATACTGTGCACTATAACATAGTGCTTGTGTAAAAAGCTAGGAGGAGTTGATTAGGACAGACTTTTTGAGGGAAGGAAGAACAAGTGCAGAAGTATATTTGAATAAGGGGACTTTTCTTGGATGATATTTGCATTGGCAACACAAGTTCAACTCATGAACTGGCTTTTTTAAATGAATAATCTCAGCATAAAAGAAAAATGGCCATAATAATATAAAGATCAGTCCAGATTGTTTAATCTTTGAATGGAAAAAAGGCAGCACTCTTCAGTCATTCGCACAATGCACCTATGAGACATATCATTATTCCTATTTCACAGATGGGGAACTGAAGAGGACAGAGAACAACTTGCTCACACTAGATAACGAAATTATTGTTAAACTGCAGCTAAAACCCACAGAACTGTTAATACCTTACGTATACGTGGTTCTTTTTAAATCAATACTACACATGTAGGCTTGACAGGCATATGTCAAGAATGCTTTGATGGTGTTTCCTGCTCGGCAGGGGGTTGGACTGGATGGCCCTTGTGGTCTCTTCCAACTCTACAATTCTATGATTCTATGTACAGTAAATAAAACTTGGCCAAATGAACTTGCTTTACAAAATGTTATGTATTGGTAGGCTTTCCCAAGTAAAGTTTTCAGCAGGTATCTAAAGCAATATAGCAACATTAGGGACTGGTGCTTATACCAATAGGCAGTGAGTTTCATAGTATAGGTGCTGCCACATTAAAAGATTGGCTCATTGCAAATTTGGAATGAGCATCACATGGCATTTTAAAAAGTGCAGTTTCTACATATGGAAATTGCCAAATAAACACATAGGGCAAGGTGATTCCTCCAGCAAACTGGCCCCAAGGCTTAAATAGATTTAAATTGTGATAATGAAACCTTGATATTGGTCCAGTAACAAATCCACAGCCAGTGCAGATCTTTGAGCGCAGGAGTCATGTAGTGTCGTCGTAGTGCAGCATTCTGCTGAAATTTCCAGATCAGCCTTAAGGGATGCCCCACAGTGAGTGCATGCCTGAGATGCACTGTGGTGAAATGCCAACTCTGCTATTCTTTCCACTGCACCACTCTGCTCTCAGAAATAAAAGGTATGGCAAATTGCTGGAACAATCTATTCCACACACTGCCAAGTCCACCAATACCTGGCTGTAACTAAAATTAACATCGCTGAGTCAGTTTTACGTTCCTAAGTGCTGAGCAGTGAACTACAGCAGTGCAGTTTGCAGCACAAAACAGAAGTAAAGCTTCAGTAAGCATGGCAGGTTGCTGATTACTCTGCTAAAAATAGATTCATCAACATTTCTTCCTTATACAATTTTGATATAGCTGTTGATGGGGAAGAGCAAATAATTGGCTGGTAATGGTATGTTGAGCAACACACCCATCTGTGTTGTAGAGCCAGGTTAACATGGTGATAGCTATAAACCTCCTGGTGCAGAGCAGTCAAGAACTTCTGGGATGGCCCCTGAGTGTGTGCACATGACACAGGGTTTTGAATAGGGTGGTGCCAAAAATGTGATGTTTTGTGGGGATGGTTTTTGACAAGTATGATGCATAACCTTCAAATGCAAGTAAACCTCCAAAAATAACCTGCATTGAGCTTGCTGGTTTGTTATTTCCATTCTGCAGTGCTTGCAACAAAAATGGTGCAGAGCATCGTTCAGCCAACACACACAGATTAAAAACAATGCAAGTGCAATGCCTTAGTGTCCTATCTTGAAAGATGCTTTTGTGTCTTTAGGAACTACACAGACAGAAGTAGCTGACACCAGAAAAGCGGCATGTGCTATATTTCTCTTGAGATTTAAAGTTTGCAGCCTTCCTTTCATCCCTTCACTCTGCACGTCTTTATGAAATTGATGCTTCTAATAATGAACCATCCAGGGAGCAAAATAGCACAATCCCAAAGAACGATAACATTTCCTTAAAAAAAAAACCTGGACTTTCTAAGCATTCAGAAGTGTGCACATGAAGTAAAAGTAAAATAACAAGTAGAAAATGGTGCGGCTCAGCAAACCCTTTAGTACTCTAGCAAACAATCTTCTTCTTCTTCTTGTTGTTTAGTCATGTCTGAATCTTCATGACGCCATGGACCAGAGCACGCCAGGCACTCTTGTCTTCCACTGCCTGCTGGAGTTTTGTCTAATTCATGTTGGTAGCTTCTAATAACACGGTCCGATCATCTTGTCCTCTGTCGTCCCCTTCTCCTTGTGCCTTTGGTCTTGTACCAAGTCAGTATATATGCCCATCTAGCCTAGCATTGTCCACTGACAACAGTTCTCCAGGGTCTTGAATTGGCAGATCAAGGCGGGTGAAGGAAAAAATCTGTCCTCTCCCCCTTCTCTGAAACTGCCCTCTTATGGGTTCAATATGCAGTGGAGCATTTGTTGCAGGCTTGCATTACCTGAATTCTGTGAGGAGGGAGGTTTTGTTCCTTAGAATTCAAGAAATGGGTGGTAACTGTTCCAGTCTAATAGACTCACTGCAGATTTGTATCAGGGATCTCCGAATTGCTGGGCCGCATAATAAAACTGATGATAATGGCAAGCAGAGGTAGCTGATTACCACCTGGAACGAATGTGCTACAAAACAGACTTTTGGGACCTGTCTGTTATCTTTTGCAAAAACTCAGTTTTGTCCTTTGCTGCCATTGAACAGAACTGTCCAAATTCCATTCCCTGTCCCGTTTCATAAAAGCACACATGAATTTAAATCAATGTTTTCTTTCCTAATACACATAATAGAGCCATTAGGGTTAGTATCCCCTTCTGAGCAATTATTCTACTGCATTTTTGTTCCTTGTGTTGTAAGCTTGATTTCTTGAGGGGGAACACTTTGAAGCAGTAGTAATTCCCATGATTTAAGAGTTTTTGTTCTCCTCAGACCAATTGCAGATTTGCCACTCTTAAAGGATAGGGAAAGGTCAGCACTGATGTGTAATGAATAATATCCTGTTGCCTTGGTATTACGCTGTACTAGGAATGTTGACATAAATGCTTAGCGCTTTTACAACCAGTCAGATAAACAGAGGGTGAAGTGGATGACATGATATTATTATTTGAGGAAATGGGGAGGTGGAGAGAAGACCAGCCTCAGACAGCTGAACCATTGTTGCCCTCTGTCATCGTCTTCCAAACCCAACTGTTACAAATATATATTTTTTTCAATCAAAGAGTAGGTGAAGAAATGTTTAATATGCTGGGCATGCCTGGGGCATGTATGTGACATGTTAGTTATTATCGTACTCCTTATCACCATCACTTAAAACCCCTAGAAGAGAATTGGCTATCTTGGGAAGCTTCTTAGAAGGATGTGCACAAGGTTCTCTTTGAATTTGTATCCCTTGAAGTAGTTTTGTAGCATATGTGTAAAGAAAAGCTCTCATTTTGGGCAGTAAATGCCGTTTTAATAAACACATTGGTTTGGTTGGCTTCAATTGGCTGGCTGCCGCTGCTGGTTTTTGTGTTTGTCTGTAATTTGTCTCAAACATCCTTCAATGGACAGCAACCTGTAGTACTAGCATGTTGCCATGGCAACACCCGAAGACTTTCTGAGCCCGGAATCCTAGAACACTGGTCAACCGCTGCATAAAGCCAAGTAAAAGTAGTAGGTGGGGGGAGAAAACACTACAGAGGAGGCTTCATAACAGCAATATAAATGAAGCAGCAGCTCATGAGCATGATTAAACGTCAGGGGCAAGACAGGTCATTTGCATCACATGCTATGTATATCATCCCATTCCCTCTTCCTTTTGAAAGGCAAGTAGTATATAGGTTGTACAGCTGTGGCCTTAAAAAGTGAAAAAGAGCCACAACCCACTGTGATGCACCAAACAAATGGCAAAAACCAAAATCTGGACATTTCCTTCTTTCTTATGCTTGTCTAATGTACATTTGAAAAATAAATGTGAAATATATCTAATATATGTGAAATTTCGGATTCTGAGAACTTAATCTTCTGCTGAAAGAAATGCCAGCTGGTTTCAAGGCTGTGAATTTATAGCAATGGTGAGGAATCACTGGCTTGTAGGCTCACCAGGCCTCCCCATTCGGTTTGTGATGTTGACATGCCCATCTGCCCTACAGCTGATGTCAGGCATGACGTTAGGTGTGGTGCGGATAAAGATGTCACTCATTGTCCGAAGTGGGGTTTACAGGCATCACCAATCTGCTGATAGAGCTATGTGCAAGGAAAGCGGTTCACCTGATGTCATTGTGGACATCAGGTTGGGCCTAGAGGGTGGGTCAGAGACATAATGATCCAGCCCATCAACCAGAATCAATTTCCCGCCTTTGTTTCATAAAGAAGGCCTGGGAAAGTTATATATGATGAAGGCCAAAAAAAGTCTGGAGACTTGAGTGCCTAGGGTGCCTTTCTGTCCCCAGTATCTCTTCGTCATTCCATTTCTTCTATGTCACCTAGGAGGAAGTCAGCTTCCACCAATTTCAAGGTAATTGTTTCACAAGGTAATGTCCCTTTGGCTTGTGCCCATTGCCAGCAAGAGTGCAGCTGAGCGCCATACCAGAGATTCAGCATCAGTTCTTGAGAGTCCTGAGCTGGATTGCCTTTGTTGTTTAGTCGTTTAGTCGTGTCCGACTCTTCGTGACCCCATTGACCATAGCACACCAGGCACTCCTGTCTTGCACTGCCTCCCACAGTTTGGTCAAACTCATGTTCATAGCTTCGAGAACATTGTCCAACCATCTCATCCTCTGTCATCCCCTTCTCCTTGTGCCTTCCATCTTTCCCAGCATCAGGGTCTTTTCCAGTGAGTCTTCTCTTCTCATGAGGTGGCCAAACTATTGGAGCCTCAGCTTCAGGATCTGTCCTTCCAGTGAGCGGTACAGGAATTCCTTGGCACTGGAAGGCAGGAGGTCACAGCAAATTGCCTGCTGCTTTTAAGGCAAGAGGAGGTGAAAAGAAGTTCAGCTTTCCTCTGCAATGAGCAAATTATGCATCTGTTTCAAGTCAGCAGCAAGTCCAGCTGTGTTCTCATTGCCAGCTGAAAACACAGCTAGGTCAGACTTTTTCTCACTTCAGGTAGAAGCTGGTTGAAGGGAAAGCTAATCAAAATGCATTGTTTCATAAGAAACAACACTGATTGTGGCTATCCTTGTTTCCCCAACCAGTAATGGAAGCACACTGGATGCAGAGTAAATGGGAGTGTGTACGCAACCTTTGTCTCCGAGGCTGAACTTTTTATTATTGTGAAGGCTCAGGGGGTACCATGAATTCTTATGCTTATGGGCATTTCTCTTCCCACATTTAGACAATTAATTCTTGCCCATAGCTCTGGACTTCACTTTTTCAAATTTTATTGTAATATTTTCTCTACTGACAAAGACATTAGTTGCACATGTGGTGTGTAAAGCTGAAGGACATTATGGAGTCAGCTATACAAATAATGCCTAATAGCTTTTGGGTACCTGCATATCATTTCTACAAGCCCTCAAGCTGTTCTCTTCGCAAGCTAGCCAATATTGTGCCACTTTTGGAATCTGTCCTTAACGTTTTCATCCATTTCAGAGCACTCATTGGCATAATTGTCACTTTAATCATCTTGTTCTCCTTACTGGCATAACAAAGTGGCTGTTTAGATAACAAGCTGTGGGCACCACTTCGAAGCAAAGGCAAATGTCTCTTAACAAAAAGCTAACCAAAGAATTGTTTCACCCTTAATGACAGCAAAAGTCTCAATTTGATCTTTGTTTTACAGCATTTGGGTTGTCCTCCATGCAGTCATAAAACGCAGCCATTAACTGCGCCTTCTGAATATCTGAACAAATTACTGCAACTTTCCTACGCTTCGTTCGGTCTCTCTCTGTAGTCTCTGAATAACAATAAAATGTTAATGGAGATAAATACAGTTATCTCCCTGATGTCTAGTTTGTCACTGGAATAACAGTTTCGAAAATTGGAAGTGCATGAGTTTATATGAGCTTGGACAGCTTAGCAAAAATATAAATCTGCTGAACTGAATATAGTAACATCTTGCATCACACACACATGGTTATGTACAAAATATAAGGGCAAGGTTGGTATTTCTCACACAAGGTCTAGATTGAGAATTGAACTGAAGAAGTGGAAGGAAAAACTCCTACATAATTGTGTAGAGAGGAAAGTCAAACCAACCAGAATAGTTTTACTTTAGTTCCATGCTGACAAGATTTAAGTGTCTCGTGGACTATTGGCAGTAAATGTCGGCATCACGACAGGCACAGAAGATCATAGAGTGAGGCTTCAGAAACAGCATGCTCCTTATTATTAACCCCTGTCAACAGTCTGGCTGCTGCATTCTGGACCAGCTTCTGAACAGTCCTCAAAGGCAGCCCCATGTAACCTGTTCCACAGTAATCCAAGTGGAATGTAACTAAGAGTGTAGATGCCATACACATCTGATGTCGGGGACTGGCAAGGCTTTGAAGAGTGTGTGATGGAGGCAGGGAACCAGGGGTGTGACTCAGGAGAGGGGACCAGTGACTTACGGGGTGCCACAACGAGCGAGCCTGGAAAAGAGCAGAAGTCAGGGCAGTCTGAGGTGGAAGAAGGTGACCGCTCCATATAGCCCAGATCTGTGGACAGCTGCCTACAGTCTAGAAGCATATAATAATAATAATAACTAATTATAATAATTATATCCCACCCATCTGACTGGGTTTCCCTAGACACTCTGGCCAGTTTACAACATATCTAAAAACACAATAAAAACATCAATCCTTAAAAACTTCCTTAAACAGGGCTGCCTTCAGATTTCTTCTAAAAGTCAGATAGTTGTTTATTTCCTTGGCATCTGGTGGGAGGGTGTTCTGCAGGGCGGGTGTTACTACCGAGAAGGCCCTCTGCCTGGTTCCGTGTAACTTTGGAGAAGGGATGTTGTTCATATGCACAACCATGGTCAGAACTGAAACCACTAGAAACAGGCAAAGTTGCCTAGTTATATGGGTACACAAACCTTTTGGATAGTGTCAAAACAGTTCTTTCCTCTGAGTGAAAGCAAATTTTGTACTGCATACTTGCACCTCTGGGGGAGTGTAGGATGACAAGGATGCTCTGTATGCCTCTAAACTTACTGAAGTATGCAGTAGACTGGCAGAACCTTAATTACAGAGCAGTGCTTCTTTATTACCTGTTCCCCACTGGACATTTCTGGCTAGCCAAGAATGGGATACCAGATGTCTGCCTGTGATTATCTTTGGTCCTGAAGAGCAGTTTGGAAGGGGTCCTCTCAGCACGAGAATGTAAATAATGCACATACCAAGGGTCTTATTGGTTTGACAACAGCCAAAGTACCATAGATTGGTTCTGTCTAAATGTGTATTACTGTCTCCTTAGAACCATAAGGATTTTTTCATAAGTATTTATGCAGGGACAGTTTATGCAGAGCAAAGAATAAAAAGCATTTGTATAAATAGCTAAGTGTTTTAACATGCTGTACTGGTCCATATCTGCAGCAAGGATTGTGTTTCAATTTATTGCAGCAAAAGAACTGAGGGTTGTAGCCAATGTAAATCCTACTCAGAGTAGACCCATTTCAAATGAATAGACTTAAGTTAGCCATTTATTCCAATGGGTCTACCCAAAGTAGGTCTAACATAAATTAAGGAAACAATCCAATATGTGACTAGTTGAGTAGAAATTAGACTATGGGCGAATTCGCATAATGAGCTCCATCTGCGGAAACCCTGCCTAGGACTTCTGCTTGTGCAACAGGACTGTGCCCCACGTTCCCTGCACCCCATGAAATTGGCTTGGGGGGCAGGGGGTTGGGAGAACTCCCAGAACAGCATGCGGGGGAGGAGACACATGATTGTTCCATCTGGCAAGCTGAAACGCTTGTGCTGGCAGAATGTTCATCATAGTGCAATGTTGAATTCCACCCCAGGGCTACTGTCATTTGCACCTAGGAATAAGTCCCACTTAACTCGGCTGACTTAATTTAGAGTGAACTTTCATAGGATTGAGCTGTATAACTATTTGACTTCTGGTCAAAACATCCCTATGTTTGAAAACCTTTACCCTGAAAATATGAACAGCCCAGCTGCTGGGTCTTCTGTTCTTTGAACCCCACTGTTCTGTAACAATGCTAGTTTTTGTGCTTTATCCCAACATTGGATTCACCCTGCTTCTTGCTGGGCCTGTAGGGTGGTGTGTGAGCCGTGTTTTTTCCTGCACATTTAGCCAACGACAATATTACTGAATATCCTAGGTGAAATATCCAATTGGTATCCTTTGAACAGTAGGCAGTATTTGTGCATTTGTGCATTTTTGTGTGTCAGAGAGAGAATATAACAACAACAGCAACAACGTTTTTATTTATACCCCGCCCTCCCCGGCCAAGATCGGGCTCAGGGCGGCTAACACTGAATATAAATACAGTAAAAACATTTTTTTAAAAACAACAACAAAAACAGTTGATTAAGTTAGAATACAGTTTAAAATGCAGCTTTTAAAATGTAGAGGTTGTATTCTTTTTTTATAAACTTGCTTATGACCTGCTGCAATATAAAACTGACCTCTAACAGGCCCCGTTTCTCTCTGTTGGCTCCCAGTGGGAATTCCTCCCACAGAATGACAGCAGAATCAGGCCATTAGTTTGAAAAAGCAAATGCATGGAATGCTATAAAAAAATTGCTGTAAGTTCATCATAGTGCAATGTGCATAGTGCATACTGATTTCCCAAATGGGCAAAAAAAGCTAGCTATCAAAATGCACCATGCATTTTTAATGACTCGGGCATTCATTGTCTCAACTTTGTCTTGTCATTTTGTTTGGACAGGCAAGGCCAGCTGCGACTGTCTGTTAACATCGGGTTTCCACATGTGTGGGACTCCTGTGATTTGCTCCAGCAGACTTCTGGTTTTTCAAAAAGCAAGAGTGGAGTATGAACTACTGAAGGCAGATCTTAGATGCTCAGTAGCAACAGTATAGGATTTGGAAAGCTTTCCTCCCACCTTTTCCAAGTTAGTTCCTCCAATATGTGAAGTCAGGTAGACCTCAACTGGCTGAAGTTCTGTTTTGCTTGAAAACATGATGTGTGTAAAAAGGTGTGTGTGCTTTATTCCAAAGCTCCTTTATCTCAAAAAGTCAAAAGCTGTAACTTGGGCTATATCCTATGAAAATGGTGTGTGGGAGATTATTAGGCTTTGGGTTACTGTCTTTCCTTTTCTTCCTAGTTTTGCAGTACAATCATAGGAGATTTTTTTAATCTCTATTTTTTTAAAAAATAGTTTAATTAAATGTTTATTGGTTTAAAGATATACAAACTACATTTAACAAGCTTCTCAAACCACCTCAACACCTTGAAACTTTTAAAAAACCCTCTTTAAAAACTGGAAAATGGAAGTATTCATTATTGCTCTTGTATTTTTTTTAAAAAAGCTTTGCAATTTCAAATGTTAAAATAAATTCAAAGGAGTAGTCAAAACATACTCATCTGCATACGTGTACAGCTCACCATATATCTTACTTTATAGGAGCAGATGCTGTAACGTTGTAGCCTTTCACTTTAGCCTACGTTTAAATGCAGCAAATGCGCCTTGTTGCAGCAAATGGGCCTTATTTTGAGGGATGAACAAATCTGTGAGATTCCTTTTTCTTTCATATTGTTGATTGGCATTGCAGCTGGCTTCCTTGCCTCCATAATGATATAACATTCTTTAAGTGGCTTTCATATCTATGGAAGCCTTTAGTATGGATGTTTGGTCTCCATCTGGTCTGCTGCCGCCTTCTTGTACAGGCAGACAGATCGATTATTCTTGGTAGAGGCTCAAAGTGGCGGTTAGATCAGATGTTAACCTACACAGAGTTTTGAGTTACCAAATTGAGAAGTTGCTCAGCCATTGGATAACTTTATTGTCACAGAGGCCTATTGGCTATCTGAAAGAAAGCTCTTGTACTCATCTAAGTGTTTAATATTGTCTACCAAGGAGTTATTTTTGCATTATACTTTGTTACAAATTAAGAAAAGTGTAATAATCTGCAATTTAACCTGGAGAAGCAATCGCTCTTTGAAGGGGGCAGGACCAGAACCAGGAATTGGGAGTTTGGGGCACATGCAATGGCCCACACTGCAGCAGGGGACCCTTTGCCAAACTTTAGAATGCCCTGGCCCTTTTTTCTCCCTATTGTTACTGCCTGTTCATGTTCCCTTGGCAAGTGAGCAGTAACCTCTGCAAACCTTTATCTCTCCCTGGGAAGTGGCACAGATTGGGCCCAGAGGCAAGCAAATGGGGAACTGTAGTGGTGGTGAGGAAAAGGAGATGGGCATACAATTAGAAAGTAACTCTCCCTGAGACCATCTTGCCCAAGGGCCTCCCAAAGCCTAGAGCCACCACTAAAGGAGGAACCCATGTCAGTAGATCAACTAACAACTCTACGTTTGCAGGGGCACCAAGACTCAAGCTTTGATGAATGTGCTTTTGCCTTTGAGACATTGGTTCAAAACTGAGCATGCTTACTTAGCATCTAGTAAAGTTAGGTCTTCATTTGACATGAAGGAAACATGATCCATCCCCACCCACAAGCCCATCTTTATTCAAAGTTTTGAGAACAAACTATTCCAGCAGTGTTGGCTATCTAATTATGTTTCTTGAATCTGACAGTATTCAGAACAGTGCAAGAGGAAGTGATCCTGTCTTTATGTTGTCTCAAAAGGAGTTCCAAAATTCCAGAGCAGATGGAGCACTCCGATGTGTAATGGTGGTTGGTAACAATTTGTTTATTGCTAGTTTTGACAGTCTAGATCAGGCATCCCCAAACTTCGGCCCTCCAGATGTTTTGGACTACAATTCCCATCATCCCTGACCACTGGTCCTGTTAGCTAGGGATCATGGGAGTTGTAGGCCAAAACATCTGGAGGGCCGCAGTTTGGGGATGCCTGGTCTAGATTATAAGACCCTATGTATGGTAATGAAAAGGCCTGAGCTCTGGAAATATGAGTACTCACTATCACAAAAATGATGTCACATGTGTACTGGGGGGCAAAGAATCCTTTAATGCAGTGTGACTTTCCTCCTTCCCATCCCCCTGTGTGTGTCCCATGCCTTCCTCAAATCTGCTCCAGAGGTTTGGGGGAACCGCTAGAACATACTTAGGCCGTGCTCAGGGGTGGGACGGGGAGGAAAGTCCCATTGCACAAGTGGAAATCCTTGTACCGATAGGACTGTGATTTAATGCTACTTTGGATACAGGTGTGTGTGTGTTTCTAGTTCACTATTGTCCATATGGGGAGTAGAAAACGATGACAGACTTACTGGTGTGCTGATCACCTAACTCACACTTGCATGGAATGTATATTCATGAGGCCCACACTTGCTCCCCATTATTTGTGGGATGTCATTGCTGGGCCAAATGTCTGAATTGCCCCCCAAATCAGGGTGTGTGTGTGTGTGTGTGTGTGTGTGTGTATGTATGTATGTATGGGAACCTTTTCTTATACAACCAATTTTCTTGTTACCAAGGTTTCTCTTTCATAGGGTTGCTTGGCAACTTGATGTAATGATTTCATTAAAAGTACAATAAGAGACACAGAGCCTTAACAAACTGATGAAGGGTGTTTTGTCTAAAGCTACCTATTCTATGTTCCTTAAAAGTGAGAATTAATACCTAGACATCCCCTCTAATTCATTATTTAGTGGAAATAAATGGTCTAAGAGTAGTGTTTAGATCGCCATACTATTGTTTGCTTAAGGCTTCATATTAAGAGTGGCTTGGAAGCTTTCACATTCTCAGTGGCTGCCTATTTTGCCCTTTCATTCAGCAACATTTTCTGAAATAGTCCTCTAATAGGAGCATTTATTTCAAGCAGTGGATGCACATTTACGGTAAGTTTGCATCATGGTAGGGAGTTGGCAAGTCAAGATTGTGACATGCATTTCCATCAACTGACCTCTGAGATTCCATCCAGATGGCTAATGGTACGTGGTTGGGAACTGAAGGTGGCAATATATCTTCAGACGCTTCTATAAAAGCAGCTGCTGGGGACTTGGAAGGAATGGCTGGTTCCGGAGTGGTGCTGCTTCAGATTAATATATGGTATTTTTAGTTTCCTGTTTTATGATGGGATAGGATTGCATCATCTTATTGGCAGCAAGTCACTCAGTGCATTATTCCCATCCATCTGCTTGTCTATTCCATGCTCCTCATTTGAAAAAATAAGAAATATGTACCAGCAGCTATTATTAGCTAAATCCTGCAGCAATCTGCTATCACAGATGGTATTCTAAGCTTTTGAGGCTCAAAACCATAGAAACTCATTAGAAATAAAGACGTGAAATGGCTATGATCCCTCCCTATGCAGGTGCAACACCTGCACAGGCAGTGTAGCTCAAAGGTCTTGGTAAAGGCTCTGCCTTCCTCCCTGCACCCCTCTTCTCACAAATGAAGGCAGTGTTAGCAGGCATTTACAGGGAATGGCAGGTCTGTGTGTCCCTCCAATATCACTCTCCAGTCCTCCCCCTTCAATAATCATTTATAGAATTCTGTTCTTTTAAAAAAAATGATGGGAGAAGTAGCTGCTCTATAAATGCATTCTAAATCACCATAAATAATTTGCTTTTCGTATCATGGTAGAGGTATTCCACGGAGATAATAGAAAATGGGGAAGAAATACCTGTCAGCAGAAAGGAGATGGCCAGATACTACTTGAAATTGGTTCATAAGAGTGACAGTTGACCTCATATATGTCAGAACCAGCTAGTTGCCATTTCTTCTGCAGGGTTTGCATTGCCTAATTACAAGCCCAAAGAGAGGCCTTGCTGGATAAATTGCTCCCACTTGGCGGAAAGCTGCACATGGGAAATAAGTGTTTCAATTAAGTCAGCTGTACTTTATAGCAGTCTTTTATGAAGGGAGGACACTCGCTGGGTTTTTGCCCTTTGGAAATTTGTTTTAGAATCGGTTCATCAAGAAAGCCCTTTTGTTCCACCTCTGAAGTGGCCTGTGGTGAAATCTAGGGCTTCTTCTATATGCAGATCAGCCACTTATTGTCTCCATATGATCTCCCCCATGTATGTGATCTCATGAAGAAACTTCACTGTGAGCCAAAATAAATGGTTGGCTTGCATGTATGAAGAAGGTGTTGCAGTTCACATGCATACACAATATTGGCTTCTTGCAAATGCAAACAGTGCCACTTAGAGGCTTTCTATTTTGGAAGTAAACACTTGGTACAACGTATTGAACTAAAACCACTTCATGGCTTAACTATCCCTTTATATGACAATCCTGTGCTAGTTCTCAGGCAATTGGTAATGTAGAAATTCAGTGCATGTAATGGGGCACATGCCCACTAAAACATGTACATCCATGAACCTGACTTCCTTGACCCTTTCATCCTATAAAAGGTTTAGAAGGTTTTTGGTATGCCACACATAACTATTCATATATATTCCTGCGTATAAGACTACTTTTTAACCCAGGAAAATCTTCTCAAAAGTTGGGGGTCATCTTATACGCCCAGTCGTCTTATACGCCGGAATATATGGTACTTCCTTATATTGATATCCGACCTTTCTTCCCTCATGGAATCCAAAGGGGTGTACATGTGATTCCCAGGCACAAACCCAGAGGTGCTTAGCTTCAGCAAGATGTGCTTTCAAACCAAAGCCCAGTTTGCTGCTATGCTCAATCCATATAATTTGTAACATGCATGTTCCTGAACACAATCACTTATGCAGTATTTCTGCTGAAATAAATTCACCCTTTAATGGGCTGCCTTGAAGCTAGATCAGGCATAGGCAAACTCGGCCCTCCAGATGTTTTGGGACTGCAATTCCCATCATCCCTGACCACTGGTCCTGTTAGCTAGGGATGATGGGAGTTGTAGTCCCAAAACAGCTGGAGGTCCGAGTTTGCCTATGCCTGAGCTAAATGTTTACAAATACATATTCCACTAATATTTATTAAATATTTTTGGATTTTATTACATGTGTGTGCACATGTGCATGTTATACAGTGGTACCTCGGTTTATGAACACAATTGGTTCCGGAATTCTGTTCATAAACTGAAGCATTCATAAACTGAAGCGAACTTTCCCATTGAAAGTAATGGAAATTGGATTAATCCGTTCCAGACGGGTCCGCGGAGTACTCAACCTGAAGCGTACTTAACCCGAAGCATGGGTGTAATTGGTTCCGGAAGTCTGTTCATAAACTGAAGCGAACTTTCCCATTGAAAGTAATGGAAAGTGAATTAATCCGTTCCAGATGGGTCCGCGGCGTTCGTAAACCGAAAATTTGTAAACCGAGGTGTTCACAAACCGAGGTTCCACTGTACTCTATTCCTTTAAAAACAGCCCTTGCTCTCAACCTCCTTTGTGATTTAAAAAATTCAACACCTTGATTGACGTCATCCATTTAAGCTAAATATCGGAAGCTCGTGTTCTAGCACTATGGACAGCTCAGTAACTGAGATCATTGTAATTCTTGGCCTGTCTAGAGCACAGGGCAGGAATCTATTTGATAAAAGCCTTGAAGGCTTCAAGCAGAATGAGGCTTCCCTTGGAATCTAATGAATGGAGAAATATGGGAAAGGGAAATAGAAGTGCCCCCAATTATTATTATTATTATTATTATTATTATTATTATTATTATTATTAAAAACCCTCCATGGACAGAAACCGTGGACGGTCCTGCGGCTCCCCAGCTCCAAATAGGTAAAATCTTTCATAGTCCCCAAATAAATGTTCCTCGGCTATTTTGACTCTCTTGTGGCAGGAAGATATTTTTCTTTTCTTCAAGCACTCCTGTCCAATTTGCTGAGTTTGCACAGATTTCAGTGAGGTTTTTGTTATGAATAATAATAATAATAATATATTATTTGTGCCCCGCCCATCTGGCTGAGTCTCCCCAGCCACTCTGGGCGGCTCCCAATTGAGTATGGATGAATGAATCACACCAATTCTGGTTTGTTCCAGGGTTGTGTGTCTGTGTGTCTGTGTCTGTGTCCGTGTCTTTTCCATCCTATTCATCCAGTAACGTTCAAATTAAAACAAACAAGCAAGCAAATACTGGTTTCTAGACATCTGGAAATGATGGTAAGGTAAAGGTAAAGGGACCCCTGACTATTAGGTCCAGTTGTGACCGACTCTGGGGTTGCGGCGCTCATCTCGCGTTATTGGCCGAGGGAGCTGGCGTACAGCTTCCAGGTCATGTGGTCAGCATGACAAAGCTGCTTCTGGTGAACCAGAGCAGCACACGGAAACGCCGTTTACCTTCCCGCTATAGTGGTACCTATTTATCTAGGAAATGATGGTAGCAAACATTATTTTAGGGAAACTCATACACTAATGGTTATATTTGGTTCTGTTCCTATTATCCAGTTTTCCTCAAATGAAATCATAGTGTCATAGAATTGTAGGGTTGGAAGGGACCCTGAGGATCATCTAGTCCAACCCCATGCAATGCAGGAATATACAGCTCTCCCATATAGAGATCAAAGCTGCAACCTTGGTGTTGTCAGCACCATTCTCTAACCAACTGAGCTATCCACTTGAATAACAAATTATTCAAGCTTCCAGGCAAAGGAATTTAAAAGATTTTTACACAAATCCTTGAATGGACGGTGGATTACAGAATTCATTGTGGGTTAGCATGTTCCCTAAGAATGTGACCATTTACAAAACAAGGCCATTGAGACGACCCCAAGTTCTCTAATAAGTGTGTGTTTTATTTTGGTATGATTGTATTATATGGGACTCAGTGTTCGAAACTCCCATTGTTCTAGGAACGTTTTGCGACAGGAAATGTCATTAGCTCAAGCAGTTTCTGAGCTCTGGGCACAGTACTGCGCCTAAGATTCCAGATTAAAACTGCAGGTTGGAAGGAAAGGAGGACCCTTTTCTGCCTCCCCACTTCCAGACTGGAGAAGAGACAGCCTTAAGAATATTAGGGGTGTGTGCAGGGGAAGGACTAGACCATGTGAAAAATGAACATATTATTTAGCTGCAGTTCATTCATTTTCAGTTTTGCATTCTTGTTATAAAAAAAGCGCCCAGACATTCCTTTGTTGCACCCATAACCGATGTTTAAGGTGCCATTTAGCTCCTAGATTTCATATCTCAGTTTCTAACACTGATGGGACTACATGTGAGACAAATACTGAATATATTTACAAGATTTTTTAAAAATAACATCATGAGTTCTTCTTGGTTTTGTATATTTTTGAAAATGAATGATCCACTTTTAAAATCTTTAAAAAATAAATAAATCCTGCCATTTAAGTTATGGAATACCTAAGCAGTTCACAACAATCAACATTGCAATAATACTGCCCTAATTTTACAAAAAAACAAAACAAGTGAGGAAGTGAGGTGGCCTGCCTTTGAAAAAGTATCCAATATTGGTATGGTGTAATAAGCACCAGTCCTTTAAAAACTTAGTTGTCCTGTATTGAGGACCGACTATTCTGCTGGGTGAGCCAGTTTGCAAAAAATAAGTACTGGTAACCCTGTCTAGCGTGTTGAATGCAGAAAGTTTCAGCTGTCCCTCTTTTAAGTTCCCAAGCCCAACAGTCATCCCCCTCCCCCCCCCAATGCTGGGGATAACTGTAGTTATAAAAATCTCACCATATTGGAACTATTACTGTGAGAACATTGTGAAATGAGATGAGCAGAATTATCTATATAAATAGAAGACTCGAGGTACTGATTGTACTATTCATATTCACATTTTAATTCAATACAGCCTACCCTTATTGAGTTTGAAGGGGCTGCTGCACAATATCCATCCTTCTGCAGTGGCACACATTATTGCTAAAAGGCCTGGTTTGTGCAATTCAGAGTCTAAATGAGACAAATGTGAATCGGTCTATGTGGCTGCCTAGTTTAGAGGAATCCTTAGTTTCAGTGTAGGTCTTACCAGTTTCTTACAAGGATGCAGTCATGCATCTATTCCGTATTACAAAGAAAGAAATGGCTTTCAGGTGCGGCTGTATTTTGCAGCTGTGTGTCATAGCTGCAAAAGAGCCAGGTGTGTTGTTGTTGTTTGTTTGTTTGTTTGTTTGTTTGTGTCTTTCCTCCATTTTCAAAGAATCATGGCTATACCTTCCAAGCTATCTTAATCTAAGGTTAGAGAGAAATACTACTAGGGATTTCAGAATTTGAATTGTCTTTTATGCTGGTGGTTTGCAAGGCCTCGGGATTTGGATTTCAAGACCATTTTGGACACACTATGCCAACCTGGCCCTCACCTGATGACATATCACAACTTGGCGCAACATACATTTACTCCATTCTGCAATATTGCTGCTCAGGCTTATCTAGATTACAGAAGGCTAATCTGTCCACCTCATGAGAAGAGAAGACTCCCTGGAAAAGACCCTGATGTTGGGAAAGGTTGAGGGCACTATGAGAAGGGGACAACAGAGGACGAGATGGTTGGACAGTGTTCTCGAAGCCACCAACATGAGTCTGACCAAACTGCGGAAGGCAGTGCAAGACAGGAGTGCCTGGCGTGCTGTGGTCCATGGGGTCACGAAGAGTCGGACACGACTAAACGACTAAACAACAACAAATCTGTCAGAGATTAAGGGCCAAACATAGATAGTCATAATGTAATGGGGAAAATGTTTTTGCCATTGAAATGGAAGGTATGTGGGAAAGAGTAATCCAAAGCCCTAGTTAACTCAAAGTCTTGAGATTGGCTAATTTGCAGATCTCAGTGGTACTGAGAAAAGCAGAAGGGTGTTGATGAACTATGCAGAGAATTATGTTTGCTGAGAGAGACAGATAACTGCAGACCAACAGATGGCAGCTAAAATCATGTGGCCAGACAAGAGAAAGTGTGATCACACCCGGTTTATAGAGAGAACTACATCATAAAATTGCCAGAAAATTGACATGCATTTGAGAATCTGAGAATACACTGAGCACAAGGCAAACAAATTAAAATGCCAGATAAAAGTTGATAATTCCAAGAGATGGTAGAGAAAAATATTCTAAAACTGATTTTAATATTAAACAAGAGAAAGTGGACTGTTTTTATTTTTAAGGAAGAGGGGGAGTTAAACTGATGGCCTATGTCAAAGGGAAGACAACTATAAGCTGTAAAAAGCAGGAGACTAATTTCATTTGCACACACTCAGATGAAATTTCCAAAAGGACTGTGGGCTTTTCCAGATGACCCATTTAGTCAACATTATTCTGATTTGCTTGCACTAAGCTTATGTGGTGGTTAGACTATGTCTGGTCTTTATTGAGCATTCATTCTGATTGTGAGGTGGTTATATGGCAATGAGCATTCATCCTGCATTTATCCTAATCTGCTTGCAGGGTGTTCATATGTCTTCCCATTAGTAATTTGTTCACTTTTCCATGTCAACTTCCTAACCACAAAATGCCTCTTTTTTAAAAAAGTGATTTGTTGCATGAAGCCAACAAACCCATTTTATATGGACAAACTTTATTTCTTGTTTGCTCTTGCATTCCTCTCACAAAGTACTGACAATCTGAAGATACCTGTCATTTCTGAAATTATCCTTGGTAAGAGCAGTTGCTTTCCTCAACTAACCTTGAAATTAAAAGGAAAGGGAAACATTTTTGCTGTTGCATCTTCCTAACCATTTTATAATTTCACTGTGTATGAGCTCTTTTCCTTGAGACTGTCTGATTCTCCTTTCTTCTCTTCCATTTCTTCTCTCCTCCCTTTCTTCAAGTTTTCTGATTCTTGTTCCTTTAGCCAATCCTCAGTTCCCAGAGTTTGTTCATACTGTCCAGTTTCTGTACATGTTTCCACAGTTTCTGTACATGTTTCTGCAGTAATCTCACACATGCTTTTCTTTCTGCCTGTGTTATAAAACGAATAGCATGCGGAGTGGCCCTTGATAAACAAAAGCAGCCCCTATTCGTGCTGCTCCTTTTAAGTATGCAAAATATAGTGCACAAGAACTTGCATTAAAGCATGAATACCACCAATAACAGTGTGCACAGCTGGTTTTTCCCATATATATGGGACCCATGCAAAAACAAATGTTGGCTCATTTCATTTGAAGCATAAAAGGTCTTTTATTACTTTTTTTCAGTTGAAGGAAACCGATTTCAGCTGCAAGACAGCTTAATTTCAAGAATCTCCTCTCTTTCTCTCTTCACATTTTAATGCTAAGCACTAAGTTTTCTCATCTCAGAAACTGCCAGAGATGAAGCAGAATACCCTGTTGTGCTGCTGTGTTGACAGACAGCAGTTCATGTGAAAGGCAGTATCTATATGCACTGAGCACAGCCCACACCCATGCTGCATTAAGGAATTTATTGATCTCTAGGATGCTTTGCTCCCCCATTGTAGAGTTCAAATAAGCAAAAAATCTTACGCTTGCATTCAAGAAGTAGTCTCACAGTGCAGCTGTTTGATCCCCATCTTGAGTGTGAATCCACAGACTTAATCTGGGGTTTCCACACCTATTTATTTAATGCACTTTCTAGATGTATTGTGTGTGTAAATATAGCTATAACTGTTTATCAACTGATAACTTACCACAGCAGACACATAGCCGTGTGAGTAGTTGCTCATTTTTAGGTCCCATCTACATAATGAGGATAATAATTTTACTATATCTCCACACTTAATCAGAAATCTGGGGCAACAGGTAAGTGGCAAAAATGGTCATAGCAACATTTGCTTATGTATTTTGTGGTTGTGTGCCCAGTGGGATCATGTTACAACCTAGTAAGTGATTGTCGGTATTTACCTTGTGTATGTGGAAAAAGGAGATCTTTTGATATGTAAACTTTATTTATTCCCTTCCCCCCCTTCTCTTGACAATAAAAGGTAGGATAAGGTACATGGGACGCAGGTGGCACTGTGGGTTAAACCACTGAGCCTAGGGCTTGCCGATCAGAAGGTCGGCGGTTCGAATCCCTGCAACGGGGTGAGCTCCTGTTGTTCGGTCCCAGCTCCTGCCAACCTAGCAGTTTGAAAGCTCGTCAAAGTGCAAGTAGATAAATAGGTACCACTACAGCGGGAAGGTAAACGGCGTTTCTGTGTGCTGCTCTGGTTCGCCAGAAGTGGCTTTGTCATGCTGGCCACATGACCTGGAAGCTGTACGCCGGCTCCCTCGGCCAATAACGCGAGGTGAGCACCGCAACCCCAGAGTCGGTCACGACTGGACCTAATGGTCAGGGATCCCTTTACCTTTAAGGTACATGAGCTTGCTCATGTCTAGACATTAGCCTTCTGCACCTTCTATTTTAAACCTCTTCACATAGTGCAACAGCATACTTAAATCCTTTCACAGTATCCATAAGGCAGAGAGATTATTACTCAACCTGATCAGAGATCTAAATCTAGCATTACTGTTTTGTTTTCAGCATCTAGCCCGGCCTTGGGAGTTTAAATTTCCAAGGAGTGATATCCACATCGCCACTGTTTCTGTTTGAAATATCTATCCTCATTCCTAGAATTGCAATGGGATTTTGTTAAAGTGAATTCATAATAAACTCCTCATATAGCTTCACTTTGTGTATTTCAACCCCTGGATAGCCAGAAGAAATGGCAAGGATTCTCATCTTATGTGGTTGACACCCTTTGATTAGCTTTGTACCCAGGCTTTTGCACATGCCAGGATCCAGTCCTCTCCATTAATGACTGTGCCTTTGGAGCCAGACCTATTATTTCCTGTTTATTGATTTAACTTGCAGCAATTCTCCAGTTTTCCCTTAATCATCTCTGGGTTAATTAATAGGCACAGCTCAGCTTATCATAAGACCTTGCATAGATAGGTCATTTCTCCCCTCATCAATGTTATTTCATGCCCATTGCATTATATTGTTTGTTTCCAAACCCTACTTAAAAGAATAAAAGGCAATCTAAGGACTTCCAGCCGATCGTGTAGCAATGGCGGGCGCCGTTTTCCTCGCTTGAGGAGAAAGATGTGCTTTCGAGGAAGGGGGGACTGCTCCAGCTGCCTTGTGACAGATGTGTGTGACAATGCCCTGGCGTTTGTAGTCATGAACTGAAGGATCCATGGAGTGGACTTGGAGAGGGAGAGAGAGAGGGAATATCCTCCACCCCCCTTAAAGGTACAAAAATGGCTTGGAGGGCAATTTTTTGGGTGGAAAAATTGTAAGATGCTCCTTTCCCAACAGCCATCTGCTAAAGAATACAGCTTCTCACTGCTACTTTAAATTTAAAAGCAGGGTTGAAAAATAAATACAGACATTAGCCCTGTAAAGTTGTGTTTGTTCCTGAAGCATAAAGAAAATGGGAATCAATTTGATAACACTTTTTTCATTACCAAGATACTCCAGTAACCCTGTTTTGTGAACTGTTTGCAGTGTGATTACTGGGAAAGTCAGTCTCAGCCAGGCAGCAGAACAGCTGCTGAGAGCAATGGTCTAAACTTGGGATGGAGAACTTGTGGCTCTCCAGTTGCTGTTGATCTCCTAACTTCCATCAGTCCTACCCAGCAGGGTCAGGGATGATGAGAGTGGTAGTCTAGCAGCAACTGGAGGACTACAGATTTTCTACCCCTGGTCTAAATACTTCAGTGTGTTACCCTCTTTTTACTTTCCAGTTACACATAATAAATAGTAATGCTAAGGATGTCTTAGTCCAAACTGAGTTTATACACATGGTGGAAATGATTCTTATGCCCAAAACTCTGATCTGAAAGGAGGAAGACCCTGTTACATTAGCCTATTACATTCTTATATTGCCACTCTCTGCACCTCACTCAGAGGAGGAACATGGAGAAAGGCCTCTGATGACAAATATAGTCTCCAGGTAGGCTTATATGGAGAAGAGGTTTTGGGTTCCAAACTACATCAGGCTTTATAGCTCTAAACGAGCACTTTGAGCTGAACCTGGAAACAGATGGTGACCCTGCATCGCTTTCCCACTTGTGAAGGAGTGCTCTTTGCAGGGAGACTTGCCTGTCAACTTCATTGCACATCTTTAGGTGCTAGGCAAAAACATTCCTCTTCTGACAGGCCTTTGGCTAATTAAACAATCTATGGCCTTTTAAACTGTGGGGTGGGTTATTGTTTGTTACTGTGTGATGTATTTTTGTGTCTTTGTATTGTAATCCACCCTGTGATCTTCAGAAGAAATGTGGTATGTTGTTGTCGTTTAGTCGTTTAGTCGTGTCCGACTCTTCGTGACCCCATGGACCAGAGCACGCCAGGCACTCCTGTCTTGCACTGCCTCCCGCAATTGGTCAAACTAGAAATTTAATAAATAACTAATTCCCTTCCCTCCTTTATCCCATTTTTCTTCCATCATGCAATCTATGGTAGTGTACATGCAGTTCTGAGGTTGTTGCCCACCCAGGCATTGACCAAACCTACTTAGCTTCAACAACTTTGTGGCCTCAGATCACACCCAGACTCATGTAGTAGCTGCTGCCCTCTTGAATAGAATGCAGCTTCCAGGTAAACCAGCTTAGGATTTCACTGTTTATCCTGCAGGGGGTTCATTGGATACAGTTCTCTTTTACCACATTTACTGTACTGGGATAGGGTAGTGGAGGAGGAGATACAAACTTCATGTTAAATATCTCCTGTAGCCTCTAGTCCAGGCATTGGCAGCGTTTTCCGGCCATGGGCCGGAGGATTCAAACAGACTATCGTTCATGCGCCAGACATGAGCGGGACATCCTCAGAAGCCATTTCTGGCGTCCCGGACATGGGCAGTGCGGCACCGGAAATGGCTTCTGTGCATGTCCGTGGCTGCACAGAAGCGATTTCTGGCGCCGTGCTGCCCATGTCTGGGACGCCAGAAATGGCTTCTGCGCATGTCCGCGGCTGCACAGACGTGATTTCCAGCATCTGTGCAGGCGCCATTTTCGGCACTGCTTGGCGAGTCCCCGAGCCACGCTGCACCGATTTAGCGCAGTGTGTGTGGGGGGGGGACTCACCAAGTGGGCGGCTCAATTCACAGGCGGTCTGTGGGCCGGATAAACGGCCTTCGTGGGCCACATCTGGTCCATGGGCCAGACGTTGCCGAACTATGCTCTAGTCTTCTTTTCACAAATGTTGCTATTTATCTCAGTGTTGTTTGTGTGGAAAAGTGATTGCACTCTGCTTGTGGGCTTCCTGTAGACATCTGGATGGCCACTTTGGGAAACAGAATGCTGCACAGGTTTGGCCTCTGGAGTGACCCACAAGGCTCTCTTTATGTTCTAAGTACAGTGGTACCTCTGGTTACGAACTCCTTGAGTTACATTTTTTGGGGTTATGAACATTTTTAACCCGGAAGTGAGTGTTCCGAGCTCTTGGAGGCCTCGCCACTACCCGGAGCCAAGCCCAGACATCCGTGGGGCCTACGGAGGCTCCGCGACTGGGCTCCAACAGCGGGAGCTCTTGGAGGCCTCTGCGAATGCCTGGAGCCAGGCCCCGACATCCGCAGGATGCCCAGCAGGTCGCATCCCAGCCCCAAAGTTAGGTAAGGAACACTTACCTAACGAAGACTAAGAGCAGTGAAGCTGTTAAGAAAACAAAGATGAGCCTGGGCCAAAAAGCCCTTTACCAACCCTTGCCCCGCCCCCAGCTGTAGCAAGATGGGTGGCCCTAATCAGGTAAGCCCACCTACCCTGTGGGAGGGGTGGAGTGGAAAATTTGGGGATTCTGCAAGGGATTTTGGGATTTGTTTATGTGAGTCTGCCCTGTGTCTTTGTCTCTGCTTTGCTCCTTCGTTTGGGGGACTTCTGCCATTCTGCCATTGTTTTGGGGATTGTGTGGAGCCCAGTTCAGCTTTTGGTTGATTGTGTGACTGCAGAAATGGATAAAAGCCCTCCATCCAAACAATGACTATCATCAGTGCATGTAAGGAAAATAAATGTTAATTGTTTTCATCTACAGTACTGTCTTATTTATTTTATAGTACAGTACATTGATTATTGCCTTCATTTTATGGACCAATAGTCCCGTTAGACAGTAGAATTCGTGTTAAATTGCTGTTTTAGGGGGTGTTTTTCATCGTCTGGAACGGATCAATCCACTTTTTCATTACTTTCAATGGGAAAGTGCGCTTCTGGAACGGACTTCTGGAACCAATTAAGTACTTAACCTGAGGTACCACTGTACTCAATTATTGTATCTTTCTCTTTTTTAAAAGAGAGAAGATACAGCAGCTGCTTTTCCTTGCACAGTGGTTTTTCACATTTGTACGGTAATAAAACTAGACCTAGGAGGCCTGCAAATGTTCGTCTAAATGGTTATTAATATCCTTCATGAACTTCAAATGTGGTTCAACTTGGTTCAAAGTGCTTTAAAAAGCTAAACACTGAATTACAGTTACCTAGTGGCACTTTATCCCCTGTATTCCAGAAGTATAAGGTTTTTTTCATCGGAATCTCTTGCTTGTTGTTGCTTCTCTCTCTCTCTCTCTCTCTCTCTCTCTCTCTCTCTCTCTCTCTCTCTCTCTCTCTCTCTCTCTCCCAATCATCACATCACTTTGACCAGTGTTCTGAGGAAAACACTGCACTAATTTAAACTGGATCTTTCAAAATTAACATTTGTCTATAGCAGTTAGATCAGTGGTTCTCAAACTTTTTTCTCTGGGCCACACTTTCAAAATAAAAATGTGCTTGTGCCACACTACATTATTTATTGATCAGAAATACTTTGGAAATCAGAAAGGAACCACTCATAGCAGTGCTTGATATATAATATAGAACACAAATACTTTATAATATGATCATGGGACATGGCATGTAAAACAATGCAATTACAGATAGGGATCAAGAAGACTCTGTGTAAAACTCTTGCACCTCTGTTAACCTGTGCACAGACAATATAGTAAGGCATTCCCAGGCTGTTGTTATTTTATTCAATCACATACCAGCAAATTCAGGTTGCACTATTGAAGTTGATTTAGTGTTCTTGTGCTACAAACCCATCCCCACCTACAATCAGACTTTTTGTGATGCGGAAAGTGGCAGAAAGCTGGATGGGAAAATGTGGGTTAATAATGTTCTTCCAATGCTTCCTAAAGCCTCCTAATTACAAATGACATTTAAATATGCTCAGTCTACAACTTAAGAGCAGTTTAATTTGGTCTCTGTGTTGGCTGCCATTTCCGGATGAAATGACACCTGCAAATAATGAAAGACATATCTCACATTACTCATAAGCACAATCTTCCAACATTTGCATTTTCATACCTCATATTTCCACTTGGATAGCAAGGTGGCTTATCTCTCAGAGTTTCATCCTTGAACTGATTACACTTGAATAATCTCATTGGGTTCTGTAAGATTGTTCAGGAGTAAGTTGCCAGTCTAAAAAAGAATGAAGAAGTGAAGTCCGCTCCTACACTTGCTTCCTCACGAGTAGATTCAGTTAAACTCAATGGAGCTTTATTTCTGGTGGGCATGCTTAGATTTTCAGTCTTAAATAAGCTATATTAAAATTTCAGGAATGTAGAAAGTTGCCTTATAACAAGGCGGACTCTTTGCTCTATCTTGTTTTATGTTATACATACACTGACTGCAGCTGATTGGAGATACTGGCAATTGAACCTGGGACTTTTTGCATGCAAAGCAGATGCTCTACCACTGAGCTATGGCCCTCCCCCCAAATTATGTTTGCATATGTTTGAAAATAGGTTCAGTTAAAGCTCCATGCATACTTTGACAGGCTTTTTATTTTGAATGGTGATGAACGATTTTAAATGGAAGATGTGATTACATGAATGAATGATGATGAGTTAGTTGCATTGAATTACAAACGAGACATCCACATTACCTGAGACTGCTGTGTACGAAGGCAGATGCTACAAGCAGGACTCAATTCATTAACTTGGTTGCTGACTGGAGCGAATACAGTTCTGCTCTGATTAGTGTCCCAAGGAGAGAAGTGGACCTCTTGTCACTAATGGAGTAGCTGGATAAAGCTCTTGAAAGTGTAGGCATTTGACCAGCAAGGTTTTTGCCTTGTAAGAAGTTAACATTCAAAGTGCCTGGACATCATGAGACTGCGTGGTTAAGGGCAGGCTATAAATATGCCTGCAAATAAATAAATCGTATCATGGCTAGTAAATAGGTCTTAATAAATATTTTCTTGTTTGTTAAAACATTTATTTTCCATCTTTCCACTGGAAACATGCAGTGCTTTTTTTCCTAAAAAAATTGTTTAGGGGTACTCTCATTTTCCTACTCATATTGAAATACTGCCCCTCAATGAGGGCAAACTTAGATTCACAAAATGTTTAGGGGTACGCGTACCCCTGCGTCCTCCCAGAAAAAAAGCACTGGAAATATGCACAAGTTGGATCCCAATCACAGGTTTCTGGTTTGTTTTAATGAATGTTTTTAACAGAAACAGAACTACTCACAAGAATTAGCAACCATAAGGACCACAAAGCAACCACGGGAATTAAAATGGAAACAAGCTGTAGCTTGGGCAACTGGAGTTAAGTGAGGCCAGTTGCTCTCTCAAAGATTCATTTTTTAGCTGCTTGCCAAAAGGCAAGTGGTAAGGTAGACAAAACAGGTGATGATATGGTATGGGGTAGACCAAGCATCCCCAAACTGCGGCCCTCCAGATGTTTTGGCCTACAACTCCCATGATCCCTAGCTAAGAGGACCAGTGGACAGGGATGATGGGAACTGTAGTCCAAAACATCTGGAGGGCCGAAGTTTGGGGATGCCTGGGGTAGACACTACTGTTGAGGAAATCCTAGTATGTCCTTCCTCTGCCAAACTTCACACAGTGGGAGAACCATAAACAGAGCTTCAGGACTTGAGTTGGTAGCTTGGCTCATATGGGCAAAACCAGTCCTTGGGAGATCTTGGCATTAACAATTAAGCCTAGCACTTTGCATTAAGCTCAGAAGCAAATTGGTGAATTTAACAGATGAAATGACATTGGAGTGTTTGTATTTGTCTTAAAAAATGCCTGTTTTTCTTACAACAATTTCTGTAACTATTTTAGACAGCTTTGCAAACATTTTTATTTTCTCTCCCACTCTAAAGGGAAGCAACCTTTCAAGCTCTAAGAAACTCTCTGCCCCTGCCCCCTTTGCTATGGAACAATGCTTGAATGAGTGGGTGATCACTGGTATGTGGAAATTGCCCTGTCTAGACTTGTGTTGTGTTTGTATCAAATGTCTTCCGATGCCAAAACCATTTTTTCCTTCAGGCATTGGCCTTTTTGTATTAAAACAAATTGCCACAACTTCAAACTGAACACAGTTTGTTCTATGCTTGCATTGATCAGGAGCACTTGGCTAATCACTTCCTGTAATTAAATTCTTCACTAGCAATAAAGTTAATCTCCTTAGTGTACGTAAAAGCTGACCCACAGCTTGAACTGGAAGAATTGCCGTTGTTTATAGGCATGCTTTTTCAGGCCCAGCAGTTTTATTCTACGCCATAAGCAATTAATATAATCAAGTTTCCTTTCATCTGTCATAGATACATTAATAGGTAGCATTCGTGCTGATGAAGCAGTTCTAGCTGAGCCACTAAATGCTCTTGAGGCAGGTAAATGTCATTCGGTTGGTTTTATGGGCTGGTGAATAGTGAAGGCCTATAAGATGCTGGCAAAGCTAAGCCTGAAAGCCCACAAGTTAACAACCCAAAAGACTTGCAGCACAGTATGTGTACTCAGAAGTAAGCCTTCTTGACTGCAGTGGAATTTAATCCCTGGTAAGTGGGTGGCGCTGTGGTCTAAACCACTGAGGCTAGGTCTTGCCGATCAGAAGGTTGGCAGTTTGAATCCCTGCGACAGGGTGAGCTCCCATTGTTCGGTCCCTGCTCCTGCCCACCTAGCAGTTCGAAAGCATGTCAAAGTGCAAGTAGATAGATAGGTACCGCTCCAGTGAGAAGGTAAACGACATTTCCGTGCGCTGCTCTGGTTCACCAGAAGCAGCTTTGTCATGCTGGCCACATGACCCGGAAGCTTTGTGGACAAACCGGCTCCCTTGGCCTATAGAGCGAGATGAGCGCCGCAACCCCAGAGTCAGGGGTACCTTTACCTTTTCCTTTAAGTGTGTATTGGATTGCTGCCTTGATGACATAGTTACCTTGTAGGCTTTGCCAAGAGGGTTAAGTTTACATATGGGATACCTATGGATTTTTTCCATGAATACAAGTGTGTGGTCTTTTTATGAGATTCTCCTGAGTCCTGAAGATTGTTGTTGTTGTTGTTTAGTCGTTTAGTCGTGTCCGACTCTTCGTGACCCCATGGACCATAGCACGCCAGGCACTCCTGTCTTGCACTGCCTCCCGTAGTTTGGTCAAACTCATGTTCGTAGCTTCGAGAACACTGTCCAACCATCTTGTCCTCTGTCGTCCCCTTCTCCTAGTGCCCTCAATCTTTCCCAACATCAGGGTCTTTTCCAAGGATTCTTCTCTTCTCATGAGGTGGCCAAAGTATTGGAGCCTCAGCTTCACGATCTGTCCTTCCAGGGAGCACTCAGGGCTGATTTCCTTAAGAATTGATAGGTTTGATCTTCTAGCAGTCCATGGGACTCTCAAGAGTCTCCCCCAGCACCATAATTCAAAAGCATCAATTCTTCGGCGATCAGCCTTCTTTATGGTCCAGCTCTCACTTCCATACATCACTACTGGGAAAACCATAGCTTTAACTATACGGACCTTTGTCGGCAAGGTGATGTCTCTGCTTTTTAAGATGCTGTCTAGGTTTGTCATTGCTTTTCTCCCAAGAAGCAGGCGTCTTTTAATTTCGTGACTGCTGTCACCATCTGCAGTGATCAAGGAGCCCAAGAAAGTAAAATCTCTCACTGCCTCCATTTCTTCCCCTTCTATTTGCCAGGAGGTGATGGAACCAGTGGCCATGATCTTGGTTTTTTTGATGTTCAGCTTCAGACCATATTTTGCGCTCTCCTCTTTCACCCTCATTAAAAGGTTCTTTAATTCCTCCTCACTTTCTGCCATCAAGGTTGTGTCATCTGCATATCTGAGGTTGTTGATATTTCTTCCGGCAATCTTAATTCCTGCTTGGGATTCATCTAGTCCAGCCTTTCGCATGATGAATTCTGCATATAAGTTAAATAAGCAGGGAGACAATATACAACCTTGTCGTAATCCTTTCCCAATTTTGAACCAATCAGTTGTTCCATATCCAGTTCTAACTGTAGCTTCTTGTCCCACATAGAGATTTCTCAGGAGACAGATGAGGTGATCAGGCACTCCCATTTCTTTAAGAACTTGCCATAGTTTGCTGTGGTCGACACAGTCAAAGGCTTTTGCATAGTCAATGAAGTAGAAGTAGACGTTTTTCTGGAACTCTCTAGCTTTCTCCATAATCCAACGCATGTTTGCTATTTGGTCTCTGGTTCCTCTGCCCATTCGAAATCCAGCTTGCACTTCTGGGAGTTCTCGGTCCACATACTGCCTAAGCCTGCCTTGTAGAATTTTAAGCATAACCTTGCTAGCGTGTGAAATGAGCGCAATTGTGCGGTAGTTGGAGCATTCTTTGGCACTGCCCTTCTTTGGAATTGGGATGTAGACTGATCTTCTCCAATCCTCTGGCCATTGCTGAGTCCTGAAGATAGGGGATAGAAAGCAGGCCCCCGGGGGGGGGGTTTCCTGTGAATCTGGGACTGAAGCCCACTTCATGCAGAGCCTGCAATGACATGGGCACCACTGTCCCATTACTCTTCCCATGCTACTCCTGCAGCATAAGCACCTTATTTGCTTTGATTGGAGTTCCTGATCTGTCCTGCACTACAGTTATGAAAAAAATGTGTGTTATGCACTGCATGTAACAGCCTTCTACAGACTGGTAGATGCTAAGACTGCATGTCCCACCACACCCAGCTGCCTTGCCCAGTAGTCAGGATTGATGGAAGTTGTAGTCCAAAACATCTGGACAGCTGTAGGTTGGCGGAAGGCTGATATATAATCATGTTAACTCTGATCAGCATGTGCATTTTGTGATTGATGGTGGGACTTGACTCACTTTTTCCAGCCCTGATGGAAAAGGTGAGCAGAAAAAATTACTTATGTTCAAAGATACAACCTGATCAGCCTTTATATCAAGTATAAAACGGTCACATAGTTTTTGTTCCCTATTCAGTACAGTAGTACCTCGGGTTACGAACACAATCCGTTCCAGATCGCTGTTCGTAACCCGAAAAGGTCGCAAACCGAGTGCCATTTCTGCGCATGCGCAAAGCGCGCACGCTTAAAACACTTCCGGGTTTGCGGAGTTCGTAACCCGAACTGTTCGCAACCCGAGCGGGTTGTAAACCGAGGTACGACTGTATTGTTAATGGCTTGGAGCTGCCTTAGAATACCTTACAATGCAACTAAGTCAAGCAACAGATGAGCAGAACCTTTTGATGCCAAAATATTCGCATAGCTGTCAAGTTTTCCCTTTTTTTAAGGGAAATTCCCTTATGCTGAATAGGCTTCCTCGTGAGAAAAGGGAAAACTTGACAGCTATGTATTCTGTAGATAGTGTATAGCTTACGGTATTGCAGCTGTGCTGTTCCTACAGGCCAAGCCCTACAGTGATTCTGGGATAATGAAGCAATGGATAAGTAGGGACTCTGCAATAAAGCAGCAGTGGTTGCTTCCCATTTCTGAGATGTTAAATTCTGAAGAAGTCTGGAGAACTTGAAATCTTGCCACACTTCTGTCACATTTTGACTTGTCCCAGTGATGCTATTGCTCAGCTTTTGAAGCTTTTTTCTTAGGGAACAAGGTAGGGCTAACCTTCTTTTGCTTTTTTTGTGCTCTACCAGAAACCATTGCTGCATGTAATAAAGCAGTCTTGCCATCTACAGTCTCTCCCTGTTAATTCTTCTTTGGGGGGGGGTTGCCCTCTTTCAGAGGGGTCTGAGTAGCAGTTGGTGTTTTGCTGTGTGACATCGCATCCAGTAAAGCTCTCTGCACTCAGCTACTGGAACACAGCCAAGCATGGAGCGAAACATAGCCAAGGGGATGTCAAGGCTCAAGGACAGTCTGTTCCTTTGGCTGCCACTTGGACCCAACTTGCAGAAAAATGGCCTTTACTGAGACAGAAGCTTGAAGCAGAAAGTGGCATGGGTGGAAAGAAAGAAAGGAGTAGGGCTGGCAGTAATCCACTGGATCCATAGGGACATATTAGCAACCCTATGTTCATTGAGTAGACTCAGCATAGTCCCCAGAGTTTTCTGAAGTAAGGGCTATTTTTAGGGCTTGTTGTACCCCACTTCCTTAAGCACAGAACTGCTTATCACAGCAGCTGAAATGGTCTAGATAGGAGTCATGAGCTGCAGGTCGGGCGGGGACTGTGTTTAAAAAGTGATTTTAGTGCTGATCTGTGTGAAGGCATATGCAGAAAAGGCTTCTGAATAATTCATAAGTGCTAATATATTCTATAAATTTTCATAGATGATTCCCTCTGCATTCTTCCAGGAATGTATTCATTATTTACCAAATTACTTTTATAGACTCTTCTTGGTTCCTATCTCATTTAGTAGCAAATTGATAAAAGGAGTGTAATGTTAGAATTTGAACTACTTCCTGTTTATTTCATTGCTAACCTGGCCTTCCCCTGCACACTTTATTTCTTTACAGCAAACCTGTTAGGCTGGGAGACAAATGATTAACCGCAGATCACTCAATGAGAGGGGAGATTAGAACACTGGTCTCTTTGGTCCTAGGCTGACACTCTGGGAACCCTTGCCTCTGTGTCTGTGGAACACATGGGTACCATAGGACCTTAGTTTCTTATTTGGCTTATACTGGCTCAGAGATATCCTAGTTCAATACACAGAAATGTTGAGAAGAATTCATACCTTTATACATTGCCATGGCAGATGCGTTCAAGAGTTGAGGGGAAGTGCATCTATAAATGTGTGACATGTTGTGGCTTTCTGACTCCAAAAACTAGATTTTCTCCTTCACATTTTACAGAGTCCACTGGGAGATCCCAATGGACATACAGCAGATATATTTGCTATGGGAATTAGGCCACAGCTCTGGACAGAAATAATACATTGTCCCCCGGGATGCTTTGGCACTCCAGATCAATTAATTCTGCCCCCTGGCAAAACAAAATAATCCAAGAAGTTCCCTCATCTCCTGAGTAAAGTTTGTTTTAAAAAAGCAAACCACCCAAACCAAGCCCTTGCATAGAAGTAGTCTTCCAGCATCAGTTTAATTAGGACAAAAAGTTGATTTGTAAAAGTTATTAACAAGTTTTAGATGTGATGTATCCCTATCGTGTTTTATGATTTCCTTGATACTGTTATGTGGGCTGGAACTGGTCTGTGACCGTAATAATAAATTCATTCATTCGTTTTAGATGTTAGTGTCGAGGCAGATTTAGGACATGCTAGTCCTTTGTTAGGGATGTGGGTGGCGCTGTGGTCTAAACCACTGAGCCTCTTGGGCTTGCCGATTAGAAGGTCGGCGATTCGAATCCCTGCGACAGGGTGAGCTCCCCTTGCTCGGTCCCAGCTCCTGTCAACCTAGCAGTTCGAAAGCACATCAAAGTGCAAGTAGATAAATAGGTACTGCTCCAGCGGGAAGGTAAACGGTGTTTCCATGCTCTGCTCTGTTCCATTGCACCAGAAGCGGCTTAGTCATGCTGGCCACATCACCCGGAAAAACTGTCTGCGGGCAAACGCCGGCTTCCTCGGCCAGTAAAGCGAGATGAGCGCCACAACCCCAGAGTTGTTTGTGACTGGACTTAACTGTCAGGCGTCCTTTACCTTTAGTCCTGTGTTACAAATGTGTGTGATTATCTTTCATGAATAAATATCCTAGGAGTGAGGCCTTGACTTCGTCACCAGTTCAGTTTTAACTGCTGAGTATACTTGGTGTAAACACAATTTGTTTATCAGCCTCAATGCTTGGTTTAATAAATATGTATTTCTTAATACTTTTTGCTTTTGGTGGGCAGACTTTCATATTATATATTTCTTTCTAAACTCTGTGTTGTTGGGTTTATTGGTGGGCGGCAGGGGGAGGTTAGGAGCCATTGTCCCCAACCATTTCAATTCAATGCCCAGCCCAGGATTTCATTTTTGTTTGACTAAACTTTGACTGTACAGATACCAAACGCTAAAACAGCCAGTGTCACAACATATTTACCAAGCCACTAATAATAAATGTATGCATTTGATTTCCACAATGAACACAAGGCAGCATTTGTTGAAAATTCAAAACAACATTTGTGGAACTTTTAGCAATATTTCTTGCACTGCACACATAGTGGCTTGGTATCGTTGTTACATTCCAGTATAAATCTGAATTATCTTAATTCCGTGAGTATGATTGTTCGGAATTCATTCCCAGAACAGCAGAGCTCACTTTCTTTTTCATTAACACATATCAAAATGTTCTTCTGAAAGCTGAAAATGCTATATTAAATTTAGGGAGGATGCTCTTGATTTGGAAAATGATGAAGAATGTCTCTGGGGTGTGTGTGGGGAGCATTGCTTCAGCACCAAAAGTGCCTGGGCATCTTTTTTCTTCTTTTTCTGCAGTGCGTAGAGATAAAATCTTTTGTCACTCTCCTTCATGTTTATGTAAACCTACTCCAAAACTCGTTGATCAAATCTTTGCTGGCTTTGGAATTAAGCTTCCTCTTGGTAACTAATCTCAGCCATATGTTTTGGTCCCATAGCTTCAGGAAAGGTTCAGAAGTGCCTATTTGCATCACCTGAGGCTATTGAAATTCTGATCAGAAATGGTTTGTGCATAACTTATTGTGCATGCTGCTGTTTTGCTTGAGCTGCAAATTTCATTCAATATACCTGTTTCTTATTTTAATTATTTCTGTGACACCAAAAAGGACAGTTTGTTGTTGTTTTTTGGTATGCAAACTGCAGGTTTTCAGGTCAAGGCAGCACAGAGGAAGGTGTATGGAGCTTCAAAAGGGAAACCAAGTGTTGTTTTTGCAATTTTTTTAAGTTTTAGAAGAACTTGCAGTGAGACTAGCTTAAAACAACCCTTAAAATTTTACATCTTGTACAAAACAAGTACAATATTGTGTTACACAAATATAACACTTGATATTTCAGGGTGCATTATGAGCTATTTAGACAGACTTCATTAGTGATAATAGCAAAAGTGATAAACAGTTCCTTATAGTAGTAATAGTCGCATCAAAGTGGTATAATTCCTATATTAAAAGACATGATATCACTTATTTAAATAACAAAATCAAGGAGGCACTTATGTAGCGTATCATTCACAACCAATCTAATTCCATTATTAACAGTAGTCTATGCCCAAATCTGCTTGATTCCAAATTCCATGTTTAGTTTCTTTAACAGATCTAAAAATTATATGCAGTCTTAACTGATGTACCTTTAATGTATGTAAAAGTAAAATTCACTTTCATAATTAAATTTACAGCTAGAAATATTCTTGTATAAACTTGCCACAACACCAATAAAGGACATAAACTGGAAATGGGAGTATGCTACCTATTTACCGTTGAAATTGGGTTTAATAGTTGCTTCAGTATTTAATATTTCCCTTTTCTCTCAGGAGTTTAGTTTTCCTGCCAGTCAGTTCTTTCCTGCATAATGAACTATCATGTAGAGCAATGGGGAACTGCTCTCATCATCTGCATCCCTCCAATCACTTTTGGATGCTAATGAACAGTACCAGGGAGACATCAACCATTACGGTACATGGGGCCTGAATAAATCAGTGTGTATGGATCATTGACCATCTTTGTTGTAAAACAAATGGCCTGTAGTCAGTTAATCATATAAAGAAACAATCTTGGGGAGGGGGGAAGCACTATTCATAAAACCTAGATCATCTTGTAGTTCCATAAACACAACATCTGTTAAAATATAAAGAAACTACGGAGTTGCACATTGTTACAAATACAATCCTTGCAGATTGATGAGGCTGAATTACTAGCACTATGTTTTGGAGTGGCCTTCCCACCCCACCTGCCTCCAATTTTTATTTTTATTGTCTCTGAAAATACCTTTTTCATTCTTTAATCTGTCATTCACATCTTATCATCGCCAGGATTTAAATGGAGAAAATATGCACTGAAAATTGTGAATATGTGAACAGGATCAGCAGGACAGTGAGAAGTAGCCACTCATCATCTTTCTCTCTCGCTTGCTGGCCAGAGGCCTGTAAACTAGTATTTAGCTTGTTCAGCCTTAGTAGCCGGAGGCAAGATTACTTTATTGACCTTGGATGCTTTTGCACCGTGAGCGTTGCAACTTAGCCAAGTTGAAATTTTATGTTTTGTTGATGTTAACGTAGCCTTTAGGTACAATTATCCTTCCTGGTTAAGACACCTTATGGGAGTTCATGCCATTGGTGTGTAAACCTTTTGCTGATTTGATTTCCCCCTTCTGGTGTATGTTGCTTTTTTAATTTAAAGGAGTGATCTTGGCTATCAAAGAACTCCCTTTTGCTGTCTGTCTTTTATGTCCTCTATATTCATATTAAGGGCCTGCGGGCATTTTAATATAGGCACTTAAAGATCACTTGCTCTGACCATAAAACACATATAATGCATCCATTATAGCAGCTTAAAAGTTGGCCTTGTAACACAAATATCCCCAAATAAAAGAAGGAGTTTTATTTTTCTGCGATATATGTATTACCAAAGAACTCTTGCTACAATATGTTAGGTTAGGGCATTTTATAATTAAACAGTAGAAGGGTCCAATCCAATGTCAGGGTGATTGGTTATTGTACAGCCCTGTTCCCCTTTTAAGAATCAGTGATTGATCCTGATAACTGAGCAGGGCCTAGTCTATATATGCAGCAAGTGGTGTGAGCAAATGAAGAACATAAGAGCCTTCTGGATCAGGCCAGCAGATCATCTGGTTCAGCATCCCGTTCTCACAATGGCCAGCCAGATGCTTGTGGGAAACCTGCCAACAGACATTGAGTGCAACAGCTCTCTCCCCGCTTGTGATTCCCAGCAGCTGGCATTCAGAGGCATACTGAATTAGGTAGCAGAATGGATTATATCCCTTTAGTTTTAAAGTGTGCATGTAAGGAAAAATTCCCTGTGAACAGCCCAGCACGGAGAGACTATGCTGGTGTGAACCCTTTCTTCCTGGTGTATTGATTTACTGCTTCACAATAATCTGTTCAGTGGAGGTGCATTTAAAGTCCTTCCTCACTCAACCCAGCAAAATGATTCTGCCCATTCTGCTATTGAGAAAACAAATGGTAGATTTCCAGCTGCAGGACTGGGTGCCACTGTCCTTGGTGCTTGAGCAGCATGCATAACAAGATGGGACGTTCCCACTGCCATCCATGAACGGATTGCTTATTCTCACTAATTTAGTTCTGCATGTTCCACCCATGCTGTGGAAATCCATGGGCATAAAGACTGGAGGTTCTGTGCAACCTCCCCCCCCCCAACTACTGGGAGCTTGAAAGCATTGGAGAGGAGAGGCTTGCTTTCTCCCCCACACCTCCCACCCCTGTCGGGCAAAATTGCTTCTCTCCCATCTGTGAAAGGGGCAGTAAAACTCCCAGAGTCACTGGAGAGGATGGTGGCCCACCTACTGAAAAGAAAGAGAGGCAGCAAAGCCAAACTAATCAGTGGTGCCCTGAGGCTTCCCCCCCAGTTCCTGTGACAAATTAAAAGAGGCGAGGGGTGAGCTGAGGAGGGGGACCAGAGGGGATTGTAGGAGATGAGGCAGCAGAGTGTAAAAAGTTTGGGCAAATTAGGCTGCCTGAAAGATCCAATTTGCATGTTGAAGAGGCATGAAGGGATCAGAGGGTGAAAGCCAATTAACAGATCAAAGGCAGAGGAAACAAGGCCCCTTTAGAACAGTAGCTGGTGAAAGCAGGAGTTGCAGGCAGGGCTGAAGGTGTAGTGATATTAGATACTGGGTTGGACTCCTCATGTGATAAAACAGATTAAATGCCGGGATAATTCCTGCTGTAAGTCCCACCCACTTCAAGCTCACAGGCTGAACTTGTTTGAGTGGACATCAATATTCATGCCAGCACATGAGTCACAGTACAATGGGCAAGCAGCTTAACTGTTAATTGCACAGTTAAGGCACTGGGCAAAACTAGCATAATAGGTCTACTCAAGCTTTAGTGGCTTAGCACAGATTTCTGGCTGCTAGTCCAATTTTCAAGGGTTGTGGGAGGAAACAAATGTGTGGGCAAGGGGAAAACATGAGAGGGTAGGGGACTAGAACTGACTGGGAGGCCAGATCCTTAATTCACCCATCCCCTCTGGGGCAACTTCGATGGGCATGTCTTGTCTTTAGTGCAGCCAATCCCAGAGGGTTCACTGACAATGCCAATCAGCTGGTTTTAAAACAAAGAACTTCTCCCTTTTCTGCTGTGTGTATTCTAATGCAGGTGTAGTTTCATTTTAATAAACTTGATACATGCAGCAGCAACAAAACCTTATTGCCTGGAAATGGAATGGGGGAGGCAGAACAGAGCAACAACTGGTTGTTGTATTAAATGAGAGCACAGCCATTATGCATTTTCTCCTTCTCCAGGAGGCCTGGGTACAACCTGAAGCCTGCAAAGCATCTGAAAGGGCTTCATTTGAATGTATGCTACTCCGTCCCACATCACATCTTAAGACTCTGCCAGATGCAGACTATACAGCAATGGTTTGAACAACAGTCTTCCATCCCCTTTTCTAGCCTGATGAAGAGTTTGGGGGAACTCGAAAACTTTAACATTATTTTGTGGCATTTTTAGTTAACTTAATAAAGCTTTTTTTCCTGGGCCAACACCTTTGCTAATACCATTCACAGCATTTTTTAAAAAATCTAGTCTTTTGATTGAGCAGTATTGGTAAATCTAAGTGCTTCACATGAGGCTGGTGTATATCATCACCCTCCCTTTCCAGATTTGTGGGTTTTATAACGTTAACCAGGAGTAAACTGATCTCATTTCTGTGGATTTTTTATTTGTACATCAGAACTGTAAGTTACCTTACAGGTTCATCACTGAAATTTTAAATAGGTGAGTCAGTGCTTAGGGATATTGGGGTTACTTGCTATAGGTTTTTCATTTGATGTACATACATTTGGTTTTGGCTTTACAACTCTTTCCTCGACTTCCTCTTTGTTCTGTAGCATTAGTTTCCCTGGGTCAAGGTCATCTCGTATTATAGTCTAGCACTAGCGCTGGGTGTCATACTAACCACGTGAACTATCTCAGTATGTTGTGTCAGTGTAAGCAGGGAGATCACTGCTGCAATGCTATTCTGGCATCAGCCACGCCAGATGGTGGCATGGTCATATTTGGAAAGGTGTTCTTCCAAAATAGAATGGGGAGATGGTTGAGAAATGGGCGCCTTGAATTTCAGAGAAAGAGCAAGAGGCCAAAGCGGTCCACAGTAGTTGAAACCATATGCAACCCCCCCCCCTAATGTATTAGGGTCTTGCTGAACAGGATTTGGTTCCTGTTTTCTGGTTTTGTCCTTATTCAGGGACCAACAGCCAAATGGTAGAGTTTATCACCCACTTCTAATGTGACACTAAAATGTGACCTCCATTTCACTGTTGCAGTGGCAGGCAAGGTTGGCATTAGAGAAATTATGCTGATAGATACTTGCCTCACACTCCCAGATATTACTGGTGTACAGTGTAGACAGTACCTTTGTGCAGATTATGAGATACTTGATTTGGTTCAATCTTTGAAGCATCTCAAGTGTTGTTGGCATTTCGTTAGATAACTAATTCCCATTTTATAATTTTAGAAGTAAAATTCTCTTTACATTTCCTAAAACTCATGCGGAGTATTTCTCTGACTTTTTGTCCAGTATTAAAGTACCGTGAAAAAGTGTGCCGTAAAACATACATATCCTGCTGATTCATTTTGATCCGTTAAAGATCTTATAGTAATAACTGGGAATTTCATCTTTTTACATCAGGTCCATATTGGAAAAAATTGACTAGAATAAGGCCTACTTCTTTCTCCTTATGTCTTTAATATAATTGATCTCGTTACTTTTTCCAACATGATTAAAATCTCTTAAGTGTGGCCACCTCAATTTACAGTTCACATTTCAAGAAGGGGTCTCTTATGTCTTGCCAATCCTCTGCATGTTCACTCGTTAAATTATACATATGCTAATGATGTGTGAAAATCAGCCAAATAACAACTCTCTGTAATCGCTTAATGTCCCCAGAGCACTGTGGCTTTTTTATTATTATTATCTTATGATTTGCAACCTATTCTGAGTCATGTTCCTTTTAGAGCATCATTACAACAGCTGAGGTTAATTAGCATTTTCACTTTTACCCCTTCTGAGAGAAGCTCAGGCGAGTCCTCACAGTACTTACCCACAGGACAGCTCCCAATTTCCACTTTGGAACTGTGTATTTCCCCTTATTACAGCCTGGAAGACTTCTAGCTCTCTAATAGCTTCCATCATGGAAGGCTATCCATGCAACATGCAATTTGGATTAAATTCTACTAGTCTGGGATGCAATGAAGGTTATTTACAGCACCGTGCACCATGTCACTGATCTCATTCTCCTGTTAGATTTTGCAAGTATCCCTCCCTGCTAATGCCTTGCTCTCTCTCCTCCAAACACCCTCTTTTCAGCTGCCCCCTTTCAGCAACCTATTCTCTTACACCAAGCACCCCCAAACTTCAGCCCTCCAGATGTTTTGGACTACAATTCCCATCATCCCTGACCACTGGTCCTGTTAGCTAGGGATCATGGGAGTTGTAGTCCAAAAAATCTGGAGGGCCGCAGTTTGGGTATGCCTGTCTTACACCAAGCTTTAAGCCCCTGAAAAAAATGCCCATTCAGGTAGTCTCAATAAGGGATTCTTTGCCAGTAGTGCGAAGAGAACTACTGAGTGAGGGATGAAGTGTGCATTTTACTTGACAGAGAGCTGTCCCTGAAAATAGCTGCTCTTGTGGTGAGTACTCTCGATCTTATTACATAACAAAAAAATAAAAAAAATCCTTCCAGTAGCACCTTAGAGACCAACTAAGTTTGTCATAGGTATGAGCTTTCGTGTGCATGCACACTTCTTCAGATATCGGAAGTATCTGAAGAATTGTGCATGCACACGAAAGCTCATACCTATGACAAACTTAGTTGGTCTCTAAGGTGCTACTGGAAGGATTTTTTTTATTTTTTGTTTTGACTACGTCAGACCAACACTGCTACCTACCTGTAACTTATCCCATAACGTTTGGAAATACTGTGTGTGTGTGTGTGTGTGTGTGAGTGAGAGAGAGAGAGAGAGCATTCAGACATAATAAGCCACAAAGTATAAATGGTTTAATCATCTTGTGCATGAACTACATGCTGGTGCCCACAGCTCAAGCTCAGCTGCTTTGCTCCTTGCTTAGTCAAAGCAGGAAGAAAACTGCAGAGGTGTCAGTTTGGTGTTCCATTTGAACCCATGCATGTAGTTTCTCTCTCTCCAAACAAATCACAATCTGAAGCCATGGTTTGTTCTGAGCTTCCCAACTTTTGTTCGGGGAAAGGAAACTACAATTGCTCACTTTGACACAACACTAAGCTGGTTTGTGCGCAAGGAGAGAAGGTGGAGCTCCTTGAGCTGCATATACCAGTAGCTCATGTGCAACACAAAGGTGCTTTGTGTTGCATCTGAAATGCAGCCGATCTCTGCACACCTGATCCAGGTTTCTGGCTACTAGTGCATAGGCGTAGCCAGGTTTTTGGGGGGTGGGGAGGCCTTTTGTTGGGGGGGGAAACAGAACCTCAGTTAGCTATGCATTTTTTATTGATTGGGGGGCAGCTGCCCCTCCCTGCCCCCTTGACTACGCCCATGTTCTAGTGCAGGATAATGGTTACAAGCTATATAGCAAGCCATTCTAAATGTTACATACCAGGACAGGATAATTCTTTCAGGGAAGGCTGCTTTTGGCAGCATTTCTGTGAATTCTGAGTAGCTTGTACTCTGGTTGAGAGTGCAGTTTTGGGGAAGGGATCCTTCGAGATTCCATTGTCTTACAGGTTTTCAGAAAGAGCTATTACGTTGCAGGACTGCAACTTCAGAATCCCATCTTTCGATGGTGGCAATGAATAAGCAGTATGGGACGCAGTTAGAATTAAGTGAGCCTTGGATGCACTACCCAGGAAAACTGTTTGCTTGGCAGCCTCTTTGGATGTGCAAAGCTTCCTGCAAAAGACTCATTTGCATTTCTGCATTTGTCTTGCTCTGGGAGAGAGGAGTTAAATATGCTCCTTGGGATTTGTTAAATAGGGTGAGCAGCAGCCGCCTAAGGTTCTCCTGTTGGATTTTTGCCATGTGCATTGAGAATAGTACTGCCGATTCCCATTCACTCTATCTCGGTTTTTAAATTTTTTGTGACACTTAGGAGTTTTATTCCATGGAGATGCTCTTAAGTTCACCACAGCTCTTCCACCAGTTTGGTAAGAGGAAACAAAATAATACCTACCTCCTTTTGTGAATGACCTTTTAAGTACTCTTACAAAAATATGCTAGAAATTTCTGTATATGCATGCATATTGTTGATGGGACCATGAAACATCAGAAGCTGATAGAACTGTGATGATGCTATTAAGGACAGGACCAACATCCTCCACCTCAGACTTCCTTCCATGAATGCCCTTTAGTCCTTAAAATGCAGCACATTTTGAAGAATTTATTTCGGCTTCCCCCATCTCAGATTGCATCTGTACCTGAAGAAGTTTAGAGCAAGGTATATGTGCCATATAAAGTGCTTGCGGCCATTACCTCACTTTGGAGTCCATGGAAAAGACCAGCAGAGTTGAAAAAGGAGAGCTTCAGGGAACACCAATATGTTTATTTATCTGCTCTGCCTTGTGGGAGAACTATAGCTTATTGGACAGAGCAGCTCCTAGGCATTTGAGCTCTTCACTTGCTTGCCAATCCACAGCCTGAGGCAGCAGTCCCTGGGACTAAGCTAGGGTACTGACTTGCAAAGATATTGCTTGGGGGCTTGTAAGTTATCTATATTCTCTCTCTGTGTGAGCTTGATTTCTCTCTCTTTGGAAAAATCTGCTGAATGAGCCCCCCATGTGACATGGAACTCAGTTGTCTTATGCCATTACCACACAAGCATTTGAGATTCTCTGTGTTTGTGAGCCATTTTGTTTTTCTTTCTCTGGTGGAGACCAATGCTAATATTTACATCCTCAATAGCAGTACAGTAGTACCTCTACTTATGAATTTAATGCGTTCCGAACGCACATTTGTAAGTCCAAAAAAATTGTAAGTCGAATCCCATAGGAATGCATTGGGAGAAAAAAATTGTAAGTCGAAGCAACCCTATCTAAAAATTCGTAAGTAGAAAAAAATCCTATCTAAACCACATCCAAGATGGCGGACGGAGCTCCATTCGTAAGTAGAAACATTCGTAAGTAGAGTTATTCGTAAGTGGAGGTACGACTGTATTGCATTCTGAGAATGACAGCCACATTCCTTAGAAGATCAACCAGTTCCCAAAATCCAAGAGCTGTTGATTTGCCCACCTGACAGCTCCTGGGGCCACTTGAGCAGTCCACAGAACTGCCTGAGGCAGAAGGGGCACAGGAGGGGTTGTCTAGCCAGCTGGATATATATGTATAACTGCTTTCTGTCCTTCTCCTCGTTTCCCATCCAAATTGGGGGAGAAGAGAACAAAACTTTGATTCTCTGCCATCTTAGTACATCTGGTGTCTGATGGATTACTGACTGGTGGAAGGATTTATTAGGCAGAAGGAATGGTACACACTGAAGAGTCATGTGGCGGGCTTTGTATAATTGGTTGAGTTTTTTTCTTCTGCTTAAATGGTCATAGAAGAGCTATGCCATATATCCAGTTGCAGCCCCCCCCCCCCCACTGCACGCACATACGGTAAAACAGATAAGTTCTTTCTTTACTCATGTGGGGTCATAATAATTTATTTCCAAAATACCATACCCTTCATATATAAGCATCCATCTTATGTCTTGGATGCAATACTATTGAAGGAAGTACATAACAAAACATGCAGACTAATAAGGGTATTTCCCATACCCTCTCATCCCCTTTTATTCGTGATGTGCTGCTAATATTTTTGGATAGCATGTTTCAGTGATTATATTTGCCCAGTTTCTTAATTCTTCATCTGTTTTATTGCTTTACATTTAAAATCTGTTACTACTTTATTATTATTAGGATAATTGGTTTTGGGTGGGTGAGTGTGGCTCCTTTTGGAAACACATTGGTAAGCTGAAACAGTGATTCATAAATGCTATATCTTTCTTCCCTGGCTTCATTATATGAGGATCCATGACAGTGGCTCTTTTTTATTGTGAATATATTGATAAAGTCAGTCATATTGCTAAGCATATTACTTTGAAATAAATACCATGTATTTCATTGTGCATTAGATATTTTTGTATCCCCCCGAGCTTTAACACCATCTAGAGCACCTTTTTAATTGTGTTTCCATTGTTTTCAGAATTTATCTTCCCTAGTGCAAAATCAGGAATTACTAGAGGAGAAATATGATGATGGTCTACATGCTGCAGATCCATATCATTAGTTGCCACTGACCAACTTTTATTGGAACAAATTATAATCTTTGAAAATACAGGGAATATACTTGTCCTACCTTTCTTCTGTGACATGGCCTTAACCCTTGGGAAATTACATTTTATATTCTGTGCACATGGCATAGCTAAAAGAGAATCTCTTTATGCAAAGCATATGAGCCTTTCCGTGGGAGCCCTGGAAAAGCTTCCATTTAAGACTAGCTAATTATGACTTGCAACCTGTGCCATAAATTAAAGCTCACGATGAGCTCATGACCAGTCAAGGTCTGTAATGTTTACAAGCCATAAGGTCATGGTGGAAAACAGCAAGGAACAGCCATTTAATAGGCTGTTGGCCTAGCTGTCAAAATTATTAATTAAATTTTATCTCCTCTCCTCCATGCTTGAGTGCCACCAGTATGAATCTTCAGACCTGAGGAAGCCATGCACAGTAATAATTGGGTGCTTATCACAGGCCAAGCAGTCTTTTAATATGATCCTTTGTTTGACAGCTATTGCAGTGCACTGATGGAAGATGTCAAGATTTCTGAAAATGCCAATAGAATGCCTTACTATGTATCAGTCCCCTGGGCTTCAGATCTTGGGATAAATAAGGTAGCTAAGGATCAATAGAATGTGGTCTAATACATTTATCCATAATGAGCTTCAAGGGGGAGGTGAGAGGAGAGAAGCTTTCAGTGAAAGAATCAGAGGCATAACTGACAGTATGTATTATGCAGGGTGGACTGAAACCACTTTTGTATAGCATCAGTAGACCAGAAGGAATTGCTGTGTTGCTGCTCCTTTTGCACAAATTTTTGGCAGGGTAAAAGTCTTCACTCCCTCCCAACCCACCCTCTCTTTTTTAAACCGAAAGGCAATTCTGTTGAAGCGCGTCTAGGACTGCCCTGGAAACCAGCTCTTCTCACTCTCAAGCAAATCTGTCATTGGTTCTATCACAGGCATACTCTCAGCAAGAACATTAGACTCTGAGGCATAACAAGGTTCCATATTATTGTGAGGCATCATGTTTGACTTCCTGCTCCAGCCATCACTTCTTTCCGCTTACTGGGCATCACTTTGCATGTTGATATTAATCACAAATCACTTGGCAGATTAGACTGAGAGTGTGGGAGTGACTGGCCCATGGTCACCCAGTGACCTTCTTGGCTGAATGAGAGTTTGAACCTGGATCTCTGTGGCACTAGTATGAAACTCTCACCACTACACTAATAAATAGGCTATGCGGGCCTCTTGCATGAAGTTAATCAGCTTCTTGGATCAAGTGCAGCTCACTCAAGGTAAACATCTGGAGCTGCTTTCATTGGTTGCCTCAGCAAGTTTCATTTTAAAGACTCCCTTCCCCATTTGTTAAAGGAGAATAGGAAACAAATACCCTCAAAAAGAGGTATTTTGAATTGTGCATGGTCTTGTAAAGCATTTGCACATCAAAATGCTATGTAAATAACCTATTGTAATATAAAACAAAAGGCTTGGCCATTTGTTTCAAATCAGACACTGTAAGTAATGAGATAAGAGCTGCAAAGCCTTGAAATGGTGAGGCTTTCTATAGCTCCTTCATAATTTATGTCCGAGTGTCTCTTCCAAGCATTGGTTATATGGCTAGGAAGTGCCAGAAACATCTCATTTTCTAGGTCATGTAAGGAACTGGCACAGATGCAGTGGATACATTCTGACATTTGCAGACTCTGAAAATCCTGGATGAGTAAATGTGGTAGAAGAGTGAAGTATCTGGAGGGACAAATGTGATCCCTGCTTCTAGTCAAGCAGTATTCCAAATGCCCATCTTTATCTGTCTTCTGACCCACTGAACCAATTCCTCTAATGAAGTTGTGAAAGGCTAGAGAACCCCAACTCAAGGATGGAGAGTGAGCTGCCGATAATAACCCTGAAAGTTATGTCTCTGCATATCAAAAGTATGCTGCTAAAAATATAAATACAGTAATGATCAAGAGCCTCGCAGGATTCTGTAGTACAGAGGGCATTGTGGTGGGCTTGTTAAGTGACTGTTGTAACACTGCAGTTGCTTCAGCAGGAATTTGCTAAACTTCCTTATTTGTTGCATCATTTTGTACAAATGTGGAGAGGTTTGCTGCCGATGGGTCTAGGAAGCAGTCATTTACCATGTGCCCTTTTAAGTATTCTAACTAATGCTGATGTTGAAATTTTGAATTTCTTTTATATTTATATCCTTTTGTCTACCACTTTGGCCAGAGGAAGGTCTGTTAGGCATACACGAGGCCATTGTGTCGCAGACTGCCTCCATTCCGTTCTGCAGAAGGAAGCAGTGGCCTGTGAACCAATTGAATGAAATACCTTCTTTGTCAGTAGTCTCGTTACTTCCAACCTCAGCGACTATTGGATCAATGAATCCAGGCACTAATTTTATAACACATCTGTCACTCTCCTCCCAAAATGGGTTGGCAGCTGATGCAGCAGCAGGACTGAGAAGGTCTTTTAGATTCCAAGGTGCCCTGCTACAGGAGCGTTGGAAGTCTGATTTCAGTAGCCTCTTGAGACTCCGAATCTCTAGTTTATTGCTGATGGAGCTGTCATGGTGGCTGTGTAGCAAACCTTTAGAGCCTTTGCTGATTAGTAGCTGCATAGCCAGGTCCGTCCCACAGTTCCAAGAAAAAAAATGTAGGCTGAGCCAACTCTTTCCTTATCTGGTGCTCACATATCACACATATTCCTGGTCCAATTCGGTTTTACGGCGCTAGGGTTTTATTTTTATTTTTTTAAGAATGCATCATTCAATGCAAAACATGTAAGCTTGCTCAGCAATGCACATGCATTTAAACATATCACAGGAATTGAGAGTCAAATAGCACAACAAGCTGCTTACTGAGCCATCCATGCCTGGCCCTTCTTAGCTTTGCTTAACACAATCCATTCATAATATTCTCATTGAAATCATAAGCAAAACACACACGGGCACCTGAGAGTTAAGCACTGTTCGTAAAATACAAATAGCAGAGCAAATAATGATCATTACCCACAATCCATTGTGGGGTTTTTTCAAGTCACTATCATCAGCTCAGTAATACTGTTTAATCCCTTCCCCTGATTTAAAATTCCATCATAGGGAAGTAATGTGTTTCTGTTCTGGGGTTTACTCTGGTAAAAACATTAGTAGATTAACTTTATCTTACCTATTACAGGGGTCTTCTAGGAGTTAGTGCAGCCTGTTTATCAAAAAAAGTGAATAAAATAAAAATCCAAACCAAATTGGTAATATCTGCAAGTTCCTTTCAGTGGGAAGTGCACTTCAATGGCATCAGTTTCAAATATTTGCATAGATCCTGTTGAGTGCTCCAGAGAATGGCTACTTTTTTTTTTAATTGGTTACAAGAAAACCTATACTTGAACCTGCATTACCTTAGTTTATATGCCAATGTCATGACTTGTTAAATTTGTTCCAAATTTTACATGAGTTCTTTCCCATTTTTATTTATAGAAGCTCATTTTCGAACCCCTAATAAAATCATGTTCATTGTGTGTTCCTTACTTACACTATCCATATAACTCTAGGAGACAGAAAACATTTTATGATGTGAGCTGGAGTCCAGCAACACCTGCGGGGCCCCACAGGTTCCTCACCTCTGCTGTTAACTCCACTATCTGGGGTGGGGAAGGGGCAGGTTTTATTCCCATCTAAACTGTGCCCCCAGTTGTAGTGTGTTTTGCTTTCCACCATGTGAGTCAATAGCTGCAGTTGGGTTCAGGTGAAGGCAAACCCTGCACTTCAGCCTTGACACTGGGGGTTATGGTAGGTTCCCCCTCCCCAACCCAATGGAGTTCCCCCTCCCAGCATACCCTTTTATTTTCTCTCATGTGCATGAAATAGGGTGCGTTCTGTACTTTGGGGGTGCTGTGGTGGTGGAAAACGTGTCAGTGCCACTATGTTGGGGCCTCAGTTCAAAAATATGTCATGGCCTACGTTGTGATATTTTGCCAGTCAGTCAGTGGTGAGCAATTCTTCTTGTCACTGCATTTTCCAGTCTTCTCTGCAGATAAAAATGTTTAGTTTACATGTGAAATAGGTGTGTACATTGGGTCTACACTGTCGGAGGAAGACTCCTTTGGGTCAAGAAATGCATAGAAAGCTTTTTGTAGGCTGGTGCTTGCAAACAGTGAGCAGGGCCAGGTCTCAAAGTGGTCAAGCCAAACGCACATTAGGTACACACCATGCACATTTATGCATCCAAATTTGCAGATGCAGAACACATAAACAGACATAGTGAACACAGAGACTCACACACACACTTTGCCCCTACTCATCACCTTAACATAGGGATGCTCACTGTGGCATGGTTGCTATATAGCTGGAGGTATTGCACTGGGCAAAATAGCTTGCTGCATGGGAAACAGTCAGACTTTGGGCAGAGTTGCTCTTGAGTGGTTTGCTTTTCTTTCTGGGCCAAGTGTTCTGATCACACCACAGGGGATAAAACACCCTCTAATCTGCTCCATTCAATTCTCATGCACTGGCAATGATCACTGAGTGTTCAGGAAACACTGGGAGCACTTGCATTGCCTACATTATGGAGGAAAAGAGTACCCAGGAGGGAACAGCACAGGACATCTCTCTCTCTCTCTCTCTCTCTCTCTCTCTCTCTCTCTCTCTCTCTCTGTGTGTGTGTGTGTGTGTTGACTGTCATCAGACATTGTAGGATGCTGCTATAGAAAGACTCTTCTATAGCATGTACTACTATGTTTGTAGCTAAGGACAAGCATAGTAAAATGTTTCCCTTTTAGGGGGAGAGAGGTTTCCGAGGAAAGCCCAGCAAGCTGCTATGACCCCATTGGTGCTTGCCCACAAGAAACAAGGTGGCAGCTTGCAAATGATTGTAGAGCACTCAGGGATGCACAAGCAATCTGTGCAAGATGGCTTGAGAGGAAGAAACTGTGCTCTTGGTAAGGGCAAGAGGACTTCCCCAGTTCAATTCTTGTATTGTTCCGTGGTTCATTGTGCTCTGCATTCCATTCCTTCTGAAACTGGGTTTAATTAGGAGAGTTACTAACATTAATTCTGGATTGGGAGCATGAATAGAGTTGCAGCTTTTACATCCTTCACATATGTTCCCTTCTGTGTGATTGCACACATGTGCATTGATGTTGCATTAAAGGTATGCAATCAATACGCATAATGTAAGCTTATTCTTGTTCAGTGTTCTACGTGTGCAAACCTTCCATGAGTTAGGGACTTCCCCTGCATACAAAGACAAGTTCCAGCAGATGAGTGGACAAGATCAGTAGTGGGCCCAACGGTCAAGAAGGCCATAGAGGAAAATGAGGAGCAGATGGGGTTCATCAACCTAGGAAGGTAGCCTATCTAGGAGAAGGAAAACTCTAATCTTAAACCTCTCTGCCTTGCGTCTATAATCATTGGTGAGAAAGGCTTCGGGAATAAACCCTGAGGAAAAATCTGTATCTGCTGTCTTGTGGGGCATCTTTGGTAGAAGAAAAGGCTAAGGAGTAAACTCTGTACAAATCTGAAGTCCCCAAGATGGCTGGATGGCACCCTGTACTACTGCTCCTGGCAACTTTTGCAGGCCAAGCTGGTGCCAAATGTACTGCTCTGCTTTCCTTTGGTGAGGCTGAGACAAGGGGATTGTCATCTGGGCAGCCCAGGACCTCCATACACACTGCTCAGACTTGTTCCCCAGAGAGTTCACCTTGGTGCTGCTAACACAGCAAAAAATCCACAGGTGAGTCTCTGCAGCCATACTAGACAGTGATTCTCCAGCAGTTTGACTTTACCCACAGAGGTGCATCCCATTGTCTCTCAAGTCAGACAGACGGATGCCAACTACTAGTGGGTCCCTCTGCTACATAATCTTGAGACAACCACGTGCACCATCGCTACAAGCTGTGTCCCCCCCCCCCTTTCACAATATTTTATCCATGCACACAACAAAATTGATAATAAACACTGCAAAAACGCAGCAAAAGTGATGTGCAGATGTGCAATTGAAATGCGGGGGGCAGGGAGGAGGAAGTGAGATGACTACAAAATTCAGAACTAGAAACATGGAACAATAGAGACCTCCTAATGTGTCACTTCCACTTTGGAATCAAGACCAGATAATCCAGATGTAAAGGATCAGGGAAGAAATTCACTTGACAATTTCAGAAGAATTCCTAGATCTCGGTGCTTTGATGTAGGTTTACACATTGTTGAGATGTCTGAATTCCGTTTGGAGACTGGGTGAAGGTATGCCCTGACTGGAATCTGATAGGAATGCTGCGTGGGCCTTTGTTCTTTCCTAGAATGGGTTTTGGTACCCATTCCAGCTTCTTCAGTCTATTCTGTAGTTTTGGCAGCTCTGCCCCCTAATGATTCATCGTTCAGTGTAGATTTACCAGGGCTTTGTGGAAAATCCAAGGCATAGAGCTGCCTTTCTATTAGTGTGGGGAAAGGCTTTGCAAAGAATACTGGCAGTGATACAACTTGGTTCTAATAGAAATCCGTGGGCATAGCATCTCCTTTTCCATAGTACAGTATAAGGTGGAATTTGGAGGCACAACCATGAAGTGTAGTAACTATCAATTGAAAGGACACATAGTTAAAATGAGGAACCAGTTGAAAGTACAACCCTACCAAGGCCCCTCATGAATATCTTTGCAAATAACCTCCGTTTATATGTTATTGTGCAGTATAAAAATGTCACTCCCCAAAGGTAACAAATATCACATACCTTTTGTGTGCTTAATCTACTTTGCTATTAATGTACTTCATCTGGGAATGAGGAATGGGCATTGCCAATGTAAGAGCTGACTTTGAATGCATTGACACTGGCATGTAGAGAAAGCCTTTCCTGCATTTTGCACTGTCTCTCTTTCCTTGGAAGGTTGTATGTGCTGCAACAGTGGGATCCAAGTAAACAGAAGAGGGACTGTTGAAAGTGAGATAGCTGTGATAGTATGTGGGGGCTGGTACTTTTTTACAGCAGGGTTTATTGTAACCAGCTTTTTGCCTTATGCCAGACTCCTCTTACTTTCTCCTTTGAGATGCGACATGGATTCTGACATCTCTTCCAGAGGAATGAGCTTTAGGTAAAACAGATAATGTACCAGTTCCTGCAAGATTTATTGCACAGTAGCCCTAGATAAGTTCTTATTTTCCCTTCTTTGAAAATACTTTACTTTTGGCAGGCTTATTAATAAGAAAATCGGCCTTTCTTCATTCAAGGTGGAATTCATTTTCATGGACAAAGGCCCTTTGTTGGGAGCTGGCTCTGTTCCTGAAGTGGGTTAGAGATTATTCTGAAGATAGAATTGATTTTTGTCCTTCAGGAGACTCCAGAAAGAGCAAGCCTTTTTGTTATTTTTAGATTCCTTTAAAGGCCTGCTGGAAGTTGAAAGGAAATTGTTGTTCAAAGTTCAGGTTTATAACCTGGTAGACTATATATAGGAAGAAATCACCATCTGATATCCAACTTGCACCAACAAGCTCCAAGAAAATGTGTTGAGTGCATTGTGCTTTTTGTTTTTTGTTTAAATCTGATCAACAATATTTTGGTCACAAAACTCAGTTGGTTAAGGTGACAAAATGCACCTGATATTAAATGAAGTCAAGAATAAGCTGCCTTTTCTAAGAAACTTACTGCCACCTTTCAAGAAGGTACGTTGTGCTTCGGCTAGCAGAGGAAAATACCTTATCATCGACTTCCAGGTTGTCAAGGTGTTTAATCATAACCTTTGAGATGTGGCCGCTTGCACTCTGCTGGTGCAAAGAGCCATGAATGAAAATCAAATAAGCATTTAACATGGTGTTTTCAATCTTTTTATTCATTGATGAAGCCTGGTCTATTGGATTAGGTCTTTCCGTAGCAATATTAGCAACGGGGGTTTTGAGATGTAAGGGAATAACCTTTTAGCCATTGCCACTTGCTTTACTAGCTGATGTTACCTGCCAGCTAATCTGCCGTCCTTGTATTTTCTTCAGACTGTCTTCTTTGTAACAGGAAGCTCAGGGAAATGGTTGGCAAGGTTTTGAAAGTGTAATCATCTATAAAAAACAAATCAATTGCTAACACTGGATACTCCATTGTACCAAGCAAGATGAGAGTCAAAGGAGATTAGCTGAAGAAGGAAATGTGCTGCACTCACTTTTTTTCATGGGTTGCCTGTGAAAGGAAAAATCTTCCACAAAATACTGAGAAGAAAAAGGTTAAAAGGAAAGTTGTGGAAGAATGGCCCACTGATATCTGAGATTAGTCTCTACACAATATTTGAATGCCATTCAGATGAAATTTGTTCCAGGTGAGATCGGGGCATCTGCATTTTGGGGCAGCAGGTAAGAATACTTCTAAGTATCCAGAGAAAATACAGATCATCTGAGAATCTTTCCACAACAGGCGCCAACTGAATTAATCCTCATGACAGACTAGAAGCAAACAGATATATTCCATGAGGAAATTTCCATTGGGTCCAATGATATTACACCAGATCTTTGGAAGTCTTGTGTACGGCCTTGCAGTGGATGCGTGTAAGGTGAACGGGATACTTCCCTTTTCCTACTTCCTAAACACACCAGCAAACTTTCCAGATTCTGCTGAATGTAATTGCACGTGCTTGAATTAAAACACTCTTTAGTATCAATTTGCAAATGAACATTTCATTAAAGATATGGAATACATCTTTGTTTGACTGCACCTAGGTACCTGCTGCTATTTTTAAAGCAGCTATTTAAAACCTGCCCACAGGCTTGCCTACATTAGACTCACATGGCAACTCCTCGACAGTCACTCAATTTAACAGCATCACCCTCCATTTTTGCCCCTTAGAGTTAGAGAATTTTAGAATACATAATGCATCTTTCCACTCCATTCTAATTAACATGGGGTTTTGCACACTAAACTTTCATTAGAGGCAACCAGGTCAAGCTGACAGTGAATTTCTGATGTGTGGTCAGCAAACAAAGATCTGCTTAGGTTTGTCTTTACAGTTTTGCTCCAGCGTTTCTATACTAATAGCTACGGAGGAGGTTCTATTTTTAGCTTCAAAGCTGCATCCCTCACAACACCAGCAGTGAAGCTTCCAGCAAAGCTCTTTAATTCCTTGTCAGAATGAACTTAATTAAATCCCCTCTGGCTTTTTTTTAAAGTAATCTAGTAAGTATGTGAATCTAAATTTGGAAGTTTATTATATCCTGAATTTTATTATAAAGCTTTTACTCGATAAGGCAAATAATTACTCAAGTCTCCCCCTTCCCTTTTTATCTTAGGATTTGTATATGATTTTTCTTTTCTTTTTTAAGGAAAGGAAATGCCCAGAAACAAGCCATCCTTTGTTGCATGGGTGGGATATGCATGTTTGTAATCCATAGTACTGAGATCAGCTAAAAATGGAATGCAAATGAACACTTTGGATTTGTAGGATTGACAGTTTAAGCTCAGGGTTCCTGAGGTACAGCCTGTGTTAAAATGGGGCAACCCCCTTTCTCCAGCGATACGGAAAGTAGGTCACTATACAGCTGGTCCAGAGAGAGAGAGAAAGAGAGATTAAAGAATTTTATCTCCAGGAGGTGACTCAAGAGGCAAGAAGCTAGCATGTACTCACAAGCTCTTTGCACATCATAAACTTGAACTTTCAAGATATTTAAAGGTGCGTGTAATAACTGTTTCTGAAGATACAGTCTACCTTTGAAAGAAAATCAATGTATAGCTGAAATTCCTCTGAAATTCAGAAGCCAAGTTAGAAACAGCTTCAGTGAGATTGGTTAGCAAACAGCTATGATGGTGGTGGATGCTTCCTAATGCCCTGCTTATTTGATCAGCAATAGATGACCTCCTGTCAACCAAATTCTTTGCAGATGTGTGCTATCACATCCACACCATACAATTAAAGCACATATAAAGCCCTTTAGCAGAGCCCCCCCCCCAAGGTAGAATTTTGAACTCTCTTAACAAACTACACCATAAAAAATATGGTGTGAATATGTGAGCAAGGGTTCTTTTCCTTGATACTTTTGGCTTCAGAGGGAGTGGCTATGCCTAGCCTCAGCACTGTTACCAGGCAAAAGACCACTGGGGATGGGGGATATTTTCCTGTCCCAGCTTCCCCTGAGGGCTGCTTCTGATGTACCCAGCGGAGGTGGCTTGGGTGACCTTTGTGCTTCCTCTTCCTATGGAATGTGGGGAGAGGAAGCACAAGCAAGTAATGCTTCCCTCTCTGACTCTTTCTGCAAAAAACCTCCAAAGCAGGTTTCAGACTGTGCTGATCCTGTCTGAGAAAGGGAAGGCATTCCACAATACCTTAATTTAGCAGTAGAACATTAAAAGCTTCTGTGGCTTTGAATCCCCTGAAATATTAATGTTCAAGTGAGAAACCTGAATCTTTCAGACTATTGCAACATCCCAAGTAGCTGTTTTAGGGGAACTCTTGATTGTGAAAATCAGGTAGAAATACAAATAATAAGTAAGTAGAGATGAAATGAATAACCTTGCAAATAATAATAATAATAATAATAATAATAATAATAATAATAATAATAATTTATTTATATCCCGCCCATCTAGCTGGGTTTCCCCAGCCACTCTGGGCGGCTTCCAACTGAATATTAAAAACAGTACAGCACCAAACATTAAAAACATCCCTAGCAGGGCATGCCTTACCCACATGTACTGTATATTAGTGTCTGTGGGTTAAACCACAGAGCCTAGGGCTTGCCGGTCAGAAGGTCGGCGGTTCGAATCCCCGCAACAGGGTGAGCTCCCGTTGCTTGGTCCCTGCTCCTGCCAACCTAGCAGTTCGAAAGCCCGGCAAAGTGCAAGTAGATAAATAGGTACTGCTCTGGCAGGAAGGTAAACGGTGTTTTCGTGTGCTGCTCTGGTTTGCCAGAAGCGGCTTTGTCATGCTGGCCACATGACCTGGAAGCAGTACACCAACTCCCTCAGCCAATAACACAAGATGAGCGCCGCAACCCCAGAGTCGGTCACGACTGGACCTAATGGTCAGGGGTCCCTTTACCTTTACCAGCAGAAAAATTATAAATCTTTACCTGGTTGCCTGGAGCTGAATCTTGCTTTCCATTGGCAACCAGAAGTGTGCCTGTTTACAAGTCTGCATCGTATGATGGAATAAAGCAGAATAACCATGTGTTAACCAGCCTCTATCTTAAGCAGTTTAAGGCTCAAAGGGTGGCACTGATTTTCCCCATCTTTTGCAATTGGTATTACCTTCTTCCCTGCCCCCAGATGTTGAAGGGTATACCTGGTCTACCAACTCTAGACATTGTTAGCCGTGCAAATATTAGAGTTCTCTGGCTGTTTAAGATGGATTCCTGTTATCGTAGTCTGCAGATCCTAACATCAGTACGACCCATGACCTTTCCATTTGAGATACGGATGTATGAAGATTTACATTATTTCTTTCTAGATAAACACAGAGCCATATAGCAATACTCTGATAGGTTTTTATCTAAATCTGAAATAACAGCAGTGCAATAGGTATATCTGTGTGCTTTTTGGATTAGCTTGGGTCACACTTTTTAGAATAAGTGACACTACCGTATATATTTTGTTGTTTGTTTGAGAATGGGAGAGGAGTGCTTGCACAGGCTGCTGAGTTTTGAGTTTTAAGTTAGAATTCTATTGCCTTGCAGTCCTGTGGATTTTATGTATGGTATTGTAGACAGTTTATGTGTATTTGCACATGTTTTCCTGAATATGTTAATAGGGAAAAAAATCCCCTCACACACTTAAGAGTTTCTTCAAATTTATGCCAGGCATGGCCAGATAACAAACAACATTTGGCAGTGGGATATGGCGTGTAAAGGGTTAAAAGGAGATTGACTGCAACCATTGCACCTTCTCTGACTCAGTGGGTGAGATTTAGCTTGTATATGAGTGTTTTCAGTCCTCTACCAGCTTGTATATGTTGCTGAAATTTGGGCCAAAAATAAACAACCCTGGTTTTGCACATTCTCCCAGTTGCTACAGTTCCAGAAGTTGGCTAAATGGCATTTAGCTGATTAAATTCAAATCTAGACTGTGCAATCTGATGCCTGCCATTAGAGCTGTAGACTTGCCACCAAAATGTAGATTAGTGGCATTACACATACTGTATTCTTACACATAGTAGCATAATTATGAAATACAGATTATTGTGGTTGCTCATGACCATGTGCATGAGAAGGATTGGCATTTTTTTTTCAAATAAATTCTATACGTCTTTTCAGTTAATTTGTGGGCATTAAAAAAATATTTTTACAAATTTCCTTAAAAGAGGAGGTCAGATATTTTTAAATTTTTTTTGCCTCTGGCTTTGAACTCCTATCTCCATTTTAGAACTTAGCACCAAAGGTTCCCTAAACTTGGTTTAGAGGATATATGTCTTGTAGTGTACATCCTCTGTCAATTCTCCTCCAGATTATTGCAGCAGCAAAAAGGAAACTCTCACAACTTTCAAGTGGTATTTAAGTTGGGTGGGATTTTTTTCCAAGGACCAAGTCTGATTCTCTCCCACACTGCTTGTTTTCCTTCAGCCTAATGGCCAACTTTGAACTGAAGCATGCCCCACACCCGTACATTGTTTTATGCAATGGGAGGGCAACATGTGCAGCTTTTAACTCCCTCTAATTTTTATTTTTATTTTTGTTTACTTTTCAACAAGCAGGATCCTGGGTCTCTGAAAGGTTCATAGTTGCTGTCTATTCCTTGATCTGTCTCTGTCACTTGAGGCTCACGTAATCTCATTGGCTAGGAATGCCTTTTACTAGCTATTGCTGTTCTTGAATGGGGATAGCCTGGTCATTCATGCATTGATTCATGCATTTATAACCTTAGGAGTAGATTATTGCAATGTGCTCTATGTGGGGCAAGCCTTGGGCTTGTTCCAGAAGTTACAGCTGGTACAAAATGCTGTGGCTAGACGGTTGGTGGGGCCATATTACTCCTGGACCAGGTTTAAGCAGGGTTCTAATATTTATTTGCAGGATTTGCAACAACTTGGGCCTAGGATACTACTGGATACTTTATATACCGGCCCATTCACTGAGATCTTTGTGGGATTCTTATTCACCAGGAGCACTGCATTCAGTATTTCGGGCCAAAGTATGTGTAATTCCCTCCCAGCTGAGATCAGAGAGACCCCTTCCTGTTCAACTTGAGACGCTTGGTATTTTAAGGAAGTTGTATTTTGCCTACCGTATTTATGGACTCTGCCTATTTTTGAAGTTGTATTTTGCCCTATGATTTTTATCTTTTATCTTTTAATCTTTTTGTGTGTGTATTCAACACCATATTATTGGTTGATGAATTCATCAGTCCAACAATGTGTTGGAAATAAACAAAAAACCATGGGTTAAAACCTAAGCAATTCTATAAACCACTTTCCATGGTGAAAGGTAGTCTATAAATACTGGAAATAAATCTCCCCTCCCCCAAGCTTTGACTCCACATACTTAGAATCCACTTTATTAGACATACGAATAAAACACAAATGTTCATAACAGAGTAGCACGGAAGCCACTTCCACATAGATGGGTCCCAGACTGTTTCAGTATCCTCTACTTTTTAAAAGGATTGCCATGTGCTACATATTTGCACTATTCAAGTATTTACAATTCTGCAAAATGAGCAAATCTCTTGGGTCATCTATTAATCAGGGTACATGCCACAGAGACGGTGCTTATCATCTTAAAGCATGAGAAATTCAGGGCAGTAGTCCTGCCATGGGACTATTTGGCTGTCTGAAAGATGCAAAAAAGCCAAATGAAATAGACACGATTTTCTCTCTCTCAAATGCTTCTCATCTCTGTTCCCTGCCCCCTGCCACGCTTCCATAATCCTCAATGATATTTAACGTCTCTGAACAAGTTAAGATTCTTCCAGAGAATGATTGGGATATAGCAAATTTGCTATATTTTTTATGGACTAGGATTTCAGATGGGCTTTTATGAAGTGAACATTTTAAGGCTGCAGTCCTGTGCACATTTACCAGAAAGTAAGCCCCACTGAATGCAGTTAATATGCTTGATGGTTGTGGCACATGACTTTTGGCCACAAAGTTTCACCAAAAATATTTGAGGGGGGGGGTGTTACTGGAGCATCTTGGGGAAGCAGATTGAGAGGAGAAGTAAAATAGTGTGCCAACAAATAAAGCCAAAATACTGTGTGGATAAAGCAAATAGGATAGAAAAGAGTACTGTCATTTGCAGATGTGAAGCACAAAAAGAGAATTTTGAATCTTCAGGTCAGAATCAACTAAGTAGTTTTGCTAATGGGACTCAGCGTAAGGGGACAGGCAGAACATGGTTCCCTCCCTGGCACCCCCAGCGTATTGGCTTTCAGGGTGGGAAGAACCCCAGAACAACACACGGGAGAAAAGAGAGGGGAGGCCATTCCACCGGGCAGAAGTTCAGTCTGGGTAACTCACTAGTTCTGACCTTCAATAAATCTCAATCATTCAGTCTCCTCTTCTGCAACATTGAAATGATGGAGATCCCTCCTCATAGGGTTGTTGTGCAGATGGATGACCCAGGGGCACAGTGCTGATTAACCAGCATGAGCTACAAATCACAATAACCACTTCTTTATAACGTAATTGTATATCATAGTCCTGGCTATGTACGTTTCTGAAATCCCCTATAGGCATGTTGTTTGTTTAATTATTTTCCGGTTTTTACACTATGTAAAAGTCTGTCTTTGGCCTTAAAATTACAAAGCATGTGCATCATATTGCAATGAGTATGATAATGTGGAAAAGTAGATGGCATCAGTATAAAATGATAGCAATCAAATGCTAAAAACAGCTGCCGGGTGTGAGAGGAAGCTTGCTGCTTCCCAGATTTAACTCACTCACTTGGTGACATTTGGGTACGACTCATTAAAATGTTTAGAAAATCAATAGGGTTTGCCTGATAAGCTACCAGATGGCTTCACTTGGATAGCCACAAGACAGCCTCCATGGCTAGCACTAAACTGTGGAACAGTATATAAAAAGTCTTGGCAGCTATAGATTGCCTTTGCTGTGTTACATGTGCTTAAGTTTTCGTGCTGCAGCTAAACAAAGTGATATAAACCAGGAGTTATAGCTGGCCAGCACACAATTCCCCATGCTCGTAGGACGTGACCTTTTAGAGATCAATTTTATTTGTTCTAATACGGATGCAATTTTATAGAGCAAATAAGTTCTGGAATCTCTTCCTCTGCAGGTGCTGGGCAAATAACAGAGATGAAATATATAGCTATTTCTCTTTGCTTTGCTTTTCAATTATATGTAAGAATCTATTTACTACTAGTAGAACCTTCAGTAATTGGATACTCAAGTGAAAATGCAGCTTTACACCCCAAAATGAATGGGATCATAAAGGCTAAGGTGAAATGAGTCTTGGGGAGCTGGATTATATTTATATAGGGCTTTTCTGACATACTCATGGTGTTTTGCACACATTATAATCCTTACAACCGTCCTGTAAGGTATGTCAGTAGCATTATCCCAGTTTTATACCTGGAGGCTGAGAATTAGATACCTAGAGCTGATGCATCATGCTCTTAACTGCTATAGCAGGAGTAGCTCAACGTGGCGCTGTCCAGATGTTGCACTCCCAACTTCTATCTCCCCTAACTATTGGCCATGCTGGCTGGAGCTGATGGGAACTGGAAAGTCTATCAACCTACAGGGGCACCCTTTTTAAAATTAAATCACACACCTTATGTGGGGCTGCCCTTGAAACGTGTCCAGAAACTGCAGCTGCTGCAACAGACAGGATTTCTGCTGTCTGCGTTTCTGCCCATGTTACACAGGCCCTTCTTAATATGAACTGGCTTCCACTCTGTACTTGGGCCCAATAGAAGCAGTAGCAGTTGCTGTGCAGCTCACCTGCCCTCCCTCCTGCTGTGTCATTGCTGCATACTGGGACAGGGAGGGAGGAGACTATGGGGAGGTCAGTAGGGTGCAAACCTGCTGGCGGAGCCAATCCAGAGTGGAGTATTGGTACCACGCCACCCTCACTGTCTCATCACCCCACCCAGTCTCCATCAAAGTATGCAGAAGTAATGCATCCAGAGGGAGGCTAGGTGACTGCTTGGCCCCACCATGGCATCCACTACTGACTTTTAAGGTGGCCTAAATATCCTGGGGCCAAGTTATTTGAATGAGAGTCTTTTCCAGCATGAATGCGTTCATCAGTAGGTTCATCATCATCTACGGTGGTGAACCTAGGCCCTCCCAGAGAATGGCAGGTTATGGGGCAGCAACAAACAGGCCTGACACCAGCATCTATGCTCTGTTCTGCCACCCAGAGATGTGCAGTCAGTAATAATAATAATAATAATAATAATAATAATAATAATAATAATAATTTATTATTTATACCCCGCCCATCTGGCCGGGTTCCCCCAGCCACTCTGGGCGGCTTCCAAAAAAACAGAAATTCTAAAATACAGGATAAGCAAGAGGGCTTTTTGGTGTTTCCCACCCAAAAAGGTTGGGTTGTCTTGTTCTTTTAGGTGTAGTGGGTTAGGACATTTCTCTTCCATCAAGCTTCTATATTCTAATCTTGTCTGGTGTTGGACTCCAAATATCATGGGTTATTTTTAATGCTCACCCAGTAGTGTTAATTGTAGTGTTTAACTGTAGTGTTTCCTTGCATCTTTTACTTCTTTTTATATGATTGTAAGCCACCTCAGGCACTTTTCCTAGGTCATAGAGTCATTAATTGAATATGTTTATAAATTAAGATGCTAATCTCTGGTGCATTGTTGCCACTTCCAGAACTAAGAACAAAGTGCTGAGTTTGTTTTTTCTCTCTGGCTTTCCGTAAGAACCAACTTCAAAACTTGCACATGCACTTCCTTAGCTTCTTTTCTTAAGACAGGAGTGCATAAGAGCAACTTATTTCTCTTCACACAGAAACCTCTGAGATGTGGGGAAAGATCTGTTTTTGAAAAGATTTGGTTTGTCAGTAAAATGGCAACCTTTTTCTGATATGGCCTTTTGACTTTAATAGAGAGTTCATAGCCAGAAATTCAGCAGGTGTAGCTTTTTTCATCATTAAATATTCATGCTGGAGACCCTGTGCTCACCACTGTTTAGCTGAGTGTATCTGAAGAAGTGTGCATGCACCCGAAAGCTCATACCAAAATAAAAACTTAGTTGGTCTTTAAGGTGCTGCTGGAAGGAATTTTTTTTATTTTGTTTCGACTACGTCAGACCAACACGGCTACCTACCTGTAACTAGAACTGTTTAGCTTGTCACACAACTCTAAAAGCACTGGGCTCCTTGGAGGGAGAGGGGAAGAGACACACTTTACCAAGGGCCTGATTTGACTCTGAACACCTGAAAATACTACAAAGAAGGACATGCTCAAGGTCACACTGGCATAGCAGGGAACAGTGTCCAGACATATTAATTCATAATTTGTGGGAAAGATTGCTTTCCCTCCTGTCTTAAGATATACCACCTCTAAAACAACAGGAAGGCAATGTTGAGAGAACTGTAGCTAAATAGAAAGCTTCACCAGCACCTGCATTGTCTTGCAGAATCTGGAATTTAAAAGCAAAACGAGGAGTTTTTTTGTTGTTCCTGAAAATATTTCTACACTCCGTCAATGTAGCTCATTTGATATTGTTCAGCAAAACACAGAGAGCCTTCATGTTTAAATCAACAACTGTCTTTGAACAGCACATGAAAAAGGGGGTTTGAAATCATCACAGTATGATTGACTCTATGGTCAATTCACCAGACACTACTGCAGCTAAATTCTGGATAAGGTCCATCCACAAACAAAACATGGAAGCCTTGCTTTGGACAATTGCAAATGTATTCTTGCTCCTTGTTTACCTTGCTGGTGACATTGATGATGAAGCATTAGAGCATGTGAAATAAAATATGGGAAACAAAAACAAGCCTTTCTGCAATTCTGCAGTGCATGGATCACTGTGGAGGCTGAAATATAGGTGGAAAAAAGAAAGGGATCAAAATGCTCTCCATTCAGCTTGCTGGAGCAGTGGGGCAAATCAGCATGTACTGATAAATAAGACCCACTCTGAATACTGAAGAACTAATGTGATACTTCATCACTTGCCAAACAGATTTCCTCTAATTTGTGTGGATATGCATGAGAGAAAGAGAAATGTAACAGTGGAAATTACAAAATAAAAGTGATATAAAAATGATGGATCTTTGTAATTGTGCAATTAATCATTTGTTTCAAATTCACTGCATTACAGAAAGCATATTTTCTAATTATGCTAAGCATACATACAATAAAGAATGTCTCTGCAGCTAAGTATTATCATGGAGGCATTCAGCATTATACATGCTCAGTTTTGTAAATCAGGTGTGTAATTTTTCATGCTTTGCATATCTTTCAAAACTTTGCAAAATATATTCTGGGCTGGATTTTCTAAATTCACAGGATAAAAATAACTAAAGTCTACATAAGCAGCAGAAGAGTAGATTATACAACATCAGAGTTCAAGTGCAATTTTTTTCTGGGAAACCTCTTCCTATTAGTGGTTTCATCTTCAGCAGCAAGATTAGAGCCCTAAACCTGGTCCAGCTCCTTAGCTGGAGAAACTACAGCTTCTGCCTCTATTCAATTCTGGACTCCTGACTCATCGCACCCTCCCTATGCCAGTTACTAACTTTCAGCCAAAGTGGCTGCTGCCAATGTAGTTAGTCTCACGTTTAGCTTGGCCCTTAGTGCTTCAGAGCTGTTACAGAATTCTATGGGGGGAAGTCCTTCTGTGCATGAAGTAGAATGTCATCCAACATGCTTACCTTTTTAGAAGGTTCTGTGCTTTGCCTGCTTGTTTTCTATATATTGAGTGGCTTACAAAGACACAGAAGCAGGTTTAGAAAAGGTGGCACTTTTGAGATCATCATTGATAACAATGGTACATGAATTTGGTTTGCTGTATTTACCGGTATATCAGCTGGGATGCTATGGTTTTCTCACAAGTGTGCACCCAGAAAAATGCACATGTAATGTTCTACATTCAAATTGCATGATAATTCCTAGAGGCAACTGCTTTTCATGTGGAAACTTTGAAGCAGACCATAGAAGATTGTCTACTACTTAAAGAGGTAGTAAAAAGTAGTAAAAGGTGATCCATTAATGGCACCAGGAAGTAAATAGCATTCTAGGGGGCAAAATGGAATGCCTTTTTAGCCTTGCACAGAAAGTATTAACACTTTTATGCTACAGTGAATACCTGCTCCAAGGTACTTCGTAAAAATAGGAACATTAAACTGAGCTGTCTGTAAAGTCTAGAGTCATTATCAGCTTCCTTGAATGAGTTCAAAATCTCTCTGGCTAAAGTGCGGAGGAAATCACTTCCCAGATTGAGATAGACCCATCTTCCCTTTAGAAATCTCTTTGCAGAGGTCTGAAAATTTCCATCAGTCTCTCCTGCCACGAGGCAACTATTGTGCCAAATTACTGCCTTGTGGCGATTTCCCTGGACTTCACAGAGTATATGATTGATTCAAAGTAAAAATGCAAGGGTCTTTGAGCAGATGTTATCTCTCCCTATCATGAGAAGTTGTGAATCACTCATTTGATTGCAGCCTGATACCAGATTTAATGCAAATAGAGAGGAAACACCTCTGGAGCAACCATTAATTCTGTCCCCCTCCCATCAGTGATTTTCCTAGTGTAAGGAAGAACCACAAGGTTGCTGTTCTAATTCTTGGTTTAACACACACTTCAGTTATCAGAGCTAACATTATTCATGGCCTGGCCAATTAAAAATGATAGCTCCCCCCCCCAGCTGACATGTTGCATGTTTGCAATGTGAAGGTCAGTTTGTCAAATCTGAGACCAGTGTGGGGCGCCCACCATTTGCACAGGAGATTGCCAGTTGGTAATTGTCAATCTCCATCATTTCCTGACAAAGGGGAGTGGAAAGAAGGGGAGCATGGAGAACAAGAGGATAAATGAAAAAACGAATTCTGTGGTTTGGCCTGTTGACCTCCTGATCTCTTTAGCACAGACGGTGTATGTTTAATGAAGGGACATATGTATGGCCTCGAGACACACGCTTTACATTCCAATGGGTTTGGAAGGGCCAAAAGTCCATATACTCAGCAGGGGAGGGGAGGGGGAAACCCAGGAAGAATGGCAATGGAATTAATTCAAGATTTGCATGAGGAACCGAGCTTGTTGTATATGGTGAAGCCTGAATCAAAGCTGGAATCTTTGTCATTCTGGCCTTAAATCTGAGCAAAAGACTGGAAAACACTCTTTTGTTCCTCTACTAAAGAGTAGAAGAGGATGGAGTGAGGAGGCTACTCTATTTTACAGGAGCTTATAACTGACATGATCTTAATTATCAAATTACTGCTTACATTTTTAAAAGCCTCCTTACACTCCATTCACCACAACTGGAAATTTTGCTCAGCTAGTTTAGGCTGTGTCTCCTGTACTGATAACAAATTTGGGCTCCTCTCCCCGTATGTGGTCCCAAGCAAATGTTAAGATGTATAAACGTTCTTTGTTGGACTGTTTTAATTGAACATTTAATATCCTGCCCTTTTGGTGCTTCTGCACCATTCGGCATCTAATAACAATAAAAACCAACCATAAAATACAGTATTTTTTATAACATAAAAACAGAAATGCAGCAGATAAAACCAAGTCATTGAATAAAAAGTATCTATCCAATAAATGCCTGCCCTATTAGGCATTGCCATACAGCAAAACACCAAATATGTAGGTCAGCTAAGCCTCCCAGGGGAAAAGATTCCACAATTTTAGGTGCAGCCACAGAGAAGGCCCTTTTATAAAAGTCAAGCACATGCATTTTGCCTTTAAAATGGTTCCCAATATAAAACACAGTGTATCAGTAGCCCAAATTCTTATTTGATGAAATGGAGAACTCTGCTTCAAAAAAAACCAAAACCCACCCCAAAATCTATTCTGAGCCGAGTTTTGTAGAAAGCACTTGCCGGTAATAGTAATAATATTACAAATAGCTTGTACTGTAATTCTCAATTTTATGCTCTGCCTTTTGTATAATTGGCCTGAACCATAGTGGGTGATGAATCCTGTAACTAACATACATTTTATCTTTCCCATAGTTGAAACAAAGTGAATTTTTCCGTCTAGACTGGAATTTTCTCATGTACATTCAAAAGTTTTGGTTAACTATATATAATGATGGTTTGTCAACCAAGGATCCAGTCTTTCTTCATAGTTTGCAAGTGTGTGCCATTTTGAATTATAATTCTTTAAAACACCTCCAGCTCAAATAAAGAAATTTGGTTATCCGTAGCAAGCAGTAAGATACGAACATATACATACAGTGCACATCTCTGTGATTGGGCAATAATGTTTTGAGCCATTTTTGCTGATGAGCCCAGATGCGTACTGAGTTTAATGCAGTGGAATTGATTTCTGTTTGCTAGCCTATCATTCCCCTCAGCAGGGGAAAATCAATACAGATCAATCATGTGTGATTTTGCATGCCATTAGATCCTGATTTAACCTCTGTAGCCCCCTCCCCTACTGTGGACCACACAGTTTGAAAGAAGATTGATTGCTTCAGATAATCTGGGCATGACCCTTCCATTGAAACATCGGGAATCATTCTCTCCTTCCCTAATACTTTTTAACCTAATTATTAAACACAGGGTTCTTGAAACTCTGCCATTCCACTTCTACATAATTTGGAATTGTGGACAGAAATTCAACTCTGCAATGAGGGCATATTAATAGCTAAGCAGAAATTTTGCTTGGGGCTACAAGCATTAAGCAATTTGTTGTTCTGACTAGCAAGGAACTTACGGTAGGTGTTGCAAAGGGCCTGTTGCCATGCAGACTGCACAGAAACACATTTTCCCTTCTTCCTAAGCCATTTGTGGAAAAAGAAAATGTGAATACGAGCTTTTCTTCCAGTTTGTCCCTAAATTAGTACAGTATGTAAACTAGCTTCCCAGGAGGATACTTCCATACCTTTCTTTCTAGTGGTAAGAATCACAGACAAACTAAAACTTACTCTGTAGTTCAGAGCTGTGCCTAGACTTGAAACTGTTCGTCTGAGGCCTTTTATCCAGTCTCTAGACTGGCAAACTCTGAACTGTTATTTCCGCAATCTCTCTGCAGAAGCATAAACATAATTTTTCAACTGCTGGCCTTTGTTCTGTATTGCTGGCCTAGAGCACATATCAGATTTTATTTTAAAAGAAATGTATTTTCAGAAAGGATTTGCATGAGAGAATGAATATGTATCCTTTTGATACATATTCATGTCATTTTAATGAACTTAACAGAGAAGCTTCTACTGAAGGTCTTTGGGTACAGTTCTTCAGAGGTGTTTTTTGGGGGGAGGGGCACACTCACACCCACCCTTGCAGTCTCTAAGATGACTGTCAGGGATCAGAGGTATATGCTGAGTACCTGTCAATTGTGGGGATCAAGCCAAGGGTCCAGCAGCCCCAAATGTTGTTCCTTTCCATTCTCTCAATACCTATAATTTCCCTTTTATCTCCTTGTGTTTACTTTATCCATCAAAACACCATGAAAATTCTCTCTTAGATTTAAATTCCCTTCTGTGGTTGCTGGAACACTGCAATAGGCCATTGGCTGCCTTTATTGCAGTCACACAGCAGGCCTGGGACATTGGGGGTTATTGTACAATCACTCAGCCTAGTCAGTGCTAGCATCCCTATTCCTTCAATAAATCTGTTGTCCTTTTTCTGTTTGGTGGGCTTAGAGAGGGGATGTGCAATGAGTTATTATCCCACACTTATCAGCATTAAACTGGATTTGACAACTCATAGCTTGGGATTTGAATGATCTAAATCCTTCATCATTTGGCAGCCCTGAGGTTTCCTGGGGGCTTTTTTAAATAGTACTTCTCAATTTATCATCTGCAGGGTTGGAATCCTTATTTATGGTCAGTGCTGGATTTAGGTTGGTACGGGCAACTGTACCAAAAGGAATTATTGTAAAAATAAGAAATATTGGGGGATTTTTGTCCTCACTCAGAGTGCCATATTACCAAAGTCCGCACCTGTTACGGAGTTCAAAGATGAGATGAGAACTTTGAAACCTGTCTAGGAGTTACTTTGCAACAGACGTTTTCTGTAAAATCCAGTTCATCCAGAAGAGCAATCTCAGTCATCATGAAATGGAGTTGACAAGTGATTTCCCCCATCCTTTCTCCATAGTGATATGAGTAAACTCCAGGTGCAAAGGCGCATCTTTCTTTCCCAGGGAAAGTTCCTATTCTATAAGCACCAGAAGAATTGTGAATGCCTCCACTCCCCTTGTTTCTCTGTGACATCTGAAACCTGTCTTTGAAATTTGCCTGATAGCTGCCTCTCTGGAAGGAGACTTCACAGTCTCTGTAGCCTAAGGATTGTTAAAGAGAATGCATGTTGGCTATACCTAGTCAATGAGGACTTTCCCCCAGAAAGGCCTCAGCTTCTACCATGTCAATGACAAATCTGTTGGTGAGTGGGATTCCTGGCTCACAATCCAGAGGTGGCAGCACTGTAGTTTTTGGCATAGGGATGGGGCAGGGCAGGGTGGAAGTGGCAAGTTTGAGGCGGCCCCACAGCAGTTGCCCCACAGGTGCACACATAAGTGCAAGCTCTCCTGGCCTTGCCATTGTCTTGCCGCCGCCCCCATGAGTATAGAGCTGCCTCCACTGGGAGGACTCCACGGGCACCCCCACCCTGCCCCCCAAGCTTCAACTGTCCAATAATGCAGGGACAGGGAGCCTGTGGCCCTCCAGATGTTTCTGGACTACCACCACCCCTGAACATTGGCCATGTTGACTAGGTCTCATGGGGGTCCAACAACAACAATTAATTTCTTATCTCTGCCCATCTGACTGTATTGCCCCAGCCACTATGGGTGGCTTCCAGCATAATAAAAGCACAGCAAAACGTCAAGCATTTAAAACTTCCTGATACAGGGCTGCCTTCAGATGTCCTCTAAAAGTTGTATAGTTCTTTATCTAATTGACATCTGATGGGAGGGTGTTCCCTGTCAAAAAGGCCCTCTGCCTTGTTCCCTGTAACTTCTCGCAGTGAGAGACCCGCCAGAAGGCCCTTGGAGCTGGACTTCAGTGTCCAGGCTGATCAATGGAGGTGGAGATGCTCCTTCAGGTATACTGGGCTGAGGCCGTTTAGGGCTTTAAAGGTCAGCACCAACACTTTGAATTGTGCTTTGAATTGTACTGGGAGCCAATGTCGATCCTTTAGGACTGGTGTTAAATAGTCCCGGTGGCTGCTCCCAGTCACCATCATCATTAAGAGGGTCACAATTTCCCATTCCTGGTCTTAGGGAAAGTTTGTGTAACTTGATGATGATTATTTTACAACAGTATCAGAGATAAAATTCCAACATGTAAGTGTTAAGACTGACAACCAAACACCAAACTGTATACAGAAAGGAAAATAAGCACCGTAATTAATTTCCAGGCATAAAAAAAGGAAGGAGATGTTATGATTCTGCAGCCTTTGCATGTGAGTTGAAGGTTATTGTTTTCTTTTTTAAGATTAAAAGTGCAACCCTATAGGTGTTTTCAGAGAAGTAAAGTCTACTGTGTTCAGTAGTGTTGCTGTCAGAAACTGTTCATAGGCTTGCAGCTAGGAATTTTTTTTTAACAAAAGACAGTTCTCATAATGTACATTTCAAAATGCACGCTAGGTGCAAAAGTATATGCAGAAACCCAACAAACCTGTTTCCTTCCCATGAAACAACTTTGAAAGGAATGATATGAAGTGGAAAATCAGCAGGAGTGTGTGTGTATGCACTCAAACACTTTCCCAACCCATAATATGCAAATTAGGCTTTAAGATTTGGTGAACTGGAATATGGCAAGCCCTATATGAGAGTGAAGTGCCACCCCTCCTCTTTTACACTATTTCAAGACCCTGCCCCCCCCCAAAATGACGAAAGCTTTACACCAGGGGGCAAAAACACTTGCAGTATCCACCCATTTCAGTTCAGACCTGTTTCCAGGCGATATGAAAAAGATGAGGAATTTTATCTCTCCATGGCAATCCAGATGTAGCCCCACCTACATTGCCACCTCAAGCTAGTCTGTGGGTGGCCCATCTCTTTGGTGTATATATATTTTTGCCTGAAATGAAAAGATGACATTTTTCATGCTGAGTTCTGTGTCTGCTTCTTACTCTCCATTCCTCCCCCCCCCTGATAAAAATGGTATTGCTTCTGAGGAAATCAAATCCAATCTTCAATATATTTAGCATGAAAGCAATAAAGAGCATTAATGTACTTCAGAAGGGAGAGAAGTACGGGCTGGCATCATCTGCCTCATGGAGAAAAGAAGGATCACCATGGAAACTGTTTTCGTTGAATTCCGCACTCTCCAGGCACTGCATGTGTAGGAAAGCAAGTAAAAGGGATGGGGTGGAGGGGGGCGGGAGAGCGGGGAGGGAATCTTAGTTTCCCCCCCTCTGTTGCCACAAATCTGCTGCTGGAGTCTCCTTGTGAAGAAGAGTCATGAATTATATATACTGATTGTGCAAATAGCATTATGAATTCGAATTATTATTGCACGCTGCATTGGCCTTTAAATGAAGGCTGGTTTGAAGTAGCAGGTGACAAACGGGACCAGACTGTAGTGCATTCCAGTGGCACAAGTCAACCCTAAAAATGAACAAGCAACAGCTGAGGAGTGTCTGTTTGCAATTTTAAACACTGACAGATGCCACTTAGAAGAATAGAGGATATTTTCCCAACTAGCCAAGGAAAGAAAGGCCACCTCTGCCGCTCTTGGGATTGTGTGCTTAGATGCCCATCTCTTGAAGAGTGGTGGTGGGAATCAGTCACTCGGGGGTTGCAATCAACGTAGCGCTAATGCTACCATTTTTCCTTGCATGATTGAACTTTCTTCCCCTTCCTCCCCTATGTCCTGGAGGTTCCCCAAAACATTCAGAGCAGATTTGGGGATGGCTTGAAGCATGCTCAGAGAGAAGAGGGGCGGAAATCGCCTTGAGTCAGTGCTAATGCTTGCGCTAGCACAGAATGTGTGTTGAATGCCACCCTTGGTGTTTCCCATCCACTCTTTCCTGGTGTAAGAAGAATTGGTTGGGTTTCCCCCTCTATCTCATTGGCCTCTCTGTTGCAGAGGAGCTTGATGCTCGTGTCTCTGCCCCAGAAATCCTTTAGTGTCCAAGCACTGAGAGCATCATTGGGTTAAATTGGGGGAAGCACCTTGGGTACAAGCCAGAACTGATCCAAGTAAGTGCTGATCTAATGCAAGCAGCACCTCAAGTTTGCTAATTAATTATACCTTATAAATGAATGCATATCTTGCCGTAATTAGACCAAAGTGCCTTTTTTGTATTTCCAGACAGATCTAAGTTTTTATGTTTTTCAGCAAGGACCAGATGACTTTATTAAAATAAGATTTGAGATGTAGGGACAAATATCTGACTTGTTTTCAGCACCCTGGCAGGGCTTTTAGCTTGTATGACTGAAGCTAAGCCAGGAAACTCACCACCTGTGTCTTTTGTTGTGCAATGATGCTCATGTCCAGCCTGGACCTTTTAGGAAAAGCTGTTTTAGATTCAGGGTGAGGCCTTTCAAATATTATTTTCCCTATAATTGGGTGCACATTGCACTCCCAATTTAGTCGGGTTTTAGGGGTCATTCTAGAAGGCTGCTTTGCACTGCCCTTTTTAGAGACCATAGCTCCATTGATGGCTGAGGCAGCAGGCATCTCTCTCTCTCTTTAACTTTAGGTAGTTCCCTTCCATGCCAACTCATTGCCTTGCTCCCTTGCCTCTGCGCCATGTTTGTTGTTTTCCTAGTCAGGAATCCATTGTGGAGAGGTACAGGCAAAGAAGAAGACTTGGTGAGTTTACAAGAATCCTTGGAGCCACCATGGCTGTAGAGAAGGGTGAGTTGCCTTACCATGGCGTTCAGGTTGATGGCCACCCTAAATGGAGGCATCCACTCTTGGCAGGTGGAAGGATTGCCTAAAATGATAAGTCCTTGTTAAAGCACGGAAGCCTAGCTGGAGTTCTGCATGTATTGTTTCAGTGAAAAAATATGAAGAACATTAGATGGTGTTGCTTCAGTTTCAGCTCCTTTACTTGTTTCTGTTTTCTTCAGTTTCCCAATCTCACTCCTCTTTTGCTCTTATGGGACTGGGAAACTGCATGTTGTGTATGAAACCTTCTCCCACCTTCCTGGTTTCTTTTTTTTCTTCATAACAAAGCTGAGCTTATAAGGTTTAGCCTCCTACTCTTATATAAGGCATCTCTTTGCCTCTAGCTCTCCCACTCCCATTCCACAGCAGCAACTAAGCAAAAGGTCCAGGCAGTGAGGGGGGGGTAGTTAATACTGTGTAACATGCAGTATTATTAATTCCTTCCATTCTGTATTGGTATTGGTATTGCAAACCGCAAGTCATTAACCCATGTGTGCTCTCACACTTCACGTTAAAACATTTTACTTCTGTAAATAAATAGTGCAGTTGCAAGATTGGTATGGTTATTGCTAGCTCTCCAGAATGACTAGCTCTTTGCAGGTCAGTGCTAAATCCTCCAAAGTAAGCAAGCTACTAACAGCTAGTGCAATCATGTCTTTTACATCTCCATTAGAGATATGAAGAATACTGTTGAGTAGGTTGAAAGCAAAGAGTAAGGTTACCATAACTTCTGTCTTAGAGCTTCAGTATGCTGATGACAACATAGTGTGTGCACACTCAGAGGATGACCTGCAAACCATCCTAAAAATCTTCGCAGAAGCTTACAAAAAGCTTGGCCTATCATTCAACATACAAAAAGACAAAGTGCTGCACCAACAAGCACAAAACAGCTCCTTTGCAGTGCCACAAATCCAACTCAATGGTTGAAGCGCAGCATGTTTGAGGAACAGGACATTCGCAGGAAAACCAAAATACATATTTACAAAGCTATTGTACTACCAACCTTACTGTATGCTTGTGAAACATGGACCACTTATAAACACCATCTCCAGCTCCTCAAAAGATTCCATCAATTATGATTCCGAATTTTTTTTACATATCACTTGAGAAGGCAGATGAACTAATGCCAGTGTACTGGAAGAAGCAAATATCACTAGTGTCAAAGCAATGATTCTTCAACATCAACTTCGTTGGACTGGTCATGTTGTTCGGATGGCTGGTTATCGTCCTCCAAAGCAACTACTCCATTCCGAACTTAAAAATGGAAAGTGTAATGCTGGTGGTCAACTAAAGAGGTTTAAAGACTCTCTCAAGACAAATCTTTAAAAAATGTAGTGTAAACACTGACAATTGAGAAACACTGGCCTGTGAGTGCACCAACTGGAGAATAGCTTTTACCGAAGGTGTTGTGGACTTTGAAGACAATGGAATGCAGGATGAAAGAGAGAAATGTGCTACTCACCGTGATCAACTCCTGCCCGGAAACCTATGTTCCCACTGTGGAAGAACACGTTGGCCTCTACAGTCACTAACGGACTTACTGTTAAGACCATGTTCATGGAAGACAATATTCCTTGGCTACGAGTAATCAAATAATAATAATAATAATAATAATAATAGAAGAAGAAGAAGAAGAAGAATATAAATCCCACTTCAGCCCTTGTGGGTTTCTCAGCTGTTGTCACAGCCCTGTCTACAATGAAATTGTCTTCCTAAATCTATTCACAGCAAGCAAGTGCTATAAATTAGTTAAGACAAACTTCAGAAAGCATTCATGTCTTGGTAAATATGCTTAGTGCTGAAGAGACAGGGCAATATGGAGAAAATTGTGCAAATATTAATAGAGGCAGCATGGAACTCATTATTCACCTGCCTAATGCCATCTGGATGTTCATGGCCCAGCAGGCATTGAGGCAGGAGGAGTATATGTGAGGTGTAGGCTTCTTGCATAGAGAGTGGATGGATCCATGGAGAGTGGGGTCACAGGCTCTTAAAAGCGCAAATCAACATGCATTTGGGCTAAATGGAACTCACAATGGCAACAAACACAGATTACAATTTACGAGGTGAAGTTTACTATATACTGTAGTAGGATGTAACCATGTGGGAGGCCAGTTGTTTGTTACTATCATACCCCTTGGAGACAAAACATACCACCTATTTGCTTCCCCAGATTTCTGAGGACAAGATGAGACTTTATGAGGCATCCACTCCACATGTCTTTCTTGTAATGTCCCATTTCAGTATGTAAAGTGACATCATTATGCTGTGCCTCTAGCACCCAATATGATGGTTCTACATCACACATCTGTGTTACACTAGACATTCTGAGGAAGAAAAGAAGAGGTGCCTGGATTGGCAGTGCACCCTGAAACAAGATGCTGATAGCTGTGTCTTTATTTTTATTAGATATAACCTGGAAGGGAGCAAATGTAAATCAGGTGCTGAAAGAAGCCCATGACCCTGTAAAACCTGCTCCCTAACACGCAATGAAAATGGATGCCAGAAGCTAAAAATGTGTAAAAGCCTTCATTTTATAAAAGAAGCCCTTAGCTAGCAATACTGCTATGTTGGAAGCCATTTTTCTCCCTCTCTAGTTGTGCTTTGCATTCCCTGAAAACTGCACTCAGATGCAGTTGCTGAAGAGAGGGAGTAATTGCAATGGAATTAACCCCTGACATATTTTCCTAAGAATAGCCCTGATAAATCCACTCATCAGCAGGTTACCCGCTTACCTTGATGCAGTGTAAACACTCCTTTCTTCCACCTTTTGAAAGGGAGAGCATTTGTAAGTCAAATCATTCTCTGCCCAAGCATCTCTACTGTATTTTAGTTAAATGTATATTCCATTGTATCTCACTTCAGAGTGTTTTGAATATTACGGTATTAAATAACAAAATGCTTCCAGACATTGCGTTATAGGGGTGGGTTTGGGAGGTGGTTGTAAATGTTGAAACATATCCCTGTGGGCTGCAGAAAATATAACTACACATACACATTTCAGTTGTGTGGTGTACTGTATATTTGTATTTGAAGGGGATGAATTTCATGACTGGCTCCAGGTTTGGAGGGAGCCTCGGGTGAGAGGCCCTTGTGCCCTTCTTCCCATGCACTTTGTCATTTGTCTTCTTTCCTTGATGCTTCAGCCTCATTTCTTCCCACTACTGGTGTCTCCTTAGCTCTGGCCCCTTTCCTAAGGCTGAGGCTAAGCAGGGGAGCCAAGCACTTGGGCATCCCTACTCCTTCCAGGCTGTGGCCCTGTGGGCAGAATTATTTGGGGGAGGGGAGCGGGGAAGAGGCTGAAAGGAACATATGAGCATCATGCTTTCCTCACTCTGCTAACAGTGCATGCCCTTTCCATTGGGAGATATATATACACATATATGCAGTGCTTTTTTCTGGTGGGATGCAGGGGGATGCATACCCCTAAACATTTTGTGAATCTTTGGACTTTTGTCCATTTACTGTATTTATTTTTCCCAATTTGAACTATAAATGGTATTTTCTTGAGTCAAAATGAGAGTACCCCTAAACATTTTTTAAGAAAAAAAGCACTGATACGTTGTGTGTGTGTGTGTGAATGAATGAATGAACAAAAATATTCTTTGTTCACTATTGAAATGAACATTCAGAATGAAAAAAATGGTGTGTGTTTTTACTCTGTAATTAATACAAGTTTAATCAAAAGATTTCATGTCAGTGTAGATTCTTTGTGGTTTTGAATCAGTTATACTAGGCCATGTGATTGTTAAGGGAAGATTATATTGGAGTGAATCTAGGTGATGATTGAATACAGAGAGCACTAATGAATAGTATCTAAGGTGGTATTTGCCTGTTGCTGCTTCCTGAGGATCTAAGTGAGAGGCAGTGATAACTGGCACATCATCCCATTTCACACTGTGGTTCCAAAGTTTGACGTTTGGCAGATACTTGCTGGAGGAGACAACATTTTTCTAGACATCTTTAAAGCAGAATACAGTCATACCTCAGGCTGCGAACACTGCGGGTTACACGTTTTCAGGTTGTGCTCTGCGCCTAACCCAGAAGTACCGGAACGGGTTACTTCTGGGTTTCGGCACTCACGCATGCACAAAAACACAAAATGACTTCATGCGCATGCACACAAGCAACGAATCGCATCACACGTGTGTGCAGATGCAGCGCTGCGGGTTGTGAACGTGCCTCCCACACGGATCACGTTTGCAACCCAAGGTATGACTGTAAACATGCAACTTTTACTCTGTTAGGAGAGATGCTGATATTTTTCCTTGGAAAGCACTTTTGTCACAGGGACACTGCATTCTGTCAAGCAGCAGTAACTAGAAAAATGCAATTTGGCCTTCAACCAGCATGTTGGTTATCACTGTGACTGCAGCGTGTAATGCAGTCGTAGAAACCTCAGGTGCCATTTCTGATAGTTCCTGTGACTTCCCGGGTATTTCCAGTACCATGTTGTCAATGTTTTATGTAATGAATTTTTAAAAACTGCTTTAGAAACCAAGGATTCCAACTCTGATAGCAGGAACATTATTGTAGCCTTTAAAACAAGCAAAAAAGTGTTTACCTTCTTAGTTTGCTGCAGCATCCAGTGATCCTTTCCTTCTCTTTGGAAGATGACATTGTACACTCTCCCTTTCAAGCATTAAGAGTGCGCACCTCCCTAGATTGCTGTACATCACTTGAAAATTAATAAAAAATAATGTTTAACAGACTATCCAGCAAGGTTATTTCCCCCTCTCCTGCAGCAAGGCTGCTTCATCCCATAAATCACATGGGGCCTGGAGATTGCACCACTGGCCAGCCCTCATGAGATACTATTTGTAAAGACTCGTGCTTTTCCCACACACCATCCCCCAGCCGGTGTAAACATTCCAGCCATTTATGTTGGTGACAAAAGCAAGAGTGTAATGGCTGACTATTTGAAGTGCTCATATGGATTTTTAAATCTTGACAATAATTTGCTTATAATGTGTATGAATTCGCTTTATGATATTCAAGTATAATAGAACATCCAACTGCTCCGCAGAAATTCCACAGGGGAGGCAAAGCCCTGACGGTGGTTGTTCCTGTAACCATATAGGCAATGAAGCCTTTAGATGCCTGTGCAAAGCCAGTTTGCAGTTAACTTAAATTGCCTTTGTCTTTTTCTTTTCAGCTGACATTATCTCTACAGTAGAATTCAACCACACAGGAGAATTACTAGCGACAGGGGACAAGGGGGGTCGCGTTGTAATATTTCAGCGTGAGCAGGAGGTAAGTGCTGGTGAATGCAAAAATGCCCATTTTTATCCTTTTAAAAGAAGCTTCCTGCTGCTTCCTAATCTTTGCGTGTCAGTCTTCACCCTGCTTCTCTTCTAGCAAACTAAAAATTGCAAAAAAGTCCATTAACATCAATAGGCCAGCTTCCGTCTCATGAAGCACCCTGCAAATACCACATTTTCTGCATCCTTTTGCTTCCTTTAACAGTCAGTGCAGGCTGCAAATCTAATATAAACTGAATACTGCTGAAGCATCATAAATTCAAAGACACTCAACTGCCTTGTTTGCCCAGCCAAATAATGCTTTTAAAGTCTGATTTGTTTAATCATTAGTACGACTTCTCTTATTTCTTTTTCTTTTGCTCTCTCAACTGCTTTACTTTCCAAAGGTATGCATAGACTTTTTCTGGTAAACACTGATGCAGGGCCTTAAGCAACAGTAGTGATGCTGTTGATAAATGCCGGTGAAAGATATAGGCTAAGGTTTCACATATAATTAAACCCCATAGTGGAAGCATGGTATTGTCAGTTATTATTTCTTAACATTTGTATAATTGCTTGGGGTGTGTGTGTGTGTGTGTGTTCTGTATAATTATTTAGAAAGGACAGTTTTTATTTCTATAGAATACGCAACATGGGCCATTCCCAGGATATGATTCCCAGGTATATCTTTTTATTCTAATCTGTCCTAGTCTGCAGATATATGTCTTACCTGAATGGAAAGGTATCACTGGATCAAAAAGGCAGGAATTTGATAACAGCTTGAATTGATCCCACTGGTGCAAGCAGAAGACACTTCCACATGTAGACGTGTGAGCTGAAGGTTTTCAGTTTCTTCTCATCTACACCCTACACAGACAATCCATACACTTGCAAAAAAGGTTTTCTATGTAGGATCACTTTCATCTACATGGGAGTAATGTCTCACTTGTAACATTTCAGAGAATGCTATGAGCAGACATTTATGGGAGCCTCTAGTAGAAATACGAGCACTAGGCACCATCGTTTTAATTCAACACGTTATTTGTGGCAGAATCAGCTCTTGTGAATGACATGCCACATTCTGGCCCCATCAGCTTGATAAAGTGGTGCAAGGGTGAAAAATGGTCAATTGCTTTCCCCCAGTCATGGCTTGGTTAAAATGCATTTGACAAAAACTGATTTTCAATTAGTACAATTTAAAATCTGAATGTCGCTGTCTCTAGAATATCTATGCTTATATCTGCCCCAGTGCTTAAGGTATTGGCATCAACTCATTTACACCAAATGAATGCATGCAGCTGTTGAAGTACTTTTTTTTTTTGCTGAGTACCCTCAATTGGGCTATTACAGTGGCTAAGCATATGCCTGTGCTGCCCCAAGGGGGCGGGGTGTACAGGGGACCCTCCCACATGCCACCCTCCCACATGCCACAGGGTAGGAGAGGGGCAGGGAAGCTGCCGCCCACTCTCCCCCTGCTCTCATCCGCCAGGTGCTCCTTGCCGGGACCGAGGTGGGATGCTCTCCCCCACCAGATCAGATATGACCCAGCAGCAGAGCAGCTGCCAGCGGGCACAAGGTGTGCCGCAGCTGAGGAGGGTGGGCAGCAGCCATGCCATCCACTCACCTGCTCTTCTCCCTCCCCCCAAGTCAGGCCTGACCTGGGACGGGGGCAGAGCTGCACCAGGCACAAGCGCTGCAGCCAAGGCGCAGCTCCTTCCGGTGTGGAGCCAGGCTTCGATGAGGGAACCTGCTGTGGGGGTGCCTGTTTGTGTACCCTCCCAAAATTGCTCCCAGGGCCACGACCCCCATGGCAATCCCCACGCTATGCATCTGGGCTGTTGGAGGGTGTCATCTAATTTGGATCAAACCATTTGATGAAGTTATGCAGGTTGCATATACTCCCATCTAGGTGGGGGTTTTAAAACTTCCTAAAATAATGTGCATCTTTAGCTGAATTGAATTTATCTCATCAAGTGTTGAAAACTCATCACAGTTACTTTTGTACCAAATAACAACAATATGTAGTTATGCCACCTCAGCTATGAACTTAACTAGTTGACCTTAGGAAGAGTTCCCTTTGAAGTCTCTTTCCTTCCCATATGCAACATGTAAATAATAATACAAGACAACTTTAGTTACAGGCATGGATCCTTCTTGGAATATCTTCAGGGAGCAAGGTTGAGAAATATCCTCTGGCTGAGTCCTTGGGGACTCACTGGTGGGCAGATAAGGCAGCTCTGCAGGCCAATGGCCTGATCTGACATAAGGCAGTTTTATATGTGGATTTTTACTGCTATAATGCAAAGTGCTTTGAAACAGAATCCTATTTAAATATAAGCTGTAGTATTTCAAACATGTCCATTATGGGCTAGTTCACACAGTGAAGGGGGCTGCTGATTTCTCCACGTGACCTCTCATGTGCACAGGGGTCACATTGGGGAAATCTCAGTGTGAACCAGACTGTGTCCAATTCAGCTCAGAGAAAGACAGTGACCTTTTTATAAGCTTGCATCCGTGGGACAAAGTTTTGCTGTAATTGTGGAAATGGTTTCTGCCCACATAGAACAGTGTGCAGACCAATTCACCTAGAGGAGTGTCTGTGCAATTCCTTATTTGGGGGGGGGGGGGAAGAGAAATAAGCAGATGGCTCGCATGTGCAAACTGGCCCTATGATTGGCGCCTTGATACTGCCAATTGGAAGTGCATCACAGTAGCATAACAGCAGTTTTCAGGATAAAGGCAACTTTAGACCATTTTATATGCTTAGGCAAACCCTACATTGAGCTGTGATCCTGGGCATAAGCCAAGTAGGGTTTGCCCCTTGATTTGAGCCACTTTCACACCTTGCCAATATGTTTTGGAGATAAACGTCAGGGAGGCCTTCATTCATTCATGGAACAAAGGTGCTCTTCCTGCTTCCTATCATCAGCATGCAGAGAAACTGACACACGAGGAGGATGCATTGTGCAGGAAAGATCTCTTGTGTCTGCTTTGATATCTAAACTGTAATGTGTCACCATAATCAGACATTTCCCTGTCTTTTAACAATCCTCTGAGAACAAAAGAATCAATTGAAAATTTGCTAGCTCTGGCTCTTTTGAGAATCCCTTTATTGTTTCTTTCCCACTCCCACAGAGCAAAAATCAGCCCCATCGCAGGGGAGAATATAATGTTTACAGCACATTCCAGAGCCATGAACCTGAGTTCGATTACCTGAAGAGCTTAGAGATAGAGGAGAAGATCAATAAAATACGATGGCTCCCGCAGCAAAATGCAGCCTACTTCCTTCTCTCTACCAATGGTATGTTGTAGTTATGACAGATAATTCTTTGCTTTCCAGCCAAATATCCTGCTATGCTTTGGTGGCTTGCAATAATTAAAACTTGTAATCTCGCTGCAGGATGGGTAGGTATTACTTTCTCTCTCTCATATACGGGTGGAACGGCTGAAGCTCACAGGCTTTGTAAGATGGTGGCAGTGGCTGTAATAAAGCCCCTTTTCATAATGTAAGTCAACAGCCCGTTAATATCAGATCTTACTTGGAACAGCCCTGTTTAGGGAAGTTTTTAGTCTGTGATATTTAATGTATTTTGATGTGTGCTGGAAGCCGCCCAGAGTGGCGGGGGAGACCCGGCCAGATGGGCGGGGTATAAATAATAAATTATTATTATTATTATTATTATTATTATTATTATTATTATTATTAGTGCAGTTGTACCTCTGCATAGAACGATACAACTAGACAAAGGTATCTGGCTGAGTTCAACTGCCCTCCCCTCTGTCACGTGTCCTAAAGTGTTTCATGTATCTTCACATTATGACTATTCCACACACACACTGCTCCACATCATTGGCTGCTACTTGTGAGGTAATGAAGGGCATGGCTTAAATAACAACTTAAATTATCCTTGGGACAGTTCTCACCATAGCTGCCAAGTTTTCCCTTTTCTTGCGAGGAAGCCTATTCAGCATAAGGGAAAATCCCTGTAAAAAAGGGATAACTTGGCAGCTATGGTTCTCACAATTTTGCTTTAGTATGTGATTTTCGCCTTTCTGAAGGCATTTTACATGTAGATATGCCATTTACAGGCATTGTGCTGAGCGATTGCATACCTTCTTTAGAACACTTAGCATATCAAGAAATAGACTGGTTTAATAAAACAAACTAATTGTACCTTTTTATACGGTAGAAAGAAAACTACTTCTTGATCATATAGAACCCAAGCACAATGGAAGAGTCCATCAACAGAACTTCTCTAATGCATACTTTTCTCAGCTATCTAAGAAAAGCTCCAGCTTGTCTTATTTAACCAACCAGGGATAGTTCACGCATAAGAAAAGCAACTATACGCACTCCAATTTTGTTCCAGTTCAATTTTTACGGTATATACCCGTCAGTTTATGCATACAGGGGTACCTCTAGTTGCGGACACAATCTGTTCCAGGGTGCCGTTTGCACCCCGAAAAGTCCGCAACTAGAGCGTCACTTCTGAGCAAGTGCGGAGCGCTTCTGTGCATGTCCGAAGCACGCAGAACGCTTCTACTCATGCACGCGCGGTAAAACCCGGAAGTATACACTTCCGGGGTTGCCGAGTTTGCAAGCCGAAAAGACGCAATGTGAACCTAATGCAACACAAGGTATGACTGTAATGCACTGACATGTTAACCAAGGTGAAGTTCTCTGACCTTATGACTGTGCTGGGGAGCCTCTGTCAGAATTCACTCTTCTACGATAATAGGGAGGGAGGGAAGAAGTATTCCTAATTTGTTTCAGTTTTCAGTTGTGCTAAGCTTATGCTTCATGTTATGTTTAGATAAATATCATGAGGATCCAGTGATGTTACTAGGATGAATGAAGCCTCAAGATGGATGTGACTTAATTACTACAGGAGAAAAAAGGGGGTCTAATTATCTCTCATAGTCAACTTACTTTGTGTTAAAGAATTTACCCTATTGATCATTGTAATAAAATTCTGAGAGTTATTAAACTCATTTGGGGGAAGATTCACTGAAACACAATGAAGATTAATTATGTAGCCTAATGTTCTGTTAATTGAGATTTTAAATAGTTTTTTGATTAACAGGGATATTATTCAGGAAAGTGTTTTCATATGCTTATAAATACCTCACAATGATTCAGAGTTCTCTGCTACCTTTTCTACCCAACTATTCCCATTCTGTTCCCAAAATAACATTGTGTGTGGAAGGCCCTTTGATCAAAATGAGTTAATACAACAAAATTAACAGGAGTCAACTGGAATCCCCAGAAAAGGGGGTGGAGGGAAATGAAGATGAATAAGATTGTCTTTAAAGGCTGGTGGGAGCAATGACAAACTGCCGATAGAGCACTCGCCAGGAGGGGGAAAAGAAAACACCATTATTCAGAATAAAAGCCACATGTTCCTGAGGCTCTTTCCCTAAAGGACTTCATGGCACAACGATAAATGGGATGACAAAAAAATGATGAAGTCAGTGGAAATATCCACCTGACAGGCAAGCTGGCAATTGTGGAATTCAGCGCAGATTCAGTGTTGATGATAAAACGTCAGATTTTATTCCTTTCACTGGGAGGAGGGAGTTGAAACTGACTTTTGAGTAAATTACGGACATGATTGGGCTCCTTTCTAGTTTGTACTTTGTCACCCTTTGGACTTGCAATGTAATCTGTTGCAATCAAAGCTCAGCTAAAGCAGTTAGCTTTCATGTAACTCTAAATTGCTTTTATAGGATATTGTGCATGCTAGTTTTCTTGTCTAAGCTGTTCCCTGAACCTGTGCCAAAGTAAAATTCATTCAGCTTGACATATGCAATGTGCAGAGACCAGATTACAATCAGCAACCTTTTGCAGACAAGACACTGGAATCTACCTTTGTGGCTTACTGGTTCAAAATTTGCTTGAAATATTCAAACATGATAGATAGGCTGCACAGTCACGAATGTTGTTATTTCCTTTTGCCAAATTGGCAGGAAAAACTGGTGGCATGTGTTTCTTCAGCATGCGATCAGAGAAGAAATCCTTGTAATTGCCCCTTCTTAATTTTACATAAGGCTGCGCTTTCCCCCTGCTATATTGAAATAAGATCAAATGCCTCACTGCGCCAAGACCAATTATTGAGAGAAATGCATAGTTTAGGCCACCATTATCAGGTCAGGGTATAAACATTACAAATCTTCCATTTGACCTACTTTAGTCTGAAAATTCACAACAGTTTCTTGGACCACTGGCTATGTCTAAATATATAGAAAGGAAAATTCTGCATTGGCATCTTGTGTGGGTTACTTTAATAATAATTATCTAAACACAGAAGTTTAAGGGGACAGCGGCTAAATGAGTAGCAACATTCTATGGATTTGCAGCACCCTCTATATTTCGTCCCTGTAGGAGTTAGGAAAGCCTTCTCCAGTAATCTCCTACTGTGATTGAATAGGGGAACCTCAATCCTTTCTGCATCTTCTGCAGTGGAGTTAAAGGAAAGTGGTCCTTGTGGGGCTGACCCTGAATATGCTCCTGCCTTTGGGTTCAGAGTCCGTTCCTCCACTTTTTGACTCATAAAAGCTTCTGTGTCATTTCTGATCATTGATTTGAACAAGAATGAAACCTGATCATGCTACCTGCAGAGGCATGGTGTGAAAACTGCCTTGGGAGCAGAGTCTACAATCCTATATTTCCTTAGTCGTGGATTCCCTTGGTGACCCTGAGCAAGTTGCTAACTTGCAACTGCAGTTGAGACTAACATGATACAGAAAAAACCTTGTCCACATATAATGAGCTGTGTAAATGACAATTAAAAGAAAACATTGTGGAATATTAAATGTATTGTTATTCAATAGCATTCGATCTGGCTTAGAAAAAAATGTCAATTGGGTATTCCTGTTGTCTTCTAGATAAAACTGTGAAGCTATGGAAAGTGAGTGAACGCGACAAAAGACCAGAGGGCTACAATCTCAAAGATGAAGATGGACGGCTCCGAGACCCCTCCACAATTACCACACTACGGGTACGGCAAATGCATATTTCCGGGATGGGGGGGGCATTTCCCCTGCAAAAAATGTCAGAATTTCTTTATTTCATCACTCATGACCTCAGGGGAAAAAAACAGCCCACAGCATTTCTTATCTGAAGTACTCTTGGCATGTTTCCTTACAGGGGCCTAATATTGCAAATGGGTCATTGGGAACAGGTATTTTTTACTTACTGGATTTTCCCTAGAAAGGGACAATCTTAATTATGTGTGTGGGGGGGTGATATATGGACTGATATGGACATTTTGATGCCAGTGACGTCATGTGAGTGATGCAAAATACCTGCATGTGTGAGGAGTGCTTTTCACACCATTAACACCTGTCTGGGAATACCCTTTCTTTGCACATTAGATGTTAGTAGCATGATCAAAGTGTTAATTGTCTCTGTCATAGTAATGAGATAGTGTTTGACACTGTAATGAGGACGGTAGCTTTGCCATTGCTTAAGGCAGTCTCGCCAAAACACCTGTGAATTCTTTGGAGTGTGGTGCATATAGCAAGTGCAGTGGGGTTTAAACAAGCCGTGTTTCTGCTTTGGATTCTCACCTAGCTTTGGTCTCATGTTCTAGCTGCCAGGGTGCATTTCTGTTAGGTCTTGGGGTTCAGCTAATTGGAAGTAAGGGAGACATCACTGCCTGCTGTAGCTGACTGACTCAGAGCAACGGTTCTTTCACACATTCTGGTTTTCTTACACAGAGGTTATGTGCATTCTGATGGTTGCCTGCTTGAGATACCGTGTTTCCCCTTTTTTAAGACGTAGTCATAATATAAGCCATGGCAGGGTTTTTATGCTTTCACGAAATATAAGACATACCCCGAAAATAAGACGTACCTCAGAGAGGCTTGAGACCAGATGGGAGGGGGCCCGAGGCAGAGCGGCAGCGGGGCGACTGACTGCGGTGGGAGACGCGCTGCTGGAATGTTGTGTGCTGCATGGCCCAAAGCAGAGCGGCGGCGGGAGGCAGCGGAAGCCCTGCTGCCAGAACATTGTGGGCCGCATGGCCGAGGCAGAGCGGCGGGGCGACTGACAGCAGCGGGAGCTGCGCTGCCGGAACATTGTGGGCCGCATGGCTGAGGCAGAGCGGCGGCGGGGCGACTGACGGCGGCAGGAGCTGCGTCGCCGGAACATTGTGGGCTGCATGGCCCAAGACAGAGCGGCAGCGGGGCGACTACGGCGGCAGGAGCTGCGCCGCCGGAACGTTGTGCGCCGCATGGCCCAAAGCAGAGTGGTGGCCGGAGGCCCGCTAGCCCTTCCGCACGATTCCAGAGGTTTTTCTGCAGCGTAGGTGACGGGCTGCTGTTTCTCTGGGCCGTCAGGCTGCAACTTCACCGAGCCCCCGCCAAGCCTAGATGGCGGCGGCATTGGCAGTTCTTTAGGAACTTGCGGGTTCCGATCTCGCAGTTCTTTAGGAACTCGCGGAGCCGGATCGTGCAAAACCTGGCGCACAGCGCAGGCGCGGGACGAGGGTCGCGATCCAGCCTCGGCAGCCCTAGCGATGGCGAGGGGGGCGTTGCGAGCCTGCCGCTGGATGAAACAGCCCCACCCCCTGCAGAGTCTGCGGAGTCAGATCCCTCGGCAGGATCACTTCCCGCCCCCAGTTCTTAAGAGGAGCTGCCGGTGGAGCGCAGGGAGCCTGGAGGGGTGGCGAGGAGGGCAATCTGTCCGTCTGCCTGCATCCCTCTCTTAACTGTTCTACGGTAACTTGGCAAAGAGGTTTCCCACCTCATCGTCCCTGCAGGCAGGCAGCCACTTTAGAGGGGAGGAGGGCAAGGGAGGGGGGAGTTCATTAATGTTTGGAGAGTCAGCTCGGGAAGGGGACAAAGGGAAGGCTTTAAAAGTGTCACGAACGGGGAGATATTCCTTTTTTTCCAGCAAGGTGTCCCAATGCAACAGCTTGAGTATCTCCTCTTTTACGTTGCAATCTGCGTCAGCTTTTGCAACCGATAGGGCTCCAGTGCCGGCGCCCAGAGCGGATCTATCCATAGACAGTTCTTGCTTCCCAAAACCAAGTCTTGTAGCACCGTAAAAAAAAAAAAAGACATCCCCTGAAAATAAGACACCGTGTGGTTTTTTTGAGGGAAAAAAGTTATAAGACGGTGTCTTAAAAAAGGGGAAACACGGTACTGATGGTGTAAAAAATACCTGCACTGTAGTTCACACACTCACACTTTTTCAACACAGATGTTTTCTATGTCCGGCAAAACGGTAATGTATAGAAAACACCATCTCCCAACCCATCCTGTAGAAAACCTTGGGTATATAGCTGTTTCTTTTGCTGTCATTCAGCGGAGCTATTGCATTCAGCGGAGCTATTGCTTTATTTGATTTCTCCATCCAAACTGCAATTCTTCAATGGGAGTGTTTCTTTCTCCAAGAGAAGTATGTGTTCTGTGGACACTGGGCGCTTGCTTCATTAGGATCTGAAGCCTAAGTTGTGGTGCTTTGGGTCTCTCTGCTCACAAAGCACCCGTCCCACACAGGGAAATCTCTGTGCTTCCACTAATTAACTACTGGCTAATGAAGCCTTGAACCTGAAAGTGCAGCATGGCTTTGAAAGAACGTAGTTACAGTGTTTCCTATTTTAGCCCCATTACCTCCTGTTGTACAAAATGGCTGTTTGGTATTGACCGTTAGTCTAGTATATATTAATACGGCTGCACAATATTGATTTAGAAGAGTTTTTTTATGTGTGGTGCTATTATTACTCTGGGTCACCTTTTATAGCTTCTAGTTTCATAGCCCGCAGGCCAGCAAAGACATTTAATAACTCCAGACAACTAATTAAATCTCACCATAAAGCAAATGGTTTCCATATTGCATTGCCAATTCTTGATATTGAAGGCATTGCTCAAGGCCAAGATTATTATTCTTATTATTATTTTTACTTCACAGTTTGTTTACTGTCATTTTGAATAGTGCATTTGGAAGGCTGCATTGTCGCACTGTTGTTCAGAAAGCCCGTTGAAATAATTTCTCACATATCCTGGATATCTAAACCAGTGTGCTGCTATGCACAGACAGAGCTGCTCATCATTGCTATTGACTTCTTTAGTTTTTTTCTGAAAGGCACTGTCAAAAGGATACTATTCAAAGATTGCCTTCTTCACTGCATTAGGAGAACATGTATTTAATGTGTAAAAAAGCAAGGACCTAGTGCAGAACTGCCACATTTGCTTTGTCTAGATCTAAGTGGAGATTTTCCATATGGCAGACATGCCATTTTGAGCCTGGGTTGTACTGACTGAACCCTACAGTGGCTTAAGTGACAGCTCATAGTGAGCTTTTCCTGGACAGCTTCAGTTAATTATTAAGGCTACAATCCTACACACATGAGAATAACTGCCATTGGACTCAGCATTGGTACTTACTTCTGAGCAAACATATATAGGCTTGGACTGCCCAGGTAAAGAAATCATACACACTTTTGCCATCTTAAAACACAGCCAGTCACTCATTGGCTGCTATGCATTCTGTTTATTTTCATGTCAATTATGTTTCTGAAGTTTGCAGGTTGTTGTGAGAGTTGGTGTGCTGAACATGGGGGTGAAAAATGCCAGAATAAAGAATGAATTATTTTGCACTATGGGGATGGTGTTGGACAGGCTGGCATTTAGATAGTGTTCGTTGTCTTGCATATTGCCTTGGAAACCTTTGAGGTCTGCTGGTCTCTTGTGATACAATAACTCCAGATGACTAATTAATTGCCAGGAGTAACTGTACTATGAGTCAAAATGAAGTGACTTCATTGGCAGTGGATTTTGGATGCCATTAAGGGTGATGCAGTAGGAGACAGGTCAATCTTATGGGGCACAATCTACCAGGAATATCTTCTGGGCAAGTTCTCTTGAACTGCAGCTGTGCAAGAGCTCCATAGGATTATGCCCCATGTTAATTTCTGTTTTTCTGTATCAGGGTGGTCATCAAGGAAATAACAGATATGACAGAGCCATAGTACAAGGAAGGGAGTAGTTCAGAGTAGAGACATCTTGTTGAGTATTTGAGCAACCATTTACCATTCCTTGCAAAAGGGATTGGGAATCTGTGGCCCTCCAGATGTTGCTGGATTGCATTTTATTCCTAGCCATTGACCAAGCTGGATGGGGTTGATGAGAGCTGGAGTTCAGCAATATTTGGAGATTCCCCATCCCTGCCACAAAGCATGATATGTACATTTTACTCTGAAGTTAGTTTTATTGACTTCATTGGAGCTTATTTCCAGGAGAGTAAGGATTGCAGCCTTAAGCACCTAATATATACCAGTACAGTCATACCTCGGTTTACAACCGCCTCGGTTTACAAACACCGCAGACCCTTCTGGAACAGATTAATTCACTTTCCATTACTTTCAATGGGAAAGTTCGCTTCAGGTTAAGTACAGACTTCCGGAACCAATTGTGGTTGTAAACCGAGGTACCACTGTATATATTGGTTATAAGACTGCAATTAATCTATATACATTACAGTACATTGGGAGACGGGGAAACAAAGGCAGATCTTCATTGCACATTATTCAAATCAATACAAGATTTAAAACAGATTCTTTGAGATGTAATAAATTCTGTCCCAAATAAATCCATAAACCGATTAAAAGTGAGTGTCACCTCTGAGCAATGGTTACATTCTTCAGGAAACCAGGCTACCCACAGCAGCAAGAAAGCCACACAATGATCCACTTCCCAGTTTGGATTTTAGGGTCATATTTGCAATTTGTTTGTAGTGTTGAAGGTTAATAGTCAATTATTTTGCCCATCGCTCTTTCCTTATTGCATTTCTTACAAATAGTGAGGTAATAAAAAAGCACAAACCCGATCAAGACTCTTATATTTATGAGATCGTAGTGTCACACAGACAGCCCATATTCTAAGGGTATAATGCTATTTTGCTTTTGTCGTATTAACCCTTAGCTGTTGTCCAACTCTGGTCAAGTGAATGCTGTTCAGCAATCAACCTAATGAAGGCTATGGATCCTCAGTGGGATGTGCTTTCTATATATTGATTTTGGGGTGGGAGTGGGATTAATGCTTGCTGTCACGGATTGTATTTGCCTGCTGTGTTTTTAAGTAGTTCTTTGGTTGCTCTGGACCAGTGTAATCTTCATTAAAAAAACAAACAAACAAACAAACTCCCATCTGTTTAATTCTACTATCTTAGACTGATGATAGAGAATTTGAGATACAAAATAAGGGCTGTTGAGAAAGATTCACTGTGACTTAGCTAGCTCAGTAATTAATGAAGGCCATAACCCATGGAGTTTGAATATATAGTATCTGTATACACACAAGAGGTGTTTTGAAAACTTCCTATTTGGCAATTACCCATGAACTGCCCCCCTAGCTGCTATGTTCATGTGTGATGCGATCCTAATCTGTTGATTACATACCCTCCCAACACTTCAAAACCAAAATCCAGGACACCACCTTCCCATTTTTGATCGCTAGAGCACAGAATCCATTTGGGTTGCCGTGATTTCATGCCACTGTTCCTCCCTCCCGCACAAAAAAACACTTTTTAAGGGCCCAAAAACATGTGTTTAGGGTGTCACAGCCCTGGAAAAATGTATTTTGGGGAGGGTGGGGGTTGCACAAGATCACAGTAACCAGAATGGCTGCTGTGCTCTCAAAATAAACACTTGTGGAGTATGCGTTTTACCCAGTTTATTTCTATTTGTAGTTCAGGTTAAGAATGTGAGGCTTAAAGTAAACGAACTTCTTTACCTTCTCCTAAAACCGGGGAGTCTTTCATAGCTACTAGCCATGATAGTTAAGTTCTGCCTCCACTGTCAGAGCTGGTAACGGGGTATGGCATGCCTCACAAGGCCAGCTGCTGGGTATCACACATGGAAAAGAGCACCTGAGCACTCAGGTGTTGCTTCCTGGCTTCCTATGGGCATCTGGTTGGCCAGGTTGAAAACAGGATAGTAGACTAGATGGGCCTTTGTCCCAATCTAGCAGGGCTCTCCTTATCTACTTAGTTTTAAGTAGATATTTGATTTAATATTTCTCAGTGATGAAGTAGTAACTGGACATCAGTTACAGTACTGGTCTTTTTAGTGTTCCACTTCCCTCCGCCCCATCCCCATACTAGGTTATACTTAGTTTTCTTCTTATACGACCTTTCCCTTTTTCTTAACCTTATTTTTCAGCTATTAAATTATCTGGAGGTTTGGGACCTATGAAGGTCAAAGTGTTGGAAGAGGAACTGAAAAATAGAGTACAGAGACTTTTCATGCCTGGGAGTCCAGTGATTTATCACTGTCGAAAAAATCTCTCCCATTGACCAAGGTGAACTTTTTCCTGAATAACGAATGTTATATATTGGGGAAAAGTTCTCATGGCTCAATCCTTTTGGCTGCTGCACCAGCAAGAGAACGGGCCCTTGGACCGGTACAGGTTTATGACATGTGATATTGTGCTAACTTTGCTTTGGCAACAGTTACCAGCAACATGTGGAATGAAATGGCAATTTGGAAAGCAAAGCCCAGAAACGGGAAAGAATGGAGGAATCTGAAGAATAGAACTCTACAGATTCCTTTGGTGTTTCCAGTGGTCCTCTCATGCTTATCACAACCTGATATGTATTAGTGATGTGTTCTGGAGGAATTCATAGTCAGTAAGAGTGGGCGTCCCCAATGATAGCTTGTGGTTTATTGTTATCCGCTACAACAGCATGGGCATGAGAACTTAAAAACAACCCTTCCTGTGTTGTCTTTGGAGGGTTATGTGTAGCTGGACAGGAATCTGCCAAGGTGGGCAGGCCCCTTAACAGCTCAAACATCCTGGAATGGGAGGGGGAAAATTAGGGCCAGGAGAAGCATTTATTTATTTTCGCTTACACGAAGGCTCACCTGACAACACTACCAAGAAATTTGGGATAAAGCAATGCAGAAAGATAAGGCTTTACCAGGCCATGTCAGTTGTCCCACAGTGGGCTAACTCCTTTTGCCAATGGTGCTTTGGCCAGCATGCATGTGAAAGGCTGATGCTGCCATTGCATTGAAGGTCAGAAGAATGGCCGTAAGCCAGACAATGTACAACAAGGAGAGGAGGAGAGGAAAAGCACTGGCATGCGAGCATTTGGCAGCAACATGGCCTGAATTCTCTGTAGTAATAATGAATTGCAGGATGGATCTATTGCTGTTCTTGTCTTTTTATGCCAAGTCACATTTCAGGCATAGCTGCCAAGTTTTCCCTTTTCTCGCGAGGAAGCCTATTCAGCATAAGGGAAAAATCCCTGTAAAAAAGGGATAACTTGGCAGCTATGATTTCAGGATGATTTATATACTGTACGCATTTTAACATTTCGAGGAAAGTTTTCACACCAAGGAGTCTTGTAGAACCATAAAGGAACCATATATATATATATGTTATGCCACATGTTTTGTTTTGTAGACCCGAGTCCAGGAATGTCAGATGAATGAGTCTGATGAGCAAATTGTTATTATCAGGTGACAAGTTTATGTGGATGTACTGGAGTGGAGGAGTGAAAACAGTAATGGAAATTAAATGGGGGAAAATACAGTCTGCAACAATTGCATGGAAGCAATATAAGCAAAATCAGTGCGGTTAAGCATACACAATGGCAGCAACTGATGGTAAAACAAACATCCTAGCATTAGCAAGTTAATTGACATATGTAATAAGATAGGAAACCATTATTGCAGTTCAAGCCATAGGTGACAGAACTGTACTTCTTGTAACCTGCCAGCTGAGGATTACACTTGAAGCATGTGGTGAAATGGATTCTAGTCCCAGATAAGGTTAAGACATAATGAATTTGTTAGCATTCAAGGTGTCACTAGGCTCTTTATTTTTAGTAATGCATCCAATTATTAGATGCAATAGGGCAAGACAGTTTGAGCATTTAAAACCAATCCTGACCTGATTGCATGGCTGCCAATTAGTTTCTGGGCCTAATTCAAATTGCTGGTCTTAATCTTGTTGTCGTTTAGTCGTTTAGTCGTGTCCGACTCTTCGTGACCCCATGGACCATAGCACGCCAGGCACTCCTGTCTTCCACTGCCTCCCGCAGTTTGGTCAAACTCATGTTCGTAGCTTTGAGAACACTGTCCAACCATCTCGTCCTCTGTCGTCCCCTTCTCCTAGTGCCCTCCATCTTTCCCAACATCAGGGTCTTTTCCAGGGAGTCTTCTCTTCTCATGAGGTGGCCAAAATATTGGAGCCTCAGCTTCAGGATCTGTCCTTTCAGTGAGCTGGATCTATAAAGCCTTAAATGGCCTAGGACCTCAATATCTCAAGGATGGCCTCTCCTCATATGAACCAGCCCAGACCCTGCAATCATCATCTTTCTTTGTGTGCCTCCTCCACAACGTTTCTGGAATGTGGCAACACGAGATAGGGCCTTTTCTGCAGTGACTCCCCATTTGTGGAGTCCTCTCCCCAGGAAGGCTTATCTGGTGCCTTCATTGCATCTCTTTAGGCACCATGTGAAAACGTTTCTCTTTAACTCCACCTTGGCTGATTAACACTCCATGTGCTTTTAAATATGTTGGGGGAGGGTTATTGGTTTGTTTTTGTTCTTGCTATTGTTTTTACATATTTTGTGTTATCATATTGTATTTTTATGGTTTTTGGATGAAGGGCAGTATACTAATTTAATAAATAATAATAAATTAATAATGATCAGACTGGCATTTGCTGTCTGCATTCCTTTCTCCCTCCCAAACGCAGAGCAAAATTGTTTCTAATTCCCTGATATTTGTCGCAAGTAGACCTAAGGGAATACCTAACCCCTACTTTAAAGCACTTTGAAGAAGCAATACGCTTTCTAAATGCCAAGTCTCATGGTGCTTATTAGGTGACACAGGTAATGCCATCAGTCTGTAAGAGTAAAAGATTAGAGTGTCTTTAAGCAAAACTACCTTCCTATTCTCTAGCTTACAGAAATGATAGCTACTTAAAGCTATTTTTCCTTTTTTACTGCTGCTTTTGCATTTGGAGGGTCTGACATTCCCAAGAACTCATCTTCCGCAGAGATCAACAACAGTTGTAAGAGCCTCTTTTAACAAACCTCTCACTTCACTTCAACAGCTTCATGCCCATTCTTCCCAGTGATGCACTTTTGTTTACAAAGCTCTGTTTCCCTGAAATACTTCCATGTAGATAAAAGTGTCCGTGCCTGAGAAGCGGAGTGAAATCTGTGACCCTGTTAAGTGGCTTTTTGTTATCAAAAACACGATCTATTTATTTTGCTGCACACCATAATTTCAGATGCTTAAAGCTTCATACTTGACATTTTCACTGCACAGAGATAATTTGGGGTAGGGAAAATATTTAACTGTTAAAAGAGTTTTATTTCACGTATTAGATTTGCTATACAGTGGAACCTCAGTTTACGAACACCTCAGTTTATGAATTTTCGGTTTATGTACGCCGCGGACCCATCTGGAACAGATTAATTCACTTTCCATTACTTTCAATGGGAAAGTTTGCTTCAGTTTATGAACAGACTTCCAGAACCAATTACACCCATGCTTCGGGTTAAGTACGCTTCAGGTTGAGTACTCCGTGGACCCGTCTGGAACGGATTAATCCACTTTCCATGGGAAGGTTCACTTCAGTTTATGAACGCTTCAGTTTATGAACAGACGTCCGGAACCAATTGTGTTCATAAACTGAGGTACCACTGTATACAGAACGAGGAACCAATGTGTGCACCAGTTTCATTATCATATGCATGTGGTAAACACTTGAATAATTTAGTGAAAACGTCAATTTCCTGTGCAGTAGCAATGAAAAGGGCCGATTCTATGTCAGAAATTATTTAGGAAGGGGCCAATATCAGCCAGTGTCACAATGCTTTGTACACATTTATGGCACAACCACATCTGGAATACTGGTCATCCCACCAGGATTATCAAAGGAATGCAATAAACTCCATACAAGGAAAAGTTGAAGTAATCATAGTTTTGAAATACGTTGACTAATAAATCACACAATTCTGTATGTACTTGTTGAGCCTTGAAACCATTCTTCTCAAACTGTCACCCTCCAGATGTTGCTGGACTACAACTTCCAGCATTCTTGATCATTGGCTGGGTGGGGCTGATGGGACTTGGAATTCAGAAGCATTTACAGAGCACCAGGTCAGGGGAGGCTGCTTTAGATTCTCAGCTGAGGCCCTTCTCTAAGTGCCTCCACCAGCTGGCTGTGGGAGAAAAGAGTTTTTTTTCTGCAGTGGTCCCTCAGTTGTGAAATGTCCCTCACCAGAGAGGTGTACCAGGTACCTGATGTCTCTTTGGTGCTAGGGGGAAATACCTTTGTATTTCCCCCAGGTCTTTTAAATCTCTGGTTTTAGCATGATGGTTTGGCTCTGTGGAATTTTTATTTTATTTTTTATTGTTGGTCTCAGTTCCAGTTTATCACTGATGCAGGTTTTTAAAAAAAAAAGAAACAAAAAACCCTATTGATCTCTGTTTCATTTTGATATTACACTTATTTGCTGCTCCTTAATTTGTCCCATTGTAATTGTTATACCGGTATTTAAAATTTGTTTTTACTTTGTTCATCACCTAGAAAACTCTTGTTGTTGGGGGCTGACAAATTAAATTTTCATGTCTCTTCCAAAGTAGTTCTCCCTGAGTTTAGTGGATCGTATTTCCAGGTAAAAATATATATAGGACTGCTACTTAAGGCTACAATTCTGTACACTTAACTTGCATGTCAGTCCCATTGAACTCAGGGAGACTTAACTTTGGAACAGAGATGCATGGGCTCATGCTGCAAAGTGGAGTGGGGTGATAAAGGTTTATGGCATTATGAATCACATGGAAATAATGGATAAAGATAAATATGAGACTCTCTTTATAACAATATTGCTTCAGTTCATACAGCGAAATCAATCGATACTGATTTCAAAGCAGACAAAGGAAAATACTTCACACAGACAGTGCATTCTCTGCCTCAAGAAACGGTGATGACCACTAAGCTCAAGAGTTTTTTTTTTAAGTATTAGGCACATTCATGGATGTGATGTCTATCAAAAGCAATTGGCCATGTTAGTTAATGGACCATCTACAACTTAAAGGGAGTGTATCTCAGAGTACTGTACTAGGTGCTGAGAACATCAATACCATCAATACCAGGAAAGATTCTAGAGCAGATCATTAAGCAAACGGTCTGTGAGCACCTAGAAAGAAATGTGTCCACTCTGTGATCACTAAAAGTCAGTATGGGTTTCTGAAAAATAAGTCATGTCAGACTAATCTGATCTCATTTTTTGACAAAATTACAAGCCTGGTAGATGAAGGGAATGCTGTGGATGTAGCCTGTCTTGATTTAAGCAAGGCCTTTGACAAGGTGCCCCATGATATTCTTGTAAAGAAGCTGGTAAAATGTGGGCTAGACAATGCTACCATTCAGTGGATTTGTAACTGGCTGACTGACCGAACCCAAAGGGTGCTCATCAATGGCTCCTCTTCATCCTGGAGAGTAGGGTGCCACAGGGTTCTGTCTTGGGCCCAGTCTTATTCAACATCTTTATCAATGACTTGGATGATGGGCTCGAGGGCATCCTGAGCAAGTTTGCAGATGACACCAAATTGGGAGGGGTGGCTAATACCCCAGAGGACAGGATCACACTTCAAAATGACCTTAACAGATTAGACAACTGGGCCAAAGCAAACAAGATGAATTTTAACAAGGAGAAATGTAAGGTACTACACTTGGGCAAAAAAAAATGAAAGGCACAAATACAGGATGGGAGACACCTGGCTTGAGAGCAGTACATGTGAAAAGGATCTAGGAGTCTTGGTAGACCACAGACATTCAATTCCCCCCCCCCAAAAAAATATAGTCTGGCCCACCACATGGACTGAGGGATGGTGGACCAGCCCACAGCTGAGAAAGGTTGCTGGCCCCTGGTTTAGTATTTATTTTGTGCCGCTTTGCAAGCTGTAAGAGGGCATCCCTGAGAAGCTAGCAATCTTAAATTTGACCTAGGGGAAAGGAGAGGAAGAGGAGCCACGGCTAAGCTGGGAAGCAATGTGTGGTTATTTCAGACTGAGTTACAGTAAGCAGGACGTGAGAATTAGGAAGTTATGTCAAAAGTGGGTTGGTACTAATAAAGGGATTATGGTACTGTACTATGGTACTGTTTTGGATCCCCGCCCTGCTGCCGCCCTCCTGCCCCCAGTGAGCATACATATACCTCATATAAGAGCTTGCATTCTTTCTCTGAATCATCCTTAAAAGCATTGCTGTTTTGTTTTGCTGGAGGTTTTTTTGCATAGCTGTAGTATCCAAAGTGCTTGTGGTTTTGTCTGTGCTAGGGGATGTTTGCAATAAATAATTAGCACAAATAACATCTATGATTTAAATCTCTTTAAAGGAGAAATGTTTTGACTTTGATCCTGCACTCTGCAAATCAAGCTTCTACTGAGGCTCTGATAGAAGTATTTCCTTCTCACTTTTAACTACCCTTCCAGTTAGAAGAGGAGGTTTGCAAATTTCCCCCTGGGGTGCTCTGCACAGCAAGGTACTTTCTGTTTTCTTTGATGAACAAAACAAAAAAAGAGGTTGGGGGGAGGGTAGAGGATGTATAGATTGAAGCAGCTTCCAGGACTAGTTGCAGAAGGTCTGGTTTTAAATGTCATGAAAAGGTAGCAGGCTTTATTTCATCTCCTTTTAAATACTTTATTTTCATGGCAGGTCACATTTTATAAATGTGGCAGCTGATTAGATGTCTTTGTGGTTGTATAAAATGCCTCTGGCCTACAAAGGGTTAATTGATTTGAAATTCAACTTTGATCCTGCAGTAGACAACTAGAATCCTCCTGTTTATATGCTTAGTTGGTGTAAAAAATTGAATCCACTTGCATATTAGATTATCTTTGGACATCAAATGACAAATGTGACGCTGTCCCATAAGCTGCGCTTGAGTTATGGCATGATTGTCAAAAGGGTTGGTCATCACTAGCCTAGAGGCTGTGACCTGCTTGGTAGATTCTATTCAGGTTGTTGTTTTCCCCCAAAGTGTGTTAATCTGAGCCACAACTAATAATGTGAGAGTCTGGGTCCCCCCCCCACATTGCTATGAGCAGCAAAGATCTGGTTTTCTTTTTTAAAAAAACAAGAAATTCAAATACATAGTACTGACTAAGGTGTTAGTTGTGCTAGTGAAGTTACATTCTCATTGGAGCAGCAGCAGGAAAAAATATTTCTGAATCACATGTCTTTCAATGAAAACCCTAGTTACCACAAAGGAAAACACATGAAATGTAACTGCAGATGTGTGTAAGATACAAACGGATGGGGTGGAGCAGCAGACCTAGAGAACAAGTCAAGGATCAAGAGTGTTTGTTAGCACATGCTTTTATCTGAAATTATGCAAGGAAGCTGATAATACAGTGTTTTGATCACCGGGGCTAGAAAAATGGCACACATTTCTTAGGATCTAATCTTGAGGAAAATACAAGTGCTTCAGTTCTCTAGGGCAGCGGGCCTCTAGGTGTCTGAATTTTTATGTTCCTTCTGATAATCATAGGGATTTTCAGTAATAAACCTTCTCTAGGCAAAATGGTTCACTTGCGCTCCTGAGTGCCTACAGCCCCAGCCTGCCATGGTGCACGGTAAAATTGCAGCCAGACTTTTAATTTAATGAAACAAATGTCATCCAATCAGCTGAACAAGCATACCTATCAGTCGCATGTCACTGTGTCGCCCTTGTAGGCGCTGGCCTTGTCTGAGCACGTGCAACATCAAGACGTTCTGGGTTCTGGGGTGAACCTTTGGTGTCAGTTATTGAATTGTTCGGAGGGCCTTGGAAGCTGACAGCAGACCTTTCCACAAAGGGGGAGATAAGCTTCTGATTAGTTTGTGCACCCCCACAGAAACTCCAGATGCAACACGCATGTCAGAAAGGCCTGCAACATATAAATCATCTCAATTTTCTGTACAATGTCAGAAAGGAGGGTGGGGAGGAGACGTTTCTGAGGTTGACTGGCGGTGTGTAACCTTATTAAAAAGTCTTCACTTTCGCTTTTAAGCAGTGCTTTGTCCATTATGGAAGCAGAGAGGAATGGAGCTAGCCGACAGAGATGGATGTCCGTGGTTTTGTTTTCTGAGCGGTTTGTTTTGGTGACATTTACTAACAGCTGGAGCTGGATGCGAATGGCTGACCAGCAACAGCAAACAAAAGGGCAGCTCAATGTAGAAGTCTTCTAAAGCAGGGGTGGCTAACCTTTTTCACCCCTAGGGCCATATTGATCACCAGTCACCCCCCTCTGAAGTCCACATGCCAGTGGTGGGCATGACCAGTGGATACACACCTGCGACTTCACACTACATACATCACACATAAGGCCATGCACATTCACATATGAATGCACACACTTACTAGATACACACACACCCCACTCCAGATCTGTGGGAGAATTGGGGACACTATTTTTACTCATAAAGAGGAGGCAGAGGGCTTTATCTTTGATATCAGCACTGAAGGTGCTTAGCCCTAAGTTCACAGATAGAAAATTCATCTGCCTGCTGTATAAAGAGTGGATAGAGGGGTTTTATCTGGAGGGATAGGTCCTTCTCTGTAGTGGTGCCCTGAGTGTGGAATTCCCTTCCACCAGATAGCCCCAACTTTACACCAGGCACCAGGGCTTTCAGAGGCATTTGATTGGCTAGCTCAAGGTCTTAGTGGACTTATGAACTGCTGCTGTATTTATAGTGTGTAATGATTTTTTAAAAAAATAGTGGATAGCTTGTTTCTGGGTTCTATGACTTTGCAGTTGTGTCTTTTTTATTTTATTCAATGTGCTGCCCTGGGATCTCCACTTAACGAAACCCAGTTTAATCAGCCAGTAAAATGAACAACAAAATGAAGTCCCTTCCTTTCCTCATTTTTGCAGTCTCACATCACATACATTTACAGCTCTTTAAAAGGGGCTGACTGCAGAGCTAAGGCACACAGTCTCTTCCGCATACAATGTGCGCTTCTCACATTGCTCTTAATTTGGGACTGGCTTACAACGTTTTCCTTCCTTCCTTTGAATGCCACGTGTGAGCTGCACTACAGAGTTCCCAAGACATCGTAAGAAGGCAGGCATGACTGCATCCTTTCTTCTCTCCCTCCCTCACTTCAAAAAGACAAGTGCTATCAAGAGAGTACTGTACATTGCTTCCATATCAGCAGTGATGGCAGAAAAAGACATGATTCAACCTGTTTTAATGTATCAGCTTGCATTTGGGATGCCGGCTCCAGGAGAAAGGAGGGCAAATTCATCTTCTCCGCTTCTCCTTGTGCCAAGCAGTGGCTCTCTTTAACAAAGCACCATGCCAATGCAACTATACAGATGAGGGCACATGAAGCAAGCTTGTGCCCCCCCACCCCCTCTTTGTCCTTGTCATTGCCTGTACTCTCTTTGCCTTAAACTATTCTAGAAAGCCATCTTCTTGGCAGCAGAATCCTCTGGGACACAAGAAAGAAAGGAAAAGTAGGTTATAGTAATGCAGTGAAAATACATCACCGGGTAATCTGGAGAGACGTATCAGATGAGTGAACAAGTAATAGATTTTCTTTGTAATGGAACAGAACCATTGCCTGCTCTGCCTAAGTACAAGAGATGGGTATTCCCTTGCCAAAAGGAGAGGAGATTTCCAAACTCTGCTTTTGCCTTTAGCGAGGAAAGCTCTCACATGCGCACTTCAAGACTCTGCATGTTTATTTAGAAGGTATTTATTGGTTAATATTTTTAGCTAAACTTATATGCCGCTTGATTGTAGTAAAACATATTAAGTGTTCAGTGGAGCTTACTCCCAAGCGGTTGCTGCTTTTGCCAACAATTGCCTTGGATATGCCACTATCCTCACACCTCAGCTCAGCAGCGCCCACAACTTGTGCTTTCAGGGGAGCTCAAGTTTACTCAGGTAGCATACAGACAATAGAATGCCAGGGCTTCCTAGAACTGTCATTGCCTGCATCAAACAACTTTATTGGTTTTTTTGTAAATGATAGGAACACAGTTTTGCATGCTATCCCATCCCTGAGCAGTGTGAGATTCCAGGGTTTCCAGGTGCTTACCCAGGGTTTGTGTTTCCTTTAGAATAAGGGACAGCGGAGACTGTGTCTTTATGATAGAAGGTTTTTTTTTACACGTATATGCAACCTGAGCCTACAATGGAGGGGTTCACAGCATTAACACCACAAGAGGGTCTTTGCTTGTCCCATAGTCACAGCTTTGGATTCAAACAGAAATCAAGTATCTCTCTGTCTCTTTGGCTTCCCAACCTGCTGCTTCCAGTTCTAGCTTCTAGCTCACATAACTGAACTCTTAACACCCAACTCCAACCTTTGCCTTTCTAACTATCAGTGAATTGAGGGAGGAGGCCCCATCCATTTGCCATCTGGCACAGTGCCACTTCATTGTTACCTTAATGCCCCATACTTAGAGGGTCATTGCCTCACCAGGAAGCTAACCTGGCTATTCCAGAAATTGAATCCATGCTGGATCCAGAAATTAGAAAGGGACCCAGGCATATGGCTTACCTCCCTCCTCCCCCATAACAGTAGGTGCCTTTATATTGAGGAAGGCCATAAATGATCCATAAAAGGGTTTATCAGTGATATATCCATACACACACATGTGTTGGGTCCACTGCTCAGCAATGTCTTGCTATTCAAGAAATCATCAAACCAGCAAAACTTGATCTATGCCAGGCTGGCCTTAACAGGTGAAGTCACCTTCATTGCTCTTCAGAAACGGCGATCCATATGCAGCTTCAGTGAGCTGATCTCTTAGGAAAGTCTGATACCAACTGATTTATTTTATCTGCCAAGGATGCATCTTCTGCACAATTAACTTCGCCTTTGAGACTGGTCAAGATTAAGGGGAGGAAGGTGTAGAAAACAGCTGGTGAGTTTGCTGGAGGGATGTTCTAGTAGTGGTCTGAACTGGCACATTTCATAGTAATTAAAATTCAGTAATGATTCAGCAGTGATTCAGAGAGCACTGTGGATATTCTTGTGGAAATAGTATATTAAGTTGACTCCATGGGTGGGGAAATGTCCGCTTTGCTGTTTATGCCAAGGACTTGCATGGTGGAGCAGCGCCACAGAGCTGCCCTGCCAACAATTGGTGGCGCTGCAGCTTCTCTGGATGGCACTGGGGCAAGGCAGTGCAATGGTGAGGCTGGGGCTGCATGGGCACATCAGTGGAGCCAATCCAGTGTGTCCCACTCCAGCTCCATCCAACTAAACTGCAGTGATGCCAGAGTTGAGAGGGCAGTGCCGCAACACAGTCCCACCCCACGAGCCGTTACTACTGAGAACAACCTCTAGCCATGGAGATTTTAAGAGAGAGTGTAAGTAGATAAAACTGTTGATTGGTATACCCCATGCTGCAGGTGCCAGTTGCTCATCCAGAAAGAGTATCGCCAAGCTGCAAACTTGCATTTTGAGAACTGCAACAGGGCAGGCAAACACTTGCCATCACTACCTCTGCTGCATTCGTATCTTGTTTCAGTTTATTCCAGCAGAGTCTTGTATAAAGACACACAGGGCTCATCCAGACTGCCTTTTGTGCTGTATTTCTAGGCATAGGTCCAGATTTTCCACAGGCTGCCATTTGCTCTGATTAAGCACCGGTGTAAGGAGGAGGGGAACCTCTGACAACTGGGAACACAGGTTTTCCAGGGGAAAGCACCGGGACAAAAGCAACAACAACATAGAGCTTTAAAAACACACACCTATGCCTGGAAAGCTCAGTGCAAAAAAGTCTGGACGAGCCCTTAAGTGGACTTAGCCCATTAAGGTCACAACCCAAACACCCAATCCACCACACTGTGGAAGTATTGGATAGGGCAGAGGTCTCCCAGCCCTGATCATCTCTACTGACTTCTGCTATGTAGCAAGAGTAGCACCACTCTGCTGGCCTGAAGCTCCTGTTCCACCTGCCAATAATGCAAGCTGTCCATCAGTGGGTTTCCTGCAGACAGCTCTGAAATGGGATACCATGAGGGGTCACTCAAAACATACCTTGTTTGAGGATTCCGTTTGTTTGGTTGCAAAATAGAGCCTGCCATTTATTATCTGGCTTCTGGCATTTGGCAAAGGTTGTCCACTCCACTGTTATGCCCTCTAAAGGGCTGCAGAAGGCAGAGGATGGCAACGTGAAAAGTTCGTGAAGAGCCGGACATATCAAGGCAAATACAGGAAACTGAATATGTACACCCAGTAATAATTATTCCAATTAAAGATTGCAAATGGGACCTGCTAAAAATAGGGAGCTGGCTGGGCCAAGTTAGCCAGCCACCAGCAATCTAGCCAATATGGCTCACCTATTTGACACATTCCTGTGAACAACTTAGTGGCTACTGTAGTGAGGATGTCTGATCAGGAATTGGTACTTTATCCTGTCGCATCTGTAGTATCAATCCTATAGTCTTCTCTGTATGTATATTTTTTTCCTTTAATACTTCATAGGGGTATTCCCTCTCACAGACACACAGACACACACTACAGATTTCAGCAGCAATTACACAAAGGATGCTAAGAGTAAGAATAGTTATGTTGTAAGACTCATGGCGTTGCTCTTTCTGTTAGATGAGCATTTATTATGCAGCACAGAAATTTACACACACACACACACACACTTCTGAGTAACATTATCATTTTAATGACAGATAGGGTAATTTGAAACATTTGGCTTTTTAAAAAGAATGAAGTGCCATAAAACTCAAGCGGCAGAACTAATCAATTTTGAATGATCAGATCATCATCAAACCAATGCAACAGAAATAATTAAAAAAAGGTTTCCTCCATTTGCAATAGGTACTTAAAATGGTTTTAAAAGAGTTCAGTGGGCACCATTTGCATGCTCAGTTAATCTCATATAGAAATTCATTCCTTGCAGATATGCTTACTTTGGCTTTTATAGACTATGTCTCGAAATACCCATGTAAATATCTACGTAGTGCAATAATCCAAAATTTATTTTGGGGCTCTTCAAAGCAATCCATTGCTAATTTTTCCAAGCTTTCTTGGGAAAAGCTCAGAGCTTTTTGGGAGAGCTTGTAAAGACCAAGCTTGTCCCTTGCCTTCTGTGATGATCTTCCTCTTCCTCAAAGCTTGCCGTGAAGCTTGGTTAAAATGAAGTTTTAACCAAGATATTAAAAACTTAATTAAATGGGGATGTTTTTGAAATGACAGTGTGGGAATGCTTTGGAGACTAAAAATGAAACCCCTTATGTCCCTTCATAGGAGAACTGGTCTATAGATTCCCCAAGGCCTCACTAAATGACCTTGAACAGACAGGAAGGATATTCTCATTGATTATATAGAAGATGTTCATGGTCTGTAGCTCTTGGTTTTGATTTCACAATATCTATAGGTAACAATAAGTTACAATCTGTAAATTCAAGAAGTCCAGCAGATAATTTGTCTTTAAGTTTATTGGGAAAATCAGTATTTATTAACTAGTCAGCAGAGATTTTTTTGCTGAAATCAAATGGATTAAGCATTTATTGAATAGGTTTGGCCCATTATTAACCACTATTTGTAGTTTAATTGGGTCTGGGATTTTGATAGCAGCCCAAATACCACAGAGACAAAGTCTGATAGCAGCCCTTAGTACCACAGGGACAAAATTTAGAATAAATTAATGAACTGAAGTTAGTGAATGTAATGTCAGATTTGGTGTCAAACTCCCCCTGAGCCCTATTCAATGGTGAGTTGAAAACACAGCTTGTAAAGACATTTCAGGAGGCTGGAACAACTCTAAGTGATAATTGCAAAAAGGGGGATAATAAACCTCTAGAGAGGGTTCATTATTGGGAAATCCAGCTAGAAAGTATTGAGGCTAGCCCTTCAACAGTCCATGTCTCCCTAAAACAAACCATGAGTCATAAGCTGAGGATATACCTTGTGGCTACAGTTCTTGGCTTGTTTTTTTAGAGTAAGTCAAGCTGCAAGCCTGATTTGGGGCATACGGCTAAGCTGAACAATGGCTTAGAGTGGCTCCTGGTAGTGCAGCAACAGCAGCAGCAGCAGGACTGGGAGAAGGGCAAAGTGGGTGTCATTTTTTCCTCTGTGTACCTGCACGCTTGCCCGTTCACCTTCAGCCATAGTTTGGCTTAGTGTTACATGCTAGCAAGTCTGTTACTTTGAATTCGAATATACAGTATATTAGGTGCAATTTGTGGACTCTAGGCAGGTTTTCTCATTGTAAAAGTTAAGGAAAAGATTGAGACACTGAGAGAGTTGACCTTACAATACATAGATACATTTTAAAGATTCTAGATAGGATCTCGGGTGCAGTCTTCCTTCTTTTATATAATGTGGTGGAAGACAGGAGTGGGAAAGTGGATCAACTCTTTGGCTCTAGTGGGTTTCCCCCCACTAAAAAGCATACTTTCCATGCTATTTTCATCTCTCAGGTGAAATGAGCCAGGTACCTCTATCTTTTCCAGTATATGTATATACCGGTAGTATGTGTGCTTATTTTGTGGTACAGTTTAGACATTAACATTACTGGGGGAAACTGCCGAAATATCCATGGTTTGTTTTTTAACAGAGGCATTGAGATAGAGTCCTTTCATATGTATGATTTTACATGCTGATATTCACTTTGCTGCATTCCTTCTGCAAAATAAAGAAGCACATTGTACCAGTATGAATAAGAGTTATTACTGTGAAATTCTTATTTAAGGGGGGAGGGCAGGGAGAAAAAGAGGCTTTTATTGCCTCTTTGCATTTTTTATTTGCTCTTGCCCTGGTCACGAGCTGGATCTTTTCTCTGCTACAGGCTCATTATTCATCCATTTAATATTTGTAAACTCAGCTTGGAGCTTCGATGACCAGAACTGACCTACTGGAATTTTTCTCCTATTCATCTGATTTTCCACAGCAATTACACCGTCGGTATCTGTGTCTAGGCATACTGTAAAAACAATGTGCCCAACAGAATTATCAAGTGGAATTAGATTGCTATGACTTTGCATTTGATAACACAATTGTGCTTTTGCATAATTCTCCCTGATTAGTGAAACGAGAGGAAACTATCAATCTGGCAGATGAGTTTCCGTCTGCTGGCTCTTTTGGGGGGCAGGGGATAGGAGAAATATATCAAGTGAGATCACTTGAAAGAATCATGCCTTTTAGCTACTGAATTGCTAAGCAGTCCATAAATCCAAAGCTGTCGAGGTGGAATGGTTTCAACTGCTACCTACCACTGATATTTTAAAACATAGAAAGGGACACAGTAAACATTATATATAACTATTCTAAGCAAATAGGAGGAATGTGCATTTGGAGGTGATATTCTTTAGACTTTCTGTTTCCTCAATCCACATTTGCTAGAGATTTCTGCTCTTACTTGATCTGCCACTTATTTTCTATTCTAAATTATCTGGTTTCCACCTTTTAAAATGCATATTTTTATTAATATATTGTGACTTGGTATTAAAGAGATCCACTGTCTTAAGAGATGGCATTGCTGCCTGGATCATGTTTTAAAAAGAGCTTCAGGACCACTATTGCCTAACAGTATCTAAGTGCAGTCTTGGCTGGAAAAGAGGTTGTGTTTTCAGTAGGCTCACGTAAAGCGTAGCTACTCCATTTGCCCAAGACTCTAGAGTTGTCATCTTATATGGACGCATAACAGAAGAGGCAGGCAGCACACTGAAAGCAAACACGTGTAGTGTGGCATTTACTTTATCAGTAGGGAGCTAGGGCACAGTGAACAGTGGCTTGGTATGTTAGATTTCTGGGGGAAAGTAGTAAAAAGTTGTCCATGGACTGCTTCAAGAAGCATCGCGAGCAATACTGAAGGTAACTGAAAAATATTTCCAATTTTAAAACCTTTTAAGAGCAAAGGGAGGTGGAAGAGGCCATGGACTGGAAAAGCAGCAGGACACCGCATGCCAAGGTGGCTGGTGTACAGTCTACAGATGCTGCTCCTAAGACAGTTTGTAGGAGATGGGGTGATGACTCAGGATGCCTGAATTGGGAGGATGGGGCTCCCAGCCTTTAGGCAGGTAAACCATGTTTCCTTTAGCAGGCAAAGCCCAATGCACACAACCAAACTGCACATGTTGGGAAAGTGTGGGATGAGTGAATCCATTCCCAGACATCTAAACTACTAGACTGCTCTCATATGGCCCCAGCTTGCAGCTCAGTATGCATTTAGCAGATCATCACAAGGAGATCAAAGTGGAGGTGGGGTTGGAAGCCAGCTGTGTGTTTCTTTACAGATCCATTCCACCCAGCTTCTTAACATACCAATTTAATTGTGTGAATGTGTGCTAATTCAGTAGGTGTTCATGGGTGAGGGAAGGGACAAGGGAGATTGCGCTGCTTTTTTACTGAGTGGCAGAACATGGGAAGGGGTGTGCATGTGCTTGTGAGATGTCCAGTGCCACTAGGCTGAGAGATAGTGCCAGCATCATGCAGATGCCATAAAAAGGGGCACAGGGCATTTCCAGTGAAAATGTTCAAGGTGCCACATGCACTGTGCATTCTTATTGACCTCTTTCTTCTTCAGCCACCTTCCCATAATTGCACAGGGACATCTCCCTCCTTTAGCGTAAGATATGGAACCAGGGCTCCTATATCTTACTCCCTGAACCACCAGTGATCTGTTTTCTGCTGCATACCTGGCCAAGTGAGCTTGGTGCTACCTAGGCTGCACTACCACCTTGCCTGAACACTCAGTCAGCTGACACCAGGGGCCAATCCATGTTCACTAATAATAAAACAGAGCTTGCTGATCAATCTGATAAACTCATTTCTGGTGTGAGTTCAGTGCCTAAGCCTCTCCTCCATGTCTTTGATCTCTTACCTTGGATCAGGCATCCCCAAACTTCGACCCTCCAGATGTTTTGGACTACAATTCCCATTTCCCTGACCACTGGTCCTGTTAGCTAGGGATCATGGGAGTTGTAGACCAAAACATCTGGATGGCCGCAGTTTGGGGATGCCTGCCTTGGATCTTCATGAACCCTCCATCCCTCACCATTGGATCCATTGGATCATATGTGAAATTCTGTCCCAGTTGCGTAGGCAGCCAACTCCCTTCTCCTTTTGTCTGACTCTTGATACCTGCTGGAACCTGAGCCTTGCTGAAGCCTAACATTTAGCCATTCCACCTCTTCTTCTGCCCCACACAACAGCAATTTCTCTCATTCTCTTTCAGCAGCCGGCTGCCTGCACAGTGTTATGTCATGCACACTTTTTTAAAAAAGCAACCCTATTATTCTCTAAGGTTCATTTGGGTCTTCTTTTATACTTACATTAAAGGAGTTTCTTGCAGTGATTACTGTTTTAATTATGTTAAAAACTAATAGAAACAAATGCTAGCTCTTCCTATTTCCATTGCTGGCAGCACCTTTGTACTTTCCTTTCTTGATGGTCTGAACTGCCGGGCTCAGAGATTAGCCTGTGCTGCTGAACATCTGTGTGGGAAGGCTTCAGAGATGTCAAAGAGAAAAGGAACGCAAGAGGCTAAGGACATCAAACCAAAGGGAAAAGGGCCCTTTTGAAAATTCATGACAGTCGAGAGTTTTTCGTGAAAGCTTCTCTTCAAGAAATGTGAGGACTTTGGTTGATGTTTTTGAGAGGCTCTGAAACACTGCAGGGGGTCCAAGAAGAGAAGTACAATGCCTGAGCTGCGTAATTGCTTGCAGTATTTGGTGTGTGGAAAAAGGAATCTCAATGCAATATTCTATTTAATAGGGAAGAGCATAAATTCTGCCTGCCTTGAAGTGGAATGTGGGTCAGCAACAAAATGGTGGGGGCAGCCCATGGCTTCTGGATCATATACGGTGCAGGGTTCTGACAGGGGATTTTATCACCTCAGAATGCATTTGGATGATCACTTCCATGTTTCTTCCTAATGCATAAATTATTTGTGTGCAGTTATACTTGGTCTTAAGGGCGTTTTCAGTCCAGCAATCCCTCACATGCATTTTACAGATCTAAAAAGGACTCTACCGAATTCTGTTCTTCAATGCTGTTGTGCAGAGAGAGAGAGAATTTATTTGAACCTTCTCTTAGATATTTTATCAGAGACCAGCTCATTGCCTCAGCCTGTCTACAAATTAACTTGGGGGGGCGGGCGCAAAATGCATCTACTGCACTTTGTTTGGATTGATTAATCTAATCTAAATGATAGACCAATGTGGTTTAGAACCTGTGTCTGGAATTGAGCATTGTCCTGCGCAAGCCCTGCAGCCTGCCTGGTGGAACAGTCTCCTCCCCATGCTGTTCTGGGGGTTCTTCCAACACCCCATAGCCAATTTCAGGGGCACATGAGGGGCATGGAGAGAGAAAAGGCAGGGAAGGCCCTGTTGCAAAAGCAGAAACCCTCATGCACTGATGGGACTCATTAGCAGCCATCACTGGTTCAAGAAGTGAATTGATCTTTGTATATGTGCAGGACTTCTCAGAGATGCCCAGGTGAAATTGACATTTTGAGATTCCTATAAGGGTGTATCCAGGGGTTGGCCAGGTTGGCCCCCACCAAGAGCACAGGTCTGAGGGGAGGCATGAAAATCACACCTCTCCATTCTGGCTCAGAGTGGCTAGTAGCCCGTCTGCTCCCCTGGCCACTCCACCACTGCTCTGGACAGCCAGGCAAGGCACGCTAGCTTCTTGGGGCACCTAGACCCCCCCCCACAGCTGGCCAAGGGTGCAAGGGATGGGTGATGGTGCTAATACAGTTTCTTGCCAACAGCACAAGGAAGCCTAGGTATGCCACATCTCTGTAATAAAAATTAAAAACGGGGAGTCAAACATAAGAGCAAAATAAGGTGCCCACCCCATTCAAAAACCAAAAGCGGCTTCCTTGCTTGAAAGTGTCAGTTTGGTCCGATGTGTATAAGAACAAGTTGCAAAACTTATCAAATAGCCCAAATGAACAAGGCCCCGTGTCAAATGGCCTGCTTCCATTCGTCCATGCATGACTGCAATTATCATAAATGTCTAAAACACTTCCCTACTCGGGGAGCCTTGTAATACTATTCTGTATGTTGATTATATGGTGTTAACCACCATTGTTACACCATTTCCAGTAAAATTTATTCCTAGAAAAGCTAGGGAACAACCTTTGAACAGAAGATGTGAAATTTTAGGGGGAGGGATTTTACCAGGCAGTATTATTGCATACCTGGGTTAAGTTTGTTATAAAAACTATGTTCACCTTAATGCGGTGGGTAACACACACACACACACACACACACACACACACACACACACGTTCATGAATGCACACAATAATGACTGTGATATCAAAAGACAGAACCATTTGAACCAGTTCTCAGGTACAAAGACAAATATAGCATAGCATGAGTACGTGGAACAATCACAGCTTTTAACTGCAAATGAAGTGCAGGACAAGGCCACTTGCATACATTTGGCAGGCAAAAACTATGACTCGTGGGCATAATGAGCATTTTATCCTCATTAATCAGTTTCTAAGTTAAGGAATGAAGAGGTGGCTATGCACTTGGCTTTCCCCTCTGTAATATTCACCAAACTTTGTCAGTGAGCCATGCCCACCTTGCCCTTGAATAACCAGGGGGAACATGGACTGAATGTGCAAGTTGATTCAGAGCAAGGAAGCCAGAGCTGTGCCGGTTTTCCCACTTCCCCTTTAAATTGCATCTCCGCAGACTGTATTGCAAAAGGCCAAGTCGTGTCAAAAAACAGCAAAATATTGCTATCCTTCTTTTCTTTGCAGTTTTTATTTTATTAGCTGTGGGTGAATAGCTGCATGTGCTCTGGTGTTGGGGCAGTTCAGTGTGCCAGGAGCATGCTCTGTAGTGCAGTGGTAATTGAAAAGCTCAACAGGACTCCTGCTGGCTGGTCTGTCAAGAGCCACTAAGCACATTCATTAAAGCGAACAACGCTCCCTCTTCTGCTCGGTTTCACCACCTTTCCTGTGTGCTTGGCAACTGTGGCTGCAGTTTGAAAAGGGCATATTGGAAGACTCAATCTATCAACCAAGCTCAGGTGGCTGTTTCCATGTAAACACAAGCTATGCACTCCTTTCCCCCTCCCACAGCCCACAGCCCCAATATATTCCAATCTGCTTTTAACACCATCTCTCCCTTTATTTCTTTCTGATCTAGAAATGAACTGATCTATAAACAGAAGACTAGATATGCATTATTTTATTGGCCCATGAGGTGATTGGATCCTCCTTTGTCCTGAACCCCTGGCCTACTGGCAGCAAGTTGGTATGCCAAGTCCGGGGGTCAAGCCACCCAAGCAAAGAGCACAGTCCAAAATCCAAAGGTCAGGAAACACAGTCCAGGGTCAACCCGTGTAGCCAAGTCTGAAGTCCAGCAGTCAGGATACAGTCGAGAATCAAACCCGAAGCGCAGTCCCATTGAGGTCCAGAAACAACCAAGCCGAGGTCCATCAACATGGGCAGTTGAGCAGACAGAGCACCTCAGCTCTACTTCCCTTGTATACTTTGCATGCTGATTGCAGCACCTGGGCTTGATAAGCCATGTGACCCTCACCTGCTCCCAGCCTACTCCAGCTGAGGAATCACACACCTCCTCTCAGAGCTAGCGAGCCCCACCTGGCCAGCTAGGGAGCTGAGCTGTGGGCCCTTGCCTGCCTCAGCCTCCTAGAGCACCATTACCACTGCTCCCTACACTTCAGAGCCCACCATGTTCATGGAGACGGGGGGCCCCTCTGGCTCTGGATCCTGCTGCTCTGGTTTCTGTATATTGACCTCCATCACCTCGCTATCCTCCGTCACCCTGTGAGTACTTCCATCCCCATCCCCTGCTTGCTCTGGTGTGCCCCCGCCCCAACTACACCCCTCACCCGGATCCTCTTCAAATCTTTTATTTATATTTATTTGTATGTGCACACGCAGACAATCATCATTATCTCATATTAAGGAGAGGGGGGTTCAAATATTCAGGCAGCTTACTGGGTGACCTTGGACCAGGAATTCTGTATGAGCCTATCCTATCTGACATGGTTGTTGTACGGGTAAAATGGAGGCAGGCTATACATGCTTCTGTGGAATCCCAGGGGGGGGGGCTGGCTTATGTTTGCTACAGCTTTCATTTCCTTCAGTGTTTTCAAAGGGACCCTGAGGATCATCTAGTCCACGCATCCCCAAACTGCGGCCCTCCAGATGTTTTGGCCTACAACCAGTAGCTAACAGGACCAGTGGTCAGGGATGATGGGAAATGTAGCCCAAAATATCTGGAGGGCCGAAGTTTGGGGGTGCCTGGTCTAGTCCAACCCCCTGCAATGCAGGAATATGCAGCTGAACCTGAAACCTAACCAAGTGAGCTATCCAGGCTCTGACTTTTTCAGTTTGCAGAAGTGGTTGTACACAAAAGGGGAAAAGATTTGGAGGGAAAGTTGCAGCAAGCTGCATATCTACAGAGGAAATGCTGTATAAGTCTTGGAATTAAAACACACAAAAAACAGCAGGTGACGAAAGTGATGGTCCAGATCTACAAGAGCACACTTAATAATCAACAGTGTGTTTTCTCAGACTGCTGCTGCTATTTTCTTTGAACCTTGAGGGTGTGGAGAGATCACATAGGTATATAGCAGTGGTGGCGAACCTATGGCTCATGTTCCAGAGAGGGCACTCAGAGCCCTCTCTGTGGGCATGCGTGCCGTCGCTCCAGCAGAGCCGTAGCTTGCATGCGACGTCCAAAGCCTGCGGCACCAGAGCCATAGCTTCTGTGCTGGGGGTAGGAGAGGAGGAGTGGAAGGCTCGTGCGTACGCGCCCAAGCCTGCGGCACCGGGACCTGGTGAGCGAGTGGCTGAACAGGCATTGACCTTTGATGTGCCAGGGCCTCCCGCCAGTCTGTTTTTCCTACTTGGGAGTAAGCCGCCTTGAGTTCAGCAGGGCTTAACTCCCAGGTCAGTAAGCATATAAAGATAGCAACCTAAGAAGGGGCTGCTGGGTTTACATGTTCGCTGGGCTTTCCTGTGTAAGCCAACAGAGAAATTCATTCCGTGGAGGCTGCGATCAAACAGCAGCCAAAGAAATGGCAATAATAATAATAATAATAATAATAATAATAATAATAATAATAATAAAGAATATTTATACCCCGCCCATCTGGCTGCAATTATTTTTTTATTTATATTTATTTGTATGTGCACACGCAGACAATCATCATTATCTCATATTAAGGAGAGGGTGGCTCTTAGTACAGCCCTCCAGTGTACACTAGTGACCAAAACTGTGGAACCTTCTGGAAAAAAATGTGTTTCCAAGGTTTGATGGCTCATAACACCACTTTGTTTTGGAGTAATACTGGTGCTTTCCCCCCTTGTAGGGCGCAGAGGAAAGCATACCCCTAAACATTTTGTGAATTTAATGGGAGAAGAAATTCACTGTATTTATTTTTCCCGGTTTGAACAGTATTTATTTCCCCCTGGTGGTGATTTTCTTGAGTCAAAATGAGAGTGCCCCTAAAAAATTTTTAGGAAAAAAGCCCTGAGTTATACCATCAAATTATATATCAATGGAAAGATAATTTAATTAAGAATGAAATACAATAACTTATTATTTATTACAACAGCAGTCATAAAGAAGAAACGTGAAACACACAGAAAAAATGAGGTATATAAGTTAAATTGCCGTGTTGAGGCACTTGCGATAAATAAGTGGGTTAGGGGGTTGCAGTTTGGGCACTCGGTCTCTAAAAAGGTTTGCCATCACTGGTATATAGGAACCAGAAGCTGCCTTATATTGAGTCAAAACATTGCTCCAAGTAGCTCATAATTGTCTCTGCACTGCTCTCCACGGTTTCAGACAAGAGTGCCCCTCAATCCTACCTGGAGATGCCAGGGATTAAACCGGGGACCTTGTGGATGCAAAGCCCTTACCCATGAGTCTTTCCCGTCTGATCATTTCCCTCCCCTTCACCTGGGTAACAGTTGGTTGGATACCATCAGACAAATTGGTGACAGCAATAAGCCCGTTCACGTATTTTGTTGAGTTCTATGATTATAGTATTTCTGATGTGGAGGACTTGCAGAGGGAAACAGCAAGCAACAAAAGACAGGGGAAGAAATGACACTAGGGTTGAATGTGTGAGTTTAGAAGGAAGGAGAACGCCTGGGGGAAGCAGAGGCTTGTAATTAGATTGCAAGTTTATCTTTATGCAGGAAGGTGTCTCCTCTCACTTCATAGGAATGGCCCAATAAGGCAAAGGCACAGGAAGCGTGAAATTGTAAGCCTACCATGATAATAGTCCTTGATGAATATTCTGTCTGCGAAAATATCAATCCCCAGGCAGCACTGGCCGGTTATTCCTACTGTTGACGGCATAAGGCAATGCCTTCTAGAAAGAGAAGGAGAGGGGGAGGAAGAGACATAGAAGAGGAAGGCTTAGCACCTAGAGCTCCATTTGAAGTTGGTGCTCACTATCGTCACAGCATTCACACACACCTGGCATAGCTGCCAAGTTTTCCCTTTTCTCACGAGGAAGCCTATTCAGCATAAGGGAATTTCCCTTAAAAAAAGGGAGAACTTGGCAGCTATGGACCCGGTGCTGCCCAGATATTCTGTCTAGACAGGTGATGTTTTAATAAAATGGTTCTGTTGAGCGCGACAGGAGAGGGTATCAGCTGCTGTACCCTGAGCCACATAGGCTTGCTGAGTTCATGACTGCACAGGAATAAATTGGGCTCGCTCTACTCATGTTAATGGGGTCAAGATAAAGCTCAATAGGAGCTTGATCAATGGCATCTGATGGCATTCAGATCAATGTCTGCATCTATTGCCACATGGTTAAAAAATGAATGCACTCTCACATGTTATTCCAACGTGTAAAAATACATTTAGATGTGGGTTAAACGTGACATCACATAAAACCAGGGAGTTTCAAGAGAAGGCCCACGAACCCAGTGAGATTTGAGAAGCAGCTTTGAAGTTCACTGGGCTTCTCTCTTTCTCTGTTGTCCTTCTCACACTGCATTTACATCACTCAGTTTTAAAATGTAGGGTACAGGATTTCAGAGGAAAATACTACTACATAGCACAGAAAAGCCACACAGAGCCAATAAGTGTTATGTATAAAACAGAAAAAGGAAACACAAATTGGATGACTGGGCCAAAGTCGCACAGCAGATAGTGTGAGCAGATTCATCCATGCAGAGCAGTACATTCACCTTGCGATTCCTTCCTTTCTGCCACCTCTGCTTTTTACACTGCAGTGGTTTGAGAGGACTACTTTTGAATGCTGAAAGCGAGTCTCTATAAAGTACAAGGACAAAGCATTTCTGACTAAGCATTTGTTTCAATACAGCCCCCCCTCAAGGAACCTGTTTTAAAAACTCAGATGAAAAGTAGTAAAACAGCTAAAGCTTGTACATAAATGACCTTTCAAAATTCTCCATCCTATGTGGAGCAGGGCGGGATGGGGTGGGGGAAGGAATTTCAACAAATTTCGCCTGGGGAACATTTCCCCCTGCTGCAACATTTTTGTGAGGGTGGGGTGCCAGTATCAGTATCTTTCATTCCACCACCACCACCACCCACAGTTTTTGGAAGGGTGTGCCTGCTGCTATGAGTAGCAGTAGAAGCAACTGTGATAGCAGTCTTTTTGAATCTTCCACAGTGTGTCCTGGACCTAAGATGGGGTGAGGTTGTGGGAAAATAGCTACTATAAAAAATAAAAGAATTTGTGAAGTAGGTTTTATGTACTAGGAAGTGAGGGAGAAAAGGGGACCCTCACAATTTCTCAGGAAAAATGTCTTCTGGGTAATTCCAGCAGTTATCCTGATGCGATTCCCTCTTTCTTTCCTGGGATGCTTTCAATTTGGGGTTAATTGCTGCCTGAAGAAATGCAATTCTGATAGGCACAAAGAGGAAGGCCATATCCCCTTGCTTTCTGAACCACACCCACCACTGAACCGTGGCAGAAAGCGAATTTTACAGTGCAAAAGAGGATTAGTGCTCCATTAACTTTGGAAGGAGGAAAAATCCTCACCAGATGAGAAGAAAGGGGTTGGGAACTGCATGTGGAGGCATGTGATCACTTGCATGCCATCTGCATGGAAGCAGTATTTTGTGCTTCATCACTACACACACACACACACACACACACACACACACACACGAAAGATTGGCATTTTCATTCCCCCTTCTGAAAACACAAAATAATTTAAATTGTTAGTTGGTTTATTTTATTTGACAGCCTGTGTAGGGTCTTGATTTGGTTTGTTACACTGAATTACCCTTTCATAATGGGCATATAGAATACCAGATAACTGCCCCCAGGTTACTCTTGTAATTGAATAAGGAATATATTTAAGGAGCTGTCTGTGTTGGTTAAGAATGCCGTGATTGTACTAGTTAAGAGAAGGGTGGCTTAAGTAGAAACCTAATAGTAAAAGAGCCATGTGCTAAGTTTTAATTGATATCTTAAAAGCATCCATTTACTTGTGACCATCATTGACTAGATGGGTCTGAGATCCATTTCGCACGTTCTCTCCAGTGCAGTTTCAGAATGGAAGGGAATAAAGTGTAATGGGTGGATGGGGTCTTAAAAATCAGGGCACATAAAGAAGAAAATTGCTGATCATGGTATTTTCCTGATGCAGATAAGAAGACATCACCCTACCATTCACACATCACGGTTTGCAGGGCAAGGTCTAGTTCCATAGCTGCCAAGTTATCCCTTTTTTATGCTGAATAGGCTTCCTCGCGAGAAAAGGGAAAAATTGGCAGCTATGGTCTAGTTCCACTCACCCACATGCACATTTTGTTGTAAAAATGTGATACTCCTACCCTGCCAGTTTTAGATGTGAATAGATGCATGGATGAACTACCATTGCTGCTCCCATTGCATCCCATTTGTGAGCTTTGATACCTTCCCCATCCCCCAAAAAAGTTTGTCCTGGAGAACATTATTGGCTTTAAGAAGTTACCTCTTTCTGCATAGCTCCATCCCTTCCCTACCCTAGGATGCATTTCCTAGTGTGATGCTAGAGTGGACTAGGCCTTCGTTTATGAAGTCTTGGATATATTTTAGATTATCTGATCACCACAACTGGAAGATGGTACCAATTATACACTCCCAGCTACAACAAATGGATGATGGTTTTGACCATCAGGCTTATTGGTTGGTTGCTTGTTAAATATTACCCTGGCCCCATAAAGACCAGGAAACACCATCTAATCCTGACTACACACTTTATAATAATAATTTGTTCTTTATACCCCGTCCATCTGGCTGGGTTTCCCCAGCCATTCTGGACGTCTCCCAACAGAATTAATGATAATAATTAAAAACAATAAAACATTAGACATTAAAAACTTCCCTAAATAGGGCTGCCTTTAGATGTTTTCTAAAAGTCAGATAGTTGTTTATTTCCTTGATATCTGATGGGAGGGCATTCCACAGGGTGGGCGCCACTACTGAGAAGGCCCTCTGCCTGGTTCCCTGTAACCTCACTTCTCGCAGTGAGAGAACTGCCAGAAGACCCTCAGAGCTGGACCTCAGTGTCCAGTGTCCTTTGCACCTGTTGGACTCTTTAGATTTTCTGTTCCCAGTAATATGCCCTCCCTTGTAGAATTCTGATTATTCTCATGCAGAGTAAATGCAAGCCATATTGACAAAGATGCCAATATAAACTCTAGTTGTGGACTGGCTCATTTACCACTGTGTTTACTGCGGTTGAGCCAATTTGTCCACCCTACTCATTGATTGATTGCTTCTTTCTAATTGTGGGAAACTCTGGGTTTTGTTTTTTTGAGTGAACATTTGGCCACAGCAGTAAGAAAACCAATTAATACACACCTTTCCCACATAACTTCACATGGCTAAGTGAAATCTTATGCCGAAGCCCTTAATTTTGATGTTTGCTTGTTTCTAGGGAAATCTGATATGACCATAGAACCCTTTAGCTTCTGAAAACCATCACGTTTCTCTTGACAGCCTCAATGGCTGCTTGCTCCCTGCAGTCTCTGGGCAAAATGCTAGGCCATGTCCCCAGATGGCTGCGCCAAGTCCTTCAACAGCAAACGATGCATCATTGAATATGTCAGGCTGAATTAGAAAGCAGGCTCATCACATTAATCTCAGACTCTGAGCTGGCAGTTCCTATGTTCTAGTGTCATTTGATCCTGGCTGTCATATCCCCGTCTCCACCTCCACAGCCATGGGAAATCTCCCCAGGCAGCATACAGACAATAATGCACAGTAATGAAATTGCTGGAGGAAATACTGTGTTGGCATTGGCCACCATTGGCTGACACCTTTCTGTTACGTTAAAGTTGCCTTATATAGTTGAAGGTATCTGTTCATCGACTGGATGTATACTTAAGAAGCATTGGAGTGGGGAAACCTATGCCATGTGCTTTTGTGTTGTGCTGTTATACCCACCCCAGTTCCTCTACATCAGGGGTGGCCAACTTCCAAGAGACTGCGATCTACTCACAGAGTTAAAAACTGGTAGTGATCTAGCCCCTTTTGGGGGGTTCAGGTCAAAGTTGAGCTTTTGGGGGGAAGGAAAGCCCTGTTTTGGGGCTTCACGTAAAGGTTGTTGAGCTTCTTTAGGAAGGAGGAAAGCGACATTGAGCTTTTTTTTCCCCCTTAGGAAGGAAAGCCCTGTTTTTGGTGGTTCAGGTCATTTTAGGGGTGCAGGGCAAAGGTGTTGAGTTTTTTTAGGGGAGCCAACGTTTTTTAGCTTCTTTTGGGGGGAGCCACTGATTTACCAGTGATCTACCACAGACGTCCAGTGATCTATTGGTAGATCACAATCTACCTGTTGGACATGCCTGCTCTACATGATGGGAAGAAGGAAATAAAGGTTGCTCACAGGGAGTGGAATCTCTACTAACCTTAATATTTATTTGTTTTTGGGATTTGTACTTCACCCTTTAGTCACAAAGGTTCTTAAAGCATCTTACAAAAACCAGTATTATGATGGTCCCTGCCTTTAGGCTCACTATCTAAAAAGGCATGACACATGGCGAACGGGGAATAGGAAGGAGGAGGAAAAAGCAAGTTCAAATTCTTAATGTTGCTGTTCTTCTAACCCAGCATAAGAACCCAGTCCTAATAACCATATCTGTTGCTTACAGAAAAGTGGTTGCAGTATATGATACTTTCTTTGATTATAGACTATTTTTTTCTCATTGATTAACCCCTTTTGTTTCTTGTCTTGACAGGTACCCGTGCTAAGGCCCATGGATTTAATGGTGGAGGCAACTCCCAGGAGAGTATTCGCAAATGCACACACATATCACATCAACTCCATATCTGTGAACAGTGACTATGAAACTTACATGTCAGCGGATGACTTGAGGATAAACTTATGGAACTTTGAAATAACCAATCAAAGTTTTAGTATCCTTTGCTGCGTGAATCTGGCTGGAGTTGCCATCCAATCAGAAGAGAGCCCTGTTCTGAGAAGGCACCGCTTGCTTGAACCTCAAGTTTGCACCTCTTGAATGGTTGGTTTGTTGTGTCCTTAAAGTGCATTTTACAACTGTACTTGCCTCAGTCCCCCACCTGCATTTAGCCTGCAGAGAAATGTTTACTCAGAAGTGAGGCAAACCCTGAGCACCTTATAAAAAGTTCTACATGTGCCCTTCTTTACTGACTGACTTTATGGCATTTGTATGATACGCCATAACCTAAAGTTCTCTCGGTAGCTTACAAACAATGAGAAAAACAAACAATTGAACTGCAAACAATTATCCTCAGCTGTAGCCATTCAGTATGAAGGAAATGACTTCCTTCCCTCTCAGTTTAGCTAGGTAAATTGTGGACTGCTTCCCTCTGGTAACTGCATTGGAGAAATGGGGTGGGAGAGTCTTAAGGTCTTTGCAAGAGAGTAAAGAAGGGGACCCAGGTGGCGCTGTGGTTAAACCACTGAGCCTAGGGCTTGCTGATCAGAAGGTCGGCGGTTCGAATCCCTGTGATGGGGTGAGCTCCCGTTGCTTGGTCCCAGCTCCTGCCAACCTAGCAGTTCGAAAGCACGTCAAAATGCAAGTAGATAAATAGGAACCGCTACAGCGGGAAGGTAAACGGTGTTTCCATGTGCTGCTCTGGTTTGCCAGAAGCGGCTTTGTCATGCTGGCCACATGACCTGGAAGCTATTCACCGGCTCCCTCGGCCAATAATGCGAGATGAGCACGCAACCCCAGAGTCGGTCACGACTGGACCTAATGGTCAGGGGTCCCTTTACCCTTTACCTTTAAAGAAGGGGAATATGAAGGACAACAAAAACACCTGGGACTAGTATTGCCTGAGTTAAGAAATGACAGAGGAAGGTGGCAAGCATATTTCTCCAAAGCACTTTCTGTAGATAAAGTGGTTTACTGGGGGTTGCTGTCATAAAAAGAATGGGTGCTGGAGTAGGCTGCAGTTTGAGTTTTTATTCTTCCCCCTTAGAGTATAGAGTTATATTGAGGATTCTGTGGCTCTGGTACAAGTTTCCAAATGGATAATAAGGTGAACTTGCATATACAGAGTTGCCAGAGCTGTGTGGGAAGATGCCATTGGGACGCAACTCCCATATGTGATATTGATAGTATCACCCAGTGAAAGGACTGTAGTTCTGTGGTAGAGAATCTGGTTTACGTGCAATAGGCCCCATGTTCAATCCCCAGCATCTTCTGGTAGGAGCCACTGCCAATCAGTATAGTGAGCTGAATGGCCCAGTGGTCTGTCTCATATAAAGCAGCTTCAGTTTGTTCCTATTTTCATTAGCTTATCAGATAAATCTATAATCCTAAAGACACCGTTGATTTCAGTAAGACTAGTGTCCCAAGAAATGCATTGAAGATCTGGGTGTTAGGCTGCAGCCTCTATACAGGGATGGAGAAATTAGTCTGTTTCTGATCTGGGTCAATTTAGCCTGTGTTCATTCATCAGTCCAGTCCATCTTTCTGCAAACCATTTGTGACAGTTGTTGTTGTTGTTGTTGTTTTAAAAAAGAGAGATTCTGATACAACCTTTAAAAATGCATATTTTATCTGCCAGTAGGCATTTCTAAACATATTTTACACCAAAATATTTGGTGGTGGTGGTCGTTTACATATTTTGGTACATTGTTTGAGTTAAGATTTGTTACTGCAAAATTCGGAAAAGTGTAAAATTCAAAAAATAATCAGGCTACAGGAGTTGCATATTAGGTCATTTTTCCTTTAAAATGCAGACCAAATGACATTCTCTTCTGTCCATGTAGCATGTTCCACTGAAATGAGGAAAACTTACTATTGTTTAATCAAGCCTTGCAGCCAACAGTGCATGCATAAGAGAGAAGGGGGAAAGGAGGAAGAGTGAAACAAAGTGCATGAATTGGAGGAAGGGAGAAAGGTGTCATATGGACAGAGGGAGAGGAATAGAGTGGGGTTGAGGATCAGGATTTGGGGATAGGATGATAGGGAAGAATCAGGATTTGTGCAGGGAAGAGACAAAGACTGACAACAGGCAACATTGGGGAGAGCATTCTTCTATGGTCGTTTGCAGGTTGTGTGTGTGTGTGTGTGTGTGTGTGTACGTGTGTGTACGTGTGTGTACGTACGTACACGCACCCCAATGGCTACAGGCTTCATTGTGTCTGTACAACCGTATGTAAATCAAAAACTAAAGGTAAACAGGGTGTGATTTCTAGCCTTTCTCTTCTTTTTATTTTCATTTTTTAAAGTGATCCTGCTTTTGAAAAAATTACCATAGCAGTTTATCTCTTGGCCCTTGTGTAGCCTTTGCAGTGACCACACCGAGGGCTCTGCCAGTGTTTGAAACTCCCATTGTTCTAGGCACATTTTGAAATGGGGAATTTCATGAGCAGTTTCTGAGCTCTGGGCACAGTACTGTGCCTAAGATTTCAGATTAAAACTGCAGAGTGGAAGGAAAGGAGGACCTTTTCTGCCTCCCCACTTCCAGCTACTCTCTGAAGATTCAAGAAGACACCCTCTTAAGAATATTGGAGGAGTGGGTAGCTTTCATATCTCAGTTTCTAACACTGGGGTCTGCTTCCCTTAGCTAGAAATCTAAATGCAGCTCAGCTCAGCTGGTCATTATTGCAAGGTTCTGCTTTCCAGCTCGGTTGACAAATTGTTGAATTTTGCTTACAGGATCAGCCTGAGAGGAAGGCAATTGCAAGGTGTAATTTAGAAGACAGGTGCCTTTAGGGAGCATGTGGAGAAGAAATATTAATAGGTAGCTTTCATTGCATGCTACAGATATGTGACAGGCTGCTGGAACCAGGCATGCAAATGAGGCCATGCCAGTCACCTTTATAAAGCCACAACTGGAATAATAATAGGACTTGTGGCAATAATTACATCAGGTGTGCCCAAAACATCGCTAGAATACCATATATTGCTCTCTCAAACAATGTTGCTCTCAAGTAAGCAGATAAAATGTAGGTTTCCTTTGCCAGCCATGGGGGGCAGGGAGGAAGCACCCAGTGCTTGGTTGTTCATAAGTGCACACCGAGTTTGTGTGTGCATTTTTAATTTTTTCTATTCTAGACAATGTGTTGAGGATTTGCCTGATAACTATTGTTATGTTATTGTTGTTCATCTGTTCCTCAGACGCCAGAGTACGGTCAGGCCATGAGGAAGCCATGAGTGTGTCATTTTAGGCGGTGAAACAATTTTTGCAGATTTATTCAGTTAAGGGTCTTAAAAATACGGTTTGGGGTGTGAGGAATTCAAATCTGCTATTCGGACAACATTTAGTTTGGTAAAGCTACATTTGATTTAAAAGCATATAAACTGTTTTCAGAAAACCAAAGAATTTTAATTTTACATCTTTTACACCTTTTACATAATTTTTATGAAGATGTCAGGTAATGCTAAATATTAATAGTAGTAGTAGTAGTAATATAATAATAATAATAATAATAATAATAATAATAATAATAATAATAATATAACTGCAAGTACTTGGCAACCATTTTTAATTATTTCTATGCAATTTTACACACATTTCACTTACCAAGCAAAACTATATTAATTTAACCAAAATGTCTTTCGAATCCCAAGTCGTGTCACAACTTTTTAGAACCCCTCATTTTTTAGAAGTTTAAAGTTGAAAAATTCAGCACGCCCTGATCCTGCAGTAGTTGTGGTGAAAAGAGGCAAAAGGGATAATAAGAGTTGCCAGGAAGTTCTGCCAGGGAACAGTTAGGAATGAAGAACCAAAAGGCACCCAGCTTTTAACTAGGATGGGAGGTCTAATTTTCATGGCCCTAGGTGCCTCTTGAAATATCGGTAGGAAGGGGGTGTAAGTATGCACTTGAAGCAGTCGTGATTTCACCATGCCAAGTCAGAGATCTGGGAACGTGGAGTGCTTTTGTTTGAACTGTGTGCAGTTTGAAGCCTGCTGTGATTCGGTTGCTATAATAGACCTTTTCTATAACAGTGGGATGTTGGCTTAACCTGGATGCAAAACACTTCACCTTCCCTTTCGCAATCCTGCAGTTTAATCTGCAGCCTCCCTTTGCACCTCAAGACCCCGAGGCCTCCCACTTATGTAGAATAATAACACTTTGAGACCTTATATAAGGTTAAATGGGCAAAGTTAGACCACAGCTTTATTGGTTGCAGAATGTGAGTGGTATTGGCTTAGGCATTGGCTTGAACGACTATATCTGACTCCTGCCCGCCATGCAGGGAGTCTCACAAGGGTTAACCACCAGTAGGGGGAGCCCTGTTGAAGCACATCAACTTGGAGCTCCCCCCAGAGTCACTGGAAGGTCGTGCCATGGCCCTAGCCTCCACCCGGGCTTCGGACAGGAACCACGACACCCGGATTCCTTTAACGGAATACCCTTTTAAAATGGAGGGGCAGGTGATGGCCACACCTCCCCTCCCCCAAACCAGGTTTTTACCAATACCTAACCGCCACACGAGCCAAAGGCTCACCGCCAAATACCCTCACAACTGCAACCAACACCTAATGCCCTATACAGTGGAACCTCGGTTTATGAACACCTCGGTTTATGAATTTTCGGTTTATGAACGCCGCGGACCCATCTGGAACGGATTAATTCACTTTCCATTACTTTCAATGGGAAAGTTCGCTTCAGTTTATGAACGCTTCAGTTTATGAACAGACTTCTGGAACCAATTACACCCATGCTTCAGTTTATGAACGCTTCAGTTTAAGTACTCCATGGACCCATCTGGAACGGATTAATCCACTTTCCATTACTTTCAATGGGAAAGTTTGCTTCAGTTTATGAACGCTTACTCCGCGGACCGTCTGGAACGGATTAATTCACTTTCCATTACTTTCAATGGGAAAGTTCGCTTCAGTTTATGAACGCTTCAGTTTATGAACAGACTTCCGGAACCAATTGTGTTCATAAACCGAGGTACCACTGTATAACATTGGCCATCCAAGCATCATTTCCATGACTCACCTGATCACAACACCTCACATTTCACTTGGGCCCCTTCGAGGTGGGTGGGGGAGATCCTCATGCACGTTGTAAAGCAGGGGTGGCTAACCCAGGACTCTGCAGATGCTGCTGGGCCACAACTCCCATCACCCCTGCCCATTGGCCATCCTGGCTGGGGCTGATGGGAGTTGGAGTCCAGTTAACAGCTTCCCCATCCCTGCTCTAAAAAGATGATGATGCTTCCAAAGAGACATGCAAATACAGCACTGGCCCAAAGGAACCAATTAAGCATTTTGATCTATCCTTTCATTCATTGCTTGCATTTTGTTTAGCAAATTCCCACTGCATAATTTTCAGTTAACTTGGCAGGTTCTGCAGGATTTTCAGAAACCCTGCTTTAAAGCTATTACGCAACCTGTGTAATTTTGGGTCAGCTGAAGATATGTCCCATCTAACACGCACAAGTAAGTTGACATTCTGGGATAGTTGAGTATTATAACATGGCATGCTTTCCCATAGGCAGACAGCACTGCTGTTCATTTCTTGTGGAACGGCAACCTGCATCAGCCAACAGTGGATTGCTGTGAGTTTAAATATATGCTAAAAGCAGCCTTAAAAGGAATTACTGTTAAAAGAAAGCCATACTGAAAACTGAGAAAAGCTTGTCTTTTTGACAGTGGGTTGTTGTGGTTGCTTTCTTCTCAATAGAGCTGACAATGCCGTGCTTAACGGACATGATCCATTAGTTCATTATTTTCTCCATGAGAGTTACCTTTTTGTCACAGTTGGTGTGATCCACCAAACCCAGTTTTGGCCCTCTGTATGCATTCTGAGGGAGAGTTATGGGGAAACCCTGGGTCTTGTGTTTTTGCAAAAGCTTGTGGACCTTTGCAGCATTTCATTCTTGCAAAGGATTGTAACAACCCACACCATCAACATGGTGTATTTTTAATGAAGGAAGCCTTCTGGTCTGTCAGTGAGCCATAGATGGAACCTGTCAGCATGTGACAAATACTGTCCCATCCCTAAAGTGTCTCCCTGGTTATTACAGATTTGAGTGTATAGATGCCTACTTGAATTCTGTGCACTGGAGAACAGTGGACAGTTGCAAAATTGCCAATTGCGTCTTGTAGAGTGAAAAGTCTGTAATGGATAATATGTGTGATCCAGACAAAGCTAAGTGCTTTAAATATGATGATGATGATGATGTGCTTAGCATTTATATAGCATGATATGTGCAGGGCCAATTACTAATTACTAAATAGTGAAGGCATTATGCATATGCCTCAGAGCTATTTTTAGAATCGCAGCTTCTGTGGGTAAGGAATGTATTTGAAAACCCTTGTCTTTGCCCATTTTTTAATATTTAAGTTGGTTTTGACAGGAAGAGAAATGCACTTTTATTTTAGAAGAAGGTTACACTGGGGAAGGTCATCATTTCCCCTTTTTCTCCTGTTACCCTCTCCCCCAAATTCTGGTCAATTTAGAATTGCTTCACACTTAACATGGTAGCTTGTTTACATGGGCCTTCCACTAGTGTTTGCAATAGCAAGTGTGTAAGTGTTGAAGTGTGTGTGCCCATGCTTACGTCTCCAGTTATGCAGTGGGCATGTCAATGGAGTTGTAGTTTAGGGGACACACCTTCAGCTCAGTAAATGTTCAGGGTGTTTTTTATGCAGGCAGAAAAAGCAGGACATTTATCAAGCCACATTTGGGTGGATACAGCATAAGTTGTGTGAGCCTGCATTACACATTAACTGCAGAAAGCCTGCACTTCTTGCACAACATGGCCCTTTTAAACTATGTTATCACTGTGTGTGTGTGTGTGTGTCCCATCTAAACAACATGTGCTCACAAAAGAAACTGTGTGCAGTGGGGCAGCACCCACAGTTGCGGAGCTGCAACCCGGCACATTTCATGTTGGGCCCATCTATTATTCATTTGCAAGAACAAATTGATTCTTTAAAATGCATAACTAATTTCCAGTCTGGAAACGTGATGAAAGAGAAGCTAAAATCTAACAGCCCAATTCTGTGCTCCACTGGTGCATGGGATCCCGTGAAAGATCCATGGCACTGGACTGAGGGAAAGGCTCATCCGTTTCTTCTGGTACTGATGATCAAAAGACTTATCCCACTACAAGACTACACTAACATATTTCTAGAGTCGGGGGAAAGCTCCTATGAAGTAGATGTGCCTCCTTTGCGCAAAGCACAAAGTAGATGTGATGGCAAAGACCTATTCAGTTAAATCCAGATATTTGAATCTGGAAGGAAAGTTCGTATTAAGTGGTCACCAAAAAAGAAGACTTAACAGGGACTGCCAATAGACAGGATGAATTTCCTGCCACACCCTAGCCCGCCCATCTATTTCCCCTTTCTTTAGCCCAGTTCCAGGGAAAAGAGAGATGCTTCGAGTTTAGGGCCAGAGACACAGAACTTAACAAAACAAAACATTGTTAAGATAATTTTCCTATTACAATTAAGGCCAAGTGTCAAAATATGAATAATTTTGTTAAGGGAACATAACAATCATGCACAAAAATGTACCAAATAAAATCAATAAATTCAATCTAACTTGGCTAGTTACATTTTGCGTCCTCGTGTAATGCACAAAATTCCTTGCAAAATAAGGTTCTGGGAGAGCACATCTTTGGTTCGTGCAGGGCCAGCACATGAGGCAAGGTGAAGCGACCACCTCAGGCTGCAGGATCTGCATGGGCAACAGATCCCAATGCCAATCTTTATTTCCCTCCCTCCTCTTTCCTGAAGTAATAATAATAATAATAATAATAATAATAATAATAATAATAATAATAATAATTTATTATTTATACCCCGCCCATCTGGCCGGGTTTCCCCAGCCACTCTGGGCGGCTTCCAACAGAAACATTAAAATACACTAATTTCTTAAACATTAAAAGCCTCCCTAAACAGGGCTGCCTTCAGTAGATCTTCTTCGCTCACCCCTTCCTTCCTGGTGGTTTGCCTCAGGTGCCAAAATGTTTTGGACCACCCATGGCCCATTAGATGTTTCCAGAAAGAACAGACTAAAAGTGAAGTATCACTTATTTACTGAAATCTAAGACAAAGCTGGCCTGTTAGGGGGGAAATTGTTGTTGGCCCTAGCTATGAGATTTGTCACTATAATATCAGCCTATCCACTGAGTCAGTATACAGTATGTCCATTTAAATGTGTGGGGTAGCCATAGGAAGCTTATGCTAACTCAGACGGTTGGCCCGTCTAGTTCAAGATGATCTGCACTACGGATTGAAAATCCCTGGCCCTCCAAATGTGGCTACAATCCAGCTCCTGTCAGTCTGAGGCAAGATGGCCAGTGGTTAGAGATAGTGGGAGTTGCAATCTATGAACATCTGGAGGGCCACAGGTTTTCCATCCCTGCTCTATACTGACTGGCAGTGGCATCCCAGGGTTTCAGATAGGAGCCTTACCTGGACACACAAAGGATTTAAATGGCACCATCTTCTTGCAAAGTAGGTGCTCTGCCACTGAGTTGTATCCATTAACATATTAATATTTATTTGCTTATTTATTTGTGTGTGCATGGTGAGTTAAGGGATTTGCAATTTCTAAGCTACTTATGTACAGAAATTCCCACTGAAGTCAATGAGCTTAACATTTTCAATATCAGAACTGTGTCATGTGTGCCGACAGATCCTTCCTTGGTCAAGTGCAGATTCTATTTAACAAGGTCTCAATATCCCCTGGGGCATGCAGTGGATTAATGAACCTGCCCTTTGTCCCTTAGAGAGCCAGGATGAAATCCTCCTTGAGTTGTAAGTGAAAATTATGCCGAGGGAGGAGGTTCATCCTAATTCAGATATGGTGCATGTCACAAAACCTCTGTTTGCATTCGTGCCATTTGCAATATATTTTTAGTAAATTAATACAGGTTGACAAATCTTCCTATAGGTCCATGATAATAATGCCATCTGACATACCTGAAGCATCATTTGTGCAAAGCCCACAAATAAATCAAATTTATAATTTCTAAAGAAGCTAGATCCACTAAAACCACTTCCTCCAGAGTAGTCTCATTGGTCAGTGAGGCTGCTGTAATAATAATAATAATTTATTATTTATACCCCGCCCATCTGGCTGGGTTTCCCCAGCCACTCTGGGCGGCTAGTTGCATGGCTTGAGAAGCTAAATCAAAGCATCTCTGTAGGCAAAATTAAATCACACATGTTATTCTTTTCATTCTGAGCTCTGCCAGTGACTTTGCATGTGATGTGTATACCGGTACTTGCTGCCTTTTTCCTATGCATTGATTTCACTCCCACGTCCTGCTCCTTAGTAAATTGCTGTGAGAGATACAGTGTTCGATGAAAGCAAAATAAGGATAAAAAAATTCAATGCCATATCAGTAGTAATGCAAATAATGCAGCTAAGGCGATTCTTTGGCTAGGCTGGGGAAAGAGCCCATATTTCTTGGTTTCCCGGCTCGTGATTTTAATTGAAGGACCATCCTTCCAGCTGACAAGAAGACTGGCAGCATAGATATTACAGGCAGGTACTGAAGTGTATTAGCAAGACTGGGAATCTATGGACAGACAGTGCACTTCTTTTTTACACTATCGCCAGATTATTTCTGTCCCGTTTGGTTGAAGCAGCTTGAAACAAGAACATCACCAACATGGCAGGAAGTGTTTCCATGGCACAAAGAAGCCAAGCAGTGGTGAGGAAGCATTGCACATGCAGACCAGGGATGGGAAACCTCTCTGGACATTGACTGTCACTGGGAGAAAGCGTTTCATATGGTTTCACCATGAACGTTAATATTTATTGAACGTTCAAAGTATTTCACACACATAATAAGCTTAGCACAAGGCGAAGGGCCATAGCTCAGTGGTCAAGCATATGCTGTGTATGCAGCAGGTCACAGATTCAGAGTGCAGAATGCCCCAGTATCTCCAGGTAGGGCTGGGAATGTGCCTGTCTGAAACTCTGGAGAGCAGCTACCAGTCAGGGTAGATAATACTGAGATGGACCAGTAAGTCTGACTCAGTATAAGGCAGCTTCTTGTGCTCCGATGTGCAACACTATAATACAAATCAGTGTTTCTTACTCCAGTCTTGCAACTAGGAGGTTGAGAGATTTATTAAAGCAAGGGTTGCCAACGTGTTGCCTGGGAGTGCACAACTACTCGGAGAGGTGTTTCCTGGTGCCTGTAGCCCCATCCCTCCCAGCTGAAACCGGGTTTGAAAGAAGCAGTTTGTTGCCACCAATAGAATAGGTTGCCGTTTGTGCTTGCTTGGGGGTGTCTGATGCCCTGCTGGTTACTCCCCAACAACCAGTATTCAGAGATGTGCTTCCTCTGATCTTGGAGTGCATATTTTTCCAAACTTTCCCCTAATTATCCATAACATGGACTTCACCTTTTTCATAGCTGCCACATCCTTTGCCAATATTTCCATCAAGGTATCCACCATGACTCCAAGGTTGCTTTCCTGATCAATCACTGTCAGTTCAAACCTGTAGAGATTAGGATTTATTTATTTATTGCCTCAGTGTGCCTCACTTTACTCTTCTGTTGAACTGCACTTGCAATATTATTGTCTATTCACCCAGTTTGATGAATTCCTTTTGATGTGCTTCACAATCCTTACCCACCCCCCAATCCAGAATAATTCAAAGTCATAAGTATACTTGGACACCTCATTGATCATGTAATTTATGAATAAGCTCAAAAAGCTCCAACCTCAATACTGATCCTTGTGGGACTTCTCAGATCCCTCCATTGGGAGAACTGTCCATTTATGCCTAATCTCTGCTTTCTGTTCTTTTAACCAGTTACTGATCTATAAGAGGACCCATCCATTTATTCTAGGCATAGAAAACCCTCCAGATGCTTTGAGTCTACAATTCCCATCATCCCTGACCACTGATCCTATTAGCTAGGAATGATGGGAGTTGTAGTCCCAAAACATCTGGAGGGCCAAGTTCACCTATGCCTGATTTATTCCATGACTGCTTGGTTAATCAGAAGGCTTTTATCAAAAAGCTTTTTGGAAGACCAACACAGAGTGTCTACCAGGTCACTTCTATCAGCCTGCTTACTTACCCATTCAAACAATTTTAAAAGGTTAGGGAGATGGTTTGCAGAACCCATGTTGACTCTTTTCCAGCACATTTTCTCCTATATGCTTGAACATTTTGTCTTTAAAAATGGTTTCCATGAACTTGCCTGGAATAGATGTTAAACCAAATGGCCTGTAACTTTCATTTCTCACTTCCTGCCCCTCTGGTTACAGATGCTAATATTAGGGGAAAGTTCCATAGCTTTGTTAAATCAGCAATTTAACATTTGAGTTCTTTAATCATTTTGGGGTAGATGCCATCTAGACCTGGTGATTCTCTAGTTTTTAAATTTATCAATAAGGGCGAGAACTTGTGAAGTCATGTGCTCATTCCAATAGGACTTGTGTAAGGGGACATGCCCCAGTGAATTGGATCCCTTATCTCTCTGAAACACAAGTTTCATTTATGAGAAGATGAGGAGGGTGGTATATCCAACTATTCAATTTCCCCATCATATAATGCTACATTAAGGAAAGTATTTTTCACACAGACACATTTTCTCAGTAATCCCTACAGGAGAAGGATGTTCCTAACCTCCCATTCGCCCCTGTTAGCAGCAGGAACTTAATTTGTTTTCCGTATGGGGCAAAGAATGCCTCTGTGCTTTCCCCTCCTCCTCCCCTTTATCCACACTAAGGCTTCACAAAGCCAACAGAATTGGCCCATGCTGGGTTTTTTGTAGTGTGAAATCTAAAACTGCTTGACATCAGTGGCCACCATCTCAGAGCAATGACTGAGGGAGCCAATCATCAAAAGATCATCTGCACTTATCAGGGCTTTTTCTCTGAATGGTAAGGCCAGCTGAGAAAAAAAAAACCAATAAATACCCTGAATCTTACAATTGTGTCCATCTGTGATTCTATCTTGGATCGAAATGTGAAGAATTGAAAAAAACCAACCCCGGCAGCAATTATTGGAAAGCTTTTCTAGCGTGATGCCTTGGCTGATTTTTTAAACTGTTTCATTTTGTCCCTTGGGTTGGGGTTGCAGGGGGCAGGAACCATAACTCTTCCATCTTGAACCAAAGCAAACGGTTGTAATCTGAAAGTAAGCAGTTACTAGCTGCTAGCTTTCCTTGCACTAAAATCAATAAAGAAGCACAGGCTGAGTTTTAATTAGTGTGGATGCAAACATCCCTGTGAGACACACACACAAAAACCCAAGACAGACAGATAATTCCTGTTATTTTGCTTGGAAATAATATGGTCTGAAAGCACCACATTGCATCCTGGATATATACTGTCCTGTTTTTGTATGGGGTGCTGCTCTTTATTTTTTGTCTTGGAATCAGGGAATCCTCAAAACATTCCTAGCCACAATCTCAATTTTGCTCCAATTCTGTATTGAAAAGACTTTTTTTTTCTCTGAAGATCAATTGTTGGTGAAGCTGGTGTCAGTGTACAGATTCTGCCGTTTGCTTCAGTGTGTTATGAATTGGTGATACAACTCTAGTTAGCCCTCATAGTCTTTCATTGCCCTGCTTTTTACATGTTTTCTGTGCATATGCGCTTCATTCTCTCAGGACTACAGGTTTATGCGGGTGTGAAAAGGGGAGGAATAGGTGGGAACCCAGAGAGGTTTCTGTGGAGCTGTGAAGTTATAGAATGGGGCAAGGTCAGGAAATATCCTTCTCCCATACTGCAAAGGAAATTAAGGATGCAGTGTTAAACACAGTGACTAGGGAGTTAAACCCCACTGGATACAGTGGGAATTCCTTCTGAATAAACAAGCATAGCATTGCCCTGTAATGTAATTAACAGAAGAAATTAGCCAAGTTTCAGTGGAGAATGAGTAGACTGAACAAAAGAATGCCTGGATAATGGAGGGTTATCATGTGATGATAGCCAAGCAGATATAGCAGGAAATTAGCTGACCAGAGCGAGTAGTCAGAAAAGGTTGTGGAATGATGATCACCTGTTTAATGCAATTCTAACAAAGGAACCTGGGCAGGCCATGTGATGAAACATAGCCTGCTTAAGCCGTTCCTGGTGTTTCCTGGTGTGAACTGTGCAAATAAAATTTTAAAAAAATTCAGGTTAGTAATACCCTAGGTAGGGCATTATTAGTAGGTCTTCCTTCACAGATGATTCTCACTTCACCCTGTTCCAGTGTGGTCAGGACATGATTGCATAGGTTAAAACTAATGCATATTCTAGGCAAGGGCTTATAGACCCTTTTTCACCAGCAAAGACTTTTGTTTAAGGGAGGGAGGGAAGATCGGGAGATGGGCTTCTAGAAAGGAAACCTTGTGTTCAGTCCATTGTAATCAAATGGTCTTCCATTCATTTTCACTCAGTACTGGAGACTCACAACATACAAGGAGTTGTTATAGTTCCATGTTCTAATCCACCTCCATTTCAACTAGTGCTCTCTAGAAACACTTGCATGCCCTGACTCCCACCTCCTCAGTTCTTGACCTAGGCTCATGCATCATGGGCAGCCAGAGAGGATCAATTTATTGGCCTTTTTAAGGAAAACCATATTTGAAAAGCAATTTTTCTTAAACTAATTGGACTTTAGCCTGATCAGAGGAATTCCTTGGTTCTGTGGAGCCAGTGGCCTCATTCGCACATGACACTAAACCATGATTTATTAACATTAACTGTGGTTGACATTAAACATAGTGTAGCATTATGTGCAAACTAGACCAATGAGGCTGCCACTTTGAGGAACAATTTTGTTAATGTATACCAAACTAAAAGATTTGTTAAGAGGAAAAGAAGGAAGGAGACATTTAATGATAGACAGCTTGCTATTTTGTTGCATCATTAAGGTCATGAATGCCATAAGGTAGCTGCCCTATCCCAGTTAAAGCATGGTTACTGGTAAATTGTAAGGTTTTGGTGACTGAGCTGGGGTTCTTTGTCGCCTTGCAGATGGACATTTATAATTACCAAAATACAATCCCACTGAGGATATTTTACATATGCCAGGGCAACTAGCCAGAGAATGGAGAGTGTCTGCTCCGATACAAGCAACAAAGAAAATCCAGGAGACGAGGGAAAAGTAGGAGCTAATAGCTTGCTTTTGTGAGAGCAAGTGGCTGGTATTTATGTGACTTACCTCTGCCTTTTATTTCATCTGACTAGTCTGTTTATTTTCCTCAGATGATTGCCCATGGTGTTACAGATTGATTTTGCTTTCTGAAATAGAAAATCTATTGTGCGCCTACCATCAGCCAGGGGGCAACCTAGTTGACTAATGAGTTAGGATTCATTTTGAGTCAATCACCTAACACATGGTTGATGGCAGATAAAGCAATGTGCTTTGAATGAGTGTTCTTTCTAGCACCACGGCATGTTACAGCATGAGGAGGCATAAGAGACTCGATAATATGCACAACATTCCAACTGAATGGGACAGAGCTAGAGAAGGATTTGGTCTAGACCATCCTTTGCCAAGCTACTACCTTCCTGATGTTTTGGACTACAACTCACATCAGCTCAATCGGACTGGCAGAGAGTTATAGTCCAAAGTGCGGCAGCTAAACCGCTGGTAGGGGCAATTGACATTATTATTATTATTATTATTATTATTATTATTATTATTATTATTATTAATTTATACCCTACCCATCTGGCTGGGTTTCCCCACCACTCTGGGCGGCTTCCAACAAATAGCAAAATACATTAAAATATCACAGATTAAAAGCTTCCCTAAACAGGGCTGCCTTTAGGTGTTTTCTAAATGTCAGGTAGTTGTTTATCTCCTTGACCTCCGATGGGAGGGCGTTCCACAGGGCGGGCGCCGCTACCGAAAAGGCCCTCTGCCTGGTTCCCTGTAGCTTTGCTTCTCGCAGTGAGGGAACCGCCAGAAGGCCCTCAGCTCTGGATCTCAGTGTCCAGGCTAAACGATGGGGGTGGAGATGTTCTTTCAGGTATACGTAACACTGTTGTTAAAGCATCTGCACTACCAAGCCAAGTATATGTTTCTGGTAATAATTTATAAAACCCTGAATAACATGGATCCAGAGTACCTTAAGGACCACTTGAATTCTTATATCACACCTGATTCATCTGATGTCAACACGAAACTGAGCCTTTCATGTTTCTTGCCTAGTCCTATGGAAAACTCTTCCAGTGGACAATCTGAAAACTTTCCTATACCACCAGGCTTGTGCAGATAACCTTTCTCTTGCAGTAGCCAGTGATCTATGGTTTTAATTCTGTTTTTGTGAGTTTTCATTGCATTTAGAATTGTTGTATACCACTCCGATATTTTTGTGAAACTGCAATATATACATATTTTGATAAACAAAATATAAACAAATAAATATGCACAGTTTGCCCTCGTTTACACATAACATTAACCCAAGCCATAGCTTGGTGTAAATGAGCTAACATGCAGGCTCCCAGACAGGTAGGCGATAACTTCTCTTATTATCCCCTTCTATCATAACATCACCAGTATGTTACTCAGAAAGGTAGTAGTTGGCCCAGTTTCAGATTCACAAACGAGAAGTGAGTTCCACCCAGGTCTCCCCAGTCCAGATATATGGCACTCTTTTGTCTCCTCCCCACTTCCTTGGGACATCATGCTCTGTGCTATTTGTTCTGCCTTGATTCACTTCTGCCAGATATTGTAGATATAAAACCAGCAAACATGGAGGAGCTGACAGAAGTGATTACGGCTGCAGAATTCCATCCGCACCACTGCAACACCTTTGTCTACAGCAGCAGCAAGGGGACAATAAGACTGTGCGACATGCGAGCATCCGCCCTGTGTGACAGGCACTCCAAATGTGAGTATATTTTGGCCCACAGAAGGATGAATGAGATAATAGGATTTGTACTTATTTTATATAAAAATATATATCTCAATGGCAGGTTTATTGGGGGGGGGGAGAAACCTTAGTTTTTTCTTAGTAATCAGTTATCAAGCTTACTTCTGACGCAAAGTATTACCAGCTGGAAGTGATTAGAATATATCCTCTTCCTGCTGTGATTGCCAAAGTAAGAGCAGCATGCACAATAGTTTTTACCTTGGTGCTGTTTATATGTCTGTACAACCGAACCTTACCCTCCTGCCAGAATGAGTAACACCCAGAGCTCACTTTAATTTCTGGTTCGCTGGGTTCTCAGATATCTTAATGTCAAACTGAAAGCTCAAAGTACATGGGATATCCCTGGGTGTGGAAGACAGAGGGAATGGCAAAGCATTTTATGAATAGTTGCTTTAATGCATGGGGAGCGGGACCCACACCATTGCTTTCTGTCCCACTGAACGAGAGATGTGCAATTGCTATAAAGCCCCGCCTGATTCCTTTTCCAGCCAGAATTGAAATAAATCTCTTGCAAAGATTCAGCTAATTGCTTTTTTAAAGGACGGGAGAGAGAGATTGGTTTTGAACTAAGTTATTCTGATCCTCAGAATTTAATCCAAAGCCCATTTTTCGTTTCTTGCCGTCTGAAGAGTGCTTCCAGTTTGGGAGTCAGCTTTTAATTATTAAATGGTGGTTTAGCAAATCAGAAAGAGTGATATTGAATTGCAGGTCATACACTGTTTTCTATAACAACTAAGATGAATGTAGCTACTAAAGCAGAGATTGAGAACTTCTGGCCTGGGTGGCAAGTGCAGCCCTGCAGGCATCTCTGCCCGGCCATCAGGACTTTCCCTAGGCCACACCCCACCTCCCAGGCTCCTCCTTGCACTTGCCCTGCTCTGCATCTCCTTCAAGTATAGAGCCTATGTCGCCTCTAGCCCCACCCACCATTGGCATGTGACCGCTAGAATATTGCTCATGATGGAATGCAGCCCTCAGTCTGAGTAAAGGTTCCCCACTCCTGACCTAAAAGATCACATCACATTCTCAAATTGGTACGTTGAAAATAGAGGTTGACCACATCCATGTAGAGTAATATGTGGTGATATGGTTGTGTGACTGCTTCATAACTCCACCACTGCTAACAACCCACTGTTCATTCCCATGCTGGCCCAAAGATGCCAGATGCTTGTTGGGTAGTGTGTTGGGCGTGCTTTCACCACATTCTGAACTCACTCAGCTCACATTTTCACACATCAGTTTGGTTATATGCTTCTCCCCCTTTAATAAGGGAAGGTAAAGGTAAAGGATCCCTGGACAGTCAAAGCCAACTATGGGGTGTGGCGCTCATCTTGCTTTAGGCTGAGGGAGCCACCATTTGTCCACAGACAGCTTTCTAGGTCATGTGGCCAGCATGACTAAACCGCTTCTGGTGCAACGGAACACTGTGATGAGTGCCAGAGCTCACAGAAATGCCATTTACCTTCTTGCCACAGCAGTACCTATTTATCTACCTGGACTGGTATGCTTTCAAACTGCTAGGTTGGCAAAAGCTGAGACAGCAATGGGAGCTCACCCCATCACATGGATTCAAACCTCTGACTTTCTGATCAGCAAGCCCAAGAGGTTCAGTGGTTTCTACTACAGCACCACCTGCATCACTTAATAAGAGAAAATGCCAATGCAGTTGAAGTGAAATATTCAAAGAAGTTGGCGAGTTGATGCTCTAAAGAGAATAGAAAATGAAACCAGTAGTGATTTACAGTTAAGTGGATAACTGGATTAAGTTTTCAATCTGAACAAGTGTGATGTAGATGTTGAGTTATCCTTAACTATTTTTGTCTACGTTAAATTACATAGATGTTTTAATCCAGATTAAACCCTTATGTAAAGAATTTCTCAAGGGGCTGAGTCATTTTAGCTAGATTATTTGGACTCAGGATTTATAAAGTAGAACAAGTTGTTCTAATACCTGAACCAAGAATCCATGGGGGATTTAATCTCAGCGAACCAGCTAATTCAATTGAATCAGAATGCTTGTCTTGCATAAACAAACTATATTTTAGAGGGGTGGTCTGACTATAGTTGGATGTGTTCCCTTCTTTCCATCATGCTCAAAGGGAGGAGATTGGTAGTCTTTAGCTTCTGTTTTTGCAAACCATTGTTTGTCATTCCATCTGAATGCAGCAGACTATGGTTTGTGGAAACTATAGCTTGCCCTTAAACCGGCATCAAACCCTCTTGCACAAAGGAAGGTGGGAGGAGAGCACATGCAAGCGTGTGCATTTCTCTAATGACAAAGCCTGGTTTGTTGCTGCATCTGAACTTAAAACAGGACTTCTGTGCGGAACAAGTTTTCTTCCCTTTTTCTATGACTGATCTCCTTTGTCACATGATCTTACGTCCATTTCCTGAAGCGGAACAAGACCTCTCTGTCTCCTTGAATTTTGCACATGTTGATCCCATTATGCAAACTCTGATGAGGTTCACAATGACTGCATGTTTTCCTGTTTAGATTGGTGTATTCTCCTAGCATGTGTTTTGTCATGTTTTGTTTATTTTCTTTTGTCCACAAAAAGTACAGATAAAATATGAGCATGTTCCTCTTGAGAGAGTTTATATCTCAAAGGTGCTGTTTTTCTAGGAAAATAGCCATTTCTCCCATCCATGATGCTGCAGTAGTTTGCAGTTTTTCTTTTCTTTTCGCTATTGAATCAATCCCTAACCCCTAATAACCAGGTTACAAAAATGACCTCTTCAGCTTTATCGCTTCCACTTAGTGGGAGATGTCACAGAAGCCCAATTAGATGGCTGTTCCAAGCGTATGATTATATCCTGATATCTATCACTAGAGTTCATTGGATAGCCACAATTTTTTTCACTCTTTCCTCCCAGTGTCTGATTATTGTACCACCTCAGATTCATAATATAAGCATCAAGAAGCAGGCTGGATTCATTTCCTTCCCTTTTTTCAAAACCAGAGACCTTGGCTTGGTTTGTTTCTTTGTTCTGCTGCTGCTGCAGTGTCCTTTAGAGCGCATACAAGCCAATTGTGAAAACAAGTTCAATTTGACCTCTCCCTTGACGTCTGATATTGATTTTTCCCTATCCTTCAGAAGCATTGGACCTCAGTCAATTGTGGTTCAGCAGACTTGCAAGTTGGAATTGAGGCAGTTCATCGGGGATCAAAAAAACAAAAACAAAAAGTGACTCTGGCCTTTATAGATGAATTTTCAAAAGGAAATATTTAATAACTGGTTGTGTTTAATCAAAATGCAGATTGTATTGAAGCACCTTCCAATTGTGTTTCTGTTCCGTGTCACAGGTGGATATACCTGTTAATGCATTGCTATGGGTTGGCCTTAGAATATGTACCGTGCAACTGGAAATATGTACCTCTTTCTATGCACAATCTACAGCAGTACCAAATGAATCTGCAGCTTTATGTCAAAGAAAGTATGTTCCTTGCCTTAATCTGCCACCCAGAAATTTTCCAAAGTGTATATGGCAGTGTTGGCTGAACCACATACCCCCAACAATACTGTGGGTACTAAAAAGTTAGCCTTAAAAAGTTACCAAGATAAATCCACTGTGTGTGGCCTTGAAAGCAACTCCCTTGCTCAACCTTCCTTGTCCCATGCTGTTCTGGGAGTTCCTCCTAGAGAGAAGCCACTCTTTGCAGAACTGTTTCGTTCTTGGCAGGTGGCCATTGTAGAGGCAGCAGTGACATAAAAAGCATGGCTGGGTTTTCTGTACTGTGATATTCAAGCAGTATCAAGGTCACACCTCTGGGTAGGTGCATTAGAGCCAAGGATAAGATTCCTGGAAACGTTCCAGCTCCCCCCCTCCTCACACACCCAGTGGCAGAGTGTATATTGAATTGAATTTATTACGGTCCCAGACCAGACTTGGCAGAGTGTATAGTCCTGATTTTATTGAGCTCTTTTCCAGTGCCTTAGAAGGATAGGATTTCACATCCCACCAAGCCTGTATTCTCAGCAACTGCAGAGTCTCGCTTTTATTGCGGCTAAACGTTCTTGCTGCAGTGTGATTGGGTTTCAGTGTTTGTGTAATCGTCATTTCCTACAAACTGGACCCAGGTGGCGCTGTGGGTTAAACCACAGAGTTTGGGCTTGCTGATCAGAAGGTTGGCGGTTCGAATCCCTGCAACGGGGTGAGCTCCCGTTGCTCAGTCCCAGCTCCTGCCAACCTAGCAGTTCGAAAGCACATCAAAGTGCAAATAGATAAATAGGGACCGCTCCGGCGGGAAGGTAAACGGCGTTTCCGTGCGCTGCTCTGGTTCGCCAGAAGCAGCTTTGTCATGCTGGCCACATGACCCAGAAGCTGTCTGCGGACAAACGCCGGCTCCCTCGGCCTATAGAGCGAGATGAGCGCCGTAACCCCAGAGTCGGACACGACTGGACCTGATGGTCAGGGGCCCCTTTACCTTTACCTATTCCATGATGGCTTGCGCAACCAACAGCCCTTTTTTCAGCACTTAAATGGGAGGTGCTGGTTCTCCCAAATGACCATTCCCATGTGAGTAATACTGCCATATAGTGTGATTCTTGTAGCAGCTTCATATACTTTCTGCAGCAGAGGCAAGGAGCCTTTTTCAGCATGACAGCTGCCTTTCAGTGACCATAACATGCTAGTGGTGGGCAGAGCCAGAGGTAAAATTGTACAGCAGGCTACCTTCTAACCATGCAGCGGTTAGAGGTTTCTCCACCCACTCACATTGTTCCATCCTCGATCTAGGCAAGGGAGAGGCATTATCACAAATCAAGGTCATGCTCTAGGTTACTGCAATAGCAGTAAGTGACTATCAACATAACTACCATCAAGACTTGCCCTTTACCGGCCGCTTTCCCCCAAGAAAACTTGATCTTCGCCACTGAATTGGTGCAAACTTCAAACAGGTTTTCTCCAGGTTGACATTTGCTCGAATTTATCTGATTTTTCCAGGGAAAGCAGCAAGGCAAGTCCAAAACCACTCAGGCCCATGCCTAGAAAGCATGGGATAAAGCAGGAAACCGCTCAGACCCATGCTTTCTAGGTGTGGGATGAGCATGAATCTGGATGAGTTCCAACCCTAGAAATCTGTAGGATTGTCTAATTTCTCTTTATTTTCTGGTGGTCAGCTGTTGGCGTAAGAACAAAATGACTGAAACATTTCCTCTTGTTTCCAGCGTGGAAAACTTGCAGAGGTTGGATGTGGCTCTTCCTGTAGAAAACTCTTGAGCCTCTCTCATTATATTGGGAGCAATGAAATGTCACTGGAGGGGAAGAAACCCCTTCTGCTTTCTGCCTCTCTAAAATGAAAAATCACAGTCTCCTTTTGCACCGCAGGAAAATTGCCAGGTTTTGTCCCATTATAGGGGAAATTGTCAGCCATACCACCAGATGGGAAGAGTGCTAGCTCTGTAGTTTTACAGATGAAATGTCATTGTAGGAGAGAGATTAACCATATTTCTGTGAAATTCCCCAGCCCCCTGGGAACCTTGAAGGCCAGGATTTTTGTGCCTTTATCATTACGTCATAAATACAAAAGAAGGAAAAGGTCCAAGTGGAGAATAAACAGGAAGTGAGTGCATAGCTGCTCCAGGCAAATGGATTGTGTGTTACAGGATCACACAGCCTTCTGTGGGACACCTTTGACAGACTCTGAAACAAATGGTTCATTGCTGGTGTGGGAGAGCTGTTTATTTGGAATCAAGCTGCTCTTGCTGCTATAAGCAAGGCTGCAATTTTCTTCAGAATGGAAGCAGAGGACCAATCCCACCCCTTTACAAAATAGGTCCTGCCTTGCAGTAGTGAACAATGGAATCTATGCCAGTGCCCAGCAAGCTCACATTTCCCTAATCTCAAATTGTTATGTAGCCACCAAAATCCTGAGGTACCAGCTTGGGGAAGGGTCTTCTGTAAATCTTCAGGATTTTGTCATCAACTAAAAAAAAAAATTCTATTCAGAACAATGGTGCATTGTGGAATCCTGCACTACTCATCCACAAAGTTAAGGAAATGACATGCAATTACAGAACATGTAGAAACTATAGAAATTGCACCACATGTCCCACCTTAGTTGCTCTGAAAACCTCTTGGGACAAGTTCCCTAAGCACTTGAAGGCTAAAATGATGTTTCCATGCCCCCAGCCGCAAAAAACAAACAACAACAAAACCCCATGAATAAACGGAAACTACAACTCTATTTAGCCTGCTGGATATTTAAGGGCAGCTCTCCTACAGTCAAGATTTGCAAATTACCATTTGTTCCTCTTATCAACATGTTCATTCCCTGTGTCATTAAAAGTATACATTTGCGGCATTTGGCATTAGGGTGTTTGAGACTGATCTGGAACCAAGAGATCTATCCAACCCAGATGATAATAGACTAGTTCTGGTTATGCTAATCCAAAGTGCACCCAACAAACAGAGAAGTGAAAAATTGAATTTCCATGAAATTTTGTTGGTAAGGCGAGAGCAGTTTCTGCTGACCAGGTTCCAGAGGATACTAGTTGTCAGCACCGCCAAGGTTTCCCCAGCATCCCTTTTTCTGCTGTATCCTATTTTTCCTATTTGCAGGTTGAAATAACTTTTAGGTTGTTCATAATTTCATTATAGAAGGCAGACTTTGTATATCATTCTACAGGTTAGTCTTGCCACAGCCTAAGAATGATTGCCTTGTGGTTACGGGAGGCCAGGCTTTTTCACCAGTGGGCCTAATACTATGGAATGCACTCCCTGCTGAAATATGAGAGGCCCCATCCTCATTGGCATTCCATGATATTTTGAAGACACACCTGTTTACATTGGCATTCCTTGATCTCTCGTCCTGAGGCTTCTGTTTTAAATACTGTCCTCCATCCAGTCAAGCAAGAAGCATTATCAGAGTTGAAGGGCAGATTCCAGCCAGGCAAAAACATTTAAGGAGAGTGCAAAGCAGCCTGGATGAGGGTTGTGCCTTGGGAGGGAATATGGCCTGAGGAGAGTTCCAAGAGTCAGATGCAGCAGCCTGGGGGGCCAAATTTGGGCCCTGGGCCTGAGGTTTCCCCATCCCTACCACTGAACGTTTTAGGGATGCAGACATGAGGAGAAAAACGTAGAAGACATTGATTACTTGTTGCCATGTTGGTGCATACTAAAATAATAGTGTTGGGAATATTTAAGCATATATATCACCAAATAGCAAGTTATTCTGCAAAAAGTATAGTGATTATCCATCTACTGCCATTCCGCTTCCTTCCTTCCTTCCCCAAACCAGCTGTCTCAGTTGGGGGTTGAGGAGAATGGTTGTCTCCTCTGCCCAGAGATCCCCCTCCAAGCTGGGATAGGCCCCATATATGATCATCATATATGATCATCTAAGGTTTCTCTGCACCAGTTGTCATGGTACCACCAAGTCTCCAGTTGGCAGAGGTTCTTTTGAGTAAAGGAGCACCATCTGGTCTTTGATAATAAGGCAGTTCACAAATTCCTGCATTTCAATTTTCACTTTGCAGTGGTAGTAATTGCAAATGATGAAGACAGAAACTGTGGGAAGGAAGGTCACTTATGCCTTGTCTTTTGATGAATAAACCGCAAAGCAGGCATTGTTCCAAAGTGCCCTTCACCAAATACACTGTTGAGAGGGAGCTTATACAGAAGGGTTTGGATGCAGGCCCAATTCAAGGAAATCTAAAGTCAAGCCCGGTTCTAAATCCTGCAGTCTGCACATATAATCCTCACCCTGGATTGCTGGGTAGCATGAAAAATGGCATTGTGGCAAGCAGGCTGTGTAAACGTTTATGTCTTTTTACAACAAGGTCCACGATACTTCATTAAAAGCAGTTTTACCCTGCACTTCAGCCAAAGAGTCTCCCAGAACAGTTTGCAGCCTTCAGGCTTAACACTAATAAGACACAACACAGAAGGAAAGAGAATGGGGAAGGAGCGATGAAGGGGGGGGGAAGCAAACTTGGGCACCAGTTCTTCAAGATCTTCCTTTAATGACCATTCAGGGAGAGGAGGAGCCAGAAGTAGCAGTGGCCCTGCTCCCTTTCTCTTCCACTGCAGCAGCCTGGTTCAAATCGGCCAGTACAGTCCGAACCTTTGTTCTCGAACGGAATCCGTTCCAGAAGTCTGTTCGACTTCCAAAAACCAAGGCGCAGCTTCTGATTGGCTGCAGGAGCTTCCTGCACTCAACCGGAAGCTGCAGAAGCCACCTCAGACATTCGGCTTCCAAAAAAAGTTCGCAAACCGGAACACTCACTTCCAGGTTTGCTGCGTTCAGGAGCCAAAACGTTCAAGTCACAAGAAGTTTGAAACAAAGGTACAAGTGTATATATAAATTGCACTGCTATTTACATGCACACCTGAATTTAATAATGATTTTGCTTCCACTATGTGCATATTTCTCTAAAAGAGATTTTACAGGATGGTACAAGATGTATAGAAACCAAGGGAGCATGACTGAAAGGTGGATGGCCTCTTACCTTTTCTGACCTATACCCCTCCAGATATTGCTAGACTGCAGCTCCTTCCAGCCCCAGCCTGCATGGCAAATGTTTGGGATGATGGGAGTTGCAGTGGAGCAGCATCTACAGGCCTGCAGGCTCTTCAAGCCTGCAGATATTGGTTAGTGGGGTATTTAGATCAGGAAAATGAAATGGGACAAAATTAACCCCACCCCACCCCACCCTCAAGTTCAGTGCCCCCCAACAACTGCTTTAAAATAGAAAGAGAAATATATGGACATCTGCCACATCACAAGTAGGCTGGCCCTGAGTTTTTCACATGCTCTTAGGTTTTGTATAATTTGGTGGTGGTTGCAAATTTCTCTTTCCTCGACTGCAGCAAAAGTCAGCCCGTCGCCTCTGCTGTCACTTTAGCACCAGCAAACTTGACTCAAGCTTTACACATAACAGGACCCATAGAAATGATGCAGCTGTTAAAAATTCCTCCCAAATCCTGTCTCCTAGTGTGCCTGAGCCCATAATTATTACAGCCAAGACAAGCTCTTGTGGAAGTTAGGTGCTTTGCACAAGCCAGCTCAGATCTTGATCCCCCCCCACACACTTCTCTTGATGTTTTCAGGTTTTTTTTGAAAAAACCCACAAGTCATCAGATTTCCTGCTGGCAGCTAAAGGAGCTCAAGCTGGAGACTGCTGTGAGCAGTGCCATTTCAGATTTGTAGAGAGATCATTTATCCTGGCACTTTGGGATGTTTTCATTCCTCCTTCCTGCACACACCATATTCCAAAATTCAGGACTTCACAGCTCAGCATTCAGTTAGAGGGCAATGAAACTCACCAATTTTTTTTGCTGAGAAAGGAAATCCTGCACTGGTATGGTTTTCTTCCCCAGTTTTTCCTGCAGGAGGTCTGACTGCTAGTGTCAAACTTATTTTTAAAAAATACCGTAAGTAAATAAAATTCTCATTGCCAGGATGTTAGGTGTCAAGTGGGTCATTACCCTTCGAAGGGTGAGAACACAGCATTGCAGCTGAATTCATGCAGTGCGAAAGAAATCCTACTGTCTCTAAGAAATTTCCTTAAGCTTCATCTTGTTTTAGCCACACTTCATGTTTTCTGCCCTGGCCACAGAAATGTGCTTCCTTTGGTCAAATATACATGTAGTTCCTCCTCCTCTCCCTCTCCCTCCCTCTCCCTCATATTTATTCTTTTCAAGCATTTATAATACTGCTGTGCATCAGAAAAGATTCCAAAGCAGTCACAAAGAAAAGTGAACAAGAATAATAATCCAGCATATAAAATAATACAAAGATACAATATTAAAATCCATAAAGCAAGTTTTCACTCACTCAGTAAGCACACAAATTCCACACTCAGTAATACACCCGTAGGCCAGACAGCCTGTACACATTCAGCCAAACCAAAAAAACAACAACCACAAACACAATTACCAGAACCAACAATCCCTTGTGCAGCCTTAACGCTACGAGTCAGAACAAAATTTAATCTGGGATTCCACCAACCCCAACAAAAGCCTAGCACAATTTACCCAAACACTCACTCTCACATAGGGCAAGGGGTAGGGAAATGCAAGCTTTGTGTCTGAATGTGTCCCTCCAAGCCTCTCTAGCTGCCCTTGAGACTCTCCCTGGCCAGAGTGCCTCTGCAGTCCTGATTAGCACTTGCATTGAGTGTTTTTGCCTGACTGGAATATATCTTCGATGATGCGTCTTGCTTCCCTGGATGGAAGGTAGAGAATCGGTGTGAGTAGGTATAGAAATTTGCTTGCTCTATAAAGGTAGAATTTATATTCATTGCCCCACCCACCACTGGCAGGTGGTGCTGAAGGAATGTGGCTTAAAATTTGGGCTGAAGAAGGTCCCCCGTCCCTGATTTCAGGTTATTGTCCACAGCTGAGGAACCAAGCTGTCACTGCAGTCAATTGCAGAATGATGGTAGTGGAGAAAACATCCGGTAGTTGTTTTAAGAATTCATGTATGGTCATACAATTTATTTACTTTTACCAATATAGCCGCTGCCAAACAAAGTATGCTAACAATGGAAGATGCTCTTTCTCAAGTTCTGCTATGGTATCATATTTTTGTTTTATGATTACTTAATATAGATATAACATTTTGAAAAAGCATGGTGAGGGTCCTAAAACTCATCCATTGAATACATCCTTGAGATTTGTCCTACGGGAAAACAGGTCTTAACTTCACAGTTGCATCAGTCTGCTTTCTTGGGCCATTCAGGTTGTGATTTATATATACACGAAGTAAGCAATTGCTCTGAAACCTCTGTATAGACTTCGATTGGCTAACGCCATATATTGATTGGCCCGTAAAGCTTTAAATCTCTTTGACTGGTGGCAGCTTTGATACAAATGCTTCTTACTCCACTAATTGATGGCTTGGTAGAGAATAGTCCATTCTTTTAAAGATGAGTGTTCTCATTAAAATGCCCTACCAGGGGTTCCCAACAAAATTTTCTCGAGGACCCCTCATTGAGCCGCTATTGTGACAAGGACCCCCATTAATTCCTAATCCTAAAATTAAAAAGTGAGAGCCAAATTAAGAGTCTTTTTATATTTTATATTTATACATTTTTTACAGTTACAACAGAGTACTCCATCAGTATACAGTTAGTTTTAATTTTCAGTTCTTAATGAGATGAACCACTTTTTAACCAACGGTCCATTTTTAACTACGCGAACTGTAGCTTCCGCGAAAAACAATGCTTTGTTTACAAACACTACTGTTTTGCAAAGAGGCAGCACGCGCGCCAGGTAGGAGGGAGGGGAATGGAGAAGACAGGGTACCTGCGCAGTAGCGCACAAATGAAGCCGACGTGCGCAAAGCATCTTGGGGAGGTGACCGTTAGTAGAATGTGCGCGCTGCCTCTTTGCAAAACAGTAGTGTTTGTAAAGCGCCACCTAACGGCATACAGCAGAACTACTGCCTCTATCTAATTCTAGTTTTGCACTAGACTCTGCTCATGCAGGAAGCGGCCAAAACAAAAAATCTGTTATCATACGAAATATATTTAATATATTTTTTATTCTAATAGCATCTTGCGGACCCCTCTGGCATAGCTGTTGGGAACCACTGCCTAGTCATTAAAATCTCAACTGTTCTGTGGATCCAGGACCAGCTGACAGTGCCCGGATCACCTAGATAGATAGATTAGATAGATAGATAGATAGATAGATAGATAGATAGATAGATAGATAGATAGATAGATAGATAGACATGACACACATACGATAGTTGGGTAAACAAAAGCAGAGTGCAGCATATGGATGAGCAGTTCAATGACTGAAGTAAGATAAATGTCTTAAGAAGACGCATAGCTGCCAAGTCTCCCGTTGAAAAATCTGGGATCAGCAGCGGTGTGGCACAGGAAGTCGCTTCGACGCATGTCCAGACATGCGTAGAAGGGACTTCCGGTGCCCAGACATGGGCAGAGCAGCACCCTAAATCAGTTCTAAGCATGTTCAGACATGCGCAGAAGGAGCCTCCCTGGCAGGTAGGAAATCGGGGGATTTATGGGATTTTTTTCTATTCGGAATAACAGCGGGAAACGGATTAAAATCCGGGGGTTTCCCGTGAAAAATGGGAGATTTGGCAGCTATGGGAAGAAGGTCAGAAAGGAGATGCAGGGAAGTCCACATTTACTAGCCATAGATGCCAGGCAGAATGTCCTACACTTGGGGTCACCCTGATCCAGAAGAATTTTTATAAGCAACCCAGGCCACATCTGCACCATAAAATTAAAGCACTCTCACACCACTCGTAACAGTCTTGGCTTCCTCTAAGGCAGGCATGTCAAACCTGCGGCCCTCCAGATGTTTTGGACTACAATTCCCATCTTCCCCAACCACTGGTCCTGCTAGCTAGGGATCATGGGAGTTGTAGGCCAAAACATCTGGAGGGCCGCAGGTTTGACATGCCTGCTCTAAGGAATCATGGGGACTGTAGTTTGTTAAGGGTGCGGAGAGTTGTTAGGAGACCTATTGCTCTCACAGAGCTACAATCCCCACAGTGGTTTAATAATCAGTCCCTCTTCCCATTGAATTCTGGGAATGGGAATGGTTGCTGATGACTGTTAAAAGTGGTTTGATAGTGCTTTAAGTGTATGGTGCAGTCAGGGCCTTGGCCAGCTGGCCTCTGCAACAAAGACAGGATCCAGTGGACCAAAGTTTGGTCCCATGGAAGCCAACTTTACAAATCAAAAGGTGGCATAAAGTGGGTTCAGTTTCGTTGACTTCCCACATGATGTAATCATACTACACTTCTGTTTAGATTCCTAAAAACTCTTATTTACTTTGGTTTGCTGCCAGTCATTCAGTGGGAGTCCAGGTGTGAAAGCTCGATTTGTTCTGTTGCATTTTAATTTAAGAAATTAATATTTTATAGTCTACAGATATATATATTTAATGATGCCATGCATTGAAATATTGAAATGCAAATGTAGGTAGCGTGATGGAGTTTGAGATTGTCAGGTGAATGAAAAAGCAGGCAAAACAAGCAATCTCACTCTGGCAATTATATGTTAAGGACTGAAAAGCAAGATCTTGTTGAGACTTCAGTGCTGATCCCAGTGCGTCTCTCCCCTCACCCCACCTTTGTAATTAGGCAGAAGGGAGACTTGGCAAAGAAACTATAGACTATAAAGAGGGGAGTTTCTGTTCCTCAACTTTGTCAGCTTTTGCACTAAACTCTGAACTTTTAGGGGAGATTTCACTCAGCTGAGTATATATTTTTTCTAAAATAAAATTTGATTTTTGCATCATTGCTCTTTCTGTAAGGCATCTGTAAGGCATTGCTCTTCCTATTGTGCATACCTCCCCGTATAAAATATTATATATTTATACCCCACTTCAATACATTTTTCCCAGGGCAGCTTGCAAAATTTCAAAACACAGTAAAACAAAATAGAAACATTTTTTTAAAAGGATACTTCCAGATGAGTTCTAACACTGCAAGCCTATGCATATGTACTTAGAAGTAAGTACCTTTGATTTCAACAAGGCTTACTCCCTGATAAGACTGTAATGTTGATTGTATTTTTGCAGGATTATGTTATTTATGGTCTTGTTTGTTCTGTAAATGACAGCTATTGTAGCCCTTTTTGGGCATTCTTGCCTTTGTGCTTGTCAGAATGAGAGTGTAGATGTGCACAGAGCACAATTGTCCATATTGTAGGTTTTAGGCATAAATGTATATGCAAACACTTCCACGTGACCCAGAACCCTGTCCGACTGGGGTTCCAGATTCAAAGCAAAGCTGTACTCATGATTGCAGAGAGCCATGCTCTTTGAAGAAGGGTTAGGGAGTTGGCATATCCCTGCTCCTGGGTTGACAAACACAATGGGGATGGGAAAGCTCAACTAGCACTTATATCTGAATACTATCCTGAACTGTAACCATTTTTCCGTTAAATATTTCCACACTGCTGTGCAAGTGAAACACATCAATACTTCAATACTTACCACATTGGCACCAGCCCTGTTGACTTGTGTCTTGGCCATGTTTTAAGTGACTTGTTTTTTGTGTGTGTTGTATAGTTTTTGAAGAGCCCGAAGACCCAAGTAACAGGTCGTTTTTTTCTGAGATCATCTCTTCAATTTCTGATGTTAAGTTCAGTCACAGCGGGAGGTACATCATGACCAGGGACTATCTCACTGTCAAGGTGTGGGACCTCAACATGGAGAACAGACCTATTGAAACATACCAGGTACCTCACCCTCAAGGTTTTTGATGTGTTGTGAATGAATGAGTGGTAGGAATTAAAGATAAAGGGATGCACCCAGGCTTTGTCATACTTAGAGTTGATCCACTGTTAGACATAACTTAAACACATTTGATTTCAGTTATTCTGCTCTAAATATTACTTAAGTCTGGGCCAAACCCAATCTAGGTAAAGCACTTTGAACATTCAAAACTGCTACATAACTACTGTTATGAGTTCTTTGAACTAACAGGCAAAGTCCTCGTTGTTTAGGATGCTCCTTTCCATTCCATTCCTGCTGAAATTAGAACGATATTTGCGTTTTGTTTTTTTCTGTTGCATATGATCTCATGGAAAGCTGCATAATTTTAAGGCTGCTTGTCAAACCCTCTACAAATCCAAAGTAATGAAATTGCTGATGAGGGTTGGAATATACTTGTGTTCTCTGCCTAATAACGTTGCTGTGCCTTTAGGGATCTTTGAAGGAACACAGACTGTCTCTCACAGGAGCAAGGCCAAGGGGCCAAACTATACAAGAAGCTGCCTTATATAGATGCAGACCAGCGGTCCATGTAGACCACTATTATCTACTTTGGCTGGGAGCTCTTCAACATCTCAGGCGGAGGGGGGAGTCTTTCCTGCTGCTACATGCTACCTGGCACTCTTTAACTGGATATGCCTGGGTCCTGCATGCAGAGCACACCCTCCACCAATAAACAAGGACTGCTCTGAATTACTTGAATGTAATACTTCTTACCTGGGCAGAGGTGCTGCTTTGATCGTTATGGGGGGAATTCAACATCACACTATTGCAAACATTCCATCACTGCAAGCGTTTCAGCTTGCCAGGCAGAATCACCTCCGCACCTCCTCTCTTTGCATACTGTTCTGGTGATTCTCCTAACCCTCCCTTTCCCCCTGGCTCAATTTCAGAGGTATGCAGAGCATGCAGAATGACCCCATTGTGCAAGCAGAAGCCCTTCTGCTGATGGAACTCATTATATGAATTCCACCCTGTAGGTGGAGGGGAGGGATCAGGGCCGGCCCTACCATTAGGTAAAAAGAGGCACCCACCTGAGGTAGCAGGTGCTGGCTAATGGACAGGAATTACAAAAGTATTGGATCAAAGCACTATGTGTGTCATTCTGCCCTACTACCCTCAGATGCAGTGGAGGATGCTTCCCCCTTTGCCAGTGCTGAAGTAAGAGTAGATTGCCAACCCAAGTGGCTTCTGTATGTGGAATTGGGAAGGTATCATCTTGCCCCTTTGCTTCAGGCAGCAAAAAGTCTTGGGCCTGCCCCTAAACCTGTGTCCTCCAACATTGTTCTTGGATGCCGGGGTGGACTTCCCCCTATACACATTCACCCCAGACTACTGGAACAGATAACTGGAGCTTGCACGGCAAGTGTGTGCATTGATTCTTGGACAGCTTCACCCTTCATTGAATCTTTGTTACGAAAATAAGGTTGCTGAGTGCTCTTCCTACCCACGTCTCTCCCCTATTGCCATAATAGATTATTTTTGAGGTTGTCTCTTTGGTAATGGAGCAGCCTTCTCCCATGGGACTGCTGTGTTCTTCCCTTAAGTATCTTGCGAGCATCATTTCTTTTGAGCCATGCTTCTGGATTAGTAATGAACAGCTTAATGTATCCACTGTAGAAGATGTCTCCAGGATTAATGTATCTGAGAACCTAAATGAGTAAGAGGTGAGCTTGTAGGGAACTAGTAGATACTATGTCATGTTGGTTCACAAGATTTATAAATCAGGGTTTGGATTATGATTCCCACTGAACCTTGTTTTACTATCACCCTTAGGTTCATGATTACCTCCGCAGCAAGCTGTGTTCCCTCTACGAGAACGATTGCATTTTTGATAAATTTGAATGTGTGTGGAATGGGTCTGACAGGTAAGGAGCCTCCTTTTACTTTGGCTATCCCACCCCCAATTGCCCCTTGGTTTACACTGTTTGATCTTGCATTTCTTCTGCTTCATGAACAGTGGAGGTGTGTGTGTTTATTGGGCTGAGGGGGAAAGCGTGTGCCAGTCAATCAATCACCACTGGTGCCAGCCATGAGCCACTCTGATCTTAGCTTCACAAACAGGGCTGGCTCACGGAGGGCATCATGAGAAGGACACATGTGCCCTTTGATCCCGACCCCCTGAGGGCGAAGCTGGGATCGAATAACGCATGGCATCCTTCTCAGGCAGCCCTCCCTGAGCTGCTTTGCAAGGCTTGGATCTGATCCCAGCCTTGCAAAAGCACCATAGGGCTGGCTAAGAGAGGGTGGTATGAGCAACACTCCTCTAAAAAAATTGCCTGGGACAATCGCCCTGGCAACTCACCTCCACCCCCTGTGGTGTAGAAATCATTGCGAAGCTGAATGAAACTTGGCAACTGTTCATCAGCCAAGGCAGGGAAAATACTCACCACTCTCCAATGCAGGCATCCCCAAACTGCGGCTCTCCAGATGTTTTGGCCTACAACTCCCATGATCCCTAGCTAACAGGACCAGTGGTCGGGGAAGATGGGAATTGTAGTCCAAAACATCTGGAGGGCCGAAGTTTGGGGATGCCTGCTCCAATGTCTGTTAAGTTGTGGCACTCAACCAGGGTTGTTTTCCATTTGAAAAGCAAGGCACAGAGAGTCTGAAGTGTCTTAGAAATGTAGTTTATTCACACATAGGTTTATGGAGACAGAAAGATCACAGCATTTGCATCTCAGGAGGGACTTGTCCTTTCCAGCAGCGCAGCATTGCATTCAAAGGCATTCTAAGTGCCAGCCCCATCTCTCTCTAACAGCCAGCATGACTGCTGCCCCTCATGGAGTTCTGCTCACTGCTAGGGCTGGCCAATTTCATGTTTTCAACATTGCAATGTTTCACCAGGCAAACATCATGACCTGGCGATAACACCACAATGTTGAAAGGGTAAGAAAAGCTGCATTGGCCTTGGGCCCACCAGGGAGGAAACGCCACTGCTCCCACTGAAGGAGCCAAGGAGGTTGTGCCTCACATGGCCGGGGCCAAGGCAGCTTGTTCCTCCTACCACCAAGGAGCGAGCGAGGGAAGTGTGCCTTTTTAACCCCATCAGGGCTAGGTATGTCTGCACCACCACCACTGTTTCCCACTCTTTGGCTCTGAAATGGTTGATGTGCCGAGGCTGGAAGAGTCGCCCTTTCCGCAAGGATTGGAACACATGTGGAAAGGGGGACTCTTCCAGCCTCGGCACGTCCACCATTTCAGAGCCAAAGAGTGGGAAACGGCGGCACGGACATGCCCAGCCCCAATGGGGTTAAAGAGACATGCTCCCCTCGCTCGCTCGCTTTTTGCTGGACAAGAGGCGCTGTGCCTCACCCAGCAAAGAGAGAGAGTGTGTCCGCGCCTCCGTCTGCCTCTCATAGGAGCAACAGTTGGGAGAGGCGCTGCGCTGTGTCTCTCCCAACCGCTGCTCCTATGAGAGGCGGGCGGCGGCGGCGAGATGGCATCATTCGAGGAGCAGGCGGGCTGGTAGCAATGATGATACTGCCGCCGCCTCTCCTGCTCAGGATGAGCGGCAGCAGCAGCACTGTTACCAGCCCGGCCTCAGCTCCTCCGCGCCCTCCTCCTCCTTGCCGCCCCTCAGCTCGCCTTTGCCCCCGCCACCTCGCCCTCCTCTTTCTGGCTGCTGCCACCACCGCCTCACTGTTCCCCACCGGTTAGGCACGCAGGACGTCGAGCTGGCAGATGGATGGCACCTCCTCTCTCCCGCACACTTTCACATCAGGGCGTTTCCCACCCTTGCAGGGAGAGGGTGTGTAAGGGGTGGGGGTGGGGCCTTGTCTCCCCCCCCCAAAAAAAAGAGGGGTAGGAGGGTGGTCGAGTGCTCCCCTCTCTCTCTCTTTCCCCTTCCTCAGTTTCCCTGCTGGAAAGGCTGACTTGCTTTTCTATCCTCTTTTCACTCACTCTCACACAGACACACAACTCCCAGTCATTGAAGGCTGTCTCATCCACACACACCCTCTGTCATACATCCACTGTTTTGTTCAGAATATTTTTTCCCCCTTGTTTTCCTCCTCTAAAAACTAGGCTCCCTGCACTGTGCTTCCTCATTGCCAGGTGCTCCCAATTCCAAGTACAGCGGTGCCTCGCTAGACGAAATTAATTCGTTCCATGGGTCAATTCATGTAACAAATTTTTTGTCTAGCGAGTCCCAGTTTCCCATAGGAATGCATTGAAACTTAATCAATGCGTTCCTATAGGCTCTGGGGGACTGGCAGCGGCATGCAACGGGGCTTCGGAGAAGGTCTCCGAAGCCCCGTCTGATGTCGGCTGTGTGCAAGGCGGCGGCGGGGAGAAGCTCTCTTCTCCCAGCCGCCGCCTCTGGCCAGCCTCCGCGGACACGGAACGCAACTTCGGAGACCTCCGAAGTTGCGCTCCGTGTCTGGGGTGCAGGGAGAGAGGCGGCGGCAGGGGACAGAGACGAATTGCAGCAGGCGCTGCTTGCCCCCGTCTGTCTTCCCCGAGCCAAGGGGAAGACAGGCAGGGGGCAACCGCCGCGTTTCGGCTCCGTCCCCCCTGGGAAAGGAAGATTAGCTGTCAGCTTCCCTCACTGACAGCTGATCTTCCTTTGCCGCTTTCTATGGCCGCGCTTCGTAAGACGAAGCGGCGGTCATAGAAAATTTTGTCGTCTTATGAATGCCTCGCGTAGCGCAAAACTCTTTAGTCTAGCAAGTTTTTCGTTGTGCGAGGCATTCGTTAAGCGAGGCACCACTGTACCTGTTAAATAGGATTTGAAGCTGCAGGGATATAAGCAGTGAGACTTTCCTCAGCTGTACAAACAATCATGCTGGCTGGAGTCAGCCCAACCATTAGGGGAAGTGAAACCTCACCTCAGTCAACAAATCTGGAGGACAGAAATTTCCACCTACACCCCATTCATTATTCTGCACCTTGGTGCCTCTTTTTCTGTCAAAGGGGCCTTGAGTGTTTATCTAAGGCTAAGCTAATGCCATCAGCATTGGGTATGGCAGAAAATGCATGGGAAGGGAAATGAAACAGGTTTTAATTCTATTTGGTACGTCACCTGATTTGATTCCTGTTCTCACCCCATTCTCTTTGCTTGCTCCTCAGTGTCATCATGACCGGCTCCTACAACAATTTCTTCAGAATGTTTGATCGCAACACCAAGCGTGATGTGACCCTGGAAGCCTCACGGGAAAACAGCAAACCCCGTGCCATCCTGAAACCCCGCAAAGTTTGTGTAGGGGGCAAACGGAGAAAAGATGAAATTAGTGTGGACAGTCTGGACTTTAGCAAGAAGATCCTGCATACAGCTTGGCATCCTTCAGAAAATATCATAGCAGTGGCAGCGACAAATAACCTGTATATATTTCAGGACAAGGTTAACTAGGAAGGGGCGGGGAAGATGTTCCTTAGGAATCTTACGTACTGGATACTAACTAGCAAACACAAGTTTTAAAATGTTTCTTCCGTTTAATTTTTTCCCTTCTCCTCCTTATTTGTTTTGTTATTCCTCCGCAGACATTAGTTATGTAGAGGCAAGCACTCAGATTCCAGTGTCTATTGCTTTCCCCCAAACCTTAAGAAATTGGGTTGGCAAAGCCCATTAGGAACATTTGACTTCCAAGTATTGAGACCTACAAAATGACACCATTAATTCAACAGCAAGCTTGAATTATTTGTGATTTATTTTTTCCCAGTACTCAGTAGTAGCTTTTAGTTTCTTTAAAAATATTGTTCTAGACATCTGCCAATTTATACAGAAGTTAAGACTATAGTAATATATTTACAAAAAAAATGCAAGCAAGGCCATAAAATACAATGATGTATTACTGTATCTAAAGATTAAGTTATCCAGGTTCAATTTTGGAGATCTTTGGGTTTTACAGCCATACCCAAACAGGAATTCAGTTTCCTTTGCTGGTTCATTTCTCCCCTCTAATTGTCCTTTCCCCTTTTTAAAGATGGCATTTACCTTTTATCAACTCAGGGCCTTTCCAGATTTTCATTTATTGTGTATATTTGTCACACAATAAATGTTTTGCTGTAACAGTTGTTATGAGAGGTACAAATGTACTTTTGCCCAAGCTCTAATGTATTGCAAAACCACAAGATTTTGCTTTGGGTGAAATGCCATTTCTGCTCCCCCACCCACCCACCCAGCCCTGTTCTCTCCAGCTAGAGGACTTGTTGCATTTTTACGTGCCATTTTATGTTGCACAGGTGTCACAACCTCCTATTGGCTGGTATCTGACATCTGTGGTGACTACCATAACTATGCCATTAACTTAATTTTTCCTAGGGTACAATCCAGCATAATTAAAAAAAATTGAGCACCATTGATCTCACAAGCACGTGTTTTAACTGCAAAATAGACTGCAAAAGTGCTTGTGTGCTTATGTTCGGCTGGATCCGAGTGTTTGAGATGCTGAATCTCCCCCCCCTCTATACCATTCATTAAAGCCACTGACCTCATACAAAAATTGTATTTGTTCTTTGGCAATGGCAAAGAGCAGCAAGTCCTAAGATCTTGCTACCAACGCATTACTCATGACAGCAGTGTCTCAGCCTACAACCTTTGTGACATTCCATCATCCTGCCCCCTCCGCCTTTAAATTTAGTTTCAATCAGTCCATAGTTCTGATTCAGTGCTAGAACACAAATCCGCCCTCTTAATTTTTCCCCCAGCTGAAAAATATGTGAATTGCCCAGGCCCAGCCCACAGAAGCATTGCTGTCCCACTTGCAATAAGTCCACTTTGTCCTTCCATCATTGCATGCGGACATAATGCTAGTGCTACTTTAAGGATCACTAAGCCCTTTTTTGTTTTCTGGAAAGGCCTTCAGACAGAAGAAAAGCAAAGCCAAGACAGGAAAAACAGGTACACAGTACAGACATTTTGACTCACCATTCATGACGAACCACGTGTGCTATTGAGGGCTCTTACCCTTTTTCATCACACCCCACAGATGTCCTCATAGGGATTTGGCTGGATTGATCCTGTGGTGCCTTTTTGATGGTATACAAAATACCTTACAAAACAAAAAAATAAACCCAATGCTTCCAATATGCAACTTTTTTTTTGCATACCAAAACAAATCTGAGCTTTCTTCTGCAATTCCTGTGAGTTTATTTTATTTTTAAATTTTTACCTTTGCTTTGGCTGAGAGAACTTTAAAAAAAAGTTCTCTTTCAATCTCTTGCATGACATAAATATGTATTTGTGTGTGGGAGGGAGGGTTCCTCCCTCTCCTTTTTATTTTTAGTAGTGCGTGTTTAAATATTGTTTATTTATTTATTTATTCCAGTAGACATTTGTTCTTTTTTCTCCTCCTTATAAAAGAACGAACTCTTGAGTTGCTAATTTATGGAATTTAAATGAAACAAACACACACAGAAAAATAGCCACCAACATGTATTGCTATCCTCGCCTGGCTGCTTTCTAAGAGAGGTTGTCCATGGTTCTGCAATATGAAGATTAGCTACACTAGCTCTTCGTTTTTGCATGGTAAACTATCCTGTTCCACTACAAGGATCTAATCTAGGTCTTGCCTTTCTTGAACAATTGATTGGTTTGGGAGGGTGGGATTTTTTTTTATAAAACGAACAAACTACCATAATAATAAAAACAAGTAAATAAAATTATGACCAGAGAACAGACCCTACAAGAAATAAAACCAATGCTTTCTCTGACAAGGTGGCTATCTGAAGATCAATGCGCTTCTTGTTTCCTCTGATTGTGAAAAGTGGGGCAGTAGCTCCATCCTTTGTGATTGTTGCCATGAAGCATACAAGAATTTCTAAACACCCTCTTGGGTAAAGGATGCTTAAAAGCCCAGCCTTTTCCTGTGCCCAGCTGACCATCTCTTACACCTTACGAGCAAGACTTTGCCTGCAGCTTTCTCAAGAGACATCAAAATACTACAAGGCTGCACAGAAGCCAGGGAGGGGACATTGATTTGATAGTCCTGGGAGCAAGAGGAAGTTCAGATATTTGGAATCAAGCTTTTTCATTGTTATTAAACTACTTAACTCCCTGCCTGCTCTTCACGAGACTGCTCAGGTCAGGGGCAAATTTGATGTTTTGCCTTGTTTAAAGGAATGACTACAGGGGGGGAGTATGCTGGCTTATAAATTTATTACAAGTAATGGCTTTCAGGAGTAACCTCTTTTTTAAAAAAAAACACAAAATGATAAAAAAAAATAGCAGGAGTAAATGAGTCATTTTTCTTAATAAAAAAGGGGCCATTTTTTTAAAAGAAAAGCTGCACTCTGGTATCAGAAGTAAAATTGTCTCCAAGATGTTCTGGTGTGGAGTTGCTAATTTCCAAATTCTGAGTGAGGATCCCAACCCTATGCCATTGGCACTAAGGTCACCCAATGGCAGACTCAAAGGGCTCATTCACACAAAGAACATTGTTTAGAATTTGGATTCTAGAAGAATCTCTTGCTTCACTTTGGTCTCATGTGTGTTCTATGAGCAGAAATTAAAGGTGACAGGTTTTAAGGGAACGGTTTCTTTGTTGGGTTAATCAAAGATCTGGTCCAGCATTCAGCAGCTAACAGATGCCCCTGAGGAGACTCTCAAAAAGGAAAGGCAATGAAAATAGTATCCATCCCCTGTCTGTCACCAGCCTTAGGTATTCAGAAATATACCACCTCTGTACAGCGAGGTTAGATGCTGGCATAAATGCTTACGGTTATGATCCAGCAATGTCTTTGGATGTATGTACCAGGGTTTCAGATCTCCCTTCTCTTGCTGCATCATAAAACACAACGGAAACACTCCTAAGAGTTTCAATAATAGCTTATCAAACTGTGTGCACTGCAGTGCTCTTGTCAGAATACTTACGGGAGCTGGAAAGCCCATTGCATGGAAAGAGCTCACAGTACCATCCTATGGTTTGCATCCTTCAAGTATATCCTTGACGGTACTCGCTTCTAGCCAGGCTTTTGCACTGTGACCCACACCAAGTACTTCTGTGTTCAGGTTGTCTCCCATCATCTGTTTCCTGTCAAGGGTCCCCACAGAGCATAGCGCACACAAGCAGTCAGTGACTAGGAAGACTCCAAGGATATGCAACCATAGGCTGGGAAGGGATGGTTTCCATACGACTGTGGGCATCATAATGCCAAAGAATGTGAAGTTGCTTTCACACTCCTTTCTCCTTATTGTCATTCCATGACAATGCCCTGATTTACAACCCAACTCCTTCCCGTGTGCCAGCTACACCAGAGCTTAACGTTGACATTAAGAAAGTTCTTGTCAGACTAAAAGACAACTTTAATCTGGCATAGCTTTCTCAGTAGGTGGGACACTTCTAGCTGAGTAGATCACACATGTCAAAAGGTGCCCCCCCCTTCCTCTCAGGGCCAACACATGCCTCACAGTGCTTAGGATTGTTTCTGAGCCATCTTTGCTGCCACTGCATCACCCCACATTCTGCTAAAGGTCTTCCTTTAATAATCAATAGGGCTGTGCGGCAATACTGATGGCCACAGAGCTGGTTAGGGTGAGTGAGTTTTCAGTGGAACAGGAAGCAGGAAGGAAGAGACTTGGGTGGGAGGAGCCAATGCTTGGAGACCAGACTGAAAGAGTTCACCTTTTGGAAGCCTGAAGGAATAACTGATGAATCAAAGGGTCAGGGGAGTGTAGCCCATGGATCTGAGAGGGGCATAAGTGCTCTGCCCCTGACGCGCTTAAAGCTGCAAGCATTGTATCCAGCTGCATACCTACCCATCCAATATATGCGTAATAGGCTATTTTTTGTTTGCAGTTTCCAATTGTATTTGTCATATTACTGAATGGACGAGCTGATTTGTTGTATGAGACAGACCAAACAGCTATAACACTTCTTGAACTTTCAGAAGGGAACCAACCATTTCTGTGGAGGAGATTCATCTGGAGATTTTTCCAAGGTTTTATAATATAGCGACTGGGTCATGTGCTCCAACAGTATGTTGGCATCAAGCTCTGCTTAGAGATGACCTGTTCAAAAGAGCCTGGTGGCTGCTTGGCTAGAGAGGCAAAGGGCAAAGAGAGAGAGAGAGAGGGAGAGGGAGAGAGATTTCTCATTCTGTCTGTCCTGGTGATGTTCACTTCCGAAAAATTAAGCTTTATGACAAGAAACTCTGGCTCACCACCATGGGCTTGGATGGATTTCAGAATCCAAAAATAAATGATAGCAGCATTAAGGAGCTAGTTTGCTAATTTCTTGAATGCTTGCCTTATTTTAGAAGAGCTACAGAGATATTCAAGAGGTGTATTATTAAGGAAGGACACCCTATTGCTCTTACGGCTGTCTTAAGATAATGCAGTGCATGAGAGATGTGGCATGATTCATTGTCGAAGGCAGCCTGCTGGAGTACCATAAAGTGTGCCCAAGCCATGACAGCTCACAATCAATATTGTGTTCACTGATGCAGGAAGCAACATGATCACATCCTAGATACTACCCCCACAGCCCAGCCTCAGCACTAAATATCTCCAATAACAAGGCTATGTGAAGTGACAAGGGCTATTATTTTTAACCCACAGTCTAAACCTCTCTGAAAAGCCGAGCTGCCAAAAAATCTTCCATTTGAGTTTTATCAGGGGCAGCCTCCTCAGCCCCTTCATAATCCCGCATTAGGAGTCAAGTGCTTGCCTAACGCAGCCAGGATTGGCAGATCTATTTAGTTGGGTTGCCATACAGCACGTTGGTTGATGAGAGAGGTGAAATGTGGGGTTTCTTTTATGGTGTTTGTAATCATCTTCTAAAAGATGGAACTTTGATTTCAATGTATCAGGGAAAATGTACTCTAATAAATGAAACCTTCTCCCAGCATGGGTTTATTATTTTGGTCTTGGTGTCTGCATTCTGAACAAAGGTCATCTATTACAGAAACTATAACCTAGTCATAAAAGACAATCAACACAGATTACTCCACACAGAATCAAAGCTAATCAAGTCTACAACACAAGGCATGGCCATTAAAAAGCCTGTGAAATCTATATGCATTTGCTTTATATCATTCAGATCATTTTACAAGGGATTAAAAGGTCCTGTTGATACAAAGAAAAATGCTAAAACACATTCAAAATCCTTTTTTACAACTATTGATATCTCCTGCTTGTCATAATAGGGGGCTCCTCCACACTTCTGCTTGTCCCATGCCTTAAAAGCACAGGAACAAGCTGTGCTCTACTTCTCCTGTGCTTTCCAGGCACGAGTCCGAGAAATTTGCCCTTGTCCCCATCCCTTTTCCTGGGAAAACCTGCACTTTAGCAATAAATCAGAGCAGACAGGAGAAAACCCAATTGAAGTTTGCTCCAATTCAGCATTAAAGATTGGGTTTCCCCAGGGGAAAGTGGCTGGGCAAGGGCAAACCTGGATGAGCCCTTACTGTGGACTTTCGTGGACAACATGATCATGATACAAAATAATTTCTTAAATGGAGTTTATAATATACCTAGAAAAGCATAATTCCAATAGTACAGATACAATTGTAGAGTTGGAAGGGGCCCGGAGGGTCATCTAGTCCAACCCTCTGCAATTCAGGATTCAAATTGGTCCCCCATCTAATTTGAAATCATACTGGACTCTGCTTAGCTTTGCAACTGTGCTAGCAGTTTTGTTGTTGCACCACTGGAGCTGGACATAATCTATGGAGTGTGTTCCCTCAAAATAGAATCACCGAAGTACCGCTTAGTCACTGATCAACATCTAATGTTAATTTCTCATTTTGTAATTGATATAGGACATAACCATAATAATATACAGGACTGGCTTAAGCTTCTCAGGGGCTCTGGGTAGGCTGCCCCCAGTGACTGGCCACCCCCTGGTGCCTACTATTGCTTGGCCTACCTCCTTTTGCATGCTCATAGGAAGGCTTGTGCACTGGCAGCAGTCTAACTGTATCTCTAAGGTCTAAGCCTTTCATTATTTTATAGTAGTAAGCATTAAAAAGTTAATGAAGGAATGAAAAGATGTATCCAACAGCCAGGATCCAAATTTGCTATGGAAACTGATGGCACAGCCTTTCAGTTTCCAGTTCTCAAGCAAGGAACAAAATGCACAAGCATACTAACACATGCCATGCTGGACACTAAAGACTATGAAGCCTATTTAAAATGGACACCCGTCTTTGGGGAGCTTTGATGCCAGGGGTGGGGAGCCTTTTTCAGCTGCATTCTTCCTTCCCGGGGAACCTTTTAAGTGGATGGGGCCAAGATTTTGCCAATGTGCTGGCCTTGCTTCCTCTCCCCTTTCCTCCTTGATAACCAGGAGTGACCCTGGCACCGAAAAGCCAATTCAGCATCACCACCTTGCCCTGCTGACTGCTATTGCCTCTGGAAAGTCCAGAGAGCCCTGGAGGACTATAGTTCTAACTCCTTTGTTCTGCACCCAAAGCATGACTGTAGATGCCTTCCGTCCTGCCACAGCCATTCAACAAACAGGATGATTAAAATGGCAAAGGACCCCTGCATGCAGATGCTACAGAAGCAAATACATTCAAATGTAAAACATGCATTGTGTAAAATGTTCGTTTCATGTTTCATATAGCAGCGTGACTGGCTTCTCCTCCCTATCAGCATGCTGGCTCCTTCACAACGAAAAAAATTATCAAAGATCATACCCAGCTGGGGCAGGATCATAATGAAGTAACCCCCCCCCACACACACACACTCCCTGTTGCAGACTTCAGTGTTTAAGAGAGAAAGTGAAATTGCACATCTGATGGATAAGCATAATGAGCTCAGAAATTCCAGTGCCTATGTGGTCCTCACTGCAGAACCTTTCAGCTGCCTGTTTCGATGCAGTTTTCACAAGAAGGATGCTTAGCTGGAACCACACAGGGGGAAATATCACTTTAATGAAACTTATTCCAACTTGGAAATAAAAGACAAAGGGTTGGTTTTACTCAGAGTAGACCCCTTGGCAATCAATGAAAATGTCTAAGTCCCTTAAATTCAACAGGTCTTCTCTGAGTAAAGCTTAATTTAATACCACCAAAATTCTTCTTTGGGAAAGGAAGTAGAATTCCCAATTTCAGCTTGGAAATAGAAATGGGCAAACCTATGGCAGCAATTCCTAATTTGGGGGAAAATATGATACTTTATTCTTTTTAACTTCTGCCTTTGACACTATGCTACGTTTTCCACTGGTGTAATAAACAACCCCCTTTCCAAACTACACCATGTGCTTCATAATTTTCTTGTAATCAAAGAGAAATTTGCTTCACAACATGAAGGAAAAAGGGTACAGACAACCACAATTTGCCACCTCACAAGATCATAGCAAATATTTGAGGAGACATTAAAGAGTGCAGAGGAGGAGATCATCTGCCTTCCTTAAAACAGATGCAGAACAAAGACTAAACTGAATGCCTGAAAAGGTTGCAATAAAGCAGGCATCCACAAACTGCGGCCCTCCAGATGTTTTGGCCTACAACTCCCATGATCCCTAGCTAACAGGACCAGTGGTCAGGGATGATGGGAATTGTAGTCCAAAACATCTGGAGGGCCGAAGTTTGGGGGTGCCTGCAATAAAGTAATACAGGCTTCTTTTCTTTCAGAGAATGGCAACAAGTAAGATTTGCAGCAAAATGTTGCACACCTTAACAGGGACGCTCCTGTTCAAGGCGACAGCCACCCACGCTCTCTCTCCAGAATATACTGTTACAATCTTCCGCCCTGTTTCCCAGTTTCCTTTTTTAGCTGATGCTCAACACTTGGTGGTAACTGAGTAAGGGTTGTCCCTTGAGTTTGTTTTTTGACCTCTTTTTGTACTTCTGCAAACCTTAGGGTTCCCTCCAGCATGCTGACTCCTCTGTATTGTTTCTCCCTGTTTGGGATCCATTTCTGTCTACGCTCACCACTTCTTGTTCCAGATGTAGAGCTTCACTCACCCCTTCTTCCCTGGTGGGGATGGAGGAGCTATTTTGTGGTTTGCCTTAGGTGCCAAAATGTCTGGGGCCGGCTCATGCAAATGAAGGGGAACTGCACGAGATGGGCTGGGCAGTACTAACTAGATGCCGTGGAACCCTTAAGGTTTATCCATAAAGCAACTTCACAAGAGCATAAGCCAAATATAACAATAATAATCCTTCAACATTCTTCACCTTCCTTGTGTGCATACTCAAGCATCATTTTGGCCTGTTTTATGAGCTGGCCCAAGACGTTTTGGCACACCACTCAGCAATGAAGCTCACTGGGTGACCTTGGGCTATTCACTGCCTCTCAGCCTAACCTAATTCACAGGGGCTCTAGTGGTGATTAAGGGAGGAGTGGAGAACCATCTGCATCACCTTGAGCTCCTTGGAATGTGGCTCAGCTGGTAGAGCATGAGACTCTTAATCTCAGGGTTGTGGGTTTGAGCCTGCATTGCACAGGATTGGATTAGATGACCCTTGTGGTCCCGTCCAACTCTACAATTCTATTCTTATATGAAATGCAATAAATAAATAGTATATTGTATACCACCCTGTGTATATACGGTATGTTTCAGGGTAGTATATAAAAAATAATAATTTAATTTATTATCATAGAACATTGCTGACCAGTCAGGATAGGCAAGTATGTTGCAGCTAAAATCTAGCGTGCTCTGGTCCATGGGGTCACGAAGAGTCGGACATGACTAAACAACTAAACAATATAGCACATGGATTAGAAATTACAGTGGAACCTCTGTTTACGCCTACCTCTGTTTACGAAAACCTCAGTTTACATCCAGGTTCCGCGGCGTCGGATGCGCAGATGCGATCTGCACAGCGCGTGCGTGCGCAGAAGTGCTCTATCGGTGCTTTGCGCATGTGCAGAAGCATGCCTTTGGCGAGCGAATTCCTCGATGAGCGAACGCCTCCGCGGAACAGATTGAGTTCGCAAACCAAGGTACCACTGTATAGCATTTTAGCACTATATTAAAAAAACCACAAGCTAAGGGAAATACCCAATGATCAAGAATACCCAATGATCATTTGACAGCTCCCTCATAACAACATAAAAAGCGCTCAGGCCAATGGTCCACCTGGTCTAGTATTCTGTTCCCACAGTGGCTGACCAGATGCAAGCAGAATTGGAGCACAAGAGCATTTTCATTTTTGCCAAGGCAAAGGTCAAGATTATTGCAGCAAGTTTGCATGCCCTTGAAGAAACCTCCAAGTGGAGATTATGATTTTTTAAAAAGCATCATACACATAAGGAAAAGCAATGATAAATTGTACTGTACTGCCAAATTAATATCCATTTGTTATTTTCACAAGAAAGGGAGTAGTTTTGATGCACTGTCGCGAGTTGACTTGATTTGCCAAAGCTGTGTGAAAGCTGTCCGAGTCCAAGGCACTGCGATAAACCCCCAAAAGGCTGTCCCTCCCCGCCCCAAGTCATCTGATATCAGATCCCCCAAGGCAGAGGTAGGTAAGGACTGAGGAATGTTTGCTGAAAAGGGTAGTGATAGGTATAAATTGCAGTGATGTAAATAACTTGAGCAGCGATTAAACTATTCAGCTAATATCTGACACTGCTCTGTAGTAGCAATAAGCCCTGTCACTTATTAGCCAAATAATTGTGGTTATTCATTTTATTCCCCCATGCCAGTCTTCTTATTTAACACACCCTGCTAACAGAGTAACTCACTGTTGTTGCATCAGCATTGTTTAACATTTATAAAGTGCTGCCACCTTGTACAACATTTTCTTTGCTGGTAGAAATAACTACAGTGGTACCTTGGTTGTCGAACTTAATCCATTATGGGAGTCCATTTGACTCCCAGAACCGTTTGAAAACCAAGGCATGGCTTCCAATTGGCTGCAGGAGCTTTCTGCACTCAATCAGAAGCTGCGTCGGACATTCGGCTTCCGAAAAATGTTCGCAAACACCCATTTCCGGGTTTGTGGCATTTGGGAGCCGATTTGTTTGGGAGCCAAGCCATTCAACAACCAAGGTACCACTGTATTCTTCTCTGATCTATCCCCACACTGGTTCCCTAATGTGTATTACCGTATATTAGTTCCAACCTTCCAATTTTTACTCAACGCCGGCCCACCCGTAAGGCAAGATGAGGCAACTGCCTCGTGGCAGCATCCACAGGGGCAGCAGTTCCAGATTCCAAGGAGTAAGTTGCAGCTGTTGCTATCACCACAGCAGCAGACAGATCTGCCACCTTCTCAGCAGTATTCTCCCAATACAGCAGCCTCTTGGAGAATAGAGGTGATGCTGGTCTCCCCACACCCTTGTTCCCAGTGTAGATCTTTATCTGGCCCGCCCCCATTCCTGATGTCAATCTTCACTCACTCACTCCTAGTTCCCTGGCCAGATAAGGAGGGTGCCATTTCATGCCCTCCAACATTTCTCTGATGAAAATAGGGATGTCCTGTTCAATTATTGTTAATGTTATTGTTTTACTATTTATACCCCACCCATCTGACTAGGCGGCTTCCAACATATATAAAAACATTTTAAAAAACCATTAAACGTTTTTTTAAAATTTCCCTATATGGGGCTGCCTTCAGATGGCTCAGGGGTTGCATAACTCCATACCCTCCAACATAGGGATGCTTTGCTGTGCATGTCAACTGAGAAACAATTTCTATAGATTTTAAGGTGGTTTGCTCCCAGGTAAGTGCATACAGATATGCAGCTCTGGAAGACCTCGTTTGCCTGCAGAATGCACCACACACACAGCCATTAGGAGCCCAACCTGGGATGCTCCTTGTGGCCACTCCTTCCTACCACGCTAAGTGGCATGTGTGAGAAGAATGCAATTTTGTGCTAAGAGGCAGACTTTGTTGAATACAACCCACTGGGATGACTTTGTCTACAATATGGGCAATATGGCATTAATCCACTCTGGAGGAGTTACTCTGCCTGCAAAGTTCATTCGCTTTTGTGAAAAGCCGGAGGGGGGGGGGAGTTCTTCAATTCCCCTAAACTACAGATGCAAGTTAAATATTGTGGCTGAAGCACACCACTCCTATTGAGTACCACACTCTATTCACAGCCAGATCCCAGTGAGAAGCCTGCTAGCAGGACCTGTGTGAGATGGCCCTCTTTACATTACAGTGTAGTGCATTGTAAAGTAATATAGAGGCAGTACATAAACACCAAATCAAATAAGGAAACATTTATTTTCAAAACTGCTCCTTCATCCATCAGACAACACACCTGGAATTCTACCTGCTGTGTCCCTGGGGAATATCTGTTTGTAAGAACTGTTTGTCTTCCTGATCTGTATTCATTTATAACAATTAGAACTATTTGAATTTGGCAATTATACTGCATCTTTCCTGATTAATGGATTCTGTCCCAATAGTTATTCCTTGCTTTGCTTCCATCGCTATCACATAAGTTATTCCATGCCCATTTTTAATATTGATGAAAACATTACCTGGTTTACTATCATTCTTCACAGTGAACAAGTAATGGAACACACCAGATCCCGAGATTTCAGGCAGGTAAACTTGGAAAAGAACAAGGTTCAATCACTTGATGATTATTTTAGCATGGCCTTCATGCTTTCTGATTTCATACTTTGGAAGACAAAAGGAAAGAAAGGCTGAACAATGTTAATCTTTAATGGGGAATGTCTCTGTCTTGGCTTTAAGGCCTTGTGAGATAGACTCAACCCTAACTCTCTGATGCTGTTGGCAGGTTGTCCTTCCAGATTACCCAGCCTCCTGTGGGAGGGTGGCAAGTTCTCACCAGTGGCAGGCAGTGGGAACCCCGGAAGCAAGGTCTATGGGGGGCAGGGCACCTTTGGAGAAATCTGCTGAATCCTAAGTCCTTGAATTTATTTTAGGGGGTGACACTAAGAAAAAATAGATTGCAGCGATTTAGCATTTTCCAACCACTATCGCTCCCAGTTTGAAAAATGAACATCCAGAAGCATACACAAATAACTGTGTGAGGATAATTGGCCAGCTGTGGTCATTTATGATGTCTTCCCCAAGATGCCCTGCAACATCAGGCCTAGCCCGTTTATGAGGCACAGTGAAGAAACCACCTCAGGTGGCAGAAACCCCGCTGTTGGTGGAGGAGCAAAACCGGCATTGGTGCCAGAATGATCACAGGTGACAATAGATATAGCCTACAATCCCCTTTTTCAGGTGTAGTGCTGGGATTACTAGTGCCCGAAGTGGGAGATGAGGGGAGAAGGTTTAGTTAGGTCAGACACAATTATGTCCACCTCAAAAGAGGTTGGGTAGCATCTACATCACTTCAAATCCCGAGGGTGCATACCTGCCAAGTCCGGGTCGTAAATATCTGGGATCGTCACGCGTCACGCAACTTCCGGTCATGCGCGGAAGTGACTTCCGGCGCCGGCGCCGCCATTTTCTGGTGCCCATAGAAGGGCAAGCGGCACCAGAAAAATGGCCGGGTAATTAGGGTTGCTAACAATTGCATTCTCCTCCACTGCATAGCTGCCAAGTATCCCGATTTAAGGGACAATACCGGGATTTTTCGCTAAACGGGAGACCGCCGGGAAACGGTAAGAAAAAAGGGGTTTTCCCGGCGGATACGGGATACTTGGCAGCTATGCGAGGGTGACTCTGCTTGAGTTCACCTGCACTCTCTCGGCCCCCCAGCCTTTGCAAGACCTTGCGCAGCTGCACTTGTGTGGCAGTGCTGATGTATGATGCCGCACCATGATGAAGGGATTTCAGGGTCCCCAGCACCAGAGTAAGAGAACAAAGCTATCCTTCTGGCACCAATTTCAGAAACTGTTACAATCTGCTGCATTGAAGCAGCAACACACAGGGCCTGGTGTAAGATCAGACTCTAGGGAAGAGAAACCTCTCTGAATGTACAAGGTGAGTCTTTTAAAAGAGGCCCCGTGGAACATGTGTACTCTGTATCCACAGGGCCTCTTTTAAAGGACTCGCCCTGTACAAGGGCTTTTAGGGTGTAAATAAGCAGTTCCTAGTTTTTTTGCGCCCAACAGCATTCTCAGATGAAATCTTGAAATAGCCATAGTAGCACTGAAAAATCCTCCCTATGCAATGCTAGCTGTGTGCAAATCTACATTCCAGAGCTGCTCCTATATATCTACTGTATATTCCTGTGTATAAGACTACTTTTTAACCCAGGAAAATCTTCTCAAAAGTCGGGGGTCGTCTTATACGCCGGGTCGTATTTCTTATACGGCGAGTATATCCCAAACTCTATAATTTAACTGGAAAAGTTGGGGGTCGTCTTATACGCCCAGTCGTTTTATACGCCGGAATATACGGTAAATAGGGCACATTCACTTGTTACATTAATAAGATGTAGATTGCATTAGGGCCAAAATCCATTCCATTTGTAAGCGATGCAATTAACTGCATTTGGATCAAGTGGCATAAGATTCGCTTGAGATGGAGCCATGTTAATTCAAGTATCCTTGGTCAGAGAATTGCATTGACTTTGGGTGGGATTTCTGATTTCGAGAGTGCACTGAGTAAACCTATTACTAATGGATGAGAAAATGATCTCTTGGAAAGTAGCACCGCTGAACATAATGGCCTTGCATATTACTATGTGCTGAATTGCTGACACACTGTATATTCTGAGTGCACAGCTGCCAGGCTTGCAGCAGGGGTGGGAATTCACTGGGGTGGGAAGTAGCCACATAGCACCCCATTATTTACTCTGCTAGAGGGGTATAGGAAGCCACCACATGTAAGGGGCAACACCACCAGGGTTGGGTGCAAACTGGCTTTGGCAGAGCACCAGCATCCCATTCCCAACCAGATGTCTCTGGGAAGATAATCAGGAAGGCATTAAGGTAAAAGCCAATATCTGATTCAGAGACATTGCCAAGGGCACAGAACTGTTGATAAACCCACCTGGCCTTCCAATGCTATAGTTATAAGCATGGAAAGGGCTTACGAGAGCCCCCAAATTGCAAGCTGAGAAGGGGACATGATAATTATTATTTTTATTACATTTGTATACTGCCCTACACCCATAGATCTCAGGGCAGCTCACAACATAAAATTGCATTGGTTCATCTACCGTATGTACTGTACTACAGGGGTTACCAATAGGTGGTGCTCTCCTGGTGACCACAAAGCCTCTGAGCCTCCCCTTATTCACTGCCCTCTTGGTCATGAACTTCTGAGGGTGTACTCCTTGAGGAGTACATGGAGCTGAAGGATGAAATTGGAAGAATGATGCCCTTTGCCACTTTCTCTTTCAGCTTTCTCTCTCTCTCTCCAAAGCTCAGGCTAATTCTACTGGATCCAGTTTTTACCCAGATGCCTTAGAAACGCAACATGTTTGTTTGTTTGTGTGTGTGTGTGTGTGTGTGTGTGTGCATTTTCTCACTCTTTGCCCCTCTTGGGGGAATTAGGGCTGATTCAGGGGAGGGAGGAAGAGAGAGGAATGAATTATAGACAACTTCAAAGAGCCCCCACCTGACCTCTCTGGCACTGCCTCATTAAAAGCTTATTTTCTTTGATTCACATACTCCAATGTAAAGCTGCAAAGACATTCATGATGATCTCTTGGCAGAACTCTTAATAAGCCTGGATATGTAAAGTGGTGTATCCAAGAGCATTTATTTAAAATTACACCACTAACTTTGCACTCATTTGCCTGTTAACCCCTAATTTATATTTTTAATTACTTTATTTCTACGTCACCTTGGCAATCCCATCACTTCTCGGGACCTAACCTTATCCTTTCACAGGAGTCAGGTGCTGTAGATGTATTCCTAAAGACAAGTTTCCATTTATGGTAAAGGTAAAGGGACCCCTGGCCATTAGGTCCAGTCGTGACCGACTCTGGGGTTGTGCGCTCATCTCGCATTATTGGCTGAGGGAGCCGGTGTACAGCTTCCAGGTCATGTGGCCAGCATGACAAAGCCGCTTCTGGCGAACCAGAGCAGCACACGGAAATGCCATTTACCTTCCCGCTGTAGCGGTACCTATTTATCTACTTGCACTTTGACATGCTTTTGAACTGCTAGGTTGGCAGGAACTGGGACCAAGCAATGGGAGCTCACCCCGTCACAGGGATTTGAACCGCCGACCTTCTGATCAGCAAGCCCTAGGCCAGGCATCCCCAAACTGCGGCCCTCCAGATGTTTTGGCCTACAACTCCCATGATCCCTAGCTAACAGGACCAGTGGTCGGGGAAGATGGGAATTGTAGTCCAAAACATCTGGAGGGCCAAAGTTTGGGGATGCCTGCCCTAGGCTCTGTTGTTTAACCCACAGCGCCACCTGCATTTATTGTGGCATTACGCAATTTTTAAGACTTCTGCAGTCACACAGGACACAAAAGTACATTCCTTTCCAACTAGAGATTATGTCTCAGTTAAGCACAGTCATCTGAGAAATGTCATGGGATTTGTGCATAAATATAGATAAATATCTGGATCACAATATGTTGGGGGTGCTTTTTGGAAGCATCTAGATACAGTAGTTTTGTAAACCACTTACAGGATCTCTTGCAATCAACTCATATATAATTTTTGCTAAATAAAACAACAAATACGTGACAATGGTTGCCTGACAAGGTCAAAACAGGCAAGTTGTGTATGTTTTTAAAATCAAAATTAAAAATTGTGTAGTACAGACAACACCGCTCTAATCGGAAATTCGGAGGCACTCACACAAATGGTAGAAACCATTTCAAGAGCTATAGAGCCTATGGCCTGGTTTGCTTTTTCTTATTTACCTCTAGGGGTGTCCATATGAATAGCAGGTGGGGGGGAAATCGCCTACAGTCACTGTTAATTTCCTGCCTGGAAAGAAGCTGCACTCTCTGACCTGAGGAGCCATGGGGAAAGACCAAGGCATGTGCTCAGAAGCATGTTACCATTACTTCCCCTCTTCCTGGACTGATCCTTGGCATTCAGAGTTGGTTCTAGAGCTGGGCCCTGGCTGCACACCAGGGTTCTCAGTAGTACGGCAAGACTAGCGAGGAGGTTTGAAGGGATACGTATCGGATTTATTCAAAAGTAAATTACTGAAAAAGAAGTGTGTATTAAAATTATTGGTTGTGGTTCCTTTATATACCTCATGATAGCAGAGGTTTTTTTAAAAAAAAGCAAAAGGATTTGTGTTTTTTCACAATTAAACTCATGTAATGGGTTATAACAATGGTCATTTACTGCAGTAGTTCAAAGCATGGAAGGAAAGGCAGGTCCTTAAAGAAACCCACAAACTCCACCCACTGATACCCCCCCCCCTTTAGCCAGATCATGTCCTGGGTGGGCCACTTTTTCTCACCCTGTACTCCCAAGCACCGACAGATAGTAAAACCAAATATAGAAAAGTAGGTGCTCCTGTGGAATAATCACATATGGCTTGAAACGCAAGGGATTCCTAAGGATGCAGGCAGAAACTGCTGGGATTTGAGAGAAAACAGACCTCGACTAGGAAAGCTGCTCTGTATGCCCCACCCGCAAGAAGAGAACTAATATGAACTTAGCTTGATATAATCCGTTCAGACTTATTCCTCCTGGAGACCACCTCTTGGTTTCTTCGTTTGCTTCCGGCAATGCCATTCCCTTTGCCTGGATGCAGCCTGCATCTCCATGGCTAATCTAATGTGAAAGCTGGCTGTCTCTGTTGCACTTGACACCCTAGCCTAAAGCTGAGGAGGTCCGTCACCCATCAATGACAGGAATGCTGTAAGCACCACTGGTTTGTTTTTAATTTGCAGGCTCTCGCTTTCTCATCCCTCCCTTAATGCAATTTGTCACTGGAGTAAGATTGCTGCGCCAGCCATAAGTGACATAGCACATAACAAGTATTAAGCTCTCTATCATCAGAGCTGCTGAGCTATCAATTTTAATGCCCACTTCTTCTCCCCCTCCCCCTCCCCCCTCCATCAGGATTAAGCCCCAATTGCTGTCCACCAAGAAGATCAAGGGGATGGGTTTGGGAAAGTGAGACACCTTTCAGGCCTGGGATGGGGGGGGAGCGGGGCGGTGGAGAGACACAGCCTTGGGCTGACAGAAGGACCTTATCATAATGCAGTATTATCAGTCAGATTTTCTGTGGATTTTAGGCTAGGCAGCACCTTGTTAAGACTCCCCAGGGAATCCCATGTCTGCTGCACCTAGTGATGTATGTGCTCCCTTCCGCCCATTATGGTTTGCTGTTCTCCCTGCCCTGCCAGATTTTTTTAAAAAAATGGTAGATTGACGGCCTTTCTTTGCTATTACTCAGCTTGGAAAGGGACAGTTTGGTTTCACTGGCCAGCATCCTCAGCTTCCTTTTCATTTTAGTAATATTTTCTGAATATTCGCATCTGGGAGGGTGGATTAAGGAAATGATTGACTCTTACAAGCTAGCCATTAAATCGCTTTTGTTCATCTAGTAAATGTGTAGTTGTTATTCATTTGTTGTCCGCCTGAGTTAACACCTTGAATATCTCTTCTTTTTCTGCTAGCTCTCAAGCTGCGGTAGTTTGTTGCTGAATGAAATGTCCTCCAATTAATGCATTCACCGTGACTGCAAATACTGTGCAGACACTATATAAGACGGTGTTTCTCTAACCTGGCTTCCCAACTGTTGCTGGGCTACAACTCCCATCATCCCTAGCTAGCAGGGAAGATGGGAGTTGTAGTCCAACAAGAACTCGGGACCAAAGTTTGAGAAACACTCCTATGAGGGAAGGAGAACCTCTGTCCTCCCAGACGTTCCTGAACTCCAGCTGCCATTATCCCCAACCACTGGCATGACTATATTGCTTGAGCCTGTTGGGAATTACCTCTAGCTGAGACAAGCAGCTCACATTATTCTCTCTGTTGAAAACAATTAGTGCGGGTATATTTTCGAGGCAGATATGCCATCAGCGGGAAAGTGCATTAAGCCCATCAAACTTCATATGAATCAGCTCCCATGAATGCCTCTCCAGCAATGAAGGCTGAATCAAGTGTTTCATTTACGCAGGTAGCATCAAGGCTCAGCTCGTCACGCCCTCTCCCACCCTCACTGTCAGAAAAAATACTCAAGGTATTGTTTCTTGTTATTGTCTTTTTTGTGCATGGGTAATACTTATAAGAGTAATTGCTCCATTCCTTTAAATTCCCATTGATGAGCCCTTTAGAGTTGCTTTGTAGAAAAGCAAAGTAGGTAACAGAGAAGAACAGCTGCCACCACACCACATAAATTGTAAAGTAATTATTGAAGCGTCTTCTAAATTCCCCATAAATACATTTCTCGGGGGGGGGGATTAAGCCTCCACTGTACAGTCATACCTTGGTTCTCAAACATCTTGGTGCTCGGACATTTTGGTCCCAAATGCCAAAAACCCGGAAAGTAAGTGTTCCGGTTTTTGAAAGTTTTTTGGAAGCCGAACATCCGATGCAGCTTCCGATTGAGTGCAGGAAGCTCCTGCAGCCAATCAGAAGCCATGCCTTGGTTTTCAAACAGTTTCGGGAGTCGAACGGACTCCCAGAATGGATTAAGTTCAAGAACCAAGGAATGACTGTACTGGATTAGTGACATCATCACGGGATTCAATGGCCCCAAAGCACATGATTTATTTCTACCACTGAAGCTATCTAGGTGTCTAAGCCTGAGTACACATTAAACCCTATCTAACACAAAAAATGATGTTATTTGATGTGTGGTTGAAAAACCTTCCTTTGATTAGGTCACCCATGCCCTTTTCTCCCTGCAAATGCCCCAGGTGAATGGAGAAAGAAACATGGATTGTGATCTTGACAAATGCCCACCCACACTGTTGCTGGGCAGGTGTGGAAACATCACCACCCTCGCTGTCAGGACCTCCTACATCTGTTTTCAAATGGACACACTGCAGAATCAATCTGCAATGAGCTTTTATTTTCCTAATGTTTCTTGATAAGCATTTTTCGGGGGGGGGGGGAATGCAACAGATCTAGATGTTTTCACTGTTTTAATTCTGAATTTTAAATTGTTGTAACCCACCCTGGGAACTGCCCTAGTGAAGGGTGGATAATAAATTTAATAGGAATAGATTGTGTGTGGACTACACAGAAAAAACAAGTGTTGATTCTCCATTGCTTCTAAAACAAAATGTTTGTACAAAGCCTGAATGGCAGGTCGCCTTAGAACCTATAAGTTCTCCTGAGCTCCTTGGAGGAAAAGTGAGGTGTCAGTGCAATCAATGAATCAAGAATGGAATCCAGGGAACATGGATGTGAGAGGGTGCAGAAACAGTGTTACTCTGTCAAGTCCTCCCCTTGCAAACAAACTTCCCTAGTACCAGTTACTAGTCCATCCTGCTCTAACTTCTTGCTCGCCTGCTAGAGCCCAATTTGCATATGCAAGCAGCATCCTGAGCTGATAAATGTTTCTAATTTGTTCGTTGAATGTCAGCATTTCAGACAGCGCTGCTTCCTGCCCGGGTGCTTGTAAAGATGAAGTTTTATGCTGTTTGTTTTTTAATTAGGGCTCTATATTTGTGGAAACAAATAACTTGTATTTAATTAAAAATCACTCATGCGCCTCCATCAGCTGAAACTTGCTGAAAACGAGACTCCCAGATGGACCTGGGGCAGATTGTTAACCAGAAGGAGAAGAAGATATCAGAGTCTTGTTATAGAGAAATAATTAAGAGATTAATAGCGAAAGTTGCTGCAGCGATGAGACTGGAAAGTGTGCATCATTCATCCCAAGATGTCAAGGGCAGGGCTATTACAATACTGCCACCCACCGTATTACTGTTGCTAACCGAGGCTGTAGTATTTTAATGAGCAGGTGCTTTGCAAATACTGTGTTCCTAAGTATTGAGGTAAGTAAGCCGTTTTACAAAGGGGAAAGAGGTGGCATGCTAAGGGCACCCAGTGACGTCACAGCTAAGAAGGGGTTTAAGACCAAGTCTTATTCAACCACCCAACCCAATAACTGTTGGAAACCAAGTGAGTGTGTTCTCCTGCCTTGGCTGAGCTGCAGTGGCTTCAGTGTCCTCTTCAGACCGTTTGTGGCTTCCCAAGAATATTAGACTCTGGGAAGAATAAAGTGTAGGGTTGTTATTCTGCAATACAAGTCTCCATGAGCTTTCTGTGAATGTTATTTTCGCATGTATTCATAGATCTTTAAAAGGTGTTTAGTTTTCAACAGCATCAACAAGATTTTCTGGGCATAGTACACTGTGGGATCAGTGGCACTGTGGGTTAAACCACAGAGCCTAGGGCTTGCCGATCAGAAGGTCGGCGCTTCAAATCCCCGTGACGGTGTGAGCTCCTGTTGCTCGGTCCCAGCTCCTGCCAACCTAGCAGTTCAAAAGCACGTCAAAGTGCAAGTAGAAAAATAGGTACCGCTACAGCGGGAAGGTAAACGGCATTTCCCTGTGCTGCTCTGGTTCGCCAGAAGCGGCTTAGTCATGCTGGCCACATGACCTGGAAGCTTTACGCCAGCTCCCTCGGCCAAAAACGCAAGATGAGCACTGCAACCCCACAACTGGACCTAATGGTCAGGGGTCCCTTTACCTTTACCCAATTTGCAAAAGAGGGCACAGATTTGCATAAAATTTGCATGTGCTTTGGGTCATATGCAAACTTCTGTCCTTTTTTGCAGGTGGAGCGGAAGGTCCCCCAAATAAATCATTGGCCACACAGTAATAAAATTTCTGACACAGAATGTGAACAAGGGAAACTTTCCCTACTGTATTTCCAAACTAGAAGAGGCTTAACCTGTTGAATTTCTGCTTGCCACCCAGCTGTTAAAACCACAAGAATTGCACTTTCCCTGTAACATCAACCCTAAACTATGCAAATAACTCACATTTCATAGAATCGTGAACACAAAGAGCCCATCAGTGCCCTCGGTCCCTGTATCTCAGTGAGCCTGGCTTTTATAATCATGTCTCCTCCTGTTATATTTCTGTTTGTATTTGTATTTGTAATTCCCCAGTGCATTGTTATCAGTTATGAACTGATCGAAGGAACGGATGCATGAATGAATGAATGCTAGCTCTGCTTAAACTGAGAGAAGACAATGGAATGAGAGCTGTAGATGCCGCTTGCAAACAAACAGGACTTTACCTTTGACAAAACCACAGAGTTAACAGTTTTCAGGGTTGGCTTATAGGTGAGCAATTCCCCTTGGAGGACATGGATTAATAAGGTATGATTGGCTGAAATTGCACCATCAGGGCAGCCTCTTTTTTTTTTTTAGAAAAGAGCATCCTGATAAGGCCAGGAAGCCCTGTAATCATGATGTCAATCTGCCTATCATGTAGCTTTGAACAGAGCAAACAAAGGAAGGGAGACTTGGAAGACCGAACAACAAGAGGCAGGAAAAATATTAGAACCCTGGGGATAAGGCAGCGTGAAGCTTCCATCAATGCTCAGCCTCGTCCATGCTTCTGTGGTTCTAGACTGGACAGCGAATTAGACAGCACAACAATCTGTGGTAATTGTGTATTGGATTAGGAGCGCTTGAATATTGAAATCAATACAGGTGTTCTGACAAATGGGTACTATTGCTGCTGGTCTCTGTGCTTTGCACCTCTGACTAGGGCTACATTCATGACAGGCAGTATCCCAGCAAGTGTTATCCATCGAGCCACCTACTTTCCACTTAAAGTTTTGCACCTAAAATATATTGTTCAAATATATATGTTTATGGCATAAAAGGGAATCTAGTTGAAAAACAATCATCCTCAGGATTCCAGTTCCTGGTTTTCCTTTAGCATTCAGCTGCTCCTTTCTATTCTACCTGCCCCTCAGTGATATCAACAGCATCTAAGCCAATAGGGCTGTGGCATCTGATCAAATCACTAAACAGTGCATTTGGACAAAAGCCACCAATTTTGCTATGGTACAGTGGTACCTCGCAAAACGAATGCCCCGCAAGACGAATTTTTTGCAAGACGAATGCGTCGTGCGATCTGATGGTGACTCGCAAGACGAATTCATTTTGCGAAAAATTTGTCTTGCGGATCACGGTTTCCCATAGGAATGCATTGAAATTTAATTAATGCGTTCCTATGGGCAAAAAAAGAAATTTCAATGCATTCCTATGGATAACCGTGATTCACAAGACAAATTTTTCGCAAAACGAATTGACTCGTGGAACAAATTAAATTCGTCTTGCGAGGCACCACTGTACATGAATTTATCTAAGGATGTGTGAATGTGTGTGTGTGTGTAGAACCATGATTTGCTATTACAAAAAACAAGAGATTTTCCTACATTCTATTATTTTGGCAGCAGCATAAATGTATCCTTAACATTTGTCCTATGAACTATTCATAACCACATTATCCTCACTCTTAACCATTAGTAGTTTTTTTTCTTAAGTTAAAAAATTCATAATCCATAAACCTCTTCTCCATAATCCATAAACAGGATGCTGCACTGAGTTTTGAACTACTAGTTTTGTCTACTAGATTTGTAAGATTGTAAGTGGTGGCTGTGCTGCTTTGTCCATTTTTATTTTTTATTTTTGCATGGTGCCTCAAAACATTTAGGAATCATTGTCATGTCTCAGCTATGAAGCATACTTGAGGCAGGTTGTGGCTGGATTTATAATTTCAAAGCATTCCATTCACTAGTCAGCAAAGATAAACTGTCATGGGCACATATACCCCACCGCACAATTAATGGCTTCCACATAATCCTTCTTTCAAGTCGTAATTTGGGGGGGGGAGGGGATCCTGTGGGCACCGAGAAAAATCTCTGGGTGCATGTGTACCTGAGGGCCCCACATTAGCAACATCTGAAAGGAAATGGCAAATTTTGGGAATACCCTAAGATCCTGTGGGGCAAAAGTAGGCCCAAAACTATAGTGTAAATTGTTGAGTCACTCTGCAGATTGACATTCATCTGCACAAGTCTGCATTCCTCTTGTCTGCATTTATGGGCCCCCAAACATTGCATGGCAAGCAGCAGAGATGTGAAGGCCCGGAAAAACCCCTGGAAATTTTTGGGGAAAACCCGTTTCCCCCCGTTTTTTTCCTGAAGCCTTTTTTGTTTTTTCCAAAAAAATTGAAAAAATAAAAAATAGCTTATGGAATGTTTTATTTTAACATGATGAATAAAATATTTTATAAAATATTTTATAAATCATTTGTAAAAAATATGTATGGTATCAGATTATTCTAATTTCTGTGAGGACAAGCAAGTCCTAGGTTACAAACTGAACTCTCCAATGCAAGAACAAGATACATTTCTTCCTTTAGGAGGTGCTGTTGTCACGAGAAAAGAAAAAGGTTTCAGTTTTGTTTTTGCATGTGTGTGGTATTCATTGGTTATGTTCCTCTTCACTAGGCCTCAAAGCACTGGAAGAAAATATAGAGCAACAAAAGGGGCCTGAAATTGTATGTGCTGTCGTGGCAATCAGAGAAGTGTTATGAAAGGGGGGGAAATGAAAATAATTTAAACATTAAATGCTGTAAAACAGTCTTTAAAAAGTGAAATAAACTAATTTAAGCATATAGTAGTAGCTAAAGTGGTTAACAGAGTAAATACATAAGGTCTCATGGGCAAAACATGGGAGGTGGAGTAGGCATGTTGCATAGCAAACAGTGATGAATGACAGGTTAAATTTCGGTTCCTGTTTGGATACAATATATTTTTAATATGCTAGTTGTGATAATTTTATGCCCATTAAAATTGTCCACAGCTATATTTTATGTTTCTAAAGTAACAGAATGACTTTCAATCTGGAAAAGAAAAAAGAAGTGCTAATGTAGCATTTTTTTCAATTTTTCGTTTCCCCCGAAAAAAACTGGAAAAAACCCGTGGTTTTTTTCTGAGCTTCAAAATTTCCAAATAATTTACATCTCTAGCAAGCAGTGATTGGTGTCCATTGGGAGTTGGTAGGGCTGAAGTCAGGGAGATCAACAGTAGGTTGAGACTACTGACAGGCTGAGCCAGCCCCTGGCTGGTGGTTGCAGATACTGTACGTTAAAAAAGGCCGGCAGGTGGGAGCTTGCTGTGGGCTGCCTGAGGTTGGTGGGGCAGGGCCCCGGCCCCATGCACTCTAACAGAGCAGCCTCCACTGCCCTGGACCCACCTCAGATTCAGCCTACCCCACCTTTCTGGGCAGGCCCAGCCTGTTCAATTGAATATTACTGCCTTAGGGATGTTAAATTGTGAGGGAGACTCGGGCCTTTGTGTCTCATTGTAAGCTAAGCAGGCTGACAATAGGGCATTAAATGATCAGGAGTCAACCATTTTCTGATTCTTAATGTTTCAGTGCCAGTTGAAGCCTGAAAGACCTGCTCCTCCCCTCAGGTTTTTTAAATCTGCTTTTGGCCTCCCTGAAGGCAAGGGACACAACCTGCCTGTGTGGATCTCTACCAGAAGTACAGACAGTGACTCCAACACAGGCATCCCCAAACTGCGGCCCTCCAGATGTTTTGGCCTTCAACTCTTATGATCCCTAGCTAACAATACCAGTGGTCGGGGGAGATGGGAATTTGTAGTCCAAAATATCTGGAGGGCCGAAGTTTGGGGGTGCCTGCTCTAACACAATTATTAGCTGAGGAAGGAAACCTTGGAATGTCAGTAGCCAAGGCCCAGAAGTCCTCTGTGCTAGGCCAGACCTGCTCACAGGATAAAACTGGGTGACTCCATGCATTCTGGCCTAAGGCAGTTCAGGGATACAAATACAGTAATGAGATCAGCAGCACCATGCCTTTGATAAATGATATTGTCCCAGGTTCTCACCCCTGCACGACAAGCACCCCTGCGCTTTCGGCAATTCCCTCTTCTACGCAATCATTAAAAGATACAAGAGCTATTATGTACAGCAGGGGCCACGGTGGTTCAAGCTGGTGCTTTCTGAACCTATTCGCTGTGGTGATGGATGGGTTGGAGTTTTGTTCTAGATGTGTTATTTTCTCCCTCCTCCATTTAAAAATTTATTTAAAATATTATTTATACGCTGCCCTTCATCAAAAATTGATTTTAGGGCAGCTCGCAATAATATAACAAGTGAAAAATACAACTCAAACCACGCCATAAAACACAGATAAAAACAGCCAATAAAACAGATATGTCATACTTAAAAAGCCTGGGTGAATAAAAAAGGTTTTTGCCTGGTGCCAAAGCAATAGTAACATTGGCGCCAAGTTAGCTTCCCCGAGAATGGCAATAAACAACAGAGTAGCAGTAGAGGACCAGTGCATGAAAAAGGGCAGCTTGATCTTCATCTATTCTTCAGCTATTCAAAAGCTCTCTGAAATCTGTTCATTCTCTTTGTTGGGCTTTTCTTGCATTGCATGGAAATGTTCTAGCCATCTATACTGTTGTAGGACTGGGGTTTTGGACAGGAAAGAGGTCATGGGGCTAGAAGTCCAGTTGGCTCTTAACATCTCTGGCAAAGTTGGCAAGTAACTCCTTTATTAGGGAAACTAAAAGTCAATGAACGGCCCACCCTGACCAGATATGTTCCTGCCAGCACAAAGGTTTCTGCATAGACAACAGGACTTTCCCCCTTTGCTTCCCCCTCATCCCCTAAATCTGTTCTGGGCATTCCTCCCACCCTCCCAAGAAAATTTGTGAAGTTGGCGGTGCACACATGGTGGGGAGTGAAATCTACATGTCTTTCAAACTGATCCCCTTCCCCAGGTATATGTGAGGGGAAAATGGGGCAGAAAGAATGTCTTAATGAAACAAACACAGATGGGAATTTGTCTAATCCAGCCATCCTTAAATATAGCAATGCTCTGCATTTACAAAGACCACCTAAGATGGCTAAACTCAACAAAAACCTGAAAGCAGGTGGGGAAAAGCACTTGTTTTCATCTACCAAAAGATAAAAGCAGGTAAAAATAAACCCTGACTGGCAATCTGTAAAATTCAAAACATGATATTCCTACATATTTATTATAAATGTATTAAAGATAAAACCGGGGGGGGGGGGGTCAGGAAAAACAGAACAAAAACAAAATCACTAGCTCACATTCACAATAGGATAGACATCTATACATCCATCTTGATTTATACATACAGTTTAATCCATACCATCCAAATGTCCAGATAGGTATCCAAACAAAAGTTAGCATTCATAGAAATGGCATTCAAATGTAGGAGGGGTGCCATGCTAATTTAAACTCTGGTCGGTCATAGGTTTTAAAGTCCAATATACAATTGCTCTAACACTAAATAATGGTAAAATCCTGTCTGTACAGCCCAGCCCTATACATTTCTGGTAGCCCCAGCCTAGTACTTAGCCATACACCCAGTCCTCTTTTGTAAGGCAACCCTGTACTACCTTGAGTTCCTTTGTACATAACCTGCATTTGGAAAAATTTTTAATTTAAAACATATCTCACCCACTTTTCATTGCACAAGGCATTTCAGAATGAGCTACTTACCTTCCGACAGAGGTGTCCTTCCACTAACTCTCAGGTAACTACTCTGTGTTCTCTTTCAGTACTGGCTTGTAAGGCTTTTCCTCAGCTAACTACTATAGTTCTGATTGTCACAACCTGCGGATGATTATCTCCATTGTGCACCTGGCTTATGCATAGCTGCTTAGGTCAACTATGAGGAATGGCTCCAGCAAGCACTTGCAGAGCAGACCCACTTACTGGCAGCTGTGCATTTGAAAATTGGTAGCAAAGATTGGGGAGGGACAATCTGAAGCAGATAAAGACAGGTAGGGGAAGGGTTAAATCCCCACACCTGCCATCACTCTCCCATTCAAAGTCACCCCCTTGCATCTTTTCCTGAGGTAAAAGTGGGGTATCAGGCTTTAGTTACACATTTAGGCGTGTAATCTGTAGTTAGGCATTCCCCAGTGAGTTTGGCGTAGCCAGAGAGTCTAAACTGACTGGCTCTAGCCACTGATGCAAAATCTGTATCCAAGGTCAACCAGAGGTTAATGCATTATTTGGAACTCTTTAATTAAAACTAATACATTTATACATTTGCTGGGCATCTAAAGTAGTGCCGAAGCTAAATATTAGCCAAATATATCTGAGCATAAAATGCTGTCGATGCAATTTCTTTCCACTGTATGTCACTCATCATGAAATAATGGGAACCTTAACGAGCATTAATTTCTCAACATTTAGGGCAGCTGATGAACTAAAAATCAGCTGAGTGTTCACTGACCCTTGTCCTTGGTGTCATTTATTTCTGTATCATGGCCTAAAGATGCTGCTGGGGGCGCTTTGTTCATTCACTTCTATCTTCTGAATCAACTGGAGCTCTTTGATATCCTCTGGTGATCAACCTTTTGTTCCTCTTCTTCAAGAGTAGGGGTAAGTAATTATGTGTTGCTCATTAAGTCCAAGCTCCAAGAACCAGTGGGACTCTTCTATGGGAGGTAAGAAAGCATGATTATTGAATTCAGCTCACAAACTTTGTGATGAAGCAAACTTGATAGCAATGTTCTTTTCATTCCTCCTTCATTTATTCTTCAGTCGCACCATTTGCAATTGCTTTGTATTACACTAAAAGCCAGCATACATTTGAGGATCATGTTGTAGAAATATTAAAGACTGTTTATGACAGGGGTCAGCAAACCTTTTCAGCAGGGGGCCGGTCCACTGTCCCTCAGACCTGGGGACGACGACTATATTTTGAAAAAAAATGAGCGAATTCCTATGCCCCACAAATAACCCAGAGATGCATTTTAAATAAAAGCACACATTCTACTCCTGTAAAAACATGCTGATTCTTGGACCGTCCGCTGGCCGGATTTAGAAGGCGATTGGGGCCTTAGTTTGGGGACCCCTGGTTTATAAAGTTACAGTGGTGGGTTCCAGGGTTGGATTTCCTATACTCAGAAGGAAGGTACACTGAGTTCAATGGGATTTCCTCTCAAGTATGTCTGTATAGCATGGTTGCCTTAGATACACCTTTACCACTTGTTTTCAGTATCCATAATCTATCATAACTGAGGTGTCAGCTCCACTGTGGTTACTTCTTGAAGTTCAAATATGTGACAAAGGCCCACTGAATATTCTATTTTCAGGTCTGTTCTAAGGCTACCAGTACTGGCGCTGCTGCCCAGTGATTCAGTCCCCCACCCAAAACTTTCCCAGTCTTTATAGAATTTCCAGATTGACCAGTATTTTCATTCTATCACAGATGCTTTGCAACTGTCAAGAACTTGGGATGTACTGAGAAGTGTGGTGCATGCAAACAGTTAACAGAGGATGTGCATGCCATGCTCTAAGAAGACTAGTCGGCAACTAACGTGGAGGGAGGAAGGGAGGGGGAAAGAAATGAGCATGACAGGCCAGATGCTATAATTGCTGAAAGGCAGAGAGTATTTTAATTTGAAATAATATGATATATTTATTTTGCAAGTGAAATATGCACCTGTCACGTCACTCCCTAGGGGCATTTGAAGGCTAATGCACATAACTCACTGGCCAACGTTAACAGTTAGAGACTCCCATCTCTCAGAGTAAATTATGTGCCTAGCCTATAACCTCCTCCCTGGGGTAAAAGCTTGCATGGGCAGATAGATCTCTCATTCTCTTCGGGTGGCAACAAATCAAGGAGGACAGAGAGCAAATTCCAGAGCCAAAGGTGCTTGCAGGCACAGCCTACCTATGTTTCCAGATGTTCAGTTGTAAGGGCTGCTTGAATGACTTGGCTTACTTGAATTTTGTTGGTGAGTGTGGCAGTGAGACAGGGAGAAAATTATCTTGCTGGGGCGGTGTTCTCTCAGATGGTCAGAGCTCATTAGTGTTTATTTGTCTTTCTGAATAAACAAACAGGGGAAGAGAGAGGTGGAGTTGCTTTGGATGGCTTGAAATGTGCCCCTTCTTAAGATGATAATCTCACAACATGTAATTTGAGTTGAAGGATGGTGGCAGGACAGTGTGGGGGTGGGGCAAAATAAGGGACTAGTACGGTAGTTACCTACCACACAAATATCCAGCTAAATATCCTGCACACAAAGAAAGACGTCTGCAAAATATGAGAGCAAAGGCACCTTCCCCCACTCCCAAATCTGCTCTGTACCCCATAATAGATTTGAGAGGCATTGGGAGGGGGAGTTCCATTGTGTTCACAGATGTTGTTCCACTTTCCCCACAATGATTTTGTTGGATGAAACCCAACAGATTTCCTCCTAGTTAATACATTTGTATTCCCCTCCCTAACATGGAATGACAGATACAGTTCTGACACCAGTCTGTTAGATCATGGCCAATGTGTCTGAGATCCCATTGGAGCTCCCATTGACACCTGATGGATGATACCTTAATGGATGTAAGTGGGCTGGTTTATGCTATTTTGGATCCCAGCAAGTTCACATTGGAGTGTCTCGTCTGAAGAAGTTTGGAACTGATTTGATAAGCTGTAGTAAGTAAATTGCTGAGAAGGAACCTGCCAGCCTAAGTGAGGAGATGAAGCTCAGAATTTATGACCCCTAGCAAATCTGACTACTTGATCCTCCTGAAAGGCATTTTGCTTTCAAAATGGACTTTTCCTCCCCTAAAGTGAGTTTCATTTAAATTCCAGTCTATTAGACCATTTCTGACAACTGAAATAGTAAATAATATCCATGATTTTCAAGGAATGAGCTGGCAAGGTTATTTCCCTTTAGGGGGAGTTTAGATAATGCCACACTCGTTTTGAATAATGGATGGCTGTTCCAGAGAAATGCTGCATGAAAAGATATGGCAAAGATCCTCCCACATGCAGGGCGATATTTCCCAGTTTGAGTGAGCAAGTGGCGAGGATTAAAATCCTACGTGTGCTCCCAGCATCACCATTGTGCAGATGGGAGCTCATTAGGTTGACTGCATTCCGTTATGTACCAGCACCTGGCAAGGATGTGTGATCGATGCACAGAAGTCTGCCTAATCGTGTCTTAATTTGATTCCATTTTTTTGGGGAAATTAATAAAAACAACCCCACCTCCCAGGTGATCCAACATGCACATGGAGTCTGCACATGCAAAGGCCTTGATAGAGAAAAAGGAGGCTTTGCACATGGTTCTCGGAGAGCTTTGGATGGGAAGCACGTATTGATCATGTTCGCTGCAGGCAGAGGCTCTTTTCAAACACATAGTCTTAATTAAATGGGCATGGGTAAATGAATTCATTTTGTAGTACAGTGGTACCTTGGTTCTCGAAAGTAATCCATTCCGGAAGTCTGTTTGACTTCCAAAACGTTCAAAAACCAAGGCATGGCTTCCAATTGGCTGCAGAAACCTCGGTCGTTTGGCTTCCAAAAAACGTTCGACAACCAGAACACTTACTTCCGGGTTTTCGGCGTTTGGGAGCTTGATTTGTTCATCAACTCAACCGTTCAAGAACCAAGGTTGCACTGTATAATTTATGGTTGGTCTCAGTTCTGTTTATTGTGCGAGCGGAATGACTGCCATTCATGTAGTCTTCTCTCCTAACCCCAAATGTGTTCTGGCGGGGTTGGAGGCCCAGAGCCGATGGAAGGGTGCATATGCAGGAGCACATAGGAGAGAGAAGGGAAGTTTCACTTGGACAATGACTTTGTTGAATACAGCCCAGTAAAATATGCTTGAACCATTGATCTTATTCCCTTCTCCGCATGCATTCAGCTTCTGCACATGGAGTCTCCCAAGTGGAATAGCTATGCATCCTACTCTGCAGTGGACAGTCCTCTGTTTGAAGGGCTCTCTGAGGCAGTATTTGGGAGAAAACCTGCCCTCTGTTGGAAAGACTGTCTCAGAGTCTAGTTTCAAGATCAGGACAGCACCCCACTATAGTGAGATGCATTGCTTTTTCCATATAAATAATGTGCATCTGTACATAGAGTGGTACCTCTACTTACGAATAACTCTACTTACGAATGTTTCTACTTATGAATGGAGCTCCGGCCGCCATCTTGGATGCGGTTTAGATAGGATTTTTTCTACTTACGATTTTTTTCTCCCAATGCATTCCTATGGGATTCGACTTACTTTTTTTTTCTACTTACAAATGTGCATTTGGAATGCATTAAATTCGTAAGTAGAGGTACCACTGTATAAAATAACATATTTCAATACCGTGCAAACCTATGCTCTCTTTTATCTTCTTTTCTGGTGAGGGGCTTCCTTTTTTGTTTTGTTTTGGTGATGCGTAAGTGACTGCCCTATGGTCACAGATGGACAGCAGGCAGCAGGGTACCATGAAAACCCCTCCAAAGCATTTTATTTCATTTTAATGGGCTATGCAGTTCAAAATGGGCAATGCCTCCCTAGGCATGAAACACGGCACATTTTACTTAATTGGTTTAGCTGCAAAATAAGCAGATAAATAAATGTTAATGAACAGCTGGTCTCAATAAACAAGATAAATTAAAATTAATAATAATCTTATTCATTTAATGAACATGCTAACCATATTTTTAAAGGTAGGGATAAAAAATGCATGAACTCCTGCAGGGAGGTGTGAAGCCAAGCGAAAGAAATGTGTTTACAGGCACTCCAGGGCTACCTTTGAGCTTCACAGGGAGTAGGCATTTTGCCAAAAGCTTTGCTTTTTCTTATCCCCAGTGGCGGTGGTGGCCATGGCGGTGAGATTTTCTTCCTTCACTTTTTAGTTAGCCTCCTGCACATACTAAGACAGATGTAAAACAAATAGGCTGCCACTGCCCTGCTCCTTGAGTGTTTCAAGCTATCTGCATCAGCACTTTTTTCCATGTCAGGTAAAGCATGACCTGCTTAACTTCTGGGTGTCAGGCTAGTGATAAAGACCAAGGAAGGTGGCCAGGAAAAAGGAGTCCTGCTTCCAACAGCAGGCAGTGAAGGGGAAAAGCAGGCAAAAGGACTGGAGTGGCAAGTGAAGAGGAGAGATGGCAAGTACGGTACTTGACTGGCGCCATGTCTGGATTACTGCAATGTGCTCTACAGCCAGCTGCTATTGAGGAGCGTTCAGAAGCCACAATAGGTCCAGAAATGCTGCAGCTGGGCTGTTTAAGAAGGGAGTGCATTAAGGGTCAAGGAGGAGCGTTGGGTTTTGCTTTTTCCAGTTGATTGCCCCACTTGGATGAGTGGAAGCAGTGTGTCAGATTTCCCAAAGCATGGGAGAGAAAGCCCCTCCAGAAATATGCCCCCCACCTATGACACCCACACCCACCCAGAGAGAGAAAGAGAGACCCTCTTTTTTGTTACGCTACAGACAGCCTTCCAAAGCACAGTGCCAGGACTTTGTTTCATGTTTAGGGTTATCCTGCATTAATGAGCAGCAATGCTGGGTTTAACTGCAAGTCCAGAGACTTCAGACAATGAGCTAACTGCTCACCAAGCTTGTAGGCATGAATGGGGAACCCTGTTCCCCCCCCCCCCAAGGCATGCTGGAAGTTGTAGTACAGCAATATCTGGTTTCCCCATCCCTGCTTTTCAAGTTGCAACCTGAAGCTACTAACTACCGGTAGAGAGGCAGACCCCCTTACTCCTGAGTAGGCTTGTGCTGTTTACCATTGCCATGTGGCTCCTGGCTGTTTACAACCCCCCTTTTGAAGCCTTGCTCAGAGCTGTGGCATCTAAAGAGGGACTGAAGGGCTTTGAACTCAAATTTTAACTAATTCTGAGACAAGAAAGTTAAATGATTATATGTCTGTCTCCAGGCTTGGACTAGCTTCAGGGGCAACTGTGATGTTTGAAAGGGGCAGAGGGTACTTAACATCATTTGACCAGCTGGTGAGAAGCATACTTTGATACTGAATTAGAAGGTGGATGTTTGGCGCACTAATTTATGCAATGCTGGCTCCCTGACATTGTCAGTGGATTTCACCCCAGGGTATGGGAAATTGAAAGGCACTGATCTATTTGTCTAGCAGTACATCACTGCCTGAGTTGATTGCAACCACCCAAGTCCCTGATCAGCAATAGAACTCTACGAGTTTTTTTTAATGAACTAATTGATTTGCCCTTCAACTAGTGCATTTCAAATGAGCACTAGTCCTGGTTAACCCGATAGTAATCCAGGGTCATCCTAGGAGAAATGCAGGGGCTGACAGAGATTGTGACTTCTTTAGCATAATCACAATGGAAAGTTAATAACCAAAGTCAATCTCTGCAGAAAAGAAGAAAGAGCAGAGATCCAAAACTGACCCAGTAATTAAGATAAACTAACAGTAACTCTGAGGATACTGTGATTATGTAAATCAACAAGGTCATGATTGAGATTTTTTTGGGGGGGGGGCAAAATCTCCTTTGTAAGCAGTTTCAGAAAATACCGTAGTCCTGACTTTATGTCATGTCCATTAATTTTAATGGGTCTACTCTGAGTAGGACATAGGCCTTCGTCATGACTTGAGCCCATTGTTTGCATTCACATCAGTGTGCCACATGGAGCCTACCACAAGGAAGAATTTAAATAAACCTCCATTACACCAAGGTTTGAAAAAAACAAACCAACAATTTAGCAGGAGGGAATGATAGCTTCTTGTCTGTATGGGCAGGCTCAAGCCCCGACCAATGTAGTCTTTTAGCTCAGGTCCCTTCAGATCTTGTTTGACTTGGGGAGGTTTCCCCCTCATTGCCCCCTCATTGCCAGCGACTGCGCTGGTGTGTGTGATGCATCTTAAAACAAAACAAGAAAAGGAGGTGTTTCTTCCTTGTTTATACAGCCTGGCTAACCCTCTCTTTCTCCCCCCCCTCTTCTTCATCAGACCAGATTAATGAGAATCATCATGGTAGGTCAAACCTGAGACAAAGTACTCTACGGTTCCTTTTTAAGTGCAGCAATTCGATTACAGATATTGCACTTTGCCTGCTTTCCATCTTCTCTGCCTTTGTAGATGCTAAAAATATCTCACAATGGCTGAAGAGCGATACTTTTAATCAGAGAGCTTTGTGTTAGTCTGAATAGGCTGAATTTAGCTGGGTGAGCAGCCCACAAAAGCATGCAAAATACCAACCCTAGTTATCTCCAAATGCACGGCTGGAGAGGAATGACTGGTGGAAGGAGACTTGACTGGGGGACCCCCAGTATGGATTCTGCTATCCCATGTACAGGGAAGTAATTAACAGGCGACATTAAAAACCCACAGAGGGAAGGACTGCAATTATAAACTCAAGATGGAAATCTTTGCTACCAAGGTAGAGATACCAATTAATTTATCGTGGGGGGGAAAGAAAACCAAGAGTCATTAATAACTTTATGAAGAAACAAAACACACAATCTGTGGGTCAGACACTAATTAAAGCCAGGACTGAGCAATGATCCAAAGCAGCCCCACACTCCACAGAGGTGAATCTTAAGACTGGACATCAGTGATGACATGGGGGGGATTTAGGGCAGGGGAAACACAGGAGGAGCAAAGTATATTTCTAGGTTGGTAAGAAAGAAAATTGACATCATATGTTAATGACAGGAGTTCAGGAATGGGGGGCAAGCACCTTTTTGGTGGGTGCTTACCCCACCCCCCACCCCTCTGGCATTGTCTGTGATAGATATTCCAACTTTAACAATTCAGTGTTAGATTTTTGTATTAAAATTTGAATACTGATTAGTGTCTCTCTCTCTCTCTCTCTCTCTCTCTCTCTCTCTCTCTCTCTCTCTCTCTCTCTCTCTCTCTCTGTGTGTGTGTGTGTACTTTAATTAGAATTAGTATGTGAGGTATGGAATTAGTGCCAAACCCCTAGTCCAGTAGGAAGTCACAGCAAAACTGCCGCTTATTTAGAGAGGCTCTCTGCATCCTTTGTTACCAAATGTTACTGTATACATGCACCACCAATTTTGCAAATAATGAAATGAGGCAAACGGTCTGATTTTCCTTAGCTTGTGAGAATCAATAGCTTTGTTTCAGATGTCAGAATAACCTTTCCCTGGTTACTTGAAAAATATCAAAGAGGTGTGTGAGGGGGAAAGCATGTACTTAAAATTTGTAAATGGCATTTTAGAGAACAGAATAGACAACCAAGTACACTTAACACTCCCTCAGTAGAATCCTCCCTGGTGTTGGCAATGACATCTCAGTAGTGTTACATAGTGGTTGGAGCAGGCTTCCTAAAAATAGTGCCCTGCAGTATATGTTGGGCTACAGTTTCCACCTTCCATTATATTTATGGCGATGTAATACAAATTATGAAATGAATGAATAAGGAGCCAAGCCATGGTAGTAGCCCTATATGAGACAATGAATATATCTCTCTCTCTTACTGTAGTAAGCAGGGTATAGTGGAATTGATGCCACCACTGCAGCTGGGCCATATTGCGGCAAGCACATACATGTATTTGTGTGAATTCAGGAGAATTTTTACCTCAGTGGCTTGTTCCAAATAATTCAAACATCCCTAAAAAGAGGACACTCAACTAATAGAGCTCAAGAACCTGGATAAACTATTTGAAGCCTGCATAGTAAGGTTTGTATTAAGTCCTTTCCCCCTATATGGCAGCTTGAGGTAGAATGAGGCAGGTCAGGAATGCTACTGTACTGCAAAATGAATTTTTCAGGTTAATCATAATGCCCTGCTGATAAAATTACATGAAGCACTAAGGCAGAAGCAGGGAACCTCACTCCTCCCCAGGCCACACCCGTCATTGGCTCTGTATCACACCCTGGGCATTTTTGCCTGGCCAGAATGTGCCCTTGAATTCTGACAATGGCTCTGCCTTGTCTAGATGGAAGATAGAGAGGGGTGGGTGTAACACAGATAGAGAGGGGTGGTAACATAGCTTACCATTCAAAGCTAAAAATGTGTGGTCATTGCACCACCCGCTTCTGCCTCTGCCCCCCCCCACTAGCAGGTGGCCCTTGAAAGGTTCCCTTCGGCTTCCAAAGCAACTACTATGGCACTTGAAACTAATATGCCGTGCAACTTCTATGATTCTACTCTATTCCGAACTTCAAAATGGAAAGCGTAATGCTGGTGGTCAACAAAAGAGGTTTAAAGACTGTCTCAAGGCAAATCTTTAAAATGTAGTATAAACACTGACAACTGGGAAACACTGGCCTGCGAGCGCTCCAGTTGGAGAACAGCCTTTACCAAAGGTGCCATGGGCTTTGAAGACACTCGAACTCAGGACGCAAGGGAGAAATGTGCTAAGAGGAAGGCACGCTTGGCAAATCCACACTGTGATCACTGTGATCAACTCCCGCCCGGAAACCAATGTCCACACTGTGGAAGGATGTGTGGATCCAGATTTGGCCTCCACAGTCACTTACGGTCTCGTTGTTAAAACCGTGTTTACGGAAGACAGTCTTACTCGGCTGCAAGTGATCACTAAAGAAGAAGACCAGCAGGTGGCCCTTGAAAGGTTCCCTTCAGCTTAACAACATCTTCCATGTTTGTGCTAAGGGGTTCTCTTTTCCTTTCCTGGTGAACCAAGGCCGGTCCTAAGGCAAAAAAGCAATATGTCCCCACGCCCTGCCATGTTATGTTAAAAGGCACTTGAAACTTTCTTCAGCACTAACAACAGGGAATCATCCTCTATCACACTTGAAGGCAGCAGACTATTTTAGGACGGAGGCAGGTTACAAAGCACACACGGCCCTATCCTGCAACACCTTGACACTGTTTCCTGCCCCAAAGCATCTGTGGAAGCCAACTCAGTCTGTTTAATGGTAGGGCTGGTCCTGCTTCTAACCTCACCCTAGTAATTCATCATCATCAACTCATCCTCCTCATAGGGATTCCGCTTTTCTTAGCACTCTCTCACCCCCCCCTATAATTCTTAGAGCAGGGAGAGGGAGCCCTTGGCCATATGTGGCTGGACTTCAGCTCCTATCAGCCCCAGTGAGCATGGCTAGCGGTTATGGATTATGGAAGTTGTAGCCCAGTGACATTTGAGAGGACCACTGTTTCCTCATCACTAGTTTATCCCTGTATTGTTTCATATGCATCCCCATTCTGTAATGTGGCATATGAGAAGCCACAAATTGGAAGTGATTGTCCTTCGCATTCCTCCACATTGTTTTATGGAACCTTTGTGAATTAGTCATAGCTAATATGGGGAAGCATTTCTCCTATGCCTTTTTAAATATGCCCACATGTCTGGTTTCTGAAAGCCACCTCTGCAGCCATAAGGAGAGTTTGCTTTCAGTTCACATCCGAAATCCATTCCGCTTTGCATCAAATCTATGACAAAGCTGTGCCATCTAGTGGATTTTGCATGTAAGACCCACCGTTTCGTATAACATATTCCAGTAAGGTAGCCTTCTTAGCCCAAAATTCACACCCAAAACCCATTTACTGCAAGCATAGTAAATGGGTAGTGAGCCAGACAGACACTTATCCAAGGACTTGAACTAAACTAAAAAGAGGTGGCGGGGTGACTTCAATGCAAACCACACTCTGCACTGATGCTTCTACTCAATATAAATTATCCTCACCTTGCTAATTTGGTTATGTAAAGTTGTCAGCTCCCAGGTGTTACTTCCACAAAAATACAATTGTGTGGGCATCATTAATCTTGCCTTGGTTATCCTGTACCTTACTCTAAGGCCACCATACCATCTGCTACCGTCCAAATATAATCTCAGCATACAAGCAGGGTTATGTGGGAGAAGGTTGTCCTTCCTGTATCCAGGCCACAAGCAATGGAAACCATTTCCTTGTCTTTTATTAATCCTTCCATGTACCCAGTGCTTTTTTCTGGGGGGATGCAGGGGTACGTGTACCCCTAAACATTTTGTGAATCTAACGGGAGAAGAAACTTAAAAAAATTGTTTCTTCTTTAGCACGGTGAATTGTCAGTTCCGTTGCTACCCCCGATGGCAGCCTCATTTCCTGAGTCTCAGACAGAAGCGAGCGTTTAATGCGTGAAGTAGGAGTTGGAATCTAGCACAGTGATTGGTCAGTTTTGTTGTTACCACCTCTGATGGAGGGGTGTTTCCTGAGTCTCAGATGGAAGTGAGCTTTTAGTGTGCGAAGCAGTGTGGAATGTGGATGTATGGTGTTTGGCCTCATTGTGGAAGTTACTGTCAGCTGTCAGCTGTGTAATATGAGGTAATACATGTTCTTAGTACTTTTGTCCATTTACTGTGTTTATTTTCCCTGATTTGAACTATAAAATTGTGATATTCTTGAGTCCAAATGAGAGTGTCCCTAAACATTTTTTTATTTTAAAAAAGCACTGCATGTAGCTCATGAGTTAGGTCGCCATTGCTTCCATTTTACAGATAAGCAAATCCAGGAGTTGGATGCAGCAAGGGAGGTTGGCTCAAGGAAACATGCTGTTGCGTGCAGAGATTTTCTATGGACACAAATAGACAATGTTCATTCAGGTCCCATGGAATTGTCTGGCTGTAGCTGTCAATGTGAATGGGTATACTTGCTGTATGTGGCTGGAGACAGTGATATGGCAAAGGCCACCAACGTCTCACAAGGATGAACAGAGACTGGAACACAGGCTGCCAATGTGAAAAACAGCAATACCCAGCTGTCAACCCAACAAAGTGCACACTGCATATGTCAGGTAGACACTATTTTGGCTAACAATGTTAGTTGCATGATCAGCCATGCCAATCAAGAAAAGTACTGATGCTTCAAATATTACATGTGCTAATATAGCTTAATATTTGCAGGTGGCAGCTATCCCCTGCTCTTCTTTTGCTTAGATGGCTTTGCAATAGCTTTTGGTATCAGATGCATTTAGCCCTGACAGATGGAAGCTTTCAAAATAGACACAAATCCTCATGGGAGTTTTCCATAATGATTGCATTGCTAACCCTGAGGAAGGCAGGCCAAGTCTGCAGCAGTTTTCTTTTCCCACACAGCATGTTGGGGCAAATACTGGGGACCACAGCAGAGTATTACTTGTGAGTGGGTCCATGCTAGTGGTTATACCTGTAGGAGGATATCGCTGCAGAGTATTTCATTGCATTTTGTGTGGTTTGCAGCTTGTGCATTTGGAGAAGTAAGTTTCCATTGTTGCGATGTATCCAAGGAAGTCATTGTGGAAGTGGGACGACATCTGTCAATCTGCTTTGGGGGATTCTCTCAAGCCTCCTAAGCAGATTGAGGGAAGGTGTGGACAGAGAAGTAGGAAGGGGAAATGGCTAGGTACCAAACGGAAGTGGTACCTACTTTCACTGTAAAAACAAAGTAACCTACCATCTGAAATCAGAGGGCTGTGTTTGTTTTTGGTGGCAGGAGAGAAATAGGAATGAACACATTGGCACCATTCTTGAAGAAAGTAGCTAAATCAACAAATCAGCAAGCCAGGTCGACACCTGGGAATATGATCCATGTTCTCACAAGCTCACTGATACTCCCACCACCTACACACCTTTAGTATCAGGCAAACTATGGCACAGAAAAAATGAGCAGCAGGTAGTGCTGCGGAGGCTTTCTAAGAGGAAATGAATTATATATGCACTAATGTGCTGCAATGAGAATAATGTTCCTTGTCACTTTAAAAAGTGGCCCATTTGTAACACCAGCTGGGGAACAGTGAGTGAATAATAAACAGACAACCCACTTCACTGTCTTCCTTGGATCAGAAAGCAAAAAGAATCTTTTCCTTCCTGCTTACCCGCAAAGGTGGGAAAAGCAGTGCAACAACAGCCTTATTAAAATAGTGGCTACGCACATGTCCATTTCAATTTCAATTTCTACCCATTTGTTTTTCTACATGATACCCGATGCCAGCTTTTAGTAAGATTGAACTGGCTGAGAATATTAAATAGAGCAAATATAGCAGCAGCAGCAGCAACAAGGCTTTGTTCTCCACACTAGACAAATATTTGAGGTTTTGGTTTTCAACTATCATAATTTCTAGGCTATCTGACACTAAATTTGTGGACAGTGATGTAGCATTAAATACAAAAGCCCATTAACCCTCACCGATCATTCAATGGTAAAAAACACATCCTACTTACTTGTTGGCATCCTGTACCTAGCTGTAGTTCTGGATGCCACACTTTAAGAAGTATATAAACTAACTGGAACAGGTTCCAAAGAGGGCAGTAAAGGTGGTCAGCAGTATGGAAAAGAAGTCCTGTGATGAAAAGTTGAAGGAAATGGGCATGTTCAGCCAGGAGGAAAGAAAACTGAGGTGGGACTCTCCAAATAGGAGAAGGTCTGTCACATAGAAGAGGGCAAGGACTTGCTCTCAACTTTCCCAGAAGACAGGCCTAGATATAATGGTCTTAAATTCCGGGAGGATAAATTTCTGTTGAACTTCAGTAGAATGTTGATTCTCGGCAAAGTGTGGTGGTTACTGTGTTGGACTAGGAACTGGGGAGACCAGGGTTCAAATTCCAACTCAGCCATGAAACTCACTGGTTGTCTGTTTCTCACTGAATCTGCCTCATCGGGTGGTTGTGAGGATAAGATGCGAAGGGAGAAAAATCTATATCCTGTGAAATGATCTAAAATAATAAAAATGTAAGTTTAAAAAACCCCCAGTAAAAGAGCATGGAATATACCCACGTCAAATGTTTATCAAATCATTAAGAGAGTCTGTGCAGTGACACCACCCTGTCATTAAATCCCAGAACTGCAAAGGCAATTTTCTATAAAGTTTGTACCTGTAGCACCTGGAGTGGAGCTTTTTGAGTTCTACATATTTTTTGCATGATTGCAGAATTATTTTAGCCAATGGCCCAAGTTCAAATTAGCATTGAAATCAGAAAACCATTCAGTCCTGCTGTTTACTCTAATAAATGTCCAGAGATTAGTTGCACATTATCGTTCGTAAAAAAATAATAGTAATAAAAGGAATTGGGCACAGCATTTTTGAGTTTTACATCATTTATGGAAGAATCACTTTAATTACTCCATGGGGCTGCTACACTGGTTATTAGACTTGCTAATAAGCAGCAGGCTACGTGCTCCCACCAGGGGACTGTCAATCAAAGCCGTCGCAGGTATATAGCAATGAGAGGGTCTGGCTAGAACCACATGTACTGTATCAAGGCTTTTCGCAGAGGTTTTGTATTACTTACAGAATGGTAGATTTGCCTCACCCACAGAGGGCTTAAAGGAGACAGAACAGCACGGGGAGGATTTAAGTCCCATTGGCGTGCATCATCGACAATAACAGACGCTTTGGTGGACAGAATCTGCCTTCAGCACCATGAACAGTTCCCTGGCTTTACCAATCCATTATGCAGGCGGCTATGAGCCCCAGGATTCCAAGGAGTGGAAGGTGGTGATCCCAGCCTTCTTGGGGGTGATCTGCCTGGCTGGCTTTGCAGGGAATGTGTGTGTCATTGGGATCCTACTGTACAACTCCAAGAAAGGGAAGCCGTCCATGATCCACTCCTTGATCCTCAACCTCAGCCTGGCAGACCTGCTCCTCGTCCTCTTTGTTGTTCCCTTCAGGGCAGCGGCTTACTCCAAAGGAGCCTGGTACCTGGGGTGGTTTCTTTGCAAAACCTCCGACTGGTTCCGACACGCTTGCATGACGGCCAAGAGCTTGACCATCGCTGTGGTTGCCAAGACTTGCTTCATGTATGCAAATAACCCGGCCAAGCAGGTGAGCATCAAATGGCACACCATCTTCGTTGTGCTGCTGGCGATTTGGCTGCTGGCCTTGGGAATCCCGCTGCCTTTGTGGTTCTTCAGCAGCCTCTGGGAGCCGGAGGTAGGCTCTGCTTTGTGCGTCGTGATTATTCCAGCCCATGCTCACAAGTTTATGTCAGCCTTTGTCAAGCTTTATCCCCTGCTGGTCTTTTGCACCCCCCTCACTTTTGCTTTCTTTTATTTCTGGAGAGCTTATGGGAGATGCCAGCGGAGGGGGACCAAGACTCAGAACCTGAGGAACCAGATCAGATCCAGGTGCCTGACTATGATGCTTCTGAGTGTTACCATCACCTCTGCCGTGATGTGGCTTCCTGACTGGATATCTTGGCTGTGGGTCTGGCACCTGAAGAAGGGTGGGCCTGCTCCCCCACAAGGATTCATGGCCACTACCCAGGTCCTGATGTTTGCCATCTCTTCGGCCAACCCTCTCATCTTTGTACTGATGTCAGAAGAGTTCAGGGAGGGCTTCAAAGGCTTGTGGAAAAGGCTTACGCTGAAGAAACCTCTGCCTGCCCCAGAAGATCAGGAGGAAACAGTGGTTGACAACACGGAGGAAGCCCCAGATTCTGCTCCTTCTCCAGAGGTAGTGACTCCTGATGAAGAAAAAGAGCCCCCCTCTGTCCCTCAAACCTCAGAAAGCATGGAAATCAAGAAGGAGATGCCCATTTTGCCAGATGTTGAACAATTCTGGCACGACAGGGAAGCAGTTCCCGATGCTCAAGACAATGACCCTATTCCTTGGGAACATGAAGGGCAAGAGACAGTAGGTTGTGATCAACAGAACTGAAGTTAGAAAGCTGATATATATAATCATAATTTTGTTGCTTACTCGGAGTAATGCTGAACTGGTATACTACTTTAGTTTTACACCTTTGCATGTGTGCTTGGGACTTATCAACGTCTTCGGAATTAATGTAATGAACAAATGCAACTGTCAGTTAATCATTCCAGTTATTCTGCTCTGAGATTTTTATTTCTCATTTTACTTAAAATGCATGTCTTGTACTTTCAGGATGGTGATTTAAGTTGAAATTTCAGGAAGGAAAAAATAGTAATTTGGTTACATTTGCAAAGTAGTTTTGCATCAATAAGTGAGCTGAAATTGCATGAGATGACTTTAAAACAGAAGGGCTTTGTGCTTATTTATAATACATATACTGTATATAGCAGGTTTTGTAGACACGCTTTGGGGTGAACAATTACAGCTTTGAACAGGTTTTGACCAATTCAAAAAGAAGGGCAGAGCAAAAGGTGCAATTTGGTTTTAACTAATGAAGCAGTATGCATTGCAGGTTCTCTCATTATTACACTTAATATGTATTAAACATGCTCAAAGACAATGTGGCTCATGTTTTTCTGCTAACCGATCAGCCTTCTTAATGGGCTTGCCACTTTACACGAATAACAGAAATGAGTTTTGTAGTCTTAAGTACAGTATAGTGTTCCAAACCAGGCTGTGTAGAAATCTTCCATTCCACTGTATAGTCATTTAGCAATTAATATAACATTTGTATTTGGCAGCAAGGCGAGTTTTGAACAAGAGTCAAAATGAGGTGGTATCACTTCACTTACATCAAATGCACCAGGACCTTATTATGCAACCGGTATATATATTTTTCCAAAGGTACATAATTTATATATTACTTTATCTCTCAGTTGTAGATACAGTTGGCTGTTTCATCTTCATACGAGGACTCATTTAAAATACTGTTTTTGAAAAGAGCAAGTGAGTTGCTGATTGAGTTCTATCATCAGGTGTGGCTCATTTCCACAGTTCTGGGAATATAACTTTTGTATATGCAGGACAGTGATTAGTCTTATTTCAGTGCAATGCTACATGCATTATCCATCACATAGCAATACTGTTCATAACTGCTGAAGCACATTTGTTTATGAAAGGAAAAACTGACTCCAGCAAACTAGCTTTTAAAACGTAAGTGCTATTCATCCTTATAGGTTTTCTGAGTGCTTAAAGGTGGAACTGTACATACATAAAAAGTTCAGGGGATTAAAGTTACAGTTCAGATCTTGCAGCTATTCGATTCCAATGTATTGATGACATTTTAATTGGTACACATCCCTCTGAAACGAACAGGGACACAACAACTGTTCCTGGAAACATTTTGAATGCATAGAACTCAGTTAACAGGGCTGGCCAAAGACATTTCTGTTGCCTCTAGTGGCTACTACACTGTGAGATTCAATGAGTTTGCCTTAGGCTGCATTAATAGAACAGAGGACATTGGGGAGTAACAATGCATATTGTGGATGAAATCCAGTGATGCCTTTTCTCCTTGCAGAACAGATGTTGATCCAGTGGAGGGGGTCTTTTATCATATGGCAAAAAATAATTTTCACTGCTTCCCCTTTCCTCCTGCAGTCTGTTCAGGGAGTTGGCAGATCTTCCAGAAAGGTGTTAGGTGGCAAAGCGGGCTGAATGGGAACTGGTAGAAATCACCTCCCCTTTTTACATTAGCAGATTATTCCACTGGATCAAAACCTGGAACAGCAACACTGCATTTTGCCAAAAAAGAGTTGTGCTTCTGTGACATTGCAAAATATCCTGAGATGCAGCTCTTGGATCACGTGCTACCATATTTTTGCTTGTAAAAAAATTGCCAACCCGAACAACTACTTAGATTATGTGTGGTTAAACATGACAGTTTCAATAAACTTCCAAGTTGTTTGGGTATCCATAAATGCATGTATTTTCACTTGGTTGTGTACAGAGCATTGTATCTTTCATCACTACACTTAGTTTGATTGCAACTGCATTGGCTACTGTTTGTGCAATAAGACGTGGGTGTGAAGTTTGCTCCTACTGCACCAGGCTCACCTTATTGAAGTAAATACTATATTTGATGCAACCACAAAAGCAAGATGTATTCCTCCCCCCCCAAAAGCAGGCAAGTTTATAAAGACAAGTCTTTACCAAAGACACTGTTTATATTGCATACCTCACCAGCACCATAGAAAGAGACGCAAAAGGAATACCAGTAATACCAGTAATAATACTTTGCATCTGTAGGATGTCTCTGGAATCATACAGGAGAAATATTCCACCAGTCATCTGTTGATCCGAGTTCTTTGATTGAAATGGTCTGCAAGCAATAGGGGGCGGGGGGTGTTTGTAAATGCATATACAACCTATGACAACAACCCCATAATTTTCCATTCATGGCGAGTATCATAAATGATCTGGCAACTCTAAAGACAAAGGGGCCCTACAGAACTCGCTTTACTTTCATTAGTGAGGAAATGTGCACATACTAATTATGCATTTTTAAAAGAAGCATTTGCGGCTAAAGTGCTCTGTGGTACTCAGAAATGAAAGCTATACTTTATTTTTACCTTGAAATTCAACAAAATATAGATACTGTTAGTATTTTATTCAACACTAAGGCTATTTACTCCCACATCCCTCCCCCAAAAGCACTGGAATTGGACAGTCAAATCTAGTTGGACAGTAATCATTCCCTCTGATTTCAAGCTAGACCTGTCAATCACAACAGGTGCTTTACCTTTTCCTCAAACCACCCTGCCATTTTTGTTAAAAGGTAAGCTTTAGAGACATGTTCTTTACAGCATTTGTTGGGTGTTCAAATCACCAAACTTTGGGGGTGGGATTCTTGCCTTGAGGCATCTCATACATACTGCTTCACCTTGGACAATGCCAGAATCCCTCTAAAGCAATTTACTTTAGCTTGGGAATCCTCTGAATACACTGCAAACCCTTAGCAAGCAATATCCTTCATACAATCCCTCAAAAAGTAAAAAATGACACACACACACCATTATGATGCCCATGCTCTTGCATTTTGACTACTTTAAATGTGTAGGTGATTTCTCCAAAAAAATCCCATGCCTATTTGTATGATTTCCAGATTGCCTGATTCATCAAATAAACACTTAGGATGTGATCCTATGATTCCTGAGGAAGTCCGCGAATGTTAGCCCTCATAAGTCTTCCCACTGTAGGTGTGGCAACATCAAATTATGCCAGCCTTGGAGCTAATATACTTATTTTCCTTCCCACTGGGTAAGAAAACCTGGAAATGAAATAAGAAAAAACACCCCTATCTATCTAAAAAGGGGAGAAGGGAATAGAAAAATGTGCCACCATCTTATACTCTGCAAGGGCTATGGATATGGTAATTCCTTTGCTTCACATTCTCCCTCCTCCACTCTGCCCAAATGTAATGAGCCATTTACTAAGCATTTACAATCCATATATAAAAAGGGTTGGTTTATTGTCGTTCAAATACGTAAACTGAACAATCCCAACATTTCAAAATTAAACTTTAGAAACACAAGTTTAACATTCAAAACAGGAATATAGTTTACAAGAAATACCCAGAAGGGAACTTCATATTCTAATCCAGAAGTTGGTAGAGATCACTTTATGGTAAATAAAAGTTTATTTGTACAACCGTGCTATCCTGGGGAACACACTTTTTCCTGTGCATTTCCAATTTACAGCAAAAACATTACCAGACTACTGGGCAAAGCAACTTGATTGTGCCTACTGGGGAGGACAAGGAGAGGGGGGAATCAAAGCAGGCCTGTGAACAAGATCAAATGGTGTTTATTCAATTTGGTCACTGCAAGGCTCATTCTCCTCTCATGCTGGATCTGACGTTAATGGGGTTAGTCCTGATTTATATACAGGAAAGGCCACACATGAGTAGAGAATTAGGCCCTATATTTTCAGGTTCATGAAGGGGCATAATCTTACTGCTGTCTTCAGCAGTCAATAGTTTAATCATAAGAATGCCTGACCTTGGCTCTCCCATTAGGATATCTGTGGTATTTTTTGCCGTTCTTAACTTCAAACCACAAATATCAATCATCCCAAGGCTTTCACATGTAACGCTGCCAAGAACGCCTCAAAATGCTACCAACATTCAAACCTTGTACACAGATATCGCATTGTTCTAGGACCTAAAAATCACTGGAAATAGCTGCATGGTTAGAATATTTGTCAGTCATGCGACAAAGAGAAAAAGCATCGATAATGCAAATGTTCTCTCTGTATAGAGACTGCTTTATGTTCACAAATGTTGCTTTTCTCTCTGCTCCTTGGATGGTTTTTGCAATAGGTTCATGGTAATGTATACGATTAAACCTGACAGATGGCTCATGCAATCTTCTTGACTTAACAGATATTCTTGTTCAAGAGTATGTCACAATTATTTTGTTGTTCGTCTTGTAGGCTCTGAAGCTGTGGGAGGAGGCGGGGGACCTCTGCGATCTAAGTCATCTACATAGGACACAATGAGTTTGCGTCTCTCCTCCGGCACACAGTCAAGTACCAGATAACGTTTGTCATTCTGTAATATCTTTTCGATATCCTTCAGGTGCTGGTCAGATTCCTGGATCAGCTTTTTGGATCTGCAATTAAGTGTAAAGGTCTTCATTACCATTGGATGACTGGGTGCACCACAGAAATGAACTGGAATCTTGGTGAAGATACTAGTGGAGAGGTGTCCCAGTAACAATTCCACCCACCAAAATAAATCTCTCTTGACATTGCAATCAGGTAGGCCAAATGCTCAAAAGGACACAGAGACTGGGCTATCCTCTCACCTATAAGGTTGCCCCTTCAGGTCAGGGGTGAGGCAAAATGGCAGGGATGTGTGAATGTAAAAAATCTTGCACTGCCACTGCCTGTGCTGTATCTGTTCTGCAGGTAAACAGAAGACTTCAGTCTCAAGGGCTGCCAGTACCTTTTAAAATCAGCACTAATTAAACTATAAAAATGTAAAATAAGAAAAATGAGCACATTTCAAATTAAACACTGCAGTTGAAGAACACCTGTAGAAAATGGATGCCAATATCCCAGTTGTACTCCAGACCAACCGAAGATAAATATGATTATTAACATTCATCTGAGATAGTGCTCTATTCCAATGACAACAATAGCAATAATCAAGTATAAGAGAAGAAGCCTGAGTGGGGAGCTCATGCCATCAGTTTCTGAATAAACCACCACTGGCCTACAAGAACTGTTGTTGTCAGTCCTTTCTTCATCTTCCTGGGGCTACTTAAAGAACCAAGAAGGTAAGGCATAAGAGAATTCCAGCCTACAAAGCTAAGCTCCTCAAATAGAGATCAGCAGAGATCACAAATAGCTGAAGGCAAATCTGCTATTTTGTTAGTTGGCAACTTTTTTGTTTTAATAGTTAACATTTTTGAAACTGCACTGAACACTTTAGCATACAGGTAGTATATAAACAATGTAAATTGTTAAATAGATACTTTGCAAAAGCACCAACTAAAAAGAAAAGTACACAACCTATTGGGGTCAAATTATCCTAAATGGATAGATATATCCATGGGTAAGGGGACTGCTGTTAACTAAACAACCAGTGGCTTGGAGCAGAAAGAGTGCTTTCTCATCAGCTCTCCTATAGGGACTAAAGTAGCCTTTGCCAACCTGATACTAGTGACTCCAAATGATTTGGATGGCAACTTGCCGCAGCTCCAGCCAACATGCTGGTAGGATGCTGCGAACATGGCTGATGGCTGGGGGTGATGAGAGCAGTAGTCCTAAACATCTGGAAGATGCCAGGTTGGCAGAGGCTAACTGAGCTCAGCAACTCTTCATAATGCAGCAGCACAACATAGAAGGAGTTGTGCTACACTGTAAGAAATAGTGAATGATAATAATGCAGGTTGTAGTATATAAACATTGTGGATCACGAAATGGTTTTGAGGAAGAGCTTGCACAAAACAGAGGAACTCTTCTGGACTTGGGACAACTTTCTTCATGCAACACTCTTCTGCTAGGTCAGAAACAACCCTTATGGGAGTGGAAGAACAGCTCTGGATCCAACCCAATCTGTTCACACTGATAAGTAAAAATTCAGAACTAGGGTTTTCCAGAGCAGGCCACATATTTTACAAAATATACATCTCTAAATATTTGTGTACATAAAAATTAGCTTGGCACAGATATTCAATTTGAACAGCATCATCCCAAAAATCCAAATCCATGATTTAAAATACTTTCAAATTCATGGAAAGAACTGATGGCAATCCAATTTTTCTCTGTTTAAAAAATTGCTAAAGCTAATCAGATACTCGACATAAATATTAAAAGGATGAGGAACCATCTCTATGTTGCTTTTGAATACACACCTGTATGTTATAAATTTGGTCTCTTTCAAAAGCGTTCTGAAATCCGCTTTGGCTGTAATATATTTGTCTCTGATGTACTCTTCAAACTCTCTTTGCTTTTTCTGCATGAAAAGAAAGAAGCAAATTTGGACATCTCATCTCCATTGCAACATAGATCTCCTAATGTCTGTTAGGGGCTGCTGAACAAAATATATGAGGGAGGAAATTGCTGTTGGTTTTAACATCACATGGGTAGTCTGGAATGACCACTGTAAGGCTTCTTACCCTGTCACTGGAGGAGAATTTAATACACCTGGGATCTTCTTTAATTATTTTCTTTACTTCTTTCCATGTTGATGTTAAGGTAATCTTTTGAAATAGAAAAATAGAAATATTACAGGCTGGGGTAAGAAATTCAAACATGCAATACTAAGCTGCAATTTTTGCAAAGGATGGTCTCTGACCTAACATTATCCAAAAGTAAAAGAGGCATCCAAAAGTAGAAGAGGCTGCTGCAAAGAAGCAAAAGACCTTCTATTCAGCAGATGTCCAGGGGGAAGGATTCACTCTCTCACAAACAGCCTATACTACTGCTGCACAACACAGGAAGTCTCTCCTGCCTTGTGGGATGCCCTTTAATTGTGCTCAATTGTTAAGTGAGGGGAAGGAGATATAAAGGTGCTGACTGACAGTTTTGGTCTTGTTACATTGTTTTCACTTTTTAACACAATGCTACTTTTAAACAAGATTTGCATAATAAAATAAGTTGAGAAACTGAAGCCATGTAAATAGTGAGATGTTTAACTTGGTAGACTATAAATCAATATGTGCTACTAAATTGTTAACATTTATTCATGTAAGATCAAACTTATTCCCTGCCACACCAATAAACATTTTCATATGTATCTGAGATCTGCTACCAACCATCAGACTTTGTCAAAAGGAATCAGAAAAATGTTTGCAAATCTCTCTCCACCCGCTCAACATAGCTCAGATCTAGAAACAGGGGCACAACATAATAGCGGGCTTGAAGAGACTAATTTTTCATTCAGCAAATACACATTTTATTCCAAGATTTGCTAGGCAGAAGTCAGTGGAAAATGAAACGACAGTAGAAAATACCAATTTAATCTCAATAATATTTTGTAGTAAGATATAAGTGTATACTGAGAAACAGCTAAAACACACATAAAACTATGGTGTTAGAATCCAAGAAAAATTGGACAGCATCTGCTTACTGATGAAGTTTCATCTAGAAGTTGCCGAAAATGCTCTTTCTTTTTCTTTGTAAGTGCCTCAATGTGTTCGTTAAATAGTTTTTCCTTCTCTTCTCTTTCCAGAAGGGAGCCAGATTCCCACCGATGATCTTTTCGAAGTGTCCTTCTAGTATCGGACCACGACACATCTGAAGATCGCACCTAATGGAAGGAATAATTTCAATCACTATACAGCTTGTTAAAATATATATGGTACTTCAAAAACTTTAGTTAATTTGCAATAAGATTATTACTATTATTGCTCCATTTATTACTTGCTCTTCACTAGAAAGTCCCTGGGTGGGTTACAGGAATATTAAAATACAGCATTAAAAACAGTTTAAAACCAATTACAGTCACAATTAGACCAGGTCGTAAAAATATGTGTCAAGTGTCAAAGTAATTCTCCATTACTTTGGTATAAATACATCTACCAAAGAGGGAGAAATATGTCTGCATTAATGTAAAAACCTTCCCTAGGTGGTCTCTTTTGCTATGTGGTGCCCCTCCCCCAAATAAGAAGTATGGATTTTGGCTGTGCTGAAGACAATACTTATACCTATGAGTTTCATGGAAACATCGAGCATTATCCAACAAGTCATACTCAAGAGTAGCCCCACACAAAAAAAGTAAAAAGGAGCATTTGAAAGTAGAAAAACTTAGCTTAAAGAAACATCAGTGAGAGCTGGGGGGAAACGATCTGATCCATCAGACAGGAGAGAAAAAACTGGAGATTGTGCCTGGGTTCGTTGCTCTCCTGTCTCCGTCACATGACGAGGAATAATACCCAACCATTTGGGTCATCAGCAACTGCCTCAAATTGCTTAAGTTACTGAATCCCACTGATTTCAACAGAATATAAGTAGCAGTGGATATCACACATTACTTTTAACAAATGAGCTGGAGTCCTTGATTTTAAAATACTGACTGGTTATCTATGTAGATACAGGGGGAACAGTGACCCACCCCCCATTATACAAAATGTACAAACATACATATAGCCCCAAATTACTTCAAAGCAAAGAGAAATTAAGATATTGTGGTCTAAAGTAGCTCCCTGTATTTTCAATATGTTACAGACCATCAATGTCACATTCTCTTTGTTATTATTATTCATTTTGAGGGAAGCAGGATTGGTTTTTTGCTATGCAACATTCCCTTTCCTCATCATGCTTCCTGTCTTTTGCTACCATTTGCTATTTCTTGGCAGATTTCTGCAGGTGATTTAACAGTCAAACCGTCTTCCCAGGGAACTATGAAAACTGTAGCTCTGTGAGGGGGCTAGGGTCTCCTATCGACTCTCAACATCCTTAACAAACTGCAGTTCTCAGAATTTTGGGGGGAAGCCATGACTGTTTAAAGTGATAAGAAAAACCAAAATTTTACAGCATGCTACCAAGTAAGAGAAAATTGGATGAAAATGCAGTATAGGTGGTATCTTACTCCTGTCAAATTGTCTAAAATTAATAAAAACCACAACAGTAAGTGTTGGAAATGCAAATCGCAACTGGGAACCTTTTTTCATATGTGGTGGGTGTGCCCAGAAATAAAAAAATTCTGGGATACAATCTACAATGAAATGAAAAAAGTATGAAAAATTACATTTCATAAAAAGCCAGAAATATTCCTTCTTGGGATAATAAATAGTAGAATTCCAAAAGAAAAAATAAGACCCTTTTTCTATGCAATAACAGCAGCTAGGGTATTAATAGCCAAAAATTAGAAGGGTAATTATATACCAGCAAAAGAAGAATGGCTACAAAAGTTAAGCGAGTACTTGGAACTTGCTAAGCTAACCAAAGCCTTAGTCTAACAAAACTATCCAGAAGGAATGGAAATGCCTAAATACTTATTTATTGAATCAAGGTTCAACAACCAGGATTTGGCAGTGAGAATATGACTCCTCATACCAAGATGAGGAATATAATGAAATACAGAGAAACTGTTTTAGCCACAGGAAATGTACTGCTGTGTGATTGATGGAAGTCAAAACCAAAACCAAAAAATAAGCAAATGGAACCCATCCCAGAAAAAGCCAGTACCTCAGCAGAGAAATGGCACCCTGGGAAGTCTTTCTTACTTATTTACTTTATTGTTTATATTCTTTGAATTTGTTCCATTTTCGTATCGTATTTATTTTTGTACCTGTTGTTTTTGTTTGTATGTAGGTGTTTCTTTTCTTTTTCTTTTTCTTTTGGTCTTTATTTTTGCCAGATGTATGTATGCTTTGCCTTTGTTTTGTATTTGCATAATAAATCAATAAAAAATTAAAAAATTTAAAAAAGTGATATGATACTGCTGTAAAATGGAGATGGACCCCTAGTCATGTTCATTAATTTCTATGAGTATCTAAGCAAAACCTAGTTGAATACCACCCAATTATTACACTGGCCAATGGAAAAAGGGGGGGAGGAAAGATGGATAATTTAGCTCTTCTGAAATCATAGGACTTTAGGTCATAGGACTTTAGGGAAGGCATCTATACTCACATCAGTCTCTTATGGGATTAAAATCAACAGGAAACAAATTAATGTCTTCTTTATACACAAGTGCATACTTGACCTTGTTAATTTCAACACATAGGAACCTCACCATATCAGATAGGAGAGCTTTGAAATTCTGGATGGCCTCTTCTCGTTTGTGCTGCTCTCGTTCTCTATCAATCTCCTTTGTCTGTTCAGAGCGAGCTTTCTGAACTTCTCTCTCTCGTTCACGCAAGCTTGCTTCAATGCGAGCCTGTCTTTCCATTTCTTTTTCTTTTTCAGAGTCCACATTCTGAAATGCAAGCCAAAATACACATTACGTTCTGCTTAGCCTAACTACGAACTTTAACACAAAATGAACTCAAGAAATAAAACTGATAAAGCAAATTAATGCAGCTAGTTTAAAATATGACCCATTAAACTGCTGCTGCTAGTGTAAGGTTTCAATTAAAAAATTTAAGAATGTTTGCTAACTATAGTTATCACAGCTCCGATGGGCTACATAAATTAGATCTAGACCAGGGGTCAGCAACCTTTTTCAGCCGTGGGCCGATCCACCATCCCTCAGACCATGTGGTGGGCTGGACTATATTTTGGGGGGGAAATGAACAAATTCCTATGCCCCACAAATAACCTAGAGATGCATTTTAAATAAAAGGACACATTCTACCACAATTCCTACCACTGCTAAGAAAACTGATTTATGCTAGTGTGGGGTATTTCAAAGTCTATTGTCAATTGCTTCATCACTGAAATACTATGAACATGGAAGCAGCTTCATTATTAACACACGTACTTTGGCTATTTTTTCAATGTACTGCTTAAAAAGATCCTCCCTTTGTGAAGAGCTATCCACAGCTTTGTAACGAGGGTCAGTCTCTACTTTGTCCTTCACTTTGCTCCAGCGAGACTGACTGTCCAAGTGGTGATTAGATAACAGTTCAAAGAAGTCCATTTTGATCTATATTTCAAAACATAAGACAAAAGGAAGAAAAAGGGAACAAAAGAAGTCACTTCGACTTCTGAATGCTTGCAGTGTAATTTAGAAATAAAAAGAAGCAGGCTCACCGTACAGCAAAAACTATTTTAATTTAATAGATTCAAAACTAGATGATTCCATTAGAATATTAAACTTTAAATTTAATCCACTGCCATTTTGAAAGAGAGATTTGATTATATATTAAAACATAATACAGAAGCCTTCAAAATGCACTGTGACTAATTCCTTTAAGGCTACTGCAGTCATGAGAGTCTTAGGACATTACCTAAAGAGGGTGCTTACACATGTGGAAGAGAACCACCTCAATAGTTAGGGTTTGCTTGAGAAGTTCCTACTACAGCAGCTCTAATCTGCTCTTCCACTTAAAGAGTGTGCATCATATACACAACTGGTATTGCTCCTGCAGAAACTGCACCCAAGACTAGTCCTCATATTTATTGCAACTGTCCTCTACATGGTAGGGAAACACAAATGTGTAGTGCGCACCGTGGGACATATGTGTTCATTTGTGCAATCCTTCCACCTTAAGGAAGTGTGTGCATGCAGTCTAAGTCCACACCACTTATAACAATAGCCTGCTTTGATAAGTAGTCCAGAGCTCTAGAACACGTGTGTAAACTGTACTTTTGGATTCTAGCCATGGTATAGTCCACTGAAGACTGTTGGTTCACAGAAGCAATGCTTGGTGGGCTACATCCTTAAATTTCTCATTGCACTTTTAAGGACCAACTCACTGAATTAAGGAATAGAATCATAGAATAAAGTATCAATATTTATATGTGAGCATGAAATTGGGCACATTAATGTTCCAAGGACACCATTGGTAGCAGCTAGCAATGGATATTGATTTCAAAACTTGGTATGAAGGGCACAATTAAGTTTCATACAAAATAGTGAGAAGTTGTCCAAACATAGTTATCTGGCTAAATGCAAGCATAAATCATTACGAGAAGCCAAGTTACAGGGAACCAGGCAGAGGGCCTTCTCGGTAGTGGCACCCACCCTGTGGAATGCCCTCCCACTAGAGGTCAAAGAGAACAATTACCAGACCTTCAGAAGGCATCTCAAGGCAGCCCTGTTTAGGGAAGCTTTTAATGTTTGATGGATTTCTGTATTTTAGAATTTCTGGTTTTTTTGGAAGCCGCCCAGAGTGGCTGGGGGAACCCGGCCAGATGGGCGGGGTATAAATAATAAATTATTATTATTATTATTATTATAATAGTAGAATTCACTCTACAATTAAATGTTTCATGAAACAATTCTCCCTTCCATATAAACAAATGCAGCAAAAGATAAGCATTATTTTTCGCTTTCCTTCCCCCTCTCGCCCAAGTTATTTTTTTCTGTTGGCTTCCCTTGGAAATTCTGGAATTTTCTTAATTTTATGTATGACAGAGATGTCATTGCAGAGCCTTTGGTAGAGTCACATGTGCTGTCACCTGGAGAGGTAAAATCACACAACTACAAGGCACGTAGCACATCATAATCTGTTTGGATGAATCAACTTCTCATGTTGTTGTGGCAGTGAAATGCCACCTTTTCAGGAGTTGTGATAGCATCAACAGTTATTTGTGCATGTATGTGGGAGAAGTGGAGCGTCCTCCAGGTGGTGCTGCTGCACAGAGAGGTGGCAAGGCTGGAGCAGCTCCAGGTTGGTGGCAGCACCACGGATGCACTGCCAACCTGGAGCTCTCCTGACCCCGTTCCCTTCCAGTTATTCTAGCACTGCCACCAGGAGGCTGCTTCTCCACAGCACCTCTGCCCCATGCATGGCTGCTAGATAGTAAGAGTACAACTGCTGCAATCACATGGGAAGATGCTTCACACAAACAACTTATGCTCACACGTAATCAGGCCTCTGACCATTAAGAAACCTTTTACCAGTTATCTTATCTGTCTAAATGGCTAAGCCTTGCCAAGGGGCCAAGTTTATCGCTTTAAGAGCATTCACAGCTTCTTTCTGAGATTAGACAGATCATAGTTATTTTAGCTCTAAAACTGATATTATTCCATTGTAAGACAGGCTATATTATAAATCTTAACTCCTACCCCCCCAACCCAAATTATGCATGCAGAGGGTGTTACCTGCAACCCCAAGTCTTAATGCATTATAAGACATAAAATCCCAATGACTTAAGTATGATTAACATTGCAGCTTGATGCAGATGTGCCTTACCAGCCAATTAAAACTTGCATTCTAGCTTCTTTCAATTATTAATTACTACATAAAAATAATGCTAGATCTTCCTCAACACTTATGTTTGGTTCTTGGCACAGTATTTGGCAAGGACAATGATTTTTTTAAAAGTCCAAAGGCAAATAAAATCATGAAAAGGCTGCACAACACTGCGTAGAGCAATTTTTCTCTCCACCAATGGCAGATCTATCAGAGTAGTGTTTAAGAAGATATTCAGTAACCTTATAGCTATTTTTAATGGTATTTGTTATTCCAAAGATGAACTTAAGCATAGCATGCAACTAGTATCAAAATAGAAAGCTTTCTAAGCCAGATATATGAAAACAACATTTACGAAATTAAAAACAAAATGTGTTTCTGTGGAAATCTTTAAAGTAAGGGTAATTGTACAGGCACACTTAATCGATTGCTATTTTTCTACTGTACACAAAACTAATCTTCAAGCCAAAATTTAACTGGGATTCATTTAGAAGGCTTCAGAACATTACAACACAAAGAAGGCACAGTAACAAACCTGCCTGACATCTACACAGCATGCACCCGTCTCTCTAGAAACCAGCAGCTGCCCTCCTTTTTCTAACTTGAAAGCCAGCATGATCTTACCACCTAGTGCTTCAGGAACATACAGTATTCCAACTAAAGGCAACCCTTCCACAGTCTTTTCTACCCAAACCAGCCAATCCATTCTTCTAATATTTTAATATAATTCTAGGGTTTAGGAAACATGCAGTTTTTCTGGTTTCATACAGTGGTGAGAACACCACATTTTACTTGAAAACTGTCACCCTTCAGGAAAAGTAAAGTAGAAAATAAAAAGTGTAAATCCAATATTATAGATACTAAATCCATAAATGTAATAACAAAACTGTACCTGTCCCTCTATTCTGGCTTTATTTATTTATTTTTTAAAAAACCATGGACATGGTAGCTGGGGGGGTCACTGAAGTTTTTCTAGTGAAAAGGAAGGGAAGCAGAATTGTTTAGTTGTGGCAACATTCTGCTAAGTTAGACCTTACTGAGCGGAGCTATATAATACACTTCTGAAAGATGAAACTCCTCAATTGTTGATGTGCCTTACATCTCTTCCTTCAGCATAAGAATAGTCATATTACTAGTCCTAAGGGAACTTTGCTTTCTTCTCTCTTTAATTTCACTAAACAAATGAACCACATAGTTGGAAGATGCCAAAACAAACAAAACCCAAATCACTTACTTTAAAGGTTTGTGGGAAATCATAAAATTATAGTATTAAATTAGAGATAGAGAACCTGAAGCCTTATAGATAGATATTGTTTAACTCCAACGCCCATTACCTCCAGCCAGCAATGATAGGAATTGGAGTCCAACAAAATCTGGAGGGCCACAGGTTTCTCTGCCCCTGCATTAAACCTCTTTTTGGGAAGAGAAGTACTGGCTGAGAAAGCTTCACTTAACACTTTAAGCATATTTTAAATCAACTTTTATGTTTCTTGTGGAATCAAAAAAGCATGTATGGCTGAAAATACTTTGCTTTTATTTAGGAGGATTTTTCTCCTCTTTTTGCAGTTTACACATTCTGGGCACAACTCTCATCACTTCACAAGGAAAAAAACTGAAAAAAATGTAAAGTACCGGAACTGCGGGAGGCTAAAGTCACCACACAGAGATACCAATTCTTTCCTCACTAGGGAATCCCATAATACTTTGCGTGTCAGTGATTGACAGCTGTCAGACTGAACTGATTGACAGGCCGCACAGCACAAAACTGTAAAATCTATCCACTTGTTACAAAACAGAATACATAAAATGGTTACAAGAGGCTTTGGGAGAAAAGAAATAATTAGTTTCAGATGCAAAGATAAAACACATTTATTTAACACAAAATCTTGTTTGATTTAACTCATGCAACATAAAAGAATTTATTTATTAACTATTCATTTTGATAATGGCTAAAATGCAACAATAATGTTTAAGCCATGATTGTAGATTAAAACAAGTAGAGTGCAATTTAGGCTAGTTCTAGGTTATACATGTTCACCTCTAGAAAGCTAATCATTCTGGTGCATATAGAGTTGATGTACCATAGAGTCTAAGGGCACAATCCTGTACATATCTTTCAGAAGTTCCACTGAGTACAATGGGGCTCACTGTCAGGTAAGTGGGTAAAGGACTGCAGCCTATGAGACTGAGCAGTGCATCGAGTAGTTGCTGGGTTGAATCTCATGCCTAGTATGAGTGGCCTTATGTGAGTCACTCGCCTTTATTTTCTGTTCCCTAAGAGGTTCCATCAAATAAAGTGTGGAACAGATGCTTGCTCATACAATAGGGCAGCAGGGGGGAAGTAAAATACCCAATACAGTGGTACCTCGAGTTACAAACGCCTAAGGTTACAAATGCTTCAGGTTACAAACTCCGCTAACCTGGAAGAGTTACCTCGAGTTGAGAACTTTGCCCCAGGATGAGAACGGAAATTGTGTGCCGGCGGCGCTGCGGCAGCAAGAGGCCCCATTAGCAAAAGCACGCCTCTAGTTAAGAACAGTTTCAGGTTAAGAACGGACCTCTGGAACAAATTAAGTTCGTAACTAGAGGTACCACTGTACATGGGTGGAAGTCCGCTCGAACAGTGATGGATCCTACCCAAAAGATTTTCCATTTATTATTATTTTGCAACATTAAGATTTTTGCATTTCAGCTGTGAATGTTTTCTATTCCTATACGACAGGTAACTTTTGCCTGAAAGTTTTGCCTCCATCTATGCTACTTATTGAAATGAATTTATATTAGCTTCACTTAAGGAGTATGTAAGGAAACAGAAATACCAGAAATGATTAGGTTTCAAAGGTGTATGCTAGGACATTGAAGAAAGTTGCTGCATATTTTGATGCTAACGCTTGTTGAAGATACTTTGTAGCATCCACCTTCCCCAGTGATGTGTACTTTGTCTCTTGTATTGACAGTGCAGACAAATGACATTTGAAATTCATTAATCTTTCATAGGCGACCTTTAATTCTGATAAGTAGTCATGCTAAGATACATTTACTAGAAGATTTTAAAAAACCACTGAAGTGTTAGCATTTTGAAATTTGCCCACAAACAGTTCTCAAATATTGCTTGCATCACTGACAGAATGGGTATGTAATGTTCTGCTTGGAGTTTTCCAGTCAGACATTTGTCACCCCACCAAATATATCTAGGATTTTAAAACCTAGATATTAATTTAGAAGAAAATCATAGTACATTTTCTAGAACATTAAACTCATTCCAAATTTAGGGGGGGGAAAGAGTAAAATGACCAACCCCACACCTCCAGATAAGATACATGGTCAAATGCTTAAACTAGGGGAGGGGGGGGAAACAAAAGGAAAATAAATTGGGGGAGGGATGAAGGGCAAATCTAGAAGACTAGCATGGGCCCCTCCCCAATCCTCCCATTAAGCTATTTTCACATCCTTGATATAAAAATCTTACCTTCTCTCCTCTGGTCTTCGAATCTTCTTTTTCCTTCTTTCTTGCTGCTGTGATAAACTCATTAAACAAGGCTTCCCGGTCTTTCATTTTTTCAATTGCTTTGAATCGTGAGTCTTTAGCATGCTTGGCTGCAAATTCACTAAAAGTAGTTCTGTAACAAAACGGCAAGTGTACTGATTTGGCAGGGCTTTCTTAGACGGAAAATATATTCAAAAGCAAAATTGTGTTTTGGTTCTGTTGGGATACACTAAGCACCAATATATTGGTATCCTTGCCACCCTTGAAGGTCCAAGAAATAAAGTTTGTCTTTTTTCTTTTTTAGGAAGTTGACATGAACCAGCTAAAACTGTTTTTTAAAAAATTGCACACACTGAATGCAGTTCTTCACATATAACAACATAATCCTTGCAGAACACAAATTCCATTGTCAATCTGTCCTGATACTTCATGATTATGCAATGTAAATTTAACAATGCTCTTTTGCCACCCAACTCTGCCAGAAATAGAACTGGCATGGTACAAAAATCCAGATTCTTTTAATACTGTGAGCAAGGACAGTAGTGTCTGAAGGGTTTCCCACCCTTGCTCCCTGCAGTTTTAATTATTAACAGTACTCTCACCTCCAGGGCCAGATTCCAAATCTCAGATGTGCAGTAGATATAGTACTGCCACTTACCTCGAAAAAAACAAACACTACTGTGCTTTTTCCAAGATCTGATGCTAATCTGGCCCCAGGTTTACATGAGACATTATAATCCTACGAATGTTTTCATCTCAGCATGGAAATAATAAGACTTGGGAAATCCCGCCTAATGTTGCTGTAGGGTAAATTAAAACAAGAGAATAATTGGGTAGCTTATTCAACTGACTGAAGTGAATGTAAACCTAAACTAAAGAAAGTGAGCTGCAAAAGAAAGACTGGACATGGATTCCTGAGCACACAAAGCACAAACATGATTTTTAAGGAATGCAAACTTCCAAATGGGCACTGTTACGTTGGATTAAAAAAGGGAAATTAGTTAACAAGACTTGCAGGTCCTTTGGAGATTGGATTTAGTCAACAGTGGGTAAAGAAGGCAAACATCATATATAAATGATATACAGTATACTTCTGTCTCCTTTGGAGTGCAAAAAAGTAGTAAGAAACAATTAAGGCTAAGAAAGGGAAAATGGTTACACTAACAAAGCAATTATTTTCAAGCTCAGTCCTGTTCAACAAAGATGGGAAACCTGAATCCCTTGACTTTATTTTATGTGGCCCACAGCCTAATTTAAAAAACTCTTTGCAAGCAATCAGTTCAGACTGCTGGCAGGAGTGACTCGTCACTCCCTGACAGTCTGCTGGGCAGGCAGGAAAGGGGAGAAAGAGAAAAGGGGGCATCAGAAAGAGAAAAAACGTGGTCTCACCCACCACTGGATCTGGCCTCACCCACATCTGGCATGTGGCCTCCAACCGATTACTCTTGGGGGAATGCAATCCCTGACAGAAAAATGGTTGCCCACCCCTGCCTAATAAGTGTGTTTAGGGTAACCATTTGTAGACATCAAGTTAATTCAAGCAAAGTAGCACAACTTCTGAAGAAACATTTGGGTGTTTCACTGCATTTTGCTGAAACCACAGTATTAACCTAAAGCAGACAAACATGTAATGCAAAGTAAATCCTACTTAATTTACGCAAAAAGAAATACTCAAGTCTTTAAAAGGAAATGATAACTACATCCTCTCAAACAATATATTGGCAATGTCTTGCTTACAATGTAACTGAACTATGGAAACCTATTTGGTCATTAATAAATAATATGAAATTATTATTATTATTTATTCAATTTGTATACTGTCTTTTATCCTTACAAAGCTAAGTAGAGAGAATCCACCTGGTCCTTTCTCCATGCTGACTATGCAACAGCTTATGGAAACTTGCCTGTCATAGCTAGGGCCCATTTGCATATGTACTTGCTTAAGTAGAACAGATAGTTTTTTAAAAAATACTGCTCAAAGTCACAAACAATTCTGAAGAAGAAGAAGAAGTTTGGATTTGATATCCCACTTTATCACTAGCCGTAGGTGTCTCAAAACGGCTAACATTCTCCTTTCCCTTCCTCTCCCACAACAAACACTCTGTGAGGTGAGTAAGGCTGAGAGACTACAGAGAAGTGTGACTAGCCCAAGATCACCCAGCAGCTGCATGTGGAGGAGCGGGGAATCGAACCCGGTTCCCCAGATTACGAGTCCACTGTTCTTAACCACTACACCACACTGGCTCTCTTCTGGTACTAATATGTTTCACATTTACATAATGCTGGAAAAAAGTAGAAGTTCCTTATTATATTCTATACTTAATACAGTAATAGTGTTTTCACAGCTAATCAAGATGAGGAAACCTACAGATTGGAGGACATGGCTTGTGAACATTTAGGGCAAATAAATCCATCTTCCACACCATGCCAAGCATTTGGGATTGCTTCATATCCTGAAATAGCCAGTGTCATAAAATTTGGATTAAATGGCAGTAAACATGATAGTACTGGACTTTGAGTAAAACCAAGTCTAGCTGTATACAGTACCTGAAAAAAGCTTTACAATTATTTATGTAGGAGGAAATATTCTTACCTGGGATTAATCTTCGCTTCTTCCATCATTTTCTTGAAATCTTCCTTAGCCTGCATTATTTTATTTTTCTTCTCTTTGCGCTCTTCTTCTGCCCTGGTTTTTACATACTGATCAAATACCTACAGAAACACAGAAACAGAGTATACCATTTGGAGCATTATCACCCTGTAAGTGGAGAGAACTCCAAAGGACAAGTCAAAGGCTTGGATGCATCATTTGCAGTAATACGAGAAGTTACCATATGTGACCCCAAGAGTATTACTTCACTAAGCTTGGACTCACTGAAATATTCCTCTCTATAAGAACTTTTATGTAAAGCCATTCAACATAAATTTCAACACTGTTCTTTAGGGCACCAAGTAACAATCACAGCAGCAACAGTACCTAACGTAAAATAGTTGGACGCTTAAGAACTGCTTCCTTCCATCAGGATGAACTTCTGTATTTTTAAATTGCACAGAGGTCTTCATTAGATAATGGCATGTCTTTTGATAGATCTATATGTCATCACTCAAGCTGGGATCAAGCCCATCTTGAACAATGTGGCATGGAACAAGGGGGTCCCGCAGCTCAAGCAGCCAGGAGGGGAGGTGAAGAAAGGTATTGCCAAAGATACTGCTACATACAGAGACAGTGACATATTCTTCTCTATCAAAGCCAAAAAGTATAATTCTCACTAAGAGAAGCTAATACAGTGGTACCTCGGGTTACAAATGCTTCAGGTTATGTGTTTTCAGGTTGTGGACCGCGGGAAACCCGGAAGTACTGGAAAGGGTTACTTCCAAGTTTCGCCACTCACGCATGCACAGAAGCGCTAAATCATGTCATGCGCACGCAGATGCAGTGCTGCACGTTACGAATGCTGCGGGTTGTGGACGTGCCTCCATCACGGATTACATCCGCAACCCAAGGTTGCACTATCAGAAAAGAGCCAGCTCTTTTTTCTTTCATACCTCATGGCCAGCATTTAAGAAACACTTTTATGGCAATATTAATGCAATCAAATTATCATTTATTCACGAGGACACAGTATTCACACTTATTGCTGGTTAGGATAGGAGGAAAAAACTCCATTTAACATTGGGCTATATGTGCATGATTTATTTTGAGAGACATACAGCTTGGTCCAGAAACTGGTGGTTCTACCAAGTCTCAACTAAATAATCACTCTGGAGATGAATAAATTAAAACTGCATATAAATAAATCCTGATTGTTCCCTTTTGCAAATTTTACATTTCCCATTTATTTTCATCTTTGTGGTAAAAGATTTCACGCAAGAATATATTGGGTCTGAATAACGTATTCAGGGTTTCTTTGTCAGAAACTCCTTATCTCTGTGACAATTATGGTTTGAGGGTGTGGGGCTTCATACCTAAACATGCATTTGAGTTTGAAGCTTTCATTTCCCTATAGAAATTGTCAAGTTCTCTTTCTTAAGAAATACCTGGAACCTTACCCTTTTCCCACCCCATTCCCTAAACTTTTGTTATCTGAAACTCCAGGTATCACAGAATTCACAGACCAGTTGTGTTTACCTGTAGGCCTTTATTTTACCTGTTTTCTTTCTTTAGGGTTAAGAAGCAGGTAGCGGGGATCAAAAACTATCTTGTGTAGCTCCTTCTCCCAAGTAGAAAATGCAGAAACCTTTAAAAAAATAGAAAGGGGTGGAGTGGAAGAGAGAAAAGTGCTGATTTTCCTAGCAATTAAATTCACCCAAAGACAAGCAATTCGAGCTATTTTGCTTGAAACCTACAGGACATCTGTTAGAGAAGAGCCATAACTGAAACCCTTACAGCAGTTTCATCACTAATAGATGACGAGCTCCAGGAGGTCAGCATAGCAAATTTCCACACTAATTGGCTCCAAAAACGTCTACATAATTACACAGAACTAACACACATCTAATTACTCATTAAAATAGCCACTACTGTGTGACATTTAAAAATTGCCACATCAAAAGAGAGCCTTGAAGTTCTCTACTCTGACTTCCTATGCTGCCTGCATAGCTCTTTTTCTAAATGATCCAATGTCTCACCCGCCCGCCGCCACCCCAAATAAACCCGAAGGTTTTGCACAGCAATCGTCTCTGGAGCATTTTTAAAAAGACAGCTTAACAAGGCAAACTTACATTTCATGGAAACTGCATTGGAAAATCACACTGAAAGCTGATATTCTTTACTCTAACAAGAGAATTTTGAAATCAATTGCAAACACATGCGCCGTTCTCCTGTCCCACCCATACCAAAAATGCTCCACTGCCCTAAACTGCCCCTAAAAAAGACAAGTGTTGTGGGCTTCATTTTGCATGAAAAGAATATGCTACTGAAACCCAAAATTTATCTTCAGAAAATACACATAGGTAACAGACACACTCTTCAAATGTGAAACTATCATAGTATAAGGATTTGAACGGAAGCCCAATTTATCCAACTCCCCAAATTAAGATTATGCACCCACCCAACCAGTTGTGTGCAACAATACTACATTGCGGAACTCCAACAGATGAATAGGTGTGTAAGAATGTGTGTGTGTTTCCCAATGGCATTTACTTTATGTGAACACTGGTTTTATCTTTGACCAGTTATTCTGCACATGTGCCTTCTGAACAATCAAACAATAACAAATTATCAAAGCATGGGAAATCCTTATCATTAGCACCCACACAGAGTTGGAATATCTTATTAGTACAGCTAACCAATATCCTTCAAACCTAACGACAGTATGCAGGAATAACTTGTCAGTGAAAGAAGAATATAGAAACTAACAGATTTTTCCATTATTTGGGCTAAAATGTCAGTGTAATCAGGAAACACCAAGGTTGTTCCAGTCCTATTTCTTTTCCCGATCTGATTTAGGGATGCAATATTGCATGATAGTTGTCACCAAAAGAAAAAAGTCTGCAACATTCTAGCGAACTTAATACAATAATAGTTTCTGACCCCTCTTTCAAGTAGCATGTCCTTGAACTGTTTCATTCGCGCTTCCAGCGGGACAATTGCTCTCTCTCGAGCAGCTTTAATTTCAGCTTCCATGGCAGCCTCCTTCTCTGAGTCAATGTCTTTGTTTTCCTCCTTCCTATGATAGTGAAGGCATACAAGACTCCATTAAAAAAATGCAATTAAATCTTTAGCTTTACATCACTTTGGTAACATATGTTCAGGATGGATTCCATTCAATGCACAGTGGAACCAGAGACTATTTAACTTGGCCCGATACCCCCCAAACAATTAATTAAAAAATATGATTGAGCATACAGCAATACTTTGGGCATACTGCAGACAAGCAATCTCGCTCAATATGGTGACTACAAAAGCCACTGTGCAGTGTGGGAAACTTAGCTTTCCACATTGAAAGAGCTGAGCCCCAGTTCAGACTTAAAAACTTTTAAAGCTCAGAAATTAATGCAGTCTATCCTTTCATACACAACTTACTTCCGCTTCTTTGCTTTAATTGGTTCATCATCATTTGTTTCATCTAGCATTTCATGCTCTTCTTTTACTGTAAGAGAGGCCTCTATTAGCATCCCTATAGGTACAGTTCAGGGGAAAAAACACACCACTTATATTCGCTTGTTGTCTACATAAAGGTAAAGAATGCATCTCATGTTAATTTTAAGACATGCAAAGTTACTCTATGGATACACATTAGAATCTCAATAGAAAATGCAATATCCCACTTTGAGGTTTCCCCCCACAATCAATAGGTATATTAATTTTATGAAATAAAATTAAATAACAAATAACATTTGATCAATAATGTATGCTTCCAATTAATATCTATAATTTAAAAAAACCCACTCTACCATACCTTCCAGAACCTAATACATACAAGCCTTAGAGGCAGAGGCTCAAATCAGATGGAACAGCCAGTTATGGCTTGGTGTTAAATATTGTTATTATTTTTAAATTTTATATTCCACCCTTCCTCCCAAAGGAACGCAATGCAGCAAACCCATAAGCGACACATTGATTTTTTTTTTTTAATCTGTGAATTATTGAGCCAGACTCAACCATGTAGTTCAGGAATGACACCCTAGTTATTCTTGTGGGATGCTAGGACTCTGTTACAATGCGAGTGCTGCAGTCAGCAAAGTCTCTGAAACTAATTTGCGCCATAGCTCGACTATGCCCAAGCTACTTGGTAAGACTGCAATGTATTTTGTGAGATGTGTATGTATACAGAATAAAAAGCACTTCAATATTCCAAGTGCTTCAGTATTCCACATTGGAAATCTCACTAATCCTTTAGCACCATCCAACCAAAAAGGCCAAATCAAGCTCATAGATGAGATGAACCACTATCTGGTTTCCAGCTGCATCTCCAACATCACAGAAGGGGTTCCTGTATCCCCCCCCCAAATATATATATGTATATCAATCACCATCCCGACCACTAGCCATGTTTCCCTAACTTTGTTCTACATGCCGGTGGATTTAAAGTAGAGGGAATTGTTGAGTGAAAGAAAACATTAGCTTTTGAACCAATGGGAGATATCAAATATAGAGGACCTGCACTTCCTAAGATTATGTAAATATTCACATTACTGAATATATGCTTAACCTACTTTTAGCAATCAAAATTGATTTAATTTAGTCACAACTGAGTCCCAGAAATCATGCATTGACCGATAACTTTTTCCAGTGCAGTTCTCTCTTGCTTCTAGATAAGCACAATATATCTCTTGCTTCTCAATAAGCACAAAAAAATTTGAACCTGCAAGAGTATTCAAAATTGCAAAATAACCAAGACAAAATATGAAGAATACTGTTTTTACTCTTACTTTGTTTTTTCACTTCATCCATTCCTTTTTTGTGAGGAGGCTCCTGAATAATTTTATCCACATCTGCTCTTCCGATTAAGTCATCTGGTCTGTCCCACATAGACAGGCGTGTGGTAGGGTTGTAAAAGAAAACCCTCTCATCACCTGTCCACACCACACACCTGCAGAAAAGCCACAATCCATCAATGGTTTATCAATACTCTATCCAAGTTTGTTGGATAGGGTGTATAAGGATGCTTTCAGTTAATAAAACACAGAGGTCCCAATGCCTATGTCACATGCTCTTAAACTCCATAAAACAACACTGTCCTAAGCATGCTAACTCATAAATAAGCAACATTGTATTCAGTGGGCTTCTTCCCAGACTAATGTGCACAAGATTATAGCCAAGGTCAACAGCACTTAATTGTACCAGTCTGTACAGTACTAGAATGTTTTATAAACAGAAAGTAGACTTACGATATACGATCACTGCTAACTGCTGGTCAATCTCATACAAAAATAATGTAAAGCCTATTTTTGCTTTATTCAGCATGAAATGTATAAGCCTATTGCTAGTGTTATTGATTGATAAAATCATTGTAAATCTAACATTAATTTTATATTAGAAATAAACAAGGAATAAAATGTTCACTATGGTTAGACTGCACAGATTTAAAAGTAGTACTTATATATTCAGTTACAGGTGAGAGCTGGACCATAAAGAAGGCTGATCGCCGAAGAATTGATGCTTTTGAATTATGGTGCTGGAGGAGACTCTTGAGAGTCCCATGGACTGCTAGAAGATCAAACCTATCCATTCTGAAGGAAATCAGCCCTGAGTGCTCCCTGGAAGGACAGATCGTGAAGCTGAGGCTCCAATACTTTGGCCACCTCATGAGAAGAGAAGAATCCTTGGAAAAGACCCTGATGTTGGGAAAGATGGAGGGCACTAGGAGAAGGGGACAACAGAGGACAAGATGGTTGGACAGTGTTCTCGAAGCTACGAACATGAGTTTGACCAAACTACGGGAGGCAGTGGAAGACAGGAGTGCCTGGCGTGCTATGGTCCATGGGGTCACGAAGAGTCGGACACGACTAAACGACTAAACAACAACAACAGTCGAAACAAAACAAAACAATCCTTCCAGTAGCACCTTAAGAGACCAACTAAGTTTGTTATTTGGTATGAGCTTTCATGTGCCTTCTGAAGAAGAAAGCTCATACCAATAACAAACTTAGTTGATCTCTAAGGTGCTACTGGAAGGAATTTTTAAATTATATATTCACACTAATCAATCTGAGGGGGGAAATGTTACTTACCATGGAGTACCAGGAATAGGGGTAGTAGCGACAGGTTTTGCTTTCTGAGCTGCTTTTTCTTCTTCAGTCATTTCTTCTTCTTTTGGTTCCTGGTGAGAGATCAAAGGTAATTTAAAAGCAACTTTTTGATTTATAGTGAATTAACAAGAAGGATAAGGAGGAACTATATAAAATCAATTGGAAATAAAAAGTAATTTGGAAATTAGTGAAACCAATGTGTAAGAAAAGTTTCTGAACTGTAATGTTTATGTTTAACACACACTAAGGACAACATCCTAAGATGCCCACCTGCTTTTGCACAGTGGTAATCCATCTGTGGAATGGGATGTCTGGTTTCTTTTTGCTCCCTTCCACCTGCACCCCCATGTGCCCCAAAATCTGCTCCAAAGTAATATAAAAGCTGCCAAAAGTTTGTGATATCTTACTACTTTCAAAACTATGCAATAGCACTTTGTTTTGATGCTTATGTTCCTAAATGTAAATCAAGTTTTCAATATTTAAGGCACTGCATCTGTGCCTTAAAAACTGTGGATTGCATCCAGCTTGTTTTTACTCAGAATATGCATTTGAATGAATGAACTTAGGTTGCCATATTTATTCATTTCGACTGGTTGACACAAAGTATGACTAACATTGGATACAATCAAGTTTTTCAACCACTGAAGACTATCCACAATGCTTTACTTTCTAAGTAATTTGTAAAATCAAATATTGTTTCTAGTTAGTTCCTAAGAACAAGCTATTCAAGTTAGAAAGCTGTCAATATGCTGCCAATATGCTTTCAATATCCAGACCAAAATGTGTGCATTTTCTATTTTATTTCAGTTTACTTAAATGCATCTTCCACTTCATTCTACTTGATCTGCAGCTTTGTTTTCACAAACCAACATGAGAGTATTTAAATGCAGCAAAATTAAGCTGTAGGTTTCTCATGTCTTTTACCTCTTTTATAAGTTCCTTGATAGGTTCAATTTTGGGTTCCTCTTCTTCAGTCTCCATAGGCAAAGGGTCTTCGGCAGGCTCCTTAATGCTTTCTTTCATCTTCTCTTCTACTTTTTCTAGGGAAAAGCATTGATTTTTACCTTCCACTTTCTGTAAATTCAAACTTAAGTTTCTTATCAGCATAATTATTCATAATGAAAAGTACATTTGAATTCATTTTTGTCAGAATTATTCTCAACTATGGACATGTATCTGTGATTATACAAATTATTACAGAGCTAGCAGAATGACATTGGGTGGCTATATTTCTGCCCCCAGACAGCTACACTATTAGGTGCTGCATGATGCTGTTTAACATCTATATGAAGCTGTTGGAAGTGGTCTTCAGGAGATTTGGGTTATGGTATCATCAGTATGCTGATTACACCCAGCTCTATTTTTGTGATACATCCAACTCTAATGTGCTGTGCAATTTCTCAATCAGTGCCTGGATACAGTGGTGGCCTGGACAAGACCCAATACTGAGTCTGAAGCCTGGTAAGATGAAGGCCTTGTGGGTGGTTTCCCAATTCAGAAATTAAGACAATCTGCCTATTCCCGACACAGCTGCATTCCCCTGAAGGAACAGGTATGTAGTCTGGAGACGCTCCTTGACCTTATCACACATGCATGGAGTTCAAAGCAGCAGCTCTTTGTTTTCACTAGGCAGTCTGGTTTTATTTAAAGCAATTGTTATTTACAGTCTTCTACTTATACAGTCATACCTCAGGTTACGGCCGGTTCAGGTTGTGTGTTTTCGGGTTGCACACCGCGCCGAATCCGGAAGTCCTGGAACGGGTTACTTCTGGGTTTCGGCGCTTGTGCAGAAGTGCTAAATCGTGCTTTGCACATGCGCAAAAGTGCCGAATTGCGACCTGTGTGTGTGCAGATGCGGTGCTGCTGGTTGAAAATGCTGCAGGTTGTGAACGTGCCTCCTGCACGGATCACGTTTGCAACATGAGCATCCACTGTATTTCCAAAAGAAATACATTTTCATACTTTCTGTCTTTTCAAAATTACCATGGATATGCAACCACCTTACATTGGTTCTCTATGGTAAGGAATAAAATGAATGGCAATCACTTCTGAAATCAGCAGATACAATTACTTTAGAAAATGATTGCTAAATGTTTACACAATAAGGATGAGATAATATAGTGGTATTCTCTTGCTACTGATGTGATTTATATTGGCTCCAGGACTACTGTTATGTTGCCATTCAAACCACTGGTGGAACTTTGTCCAAACTAAGTTATCTGTGCTGCAATTCTAATCTAGTTTGTTCTTAGCAATAAAGTTGCTGTTTTATTAGGCATCCTTTGGGGCCTGCCTCCTTCTCTGTTAAGTGTTACAAAATTTGCTCAATTTTCAGCCCCAGAAAGCTTCAACAGACCCACAGAATAACCAGTCTGGAAGAAAAGATTTGATTGTTGCTGCACAGCAACACTGTGACACAATGAGATAGAGGAGAAATTAGGCTCAGCTCCCTCATGTTTAAATCCTTCACCTTTATTGAGGAAAACCAAGAATTATTAATTTTGTTTGTTTGTTTGTTTAATTGATTTCTTACCCACCCTTCATCATTAAGATCCCTTCATCATTAAGGTTACAGCAATTTAAAAATACAATTTAAACAAATGCAGACAAGAGAATAAGGTAGGTACTGAAAAGCCCTATGCAGAAATGCAGGGCAGATTTGGTTACCAGTAATTTTTAATTATTAAATGTAATATAGTTTATGAGGTGGAGTATTTCCACCTGAAATGTCAAAGCCTAGAGAGTCAATGGAATACCTTTTTTAAAACCCATGATTTGGGGAGGAAAAAGGAAGAGCTTATCAGTGATAGATTAATAGTGCTAGGCATCCTGTACAAAGGACTTTCAAAGAGTCATACCCTTTTCATACTGCAACAGAAATGCCAAGGCCAATAAGAAATGCCAAGGCCAATAAGAAATGGTTTTAAAAAATCTAAATAGAGAACATGAAGCAACCTGGAGATAGCTACTAAATAGAATTCTAGAAATCATCCATCCGTAAGAAGAAATCCATAAAAAGCAAACACTTGGGAGACTCTCAAAACAGCTAGTAGTAGGCTCCAGAAAAAAAAACAACAGGCATTTCTCAATTTAGACAAACGGGAGCTGGGAGAAACCGCAGCCTGGTGGTAGAGGTCTGCTATCCAGGAGCCCAAAGTCACACATGCAAAACTGGGGCATTTTGTAACAGTGTGCCATAATTAAGACAACAACAGAAGCAATGAACTTCAACTGTGAGCTAGTAAGAAAGGGAATGACTGTAAAAGAAGTTACAGGTAGGTAGCCGTGTTGGTCTGCTGTGGTTGAAACAAAATAAAAAAATTCCTTCCAGTAGCACCTTAGAGACCAACTACGTTTGTCATCATACTAGTGGAGGTGGGACACTAAATCATCCCATCAGCTTTTCTGAAAGACCAGCTCCACTGGACTCCTCCTGTCCCTGAACTGTTTCCGTTTATGTTGGTCATTATAAGAGATGCAGAGCTTGCTTCCCCCCAACCTCTGAGTCACCATGGCTTTTTCTTTCTGTGTCATGTTTTTTAGATTGTGAGTCTGTAGACACAAGAGACTCTTGTTTTAACTGTATGTAAGACATACAGCAGGTTTAAAAATACTAGAAATAAGCACACACATTCATCAGCCAATTTGTCTTTTTAATTTTGCAAAGCGCAACATTAGCTGGTCCAAAACTGAACACTATACCTTTCTCCTTCAGTTCTTGAGGCTTCTCCCATGTTGATTCCAGTGTCCTATTATTATAGTAGTAAGTCTTCCCATCTGCTGTTTTGTACTCTGTCCATTCAGAGACTGCTGTTGCTCCAGCCAATGTAGCAGGTGAAGCGGCAATAGCAACCTGAGGATGGATCATAGGTACAATAGGAGGAGCCATTCCTGGCAAAACACCTATATAAGAAGGAGCAATAAAAAGGCAAGTACTGATAAAGTATAATTTTGTGAATCCAAAGCATCAAACTGAAATCAGCTTATTAATGAAACTGAAGCTAGCAATGCTGGAAGCTGAGACATTTCTTCTAAGGTGTAGTTCTGTGTTAGTACACTGTACTTGCACATTGACTAATCACTACTGCCCTGTATACCCAGTCATTGATGGCACAAAATGTAGGAAACATTTGATGAATCTTGTGAATTTGCACTATTTTTAAAGTGTTGAGAATGAAGTTATTTATTGCTAATTCCATACACTATCATAAGAATCAACATTAAAAGAAGATGGGAAGGATTTACTGCTCTTCAAAGTGCTAACACTAACAAAGAGTAGTAAAACAATAAAGTCAGCTTCTTCAGCACAGATGCAGCATGATTATCAGGAAATCTTCTTAGTTCTCTGGTCATGTGATTCAGCAAAGCAGACCCACACATGCAAGCAGAGCTTCCCCAGTGCCATGGAAGGGGAGAGAGTCCTGCACACTTACTGAGCTCCTTCAACCACTGTCAGGAGCACCCAATCTTAGAAGTCAGGATCACACGTTTAGGTGCCAATACAACCTGGGGATTAAGACTATTTTGCTTTCAACTTTAATTTTTGGACTTTAAAGTTAAAGTAACAGAGATGGTTTGATCCAGCATGACTCTAGCTTTTTCATGAATGTGTAAGGTACTGACAACAAGCTCCTTTTTGCATGAAAACATATACTGTATATCTAGAACAGCCTTTAACATGTAAATTTAAACATAGACATAGGCATACATACACATACACAAGCACACTAACATGCAAACAAATTCTGATCACTGAACAAATGGCAGGAGAGGGGAAATCAAACACTGTATCCCACATAGAAAAGCAAAAACAAAATATGGTTATGGAAGAGATTCACATGAATAGAGTAGTCTAACTTGCATAAGTTTTTTTTTTACTAATTAAGCTCATAGCCAGTTAATTGGGGAAAAATCTTGCTGACTACATGTGAAATCTGTATTTGTAAGTGTATTTTGAAAATAAAGATAAGAGATCCAGTTATTTGGGGAAAGCAAATAAAGGTAAAAACAACAACATTCACTACCATGCCAACTTACAGACAAAACAGACTAAGATGGTTTTAAAAAATTACCGGTCTTGGTGGTAGCGACTGTCTTTACATACGGGCAGCTGACTATTTGCATCATTGCTACACCTGTAAAATGGATAAGCAAGCATGTTGGAAAGCTGCCACTGCATGTCAGCTACCACTGGGAATCTGAGAAGTATCAATTTTCCTGCTACAAATTTAGCATGCCATTTTTTTTCAATGGCAGTGGGAAGCAAGCAGGAAGGTCTAAAATGTGATTCCCTTTTAGTATAGTGATTCCAGATCAATTACAAGTTCCTGCAATAATCTCGGATTATACTGAACATGAGGACTTAAATGACAATACAGCCATCTTTTTAAAAAAATAAATAAATGAGGGAATGATGCAGGGATTTAAATTCAGTGTGGTCAAGCTTCTCCACCCCCTTGTGAGACAATGCTACGAAAGGTCATACTTATCTTGCCGTATTACAGCAATCTGTCCAGGATTAGTGCAAATAGCTCATTTAGCCCAATCCTATGCACATTTACTTGAAAGGAAGCCCCATTGTGTTCACAGGACTGAAGCCTTAGGAATGTATTTGGGGGAGCAGGGGGAGAAGAATGGTGGTGTTGAGAAAGCAAATCATACTAGAAGGCACATAGTGTATCAGTCTGAAGAGGGAAAACAGGCAAGGTTGAAGATAAGGTAGTGAATGCAAGTAAGGGACAAGGTAACAGGCCCCCTCCAAAAGATGAAAGAAAACAGAGAAGTTGGTGGCTCATTAGTTGCCTATATATATGCTCTCCCTTGTATCTTCTCTCCCTTCTCCCGCTCCTACCTCCATTCCGGAGCCAACACAAATTATAAATTAGCTCTTTAAACACTACCCTAGCCACACAGAAGAGTCCCATGTGGCAAGGTAGGCTAATGCTTAACGTTGAAAAGAGCAGTCAATAACTGTTTTCCAATTGAAAAAAGTTACTGACAGGTCACATAGGATGGGACACCCAGCAATTGAGGAAGGAGGGGAGTGAAACAGGGTTGAAGGGACATTCCAGACAATAGATAATTTAAAGCAGGCAATTGCATAAGAGGTACCAAGTACCTTCTAACACTAGAAAATGCAAGAACATAAACCCTTCCCAATTTTCTTTTAGAATATTTTTACTCCCATATTTTGAGATGCACAAAATGAAATTAAATCCCAAGTTCAAAACAAACAAAAAACAAAGTTTCTTCAAGAGTGTCCAATACAAAAACATTCAACTATCATTCATGGGTTTTTGTATTGCATTAGTCTTCCAGAAAATATCTTTTCTAATAATATTCCCAAGCTTTATTCATGCATGGAACAAAATGCACAACTGCCAAGTCAAGCAAAATATTTGCCGATATATGTTAGGGTGTATTTATGTTACAAATTTGTAATGAATGCAGAGGTTAATCTTGTTAACCATGTTTTGAACATGCCTGAAAATTAAGTGAAGAGCTGCAATCCTAAACAGATTTACTAGAGAGTAAGTATCATTAAAAAGCAGAGACATCACCTTGCCTACAAAGGTCTGTATAGTTAAAGCTATGGTTTTCCCAGTAGTGATGTATGGAAGTGAGAGCTGGACCATAAAGAAGGCTGATCGCCGAAGAATTGATGCTTTTGAATTATGGTGCTGGAGGAGACTCTTGAGAGTCCCATGGACTGCAAGAAGATCAAACCTATCCATTCTGAAGGAAATCAGCCCTGAGTGCTCCCTGGAAGGACAGATCGTGAAGCTGAGGCTCCAATACTTTGGCCACCTCATGAGAAGAGAAGAATCCTTGGAAAAGACCCTGATGTTGGGAAAGATTGAGGGCACTAGGAGAAGGGGACGACAGAGGACGAGATGGTTGGACAGTGTTCTCGAAGCTACGAACATGAGTTTGACCAAACTGCGGGAGGCAGTGCAAGACAGGAGTGCCTGGCGTGCTATGGTCCATGGGGTCACGAAGAGTCGGGCACGACTAAACGACTAAACAACAAGTATCATTACAGTGTGACTTACTTCTGCATAAGTATGCATAAGATTGTGCTGTAAGTTATTATATAGAAAGATCACAGAATGTGGGCAAGTTTTTGTTCAGAAAGATTTTTTGAGAAAAGTAGCCATTTCCACTGTCAAACTTGTCATGTTAAAATGTACCAGTAGCTTATAGTATATGAACTAATAGGAATAGGCCTACTGTTCCAAACATGCAAGTATTTTTATATAAAGCTCTTCACCTTCAATATGCACTGTGCATATTTATCTGTGCAGAATTTTTTTAACCATAGGGGATTTAAAAACCTGCATGGCTGCAACTGTGCACCAGAGTGAACATATACCTGGAGTGTGCATCCCTGGATCTTTAGGGTTTTGTTTTTTTAAAAAAAAACCCTCAGATTTCTAGCCCTTGTGATCAATCATAGAGAAAAATCTGCAAAATTTTGAACACATCTAAACACTTAAGGTTAAAGGGGAGGAAATAATTTGAACAGGTACTTCTTCACGTACAATAGCAGTAGTGACAATGTGAAATACATTTTCAGTATTTAAAGATGTTACTGGATGTTCCAACCTCTTATTTTTTTCTTAGTGCATTAGTATTCTAACTTGACTAGTTTTTTATGCTACAAAAAGAAAGTTTAAAGAAGGCACATAGGATTCTGCCTATGGAAACAAAAAAACCTACACTATTAATTTGATCAAGACTTGCAATCAGCAATGTTCTGCTCGCATTGGAGGAAGATGGTGGAATTTTCACCAATTTCGCCTTCCTTCTGTATCTCCTGTTGTTGCTGTTCCTCTGCTAGATAGGTTCCACTGCTTTACCAATCAAGTTTATACTTTTCAGAATAACTGTTGGAATTTCATATTTTATATTTTAAGATCTCAGAGTTTTCACTATTAAGACAGGCAACTTGGCCAGTAGCACTGAAGCCAAACTAGCAGAGTTTCATAAATTGAAAAACATAGGTAAAGGGACCCCTGACCATTAGGTCCAGTCGTGACCGACTCTGAGGTTGCGCACTCATCTCGCTCTATAGGCCGAGGGAGCCGGTGTACAGCTTCCAGGTCATGTGGCCAGCATTACAAAGCTGCTTCTGGTGAACCAGATCGTGCTTTTTTAAAAAGAAAGAAAGAGCTAAAGGCTAACAAGAGGGAATGAGCTGAAAGAAACCTGCTCAGCAGCTGATTGCAAGAGATTGGGAGGGAGATTCCCTTCCCCGCCCCTCCCGGCCCCTTGCCTAGGCCTCAATTGTTGTCTGCAGAGGGAGACATGTGACTGGCTGATTAGATTATCTGTCTGGAAACTCTAGAAATGGGTCCCTTTCCTTTCCTATAGAAGAAGCTGCAGAACTGTGAGTTGAACCCCATAAAAACTGGATTTTTTCCCTTTGCAGGGAAACTCAGCAACTTTGAGCTGATCCTAAAAAATGGAGCTTTCCCCCTTTGCAAAAGAAGGTTCCTCAAATATTTAATGGGGGGGCAAAGACACCTAGGCCTCCAGGAGTTGGCTGCTATGCCTAGGACAATTCAAGAAAGCAAAATATTTTTTTCTTGTTTTCCTCCTCTAAAAACTAGGTGCGTCCTATGGAGCGAAAGATACGGTATATGGCCCGACCAAAAAGTACTTGTGTATGTGAGTACCATCAAATCCTCTCCCAGTCTGCAACACAGTCGTCTTTAAATTCTAGGGCACAAGTGATGGCAAGAAAGAGGACACCATAGATTTGAACTTTTTTTTTGCACTGACAGATAATTAAACCCTATCTTTGAATTTATTAATTCATTTTATACTGCCCTTCAATGAATGTTTACTGATTCCATCTGGTAATTACCACATGGCAAGGTAACAACAGAAGTGTATTTCTTTTGCACTTAGTCAGTTTTATCTCTATCAATTACAAATATGCATCCATTAATAGTTGCACTGTAATATGTGAATCTACAACTAATGTTTTGAAGAGCTTGTATAGGTAATTAACCAGTTTTAATAAGAGTTAATTCACCAAAGCAGCTATTTACTTCAAGACAGTAGTCTACTTCTACCAAGACATCACTTATTTTAAAGTCAGTAAAGCCTAGTATCACATTCTTAGGGTGCAATCCTAAGCATGTCTACCCAGAAGGAAGCATTCCCAGGTAAGTGTGTATAGGACTGCAGCTTAAGTAACAAAGACAAGGTGAATTTCTTCCAACCATGAACTGTTAAACCAATAAATTGTGTTTGAAGTATAATATGTATTCATGCCCCAAAAAAGTGTTTTACATGACTTCTTGCCAATAAAAATAAATTATGGAATATATTTTTTTACTCTAAAAAGCCTATCAGCTAACTCCAAATTTGTTGAAGAATATACTTTAAATGAAGAGGATTCAGGCAAATTCCATACACAGTAGACACATGAGTGCAAACAAATTGACAACATGGACATGTGGCTAGCAAGGCAGTCATATTATCTCAATTTACCTGGAAGTGGAATAGGCATGCCAGGAAGAGGAACACGAAATGGAGGTACCATTACTGGTGGGAAAGCAGGAATTGCTGCTGTCGGCTGAGGTACTGCATGAGGAACTGCAGGAGGCAAAGTCTGTGGGACTTGCTGGGGTACAGTCTGCACAGATGTAGCAGAAGGAGCAGAGGTTGAAACACTGACTGAAGGTGTGGCAACTGAAACAGCTGAGCTGGGGGTCTGGTCTTGTGTTGTAGGTGCTGATAAAGAGAACAAACATCCAAAACCCTGAATCATACATGCATAAGCTCCATGTTTAATACGATTCACCAAGATTCCCTTGCAAATGCCAAGTTCATTATGCTCTCATAAGTAATTTACAAAACTATGCAGTTTACAGAAAGAGGCCACTTAAGAACTTGCAAGTTATTTCATTTTAGTATAAACTTCAATCTTAATGCCAAGATTATCAAGGTGCTCTGCTAGTGGAGTCAGCAAGAGGTTTCTGCTGCAAGGATCAAATAATGAAATAATCTCTGCAGCTGCAAAAATTTACCATACACACGCACACTCACCTCAAACAGCCTAGGCAAATTTCTGAAAATAGCTGATAATGGGTTTTTTCAGCTTTCTTCAAAGGATTAAGATTTTATTTCATTTCCACATTTTCCATAAAATGCACCTAACAAACCTCCAGAGCAGTGGCATGAGTTTTCTGTTGATTCATCAAACAGCAAATAAAGTCATTTGAACAACTGATGTATTAGGAACTTACATTGCTCCTAGTCAAAATAAAGAACAAGGAAACTACACTGTACCATTGCAGAGTGAAGGTACACTTTGAAACATAAGAAAAGCACTTCAGCATATGTATGGCCACAGCATAATGTAGATACTGTACTGTATATTCAATATTTCCCTCTATAACTCAGACTGTAAGCATTCTAAAATCCTATAGCACCTCCAAGTGGTGCAAGAATTTAATATTAAACTCAGCAGCAATTTTACTTACTGGAAACTGTTTGTGAAACAGACGTCGTTGTGGTACTAGTAGATGTTGTAGATGACTGACTATTTGATGATTGAGATGGAGATACTGATGCAGGACTACTAGTAGTAGGTGTGGAACCACCTACAGCTTGAGCTTGGGCTTGAGCCTGGGCCTGGGCCTGGGCTTGAGCTTGAGCCTGGGCCTGAGCAGCAAGAATTGGTGTCAGTTCAGACTGCTGAATAACTTTCACTCCATCAGGTTTGGTCCATGCTGACTCACGTGTCCGTGCATTATAGTAATAAACCTAGAGACAAAAAAGACAATTTTATGCTACTGTACATAACCTAGTTCTTCCATTTACCTTTCAGATTCCTACCTGCGAAAAACTCTCAAAATCAATATAATTGTTAGAAATTTTTCTTAGTATTCTGAAGGCTTTACACTACTACATAAGATTGCTAAGGATGCAAGACTAATCCCCTGATCAATGCTGCTAGAGGGGGTTGGGATTCTGCAGACGTGTCCATCCACTGAGCTCAATCCTGCAGGGGATTCTGCTGCCATAAAGGTTACCACTGTCCCTGCCAAAACTGTGGGCAGTTGTGAAGTTATCCATGACATGGGGCCCCAAATAAAGGTGCGGTATGGAACCACGAGGCCCTGGGCTGGTCCTTTTCCCAAAGAGGGGACCAATTCAGACCCCCCCCCATGGTGCCAATCACACACACACCTTCTGCCTTTCCCAACAGGATAGTTGTATCTTCAATGCAGCAAGACAGCAATTATTAATATTGCTACTAAGGATAAATCTTACCTTTCCATCTGGAGTTTTGTTTTCTACCCAGATCTCTTCAGTAGGTGGCATTGTTGGTGTTCCAGGGGCAGAGACAGGTGGCATTCCTGGAGGAAACATCATACCAGGAGGTGGTGGCATATTTCCCATTGGAGGAGGCATGAAAGGTGGTCTCTACAAACATATGCAAGAGTAAAAATATTACAAGGGATGTTCAAATTCACAGCGCCTTCATAACTAACCAAATCTATCCAGAAATAAGTCCTTATGGGATGTATCCAACTAAATCACTGCATGCATGGAACATCTTCCCCAAACACAACAGTACTTTCCCAGCCTCTCCTCCCCTTGCATGCCCCCCAAATCTGTTCTGAGGGTTCTCCCAACCCTCCAGAGCAGATTTGGGGGACATGCAGAAAGAGGAGGAGTTCTGTTGCACTCAATCACACAGGGCTTACAGACTAGAGGCTACTGTTAGAAAAGTTGTGACAAAAGACATAAGTGCTTGGCTTCCAGGGGATCACATCTAGGAAGCTGGGTGGGGAAAATGTTCAGTCATGTTCAACAAAATGGAAAGAGTAAGGACTGAAAACTAGAGACTTTCTGGAAATAGTGGGTAGATATGAAAGAAAAGAGGAAACAAATGAGTTGAGAAATAGGAAGAAAGGTTGAGGAAAACTCCATCAAAGCCCTAGAGGGAGAAAAGGTTGTGGACTGCTGCCCTAAGCAAGAGAAATAGATGAAGTTTCAGGCAAGCAGAAATTTGGAAGGCTGACTGAAAAAAGGCAAATGAAGAAAACACCTAATATTAACGTAACTTTAATTCTTTGAACAAAAAGGTGGTAAGCGCTATTGGCAAATGGATGATCACCGTTTTCACTGCTGGAACAAGCAATCCTTCAGACATTAAAAAAAAAAAACTGATACTATCCTCATCTCATACATATTTTTACCTGTAGATGTGGAGGTCCCATAGGTGGAGGAATTCCTCCTGGGGGTGGCATTGGAGGCATATTTGGATCAAATGGAGGACGTCCAAACGGAGGCCGGGGTGGTGGTGGAGGGCCTCGCATCATACCAAAAGGTGGAGGTGGGCGCATAAGAGGTGGTGGGCCTCTCATGACAGAGTTTGGTGGAGGAGCTGGTCCACGAAATCTCAGTGCTTGCTGTTGAGCCATTCTGTGAGCAAACCAAAATGAACAGTTTTGTCTTCAAATTATTTGATCAACAGAGGGGAATTGGTATTACAAGTGAACCAAAAGATTGTGACAAAGTTATCATGAACAATACTGGGCCCCCAAACTGTTTGGGAGGCTTTGTCCTCACAATTTAAATGACTTAGAAAGCAGTATCTAGACTGGGGATACTTCAAATGGAAAGGCACTGCACAAGCTTCCCTCCCACAAGCCTAAATGCAAGTCACCTCAAACACAAGGTGCAATACCCACATCTCTCCTGTATTTATATATATCCAAGACTTCTAAAACAACTGATTTTAATAAATACCAAAGCACCCAACAGTTTCATAATGTGAATGGGTGCACACCACACACTTGGGTGGGAACATCTACATTCTTTTCACTTGTAGCCTAAATAAGAATTTGAGAATGCTATCCCCACTGTGCCACCCAGCCCTCTACAGAGGTAGCTTAGTAAATGTATATATAGAAAAAACGTTCACCTTTGCAACCAACAAACGCTCTTCTGATGCTCTCAGGAAAACAATTTTGCCCACCATTTAGTGCCAGTGCAATACCAATGTTGGCATGATGACTCAAAATTGAAAAAAACAAAGGTTATAAGGTGGTGAACGACAACAGACAAATAATTCAACACTTAATATTCAACCTTCTAATTTTTGAAGTTGCATAGCACAGAGGTGTTTAAGAATTCTATTGTTGTATATCTCGTAAATTTGTGATGTGACACTCAGTGGCCACTGCCAACTCCACTGAGATGGTCAAGAGCCACATCAGATTATTTTATTTGTGATAAAGCTATTAAGAGTACATAATATATGCATATTGCGTGAGTTACAAAGGGTGCACATATGTGAGGATTTCAGGTTATGCCTTTAGAACTCAAGCAAGTTTGGGCCTGAACTTTTCCTATCACAGCTCAAATGTATTTTAAAAGGAAAAAAGCGACAATGCAGCTAAGTAAACTGACACAACGTGCATGTATTTTGTACATGTAAAATATAAGTAATCTAAAATATATCTTATAAATGGGGTGCTAAGACTGAACACTTTCACTAAGGAAGGTATTCTACCAGTTCTGGAAAAAATACTGTCTACAGAACTGATATAATTTTATCACAATACATGCATAGGTAATGAGAATTTGCAATTGGCCTCCATTATTTGATAATAATGAACTTGTGAAATGGAAAATATAATGTGGAAAAATAAAGCAAAGAAATGTTTTCTGCCATGCATTAGTGTATGGGAAAAACTGGTTGCCCACATCCATCCTGGGAAGGACAAATTGGCAGAATCCAAGAGAATGCAAAACTTTTAGTATTTCTGATACATATAAGTTATTTCATTTCAATTCATACTGAACACAAAAAGCTTCCTCTATAGGTTTCTGAGAGGAGGAAGGTCTGCAGCCTGCTAAAGAGCACACAGTGTTCTAGTGGGTCTTCCTGTCCTCTCTCTAACTCAGGGGTCCCCAAACTAAGGCCCGGGGGCCATATGCGGCCCAATCGCCTTCTAAATCCGGCCCGCGGACGGTCCGGGAATCAGCATGTTTTTACATGAGTAGAATGTGTCCTTTTATTTAAAATGCATCTCTGGGTTATTTGTGGGGCATAGGAATTCGTTCATTCCCCCCCCCAAAAAAAATATAGTCCGGCCCCCCACAAGGTCTGAGGGACAGTGGACCGGCCCCCTGCTGAAAAAGTTTGCTGACCCCTGCTCTAACTCCAGGATTCACTACTATTGCCGCCAGCCCACCTCTACCCAAAGTCTGGCATAAGAGGGAGAATCAAGGCTGAGGGCTTCTTATCCTTCATCTCTAAATCCTCACTGCTTTCACCACTGCTACAATAGACTGGAGAAACAGCCTGGGCCTAAGAGTACCAAGTCCTCTATACTGTATATGCATAGTCAGGCCTTGTTTTGTTTGTTAAAATGGGTCATTTCAAAAGGACAATGCCTTTTACTTATGATGCACAACAATTAAATTGGAACAAATAGAGACTGCTGCTATGAACACAAGGAGCTAAAAATTCTATCTGGGTGGGTTTTTCCACTACTCTTATGGTTGTTAGTATTTGCAGTGGAATTTCTGGATACAGTGAGTCACATCATACTGCAAATTACCAAAGATGGTACCTTGAGCTACAAATGCCTCAGGTTACAAACTCCGCTAACCTGGAAGAGTTATCTCGAGTTGAGAACTTTGCCCCAGGATGAGAACGGAAACAGTGTGCTGGCGGCGCAGCAGCAGCAAGAGGCCCCATTAGCAAAAGCACGCCTCTGGTTAGAACAGTTTCAGGTTAAGAACGGACCTCCAGAACGAATTAAGTTCAGAACTAGAGGTACCACTGTATATGCAAGCAGGGTAGCTGGGTGAAAGAGCAAACTGGACTTCTGCAACTTTAATAGAAGTGCTGAAGACTTTCACCAGCTGCTGGAATTATTTCTTCTGCATGACTATTGAAGGTGAAGCAGCCCTATCTTCTTTTTCACGTAGCCGCAACACAGACAAGTACAGATTTCCCACTTCAAACTGGACTACTTCATATGTTTTAAGTGGAAGGGAGCCGGGGTGGTGGCACAACTTCAATGTCAGTTATTCGGTTTAGTCACTAATGATGCTTAATATGTACATTTTTAATATTAGCTTTTTTTACTTGTAATTTCTTAATGTTTACAAATAATATTTTTCTGTTAATTACGTTGCTTTAAATGGTGGATCTTTACTGTATTTCATCTGAAGCTTTAAGGAAAGTTGCAAACCCCTTACAGATTCTTTTTCCAGGAATACAAAGCAGTAAAGAAATGACTTTAATAATAAACACGCAAGTATTTCAATGTACAGAAAATCGTCATGCATGTGTTTTGCTCTGCATCCATATGTTGGGAAGCTGCCATTCGACACAGCTTTCCAACACATGGACGCCAGAAGTGTACCACGCAAAACTCGGCCCTATTTAATGCCATACGTCAGCTTCATGGTATTTCCCACGTGGGAATGTTTCCTTATGCAGAAGGACCACTGTTAACAGGTGAAGTATTCCTTCTGGTTAGTAGGATAAAACTTTAGATGTGATCTTGCCAACCTTCTATGCCTGCATTGCAAGTACCTCTTTTTTCCCCACCCACACAAAACCCTGAGGGGCTTCTTCTCAATGCAGTCTGGTTACATAAAACATATGAAATCCTGCCTTACACTTAAGTTGGCCCCTGGCTTCATTTAACTCTGCACAGAATAGATTTAACAGATAGTATCTGCTGCAGAGGCAAGGGTTGTTTTATTTCCTCCCCTTGCCTTCCTCAGATCCTCTTTTCTACTGAAATAGAAGCCTCCCACATGCACAGAGGCATGTCAACTACCACCGAGCCGCGGGCCCCCAGCTGACAAGCCAGTTCAAGCAGGAACTGGGGAAGAGGGAACCACGCATCTCCTCCGCCGCCGCCCGCCCGCCCGCCCGCCCGCCGCTCGATACGTCAACGTGTGTCCGGGAGCCGCCATTGGCAAAAGCCGGCTGCATGTGGGGGAGCAGCCAACAGACAAAACGGGCATCCCGTCCGTCCCCAAGGCCGTCTCTTCGTCCTACTCCTGAGTTGAAGAGCCGTTTGAAATAAATAAATCGAGCATGGAGACGATACTACTCTGGAATAACGGCGGTTAAAGCGGTCGGGGCGCTGAGCGGGAATCTCACCAGGGCAGGAGCGAGGCTTGAGGTGAGGTCGGGCGGGCCGGGGGGGGAGCCCCGAGAGGGAGCAGAGGCCGAACGGCCGCTTCCGCCTCGAGACGAAAGGACGGAGGGGGGCGGGCCCAGCGCCGTGAAAGCGGAGCGGGAAGGGCGCTCGTGCCCCTTGCGCTCTCTCTTTCGCGCGCGCGCACTCACAAAAGGCCTCGTGCTCCCGGGTCCTCCTGCCAACCCCTTCCTTCCCCTCGCCCGTCGCCATTCCCGCAGGAGGACTTCGCCTTACCTCATCTCATTGTTGTACCGCTCCGCCGCCCCAGCGTCCCCTTCGCCGCCGCCTGCTCCGCCACTCGCGCCGCCACCGCCGCCTCCTCCTCCTCGTTCCGCCATCACCAGCCGACTCTGCCGCCGCACACGCCCACCCTCGCCAGGCCTCGCCGCCTCATCAGTGGCTGTCAGATGCGTCAATCACATGACGGCGTCGCGTCACCCTCGCCTCGATTGGTGCCTGTCGCCGCCGATTTTGAATGAGAGGCGGAAAGCGAGTAGTGACTGGCTGGTTTGGCTCAAAGAGCATCAAGAGGCGCCGCTTGAACGCGGCCCGCTCGCTTGTGCGTCACGTGACCTATAACCCGGAATTGACCTTATTTACCTAAAAAAAAAAAGTCTGACCACAGAGATAAGAAAATAAAGGGATGCATCCTATTCTTTTGATACGAAACTTCCGGGTGTATGTTGGAGAAGCCATTTTTTCAACCTCGCGAGGTCTGAAGTGAGAGCAGTAAAAGTGATACAGTACAGTAAAATCACAATTTTAATGTAGTTCAGCTATGGGGGGGGGGCCCTCCATCGTGTCCTCTCCGAAATGGCAGAGACGTTTAGGATCTTTCTTCTTCAGGACTTTTTTCATGCGAAGAGATAATGCGATCTTTTTACCAAAAAAAGAACAAATACTTTCCACTTTATTCATTTGATTTATGGCAGTTAACAATTTTAAAACAAAGACACCATATTAAACGTAGAGTGGCAATATAATCAGGGATTATATTCTTTATGTTTTTTGCTGCAACAGATCAACATGCTACCCTTCTATGGTTTATAATGTATTTTTAAACATTTTAAAATATAATTGCTATTACAAATGCAAATGCAATCCAAAATTAATTAATTAATTATCAAATCACTTCCTAGGAGGCATTTTGAAGAGACATCACAATACAATAAAAATATAAAACAACTATTGCATATATAAAAGCAAGCAAAAGGTGTTACAGATTTAAATACAATTTCAAATAAAATGTAAATACTGACTGGTGGGTGGGATTTGAGATCCACTCATTAGGTTTGTTGTTTGTGTTGGTGGCAGGTGGGATAGAGTAGTTTTTGTTCACCCCACAATGTTACCCACGGTTAATATTGCTGATTAAAAGTAGGGTTTTAATTTCAAGCCAAAATACCACTCAGGTTATACCACTGCTTAAACTGCCATCTCAGATCCACTCAGAAGCTTGCTGCTCCACTGACTTGCAAGAGAAAGTGTTGCGCTTTTAAATGTTCAAAAACGAAAGAACTTTTTGTTGTTGTTGGCATCTGCCTGAAAAGATACCAGTTAGAAAACTTTCTTTGGTTGCTGCTACTTTTCACTTCTGGACAAACATAGTGTAGCCCAATCACAAATATAGTCAGGGTGTTGCTAGCTATGAGTCCTGGTGGCTTGACAAGATGCTTGGGGTGCTGAGAAAGAGAGTTGGGGCTTGAGTGCCGACTCTCTTATCTCAGAGCTCTGAGTGTCTAGTCTGGCCATCTGGATGTTACTTTTGGTTTTTCTCTTTTGTTTTCACTGGGGTCTGCTGTGGGATGGCTAGCCACAGTTAGTGTCTGTGGGAGCAGTAGCACCAGCAGCATCCTCTTTCTGAAATCATTAGGATGGAATTCCAAAGGCGCAGGAGTGAAAATTCCAGGCCTGGTGGGTAGTGGGGAAACCCTACCTACCAAAACTAGAAGTTGAGTCTGTGTCGCACCACCCTTTTTGTATATTGGGTGAATAGCAGACCATAAATTATAACTTAAACTCTCAGAGAAGTCCTATTATTTTAAATGGGATTGTATTCCAGAGCCATGGTTCTAGTTGTCTATTTTTCATTGCAAATATTACAAAAGAAAAGAAGAAATGACGTCAGCTCAGGTTAGCAATAAGAACACTCTATCAATCCTAATTTAACTTGTCTATTAATATAGGCAGTCCATACGTCCAAGCAGACACCGAAACACAATCAAGTATGATAGGTTACAAATTCAAATGGAGAAAGGCAGTAAGATTTTCAGACGGTGACCACTGAGTTATGGATAGTGGGTGTTTATTCTTCTAACATTGACATACAAGTCTCTCTGCAACCATAAGAGCTTACAGAATCCACTTCTGTTGTTGATCATTACATCACAGGAATATAATTTCAAAGAACCAATCTTAATAAGGATTATAACTCCAGTTCCCCTCCATAGTGTAACTCTTATTTTCACTCTTCCTTTTAGCCACTAGGAGATCCCCTTCATCTGCTTTGGTATGTGTAGACAGAATTATCCATCAAGGTAGCAATGCAGATCTTCTGTGGAGTCCTTTACAGCTGTCTGTTTCTTTTGATAGCTTGTCCAGTGGATTGCTTTGATGCTTGACCTGAAAGAGCATTAATGAAATCTCACTTGTTTGCAAAACTCATGTCTCTTCTGTGCTAGGTCTTTTGTTAATGGCATCGTTTCTTGTTTGCTGCCTAGGAAGAGTACCTGGACAAGTAATTAGCCAGCAAACAAGACACCATGTTCTCTCACACATTTTCACTTGCCCCTAAAGGGTTAGGTTGCGCACATGCTTTCTCCCAAAAAACTTCCCGCAGAGCTACAATCCCTGGCACCCTTAACAAACAACAGTTTTCAGGATTATTTGGAGGAAGTCGTGTGCTTTAAATGTTTGTGTGTACTCAGCCTCAGTAGACCTTCCAACAAAACTGAAACAAAACAAAACTGCACAACAAGGGACCTGTCTGGCTTAGGTTTTCTCTTCTTCCTGTGCTCAGTTCCTCTGTAGAGGGTGGAATGCATAAGGATTGGTGGCTTCCATTGCTTTGCTTGGACACCCAAGAAGTTGTAGCCCTCCAGACATTGTTGGAGAACAATTCTCATCATTGCTGAGTGACCACGGGCCATGCTGGCTGGTACTGATGGGAGTTGGGGGGTCTATCAACATCTGCAAGTTCTCCAACCCTGATTTATTCTGCCCCTTAAAATTCAGTGGTAGCTATTTAGAACTGAAATTCATGTCAACATAGCTTACCCTTTTCTTCGCTTGGCCTCACTCTGGGTTCTCTTTCTTGGTCACTTTACAGTACAGCAGGATGCTGGGGGCTGGCCTTTCTATGAATATTTTATTTGAAAATATATATATACTGTAATCTTGATTATCTGCCTTTCATCCAAAGCTGCTCACACTGACTAAAATCACAAGCATAAAAAAGGGAAATCAGCATAGTCCAATGCCAAATATGTTACTCATTGTAAAATGAGTCCCTCCTTTGAAAACAAGTGTATGTGCATTTCTAAATAATGATTTGCCTTGTTTTATTCAGAGAAATTGCATGGTTGACTCTGAGCAGCCTCTAGGCAAGCAGTGTTTCTGGAAGCTGGTTCTTACACTTGTAAGATTGTCTTGGCACAGATTTTAGATGATGCAGGACAGGAGCGGATAATGAATATTCAGGGCGGAGGAGAGGGAGAAGAAAAAGAAAGGGGGCAGTAAAGAGACGGTTCTGCTTGTTAAATGGAAGCCCTCAACTGAACTGTGTTTTGTAGTTTTAAAGTAGTTTTGTAGCTTTAAAGAGCAAGTGACTAGCTGAAGACCTGCCTTGTTTAATTGTCCACCTAGGAAACCAAATATATACACATGTATCTGCTCCTTTGATGTTACTAATGAATGAGCTCTTTTAACTTACTCTGACGGCTGATAATTGTGCTCTAGCTCCTGGGCAAAAGTTATCAGTAATGTGGGTATGTGGAGTGGCCGCTGGCATCAAATATTCATAGAGTCACAGATGGGAATCTACAAAGAGTTAGCGCGGAAACAGGAGCATATTCCCAGCCATTCTGCAGTGAGCGTGTCAAAACATCAAGAGTAACGGGTGATTTGTTGCTACAGCTACATAAGACTGGCATGGTTTTGCTTTTCTCAAAGATTAGAAGGAAGTGCCCTCACCAGCTGCTTTATTTTCAGTTGAAGTAGGTCAAAATGTGCCATTGGCTTCCAGAAGCAAAAGTGTCACCTGCACCATGTTGTTCTTCCAACTGCGGTTAGTCCTGGATGATGGGACATTGGGAGCCCAAAGTGTGAGAGGCAGCGGCGGCAGTCCAGGTGAGGAAAACCTGCCCTGCAAGAGGACTAACAACCGCTTTAGCAGCCGTTTCTGGGCCAGAGTAAGATCTGCTTTGGCCCAGAGGTTCAGAAACAAAAGAAACCACTGGGATGTCTGAGATCTTGTTGGAAAAATGTGTATACACAGTGTTGTGACGTGGGGTTTGTGATTTCAGCTCTCTTGACAAAACATGCTGGAGACAGTTCTCTAGTAACAGCTCTTTATTAAAGTGAACAAGACTGAAGACTGAGGAGAGGAAAGCTACATTTATAGGGACAGGGGACTAGCTAGGAAGGGATACATTTTGGAGGGAACAATATCAAGCAATCACAGTGCTGCCTTTTGGAGGAAACCAATAAGACAGAGGATCCAAATACAGCAGCTTAAATGAACCAATAGTAGCTGTACCCTCTGGAACCAAAAGGCAGTTACTTTATCCTAATGCAAATACAGACAATAATAATACAGATATAAAATCCTTTGACTCAATACACAACACCCCTCCCCCCCTAGTGAGCACAGCAGACGTAAACCCTCAGGTACTGTGGGGTCCTACAACTTCTACCTGATCTCCTGACAACAGGTGTTGCAGGTTCTGGATTGGGTGTTACCTGTGGTGGAGGGGCTGCTATAGGGGTTTCATCAGGAACAGATGGAGTCCCAGACATCTCAGGGTCCCCGACCTGTACCTCGTCATCATGAGGACTAGCAGACCCTGGTTCATTTGCTGAAGCCCCTGGTGACTGTACCTCTGGACCATTTTCACTCTGGTCTTGCAGCTGTGCGTCATTAGCCAGGGATGAATTATCTGGCTCCTCCCTGCTGAGCGCCCGGCGCCTCAGCTGATCTATATGTCTCTTCCAAACTTGCCCATTTTCCAAGGTCACATAATAGGACACAGGTCCACTAGCCCGGGTGATCACACCGGCCACCCACCGCGGACCTCGTGAATAGTTCCTCACCCAGACCAGATCTTCAGGGGCGAGATACCTTGTTGTGTCAGTCTCAGCCTGGGGGGTTGCTCTTGAATTACGGTTTGGCATTTTATCTGGGTGGACATAATCCAGCACCGTTACCAGTCTTCTACCTAAGAGCAGCTCGGCTGGCGACTTGCCCGTCGCAGTACACGGCGTCGCATGCTGCAAAAATAACATTCGCGCAATGCGAGCCGACCAGTTACCCTCCATTAAGCGCGCAATGGATTCTTTGGCTGTTCTTACCATGCGCTCAGCCTGCCCATTGGAGGATGGGTGAAAGGGCGCGGATGTGACCCCTCTTATAAAGTTATCAGCCAAGAATGCCCTGAATTCTTGGGATACAAAAGCTGCCCCATTATCTGATACAATGGTCTCAGGTAACCCGTGGGTAGCAAACAGCTGCCTCAACACCTTGATTACGGCAGCTGATGCCATGCTAGGGACCATCGCCACTTCTAACCATTTGGAATATGCATCAACGATAACCAAAAAGACCTTCCCTTGGAATGGCCCAGCAAAATCTATGTGCAGCCGGCTCCAGGGAGTCCTGGACTGCTCCCACCAGTGGACTGGTGCTCTGGCCACTTCTGGCCGCACCTCTTGGCATGCCTTGCATGTTCGTACCCATTGTTCTATGTTCTGGTCCATTCCAGGCCACCACACATAACATCGGGCTAGCGACTTCATCCTGACCATTCCCGGGTGTCCCATGTGAAGCGTCTCAAGAACCCTGTTTCTCAGTGGTGCTGGGATTATCACCCTATCTCCCCATAGGAGACAACCCTTATGCATGGACAATTCGTGCTGCCTTGTCGCATAAGGCCTGAATTTTTCTTCATGCGGACCACCTGGCCACCCCCTCCCCACCCAAGTGAGCACACGGGAGGGAACAGCATCTTTCCTAGTTTTCTCAGCTATATCCGTAGCTGTTACAGGAGCCCCCGGAAGTGTTTCTAGCATCATAATGTGCTCCGCCGGAGCAGGATCCTCATTGCTCCCGCCAGGAAGGGGCAATCGACTCAGCGCATCAGCATGGCACAACTGTTTCCCCGGCACATGGGTCAAGGTGTACTGGAACCCATTCAGGAATATTGACCAACGCAACATTCTGGGGGAGAGAATTTGTGGCGTTTGTTTGTTTGGGTTGAACAACCCTAACAGTGGTTTGTGGTCCGTTTCAATGGAGAAATGGCGACCGTACAAATAATCATAGAACCTTTTGATTCCGGACACAATAGCCAGTGCCTCTTTATCAATTTGAGCATAGTTGCGCTCTGTGGGCGACAACGTACGGGAATAGAAAGAGATGGGCTTTTCCGACCCATCCGGTTCCCTATGACTCAGCACAGCCCCCAGACCGTATTGAGAGGCATCACATGCCAGGACCAGCGGCTTTGACTCATCATAATGAGCAAGGACGCTCCTGCTACTCAGCATTCCTCGCAAGGAGTCAAAAGCCTTCTGCTGCTCCCGCCCCCATCGCCACACATTCTTTTTCTGCAATAGTCTATGTAATGGTTCAGCTACCGAAGCTTTCTGGGGTAAGAACGAATGATAAAAGTTAATAAGTCCCAGGAATGACTGCAACTCCGTCTTGTTCTGTGGTCGTGGTGCCTCGATGATGGCCTTAATCTTAGCATCTGTGGGGTGGATGCCTGATGCATCAATTTTAAACCCCAAGAAATCCACAGTTGGCACCCCAAAACTGCATTTTTCTTTTTTCAGTTGCAACCCCACCTCCTTGAACTTGAGCAACACTGCACGGACACGCGCAACCAGTTCCTGTGGGTCTTTTCCAGCAATCAAAACATCATCAAAAAATGGCAAGACCCCCGGCAGACCTCTTAACAGGCGTTCCATGAGCCCTTGAAAAATCCCTGGGGCCACACAAACTCCGAACTGTAATCTGTTAACTCTGAACGCCCCTTTATGTGTGACAATAGTCTGTGCTTCCGCTGATTGTGGGGTTACTGGCAGCTGTTGGTAAGCTTGTGCCAGGTCAATTTTGGCGAACACCTTGCCCCCAGCCAGTTTAGCCAACAGATGTGATACGACTGGAATGGGGTATGAGTTTCCCCTGAGTGCCTTATTGATAGTACATTTGTAATCTGCACATATCCTGACTTCCCCATTTGCTTTAAGGGGTGTGACGATTGGAGTCTCCCACTTAGCAGAGTCCACGGGTGAGAGAACTCCCTGCTTGACCAATTTATCCAGCTCTGCCTCGATCTTGGGTTGCAGTGCAAATGGCACTCGCCTTGGTTTGAGTCGGATTGGAGCCACCCCGGGGTCCAACTCGAAGTCAACTGGGGGCCCTTTATAACAACCCAGTTTTCCATTAAAGAGACCAGCAAATTCCTTGCATAATACCTCACTCATCTCAGGGCAGGTTTGGATTGAATTAAGCCCTGAGATACTCAGTCCCAGGGCAGGGAACCAGTCAGTGCCCAGGAGACTGGGGCGACTGCCCTTCGCAATCACCAGTTTGAGTACAGCCTGTTTGTCCCGGAACTGTACTCTCACGGCACACATTCCCATAACATGGATGCGGCCTGCTGAGTACGACTGCAAGGTTGCCGGAAAGGGCTCCAGAGGGGGCAACTTACCCCTGGGGAAGAATGTCTTCGCGGTCTGGTCCGACACGATGGTGAATGCGGATCCGGAGTCCACCTCCATGTCGCACTGCTGACCCTCAATCTTCACCTTGACGTGTGCCTTGCCTTGCGCTGGAAACTGCACGGCCCTCCCGTTGATCTCCGTTACGTAGTGGCAGTCCTTTAGAAAACGAGTTGCTATGGGCGGTCTGCGATGCTCCAGTCTAGGTGCTCCTGTCGCTCCCGACGCCGCCGATCTACAGACCCTGGCGATGTGACCCGTCTTTCCGCACGTCCGGCAGATAGCATCCCTGAAACGACAACTCTTCCTTTCATGGTTTCCGCCACAACCTGGGCAACTGCCTCGGCGATCTCTGTGCACTGTGCAGGCCTGACGCACCGACTCGACCCCACGGACTGGGCTCTGGCTCGGAGTAGCCTCTAGCTCGTCCATGGCATGCGCAACTTCTATCTGTGGCTTAGTGGCCTTGCGACTGGCATCAAGCTCCTCTCTTTCATAATTCTCCGTGGCGGTGGCCTCTTTCAAGGCTGAAGCAAGGGTAACCTCTTCTTTAGCCACGATGCGTCTTCTGGCTTTCTTGCTGCTCAGACCACCAATAAACCGATCCAGGAGAGTCTCTTCCAGATTTTGGAAGCCGCAGTGCTGAGCGAGCTTCCGGAGTTCAGCCAGAAATGTGGATACAGACTCCCCAGCATGCTGCTGCCTCTTATGGAACTCCATCCGCCGGGCCATCTTGGTCTCAGTAGGCGCCAAGTGGCTTGTTAGGCAGGCAAGAATATCTTTGAGAGATGTCTCACTCAGCTTCGCTGGAGCAAGTAATGCCTTGGCCAGCTTGAAGGTCTCGGGCCCACAGTAGCTCAGGAATGTGGCCCTTCTTTTGCTGGCATCGGTGATCCCTTGAGCCACTGCAAAGAACTCGAAGCGTTCGACGTAGTCTTCCCAGGTGTGGGGCTCTGATGGCTGGAAGGGCTCCAATACCCTTGGACTCTCCATTGTCCTAGCGGGCAGGGTCGTCTTCTCAGCTGGCCAGTGAGTCTTGTTCTCAGCTGCAATCCGGACTCTGAGGCAGGGTTGTGTTTAACCGCTCCTCAGCATTCCGGATCCCACCTTCGTCGCCAGTTGTTGTGACGTGGGGTTTGTGATTTCAGCTCTCTTGACAAAACATGCTGGAGACAGTTCTCTAGTAACAGCTCTTTATTAAAGTGAACAAGACTGAAGACTGAGGAGAGGAAAGCTACATTTATAGGGACAGGGGACTAGCTAGGAAGGGATACATTTTGGAGGGAACAATATCAAGCAATCACAGTGCTGCCTTTTGGAGGAAACCAATAAGACAGAGGATCCAAATACAGCAGCTTAAATGAACCAATAGTAGCTGTACCCTCTGGAACCAAAAGGCAGTTACTTTATCCTAATGCAAATACAGACAATAATAATACAGATATAAAATCCTTTGACTCAATACACAACACACAGTTTAGCTCCTCTCCAGTTGTCTATTTTGTTGTCTTTTTAAAGGTATTGTAAGTGACCCTGAAAGCCTTAAATAAATAAAAAGGTTGTGGGTGCCTTCTACTCGGCATGTGGGATGAGGCGTTGTCAAAAAGACTGTACCTCTCAAATCAGGGGTGCCATAACACAAGTTGATTATTTCATTCATTGACTAAAAGTCATGTAAGCAATTGACTTGCCCTGCAAACCTATGCATGCAGTAAGCCCCATAGTAATGGAACACTCCTGCAGGCCCCATGGCCTCCTCTGGCAACTGGAACAGCTATGCAGCATTCCTGGGAAGGGGTCCTGGTGTTCTGGGACTCATAGCTGCTCTCTTGTGAGCACCCAGTCTAGCAGAGTAAAAGCAGCACAGACAGAGGTGAGGAGGTATCTGGGCATACCTACTTTATTTCTACTAATTACAGATTAAAGAACATAACAAACACGTATGAGAGGAGAAGCCCTCATACAAACAACCTGTCTCATCGCAAGACAGAGCAGAAAGAAAAAAGTACAATAGTACCAGAGAGGGAAGTCACACAGACAGGCTTCCATTCTCGTGAAACAGAAAGTAAACAATAGAATCAGAATATCCTTGCAATGGGAGGAGTGAAATATTAACACATGGAACACATTGCGTCTTACTCTCAAGTAGACATATCTTTATTAGTCATTTCTTTAAAACATTTTAACCTTGCAATTCTGTTGCATCAGACCAAATGCCCAGGGTAGCACACAGTCAACAATGCGATTAAAAGCAGCAGCAGGATTAAAAGAAACTGCTGCTAGATTTCTTAAACTGGAAAAGTGATATTTTTCATGTCCATTTTAGGGCTGTGCTCGTTAATTCAGGCTGGCCCAAAAGGGATGTCTTCTTTGAGTGCAAATAGGTGTGGTGGGATTGGAGTGGGGAGCTGATCCAGATTGGAACGGCAGTGGGAGTAAAAGAGCTAAAGTCCCTCCCCACCCAGGCAGGATCCCAATCTAGATTGCCACTCTCATACCTGTTGCTTTTACAAAGCCATTGCCATTGACTGGTGCTTCATTAGTTTGGTTTTTATTCACGTAAACTAGGTTTAGAGCTCTGGAATGACCTGCTATCTCTTGTAGTTCCTTCTGGGACCGTCAACACTGTTGCCATGTTCAACTGAATATACAACCATACAACAAAAGCTCAAGATCTTTCCACCCATAAGAGCAGTCAAAATCCTTCTCGCAAGGAAAGCAATGTATAATTCCCCTCACGCCTTTGACAGAATGCCACTGTTAAAAAGGAGGATGGGTGTTTTTTTCTTTGCAAGGTATTATGGGAAACCTATGCCACCATCAAATTCACCACCCACATGAAACCTAGCCATCAGGATTGCCCGAGGATAGGAAGGGCCTATTTGGTTTTCTGGCTACCATGAGGTCATTGGATTGCATTCTGTGATTGAAGCAAGGTGCTTTGGGAATCAGTGCGCACGAAGCCTTCTGTGGGAGCCAGAGGCAGCATCAGCCTCAGGCATACAGTGTTGACTTGGCAGATTTCCCCTTTCAGCCTCGTGTCAGCTTGTCAGCCCCATCACCCAGGAACAGTTAAGCAAACAGTTTATTAGCACGGCATTTTGTCTGACCACTGACCCATTCTTTGAGGAGCAATAAAATGCTTTTGTGATATAGTAAGGTCTTGATCCTCCGCATGTTCGTTGACACATTAATAAGTTCCACTGATTTCAAAGTTAGCATGCACAGGATTGCAGCCAAATGCTGTGACCTCAAGCATATTTACTTGGTCGTTAGTACATTTGAGTTCAATGGGACTTACTTCCTCATATGTGTATGTAAGATAGCAACCGAGTGATCCAATCCTAAGCCTACTGAAAGTAGTTACCGGTACCTTAACTCTGCTTAGGTCCATGCTGTTTGTTAGCTTTGTATGGAGCACACATGACTATGAGAATTTCAATGCTGGATATGTCAAATTTTGTTTAGTTAGAAATGTGCTGGTTCTGACCCATATTTTATTTTTACACCATAAGATACTGAAATTATTCAGGCACTTCCATTTCTTTGGCATGTCCTCGTGTGCAATGCATGGCAATTGCCACACTTATTAGGGGCTTGATGCACAGAGATAAGGTGTCCTTAAATACCTCTCCTTTCATTGTGACTCTAGGGAACCAAATAAAAATATTATGAGCACAGGAAACTCAAAAGAAAGGTCCAAAGAGTAGCAAGCCAATTGGAAAATATTAAGCGATAAAAGCTGCCTTCTTTCATGCCTAGACACCTAATTCCTGCATGGGGGGCTGTCATCAAGTTTTCTTTGTCAGAGTCAAGCAGAAGTCATTATAGTGCAAAGATAGACACTGTGAAGTTTTCCAGATGATGTTGAATTTCAAATGCCAGCAAGGCCAGGGATGATGAGAATCCAACATCTGGAGTGCCACAGCTTGCCTACCCCCCTACAAAAACTGGACAGAATAATCATCAGATTAAGTTTGTACCCCGAAGAGGATTTGGTGTTGTGAATATGATTGTTTATGGATCATTCATTGGAAATGACAGTAGTATCACCAAGCTAGTACTCACAGAATTGCATCTTGTTTTTCATAAAGTTATAAGCCAACTTGAAGTTCACTGAGAGAGCAGCACAGAAAACTTCATTTGCCTGTGGAGCTGGAAATTTTTATGAACGGGAAAATGTGGCAGGGGTGCGGGTGAGCAGAAATTGTTGAGGCTTACATAACCTTGCTTTGTCAATAGCACAAACCTATGTGTTGGGAACCTTTTCTTTCCTCTGTATCATTAGACAAATGCTCAGTTTGAAGAGGCACAATGTGTTTGCCTAGCAACATTATGTAAAGAAATCCTAAAATAACGTAGACTCAAGCCCCAAACAGCACAATGTCCAAAACTTCATTCAGTTGTACTAGTAGTGTGTCATTATTCCACTAATGAAGTTACTGCAAAGAGAGAAGTTGTTAAAATGACCGTTTATGCAGGCAGGACTGGTAAAGATTATACAACTCCCCGCTTGTGGGGTGTTTTTTTTAAACAAAACCTGTGCCTTGACTGAACCTACAGAAGAAAAACCTGTTTGTGTCTGTTCCAAACATCAGAAAATAAAAATAGCAACAAAAACACTGCCCTGAACTTCTAGAAGACAGATAGTTGATTGTTTCACGTTGAGTCTAAATCAGGGGTGGGGAATCCAGGATTCTCGGGCAGAACTTCCACTTTGCTCATGGTACCTAAAAAGAAAGGAGGGTGTGCTTCTACCTTCCTTCCAGAGTGCCCCTGTAAGATTGAGAGGAGTGAAATTGACATCCTTCCCCAAAAAAACCCAAACAAAGAAAACTGGTGAGTGTTGTAGAGATTCAGAGAAGGGCCTTAGCTCAGGTTGCAGGTTCAATCGCATCTCCAGGAACAGTTGGGTGAGAACCTAGTCTGAAATCCTAGAGGATACTGCCACTCAGTATATCAATGTTCTTCAACCTTGGGTCCCCAAATATTGGACTACAATTCCCACAATCCCCAGCTACATTAGCCAATGGCCAGGGATGATGGGAGCTGTAGTCCAACGACATCTGGGGAGGGTGAAGAACACACAGTTGTGGAAGGCACAGAACCCCCATATATTGTTCCTGGGAGACTGGACCTCCCCTTGGAATTTTCAGCTATGTGTATTTTGAAAGGTTTTTGTCTGTACTCTTAAAGTTTGGAAGGAATTTCATGCCTGATTCCACAGACTGCAGTCCATGGCTTGCAGGCTGCAAACACCTGCATCTCTGTACCAACTCTGTGCTCTCGTGTAGTTTTCTTCCATGTGCCACTGCCTATCCCCACTTTTCCCAACAGGAAGGAGCTGCCTTCTTTCAACAATCAAGAGTTTCTAAGGGAACGTTTGATGGTGAACGTGATAAAACAGCGCTCCCGTTCCTTTTGCTTTGATATTATGCTTTGCTTCCTTTCATTTTTATTCATGTATTTTGCTTAAAACCACTGGCACTACAAGAGTGTTGACAGCTCAGAGAGTGAGTGTCAGTCGTCTGTGCAGATCGAACTATCCACTCTTTGCCATTCAAATAGGCCCCTCAGGTCCCAGAAGCCAGTTCTTCATCAGCTGCCACATGTACAGCAGGTGACATACTGCTGCTGGTGGTGAAGATGTCTCCGGAGAGGATGAGATTCAGAAGCTGCCTCCAAGGATCAGCAGGAAGGAAACAGGGTGTGGTTTTGCCCTTGTGCGGAGACAGAAGTGTCAGTCCTCTCAGCTGCAAAGGGTGGGGCGAAAGGAGGTGGAAAAGTCTACACAGACTACCTGCTTTCTGCTGACTTCAGTGAGAACTGTCTCCACCAGTTACACATCGCCATGACCCAAGATTAAAACATTTTTAGGATGGTATAGCTAAGTCCCAAACAGTGAGGTTGTCTTTGTCCAAAACCTTTAACCCCCATATCTCAAAGGTTATCACAAAATTACATTAATAAAGGTAAAGGTAAAGGGACCCTTGACCATTAGGTCCAGTCGTGACTGACTCTGGGGTTGCGCGCTCATCTCGCATTATTGGCCGAGGGAGTCGGTGTACAGCTTCCAGGTCATGTGGCCAGCATGACAAAGCCACTTCTGGTGAACCAGAGCAGCACACGGAAACGCTGTTTACCTTCCCTCTGTAGTGGTCCCTATTTATCTACTTGCAGTTTGACATGCTTTCGAACTGCTAGGTTGGCAGGAGCTGGGACCGAGAAACAGGAGCTCACCCCGTCGCAGGGATTCGAACCGCCGACCTTCTGATCAGCAAGCCCTAGGCTCTGTGGTTTAACCCACAGCGCCACCTGCGTCCCACAAAATTACATTAATAATGTAATTTTTGTAAGGTTCTCACAAAATTACATTAATAATGTGTATTAATTAGAGTGTGCAACATCTGCAGGGCCTCTTTTCTCCCCCAGGGAGTATACTGGCCCATGTCAAGTGCAAGAGACCCCACCCATTCTTATCCAGTTATTCTCTGCTTAATGTTTTCCCAAAGCTATGAAGAAACAGAACATGGTGAATATTATTAGCCTGATATGCCAATATTTGCCTTTTTTCCCAAGCAAAACTTAGAGTTGCAGCATAGATGTCACAGGGATGAAAGCTCTTTGTTGCTTCATTAAGAGAGACGAACTACATGTTACACCAGGGGTCATCTCCATCCTTTTTGGACCAAGGGGCACATTTGGAAATCTATGGAACTCATGGGCACCACAAAACACCCATCTCATACAGTAGTAGAGAATCCAGCGATGCTCATAACCCACTCCCCACCAGCAAGAAAAACACTGACACTCTAAAATAATTTTAAAAACTGTCAACACTCTGAATCAACCCCCAAAAACAAAACAAACAAAAACCAGAAAAAGCCTAAAATTGGGAGGAGCGGGGAGCCTTGGCACCATGTTGGGTTCTCCTCTGTTACATGCACATATAAATGACCCCCTCCCCTTAAGAAAGGTGGTCACTTTCTCAAAGCACTTTCCGAAGATCTCCAGACAATATCTCAGGCATTAGTGTCCATTGAAAGAATGTCAACTATCGGCCACCTGGGCCATAAGCAAGCAATCATCCTTACAAAGGAATGGCTCCCAGCAGCCATAATAATATTTTAGTCTCCTGAATAGGCAATACCATATACAAACAAGTTATGCATGCAGAAATATACAGTTGACTACATGCATCTCTTTAACCTATACTTTTAATTCATAGGTTTTTCACAGAAGATGGTCTGTATTGCCTTTCCCCCCATGTTTGCTAGTAAAGCATTCTCTCCGACACCAGACGAGTGCATTTTATAGAATATGTACCTCACATTTGAACATGTGCAAGTATGGTATTCAACTATGTTTTACCTAGAGCAGACCTATTAACCAGCCTAAGTGAGTCACTTCAATTAATTTCAGTGGGTCAACTCTGAGTAAAACGTGGTAGAGTACTGCCATTCTGTATTTCTTATTTCAAACTGGGCCTGAGAATTTTCCAAGTCTGTCTGCATCAAATGTGATGACGAACCTTGAATTATTTTGGGGCTGCTGAAGCATTCTATGATTGATTACACGTTAAGGAGAAAACTTCTAAAAGAATGGTGGCTTGTAATATTGTCTTTGCCTCTGGCCTCAACTTCTGCAAAGACTCGCTTTCCAAATGGTGACTCTGCCCCAGTGATTTCCTCATCTGTAACGTGCAAATGTAAGTTTGCCCCAAAGGATTTCTGTGAGAGTGAAATACAGCGACACAATTGGAAAGCACTTTGTACGATGAAAATATCCTGTGGGTGAGAAGCATTAATCGTATCAAACAGCTGTGATTCCCTTACAGGTATCTTAAAGGTATTATGGGGCCAAGCCCCTTGTTCTTTTTCAGGGCCTTTGGAGTTCTTGTCACCATCAAAGCTGCTTGCTTTAGCTTCCTGTGAATATGAAGCGTGTTTATTTCTTTAAAGTCCCTGTCAAATTGACCTTCAAGGCAATGAGCACCAGTGCAAAAAGCTCTCGGAGCCTCAGAGGAAGCTTACAATTATAACCTATTATCTGGAGTTTTCTGATCCAGATCAGTGAAGTTTCAAACGCAGCTAAATAGGTTCAGAGACATTGACATCTTGTCATCCCCCCCCCCCCCAGATTTCAGGCTGAAGTTTGATGCTGAATTAAAAATTTTGCCCTGGGCTGTCTGGAGGGTCTCCAGACTACAGCAGTGGCAGCATCTGCCATGGGAGACCCACAAGTCCTATTTCGGACTGTGGGCAACCTTCAGCTGGCAGATGAACACAGTAAGAACAGCAGGGTGTGTGTGTGTGTGTGTGTGTGTGTGTGTGTGTGTGTAAGAGAGAGAGAGAGAGAGAAGCAACTATTTTGGGAAGGGTAGGGCAGGCACCTGCTTTTCTGACTATATGACACCTGCAACGTTTCAGATATTTTGGGTGGATGTTGGGATGCTGTGACTGGCATAATGCAGCGGGCTAAAACGGTATAATGGGTGTAAGGTAGATCAAAACATACTACAATTTGTGTGTGTGTGTGTGTGTGTGTGTGTGTGAGAGAGAGAGAGAGAGAGAGAGAGAGAGAGAGAGAGAGAGAGAGAGAGAGAGGGTGTGAAAGGGGGGAGGGGGGAGGGAGCTGTCCAATAGTGATGTACAGTTGGCCAACTTTATTTCTCCCAAACTCAAGAGATTATCCTGAATCTGCATAATCAGATTAACAGATAATCTGCTAGTTACAGGTAGGTAGCCGTGTTGGTCTGAGTCGAAGCAAAATAAAAAAAATCCTTCAGTAGCACCTTAAAGACCAACTAAGTTTATATTTTGGTATGAGCTTTCGTGTGCATGCACACTTCTTCAGATACACACCTTTCCCCTTTCCAATGCTTGGCCACAAGAATTTTCAAGCAAAACTTGAATTTTATCATTAAAATTGATAAAACTGGGGGGATTTTCTGTGGACTAGATCAAGTTTCCCTCTGTTGGCACCACCTCTTGATGTTTATAAGGTATCTCTTGCCTTGCAAACCAAAACACCCTTTGTGTGGCTCTATTAACAATGCTGATGTGATTAATGCATAGTCCCGGTGGAATTCATGACAGAATGCTCAGCAGACACTTGCCATGAATAGGAAATGAAAGGAACACAAGGAGCGGTTTTAGCCTGTATATTTGGGATGAATTCAGTCCTAGTTGTTAAGATCCCCACCCCCCACTCCCGGCTATGTGTTGTATTAACCCAGAGCATTGATTAGGTAGGTACATTCAATGGCAAGCCTTTCTGAATTGATTTTCTTGTATGCTAGCCATGTGATGTGTGTGTGCCTGTGCACGTGTGAGCATATATATGTAATGCTTGTTATTAAATAGTTTATGACACAGCAGCTACCGGCATCCCAATCCTAACTGTAGCAATTGCAGCACAAGAAGAAACTTTAGTCCAACGGCTACTTTGGCATCCAATATAAAGCAAGGAGGACAGATGTCTCTGAGGGCCTTCCTGGAGGATGCTTTATTCAGATGCCATAAAGGATTTGGACACAATGCTCATGTTACAGATAAACTGCATATTCCAAGAATTCAAATTGCAGTATTTTGTTTCTGCAATAACCTAAGCTCTTCTCTCAGCTAGCACATCTACTGATATTTGGAGTGCTGTGCGGAATGTGGCTGGGTGTTTGAAAGTGCCTGTGATGTTTCTGGTAATTGTGAGCAATGCAATTCTTGTTTTGTCTCCTCATGCTGAATCTATTCTATAAATGTTTTCAAAGTTTAATTGTTAAAGGAAGGAAACTTAGTGTAAAGGAGGGTTGGTATGAACTGTCCATCCATCTGGATGCTTGGTGGTCATGTTGACTCAGTGCCTGACCACTATTTTGCAGCAAACTTGCAGAGTAGGCAGAGCACTAAACCCATCTGGGATTAAGTCCATGTTGGGTCCCCAAAGTTATATGAGAATGCATCATAATCAGAGCACAGAATAAAAATTATGCACTACAGTGGTACCTCTAGTTACAAACTTAATTCATTCTGGAGGTCCGTTCTTAACCTGAAACTGTTCTTAACTAGAGGCGTGCTTTCGCTAATGGGGCCTCTTGCTGCTGCTGCACACGATTTCTGTTCTCATCCTGGAGCAAAGTTCTCAACTCGAGGTAACTCTTCCAGGTTAGCGGAGTTTGTAACCTGAAGCGTTTGTAACCTGAGGCATTTGTAACTCAAGGTACCACTGTACCTGCTACCATTCCACCTGTGCATCAGACTTCCACTTGCACAGTGGAACTTCCTCTCCTCTCCTCTGCCACCCCCACCTTCAAAATATGCCCCATATAGGGCTGTGGGACCCTCTGGAGTAGATTTGGGTTGCATGTGGCATGAGGAGAGGATTTTTGCAAGCTAACGTGAGCCTGCCTGTGGAAAGGTGAGATAAAAAAGAGAAATTTCAAAGGCTTTCCAGCCTATAACCACCCACCACTCACTGTGACAAGGCCACCAGTTTCTTGCACCATGAATGTACTAATTCCCCATGCTTCCTTTAAAAAAACAACACCCCTCCTTAAAATGGAGCAGCACTTTCGAGAGGCACCAATCACATTCCACTTCCGAGACCATAAATTACAACCACATGGAGGGGAGGTGCAGTTTAGCTTTCATTGCTGGATTCTACCAGAGTTTTGGAAAACTTCCACCCCCTTGAAAAATGGTCACCGAACTGACATTAATAGAAAAAGACCATTAAAAAGCTTTATGATATTCTGTTCTTCTAGTTCTGGTCCCTCTTTCCCTTTGTTGCTGCTGGCATTATCTGAATTATTGATGCGTCTAGGTGCTCCTGCTCTCCCATTTCCTCCGCCGTGCTGCTCTTTATGCCTGCTTCACATCCTTCCTTTGAGCAAAGGATCACACCGCGTAGAACCCAGATCAGTTTAATTAGTGCCTGTCAGAGCTGCCATGTCAGGATTGCTTCGGCTGGCTGACGTGGGTGGCACTTGCAGCCTTCCACACTTTTTTTTGCAACTAAAGTTCCTTGGGTTGGTTTGCAAAGCCACATGATGAGGGACAGAGGTGCGCTTCCTCTTGGACCTCCATGCCTTGGACCTCCATGATCCCCATCGCTGGGCAAAAACAATGACTGTAATTTTCCAGCGGGCGGCCGCAATCCTATGCACAGTTGTACGGAAGTAAGGCCTAACTCATAAACAGGTATGGAGTCATGCTGTAAATGAGTTTTGGCACATGGGCCAAGTCCTAGACTGAAAAGAGCCAAACCAAATTAGGGAAGGGCTGTAGCTCAGTGGTAGAGCATCTGTCTTGCATGGAGAAGGTCCCAGGTTCAATCCCTGGCATCTCCTGGGTAGGACTGCTAGACAGCCCTGTCTGGAATCCTGGAGAGTCACCACTAGTCAAGTGTATGCAAAACTAAACCAGATGTATCAATATTCCAACTTGTCACAGAATCAGAGAATTGTAGCGTTGGGAGGGACCCAAAGGGTTATATCAGGCATCCCCAAACTGCGGCCCTCCATATGTTTTGGCCTACAACTCCCATGATCCCTAGCTAACAGGACCAGTGGTCGGGGAAGATGGGAATTGTAGTCCAAAACATTTGGAGGGCCAAAGTTTGGGGATGCCTGGGTTATATAGTCCAACCCCAAGCATCATATCCTCCCTGTGGATATTTAGGCACTTGACACCTGGAATTTATGCCCACTGGCTCAACCCCTAGTGATGCTTCTGCCAACCTGTTCTCCCTGTGCCAATGAACATGGCCTAAGAACGTAAGATCTCTGTTGTATCAGCCCAATGGCCCATCTAGTCCAGCATCCTGTTCTCTCAGTGCCCAACCAGATGACCATTATGGGAAACCAGTAAGCAGGACCCGAGCACAAGAGCCCTCTCCCTTCCTGTGGACTCCAGCAGCTGGGGTTCAAAAGCATTGCTGCCTCTGATTGTGGAGGCAGAGCATGACCATTGTGGCTAGTACCCATTGGTACCCATTGGCCTTCTCCTCCATAATTTTGTCTAATCCTCTTTTAAAGCCATTCAGGCTGGTGGCCATCACTGCCTCCAGTTGGAGGGAGTTCCATAGGAACATAAAAAGCTGGCTATGTGACCCCCAAGCCAAGGAGATAAATAACTATACAGTACAACCTTTAGAAGGCATTTAGAAGGCATGCCTATATAAGGAAGTATTTAAAAAATGTTTAATGCTTTATTGTGATTTATTTATGTTGGAAGTCATCCACAGTGGCTGGGACAACCCAGCCATATGGGCAGCATATAAAATAATAATAATAATAATAATAATAATAATAATAATAATAATAATAGAATAGGATGTCCCTATTTTCATCTGAGAAATGTTGCAGGGTATGCCTTATGCCATATGCATCATTGCCTATTTACTTATGGGGATAAAGGAAAAGGTAAAGGGGCCCCTGACCATCAGGTCCAGTGGTGTCCGACTCTGGGGTTGCAGTGCTCATCTCGCTCTATAGGCCGAGGGAGCCGGCGTTTGTCCACAGACAGCTTCCGGGTCATGTGGCCAGCATGACAAAGCTGCTTCTGGCAAATCAGAGCAGCACACGGAAACGCCGTTTACCTTCCTGCCAGAGCGGTCCCTATTTATCTACTTGCACTTTGATGTCCTTTCGAACTGCTAGGTGGGCAGGAGCTGGGACCGAGCAACGGGAGCTCACCCCGTTGCAGGGATTCGAACCGCCGACCTTCTGATCAGCAAGCCCTAGACTCTGTGGTTTAACCCACAACGCCACCTGGGTCCCACTTATGGGGATAGGAGGGCTCTATTATTTAAAAATATCAATATGAGCACTCAGGAGTGATCCCACACCTCGCTGCTTTAAATTGCTTCCCTCAGTCTAGTTCTGATACCAGAAGTGTGTTGGATTGGGGTGAATGTAGCTTAAAGCATCCAAGCACAGTGAATCAAGGTGGGAGAGAGGGCAAGTTTCACTTCCCTTCCCAGATTCTCAGGCTGATATAAAAAGGTCTCGCCTCATTTTGTAGTTAAAGGGGAAAGAGTGTGCTGAATAAACACAGACATCTCTAGATTAGCCATTAGGGATACCAGAATTCAGGTGTTTATTCTGTAAGTAAAACAGTTTTGAAATGAGGGGTAATGTTAGTCATGTGCTGTGGGGCTGCAATGTTTTAAAATATTTATCACATTTATAGCTTGCTCTTGGTCCAAGGAGCAGAGGGCAGAATGTAGGTGTTTAATCCCCACAACAGTCCTATAATGCAGGTTAAAATAGTCCCAGTTAGCCTCTCCATACATGCACCCCATGCTCACTTTAGTGCAGGGAGCTGAGCTTGTAGGATGACTTCCCTCCTCTACTAGCTGCCAAATAACCTGGTGTTGCTGCTCTGTTTGCTCCAAGCCTGGCTGCAATACAAATGAATAAAACTCATTGTTCACTAGATGCCTTTCAGCCAAGCGATTCATCTTTGTTTTGTTCCTCGGGGGCATTTCAGCTGAGGTGCATCTTGGGAAAGCATTCTTCAAAATCGCAAGTGGCAGTCAGTTTATGTGTCAATCTGACAATGTGTTAAGAAGCAAAGTGGGAGAGGAAAGGAGTTGGAGCCCATGGATGTTACCAGGCCCTGCTTGGGTTCAAAATGGTGCTAGTTCAGCTTCAATAGATTTCAAGCAGATACACACATACATGGATGAAACTGACTGGGATATGTTGACATTTTAAAGGAATAATCCCCACAGCATTGCAATAGAAGTAACTCAGCCAGGGGTAGGGGCCAAACAAAGTTATTAATTTCTCTGTCCATGCCACCTTACCTCAAGCATCTTCTGTCTGCTGTGGATTTTGCATCTCTGTTGTTTTAAAATTCAACACAGCTTTTTGCTTTTAGAAATGTACATTCTGTGAGATGTTCAGAGTGGGATGGGGAAAATTAAAAGTCTTTCCTAAGAAGTTATAAAATGTGTAGTATTTTCCAGAGAGAGAGAAATGTTCTGTCTCCTGGGTTAATATTAAAGCATTTTTAAATGTTTTAATATTTTCCTCAGGGAGCAGCAGGCGCCACTCTTTCTCCTTTCCCTACTACCAACTTATGTCAAGCAATTTCTCTCCTCCCAGCAGTGTTAGCATTGCTGAAATGGACCTAGCCAATTACCCAGGCATACAGGGGATTTCACTGTCATAAATTCATGTTCTGTAGGCAGACACCAATGTAGGAAATTTCAGTCTCACTACCTGATGTTAAGTGTGTTTATCAGTTGTAGAGGGAAGTTGTGCTAAGTGTGAGCTGTAGAGCTGAGTGACAGTGGGGCAGGATTGAGCAGAAGCCAAGAAGAAGTAATTTCTTGAGTTGGAAAGTCCTTTCGAAATGATCATGCAAGTTCATAAACGATAGATCTATGACTATAACACATAAAAAGCAATTTTTATCATGTGTGTTTGTTTTAAAAATCTGTTGATCTTTTCTACAGCTTGACTTTTTTTATCTGGTTACTGTTTTAATTGTTATTTTTAATGACTATTTTATGTAAAATGCTTGGAGATTTATTTTTTATCAAGTAGTCAGGCTATAAACCTTGCTGAATAAAAAGTATCCACAAAATGGCTTAAAGTCCTATTCCTTCACCATGCCACACACTACAAGGGCATGGCATGAAACAGGGCATTTCCCCAGGTGTCTCTTACCCTGAGACTCTTGTCTGCATTGCTAACTTTTCACAGGTTTGTAGCTGCTGCAAAACAAGTCCCCCTGCCTGTTTCATTTCCCTATTGTGTCTCAACTTCATTATGCATCCAAACAATGAGATAAAAAGAAAAGGCAGAAAGGAAGCTCCATAGAATGGCTCTTCAACTTGTGCTGGTCTCTGGCTGCTGGCTGCCAGGCTCTCTCAGTGTAATGGAGGAGAAACAAGCTGTCCAGACCACCAGGGACTCTGTTTGCTGTCGCCTCATCATTAGCCATCACTCTCATTTCTAAAGCTTGCCAAACAATGACAAATGCCTGACACTGGGGGAATTCAAGCGAGGACATCACTCTGTCCTTTGCATTTGCATGAACCTTCCTCCCCGTTGTTTCTCGATTCATGCATTCTGCTTTTTCAGGGACAGGATGGAGCTCAGAGAGGGGTGTGCCCTGCAAATGATTGGTTTGTAGTTTCATTGGGTGATTGGCTCCTTTTGGGCGTCTTCTTCTTCGAAACTTGGAGGGGGGGGGAATTCATGGAATAAAAGTTATTGAAAGGATAGAATTCTGTGGGACACAGATCTATCGGGTGGAGAATGGGGTACGCACACTAGCTGGGGAAGAATAAGACTTAGGATAAAACACATGGAAGAGATAACCAAGAAAAGGATCCGTCCACCAGTTTCATGTATTTCAAAGGAGAAAACAATGATTGATGTAAAAGAAACATATATGTTTTGTACGCTGTTATTTCACTTGGAACAAAAAGTTGCATGAGGAGATGTTGAAATTAACGAACAGAAAAACATGTGCAGGATTCCTGAGCTCATGGGAAAACAAGGACTCTTGTGTCTGTAAGGTAAAGGTAAAGGGACCCCTGACCATTAGGTCCAGTCGTGACCGACTCTGGGGTTGCGCGCTCATCTCGCATTATTGGCCGAGGGAGCCAGCGTATAGCTTCCAGGTCATGTGGCCAGCATGACAAAGCCGCTTCTGGCAAACCAGAGCAGCACATGGAAACGCCGTTTACCTTCCCGCTGTAGCGGTTTCTATTTATCTACTTGCATTTTGATGTGCTTTCGAACTGCTAGGTTGGCAGGAGCTGGGACCAAGCAACGGGAGCTCACCCTGTCACAGGGATTCGAACCGCCAACCTTCTGGTCAGCAAGCCCTAGGCTCAGTGGTTTAACCACAGCGCCACCTGTAAGATGCCCCAAAATGCCGTGTTTTCTCTGATGAGAATCAGTATGATTTTTCAGTGGCAACAACTTTCATGGTGCAGTTGAGGAAAGCAGTGAGAGATCTGCATGTGGGAATCCCTAGGACTAGGGTAGGATAGGGAACCTCTGACCCATGGGCCTGATTAATCCTAACAGGCTTTCCTGTTCCATTTTGGCCAAGTCACACCTATGACAACAGGTGTAGGGCAGGTAAAAACCTGACTCAGCCAAAGCGAGGTTTGCCAGCACAGCTGAAGTGGCATGACCTGCCCTCCTAATTAGTTATTGCAAACATGGGAAGGAAGAAGCAGTGGCAGATCTTGGGGACTCAGATTCCAGCAGTCTCCTGTGCGACACCAAAATCCAGTGCCCCTCTGCTTCTTGTGCACCATTTTAAATCATCGTTGCAGCATCCCCAATGGTGCCCCCAAGACTCCACACCCGGTGCGAGCGAACCAGTCATGCTCCCCTAAATCCACCTCTGGCAGAGCAATACATTTGAGATCCATTATGTTATAAGCCTGGAGTGATTATAAATCCCTGTTCTGACACTTTCCAGCCTCTCCTGCTTTGCAACACGTGAGCCATGAAACTGAATGAGGAATGGTTGTGGCTCAGTGGTAGAACATCTGCTTTACAGATCCCCAACATCTCCAGTTGGTACTGGGAAAGTCCCCTACGTGGAACCCTGGAGAGCCACAACCCGTCAATGTAGATTATACTGAGCTAGATGAGCCAATGGTCTGATGGCATAAGGCAGCTTTTCATGTTCCTATTGCAGTTCACCTGCCAGACAGAGGGTCATCCTTTTGTTTTGGCAGCCCTTGCAGTAGCAAAAAAATAAGGTGCTTACTGAGCCCCTGGTAGGACACTGTACATGGCTACTGGGGAGCATTCAGCTTGTTGGGAGACAAGTTGTGCAGGCCAGCTTCAGAGTGACCTTCCAGTAAAACTGCTTATTGATTAAGGGGTGTTGTTTTTTCCACCTGTTGAGGAGTCATGTGTTAAGAAGAAAAAAACACATACACCTTCATTTTCCTGCATCTTCAGAAATCCCTCTAAAGGATATTGCTGTCAGTTATTTGGGCTTTTCTCACATGCTTCCAAGCTATTCTTTGACACGATAAGGAAATTTGTTATAAAAGAAAAGAAGGGTGTGGACATACTCCAGATGGTAGACTGCTTTGGGTAAAGTTGACACTAAGAAACAGATTCCAGGCTTATGCAGTACATCTACAGTTCCACAAAACACAGCTTTCTTCCAACCTTCGTTTCCCCCAGGACATAACCAGCCAGCTGTGCTGCAGGTTAAAGCACAGATCAGAGGGGTTTTTAAGTTTTGAATGAAATGGGGAGAAATTTAATTTGTTATATCATAAAGACAGCGAACTAAGCTATGCTGGTGTTTAGAAAAAGCAAACAAATGCAACAACTCTTTTGGAACAGCCAAGCTATCAAACTTTAAAGTGTTGCCTGTATTTGGCTCAAAAATGCTTTTGTTTCTGAAGTTAGCGGACAACAATTTCACGTCATGCAAAGATAAGATTCTGATATCTTTCAGGTCAGCTAAGGCTAGATTTGAAGCTCAATGCTATCAATGAGTCTATTGATTTCAGCAGGCAAGCCTCGTAAATTGCCCCCCATTCCCCAGCTGTTCAGCTGAGGCAGGATTGTTCTTTAATGTATATTGAAATCATTATACTGTAACATAATCCAGGGATATGGATGGCTCGGATAATGGATAGGCCATAGCACCTTTCATCGCTCACTAGACTGTTAATGCTGAATTCTGTCATTATTGTTGATGCCCAAAATTTGTTCTGTATCTAGCAGCTGTTTTTGTATATTCATGTAAAATGATCTTGGTTGTCTCCATCTTGGGGACAATCCTGCGGGTGCCTATCTCATCATCATTTGTGATAGCACTGAAAACAGAGGCCGAATCTTGAGGATTACCTTTGTCATTGAGATTCTCAAAATGTGTCTTAATAAGTCTCCCAAAATAAAGCTTCCTAAGAAACAATGTCAAAATAAACTCTCTTCACCTCTTTCTGTGTAGGTTTGTTTGTTTAAGGAGATCAACCTTCTTCCAGCATGAGGGCGGCATTCCCTTTTGGACAACCTCTGAAGGGGCACTTGCCAGTGGGAGGTGGGAATGGGATCAGAAGCAAAAGTGGACAGAGGAACTGACATAAATACTACTTTTGTACAATAGGCTGGTCTCTACACCTCTTTATCCTCCCTCCAAAAGCATGGTGGGGATGTGTCTCTAACTACATCCCCTCAGTATACTGACAGAGGCAATTAGAACTCTGAGGTCATGTCCACACCACATATGTAAATCATGTTTAAGTCATGGCTTGGGAGTTGTGGTTTGCTAAGGGTGCTGAGTTCCCCGTGAAGAGGGGTTGGTTGCTAAACCACACTGTGACTTGCAGCTTTGTGAAGGGAATAGGGGTTGCTGAACAACCCTCAGCACCCATAACAAACTACAGTTTCTAGGCTTCTTTGGGGGATAGCAATGACTGTAAAGTAATAAAATAGTGCTTTAAATGTATGGTGCCGATGTAGCCTTAGTCTTTGATTGTGTATAAGACCCACATGGACATGAGGATACGATTCTTCCGGAGGGTGCTGAGGATGCAACTGTTAGTTCTCCTGGACCTTTAGGCTTCAGCCCAAAGTTTGGGACCATATTGGGTCATGTTGCCCTGTTCTGCTGCCAGAATAGCACTAGGAGAACACATATGCCAGTAGAATTTGAGGCCTTGGTCCTGTGGACTTCCCACTGGTGAGTGTTGACACATCTCTGCCAGAGGAGTGGAACTTTCACCACGTTCTGGGACCCCGCAGATGGCTTCCCAGTTGAGGTTGTATTGTTCCCTTAATAGGGCACAGAGGTCTAAAGGCAGGGCTGTCTTTACCCAGGGGTACGCCGCAACCCCAGAGTCATTCGCGACTGGACTTAACTGTCAGGGGTCCTTTACCTTTTTTTACAAGGGGTGTGGAGCACCCCGGCGCTGAATTCTGGGGTGCGCCAAATGTATACCTACTGTTAGTCTGTAGTGTCAACAACTTTGAGTTTGCACCCCCTTAAAAAATTTGGGGTGGTTAAACCAAATTTGTCGGCGCTGGGTGGATCTTTGCACCCTGGCAGTGCATATGCTAAAGACAGCCCTGTTTAAAGGGTGTGTGTGTGTGTGTGTGTGAGTGAGTGAGAGAGAGAGAGAGAGAGGGGGGGTTAGGTTTGGGATAACCGACAGTAATCAACAGCATAGCATAGTGAATTGTTTTGAAGAATAAATGATATGAACATTTAACATAAATTCAGGATTAACATTTTCACATGAATGGTAATGACAAAAGAGATATGAACCAGGCAGGATTGCAAAAGTATTTGAGAAGGTTGGCATTGAGCAGGACTGCCTTGGGCATTTTGGCAGGACAGTATAAAACAAAACAGAAACATTGAAAATGTATTCCACCTCCTGCACCCTCCCCAAGTCTGACCCCGGGGCCATGGAGATTTTCTCTCCCTTCTCACCAACTGCTTAGATTTCTCCATGAAATCATGTGCCCTATGGAAGAAAATAGCCCAAGTTTGCACAGATAACAGTTTGTGTGCATGCTCCCCTAGTGCATGGTGCGTTTTGGCATGAGCAGTATAATGGGTATTCACAAAAAGACATAGCTGGAATTGTCAACATAGGGCTCTTGCAGATATCCCTGCTCACAAAAATATCTGCTGCACACATAATCCATTTCTGCTTTATGATGCTCTTGTCAACACAGTCAGTGTTATTTAATAATGCATGAATTGGCCCTAAATTACCTTCCTTTAAACATTTAAAGCATTTGAATTTAGAGGACAACATTTACATCATTGTAGTTAAATCACTCCACTTCCTCCCTCCACCCTCTGTTCTTCATGGGCAGCAAAAGGGCATGCACTGCAGGTATACACAAGGAAAGAAAAAGATCTTCCCCATGTTACAAAAGCAGGAAAGGAGCCATCTATCACTTGCCTGCCCTAGGCTAAGTCACCTAGGCATTGTCTTGCTGTCAGCACAAGCTGAAGTTTACTTTGATATTAGAACCTCATCACAGCAGAACAACCTTACTTTACAGACTGATGCACATCTAGCTTGTGTCGGGAACTCCAAACGTGTAATCTTCCCTTTCTAAATCACATTTGCTCTTCTTCTAGTGGGTTTATCTTCTGAGCGGTTTTTTTTTATGTAGCTCCAGTTGTGTGAATTATACAACATATTCGGGTGAGCTCTGTGCATTGTTTTCCCACAGGTAACTGTGAAAGAAATTTCAAACACCAGACATGAAAGAGATGTTCGCCTGTCTCCCATAAATACTGCAATCTCTACTTTTGGAGTTGCTTTTTATGCATATGAAAAGAGTACCTACAATCTCCTTTCTTGTCTTCCTTTTTAAACTGAGGTGGTGCAGGGGAAGCCCAAATATATTAATGTCTGATCAGGATGTGCTATCTTTTTATGTTTTCCTCAGGATCCAAGCTGCACATGAGTCCCAGGGAACATGTTTTATTAATGCTCGATATGGAACTTACACTAACGTCGTTGTTGCTGCAAACCTTCTCCCACCTTCCCTTGGTGGCAAGATTTGATCTGACTGCTTTTCAAGGGTATTGATGAGGCCAGCTAAATGTCAACCACATAGAAGGGTGGTAAGCTACACAAACCTTATTCTACAGAACAAGGCTCAAACAACTAGTCTCCAATTCTCACCATGAGACTGGGGTATTTTGCTGCCCCTACACAGTGGAGCGTCTTTGTTGATTGTGGTCATTATTTAATATGAAGTTCTCACACATTTTTCATACTCAGACCACCATCTCTTCAGAGTCTGCAAAATTAGTGGGTTTACTCATGCAAATAGTTGCAAATGACTGCTTTCACAAATGCATTCGCTAGTCTAGCAAAGGAAAGTAGAATTTTCGGTGCACGTGCTGGGAATCCCAGTTGCCAGTGTATGAGGAAATGTATTAACCTCTGTTCAAGGCCTACGCAATGGAGAATTTAAAAGAGGGTGCAGAAGTCTCTGAACTTGCTCCTATGAACTTGTTAGTTACAATATTTCTCTTCCAAAAATAAGAACAGTGGAAACGAAACTCAGGATAATCTGCAGTAACCCATTTCTTTTCCTTTATTGCTCTGAGCCTTTCTCTTTCTCTTTGTTGTTGTTATTGTTTTTTGTGTATTAGAAATGAAAATAAAATCAGTTACCAAAAAAAAAACATTATCAGAGGTCCTTCTCTGAGTCCTTCCATCTTCTGAAGTTAGGCAGATGTGATCAGAACAGATGGCCCTTTCAGTGGTGGCACCAGGCGTAGGGAATGTTTTTCCAAGAGAGAACAGGGCACTAAATCTGATATCTTTTCAGTGTCATCCAAATACCTATATATTTTCCCAGGGCCTCCAAACCTATGGTAGCTAGTTTTGAACTGATTAGTCTTTTTTGCTGGGTTTTGTTTTGTTTGCTTGCTGTTTTATAAGATTGTGGTGTGTATATATACACACACACACACACAGGGAAGTTTTTAATCTGTGATATTTTAATGTATTTTGGTATTTGTTGGAAGCCGCCCAGAGTGGTGGGGGAAACCCAGCCAGATGGGCGGGGTATGTATAAATAAATAAATAATATATTTAATGATTTTTTTTAAACCACTCTAAAATTGTTCATTTCTGCATAGCATGTAAGGCATGTTGAACAAGGTGAGAGGCTAATTTTTTGCTACCTGCACATGCAACCTGCTTGCCAGTTGGGAGCATCAAACATCATAAATTAATCTAGCTCAGACAATGTCCAAATCAATTTTCCAAACCTTCTTGGGTGATAGCCAATGCATATCAGTGGGAATCACCCACTGAAATCAATAAACATAAGTAACTGAAGCCCATTCATTTCAATGGGTCTACTCTGAATATGACTTACTTAGATGGCTACCATCCATTAATTGTTATTGGCTTCTGGGCCTGGAGCATATGTTCCTATGAAGACTGGGGCAGGCAAGCCTCTCCAGGAAGTCCAAAGCAGAACTATACAGAACAAAACCCTATTCTTTTAAACCCATTACTGAATCATTCAGGAACTTTGCATTGTCCAAATGCTGTTCTCTTTGGGTAGCTGATGGCAGGGTTTCCTTTCCAGCTTGTACATTTCGATTGTCAGTAAATAGGGATATATGGCACTCTTCAATAATTTATGTACAATAACTCACATTAAGGAACATATTCAACAGCCAGCCAGGATAGAATTAGGAGCAATAATATGGTGAGAATGATAGAAATGCTGCCTTGCTATTTGGGGTATTTGTGTGCAGTTTGTGAGGGGAGAAGCCAAGTTCAAAAAGTTTGAGAAATGCCACTTTAGTATAAAATCAGAGTGGAGAAAAGTGTGGGAAGGTGCTTTCTTTTCCATGCCAAAACCATGTCATCTCATCATGCAGATTTCACAGCACAGGACAACTCATGCTGTGGAGCTGTGAAGTTTCTTTTGCACATGTCCCCATGGGATCTGACCTCACTCCCTTCAGTAAAGCTAGCCTTGGAGAATTTGCCTGTCTCTGTCTAGGGGGGGGGGTGCTTCTTTATCCAGAAGAAAATAGAACATTTAGTAACTCTCTCTTGTCTCATTTATTTCTGCATCCAAATCCTCAGTTGCAGAAATGAAATGCTTGTTAAACACACACACAAAGTTTGGCATATGCAACTTCTTATATCTGCAAGTTCCAATAGCACTGAAAACACTACTTCAGTTTGCTGATTTCTAGCACTGATAACCAGCAGAGAGTGGATAGGATTGGAATATCCAGTGTTCGCTCAGTTATGCCTGTGGCAAAATGTGCTTAGTGTCCCAAGACTGATTAAGCTGAAAGAACAAGTGAGAAACAAACAAACAAACAAAACACTGGCTGGACTGAAGCAGGAAGGATAGAGCTATGAATGCTGAGTCCCTTCAGCTGGAATCCTGGAATATTGTCAGAATATAGTCAAATAAACTGATGGATACTGAATGTATCTTCTCAAATTATGGATTATTTCAATGTAAAAGTTTTGGATTGCTTGGGAAAGAACTGTTACCGGTATATAGGTAGTTTCATTTCTTCTATTAGTCTACCTATTTGGATGGAAAGAAAGCGGCAGCCACAAGACTTGACTGTAAATTAAGTGACAGGTGATTTAACTGCTCCCTTGTAGGTCTCTCCTCTTTTTTCTACTCATTCTCAGTTGAATCTTCCCACTGTGGGATCAGCTGGCCTGGCCTGCTTCCGAAATGCTGCCCTGTGGAGAGAAGTGTGCATCACTTTCTACCTGTGCCGCAGCAGCTTCTCCTCCTGGGCATACTCCCAAAATGCATATAATGGAAAGAGGCAGAGTCCTTGCATTATGTAACAAGCGCAGCACCTCAGTGCTGCTAATCTGATGTCTGTAGTGAGATTTCCTTTCCCCAATTCTCCTCCTCCTCCTCCTCCTCCTCCTCCTCCTCCTCCTCCTCCTCATCTCCCTATGACACCAAATGTGCCTCTATTGATTTCATCCCCACATTTGTTTTCATGATTTATTATTAATGGGATCATTTTTCCATCCTTCAAGCATGAAGGCAAATTTTGTGTAAAAATCAATTGAGTGAATGCCGCCGATAGCGTGTTTGGTTTTCTTTGCTTTCATCCCCCATGTTCTGTCCTCAGGAGACACAGTGCAGGATATTAGGAAACAAGCAGGGAACAGGGGGAGGAGGAATCAGTTGTTAGTGGCTCATATAAAGGAGCCCCCTCTGTTCAATTGCATGCTCGTTCGCTCTCTGCCTGTACTATGTCCATTGCCTTAACACACACACACACAACTTGGCCCTGCCCAGAATATTGATCACAGCAAGAGAAAAGTTTATTTTATAATGTGGTCACTATTGGAAGAGATTCAGGAGAACTAACAGGGTCACATTCCTCCATCCATCTCCTGATATGAGTTGTGCAGCAAGGGGACTAAAACCACCTCAGCCTTTTTTCCATTCAATATAATACAGTGTATCAGCTTTCCATATTGCCAAATACTACACACCATTGCATGTTAGCTACCAAATCCTATAAATGATCAACTTTCCAGTGTCAAATATCACTCGGTGGAAAGTACAGAATATTAAATACTGTTAAATCATCCAGCAATTAAATCAACCAGCAAAAAAAAAAAACCATTTTGGACAACATGTGACAGCAAAATTAAAAAGATTGTGATGACAATTTTGGGGAGTACAATTGTTTCAAGTCAAATTTAGACTTTGTAATGTGGAAGACAAGTTATCCATGTCCTGACATCGTTACGCTGTGCTTTTCTCCACTGTAAGTGAATGACAATAAGGCAAATAGTATTTTTAAAAGGGGAGGGAAAATCACCATGTAATGATATAAGGGAAAGGATATGTTCCACCTGATGTTATAGGCTTGATAACCCTATAACATAGTGGGAGAGGAGAACAACATGGGCTGAGGTTTTGGACATCACATCTGCATCTTTCATTGTGACAATGGTTATCCGTGAAAAGTGTGTAAGAGCTCAGAATACCTTCCCAGGAATTAAGACAATGGTGCCATTTAGTCAGAACGATTGGGGGTAGATGCTCAGAGTCCCTCTTAGCAGAATGAGCAAGAAGCCCCTCAGAAACATCCAGGCTGGCTTGCTACATTCTGAAAGAGCCCCTGCACCAACTACCCCAAGTAAGACCAGGATGTCCCCAAAGTCTAAATAAAATTACCTAACTGCACCAATAAGATAAGTGGTTGAATTGTGAGCACTATATAGTTCCTCTCCCTAACTATCAGATGCTGAGTAAGTAACAGAATCTAACCAAGCACATGGAATCTTTCTTAATTTGCATTACTGATACAAGTCACAGAACCCAGCTTTTCTCAGTGGTGCATTCAGATTTTTAAGGAGGGTGGGTGTGGCATCTGTTTTGCATGCACAGGGTCTTGGGTTCAATCCCCAGCATCTCCAGGTAGAGTTGGGAGCTGTCTTGTGCTCCTTAAGTTATGCGAATGTCCACCATTATGTTGGCATCACACGGGCATTGCTCATTTTCAGCACTTCTGGCTCACTAGAGACATTCTCAAGCTCAAAAACAGCCTTTGCTTCCGCCTTACAAGTTTTCTAATGATATCATCAAATTCCAGCTTGGCTCTTATTTTCAATTCTGCATCTGTACAGATCTTGAAAAATTCACCAGTGTGCCAGGTCTTGGTAATTCTCACTTGGTCTCTGTGCTTCAAAGAAGTGTTATTCTCTTATGCTGCATGTCAGAGTCTATCGAAAGTAATGTTTAATTTGAAAGTTCAAGGTAACACTCAGTTTGAAAGTAGAGCTGTCAGCACTGGTGAAACAACCAGCTGAAGAAACGTACAACTTATTTAGTTGTATGGGAGTTTTCAGCAGGTCATAGAATCATAGAGTTGGAAGAGACCACAAGGGCCATCCAGTCCAACCCCCTGGTCCTGGCCCAGGTGGTTGGCAAGGCAAGGAGAATGCACAAAGAAGCACTTTATCTTACAGATAATGAAAACCAATGGCAACTCCACAAATACTATGCATATACTTCCTGCTAGCAGCTAGACAAATTTATGGAGGAGAGGGCTATCAAAGGCTATCAAAGACTACTAGCCATGATGGGAAGTAATGCTTCCAAATACCAGTTGCTGAAAACCACAGGGAGGGTAAGTGCTCTTGTGCTTGAATCCTGCTTATGGGTTTCCCATTGGCATCTAGTTGGCCACTGTGAGAACAGAATGCTGGACTAGGTGGGCCATTGGTCTGATCCAATAAGCTCTTCCTTATGTTCTTAGCTGTTTACATTGGACAAGCTAGTAATCATAGAATCAAAGAAGTGTAGAGTTGAAAGGGACCCTGAGGATTATTGAGTCCAACCCCCTGCAATGCAGGAATATGCAGCTGTCCTGCATAGGGATCGAACCTGCAATCTTGGCATTATCAGCAGCATGCTCTAAGCAACTGAGCTATCCAGCTGATTTAATTTGCAATATATGGCACAGGTATTGCCATAGATCCATTTGCTTAGGAAGCTCAGAAGGCATCTGCAGGGATCTCAAGGGGGGCATTGTGCCCACAGGCACTCTGTTGGCAACCCCTGCATTATGGAAACATTGTGATAAATCGGAACTGGCAAACTTCTCTTCTTTCTCTGTGTCAAGAGCTGGTGAACTTGCAAGCAAACTGAGCTAACAGAGAAGACTGTGGTAAGGAAATGTGAGTGTCATCTGAGCCTCTTCCACACTTTTGTACTGCATGTCAAGATGCACCTGCCCACATTCCTACACAACCATAACAGGTAAAAGGCTTCCTGAGCTTCTCTTGTCCTCTCGTCCTGTCAGATCAGGGGGGAAATGGCACAGTCTTTCCTGACTGCTGTCATGTTGTAATCATGTCTGCATCAAGAAAAACTTCTTACAGAACAGCAAAATGTCAAGATGGACTAACTCCTTGACTGGAATGTGTATAGAACTTTGGTCTTTTGTAGGACTCACATGCAGAAAGCAAGTTTTCTATTTCACAACTTTCATTCTCTTATTCAAGAAACAGCAGGCCGCACACTTTCTTCAAATGTCTTTCATGAACAGTAGAAAAATGAACACTATAAGGTTCATACACTGCTATCATTTCTCCATCTGGAGGATTGACTCGACCACCATGGAGATGAGACTCTTATCTCACGGGTGAGGCAGCATTACTGGGAATGTTAAGTTTTCTCCTTGAGTTGGATACTACTCTCCTGGGCATACATACACAAGATTCTGTGTTGTGTCTCCCAATCTATTCATTTATTTCATGTATACCCCATCCTTTCTTTAAAGTGCTCAGAGCAGCGTAACTGGTTCTCCCTCTCTCCCATTTCATCCTCACAACAACTGTGTGAGGTAGGCTAAGCTTTGATATGGAGCCTGGCCCAAGGCCACCCAGTGAGTTTCATGGCTTGAACCCTGGATTCTGAGGCCTTATTCTTAACACCCTAAGCACTATACAATGGTACCTCGGTTTACAAACACAATTGGTTCTGGAAGTCTGTACTTAACCTGAAGCGTACTTAACCTGAAGCGAACTTTCCCATTGAAAGTAATGGAAAATGGATTAATCTGTTCCAGACGGGTCTGCGGAGTACTCAACCTGAAGCGTACTTAACCCAAGGTATGAGTATAATTGGTTCCGGAAGTCCGTACTTAACCTGAAGCGTACTTAACCTGAAGCGAACTTTCCCATTGAAAGTAATGGAAAGTGGATTAATCCGTTCCAGACGGGTCCACGGAGTACTTAAACTGAAAGTACTCAAACCGAGGCGTACTTAAATCGAGGTATGACTGTATCTCACTGTCTCTCAGTTTTGCAAGAACAGCACCAAAAGCAAAGGCAGTCTCTACCGGGAGGCAAAGCAGAGTGACTACTGTAATTCAAATGGCATATTTGGGTGCCACTAAAGTTTGGCAGAGTGAGCGACAGACAGGTCTCTCTGACCCAGAGGGCACAATCTACCAAGGAGAGTTATTCCACAGTCCCTCTAAGATCCAGTAGGGTTTATTGTGGATAATTTCTCTCTCTCTGTGTGTGTGTGTGTGTTGGTGTTGTTGCTAATGGAAATAGGAGTGACATTAAGATTTTCTGCCTCAGACAGCACTTAGACTCGCCATGACCAAAATAAAACAAACCCTGCAAGTTCTCTGCTCTCTAAAATATAGACCTATTTGGTAGATGTTATTAATATTGAATAAAACAGAGGCGGGGAGCCTTTTTCAGATGGTGGACCATAATTCCCTTCTGGGTGACTTCCAGGGACCACATCCCAGTGGAAGGGAGGACTGGATGCAAAAGTGGGCAACAAATGCAATGAATGCAAATTCACCTTTGTCCAGTAGGCTAGTTTCTACAGACCACCCACCCACCTACTCTATCGTATAGAGTCTATCCTACATCCAGGCAAGCAATAAGGCTTTTCAAAGTTCATGGACTTCTGAGGAAGAACGAATCAATGGTCCAACTGGATTTTTAAAACGTCCTAACCTAATCCATAACTGCTTCTCCTGTTTCCTCAAGTCCCTGTGAGTTCCGCAGGGCTTCCTTTCCAAGGAGGGGGGGGGGGTGGAAGCCTCGTTCTTCTCGCGTCTGGCTTGGAAGAAGAGACCAGAAGACGCTCGGCTGGAAGTTCTGGTCAAAGGAAGCCTTTCTTTCGGGGTGGAATGGTGCTGCCTGTGCGCTGGGTCCACTTCCCCGCTCCCCTCCCGCCTGGCCGGATCAGGGTCCCGCTGCCCAGCCCTGCCCCTCCGCGGCGCTTAGAATGAATGCTTTCATTCATTCACAAGCAAGGAAACTGACACGGGGCGTTTCTATTAAGCGGCTAATGGAGCCGCTTAATGACTAATTGATCAGATCCCCCAGCGCGACTCTAGCCCCGCCTGGCCCAGAGGAGCAGAGGCAATTACGAGGGGAGGTGGCTTGGGAGAGGCTGATCCGGGCAGCGGGTGGCGACGTGGGGGAAGGGTGGGGGGAGCCCTCCGCCCCCTTGGTGTATGAGACGGGATCACTCAGTGGAAGGGAGGAGGCAGGCCGGCCCGCAGGACACGGAGAGTCACACACAGAAGAAGGAGCATAGGAGCTCTTCCTTCTGCTGAGTCAGGCCCCTGGTCCGTTGGTAGAGCATCTCTCTTGGATGCAGAAGGTCCCAAGTTCCTTCCCAGCCTCTCCAGGTAGCGGGGCTGGACTGGGAGACAGCCCTGCCTGGATTCCTGCAGAGCTGCTGCCCGTCAGTGGAGACAGACCATGTACTGTCTGACTCGGTATATGGCTCTCTCGGTCGGTAGAACATGAGACTCTTAATTTCAGTGTTGTGAGTTCAAACCCCACGTTGGGCCAAAGAGTCCTGCATAGTCCAACTCTAAAATTCGATTATTCGATGAAAAAAGAGAGGGGAAAGGCGTGATGGGAGGAATAGCACCTGCACACTCACATCGGCCACCATATTATGAGAGAGAGAGAGAGAGATCATTCTACTGTTTCCTTCTACTGTACTTTATAAAACAACTGAGGGGAACGAACGTATCATAGTTTTGGGTGGCCCATCACAGGAAGAAGAAGAAGAAGAAGAAGAAGAAGAAGAAGAAGAAGAAGAAGAAGAAGAAGAAGAAGAAGAAGAAGAAGAAGAAGAAGAAGAAGAAGAAGAAGAAGAAGAAGAGGAAGAAGAAGAGGAAGAAGAAGGAGGAGGAGGAGGAGGAGGAGGAGGAGGGGGGGGAGAAGGAGGAGGAGGAGGAGGAGGTTCTGAATTCTTTCTCTTCATACACAGAAACCAGCTGCTAGATAGAGTCTGGCCCTCTGAGCTGCAATCCTTTTGCACACTTATGAGCGGGGCTTACTTCTACCCTAAGTAGGCATGTACTAGACTTATATGTTGGACACGTAAACAAACAAAGAAACAAAAAAGTGCACAGAAGCTGGAAGATGCTAAGACTGATTTCATCAGCGCATGTAAAATTGTTGGTGGAAAGGGAAGACAAGCCTTCACTCTGCACGATGGCACTTGGGGTAAAAAAAGAGACTGAAGGACAAGCTCCCGCTTGCGCTTACATTGAAATGAAAATGCATGGGAACCTATAGCAGAAGAATGGGCAGGGGGCCCTCAAGACAACTAATCAAAATCCAGGCATAAGACATTTATTGTCCAATTACAAGTCCTTTAACATAGGCAATTGGCACTGTATTCTGCACGTGTTAAAAATTAAGAAGGGTAAAATCTCTGTGTGTGTGTGTGTGTGTCTTTCTCAGAGTCTCTCTCTCTCTTTTCCAGAATCGCTTTTGTTCTGCTTTATCTGATAAGTTCTGGACTTGCTTCCCGAAACATCCGCCCCTATGGGCAATATAATACTCACCAAACTGCAAACTATATCCGGCAACAGTCAATGAGAAACCATCGCTCGCGTCATTCCCCTTTCCTCTTTTCTAATCCAGTGTAAGTAGCAGTCTGCTTGCCTGCCTGCCTTTGCGAGACAGGCTAAATGCAGCGCAGCGCGGTTCGTGGCAATCCACACAAGAAACGAAGAAGCTAATAAAGTACAACAGCTGCTTATCAATAAAAGATGAGTGCTTTTTAAAGGGGCGTATATCAAGAAATCCCTTCCGAAAGCACATCCTCAGGATTAACTGGGAAACTCCGTGGAGAGGAAAGTTGCGTTCTTGAAGTGGAATGCCCTGAGGTTGGCTTTATAGTAACCGTTAAAAAAAAAAAGGACAGTCTGTCTATGCAGGGAGCTGTTCAGGTGCTGAAATTAAGAACATCAACTTTGGAAGGCCAACTGGGTTAAAAAAGTTTCAGAAATCTGTTTCTGTTTACATGAGTCTTTGGGGCAACTCTTCAGTTCCCGGGATCGTATCCGAAGAAAGAGAGCGAGAACTAGAGAATTTGTTAAGCCTGTCTTAAAACTGAATGCGGTTCTATTTCTTTCCCTGTATCTCTGACTTTTAAAGCAAATCCTCATAGAAACTGGATGTTTACCTAGAAAATCGAGGAAGAAAAGTCTCCCGAGCGGGGGGAGCACTAGGTTGCAGCAAAGCTACTTTTGGACTTGAGAGGAAGGCAGACTATAATAAAGAAGGGGGGGCACACACACACACAAAAAAACACCAAATCCACAATAACACAGGAGGCTACGTTCAAAATACAGCAATGCAGCAGGCTAAGTAAGCAGGAATGTTAAAATCATTAAATGCCTCTTACCTGTTCGTTTGTTTTTTAAATAAAGACAACCGCCACCAACCCTGAAAAGAGTGTTTCTTGAAATCCAAGCGCATAGCAGAGACAGGATGCAGGCAGCATTGCTTTTCTGCCCCTTTTATACCACGTTATCCAATTAATATTGCATCAACCTTATTTTAAAATTTCAGAACCCACAATATAATGTAATGACACAAGGGCATTTATTATTAAAGGACATTTGATTGGGGGAAATCATTGGGGCTCGCTGAGAAAACAAAATGAAACCAGGGCGTTGAAGGAGAGTTTAAGGCTCTTTCTTACGATTTTCTTCATGGAACTAAAAAAAAAACTTTTTAAAAAAACACCACTCGGTAAGGAGTTTTTCTTGTTATTTTTTCAAAGTAAGCAGAATGTGGTCGGAGTTTTGTTGCTGGATATTCATTGATATGCAAGGGCGAGACATTCCGAAGATCGCTGCGGTTCGAGCATTAATTTTTAATCGTTTAAGGTGCTTCGGGGATTTATAAACAAAAGCCCTACTTTCCTTTTAAGCAGAATTCAGAATCAACCTTTGATACAGTTGTTTTGAGCGATTTCTTTCCTTCTCAATGGAACTTCAGACAAAGAAGTTCCGTCCTTGTCCTGCTGAGAAGGGCTTCGGCTAAACTTTATTACAAAAACAATCAGTCCGGTATTTTCATTTCATTTTTTAATGAACAGCGATAAAATTTGAATTTTTTTTATGGAGTGCGAAATTATTTTCACCATTAGTGGGCTCTGTAGGCTTTACCGCAAGAAAGTTTTAAGATTTTGGCAAGGGGTGTTGTTATATGAGTACTTCTCTCTCTCTGTCTCTCTCCAAAACATTGACCGTCCAATAAAAAAAGTTTGCACGTGGGAACAGTGTAAGAAATGCATCAAAACAAAAATACGTCAGATGTAGGGATGAGAATTAAGTGCTATCGTTAACAGTCAAAGTATGATATACTGTGAAGAACGAACTGATTTTCTAGGAAGAAAATGCGGGCCGAAATTAGGTATAACGTAATGCAGTACATACAATAATCTTAAGGAACGCCTTGACCCCTATCGCTGCAAACCTGTAACGCTTTTCCGATGAGTTAGCCCCTCTGAACTCGGAGTACATAGTAAAGGAAAATATTTGGAAAATCTAGTTCAGCAATACTTATATTGGAATCAACCAAAATGTCACAAAAGCGTGGCAAGTTTTCACCTTCTCCAGAACTCTTCGTCAGGCAAGATGTGACACTCTCTTCTGGCACAAATATTACTCGTTTCCCTGAAACATTTTAGCGCGCCTAAAAACGTTTCTCCCTGTCCCCCACCACCACCTCTGCATCTAACAAAAAGCAAGATCAACCACAAGATGAACCCACAAAACGGTCGCGGGGGCGGGTGAGGGAGGAAAAAAAACTTCAGTTCAGGTTGAAAAATAAAGCTTCTTTTATTTGAGAAATTTCAGAATGTATTTCCAGGGAGGCGGGGGCAGAAAGTTAGCGACAAAGAGAAAGGTGTAGAGATGACAGGAGTGGAGAAAATGTCCCAATTACAGGGAGGAAATAGAAATTTTCCAGGGGGAGGGGAGGATACAAATACAGACAAGACATTTTACAAAAAGAACTCTTTACTTAGTGCAGAAACATGTTTAGATCAAAGCCCAGACGAGGACTGACAGCTATATTTTAAAAACTTCTGCGGGACTGTCTTCAGTTCAAAGTGGGTTCCGCAGTGGGCCAAAATTAAACTCTTTTCGGAGGTGCAATGAAAAGCCTCACATTTGTTGTTGTTTTTCTTTTAAAGCCGCTCAGACTCAACAGACTCAAGTGAAAGAGCTCGGGTTTCAAGCCCGCTAGGCCCACTAAACTCCAGTTCCAATGAGCTTTTATGCAGTTAGTGTTGCAGATTGTCCTGTGCAGGTGAAAGTTTTCCTTACCATAAGGGGAGTTTTACTTTTTGACCGGGATGAGGTGCCTTTTGGCGGGAGGGGGGTAGGGGTGGGCACACACGTTATGCCATGTGGATGCAGTGGCTCACCTCAGGGAAGGCTGTGGCAAAAATCTATTACCGGTACTTGTTGCTGGCTCAGTATGATCTTTCAACACGTGTTTGGAAATAAGATCCATGGAAATAAAAAAGTAAACGCATCCACGAGTCGCTGATGGGGGGTGGGGAATGCAAGCTGCCCCCCCCCCACTCCCCAACAAAGATTTCCATTCGCCGAATGGCATTCGGCTTGGATTTATTTCAGAGAACCCCCTCTTCCTTCCTCTCTCCTCACCCAAGAAACAACGAACTATATCTGGAGATAGGCATGCGTGTGAAAAAGAAGACCAAGTCATTTCGCTGTTAAAAATAAAGCTCGGCCCACCTCCGCTTTTTAAGGAGGAATCGGGCTTTTTAAGGAGGAATCGGGTTTTGTTTTGTTTTGTTTTAAGTTATCCACAGCATGCAATTGACCAAGCAAGTAAAAGGCGGTGGAGCAACAAAAACTACCCAAACCTGGCTTCAAATTACAATAGCGGACTTTCAGAAAATAGCCTCCCCCTGCCCACCGATACAAATCCACAAAATCTGAACAAACCTTCATTCTCTTCTCTCCCGGTCCTCTCCCCCCCCCCCCCTTGCATAAACCCAGATGAGATTTATTCCACCTCCGAACTGCATCTACCACTGCCGTTCTTATTGCGTCATTTTTAATTTTAATTAAAAGAAGAAGAAAAGAAATCAGTACCTCTCGAGTTTAAACTCTTCCAACAAAAATGGCAAGCTTCATACACTCTCTAGGACGCCAGAAGACACACACTCGGGTGAGAAGAGAAACCCAAAAGGATGAAACGGGGCAAGACGGCAGGTGGAGAGGGCTTGGAGATTGGGGGAGAAACAAACTTTTTTTGTGTGCGCGCGTTTTATTTTGGATGGATAGGCCGGTTGGTAGTTTTAATATGCAGCCGCTCCCGCAGGGAGGAACAACAGTAAGCTGTGCCAACTGAATGATGAGGATGAAAATAATTAATAAGCAATAAATAATAAATATATAAATAAACCAGGCAGCCGATGGCCAGAGGAAAAGAAGGAAGCGTTTGTTGGTTGGTTAAGGTCCATGGCTTTGTGGCTCGGTAGGGCTGTCCTTGCAGAGATCCGTTTATTCCGCTCCCTGTTGCCGTCGAGCAACATCTATTTATAGAGATCTATAGGTATAGATATATGTATGTGATCTATGGTCTTTGGTGCACCTGGCGTTCTCAGTGCCCCGCCGAGTACTTCATGCGCTTCTGCTTCTGCCTCTGGTTGCAGAACCAGACGCGCACGACGTTCTTCTTGAGCTCCAGCTTGTCGGCGATGGCAGCGATCTTCTCGGACGACGGGCGCGGCTGCAGCGCGAAGTAAGCTTCGAGCGAGCGCTTCTCCGGCGCCGCGATGGACGTGCGCTTGCGTTTGCGCTCGGCGCCGCGCAGCAACTCGGCCTGCGCGCTCCTCTCGCGACAGGCGGCCTCGGCCTCATCGAGCCACGCTTGCAAGACGGGCTTGAGCGCGATCATGTTGTTGTGCGACAGCGTGAGCGACTCGAAGCGGCAGATGGTGCTCTGGCTCAGGGAGCCCACGCCGGGCAGCTTTAGGCTGGCCAGCGCCGCGCCCACATCGGCTTGGGTCACGCCCAGCTTGATGCGCCGCTGCTTGAAGCGCTCGGCGAACGCCTCCAGCTCGCGAGGGTCCGACTCCACATCGCCCAGGCAAGGCAAACCCGCGTGGGGAGCCGGCACCGGGGCTGTCGAGGGAGGAGGCGGCGGAGGAGCGCGTGCCATGCTCGCCATGGCTTGGTGGAGGTGGCCCATGGCTGCGCCCAGGTGTGGGTGCGCGTGAGGGTGCATGGGGCCGGCCAGCACCGCGCCCTGCTCGGGGCCGCCCAGCAGCGCGGGAGAGAGGTGCTCCAGGAGGTCTCCGCCGTCGAGGCTTTGGTGCTGCGCCCCGGCGTGGTGGTGCGGGTGGGGATGGTGCGGGTGATGGTGAGGATGTTGCGCGTGGTGGTGGTGGTGGTGCGAGGGCGCCGAGATGGCCACGGGGGGCGAGGAGCTGGACGCGGCCGACGTGCAGGGGACGCTGCTCATGGTATGGTAGGTGGCGTCGGGCTTGAAAGGATGGCTCTTGCCGTGCGAGACCAGGTCCACCGCCGCCAGAGCTTCCGCGCGGGCCAGCAGACTCTCATCAAAGCTCCCGAATATATTGCCCTGCAGCTGCAAGCAAGAACGCGCAGAGCGCCGTCAGTGGGGAATACCGTCAAGTCGGCATTCAAACACATTTTCTCTCTCTCTCTCAAGCACAGAGATTCCTCTTCTCAAAGCTCAGGTCATAAAAATTAATATGAAGGCGCAAGATGCTTTGCTGGAACAGACATGTGGATCAGAGAGAGGGAGGGGGGGAGGGAGAGAGAGAGAGAGAGAGAGAGAGAGAGAGAGAGAGAGAGAGAGAGATTGTGCAGGAGACATGAAAAAAACATTAAGCCGGGCCTGTCAGAAAATGTGCCTTAGAGCAGTCGCGAGGCTCCGTCTACGTACCTGCGGGGCTGGCAGGCACACGCGGCGCATCGCCTCCGAGCTGGAGTGCAGGCTGGCGAACTTGGCTTCCTGCAGGGCAGGGTGCACGCCGAAAGGCGCCTTGGCGTTCATGCCCAGCATCTTGGCGCACCTGGCCGGGACGCGGCGTCGGGCATCGAGGCCGCCTTGGTTCTCTGGCGGGCGCCTGTCAAAGTGAGCGATGCTCAAGGACAACGCTTCCCTTGCCACGGCGCTGCGCCTCAGCCCCCCCGCCCCGCGCCTGCTTCCACCTCGGCTTCTTCACTCATCTTACAAGCTTTGCCTGCCATGGGACCAGCACCCTGTGCGCACGCGTGCTGCTGTGCTGGTGGTGCCGGCCAAGAGGGAAGGGGGGGGGAGCCCCAGGGATGGGAGCCAAGCAGGAGGAGAGCAGGGGGTCCCTAGATAAGGCGCTGGGAAGGATCCTGCCAAAAGCTATTTTTTAAAAAGGCCGCCCCGTCGGCTCTGACGGGGATTCCTTTCTGGCCGCGCGTTAAGAGGCCAACGAACTGGCCAGGACGAAGAAAGCAGCTAAATGCGCACTATCCCAAGGCGACAAACCAGGCCAGTTGTGGAGCTCCGTGCGTTTTTTCCAGCTCCAGAGGGGCCCGGGCCCGGGCCCGGGCCCGGGTTCCAAATAATAGAATTGTAGAGTTGGGAGCCTGAGGATCATCTAGTCCACCCCCTGCAATGCCAGAATATGCATCTGTCCCATACAGAGATCCAACCTGCAACTTTGCCGTTATCATCACTTCGCAGTCTAGCCAACTGAGCTATCTATTTATTATATTTTTACAAAAGCAGAATAATAATTTGGAGGCTTGGAAAAGAATCGGGTCTTTTAGCTGTGTTGCACATTGCAGATCTGCTGGATGAGCCTATTATTTTGTATACCGTATATATTATAACATAGCTTTCCTCCCAGGCAACATACATGGGTTACACCTTTCTTTTATATTCACAACTACAACAGCCTTGTGAGGTAAGGTTCGGCAGAGAGACAGATACCAGTCCAGGATCACATTCTGGCCTAGTGGGGATTTGAAGCCTCCCCAAGTTTACTCTGATACTCTAATCACTACACACAGAAGAGAATTTACCCTGGAATAACGAGCACCCCCTTTGTTAAATCACATGCACACACACACTGCCTCTGCATGCATACGTTGGCTGTGCACCCCAAGTCCTAATAAATAAACACTTTCTCTTGCTCCTCTACCTACCAGTCATGGTCGTAGCCAGGATTCTTGAGAGGGGGCAGGACTTTGTTGGGGGCAGAACTCATGTGATTGGTCAGTCAGTGAAGTATTTCTATTGTTTTACTTGATCTAGGGGGGCGCTGCCCCCCCCGTCCCCCCTCGCTACCAGTGCCCATATTTCTTTCATGAAGGTGGGACCTGTTTGCACAAAATTTGACTCAGGTCCAAGGAAATCTCCACTCATCTAGGGCACTGCCTGTTCTTCTCCCCAGCTGCAAAAAATGCCTATGGGTTCCAGATGTTTTCTATCTCCTGGGTGGCATAATCTGAATCTATTAAAGGCGTTGATCTTAAATGCTTTTTTTGTTTCTTTTTTCTTTTTCTTTTTTGACAGCTGCACAAGTCTCTGATTCTTTTAATGAAGGATAAAGTATGTTTAGTGCTTCTCTACGGTTGGCTTCTAAAAACCTAGCAGTGCAGAAACTCTTTCCTTGAACGGTAGACTTTCCTGCGATGACTTCTGTGGCAGCTTAGCTGGGGAAACACCAAGCAGAGGAGCCTCCTGAAAATGGGCCGATGGGAGAGACCAGTTACTGGGGGTTGGTTAACAAACGGTTGTTGACCGATCACGGGGAACTTATGCAACACAAGCACTGCGGGACAGGTTAGGTCAGGGGTCAGCAAACTTTTCCAGCAGGGGGCCGGTCCACTGTCCCTCATACCTTGTGGGGGGCCGGACTATATTTTGGGGGGGAAAATGAACGAATTCCTATGCCCCACAAATAACCCAGAGATGCATTTTAAATAAAAGGACACATTCTACTCATGTAAAAGCACCAGGCAGGCCCCATAAATAACCCAGAGATGCATTTTAAATAAAAAGACACATTCTACTCATGTAAAAACATGCTGATTCCCGGACCGTCCGCGGGCCGGATTTAGACGGCGATTGGGCCGCATTCAGCCCCCGGGCCTTAGTTTGGGACCCCATGGGTTAGGTCAACCTAGAAAAGAGCTCGTCTGTTCTTCCTCTCTTCCCTCTGACTCTGAGCCTTCTTCCTCTGGGGGTTCCCATGGGATTCCCAACTGGTGCTTCCCAGCAAGTCCCTGACACACATAGTCATCATGGCTAGGAGTCATGGATAACCTTATACATGAGGATTTGTATAATCCTCTCTTAAAACCATCCCAGTGGGTATCCAGCCAACTACTACCACTTGTGGGAACCTGTTTTGCCCAGGAACTTCTAGGCTCTGCCCCATTAGACCTTGGGGGCGGGGAGGGAGAATCTTCATCACCTCTTTTTTGTGAAGGGGATCTAGCTCTCCCTCCTGGCTAACTAAAGCTGTCCAAATTTTCTCCCATCTGTCTCATTTTTGGAACTGTGTGGCAAGCAAGTACAGCAGAGTAAAGCAACAGGTGCCCCAGGTTAGAGCCGCCACATGTTCAGAGCTGCCACCAGGGTAAAGGGAAGCAACTCAGAGCCAGCACAGGGCATCACAAGGGAAGGAACCACAAAGTATTTTGGGCAGTGGGGGGGGGGAGAGAGAAGAGGAACACAGTCTGATACCAGGCTGGAGGAATTCATGTGGTTTGTAAGGGGGCACTCTCAGGCTCCCCCTCAGTTGTGCGCTCCCAGATGCACAGCCAGGATCAGCTACTGGAGGCCACACAGCGAAACCCGACCCTTTACCACACAATTCCTAGGAGTATCAGCTGCCCCTGCAGTTGCCATCCTGAAGGCAGAAGCAGTGCTTGGTGAGGAACAGTGATGGGGGGGGGCAGGATGTTGTCATTCCACGTTTGGGATCCATGGGTGCAGCTCTTGCAGGGACATGTGGAAGGCAGAGAGGGCAAAAGCCCCATTGCACTTTCCCTTTCACTGACAGCACTCATTAGTTGAATCCTGCCCCATGTATGCCACCTTGGTTGTCATGATGGAAGAAAGATGGGTCATCAAGCTATAGAAACAAAGAAATAAAACAATCCTTTCATACTACAGTAATTTATCCCAGAGGTTTTTTTTTAATGTTCTTGTAGTGGGCTTGCCCAATCTTAAATTTTCACCACCAGCAACAAGGACAGGGGAACATGTGTCTCTCCAGATATTCCAGGAGTACAATTCCCATCATTCCTGACTATGGGCCGTGCTGGCCATGGCTGATGGGAGCAAGAGTCCTACAACATCTGGAGATTCACAGGTTCCCTCTCCCTGACATAGCATTTCCAGTTACTAAAAACTGGAGGAATATCTGTGTGAAAGGACACTAGCGGTCCATTCTCCATCCCAGTTCTCACTCTGTTGCCTGCTCAGGCCTCTGTGGAGACAGGACATGGATCACAACCAGCCATGCTATCCAGCAAAATCCAGGAAGGAGCTGAGTATAATTGGCCGCCTGCCTGCCTTCTTTCCAGAAACATATTACCGGTAGCTCTCGGAGAAGCTTACCAAATGTGGAATCATGTACAGTAAAGTATACTGAAACAGGAAACAACAGCAATGAAATCCCAGCATAAAATTAATGTAACTAACGTAGAGTTAAAGGACCCAGGCAATCTTAAAACACTATTTGCCTGGTGCTGTTAACAGAGGGGTGGGGGACATTTTTCACCCCGAGGGCCACATTCCCTTATGGAGGCCACATACCAATTGTGAGAGGAGCCAGTGGCAAAAGTGGACAGAGCCACAAAGGTAAAGTTTATCTTGGTTGCAGTAGGCTAGTTTCTACACACACACACACACACACACACAGAGAGAGAGAGAGAGAGAGAGAGAGAGCTCTCTATCCTCCATCCAGAGAAGCAAGAGGCCTAAACCTTCATCAGATTTTACTGCTCAGCCAAATACAGGTTATACCCCCCCCATCATCACAAGGAAACAAACAGGTCTCAAAAACATATTATGACACATATGATCAAGTAATATACAAAGAGGCCTTATCAGAGTTCAAGGAGACACTCAAGCCAGGCAAAAGACACTCAGGGTGGGAAGCAGGACCAGTGAGGAGTGTGGCCTGGGGAGATTTCCAAAAGCCAGGCAGAGAGGCCTTGGAAAGGATTAAGGGATGGGGTGGTCACCTCTCCACAGTGAGTCCAGCAGCATCTCTCTGTTCTCTGCTGGTATAGGGTCATTAAAGCACTACCTCCCTGCCCCCCTTCTTTCCCCCTTTAAATTCCTTAGATCTGCTGGCAATATGACAAGGCAGCCCAAGGAGCAGAGGGCCTGATGACAAGACTGCAGCACGCCATCACTTCCCATCAAGCCCAAGAGCCAGGCAAATGGGAGTGGAACATGAACTAGGCTTTGAAAGGCAAAAGGCAGAGAGAGAGAGAGAGAGAGAGAGAGAGAGAGAGCGCTTCCTCCCAACAGGGGGGGAATCGGTGTGTTGTCGCATAGCTCCATGCCTTGATTTATGATAAAAAATTTAAAGGAAATCATTTATATTTCAAAGGGCCTAAATAGCTGCATGAAAGTTTTATCTAAAGTAGCACTGTATTTACAGACGGCCCGACCATGCTAGAGGTAATTAATAGATGGATAAATGGCAGGCCTTTGTCTTTTTGCTTAACCCTCCTGCTATTTGGAACTTGTGAGTTAAAGTAAATAAATAAAAGGGGAAATGTAGGATTGCATACAAGAGCCATTAGTAATGGGTTTCTCCCGCTCAGCCAGCCGGTGCCAACTATTCAGATAATGAAACTGACACTTGATCTTCAGTTTCATGCACAAGGACTTAAAATGTCCCTTTAACTAAGATTACTGGGGCTGGGGCATAAGATGAGATGCCATTTTAATAAAGCATATTTTTATAGGGGTCTCAAAAACAAGGCACTGTTTTAAAGACACATTCCAGATAAACACTGAAGGCTCAGATATGATATTCAGTTGGAACAATTCTCTTGTCAGACAATCTTTGTTTTCTGATATGTATTCTACCCAAGTGCTTCCTTCCTCCCTGAATGAATGAATGAATTTATGAATTTTGGCTTGACTGATTTTCTTTAGGCATGGACTGCTCCATCTAACTGAGCTGACTCTTTATTGCATGGGGTTTAAAAAATAAAATAAAATCGAACCTTTCTAGCCCCATCTGGTTTGTCTAAACCCCACAAACAGGAAAGTTCAAAACCATAAACAGGAACAAGTTAAAGACCCAGATGGCTGGCCATCAAGCAACTCTGTTCACATGAATAAAGGGAACGCTGCAAGCAACTTGAGAGATCATTCTCCTCCCAGTAAATTATTGATGGTCTTTCTGGAGGGAGGAGATGGAGAAGGGAGAGGAAATAAACAACACCCTGACAATGCTCTAGTGAACTCACTCTGAAGACAAAATTATATGAAAAGTTTATGGATCTTTCCACGTGAATCATTTTATTATCTGACCCAGTTCAGAGATTGGGAGGGAACAGGCAGTTGTATAATGGAAGAATCTCTTTGCAGTTAAACTTTACAACTAAGGAAACAACAGAACGTGGGACCCAGAATATTTTGCCTCGTAGTTCAAAGTGTATAGCATTGACATGATTGCTCTTTCCATGTGTCAGACACACATTCAAGCAATCAGATGCATCAAATCACCTTAGTTGTTTTGCCTGGTCCAATATCCTATTGCTCTTGATGTGCTCTAGGGGCCAGTTTGGTTCCTAAACTGGGTACTATGGTACTGTTGCAGGTAACTGAATACACACTGGCAAACACGCTGAATTTTATCCGTTTTTTCCTACCCAGTGGGCAACCTCAATGATAGGGCCCAGCCCCCAAAAAGAAAAGTAATGGCAAGGTTTCTTTCTTTCTTTTTTTTCCAGTGACGACCCCACAGCTAGTTATCACAATCTGGAGTGCAGACAAAGGTTACCAGTACTGTACAGACGATGCAACTTTGAGACAGTTTAATCCCATGTAGCATACATTTTGGTTGTTTGAACCAAACAACTGATTGGTTCAAAATTGGGAAAGGAGTATGACAAGGTTGTATATTGTCTCCCTGCTTATTTAACTTATATGCAGAATTCATCATGCGAAAGGCTGGACTAGATGAATCCCAAACCGGAAATAAGATTGCTGGAAGAAATATCAAGAACCTCAGATATGCAGATGACACAACCTTGATGGCAGAAAGCGAGGAGGAATTAAAGAACCTTTTAATGAGGGTGAAAGAGGAGAGCGCAAAATATGGTCTGAAACTCAACATCAAAAAAACCAAGATCATGCCCACTGGTCCCATCACCTCCTGGCAAATAGAAGGGGAAGAAATGGAGGCAGTGAGAGATTTTACTTTCTTGGGCTCCTTGATCACTGCAGATGGTGACAGCAGTCACGAAATTAAAAGACGCCTGCTTCTTGGGAGAAAAGCAATGACAAACCTAGACAGCATCTTAAAAAGCAGAGACATCACCTTGCCGACAAAGGTCCGTATAGTTAAAGCTATGGTTTTCCCAGTAGTGATGTATGGAAGTGAGAGCTGGACCATAAAGAAGGCTGATCGCCGAAGAATTGATGCTTTTGAATTTTGGTGCTGGAGGAGACTCTTGAGAGTCCCATGGACTGCAAGAAGATCAAACCTATCCATTCTTAAGGAAATCAGCCCTGAGTGCTCCCTGGAAGGACAGATCGTGAAGCTGAGGCTCCAATACTTTGGCCACCTCATGAGAAGAGAAGAATCCTTGGAAAAGACCCTGATGTTGGGAAAGATTGAGGGCACTAGGAGAAGGGGACGACAGAGGACGAGATGGTTGGACAGTGTTCTCGAAGCTACGAACATGAGTTTGACCAAACTGCGGGAGGCAGTGCAAGACAGGAGTGCCTGGCGTGCTATGGTCCATGGGGTCACGAAGAGTCGGACACGACTAAATGACTAAACAACAACAACAGTGTACATTTTAGTAATGAGCTATTTGCAGGCATTTTATACACGGATATCAAGATTTGAGTGGAAGTAAAGGTATTTTGCAGAAAACTGGATATTGTCCTTCTTTCACATTACATTTGGAAGATGGAATCATATGTGTTATTTTTATATTTTGGTGCTGTTTGGAGTTATTTTAAATTGATATTTAAATTGTGATTATTGTTTTACTTGTGTATTATGTAGAAAAGCAGGATCAAGAATTACTTATGTGCACCGAGTCTGGTTTCGCATCTGTATTGCTATCTAGATTATATTGATAATGTTTTAATGGTAACATTCCTTAGCTAAAACAAGTAGTAATTCTCATCAAATCATATTCATTTTTATCTCCTGCCTAGTTTCAGTAATTTTGTTTTAATTTAATTTAACTTTTTGTTTGATCACTTCTCATTGTATGGAATTTTTCTAATGTATTTTTAACACTATCTCTGTAGTAGGGGAAATATTGTTACTGTTTTCTTAGCTTTATTATACTCAAAAATCAATAAAATATACATTAAAATAGTTCTAGTAATTAAATGACTATCCAACATACAATTGACAAACTGTTCTTTTTCTCAGGTTAAAAACATATAACATTTTATTTTAAAAATCTAGTGGATTCTCTCGTTTTTCTACATTTTCTCATGTGCTGCCCTTTGGAAAGAAGATCACAATGCTTCAAAGTGCAAGGTACCGTAGCAGCATGAAATGAATTCAAATAAATAGTGCACACCTTGAACAGAGGAAACATAGCACTCAGTTTGGTGGATCTGAACAAAATTATGTGATACTTTCCCAACCTAAATAATTTTACTTGCTACAACAAATATTCTACCTTCCCACCTTACAGCTTCTCTGCAACCATCTGCATGAGTAGAATTTTCAAGCAACTAAAAGAAGATGAAATTTCATTATGAACTTTGGGTCAATTGGTTTACTGGTGTGGTGCAGTCTTGGGCAGGTTTCCTCAAAAGTAATTCCAATAAATTTCAATGAGGCTTACTTCCAAGCAAGTATGCATGGGATTATAGCCTAAAAAAACACTTTCTCCCCAAGAAATAGCTAGTGGCTTTTTAATAAAAAGACATTGCAATGTCTTTTACCACTGGATTTGAAAAGCACTTTCCTTGACACTAGAGAGAAACTCCGCATAGGAGATGACATGGCTCTTCCATTGTCCAATCTGATCGAGGAAATGTCTAGTGTTACCCAGACGGTCAATTATTCATCAGCTAAATAGCCAAGCATTTATTACCTGGCTTGATTCTCTTATTCATTAAGGAGATGGAACAGCCTAGTTTAACAAAGCAACAGGAAAGTTGCTAAGCTACAGGGGATACCTGACCAAGCTGCCCATACATGGCGAAACTTCGCAGTCCAGGAGAAGGGAAAGTTAGACAAATGGCAGAGTCCTGTGGATGGAACTTAGGGGATGCTTATGAAAAGCCATATCTACCAGCAAACAGTCCCATTACAATTCAACCTGAAGATCTTTCCTGAGAAACTGGAGCAGGGGAAATCAGGGAAAAAGCAAAAATGCAATTAGTAGGCACACTGAAGGGTTATTCAGAGCATGAAACAGATACTAAATGGATACTAAGGGGGCACCCATTAATTATGTAACACCTTTGCAGGTGCTTTTTTTCAGGACCAACTCCCACATGATCTGGAAGAGACACCAGAAGTAAGGTACTCCAGTGGCAATGCAAGATATCCCATGGCTAAGGTGAGCCCTGGAGGTGTCAATTCAGAATATTCAGGAAAATCTCCCAGAAAGGAGAATCCAAGGTGGTTGGGTGTGCTTCTGAATAGGGTTTTTACCCTTGAATGGTTAACTCACAGAGTAATCCAACTCCTAATACATCCAGATGAACAAGTTTTGGATGGAGTGGAGGTATACCTTTGCCACTGGTAGGGAAGCCCCACTACAGAGAAGCATTCCAGTGTGCCTGCCCAGGAAGTAGGTGGGAGGAAGCTACCAATGTTGACTTTCCTCACCAGCAGTAGCCAGCAGAACTCCCCTAAACAGGGCACTTTGGAGACAGGGAGAGGCAAGGCTAGACTGGCACAGGATCCACTGAGGTTGTCGACTTGCACCCCACATAGCAGAGGTGTATCAGGTGACGCATCACATTACACATCATGTGATGCATCCCGCCCCCATCTAGTGCGCTCACACGCGCGCCAAGTAAAGACACACAGGTGTCCCAGTGCTCGTACGCCAGGTGGGGAATGGGGAGCACAGAGCTGGGCTCTGTGCACCCTGCCTCCTCCTCCCCATGTGATATTGGTGGGAAGGAGGGTTTTGGTGGGTTTTGGGGGGAGTCCAGCCCCCTACTTGAAAATGGGGGGGGCGGCGACTGAAGACTCCTCAGTCCCCACCATTTGGCATGTCTGAGATCCACTAGATCCTGTGTCAAGTCCACTGCCTGGCAGTTTATTCCCTGTCTCCCTACCTTCCGCTCTCTCTGGTACAAGCAGCAGGGCTGTAGAAGTGGTCAAGGGGCTATGTTGCTCCAAGAAGTTCTGCTTTTGCTGGCAGGCATTGACCCCCTAAAGCTCAAAGGGATCACATTTCTAATGTTGATATCAAACTTCAGTTCCAAATCAAATGACACATTGCGGGATCAAATTTCAATTACAAAATGTGGTTCACAACATTTGAAATTGACAAACAAAATGTCCGCCTTAAAAAAACAAACAAACTGCAGTGTTATCTGTTCTCTCCTCCCACTCCCTTCTGGAGATGCATATTTGAAAGATCAAACAAGGAAGGTGAGTAGCCTAAGTTTGGTCCTACTGGAAGCTTTCACTTGTGAGAAATCCACACATTCCCCATCCTCATACATTTTCCCCATAGCAACTACAGAGGAGAAAACGTGGGCTGTAAAAGTTCAAGGCCTATTACACACTGAAGTGGTAAATCTGTGTCTGGACTGCAGCTGGTGCTTGAATTATAGGGCAGTGGCAGAGGAAGGGGGTGTGATGGGGGCAGTCCACCCCAGTTGCCACCACCGAGGGGGGTGAGAAAATGCCGGGTGGCTCACTCTCCTGGGAGAGACGTGGTGGCTTGGGCGTGTGTAGGCTCTGCGCTGTCCAAACGGTCCGCCCGCTGCCTCCCCCCCCCAGCGGTAGGGTGGCTGAGTGAGAGGAGACAAGCAGACTCCGGAGGCCCCATGGGGCGGCCTGCCCTGGCTGGCCTCACCCCAGGCGCCTGATTGGCTTGCTCCGCTGCTGTTATAGGGGAAAAGGTAAGGAGGCTGTTAATGAAATCTACATGCCCTACCACCTGACCGTCGCAATTTGAGCTAAATCATGCTGTCCATAGATTGTTCATTGGTTTGAGGGGGCAGGATTGTCCCATGCAGCTCTATGAACATGTCACTGAAGTTAGGAAGTTCAACTCCTGCAGGACAGGAAATGTCTAGGGAAACGATAGGTGCATTGGGTCTCACCACCCAAGAGGAACCCAGTCCCTTGAATGGAGCAACATTATGCAAGGACACAGTGATCCCTAGGAGACATCTCCATACATATTCATTTCTTATGTATTCAGAAGATTTTTATGGCTCCCCTTCAGTTAAAATGGTAAAAACCGATATACTGTACAGGGTGATTCATAATGAAGTATACAGTTTCCAGATGCTGTAAGACAGTAACAGGCAACGACATGGACCACAATGGCAAACTGTGAGGTAGATGTACTCATAAAGTTTGTGTTCTGCTACTGAGGGAAGTGATGTAGGTGATAGTGCATGTGTCACATGACTAGTCAGGCAAAATGGCTGCGTCTGTCGTGCTGAAGGCGTTTTGTGTTCTTGAATTGAGCAAACCGGAATCTGTAACTGTTGTGCGACGGCATTTTCAATCGCGATTCAGGAAAAAACCTCCAAGCAGAAAATGTATCTACGATTGGCATAAATTTTTTGAAAATACGGGCTGTTTGTGCAAACTTAGAAGTCCTGGATGACCATGTGTATCGGAATAAGTCATTGGTAGTGTTTGCACCGCCATTCAATGAAGCCCAGGAAAATCAACACGTAGGGTGAGTCGCATTTGGGCAGAAATGGATTACCGGTTTGATGTGTGTTGTGTGACAAAGGGTGCACACATAGAACATCTGTGACTGTTTCTAAAAAAAACTTTCAACATTCCCCTACAATTCTGTTACAGGTAACCTAAGATATATTACATTCTTCTTCTTTTTACAGTGCGTTGAAAATGTATACTTCATTATGAATCACCCTGATGGTGATGATGATAAAAATATGAGAAAGGCAGTCAAAGGAAAATAATAAGGTTCAGCAGAATGGATAAAACCAGCTAGATTAAAACCAATTTACACTACATGCTGGAATGCCCAGGCCAACAAAAACAACAACAATAGATGCTGAAAAGTTGGTTCAGGGCAAACTTCCCATAGGAAACATTCTATTTTCTCACAGATTGGTGGACATTTTGCTAATTTGTCAGTAACATTCCAAGCCCATTTTTTCAGTAAGAATGAATTAAATATATCTGGCAGGAAACAATATATATAGTCCAATGACTTAAAACAAAAAAAACGAAGATCCCCGAAAGAATCTTGTTGATACGGCAAAAGTTTCCAGTAAATACCCAACTTTGTCAGCATTATTGATTGGTTCTGGCAATACACGTTCATGCTTCATATTATTCAGCTGTTGCTGTTGAAACAGATCAATGGGCAGTGTGAGCAGCAGTAAGTTTTCACCAGCTGTTGAACACTATTTTGTGTTCCCCCTTTCTCCATGAAGCAGCTAGCCTGTAATTCACTTTGCTGTGAATGACAAAATATTTATTCAAATTCCACTAAGGTTTGCTGCTTTTAATGCAACTCATTGGCTGGAATCTTATTCGCCTTTGTGTAGACATTTTATTTTCAACATGTTAATCAGATACAATGTAGAAAGCACCTTTTTGCAAATAACTGAGACTATACTGAAATATAGTCCAATAAAGGATCATAGACATAAAACGGTTTCTTTTAATCTTCTAACAAAATGTTTTATTAATGTTTTTGTTTTTAATTGAATGTTTCACCCAAACCTAATCTGTAGAGGGCTGTGGACTGCTGACAACTATGAGGAACAACCAAAGAAAGGAAGAGATTCTTCCAAACGAAAAAGAAGTGTTATACTGTACTTCCTATTCCCTGGCTTGGATCCTAAGTGGCTTCTGCCTTGTTGGGAGGAGGGCTGAAACAGTAGTCTGAAACACAACAGTTGGAGTCGAACATCACCCAGAGGGCCACAGGTTTCCCATTCCTGCTTTATATTGCCTGTACTCAACCATGATTGTGATGAATGGGTCCTCTGTAACAGGCGCCCAACATTGGGGAGGGGGGGAATGTCACATGTGTATGACGTTACACGCATGACACCCCGCCCCCCCCAACCCAGCCAGACATCCACCGGGTGTATTATCTGGAGGGGGCTGCCCGCACACAGCTCCTCCGCAGCAGAAAGAGGATGCCGGCTGGGATAGAGAGAGGCTGCGGTGTGCGAGGCGCCCGGCTGCAGCTGCTCCGTCCCCGGGTCAAGCCAGACCCGAGGGGCGGAGATAGGCTGCGGCGCGCAAGGGATTGGGCGGACGGATTGGTTCACCTTCGCGCTACCGAGCACTCAATATTGGGTAGGCTGAGCCCCGTGCCCCAAAATATTGAGGTAGCAGAAGCCCCCTCCGCCCCCTATACTCGGCGCTGCTGCTCTGCAGTGTTGCTGTGAGCACAGAGGGCTTCTCCACTCTTTTCAGGCACGGTCCACGCTTTAAAGCTCTGCGTCCAAGCAGTCTTTTATGCTCCAGAGCTGTGGAAACCTGCACTTTAAGCTCAATCGGAGCAAACAGCAATCCACGGAAAACCCGAATCGATGTTTGCTCTGACTGAGCGCTAAAGAGCGAGTCTTGTTGTTTGCTCAAGAGCCTTTTCCACAACTGCAACAGAAGTTCTGAGATGGTGCTTTTAAGCAGACCTGTGCGCCTGGAAAGAGCAAGGCAAAATATAAGGGCATCTAAGCCCTAAGTGCCAATTTTTGCATCACATTACCAAATATTTCAAAGGGGTATCTTGTGATAGAGAGAGCTGCAGCAGATGGTTGTGGCATGTTTAGATAGCTGTTTTGCTCTAGAAGCCTGGCAAATCTGGGTACTTAAAAAAAGTGACAACCCACAAGCAGACTACATGAATCCTCCGCATGTTGTCACTTGCCCTTCCTGACCCACATTTACTAGAAACCAATATTAAAACAGTCGCATGTTGGACCTGCAACTCTCTCAGAAACATGACTAGGATTAGTGTTTGGATTTGCCTGCTTCTTAACATCAGTGCTCACTGAAACCTTCATTAAACTTTGAATGCAAAACGTAACAACCGAAGTGGGAGGAAAACAAAAACCCCAACATGTCACCTGAAATTAGAACACTCTCTTTCCGTTTGCATCCCCCCCGGTTTGTAATTAATTGTAAAAGCCAAACAGAATAGTGGTGTGCTTGACTTTGGGGGAGAATAAGCAGTTGCACAAAAAGACGTGCGGGGTTCATCACATGCTTGCTGAAATCCCATGTACGGTGTCAGAGCTGACAAGCCATGGCTTCCTGTGCCATTTTAACTATGTTTTATTAAGGAGTGGGACCCGCTGGGCCTTGTAACTGGCACAGCTTCCTTCTCACATACCAGCTGAATTCCCACCACTGCCTCAGACACTCTCTGGCTGGATGCATTACATGGTATTTTTAGAAGCCCTGCGTGCCATCTTCTGTCACATGTCTCTTGAGATTTTTCCACTGTTTTTCACCCATCAAAGATATATCCTGTTGTTTTGTACTGGTTTCAGCACTTGGGGAAGGAAACAGGGAGGTCTTAGATCACACTGCATTGTTAAACAGTGCAGCTGAAATGAAACAAGATGTGCACATGTTACATGTTATGACAGAAAATATCTAGAGGTGGCTTTCAGCCGCCTGCTCCCTGCAACAAAATGCCCAAGAAATTCAACACCTCAAGCCACAGTGGTCTGTTTGCTTGCTCCCAGTTTTTGCCTCAACGTTCAATTCTACTTCTGCATCACACAACCTTCTCTGACAACAGGTTTGTACTGAGCATGTGCAGGGGACACCCTTATGGCTGCCTAACATTGGCCACAAAAATGCCTTTTAATCAAAACTGTAAGCGTGTTATACAACTCATGGATTATGGCACATTACTAGAGATGCTCTCATGGGATTCAGAAAACAATTTCCCCAAACGCAAACATAGAAATAATTCCATCCAAACCACCCCAGCAAAGTCTATGGTACGGTAGGAAAACATACATCACTTGCCAACTTCTCGAGATCATTTACCACAGCTTTAATTCATACAAAAACATGCCATTTCTCATGGTTTCCAGTGGTAGCTGGTGCCCACTGGGCTGGTAGAGTGGAATCAGGGCCACCAACAGGAGCCAGAGCCAGCGCCAGAGCCAATGACAGGTGGAGCCAACTCATTCAAGGTGTGCCCCAATCCTCCACCCTATTAAGTTCAGAAAGTGTTGCCAAGCCCTTGGCTGGTTGTAAGAAGGCAGGCAGGTGTGGGCTAGATAAGGGGTGCCCCATTCCATACCCTCCAACATTTCTCTGATGAAAATAGGGACGTCCTAAGGAAAAGCGGGACATTCTGGGAACAAATAAGAAACTGGGACGTCTTCTGTAAATCTGGGACTGTCCCTGGAAAATAGGGACAATTGGAGGGTCTGCCATCTGCCCTAATGAATCAGCTTCCACTAATCCTTTCTACTCCAAGTTAAGCATGAGCCTAAATTTAAGAATGTATCTTTCTTAAATTGCTGAGCTTCAAATGTTGAATCATTTTCTAATGATGTCATAGAACCTAGTCCCCATCCACAATTTCTTATTATAATGGTGTGACCTGACTCACCCTTAAAAGAAATGAATATGTATATGGAGGGAGTGGAGGTGTAAGATTTAAATAATATATAATATAGGACTGCAAAATGTATTATTTAAATATATACATCACTTTCTGTGTGTGCCCTGTCTCTCTCTCTCTCTCACCCACACTCACCCACACACCCTCCACAAAGATATACTTTTCTTCACAACAAACATTTTGAAAGCTGGAAAGTTCTGTGAAACCCCAAAGTTATGATGGTCTAATAAAAGGCAGCATCTTTAAAACATGGCTATCACCTAAATACTAAACCATTTCGAATAAACTGTCATGTGAATGAAACCACAGTGAGCTCTTTGGAAGAAGCATGGGATTCAAGCACAGCAGACAGACAGACAGACAGACAGACAGACAGACAGACAGACAGACAGACAGACAACCATACATATACAGCCTACGACTAAGTAATGAAGGAAAGAATTTGGGAAAGCCTTTCAAACAAAAGGTGTACTTTGAGCACAAGAAGAGTAGCATCAGCATAGAGTATAACCCTCGCTGCTTATGAAATGGATTTCAAATGTTCAAGGCCTGCTCTCTTCAAAAAGTGTTCCTTATCTTTCCCTGACCTGTGAATAACCCAAAGTCACTCTAAAATGTGAATCCAGAAAGTGGATGGAGCTGCTGTTTGACATATTTTTGGCCACAGGAGACCATACCAGGAGTACATTATAGTGGCTCGACTCCAAATAATTTTCACATGAATTACTAAAGTGCCATAAATGTATAATTTATTAGCATTTAAATAAATCACAGAGACTATGAGTGCTTTAAAGTTATCAGCATAAAGATGCACAGAATACCAAATTATAATTACTTAAAAAAGGTTCTTCAGTACAATAACCTCATGTGTACTATACTGCATGTTCAAAACAAGATGAGCAGAGTTAAGCACCAAGATGATCATTTTCAGACTGTGCTCTGGAGAACCTTTGATAAAGTTTATTGGGAGATATTCAGTGAGCAGATAAGGTCATGGCAGGCAAACTTCTCTGGAAGGTGGTTCACTCACCACAACCTACCCTTAAGTTATGGTAAGTAATTGTAGACCAGGGTGGGGAAAGAACTTGCGGCCCTCCAGAGTTGTTGTTGGGCTCCACTTTCCTTCCATCCCAGCCAGCATGACCAATGGTCAGGGATTATTGGAGTTGCAGCCCAACATCACCTAGTCCTAGACATTCCCTACTGAGTGGTCGCCTGAGAGTGGTGGAGGGGTGGGGGAGGAGAGAAAATGAGCTATTGCTTTAAGTTGCTAGGAAAAAAAACAACTGGGAAAGACACAAGCCACCTAGTCTAATTCTATCGCTTACCTCGTTTTCACAGCCAAAACTCGGAGGACAAAAATGACCCATGTGAAGAGCAACTTAGTTTATTAATTTTGACATCCTTCCTTCAAATCACTGTGGTTGGAGTGCACTGGGAAGATCATTCAATCAATCAATCAATCAATCAATCAATCAATCACTGTATTTGTTTGCTGCCTTTTTAAAGTTAAAACTATGCTCGAGGCGGCTTGCAACATATAAAAAAAATTACATAACTACAAATATAACTAAAGTAGTCATAAACAATCGTTGAAACATGAAAAAATACACAACCAATTTGAACAATGTCCCCATAAATCATGAGATTCAAAATAAAGATATGAAAAATTAACGTCAACAACACCAACAATCCCCACCCACTTTTAATCACTGTGATTAAAAACTGGACCTGTCCATCAAAACAAAAGACCCTGCCCCAGTTCCTTCACCCCACCCATCTTGATTAATTTCTCAGAAAAGAAGAGAGGGGTGGAGGAGGTCATGTGCTTGACATTTTGGAAGCAACAGAGCTACTCGAAAGTTGAGGATTCCTTGATTCACCCTGATGTGACTTGTTAACAATGCAAGCCAATTCGGGAATGTGAGAGTCTGCCTTGAATCATCCCAATTTACCTGGTTATTTGGAATACACAGAGCCGATGCACACCCCTAGAATGCACTGGCTGTCTTGAGAAGTGCCATGTTGATGAGAGCTTACAAATAATGGTGGCCAATACGTCCACACCATACTTTTAATTCACACCTACGCCACTTTTAACAATCATGGCTTCCCCCGAAGAATCCTGGGAAGTGTAGTTTGTTAAGAGTACTGGGAAGCAAAGCTCTGTGGGGGGGATAAACTACAGTTCCCAAGATCCTTTGAGGGAAGCTGTGACTGTTAAAGTGACATAAGCCTCTTTATGCAGCATTCTGAACTTTCAAAAGCTATTTCATGATATGTTGGGATTCCAGTATGGCCTAGATGCAGGTCATAAATGCTCCTTTTTAACCTTTATGCAATCTTTATACAAACATGCCCACAAATGCAGAAGGCTCTTGCTAAGCAACCTGGCAGTGACATTGATCCAGCAGTTCCCCAAAATTACACAAAAAAGAAAAAAGAAAAGATTGAGGCACTTGCCTACTGGTGCTGAAAGGATGGAGTACTGTTGGCGGGAGGATCCTGTGTTCTGCACGCTGTGTCAAGGCTCAACATGCAACATCAGCCTTTTCTATCACAACACTGCCACAAAGATATAAAATTGAAATCCTCAATAACTGAAAGAAATTTATGAATGTTTATTTTACAGTACGTCTAAATGGCTAGCTGAAAGAAAATAATGCAAACCAGTACGAAAACTGAAAGATCATCATAATCTGTCTTGCTGCAGCAAAGGCACATTTCAGTTTACTGTATATTGGAAACAAAATAAAATGGCCAAAGATATTATGAAGTGCATCATATTTCTTGGGCAGACATAGCTAGGTCACAACAGATATTGCTTTTAAATATGTTTATCTGCAGATTAACATAAAGACTGTTCTGTAGAGTCTCCAATAAATGGGATTTTGTTTTGTGCGTCGCCTTCCTCCCAGGGGATCTGAGCTCAGATTCAGCTTGCAGATGAAGATGGATGAAGTTAAGCTTGACAGACATAAATAATGCAGCCTGCTAGAAGTCACACTGTAGCATAGCTAGGCGCACCTACTTTCAGGGGAGGTGGGATACAGGTAGCAATGAATGGATAGATAGCTTTTTCCTAGTGTTCAGAGAGGTTCACATCATTATCTTAGTTATCTTTATAATAACCCTGTATGGAAGGTGGGTATTATTACCCCCACAATCCACATGGGAGAAAGAGCATGGCCATCACATAAAAACATTCACCATTTTTGTACCTTTTCTCATGTATTGCTTCTTCCAATACTTTTGGGTCTTGCTCATGAGGATAAGCTCTTGTACAGATGAGGCCTGAGAGCCAACACACACAATGCTGACCCAAGATATTTTGCTGCTCAAAGCAGGGATGAGATAGGACCCATATAGCACCCATGGCCCATCTGGAGAAGGCCTGACTACAGGCAAGCCTTGAAGGCTTTTAAGCAGAGGTTGGTCATCTGTCATGTATGATCTGGCTGAGATTCATGCATTGCAGGTTAGGCTAGATGACCCTTCAGGGTCCCTTCCAACTCTACAATTCAATGATTCCATGCCACGTTGGGGTTTGTAAAAGCCTTCCAGAATTTCCCTCAGTTTTATAGAGAGCATGAAAACACATCATGCCCTCAGATGACAGATTCAGTGATCTAGCTAAAGTCTTTCTGCTCTCAGTAACAAAAAATTTAAGGATTTCATTACTGTACCACTGTTGTTTATGCAGGTATGCAAGTACTGAAGATTAGAAATAAAGGCCATTTGGGGTGGTGGATTAGAGCCAATTTAACATGTACATATTTCTCATTAATCTTCAACACAGAGAAAGATCTAGGCTGCATCAAACTTCTAGAAGTGTCCCCAACTGCCAGGGGTTTTTTTTGTGGGGGGGGGGGGAGGGGATCTTTACACATGTAAAGGTGTATTTTTAGAGCAAAAGAAAACATATTATCACAAAAGCTCACAAGCTGCTTCAAGACCAGAATGGGAAATCATTCACAATCACAGTGGGCAACCTCAGAGAATTTAATTTCTCACAGCATAACAATGGCTCTCTGATGGTGCACTACCATGGGCCAGCCTAATTTGGGAATTACTGTTCTTCGTGTCTTGGCTCTTAAAAGGTATGGCCTAAAAACAGAGGAAGCAAAAATTACTCAACCTAGCAGATCCAGGTTGCCTAGGTGCAGAATTGTTTAGAGATCCCATGTACCTTACCTTGAGTTCAAGGACATACAGGTAAATCTGTTTTCATAAATTACTGGGGTTTTCTTGCTTTTGCCCTGAAGTGAATTTCAGAATAGTGAACAATATCCTTTAGTTACCATCATCCTAATACTTGACATCTTACTATCCCTCCCTCTATACCATCGTCATCAAGAGAACTCCACCACCTGTTTTATTAGAGTTAAGTTGTAGGTAAACATGATTAAAAAGCACACTATTGGTTTTAACCATGTAATAAAAAGTGAGCTTTTCGGCTGTAATAATTTTATATTATTATTATTAATTTGTTGTAAGCTGTCCCCCAAATGATACAAATTCATTGGAAAGGTGAGGTAAGATAATTTTCCAGTTCAGAATAGTTAAGTAGGGGCAGGGCAGTTAAGTTGTCCAAGAATTTTCCTGAAAATTCTGTCACAAACCTGCTGTTTATCTCAAACTGCCCTTCCTGAGAGGAACAAATAGCAAAATTCTGAGGCAAGCATTCACATCTGTCACAGGCTTAACCAACCTGTATTACTTCCATAAAGATACCCAACATTTTACCACAAAAGAACTGCACCTTCTCTCCGACTGCTTGTGTCTATGTGTATGAATATGTATACATATGTATTTATTATTAACACACACTCTGCCCCAAGCACTCACACGAGTAAATCTTGGAAGAAATGAAGCAATACAGCTCTTTTTCTGATTATAATTTTTTGGGAATGGCTATTTTTCCAAATTTCAATTCAATATGCTTTATGCCTTTTTCGTTTGTAGTTTTACGCCATTCCATATTATTTCTTTATTGCAAAAAAGTCAACATGCATCTTAGAAATTCAGAGTGTAATCAATAAAACAAACATTACATGTATGAATTTAAATGTATAAACAGTTAGAAATCCAACAATATCTCCTAATATACTATTACACAAGTTCACAATCTTGTAAAAACTATAATACAAGTTTACTATACATTGAGAGGAATTTACCATTCCTTTTCACATGATTTTGTTAAAAACTGTTGAAGCATCTCCACTTTATGTGGGCATATATTTTTCAAATCAGTTTTCAGATGCTAGGCTTTTTTATGCGCAAGGATTTAAAACAAACCAACCAAAATTTTTATACCACAGTTTAATTGACAGCTTATATAGTAGAAGCATTAATATCTGTAAAGGTTTAGGGGGGTGATTCACTGACCATTTACATTGTGGCATTCTTCTGGATTGCAATGGGATTACACACTAAGTGGTCAGTGAAGTGGTACTCCTTGTGTAGTTGCCTTTTATTTCAGATTGATTTATCACTCTCAAGTCACTTAGTAGGTGTTATATTATGCTGTCCATCATAGCTTATGAATGCAGAAGTGACAATTCCACAGCAATAAAAAAGGAAGTGTTACCAGAAGTTACCTACCTAGAAACACAAATGGTATCCTACTAAGTTCTAATACACAACACAGGGAGATCCATAGCTATGTCAAAATGAAGGTCACTTTGAACTAGTTTTCCTTTCTCCTTTGTATTAAGTGAGTTACTACTATGCTGCCCATCACTTACATTCTCAGTAACGTAATAGTATGCTTTCAATACATGGGTTCAGGGGCACAACTCATTTTTGTGCTTCTGGCCTGAGAAATCACATTTAAGATGTCACCAGAGGATTTATGTAAGCCAACAAATATTTTAAAAGAAAAGAGGGGGGAACCCCCATTAAATAAATATTTTCCCCATGGCCCCTATTCTTTCTTGCTCCCCATGAAAAAAAGCCAACACTCTGAGCAAGGACATCCATCCTGTTCTGAACAGTGTGCTAACAAAATGTTATTTTAAAACCATATGAAAAGGAATCCTATCCGGTCTACCTGTGCCAAAGGCTATTGAAATTTCTTTTACAGCTTCATTCGCTCACTGTAATCTTCCGGATACAAAAATACAAGAATTCTTATGGAAATCTAGATGCTGGTAGTTTTAGTACACAAAAAAGCAAAATATTTACACAATTATACAGTTTTAAGAAAACCCTGTACAATATATATATATATACACACATATATAAATCCTTTGTTCCCTCTATCATTTGATTAAACTGTTCAGATTCAAGCATTTTTCTGCAATGGGTCAGTATATGTGATGGCCACATACTGAGTCACAGGCATTCCAAAGACATTGCAGGCAATGGGGGGGAAGAGCAAGGCTTTGCCTGTTACGGTGTGCAATATTCGTGCTTTCTTCTTCTAACGTAATTCACTGAGATTAAACATTAGTCGGAATGTAGCAATAATCTAGAAAATAAAGGTCTTTGTGTAAAGGGCAAAAAACTGCTGACAGATTACACTCCTCTCCAAGTATGACTTGGAATTTAAATTGATACTACGTTGGAATTTACATACCACAACACACACAACAGTACCCAAAAGAATAGGAAGAACAGAGTGCTTGACTTTATGTAGCTAGCTGAGATCTAATGTAGTACGTCTGATACTTAAGAGAGGATAAAGTACCTTTTGCAGTAATACATTTTAATAGAAAACTTCAATAATAATATTTTTTACTTGCTTGCATTAGTGTTCCAGTACCACAGGAGTTGAGAAGAGTACTGTTTGCTCAGCTTCTTTGCCTCTTAACATTCAGAACGCTGTGGCGTAACATATTTTCCTATATAAAATGGCCCTACTGTGTACTGGTATGCCAGTACACAGAGGCACCAAGAGTGGGGGGGGGGGGATCTACAGGACAATGTGCTTAGGCTTAACAGAAGCAAGTGACACATGAGTTGAGTATGAAGATCTATTGCCCTGCAAAACCAAAATAGTTTAATACGGTTTCTACTGCAAACTACCCCAGCTACTGTTAGGGGGAAAACATAACCAAACAGCATGGAAATAAAAAGCATCTAAATTAATCAGTCTCTTTTCAACATTTCTTTTACCAAAGTTCCTCTCTTTAGAGTTAAGCACAATATTATTAGAAGTGATGGTCTCATATCATTTTAATGATTTTGACTTAGGATTTTCTGTGTTAAAGAGAGAACAAGTTGCTTTGAATACTGTGGAGGCTTGACCTAAAAAGATTTTTTAAAAAGCTTATTTAGCTACAGAGGACAGAAAATGAACTCAAATGGCTGGACACTTTTAAAAGCACTTGGATGTATTTACTCATACCAGCTATTCATCAAGCACTAACTGCTCTGTTCATTTTAATAGGATTCATGCAGGAGGTCCATGGATGCTCCGTGAAAGTAAATGTGGAATTCACAGAGCATTGGTAAGCTGCACCCAAAAAGTAGTAAGGCTGGGCTATGTCTGAAGATTAGATTGAGAAGAACTTCATTATTAGACAAGAACAGCTGTCATCGATGTGGACTTGTTTGAATGTGGAGATGGACAGCATTGCCCTGTAATTCTGCTAGATAGCTGAATGGTCTCATCCACAGTAAGATTAGGTGCAATTCTTGACAGGAGTGAAATGTACTCAAACTGAATAACGTGTCTGCCACCTAACTAAGGGACTTTTGAATTACCAAATTCCAGGAAATGTTGACGTATAAATGAACTTCACAGAAAGCTCTCATCTCACACTCTACATTACTAAATAAAGGCTATAAAGCCATTGATAGCTTGAAAAAGGTCCATATTTTAAAAACAAAATAAACACAAGTTGGGCTTGAAAGATTCATACATTCCATCTTCAGAGGATCACAACCACCTTTGCAACACTTAGCCTTTGGCTGATCGTGGCTACTTATTTGTTAAGTTTAATATCTCAAACTCACACTTGCTTTCTTGTGTGTATGAAAATAAAAACAAAAACAATTTTTGGCTCATTGACTTCCTTTAAATATTTTTTTAAAAGTTTTAGTTCAACAATTCTAAAACTATTGATTCCATTTCAAGTTTCATCTTCTCCAGGAACGAGATTCATCTTCATCTTCGTCTTCATCATCATCATCTTCAGGCAAAAATAAATCTGAAGCTTCTGTTTCCTGAATAAAGACAAAATACAATATCCTTATTTTTTAAATGTATGATGCCACAATAGTCAGTTGCAACCTTTTGGTCCATATCAGTGATTCTACTTGACTTGTAAAATGTGGGCAAAATTTTCCTTTGGGTATTCCTCTAAATACGCTACATGCCAGGGTTAAACATGCAGAGAAAACATAGCAAAAATGGAGCTGTGTGGTGAAATGTGACAACTGAATCTGAGTGCTCTGAAGTGATTAGAGAGCATAATGGATAGGGCCTTCTCAGCAGCGGCCCCTACCTTATGAAACACCTTCTCAAGGGATGTGCTGGCCACTTCAGCTTAAAAACCCCCAACACTTTTCAAATAGCCTTTATGTGTCTTACTGGTCATGCAGTTGTTTTTTGTGGCTCTGGAAATAGAATTAAA